>NW_026555245.1:10060000-11310000 GCF_021234165.1 Pteronotus mesoamericanus
TTCCAGCTCAGGTGCCGGACATGGTGAGTGAAGAAAAACATCCTGGACATCCAGTCCAGGTAAACTATTAGGTAACTCCAGCTGTAGCCCATCTGACTACCACTGCGTGAGAGACCTTAATCAATACTTTTCAGCTGAGCTCAGTCAACCCACAGGAACATGAGCAATAAAAATCCATTGTTTTTTAAAAAATTATATTTTATTGATTATGCTATTACAGTTGTCCTAATTTTCCCCCTCTGCCCCGCTCCATCCAGTGCTGCTCACTCCCTTAGGCAACCCCCTCACCATCGTTCATGTCCATGGGTCAGAAGTATAACTTCTTCGGCTACTCCATTTCCTCTATTGTACTTTACATCCCCATTGCTACTCTGTACCTACCAATTTGTACTTCTTAATCCCCTCATCGTTTCATCCGTTCTCCCCCTCACCCCTCCCATCTGATAACTAACTTCTTTTCTCTTACTGCTTTTAAGAGTCCCTCTTCATCTTTAATCTTTGGCATTTTAATTATTATGTGTCTTGAAGTGGGCCTCTTTGCATCCATCATAATTGGGACTCTGTGCTCCTTGGACTTGCATGTGTATTTCCTTCACCAAATTAGGGAAGTCTTCTTTCACTATTTTTTTCAGATAGATTTCCAATTTCTTGCTCTTTTTCGTCTCCTTCTGGCACTCATATGATGTGATTGTTGGACCTCCTGAAGTAACAGAGGTTGTTTATACTATCCTCATTTTTTTGGATTCTTTTTTTCTTCTTGTTGTTCTGTGTGGTTATATTCTGGTTCCTTATGTTCCAAATCATTGATTTGATTCTCAGCTTCTTCCACCCTACTGTTGTTTTCCTGTAAATTTCAGTTAGTGTATCCTTTATTTGTGACTGGGCCTTTTTTATGTGGCTGAGTCTTTATTAAGTTCCTTGAGCATCCTTATAAACAGTGTTTTGAACTCTGCATCTAATAGATTGCTTATCTCCATTTCATTTAGCTCTTTTTCCGGAGTTTTGATCTGTTCTTTCATTTAGGCCATGTTTCTTTGTCTCCTTGTTTTGGCAGCCTCCCTCTGATTATTTCCATGTATTAGGTAGAGCTGCTTTGACTCTGTGTTTTGATAGAGTGGCTTAATGTAGCAGGTGATCTGTAGGGTCCAGTGCACAGCCTCCCCTATCACCTAAGCTCGGGATGCAAGGTGAACCCTTTGTGTGGGTTGAGTGTACCCTCCTCTTGTAGGTTTCTGTTGGCAGATCAATGAGAGGGATTTGCCCAGGTCAGTCTGCTGCGAGGACTGGCTGTGACCACTGACCACCAACCTTCACCTTCCATGGAAGATCAGCTGTGCCGGGTCAGGGTGGTGGTGCTCCTGTGTGGTCTACAGCTGTCCATTGTGTGCTCTGGCCCTGAGATTTCCGTGGTGGTACAGGCAAAGGTCAGCCCCAACCTGCGTTTTGCCTGGGGCCGCCCTGTCTGAGCTGTAAAGCAATCTGAGATGGCTGCTATTTGTGCTGGACTTGGACATTTCCTGGCGAAGCCAAGCTGTGAATCTATTCTAGCTGCTGCTAGGGCTCGCTGAAGCCAGCTGTTGCTTGTTTGATAGGAGTGAGGACCTAAGACCAGCCATTCTTATGGAAAAGCAGCTTGGGTGGGCCCATAAAGTGAGCATGGCAGAGCCTCTGGGGATCTCAAAGGCGGTGTTACCCAGGTTGATGGAGCCTCATATATGGCATCAGGTTGCTGGCTCTGTTGAGGGGAGGATTTACCAAAGGGACAATGGCCTCTGCTTCCCTTGATGCCAGACTTCAGTTTCTCCCTGTATGCCACTGGTGCCCTTCAAGCTGCTCCCCCAGTGCTAGAGCTCAGAAGGAGTGAGTCTGGGTAGATGAGTCCATGTGTGAGTACTTTAAGAGGAACTGCTTGGTGCTCCATAAGTTTCTTTTGCTGACTCAATCCGTGCTGGTTTTTGCAGCCAGAAGTTGTAGGGACTTATCTTCCTGGCACTGGAATCCTGGGCCGGGGGTGCCTGGTATGGGTCTGGGACTCCTTGCTCCCTAGATATCCCTCCAGAATTTTCATGTGCACAGGTGTGGGACCAGCTTGTTCCATATCTGTGGCCCTCCTACTGGTCTGGATGGATGTGGTTTCTTTAATTCCGTAGTTGTCAGACTTCCATTCAGCTTGATTTCATAATTGTTAGGCTTCCATTCAGCTGGATTTATGATGTTCCTAAGAGATGGTTGTTCTATATTTTAGTTGTAATTTTGATGTGGTTGTGCAAAGAGGTGAGCCATGTCTGCCTATGCTGCCATCTTGACTGGAAGTCCAACAATCCATTGTTTTTAAAGCTTTACATTTTGGGATGCTTTGCTACACAGAAAATAGACAACCAGAACATACACCATCTGGCCTTCTCTATTTTTCTGTATTTTTTTCTGCTATAGGAAATCAGGCTTCTGTGACCTAGCCTGGGAAACCGAATCCTAGTCAGGACATTGATGCTGGGATGGTGTTCCTCAGTGACTGGAAAGGAAAAATGAGATTTTTCTCCAATGTGATTATGTACTTCCATTTGGGTCTAGGAAACAGCGATGAGGGAATAGATACTGTTTTTTCATGAGCTTCTTGTGGGGCTGACACTGGAGGACATTTCTTTGTTAAAAAGTTCTTAAATTGGGTATTCAGAAAGGAGGAATGCCTGTATTAGACTTTTTTCCTTAATCATGTGAACTCTTTCAATTAAAGTAGGATCTTTTCTAAGATAAGAGCAGTGTCCTTCAACTGCCCACATTTCTAAAAAATAATGGTGCTAATAATCAGTGTGTATTGTAGTTTGATTCTCTTCCATTAGCTCTTCCTTTTCAAAGAGGCAAATAACACTTTATAGTGTTTGCTTTTCACGTTTCACTCCCAGATCTGAAAATGTAGATTTGTTACTATAGTTCATTCTCCAGCTTTAGATGGGCAATAATATATTGGCTTTATTGTAGCGGAAAGAATGTGTTTGTTTCAACAGCCTATGTTGATCCTTTTGCAAAGCAAGACATAAAAATATCTTCATCTCTTTACTAAAGAAAAATCATCTCACTCTTCGTCCATATTAACCTCATCTTTCAAATGAAAAAACAAAATCTCAGACCTTCTCAAAGAATGGGCTTCATAATATTCAAGTGGATAGCTGGTATGGATTTTAATTGTATTCCACTTAATCCTCCTTCTCCATGCAGGAAAAGCTTAGTATATGTGTATTTGAGTGTTTACTTTTTGAGTTTATCTAGCAATGCTGAAATGGACATTGGTATCAGGCTGAAGTGATTCAATTTTAAGCTCTTATAGTTTAGTTCGTGACTTTGGCCATGGTACTAAATCTTTGTTGCCTCAAATTTCTCATGTATAAAATGAAGATAATAATAAAGCTTACAAATGGAGTAAATAATTGATTAGGCCTATGTGATGAGGCCTCCATAAAAATTCCTAAAGCTCTCTCCCCAGAACTGGGAAACTTCCACACCCCATCTCTATTAGGACAGAAGCTCTTGCTCGCAGGATCCTCCCAGACCTTTCCCTGTGGATCCTTCATCTGTCTGTTCATATGTATTCTTTATCATATCTTTTAATAAACTGGTAAACTTTGTTTCCCTGAGTTCTGTGAGCCACATTCACAAATTCATTGGACACAAGGAGAGGGTCATGGAACCTCAGATTTATAGACAATTTGTCTGTAAGTGCAATTATAGGACTTTGCAATTGGCATCTGAAGTGGAAGCAGTCTTGTGGATCTGACATTATCTCCAGGTAGACAGCGTCAGAATTGAGTTAAATTGTAGGACACTGAGTTGGTGTCGCAGAGAATTGCTTGGTGGGGGAAAGCCCCCACACATCTGGAGTCGGAAGTGTAATGAGTGTGGTCATGATGTGAGAGTAAAGGAAAAAACACTGGAGAAAAACTGAGTCTTTCCAATTCAGGCCGGCCCAAGTCCACAGGCCACACACTGCATAATGGGACTATGCATAACTGGTATGTAAACATGTCCTTTAGATAGGTAAATCCATGGCATGGAGAAATGTTTTACAACAAATTTTTTCTCCTGTTTTTAAATTATTGTTTGTTTCAGGGTCCGTTCTTTAAAAATATAGGGTAATTATCAATAAACTGTAATAAAATTTGCTCACAGTGGCTTCATGATTTCTGAATCTTGTATTGTTACATTTAAGCAAGCAAACAAATGCAAATATAATCTTCTTTTTGAAAGAAAAAGATGGAGTGGGAAAATTACCACATGCCAAAAGTTCAGGGATATCCCCTGTCAAAGAAAAAATGAAAACTTACTTCTGCCTTTAATTTAAATTCAAGAAATATCTTTTCGATTGAAGAAATATACATCACATCATTTACATGGTTAGTCAGGAATTACACAGAAAGTTCATTAAATCACATCTAGGGAATTTAAATGAACTCAAGTACATAAATTAAGTGCTGAGTTAATTAAGTTGTTAATTAGTTAATTAACTGTTAAAATTTTAAGTGATGCCATTAAGAAACTGACATAATTTTCAGTTTTACTTTTTTATATTAGATCTTCATGGAACTGTAAAGGCTTGAGGGCCTAATTCTTTCCACAGCGTTTTGAACCAAATACTAACATATTTATAATAAGATCTTTATTATTTAAGGTTGAAGGCATTTTAAAACATTTTGTCTAATTGCCTCTTTCTTTTTGTTTTTATAAGTTAGAGGATATTTTCTTCATTTGCTTTTTCTTAAATAGAATAAGGGCAATAAACATGAAAATACCCAAATACCCACATAAGCAGTTTGATATGTGCTGCCATGTTTTTTGGGGGTGTTATTTTTAAACATAAAGGTTTTGGAAAGGTAGGTTCCAGTTATTCACTGTAAAACAAACCATCCCAAACTTAGTGGCTTAAAAATAATAATCATTTATTTAGTTCACAAATCTGCAGACTGGGCAACACTGCATGGGGATAGTTCACTTGTCCTGACCAGGCCTGGATGATCTATCTCTAAGATGGCTCGTTCATATCACTAGCAAGCTGGTCCTGGCATTTACCTGGAAGTTCAGCTAATACTGTCTCCTGGATCATTGCTTCTTTTCCTCATGAGTCTCCATGGGATTGCTTGGGCTTTATCATAGCATAGCAGCAGACTTCCAAGAGTGGATTCTAAAAGATCTAGACCAAAAAAACCTGAATGACTTCTTATGACCTAGACTCTGAAAACAAATATCACTTCTGCAGAGTTCTGGTCAAGCAAGTCACCAACACCAGCTCAGATTCAAGGGGAAGGGAATGATCCCATATCTCAGTGGGAAAAAGTACAAGTAATATCAAGTGAGTATACAGGTTAGAATTCCTACAACAAGGAGTACAGCACCAAATCTGGGCTGTAGCGGGACTGAGTCACCTGGGTGATTTGATGTTTCACCAAAAGATTCTGCATAAGCGGGCTCATTGTTGTGATGAAGCTGCCATATGAACCAGTTGCCCATGGCTGTGGCCTTCTGAATCATCCAAATATTTGCCACGGAGGAACACTCAAGCTTAATGCAAAATTTAATGCAAATTCATTGCTCTACTCGCTCACTTTGAATGTGACAACCACGCAGTACGCATGCTCACTCAGTGTCATCTACCACCCCCACTGACTAGTACAGTGAAGTCGCCGTTGTTCACTCATGTGCATTTCAGTCCACTCTCTTTGGCTGCCAGGTTACATCAATGTTGTGCAAACCATTCACATTATATTAACAAATGGCTGGACTTTTTCCAGGTAGCCCTCATATGTATGGCTTGGCATTCTTACTGTCAGAATATACACATTGTACTTTCTTCCATATACATGCATATATACTGCATTTTTATACTGAATTTTTATTCTTTGTATACATAAGTAGTCCAGAATTCTTGAATTACTGTGGAAATCATGGCTGCTTGGCCTCAGACAATCTGCTTATACATAGGGAGGGTGGAATCCCCACAATAAGAAATGTCAGCAAAGGGCATTTCACCACTTTTGGAACTTGGGACTTTGGGATGGGTGGAGTTGGAGATGTTTAGGCACCTTACCTAATATTGAAATAGTACCTGTGAAAGAGTGGAGCTAGGTCAATTTGGGGTTACCGGAGTTTCGGTATCCATCAGACTATATATTTCTGAGAGGATGAGTCATAGTGAAAAAGAGTGTCAGTGGCTGCTGGGTGGTTGGGATTGTTGGCGGTAGCCATGTCTATGGCCCAAGAGGAGAAGTCAAAATGACCTCAACTGGTCCCGGTGAGGTCTTGTCATTCATTAGTGAGCAATACCAGGCCCCTGGGCAACTGAAAGAAGCTTTAGAAATGGGGAATTGATTAAACCTATTCTAAGGGATTGAGGTTGGAGATGTTTGACAAATAGATGCCCTCCAAAAAAGAGAGCAAAACAGTCCAGTGTCTTTCTCGTGAAGGTAAAACTAAGTGGAGTATCTAGGCCAGTCACTGAAAAGAAATAGGCCTCTGGGTTGGGACTTATTCAAGCATTAACTTAACAGAAGTAAGAAAGCCATAGACCTTCCCTCAAAATCTCACCAGGCCTTTCTTTTATATTTAATCAGTGTTGCACATTTCATCTCACTAGTTGTGAAAATCTTGAGGGCAGGCCCACCCCCTAAAAAAGTCAGGTCTTATTAAGTGTTTTGCGTATTATTTCCAAATGAGTCTAAGATATGCTATAGCAAATGTTGGATTTAACACTGAAGAAGAGATACTTCAGCACTTCCTCGAAGGTTGGCAAAAAGAAAGCGGAGGCAAATTTCTCTGGGTAGTTGGTCAACTACTTTTTGCCACCTGCCTAGTACATCCAGTGCTCTCAAGTGCAACTGATTGGCAAAAATTGATAGATGGGCTTGGCTGAGACTTCTGAAAACTCACAACCCAAAGATGGGTTGCATAATATGTACTTTGTACAAGTGGAATTCTGCTTATCGTGGCAGCATCCAAGTGAGCTTCAGACAGTACCTGAGACTAATCTGGGTAATGTATAGGCAGAAATAGAGATAGGGAATGAATAAAACAAATATCCTGCACGGTGCTTAAATGTAGTAACACTGAAAAGCACTTTTCTAAAGCAGGAGATCAACAGATTCAAAACATTAGTAAATTCCCTGTTATCTGGACCAGTCAGGAAATAAGGCGTTTATTAAATATTCATGTTTTTAGAATGTCCTGCTAGGATTATATTTTATGGAAAACACTGTTGATTGTCTACTCAATATCCATTCTTTCTTTCTTCCTCTGTAACAGAACTCAAAATCATTGGATCTGACGATGTAGCTGTAAAATGACATTTTAAGACTTTCTTGTAGATAAGGCCACCAATAACAAGTATGCAAAGATCACTAGTTGAGGTTTTCCAAGAAAGGCTTTCTGAGAGGGCTGAGTTGTCTGGGCAGCAGAGCCTTGTGTCATTCCCTCATTTCTTTTCCTCTAGCCTCAAATGCTAGCATGATAGTTGGAGCCACAGTAGCCATTTTGTGACTAAAAGGCAAACCTGAGGATGGAAGTCACAAAATAAGTTATTGGAGCAGAAAGAAAAGAACCTGTAATCTAAAGGACTATGGAGCTGCCATTCCAGACCTGGACTGCCGACCTCTGTCTCTCTGATCTCAACCACTATTAATTTTGGTTTCTGTTACTAGTAGCAAGGAGCAATTCTTTCTTTAGCATAGTAAATGCAAAAACCATTACCTCAACACTATAGAACTCATTTTAATCTATATTATTAATATAGATATAATATATTAATATATTATTAGTGCCTCTTTTTTCTAGAAGTGGTTAAAATTGTATGACAAGAATTCTTAAAATATAGGGTAGCATAAACTAAAAATGATGTCAAAAGACCAAAACATTTTTTAAAAGGTGAAGACATTACGGAAATCAAAAAAATAATCTCTGCGATAGTTTAAACATTTGTTCCCATTCATTTTATAATTCAAAGTCATGGCAGGCTCCTTAATGCCTTAGGGTCATCATTATGGACATCATATGTGGAAATTATGGTGAACAGAAAGTCTTGTTTAACTGAGTGCTACTAAGAAGGGGCCAGGGAAATATAATGGAAACTCTCCTAACTGGCCATCATTTGTTCAACTTGTCAGAGTAACAAATGTTCTCCAATTCTCTGTAAAACACACCAGCTCATGCACAATAATCAGTTGTGTTCTCCCCAAATCTCTTTGTACCAATTGCACTTATACTGTAATTCTATAATTTAGTTAAATACAGGTCTGACAAAAGCAGGTTTACAGTTGTGAGAACATGAAATACAGAGTTTATTCTTGTATTATTTACTTAATAATTATTGTATTTTCCATATGAACAACTGGTAAATCCACTTTTCCCCACCCCTGTATTATGTGGTTTGGTAACCTACTAAGGGGAAAGAAAAAAGTTCTTTCTATGAAAATGAAGTCAAATTTTTAGATATAAAGATAAATTTCCCATACCATTTACGCTTTTGGATGAGGTGTGCTGAAGCCAGTTGCAACAGGAGAAAATCTGTTAAGATAGAAGATACCACCACCACATTGCTTTGGGAAGATCTTTAGAAGACAGAGCATTTTAAGTGTAATAGGACAAAAAAAAAAAAATCATTGGGAGCTCCAAAAGAGTGGGTCCAGAAACCAAAAGACAACTCTACATCCAAAATTGGTTAATAGATATGTATTTAAGTGTTTTATTTGAAAATGAAATGTTTAAGATATAAAATTTTAAAAATGTATTATATTGATTATGCTGTTACAGTTGTCCCAATATTGCTCCCTTTGCCCCGCTCTACCTGGTACCCCCTTCCCTCCAGCAGTCCCTCCCACTTTAGTTCATGTCCATGGGTCATGCATATAAGTTTTTTGGCTATTCCATTACCTATACTGTTCTTAACATGCCCCCCGCCCCCGTCTATTTTATACATTCCAATTTGTGCTTCTTAATCCCTGCAACTTCCCCCATTTCCTTTCTTTCCCCTCCCAATTTATAACCCTACACATTATCTCCATTTCTATGATTCTGTTCCTGTTCTCCTTGTGTGCTTAGTTTGTTATTTGGATTCAATTATTGATAGTTGTGAATTTATTGCCATTTTAATGTTCATCATTTTGATCTTTTTTTTAATATAATTCCCTTTAGCATTTCATACAATGATGGCTTGGTGATATTGAATTCTTGAGCTTTACCTTGTCTGGGAAGCACTTTATCTGCCCTTCAGTTCTAAATGATAGCTTTGCTGGACAGAATAATCTAGGTTGTAGGTCCTTGCTTTTCATCACTTTGAATACTTCTTGCCAGCCCCTTCTAGCCTGCAAAGTTTCTTTTGAGAAATCAGCTGACAGTGTTATGGGAACTCCTTTGTAGGTAACTCTTCTTTTCTCTTGCTGCTTTTAAGATTCTTTCTTTATTTTTAACTCTGGGCATATTAATTATGATGTATCTTGGTGTGGTCCTTTTTGGGTCCATCTTGTTTGGGATTCTCTGTACTTCTTGGACTTGTGTGTTTATTTCCTTCACAATATTAGGGAAGTTTTCTTTCATTATTTTTTCAAGTAAGTTTTCAATTTCTTGTTCTTCTTTTTCTCCTTCTGGAACCTCTATGTTGGTAATTTTAAAGTTGTCCCAGAAATTCCTAAGCCTATCCTCATTTTTAGAATTCTTTTTTCTTCCCGTTGTTCTGGTTGAATTCTTTTTCTTTCCTTGTGCTCCAAATCATTGATTTGATTCTCAGCTTCATCCTCTCCACTTTTGGTTCCCTGTAGATCTTTCTTTATTTCACTTCATGCAACCTTCATTTCTGCCTGGGTCTTTTTTATGCTGTTGCAGTACCAATGAGCTCCTTGAGCAATCTAGCATCCTGATAACCAGTGTTTTGACTTGTGCATCTGATAGGTTGCTTATCTCCATTTCATTTAGGGTTTTGTTTGTGTGTGTGTGTGTGTGTGTGTGTGTGTGTGTGTGTGTGTGTGTGGAGTTTTGTTCTGTTCTTTTCTTTTGGCCATATTTCTTTGTCTCCTCATTTTGGCAGCCTCCCTGTGTTTATTTCTGTGTATTAGGTAGAGCTGCTTTGCCTCCCTGTCTTAGGAGTATGGCCTATTGTAGGAAAGTGCACCTGTTAAGTTGTATGGGGCAGAGCCTTAGGCAATTGCCCAGGCAGGGCAACCTGTGTCACCACTCTGTTGGTAGGGGTGGGCTCGCAGAGGGGACAATGCTGCTACCTGGCCTCTGGAGTTTTGCCTAGAAGGAAGCTCTCTCCTGGTACTTGCACTTCACTTTCTCCTCATATGCCACTGGTGCCCTTCCAACTGTTGCCTTGGTCCTGAATCTCAGAGGGGATGGTTCTGTGTGAGTCCTAAGGCCGTTGCAGGCCCTTTAAGAGGAGTTTCTTGAGAATCCTGCAGTTTCTTCTGCCACCCCAACTCCCACTGGTTTTTACAGTCAGAAGTTATGGGGATTTATAGTCTTGGTGCTGGAACCCTGGGCTCGGTGATCTGGACTAGGGCTGGGATTCTTGCTCCCTAGGTATCCCTCCTAATTTTTGTCCACCACTTGTGGATGCAGGACCGCCCATTCCTGTCTCTACATCTCTCCACATCTCGGCCTCTCTTACCCATCCAGATGGCTTCTTTAAATGAATGTGGCTTCTTTAAATCCTTGGTTGTTGAACTTCCACACAGGTCAATTTTCTGACAATTCTGGGTGATATTTGTTTTGTCGTCTGGTTGTATTCTTTGCTACAGTTGTGTATGGAGACGAGGTGTATTTACCTATGCCTCCATCCTGACTGGTAGTTCCATATCTAAGGTGTAAATGTTTTTAAAGAATTCCCTATTCTAGCCCTGACTGGTGTGGCTCAGTTGGTTGGGCGTCATTCTGCAAAATGAAAGAATTCTCCATTCCATCAAACATTTGAAGTTCATTATTCTATTAGGCTGAATGAGAGTGCTTCTGCTGTGTATACAGAATTCACCCTTACTGCAAACATGTTAAGTAAATAAAATACAAGGGGATTAAGCAGTGATTAAGTGTACCAGGTGGCAAATAAGTGGCACTGGTGTTCCTACTACTGTGTTTTCTTGCTGCTAGGGGCAGACATTAGTAATTAATCATAGTCCTCAGCTGGTTCTTTCTGATGCTGAATACCAAGCGGCTATGACCCATCAATCGGTTGGCCCATGAACTGAAATCTGTCTGTCAACCATGGGTTAAAGTGGGATAGCAAAGTATGCAAATGTCATAGATTAGTATGCCAGCTGAGTCTGTGCAAGTTGGAAATATGTCAGGAAGGTATGCAAGATGTACCTGGTTGGGACATTCACCATCACATGGTTTGCTTGAGTCCATCTGGCCAGACTCCTTCTCAAGCAGTGCCCCCTTCCTCTGCACTCCGTTAATGCTTTTTTCAGGACTGCACCCTAGATGGGGAGAATGAGCTCGACAGAGAGAGGCAAGGTTCCATCTGGTTGCCCCTCAGACTCCTGTGGCTGAATCACATCTAGGCAGGATGGTGTGATGGCTGGGCCCTGCAAGGGAATGTCCGGATTAGACCCTGGTGTCATCGCTTCCTCGCTATGACTAAGGCAAGTTACGTAACCTCTTCAAGTTTTTATTTTATCGACAGTGGCTTTTTAAGGATTAAGTGCAATAATGAATGGAAGGTTTAAAGGACTGCTTCCCAGCACTTTCAAACCCTCTACAACAGGGTTTTGTAGACATGAATCCATGAATTCTGAAATCCTATGCGCATTTTTGTCCTCAGGGTCCATGACTTTCATCACATTCTCAAAGGAGTCTGGGACAGAAAAGCAAAACAAAGCAAAATGAAACAAGGAAAACTTAAAGCCTTCTTGTATTTAGAATACAAATTAATCAAATTTTAATGAATCACCTGAAAATCTTGTAACATACCTGTTTTAACTTGTTAAGTCTAGGGTGGGGCCTGAGGCCCTACATTTCCTACCAGCTCCCAGTTGATGCTGCTGGGGCTGGGTTCATGGACCACATTCTGAGTGGCAAGGGTTTAAAGCATTTTCCGCTCGTTTTCCCCTGTAGTGCTAAGAGACACTGTGAAATGGTTAGTAAAAGCCTGAACCATGAGGCCAGACAACCTGGGTTTGCTTTCTGGGCTTTGACTCTTACTAATTCTACAATCTTGGTCAAGCTGCTGAACCCTCTTTCTCAGTCTCCTTACCTATAAAATGGGGGAAATAGTACAATAGTATCTTCCTGGTAGGGTTGCTATGAGGATTAAGTGAGTTAAAGAGTTTGTAACAGTGCTGAGAGCGGAGTGTTATTCTTAGTTTGTCAGCCTGTGATTACACTGCTGCTACTGCCACACTCTCAGCTCTGTCTCAGATGACCTAGCGTTCTCTGGCCTGTCCCATGCCCAAAGTAATGTCTCCCCGTCGGCTTCCTCAGGACACCAATGGTGTAAGGGTCAGATAAATTTGTAAAACTTAAAATATCCTTCTCTGGGGAAGATAGGTATGGCAGAAAACACTTGTTTAGCTCACGTTTAACTTAGTTATAGTTTAGTTTTTAGTTTAGCCCCCAACAATTAGTTTAACAACCAGTTTGACCACAGAATCCAGACTGTTTTTTTCTATTTAACTTCCAGTTCACACACACATAAGACCTGGTGGGATGGTTATGAAGAATGACAGACAAAACCTGGTCACTCTACAATGTAGGTGCCATTACAGCAGAGAGTGGCCCCTCATCTGATGCAGAAGAGAAGCTTCCGGTGAATACCGTCCACCATCTGAGTACCCACCTTAGAACACACGTTTCACTCAGTGGGGGGCTGGACACTGATGGGTGCATCCAGTTGTTTCTGCCTCTGCCACATGCACGCAGACCCTCAGCTCAGACAGGAGCAGGGGCTGCCCGGTCATGCGAGACTGGGATGAGGAAGACTTCTCCATCCGGTGTTATGCTCATGCCATAATTTTATTTCTCCCGTCAGCACGTTGTCTTTAGCACCTAGCTGTCATCTGAAAACATGTGGAAACAATGATTCCTTTCCCTGACCTGCCCTTTGGTTCTAGTTTTCTCTTATTTTAAGGAAATCAAAGCTTGTGGCTCAACATTGAAGCAAGACGATATCTGTTTTTTCCTATTTTTTTCTTTTTTTTATTTGTTAAAAGATTCTATTTATTTATTTTTATAGAGAGGGGAAGGGAGGGAGAAAGAGAGGGAGAGAAACATCAATGTATGAGAGATACAGTGATCTGTTGCCTCTCACAGGCCCTGAACTAGGGGCCTGTCCTGTAACCCAAGCATGTGCTCTGACTGGGAATTGAACTGGTGACCTTTTGGTTCACAGGCCAGAGCTCAATCCACTGAGCCACATCAACCAGGACTTCTTTACTTTTTTTTTTTCTTTTTAAAAATGTAGTCAGATACTGATATTGAAAGAGCAGATAAAGTTTAGGATTTGATTAGCACAGATTTTTTTTTTCTTTCAAAAACAACCTTTTTGAGGCACAATTTACATTAAAAATGCACTCATTTTGAAGGGGTGGTTAATGTCTTTTGACAAATGTGTGTGCCTCTGCAACCAACACCACAATCAACATATAGGATGTATGCATCACCCCAAAAAGTTTGTTTGTGCCCATTTGAAGTTCCTCCTGCCCCAGGTAACCACTGATTTGGTTTTTATCATCATAAATGTGCCTGTTCTGGAAATGGAGACTTCATGCAAATAGAACCTAATGAATGAACTACTGTATGTCTGGCTTGTTTTGCTCAGCCTGACATAATGTTTTGAGAGTCATTTTTATTATGTGTATCACTAGTATCAGTAGCAGAGCTGTTTTAGAAAAAAACTTTCAGTTACCGCTGTCAAAATGTCAACCATTATGCATACATTATAAATTAATAATATATGCACTTCGAAACATGTTTCTTTTTTTTTTTTAAACATAGTCCAACCCAGGTTAGGTATACCACTAGGCCCGCGAGCAGCTACGGCTGTTTCACGCTTGTGAGGGCCGTGTCGGGTAGTGGGAAGACTGTGGTCACGGTGCTGGCCCTGTCACAGACTGTGAGCGAGATCCATCACCCGCTGGGGCTCAATTTCCCCATTTGTAGTAGCCTTTTGCTGCTTCCTGAGGTCCAGTCTGGGTCGGACACACACTGTTTTGGGGACAGTCACTGAGCTGTGGCACCAGCAGAGGGAGCAGGAGTCAACGAATGGATTTCGGAGCAAGGCCTGCACCTTGGAGGGGCGGCTGTGCTTTACGGCACCCTCAGCACAGCGACTCCACTGCTCTGGAGCTCAGCAAGTCGCACGGTGAGCCAATTTTTAAAGTAATCTATGACTCTGGATGTGATTTTTCAAATAGATTTCTTTGATAAGGTGAGATTGCGTTTCTTTTCTTTAATTGGAAACAAAAGAAGGGGTTAAACAAATAGATCTCTGTGTGGTCTCATAAGCAAATAAAATGGATTCACATTCAAATTTTATTTCAATTAACTTTTCAACTGCTGTAATTTAAAGATTACTACTGTAGAAAAGCATTGTAAAAAATAAGATGTAAAAATGGGTTTTCTTTCCAAGAGAGGAAAAAAAAAACCCATAAACAAAATTTGAGTTATCAGAAATGTAATATATAGAATTGTCAAAAGTAAAATATTTCATAACACATCAGTATCTGAAAATAATATTGAGTTTAGAAAAGAAGTTAACTCATTTCTGTCTGAGGCCAGATCTATAGCAGCAGCACACGTAAATGAGCATTTCATGCCATGAAATTCCCCTCATCTTCCATCCCTGTACTTTTAGCTTATAAATTCAATTTTTTGTTCTTACTCACTTTGCTTCTACAAACATAATTGATGTTGCATGAAGTATTTATAGTCTTCTTTTTTGCTCGCCAAATTCTTCCTTACACTGAACAACCCAAAACTAGAGCAGGAAATTGGGCTGGACATGGTTTGCTGGGAATTCTGTAGGCATTTGAACACCACTCTTACCTTCCTACCACTAGCTGTTGTCTTGAAGTAACTACTTTGGTGAAAAGGTTTTTCGATTTAGTTTTGTAATTTTCAAACTAACTCAGTAATATGAGACATGCAACTAGGAAAGTTAAATATGTCAATAATGTGATAATAGCTATGTCCAGTGACCAGTGGGCACTAGCGTTACTGGGGTGATCATTTTGTAGGGCATATAAATGTTGAATCACTATGTTACACACCTGAAACTAATATTGTATGTCAACTAAAATTAAATTTTTTTAAATTTAAAAAGAAAGTTATGCCTTGTCATTTTCAGGTAAAATTAAAGGAGTACTAAAAAGACAAGTTGTAAAAAGGAAGTTCTTTCTGAAACTCTTGGGAGGAGCAGGAGGAAGCGGGTAAGTAGAGTGAGAAGAAGATAAAATGAAACGTGGAAATTAAAAAAGGTCTGTGTGGGTGGAGACAATCTGTATCTATATCTTTTGTCAGAAAACCTCTTTTTACTTGTCAAAATGCTATCTGACAAACCTTTATAGAAAAGATGAATCTGATGTTATTTTAACTAACCCATACCACAGAGAAAGAAGGAAGGAAGCATCTCAATTGCTTTATTAGGCCAGGATAACACCAATCTAGACACCTGACCAAGAAAGCAAATCATAGACTAACCTCACTTATAACTGTTGATACAAAATCCTAAGTAAATACCAGCCAATAAATTCTCACACTATATTGGGAGAAAATACTCCATGACCGAAGAAGTTTATTCTAAATGTTCAGGGACAGTTCAATGTTAGGATGTTCATAAAAATAATTGGTTACATTGAAATGCAGAGGAAAGTGTGATTGTAAAACAGGTTGGGCTGTTTTAAGACAAAACCATAGGGCCAGGAAGAAGGTCAATTGTTGCCAGGGAATGGGGTTGGGGAATGTTTGAATACAAAGAAGCAACACAAGGGAATTTGAGGGCTGATTGAACTATTCTGTATTGGTTGTGGTGGTGGATACAAGCCTTTCTGCATTTGTTATTAGAATTGTAAATGTTATTGTATATAAAAGCAAATATTTAAAAATCAATTTTAAAAAATTCACTGTAACATAGCCAATAAAGCCAATGATTGACTAGGAAAGAAGGTGAAGGGATTATAATACATTCAGTTTTCTCAACTGTATGATGGAGCTAATAATAATACCTACTTCCCATGATTATTATGAGATTCTGCTTAGTGCAACATCTGGCAGAGTAAATCCTCAATAAATGTTAACCATTACTAGTAATGAAATGTAGCTATTAAGCTCACGAACTCTGGAGCGAGAATGCCCAGGTTCAAATTCAGGCTCGACCGCTTACTAATCGTGTGGCTTTATTTTTAAAGTGGGGATAATGAAAGTACCTGCCTCAAAGGGTTACTGTCAGGATTAACCAAATTAAACACTGTAGAGTACCTAGAACAGGGCCTAGTACTGTGCTACGAAGGAGAGAGAGCATTGTGAAGAAATGGAATGGGATGGAGAAATTCCTCAAGTTCCAGAGAGTTCAGAAGGGAAATGAAGCAAGCTGGGTATTGCCCTGTGTTGGTCTTGGAGTTATCTAAATGAGTTGTACAGATAAGGTGAACAGAAAAAGGGCAAGAAAAGGCAAGTCTTAAATTTTCCCAGGTAGGCCTTTCAAGAACTATTTTCAGCTGTGGCAGAGACAAAGGGTATAGGGCCTGGACAGAAACAGACCTAGAATCTGAAGAAACAAAGGGAGCTAAAAAAAAATTAACTTGGGTTCTACATTAGCATGGTGTCAAAAGCAAGGTAAATTTGCAGTGAAAGGAATGTGAAAGTTACAAGACAAAGTAGGTCCTGAGAAGAGAGTTAAATAGAGAGATCAGAGACTGTTCATTGATTTAAACCTCTATCCAGCTAATTGAATAAAGAGGGAGGTTTCTCTGTGTTTGCTTGAGCATAGTCATTGCTATAGCCATTCAGGTTGACTCCAGCTGGCGCCAATAGAAGTGGTGGGGACTGGTCAGCAAACACTCCTTGCTTCAGTGTCTTTGAGTTGCGTTTCCCTGGTGGGCTGGTAGTGGGCACATGGGTCTGGGGAACCTCCACTTGGACCTTTATCACTGGGCTGACTTCTAAGGATCACCCAAGTCCCAAGAAAATGGGGAAGAGAATTAATATTTAATGAAATCAGGAGATTTTATCAAAATATTAAGTGGAAAAAATAGAATATGAAACTGTATATGAGCCTAATGCAGTTAAACATATGCACAGAAAAATGACTGGCATGAAACCCATTTCAATGTAGGTAGTAGCATCTCTGTGTGGGAAACAGATTACATACTCTATTACTTTATATGTTATATCTTTTGTATTTCCCATGATAAAAATGTTTTCTTTTTGCAATTAGAAAACAGGAAATAGATACAATTACCTTAAAAGAAAAAGAGGGTCCTCTTTCACTTTCATGGCCCTATATATTGCGTAGCAGCACACAGTTGGTTGCTACTTGGTATCTAATTGATAGCCACATTCTCTGACCTCTAGGTAAAGCTCAAAGCTTCACAACCTTATTTCAGCTCCAGAAAGAACACTAATGTGGGTCAAAGACCAATGAAATCCTCAGAAATCCAGCACAAGCCACAGTGGTGGGAGTTTGGGTGGGATGATGAAGATATTCAATGCTCCCTCCTTCCATGACATGCTTCTTTTTTTGGGTCACTTCATGTCACTTCTCTTGTTTGCCTGTCTTTCAGCTGCTTTAAAAAGAGGGAGGGAGGGCGGGGTGGGCAGGGGAAAAGGAAGGGAAGGGTCAAGTCAAAGAACATATAGCAAGGACTCATGGACAGAGCCAAAGTGGGGAAGGATTGAAGGAGGGAGAGGGAGGGAGAGGGGCAGGGGAGAGTGATGGGGGGAAGGGGGAGACGAATGTATTTGAAAAAATAAATTAATTTAAAAAAAGGGGGGTTTGTATTAGTTTGCTTGGGCTGCCATAACAAAGTACCACAGACTGGGTGACTTTAACAGCATGTATTTTCCTCATGGTTCAGGAGGCTGGAAGCCCAAGAACAAGGTGTCAGCTGGGTTGGTTTCTTCTGAGGTCTTTCTCTTTGGCTTGCAGATGGCTGATGTCTTCCTCTGTCCTTCATATGGTCTTCCTGCTGCGTGTGTCTGTGTCCTTATCAGCTCTCCTTTTAAGGATACTAGTCATATTGGATTTGGGCCTATCATAATGACCTCATTTTACCTTAATTATCTTTTTAAAAGTCTTATAAATACAATCACATTTTGAGATACTGGGTGTAGGACTATAACACACAAATTTGGCAGGGGTGGGGGCAGGGGACAGACAAAGTTCAACCCATAACAAAGTTGAAGTTTTTTAAGGGACCATACCTCTGCTCCTAAAGAGTCAAGAGAAGAACAATGTAATGCTTCAGAGAAAGGAAGACTCCCCCCCAAAAAAAGAAGGAAGGAAGGGAAGGGAAGGGAAAGGAAGGGAAGAGAAGGGAAAAGAGAAGAGAAGAGAAGAAAGAAGAGAAGAGAAGATTAGAGAAGAGAAGGAAGAAAAAAGGAAAGGAAAGGAGAGGGGAGGAGAGGAGCAAAGCTGCTTAAACTTCCTGGTTTAGTACAGCCCACTAGGTTAAGAAACCAGAGAGGAATTAGAATAATCTGCCCAAATCTGCATTTGTTCAGTGTCTAATCTGGGCATATAAACCTTTTAAATCCGTGGCTTCATTGATGCTGCTTTAGGATTCAAAATCTTGGTTATGCCCTCCTTGAAGGCATAACAATACATCAATCTGTTCAACTCATTACCTAATTACTGGGTGTTTCTACAAAAGAAAAGCAAATTTAAGAGCAGGGGTATATTTGAATCTTATTCAATAAATGATGAGGGGTGGGTGATAGAGGAATGGGGTGGTAAAAGGGTGGTCTTCTCCGGTCATATTACCCTGGATAGGTTGGTCAACATCAATTGCCATTTCTGCTAAAAACAAGGAGCAGCATTCTGAGCAATTCATATGGAATTCTAAGGCAATGAAATGGAAGAAGTTACCATTCTCTTCTGCCCAAGGGATGACCATCCATAAAATGCACTCTGATTACAGAGATGAGCTCTGAAAATTTTGCAGTATAGAACTGATTTCCTTTACCTATGAAAGAGATCGAAGCCCAGATCTATGAATTTTGTCCTTTTCCAGACTGCAGAGGTGCCATTTTTCTAGGAAACTGAACCAGATTTAGCTTGAACTGCCACTTGGCCTTCAATGCACTACGTGAACACCATGCCAACAGCATATTTTTATAGCTGCTCATACATAATCAGTTTTTGTTCTAGAAAATTCCAGTCATCTTAATGGTAGTTAAACACACTGAAACCTTCAAGCTTCTCAATTTAAGTAAAAATGTATATGTTATGAACATGGGGATAATTAAGAAAAAAAATCTTAATATCTTTCTTCTGCATCTCCCCCTCCCCTGTGTCCCGCATCCCCCACTCATCTTGATGACTGGCATCGTCTTTTCTTATGTATGTATATATGTATTTTTTTATCTTTTCTTATTTTTCTTTCTGAAACACCCTCACATGGTCTTTTGCTGTTGTGCATGACGGTTGGGTTACTGAATCCAACAGTAAGATTTTCTTTTGAAAAGGAGTAATTTCAAATAGCTACTTTAATTTTGGGGAGATATGTAGCTTCTATATATAAAAACTTTTCTTCAAATTTACCTATTTGCTTTACACTATTTAAAACAATAGCACCAATATTACTACTACAAAAGACTAAGTGAGGATTAAGATTTCTTTGAAGTTCTTTTTGTCTTCATAACATAGCATTTGAAATAATTTTGTCCTCTGTGTGGTTAGATTAAAAATTTGAGATTATATATATGCACACACACATATATGTATATATTTGTTTCATTTTGTTTTAAATTGAGCATTTAATTTCTTTCTCTTTTTCGTTCACTTTATTTTAAAGTTATAAGGAATATTTACATCAGTCAAAAATCAAAATTATATAAAGATATATATTCAGTCTTACCTCTATCTTTATTCCTTCTTCTTGACTCCTCCTGTTTTTCCTTGACATAAAGTTACATGCCACATGCATTGCTGCGCAATTTGCTTGGTTTCATTTAATACATCCCGAAGGTCTCTCCATATTGTTAACACAGAGCCCTTTTTCATTGTAGTTTCATGACTGCATAGTACTCTGCTGTGTGGATGTGCCATAGTCGATTCATCCATTTCCTTATTGGCATATACATGGGTTATTTGGAAATATTTTAAAATTTTTGATAGTTTTGGATGGAAATGAAAAATTTATTTCTTACTCTCCTACTTTTATAAACAGAGTGGTCTGATTTGTTTTGGTTTGTTAGTTGATGCTAACTTGTCTTGAACTTGAAAACTAGATTACCAGATTTGCCTGTAAAATAGGAGTGATCGACCTCAGCAAGGTCCCAGAGAGCTTTCCTAGGAGGTAACAATCCTATTCAGAAACTTATATACATAAGGTCTTGCTTTTTATGTCTTATTTTGTTTGCTTTATATTAGTTTCTTAGCGAAATTACACTTTTATACTTTTCAGCTACCTTAAGATCATCAGAGGAAGGTAAATTTTTTTCTAAATATTAATCAATTTGGCAATTAAATCATGTATACTTCCATACTGAGGCAGCAGAATATTTCCTGCTCTGGAAACAGGTTAGATTTGGTGGAGGATGAAGATAGTAAAAAGTAGAAACGCTAGCACTCTGGGGAGTCGGTCAGCATATACATACAGCAATATGCACACATGTACACAAGAAAATACACCTGTAATAATATAATTTTTCTATTTTTCTCACTCAATGTTATATCATAAATAAGCATTTTCCAAAGTTATTAAGAACTTTATTGGGTATAATTTTAAAATGGCTGAAAATAATGCATTGTATAAAGCAGAATATTAAAAATTTACTTTTATTAATGGGTTTTTTTTCCTATTTAGGTGGAAACCACAAAGAACTCTCACGTGTAGTTCCAACAAGATTCTGACAGTTTCATTAGGCAATTTTGGCCACCACATTTTAATTTCTTAAAGCTCTACTTGTTTTCTGATGGTTTCTTTTGTTTCTGTTTTATCAGTTTACTATCTTTTCATTTCTCTGAGGTTCTTAATTTAGTTTTAGTTCCTGCATTATCTGTTGCCTGCAAGCTGCATTTTCCTCTTTAATTGTTTCAATATGTATATTTCAGGAGGCAGGCTTTCCTCAAATGTCTGTGGTCTGTAGTTGTGCATTGATATTTAAGAGTGAAGCACTGAAATGCTGACTGGAACCTCTATGCAGGTGGGTGAGGCCTGTCAACCGGTGGGCTTGACTATGGAATGATCAGAGGCTGAGTGGGATCATTGTTATGGGGTCCCGAAATGCCTGAGTCTATAGGTTACTCTTTGAGACTGTTCAGTTCTTCCAGGGAAAAGTCCTGCAGTTTGGTGCATGGAAGATGTAAGCGTGGGTGCCGGCTCTCTCAAGCATGAAACTGAAGAGGGAGCTGAGTCCTGTGGCTCAGTGTGCAGACTTATTTCCCATTTTTAACCTGAGACATCATCATCATCTGCTGTGCCCACATTTTTTTAGAACAATTTTCTTTTTTTTAAGATTGTATTTATTTATTTTAGACAGAGAGGAAGGTAAGGAGAAAGAGAGGGAGAGAAACATCAATGTGTGGTTGCCTCTCACACACCCCACTACTGAGAACCTGGCCTGCAACCCAGGCATGTGCCCTGGCTGGGAATCAAACCGGCGACCCTTTGGTTTGCAGACCAGCATTCAATCCACTAAGCCACACCAGCCAGGGCTGTGCCCACATTATTAAGAACTGAATCTCTGTTCCAGTGCTCCAGAGAATAAACATGTTATATCTTTGGGGGACAGTTAAAGGTTGTTGCGTGACTGCTCAAAGAAAAGGAGAGACCTAGACTCTAATTATTCCTCATACAGATTTTCCAACCAATATTTTGATCACTTACTTCTCCTCTGCTGTAGCTGAGATTGCTGACTTCTGAACCAATCAGGGATTCAGTGGGGACTAGTTCAGCATTTTTTCATGGGTTTCGCCTCCATAGGCACTTGAGTTTCAGCTTCCTTCAGTTCTGCCAAGTAGATTTTGACTTCTCCATCTGTTTTCCATTTCCTGATTTTATTGAATTTTTATGTCCACTATTGTCCCTTCTTCGACCTGTCCTTTGTCTTTAGCCCTTTACTGTCATTTGGTGGAGTTTTGAAAGCAAGCAGAAGTAATGAATGTATCCATTCTTATTTAACTGGAATTATCCTCAAACAGTTTGTCTTCACTATTTGGGAAAATGTATTTTGTTTACAAAATATATGAAATCCCCCAAAGTCCCACGGATCCTGGTATAATGTTGTATCATAAGTACCAAACCATTACCCTTGTGTTGGGCATTTGAGTGGTGTCCTTTTGGTAATGATCATCCATCGTTATGGCTATTTTTAAGTTTAAATTGTTTAAATTTGAATTTCTTCAAATGTATTTTTCTTCCATATATATGTATAAAATCTGCATTTCTTATTTTTTATTATATTATTATTTTATTCTATTACAGTTGTCTCAATTTTTCCCCCTTTGCCCTCCTCCACCCAGCCCACCCCCACTGCATTTCTTCCTTTGTGAATTATCTATTTTATACCATATTTATGTTATATATCATTCTAGTATTTATATGTTAATTTGTTATGCATATTGCAATATTTTTAATTTATTGTTTGCCTTTTAATTCATGTCTACTTTTGTGTGTAGACATTTTTAATTTTTGCACAAACACACCAGAATTTTTTCTTTATTTCTTCCATCACTTTTAAGCTTTAAAATATTTTCTCTTGTACGTATTTAGTAAATATTTCTGAACGTGGAGGTAAAGATGGGAGAGTCATTAGCATAGAGGTCAGAGCTGCAGTGCCGAGACTACAGCAGCTTACTATGGAAAGATGTGGTAGGAGAAGATTTAGGGGCAGGAGAATGAGGACCCAGGTCTGGGAAATGTTCCTAGTAAGGGAGAGACAGAGAAAGGAAACTTGGTGACGAACTAGGCAAAGAGGGGCCTGAGAGATCCACGTGGGTTTTAAATACTCTGGAGAAGTATAAAGCCCCGTGAAAGGGCACTATGATCCTGCCCCAGTGTTACTTTTTCTTGCCGCGCTAAAACGCCAAGGTCATCCTGCAGGTGCAGCTGGGTACATCTGAAGACAAGCAGGTTGAGATGAAGGGATAAGTGTTAAGTTTTCTGTGTGATGAAGTGCATTGCACCAGGGCCTTTTGTGAGATTCACCAGACCCTCTCACTGTCTTCTCAAGTGAAGGTAGTGCTGCAGATGAAAAATGTCACGGAACCCCAGTCCTCAAGCATTCCTTTTCTCTCCCTGTTCATGGAGAGTTCTTTAAGCATCTGAATTACAAGACTCTTGTTTCTCAAGTAGAAAGCTTGGTGCCCAGGAACAGTGGTATGTTCCTTCCATTAGGAAGTACATGAATAAGAGCTACAGAACTCGACATGGTGGTGAACTACGATTTTCCAAATGGATCTGTTGGCTTTGCTTCTTTTGATTCTTGGGCCCATTCTTGGTAATTTTTCCACCTCCCCCATTCACCATCACCACCCTGAGAAGAACTCTAAATGGCTAGTTTGCTATGGTGACTCCCGGACAAAGCCCATTGTGTTTTTAAGGGGATTGCTTACAATGGAAAAATAATGCTGGAGTTGTGAGGTTGTAGGATTTCTCAGAAAGGCAGGGACCACAGGATGAAAAGTTTGTGAATCATCTTTGTTGGAGATCGTATTTGCTCCATCATTTTATCAAACATGCTTAGTTATGTGTCAAATATTTCAATGTAAACTATATTCACGTAAAAGACTAGAGATTATTTAGTGCCTTTAGCCTTTTGGCTTAACTTTTAATAGCACCACTGCCTAGCTCTGTGAGATTTGAACTGATTCATAGAAATTCATATAAATACATCCTAAATGGGATAACCCTAAATTTTTTTTTATCATCTTTCAGGGTCCAAATGCAGGGCATTTCCACTAAATTACCCCTGTGAACATTCTTCGGGTTTTCTAAAGATTGTTTTTTAGTAACTACTTGAGCACATGGGTATTCATGGCCTTAAAAATCAGTGACAGTTAAAGTGACCCAAACCTAAATCTTGGCTCTTGGTTTTCCATTCTCATGAGAACTACTGTGATGAAGGAGCAGTGATTCGAATAAACAAACGTTTACTGAGTACCAACTGTGTGCAAGACCTAGTGATGCCATTCTTGTGCTGTTTGTTTGAGTAGAATGCTATGTGTGCACCGATGCAGGGAACAGAGGCAGGCAGGATAGAGGAAAGCTTGGAAAATTTTCAAGATTAATTAGTACAAAGGTGGGGCATTTGGGATATCTGGCACCAGATAGTCATCAACAGTACTAATTATACTCTCATATTAAATCAGTTATTGTGGGTGAATTGGAGTCGATCAGCCAGTATGGTTAAGGATGCTATAGCTGTTATGAGCCCCCCTTTAAAACATGTTTCCATGTTTCTATAGCTCATGTTTTAAAAAATTGCATTTTATTTTGTTTGTCTTTTCTTAGAAAGCATGA
This sequence comes from Pteronotus mesoamericanus, assembly GCF_021234165.1. Lineage (NCBI taxonomy): Eukaryota > Metazoa > Chordata > Mammalia > Chiroptera > Mormoopidae > Pteronotus > Pteronotus mesoamericanus. The sequence goes on from NW_026555245.1 coordinate 10,084,651, forward strand.
TCCTCATTTTTTAAAGTTACAATATAAAATTGAAATATAAGAGTAAGATGTGCAAAGAGAAAAATCACCTGGAATGATACATTCTTGGTCAAGTTACTATGTAGTCAACACTTTTTATTTTCAGTTTCTTGGTAAATCTATGTAGTACTATGAGGGTGCTCATGGTACTGCAAAGGACATGTGATGGATTTTGAAGCATAAGGTCTAAATTTCATCACTTCATTATTAGACAGGAGAAGACTCTACAATGTGTTCTCTTTTTTAGTATTACTATTCGGAAATTAGGTGGCATTTGAGGCTGAGAGGGCTGGCTGGTGGAATAAAAAACAGGTATTTCATTCTTTGAGCGCATATACGCTTCAGTAATAACTTCCTGGCAGGTTCAGGTGAGTGGCATGTAAAGTCTCATGTGACCTTTATTTATTTTAATTGCAGTAGTGTTTTTTACACATTCAACAGACTGTAACTGGGCTTCAATCTTTAGAGCACTAAGAACATACCTGTGTCAGATTTTAGGAAATTTAGTTCATTCCAACTAAGTTGAATGCACACGATAGGCATTCAACGAATTTAGTATTTGGTATTCTCAAATAGGACATAAAAATGAAAAGAGTACATCTCTCTCTTTCTCTCTTAGAAAAAAATCTGATTAAGAATGTTCTTAGTAAGTGGCCACATACACTAACATATGACACATTAAAGGAAGAATATTCTGTCCTCTGAATTTTCAGTAAATTGGTAGGTATATCTAGAGTCTGTCAACTCTAGAGAATAGATCAGATTGAGGTTGAATTCTTTTTGGCAAGAATACTGCCATAGGTAATAGTGAGTGTATGTGTGTATTGCCATAGAATGCCTGGTTGTCTTTCTTTTGTTCTGTTAACAGTCATCGATGGTATTACCTAAAAACTCATGAAAGGTTAGTATTGTAAGCTTGTGTTTCCTTCTTCATGTGATAACTCTTTTACCTCTCATAAAGAGAAACTGGATACCCTGAGATAATAGTTGATATAGGAAAGTCAGGATAAATGCTTAATTTTGGGGCTGAGTCAGGCTCAATGCTTTTCAAAAACTAAGTATTTTTCTTGCTTCAAGTAGTCAATAGCATTTTAAGAAGTTAAAAAATATTAAAATAAAGATTAAAACTCTATATTTGCTCAGGTATTTACCTTTGTGGTGCTCTTAATTTCTTCTAGCAAATCAAGGCTTCTATCCTATATCATTTGCCTGTAGCTTTTGAAATTTCTTATAGTGCAAGTGCTTGCAATGAATTACCTCAACTTTTCTTTATTTGAACATATCTTTATTTTTCCATAATCTTTGAAGGATATTCTTATGAGTTATAGACTTGTAGTTAGGTGTTTTGGTTTTTTTTCCCTCACAGTACTTTAATGATGTCGTTCCATTATCTTGTCCTCCATTGTTTCTGATGAGAAGTCAGGTACAGTTTTCATCACTGGGCTCCTGGATATAACATACCAGTTTCCCTTGACTGCTTTAAAGTTTTCACCTTTGGTTTTCTGCTATTTGATTATGGTGTGCCTAAGTGTTGCTGCTGTTGTTATTTTAATCTTGCTTGAGGTTTGCTGATCTTGTATATTCTGCTTGAAGTTGAAATGTTTAATCAATTTTGGAAAATTCTTGCCCATTATCTTTTTAAATATTCCTTCTGCCCGCACTTTGTCTCTTCTCCCCTTCTATGACTTTAATAATATATATTAGATTGTTTGATATTGTTCTTCAGATCTTACATGCTCTCTTGCAATTTTTCCCATTATTTTCCCCTTTTGTGCTTCCTTTTGTAGTTTTTGTAGACCTGTTCTTAAGTTTATACTACCTTCCCTCTGCAATGACCAATCTATTGTTCATTAAGTGATTCTTCATTTCTGATATAATTTTCACTTCTGGCATTTCCATTTTTTGTATAGTTTCCATTTCTTTACCGAAATCCCCCATGTGCTCATGTGTGTAGTTCACATTGTCCACTAGACACTTTAACATATCTATCATATTTATTTTAAGGTCTGGCTGATAATTTCTCTATCTGGATCTGTTTTCAATGATGGTTTTCTCTCTTGACCTCTCTCCTGGGTCACATTTTCTTGCTACTTCATGTTACTTGTAATTTTTCATTATATACCAGCCATTAAAAAAAAACAGTAGAGTTTGATATAAAGAAGTTTGACTGCCATAAAAGGACACACCTTCTTTCTTTCAGGCTGCTAAGAGCACTAATTTGTAAGTCATTTGGGGGCTGGGCTTTGTTGCAGCTTTAGCTTGATTCAGTTCTCTACTTGCTTCAGATATTTTCTTTCATTCATTCATTCATTCATTCATTCATTCATTCATTCATTCATTCATTCTTCCCTCAAGGACATTCTTATTGATTTAGAAAGAGGAGAAGGAAGAAGAAGGAGAGAGGGAGAAAAACATTGATGTGAGAGAGAAACATTGACTGGTTGCCTCTTGCGCGTTCCCCGACAGGGAATTGAACCCTCAATCCCTTGGTCTATTGGATGTTGCTCCAACACTGGCCAGAGCTGGCTTCAGGTATTTTGAGGTCTGGCATTTTTCTCCCCTCTTCCAGTACAGCCAGCTGCAAGCAATTGTCCTGGGTAATTGGTAATGGGTGGCCTAAGCTTGAGCAGGCAGGCTCTCTCTTCTGGGATTTAATTCCTGAGCAGAGGTGTAGGAGTGGCAGCAGGAGACACTGGAGGTCATTCACTATTGCATCTAGAAGGTGCCACGAAAAGGTACTGAGACTGGTCTTTCTGTGTGGCTTATGGAACCAGCCTCACTACTTTATAGTCCATACTTAATAATTTATTACGATAAATACCATCTGACTATAGCTGGACTATTTAATTATAGTAGTTTTTTTATTCATTCTCTTTGTTTTTGGTTTTGTTTTTCCTTTTTCTGGCCTGTTACATAGAGATACCCAATCCCTACTCTGAAATGTTGGCTAGTGTTTGTTTTTGTCATGCATCTTTTATTCCCTCCTTCAGGAAAAAACTCTTTTAATCTGCATGCATTTTTAAATGCTTGCTCTTTTGTATTGTCATTTACAGCTAAAGGAGACCCTCAATATCTTGTAGAAATAAAGCTTGAGAATGGCTGGTGTAGAAGCCAAGATTTGGGGCTTCTCCAGTGCTCCTGTCCATTGGAAGAGATGGGAGTCAATCCTTTCAGTCTATATATTACCTGTAGGCTGGAAAAAACCACTATTCCAGCATAATCAGAGAGTAAAGAAACCCCAAAAAAACAAAAAACAAAAAAACCCTGAATTGACTTTTTAAGAATATATAAGTTGAATATTAAACTGTTTTCTTAGTAATGCTCCTCCAACCCAACAGACCTTTCTCCACATTCGGTAACTATGAAAATGCGTGGTACCAGTAAACACTAAGTGTTTTGTTTAAATATTAAACTTTAAAGTGCCGCATCAATTTTTAATGTGCAAACTATCCTTGAAAGGCTCTGTTAGGTTGCTCTTCCCTATCAGAGAAACACTTGAGGGCCATTAGCCAAGCTCTCGGGTTACAAGGAAAAGGCCTCTTCCACTGCAAACCCTCCTCAGAGCACCTCTGAAAAGCCAATATGTGAGCAGAGGGCAGGCTGGCGCTGAACCACTTAAAGCCTCTATTTCCAAAACTGTTTTAACCAGTCATATCCTCAGGAAGTTGCAATCCCAGGAACTTCTTTAGTCAACAGAACTTAGGGCTTACTTCTAGCAAGAATGCTGACTGGAGAAGAATTGTCTAGAATGTGCCAGTGTAGCAGTTTTTATTGGTGAAATTAGGAGCCCTAGTGAGACTGTCTCCTGCGAGAGTCATGCCCTTGTTCCCCTACAAGCATGTCATCTGATGGGTTTCTATAATATTGGAATGAGCAGTTGTGTTATCTTGACTGACTGGATTTCTTTGTCAAGTGTTGCCATAGATTGGCACTCCCCATTCTATATCCTTATGTGGAACATGAATTTGCAAAGAAAAGGTTCTAGAGAAAGGTCAGTACTATGATGCCTGTCTGACTTGGAATGTGAATGGTAATGGTGGGGAGGAACACCAATCATGAACTTTGTTTACTTTATACATTTGTCCATTCATCTTGTCCTTCATTTATTGAAACAGTTTATCGAGTGCCCCCAAGATCTGAAGACCCTTGTGGTGCTTCAGGAGTGTCAGGCTGCTAGTGTGCTTGAAATTTAGTGAAGGCTGAGAAGAGCGCTATGAATTGAAGTTGGGTAGGCAGCCTGTGGTTGAGTGTGGAGGTGTTTCTGCCATTGACTTGTGCACCTACTTGAACAGTCTCAGCACTTCTGCCACACCCTGAGAGTAGGCAGGCTCATCTGAGCCTCAGAAAGTTCTGAAAAACACTTAATGTGGTATAGTTTTAGATCCTCGTAGGCTACGTATTAATAAGATTTTGCTGCCAAGTCATTTGGGGTTACAAGCGTGACAAGGGATTTGAAATTCAGAAATAAAAGATGGAATTGCTTGCAAGCCCGCTTTGCAAGTGGAGCTTTGAAAATCAAGGATTTCATAATGATTTTCAGCTTCAGTACAAACTTAGTTACGAATAACACAGAAAGGGAGGAAAATTATATGCTTTGGATATTCAACCTAAATCTTCACTAACCACCTAAAAGAACCAGATTGTGGTTGAAAATTGACGGCTCCTTCATTGTGTGCATCTGTTAGCTTCAGTGTCCAACAGGGTAGCCACTAACCACTTGTGGCTTTGTAAATTCAAATTAAACACAATTAAAAGTCACTTCTTCAGTCACATTAGCCACATTTCAAGTGCTTAATTGCCATATGTGGCTATAGCCTATTGCGTTGGACAGCACGAATATAGACCATTTCTATCATTCAGAAAGTTCTACCATCCTGCACCGTGAACAGTAAGTAATGTAAGGTTAAGAAACTAGAGGTGGGGGTGGGGCAGGAAACTGCAGCAACACAATATTTGTATGAAATTTTCTATACCATTTCCCTCAGGGATGATTCCAAACCTTTGACTCACTCAAACTTTAAACCTCGCTTCTTCCTCATCACTTTCAGCAGGGGGTTGTGACTCCTATTCTACGAGGAAATTAGACAAATTAGGTGGGGACCTCTTTGTCTTTTTCCCTCTGTTCCCACCACCTGCTTCCTTATATCTGTACCTATTTCCTCGTCTTTCCTTGTGGAAAGAAGCATCATTCTTTTTGTTTATTGTGAATTCCTCTGTCCGCTAGAATCAACTCTCTATTTTGAAATAAATATAGATTTATAGGAGGTATGAAAAAAAGGTAAAGGGAGAGCTGCCCTGTGTATCTTCACCCAATTTTTCTCTAATAGTAACATCTTACGTAACTATAATATACTATCAGAACCAGGAGATTTATTGATATTGGTAAAATCCAGAGTTTATTCAGATTCATCAGTTTCACATTCATTCATTTGTATGTGTATGTAAATATTTATATATGTATTTATATAACAATCAAGAATGTTAATAACATAGTATATAACCATTTGAAACTGGCTCTTTCATTCAATGTAATTCCCAGAAAGTCATCCCAGCTTCTTGTATCAATAGTTTATTGCTTTTGTTTCCTGAATAGTATCCCATGGTATGGAGATGCCCCAGTTTGCTTAACCATTTACCCATTGAAGAAATCTGTTTATTTTCCAGCCTGCTACAAATAAAGCTGCTATAAACATTCATAGTTTTGTGTAAATGTAAGTTTTTATTTCTCTGGCATAAATGCCCTGGAATTCAATTGCTGAGTCGAATAGTAAGTCTAGGTTAGTTTTCTTAGGAAACTGTCAAACTGTTTCCTGGAGAGGCTGTGCCATTTCTCTGTATCCTTGCTGGCATTTGGGGTTATCACTATTTTTTACTTTAGCCATTCTAATGGGTGTGTGATAATATCTTGTTTGGTTTTAATTTTCATTGAACATATTTTCATGTGCTTATTTGCCATATATCCTCTTTGGTGAAATATCTTTTTGTCTTTGATGAGCTCTCCTGCCCATTTTTTAACTGGATTGTTTATTTGTTCACTGCTACTTCTGGGGAGTTCTTTAGGTACAAGGCCTTTGTTGGATATGTGGCTTGGAAATATTTTCTCCTAGTGTAGCCTGTCTTTCCCTTCTCTTCACAGAGTCTTTGGTGGAGCAAACATTTTTAATGTTAATAAAGTCTCTCTTTTATATTTGTAGCTTACATGTTTAACCTACCTTACTCTACTGCTCTTTTCCCCGCAGTACAAAAACTGCATCATGGTGCATTAACCTTGAAAACTGCATCTACCTTGAAGTGTGTTTTTTTTTTCTTTCCTGTTGTTGTATCAGTTAATGATCCAACAATCTAGCTGATGCCCAAAACAGAAACCTGGAAGTCACCCTTGACTCCCTTAATCCTTCAGCTTCTACTCCTAACCACCCACCACAATCCTATCTATTCCCACTCATTATTTCTCAAGTTCATCCTATTTTGCTGTTTCATTCTCAGTGACGTTGTCTTAGTTTAGATCCGTATTATTTCTTGTCTGGATCATTGCATTGAGCTTCTTGTTTTACTCCTGGCTGGCAGTTTTGCTTGACACAAAGCCAGTTGTCTTATTGCTGCAGAATGATCTATCTAAAACACAGCCCAGTCATGTTATTCCCCTGCTTACCATCACCTCCAGAGTGAAGTTTAAATTCCTTAACATGATGCACATGTTCTTTTGTGTGTCCTCCTCAGCTTCACCTCTCACTGCTACCCTACCCCCCACATTAGCTCCAACTGTTCTGTTCTACTTGCAGTTTCTCAAGTACATTGTGACTTCTTGATTCTGAGGCTTTGCTTGGAACGTTTTCCCGTGTCTTTTTGCTTGAGGCTTCAGGTCTGCACTTAAGAATCAGCACAAGGGCAGCTCCTCTAAGGTGGCTCCTTTGATTAGACAAGGCAGGATTGCCTTCTCTTTGCTCACAGAACCTGCTCTACCTGACTCAGTCAAGGCAGGGACTATATCTATGTATTTGTATTTATTCCTAAGGCTTAACAAAGTACTTAGCATACAGCATACAAAATTGTGGGAGAAATGAATGGACTTTAGTAAGTAGATCCTCTAAATACTGAAAGTGCCTGTTCCTCCATCTTCACTAGGCTGCACTCTTTTGAGGGCTGGAACTCTCCCTAGTCTCTATCCACAACAATGTCCAGCTCACAGGACAGTCTGAATAAATATTTGTTGCATAAATGAGTAAAGCAAAATGGACATCCTTGCCTTATGGTACACTTTGAATTAATCTATTTCCCTTTGCTTCTTTCCAGAGGTAGGCACTGAGCCTAACAAAAATATATGAAAAAAAAAGCAGAAATTACTGATGTTTAATACATTCCCAGGGCTGAGTGGGCACTTTTGGTTCAGGTACAGGTTGCATTTGCCTTGAGCAACCACTGGAAGGCATAAGGCTACTTTTGTTGTTCATAATTTAACAAGTACATTCTGACCTTCCTGCTATTGGACAGCCACTGAGTAACAAAAAGAATCTATTCTCATCTCATCAAAGAAGTCAGATCCTGTTTGAGTTGTTGTTGTGTGTTCAGAGATATGTTAACCTTTGGGTAGTCCTTTCTGAAATACATGAGGTTCTTAGTAGTGTTATAAAAGAACTGATTATGATCAAAATAAATGTATATGACTTATTTTAGACTATCAACTCTCTTCGATGCATACCAAGTTCAGTGTTGAGTGTGTAAAAATTAGCCAGGGCTGGTCTTAAGGCAACAATGATGGAGCAACTCTCATTTCTCTTGTTTCTCCATTAAACTCATCTCTGCCCTAAAAGGACCCCACATCCCCTTCTTGCTCCCCAGGCTCCCACTCCCAGACCACAGCACTCCACCTAACCCAACCATCTTGGATTAAATGAGACTTATCATGCCTTTATATAATATAAGGGTGTCATCTCATGTCCTAAAAACCTGCTCCCTTGCTTTTAGTAAAGGGATTGTAGAGAATCACCAGGGGTAAGAACCAAGGAGAGATTTCTTGGTTCTTGCTTAGCATGGGTTATTGTTAATTTTTCTTTCATCAAAAATAATTGGCCAGAAGAGGGAAGAACAGGCTATTATTAGGGCTAACCCTGGGACTCTTGGCGGTCATCCACCTTAATGATTTGCGACTTCATCCCAATTCAGCCAATTTGTCCCATGGGCACACCTTGGGCCTTGCCATTGCCAGAAACTACTTCATCTGAAATCTCAATTTAAGTATCCTGCTTTCTGACCATTACCTCCTGTCTTTCCAGTTTGCTTGCGTGGGTTACCCACAAGCCTAAATCTTTGACATCATTTTGACAGCTAAGCTATTGTTTCCCATCACATTTTCTTTGTTTTATTTCTTTTTTCTCCAGGTAGATTCCATTGTTAAATATAATGAGTGATTTGCAAACACTGTCAACTTTCCTACTCCTTCTCTGTCATACTCACCTGACAAATCCCCAACCTTGAAGGAGCCCTGCCCTCTGTCTTCTCTGGACCTGCATTTAAGCAGTTCGATTTTGCTGGTGGACAAAATCACTTAAGTGCATAGACTGGGTTCACTGGAAATGCATGATCTTAAGCCTCAACTTGGCATTCATCTTACTTTGTTTCCTTCTTCCTGGTATTATTTCCTTCTTTCACTTTAAATGTTCTATGACTCTCTCCCATCATCATTCTAAGCTGATGCCTTACTGTAGACTGATCTTCCCCACTCATCAAAACTTGTAGCCAATCTCCACTGGCATCTACCTTCATCTCATGCCCTCACAGCAAAGGACAATTCCTCTACCTGTCTTTGGATTGCATCCACATCACCTTCAGTTGCTCTCATTCTTTAGTAACTCAGGAAGAATTGTGTAACACAACAAACAAACAAACAAACAACACTCCCCCACAAAACCCCCATAAATATTTCCTTTCAATACAATTAACTTAGACATAATAGGAGAATTTTTTGTATTGATTTTTTTCCAGACTAGTCATCTTGACTTCTTCCATAAATCTGTCCCTTAAACTACAATGCCTTGTCTTCTGTCTTAGCAAACATTTAATTCTTTAAGCATCTCCATAATCTGGGACATAATCAGGGCTGTTGAAGACAGGACATTGTGGATATCATTCATTCATATTCATAGGGTTGTCAGGAGTCAGAGCTGACTCAATGGTGTGTAACACACACAGGGCTTATGGCAGAAATAAAAGGAAATTTCAATAGTAGGTAAACTACTAATTTAATCCACTGGTTAATTCATGTTCGAAGAAGATAAATTACATATTGTCTCAGTGGATGTTGAAAAATATTTGAGAAACTTCAACATCAATTAATGTTAAAAGCAAGGAATGGAAGGAAACTCTCCCAACTTTACAGCAAAAGTCATATAAAATGATGCAACACTGAAAGCATTTTCTTTACCTTTGGAACCAATATAAGGATGCTAAGTGCTACTACTTATACTGTAAGTTTTGGCCAATGCAATAACACAGAAAAATAAATCAGGCAGGTAAATATTTGAAAGGAAGAGGGGAAAAATATTGCACTTTCAGACAACATAGTTATTTTTCTAGATGCCATAAGACAATGAAATGGCAAAGTGATAGAATTCTACACTACCAGAACAATTTAATAAATTATTAAAATGCAAAAAGTAATAGATTTTTATACATTATCATGACCAATTAGACCATATAGATCCCAATAGAAACAGAAAATATGAAATGGCTAAGAATAAACTTGAAAATATTTGTGCAATACTAGCTGAAAGCAATAACAACACTAACAACAACATTATAAAATATCATTCAAAGATATAAAAGAAGACCTAAATGAATGATGAGAAGTACCGCATTCCTGAATTGGAAAAATTTCTATTTTGAAAATGGTAACCCTCCCCAAATGTATGTATACATTCAGTGTATCCCGGTCAAGTCCTGCCAAGTTAAGTATAACAATCATATGGTCATATTTTAGAAGGGGGGTTAAAAATGATATTTTTCTTTCTCTCTTCTTGGAAGTTTTCCAAAACAACAAGGAAAAAAAAAAACAAAACCCAATAAAAAACAAAACAAAATCCCAAACACCCAAAGAAACAGAAACACAAACATTATCCTCAATGAATCTGGGAGATATGTTTGTAACTCTGAATCACAACATAGGACAAAGCACTGACAAATGCAGTGGAATGTCATGAGGAAGATACCAAAGGATCCTTGTGACTACAGAAATCAAATGAAACTTGCAAAGCACAGTTCTCCATAGTAAATGCTGCACCTAAGAGGAAAAACCAGCAACAAGGAATGCCAGGATGGGTACATGGGTTCCCATGCTTTTCATGAAGAAGGGCAGTCAGGGCTAAACAAAGAATCACAGAAACAAGCTGTATTTTAGGTAGTCTTCCTGTCAGGCAGTACAGAAGAGAGAGAGGCTACCTTGTGAACAGCTCAAAGGCTGCTAATCTCTATTATCTGATCAAGAAATAAAGAAAGTAAAAACAGCCAGTATTTTCCTGGCTGGTGTGGCTCAGCTAGTTGGCGTGTCTTTCCATAAACCAAAAAATTGGGGGTTCAATTCTATCCCAGTGCTTAGGAGGCACAAAGTGTTCCAAATGACCTGACTTGATAGACAGAATGTCCAGTGTTTTTAAGAGAAGAGAATTTATAATGAGTTGACTAATCTGAAGCCAGAGTCAGTGCTGTAAATGGGTAATGACAGAACATCCCATCCTTCAGACTAAAGCTGCAGTAAAGCGTCGTTGGCAAGGCAGGATGAGATTAAGTGCTGTTGTTTTACACTTTGTTCTGCCTGAGGTAGGCTGACGGGCAGAAGTACTTAAAGTAATTAAATAAGGTGAGATGTTTCCAGAGCTATCCAGATACAGCCAAGGTCCTTGGTAGCAGAATGTCCTCCTTCATGATCTCTGTGACCTGATTTTTTTTTCAACAACCTTATTAGCATGTCCTTGATAACAGACAAAGACTAAGACCATCAATTTGTTTTGGTTTAAGATTGGGGTAGAGTCGTGGTGAAAAACTAGAAGTGAAATAGTTTGAGACTGGGCAGTAGTTTTCAATAAAGTTGCAAACAAACAGTGATTTCAAAAAAGCTCAATTCCTGCCCTGGCTGGAGTGGCTCAATGGACTGAGTGTCGGCCTGTGAAACCAAAGGTCACCAGTTTGATTCCCAGTCAGGGCACAGGTCTGGGTTGCAGGCCATATCCCCATTAGCGAACATGAAAGAAGCAACCGATCAATATATCTTTCACTTGCTGATGTTTCTCTCCCTCTCCTTCTTCCTTCCTTCCCTTCTCTCTAAAAATAAATAAATAAAATATTTAGAAAAATAAAAATTTTTAAAAAGCTCAATTTCCTTGAATCGCAGAGTCAACATCACTTTAAGTGATTAAACTGGCAAGTTTGTCATATATGTGGTTGATATTTAAGTTTCTGTAACATTCTAACCTTTGTTAACTGGCAGCTGATATTGTTTCTGCCACATAACCAGTCGACTTGATTTCTTTTCCTTTTTTTAAGGAGTTAGTTTGGGTGCCCTGAGAAGAAGATGCCATGATAATGTTGTATATGCAAAAGGTTTTTTGGGAAACCATCTGTGAGGGGTAAAGAAGGAGGAGCTGGAGGAGGCTGCTCATGCTTTCGGAATGTAATGCAGGCCTTAACTGCTGTGGAGAGGGAAGGAAAAATCGTAGACTGTGGTGCAGGTCTAGGAAAGTTTTGGAAAGGTTGGTGGGGCAGAGTTCCCAACAGAGGAGTCCTGCCTCCCTCCCAGAACAGGCCTGCCTTAGCATTCCTGTAACAGTTGTGTGGAGTAGCTGGTGGGAAGCGTGGCCTCAGCTCCAAGGCAGCAACGAATTTCAGGGTGCAGTAGCTGGTCTGTCCGTAGTTACACTACGGTATTAATCTTTTTGGGCTGCCATACCGTTAACCGCAGACTGATTGGCTTACACAACAGAGATTCATTTCCCCTGGTCTGGAGGCTGGGAAGTCCAAGAGAAGGGCCTGGCAAGGCAGGTTTCACTCTGAGGTCTCCTCTGCGCTTGCAGGCAGCTGTCATCTAACTGCTCACATGACTTGGTCTTTGTGTAGAGAGAGAGAGCTCTCTTCTGTCTCTTTCTAGAAGGACACTAATACTATCAGATCAGAACCCCACCTTATGACCTTGTTTAACTTTAGTTATTCCCTTAGAGGCCTTATCTCCAAATACAGCTATAGGGGGTTAAGATATCAACATAGGAATTCTAAGGGAGTGCAAACATTCAGTCCATAATAATTGTTCACAGTTGGAGATTTGTAAAATGTATTTTTAAAAAAGTCTTATTGCAGCATAATATACAGAACATTCCATGCATTTTATTTTTTAGCTCTTAATTTTTAATGCTAATAGAACTTTATTGAAATGTAATCTACAATATATTGATGTGCAATAGAATGTACGAAGTTTAAGTGTACAGCTCAAGGTTGTTTTTTAAAAGATTTTATTTATTTTTAGAGAGAGAGAAAAGGAGGGAGAAAGAGAGAAACATCAATGTATGTGATTGCTTCTCGCTCACCCCCTACTGGGGACCTGGCCTGCAACCCAGGCATTTGTGCTGACTGGGAATCGAACTGACGACCCTTTGCTTTGTAGTCCTGCACTCAATCCACTGAGCCACACCAGCCAGGGCATCAAGATTTTTGACAAGTGTATACTACCACGAGCCAGGTCAAGATATAGAATATATCCAGCATTCCAGAAAGTTCTTGTTGACCATCATGCCCCAATTAAAACCCTGGACACCAAAGCTCGGGTGAACTTTTCTGGTTTTCGGTAAGTACTTCAGAGAAATGGAGTTGGAGAAAGGTGACAGGGAGTTCTGGTAGTGATGATGAGGGGGTGAAAATTTTAAGGAGGTGGTTCAGGTGGTGGTTCTCTGGTAAGGTGGCCTTGCCATCTAAAGGGGCATTATAACAATTACAGGCACATATATCAATGCTGATACACTGTTTAAAGCTGATTTTCAGTCATAATGAATTTGGGAGCATGTATCTCTCAGAGATCTCATCTTTTTGACACTGATGGATAGGTGGAATTTCTATATGAAACAATATTGTCCTTTTACATTGTAATAAGACAACTAAAACTTTTCCTAAAGAACAGATAACAGTTCTTACAGGAGACTTTGCTGTCTTCTATATTAATATTTAATGGATGGAAAAGTGCATTTGTTGGCATTATGGAGATTCTCAGAAATGGATTCATTTATTAATTCAATATTTCATCTTATATTTTTATTCAGTAAATATTCATTGAGCATGTACTATGTTCTGCAATTTCAACTAGTTACTGAGAGAGACAGAAATGAATAAGAAACTTTAGGCTCTTATAAGTCAGGAGTAGAGGAGGCAGAACTGCTAATGAATTGTGCCTGTTGTGACTGGAACAGCTGAAAAATAGTGATGGACTGAAGGAAGTAGGAAGAAGATGCCAGTTTGCTGAGAGGGGTACAGGGAAATAAAATGGGTGTAAATGGCTGTAAAATGTGAAAAGGGCTATAATGGTGCAACATACAAAAGCTTACTGGGATTCAATTAAGGAAGAAATAATTCTTCAGGGAGCTGTGTTGATTTCACACAGAGCTCTTATTTTTTCCTCTTATTAATTCTTTCCTTTAAAAATGCTTTGAAACATTAAAAATAAATATTAATAAAATCAAAGAGTAGCAAAAGTATACTATAACCACAAATTGTAATCTCTTACACCAGTTGCACCTGCTACCCCCATTGCATTTCCTAAGGCAAACATTTTAGCTATCTTTGCTATTTTGTTTTGTATTAATCTATGTACTTCTTATGATTATGCTTATAATGATATTTCTTGATTTATTATCATCTTGACATCATCTATTGATTTCTGTTAAGATAGCTGAGAATTTTACCTTTTGAAATATCACTCACTTTCCACTCTCTGTTCTTCCAGAAAACTTTTTAAGTCAACATTCAGTGCTTACATTATTATAATCATGTAAATATTGTTCACTGAAGAGCCAATAATTTTTAAATGATTATTTTTTCCTTTGTACATAACATTTTATTTTTCTTTGCGTTAATGGCTACTTTTTAAAACTTGCATCTTTTTGTGTCCTTAATTTTTCCCTTTGGTTAAATGTTATATCTCTTAAAAGAAGTTTTCCCCATATGCTTAAATATATTCAAGTGGTTCATAAGTTTCCTTTACTTCTCTTTAGAGCCCTTCATCCTTTTCTCTCCATTCACTAAACTGGATTGGTTGTTTTTCCATTCTTCTACCCAGCTGTCATCTGGGCACATCTTTCAGTTGACATCTTGGGACTTTGCATCACCAGAGGTCCCTATTTTGCTGGACCTTTTGTCTTCTTTGTTTTTGGTTAATTCATTTGTTTTGCTGGAGCATATGTGCCATAAAGTCTCCAGAAAGTGTTATGGGATGCATTGTATTTCCCAAAAAGATACGTTCAAGTTCTAACCTCCAATACCTGTGAATGTGATTTGGAAATAGGGTCTTTGCAGATGTAGCTAGATTAAGATGAGGTCATTTGGGTAGATCCTAATCCAATATGACTGTTGTCCTTATTACAAGAGAAGAGACAAAGACAGATAAACAACAAGAATGCCACATGACGATGGGGACAGAGATTGAAATTATGCTGCCACAAATCAAGAACATCAAGGATTATCAGCAAACACCACAAACAAGGATTGAGGCATTCAGTGGATTCTCCTTGTGACCCCCAAGAAAGAACCAATCTTGCTGACACCTTGATTTTTGGATTTCTAAACTCCAGAACTGTGAGAAAATGAATTTCTACTGTTTTAGGTCACCTAGTTTGTGGTAATTTGTTATGGCAGTACTAGAAAGAGTATGTTGGGGGTAAATACTGTCTTGGCAGATCTGAAAATGTCTTAATTTTACTCTCACTCTTGATGCTTTGATGTTGGTCCTGTCTTGATTTTATTGGAAAGTATCGATATTACACAACCAGGTCCTGATGCTACCTGACTGACAGTGACTACAAGATGCATACAAATTTTAAGGATTTTTATATATAGAAAAAATTGTGTCTTATAATAACTGAAATAGGGTATATTGGCTGGGTATAGAATTTTAAGTTGAAATTACTTCTACATCACAATTCTGAAGGCATTTCTCCATTAAGTTTTAGTGCTGATGGTCATGTGACCTATTTTCCCATTAGAAATTTGTAGAATAGTCTCTGCCATTTTAGTCTTGAGACATATGTCTTTGGCTATTTCTTTTATGTATATATTCATTTCTATTCTCTCTCCCTGGTATTCTCATTAGGTAGGTATTTGTTTTCCTGGATTGAACTACTACAACTCTCTCTTTGTTTCTGATTTTCCAGCTTCTCATGCTTTATTATATTTTTTGAGAGATTTCCTTGGTTTTAATCTTATAATAATTCTCAGAATTTTTAGTTTTAATCATTTTGATTTCCAAAAGTTCTTTCATGTTTACAGACTTTTCTTTTATTCTGAGAAAAATTTATTTGGAGAAAAGGAAACAGGGACAAAGAAATTGTCCCAAGAAGCAGAAGAAAACTTTTTTCCCTATGGGATAGCCATTGTTGCTTTGCCTTCTTTGTATTTCCTTATGCTATTTGCTTGTTCACCGTTTCATTGCCTTAAGATATATGCAGTAAAAAGAAGGGATCAAAAAAAGAAGAAAAAAAAAAGGAAGCAATCCCAATGTATCTAAATTGGTACAGATTTGTCTATAAATAATGTAGAAAGGCCTCCTGTCTTCTGTCTCTGCATTATAGGCATTCTGATTCCAAAAAACAAAATAAAATATATTTTAATGCTTTACCTGCTTTTGCTCATAACTGTATCTTTTAAAAGTATTGAACTAAGACCACATTTATTCTGTAAGAGCTCTTGGAAGAGATAAGCATATAATGAGAGAAGCAGAAGCTAATGTGAAAGAGATGATGGAATGGTAGTTCTTCGAGCAACAGAATGTCTCACTCCTAGCTTGTGGCATTTGCTAACAATCTTTGATGTTCTTCTTTTGTAGCAGCATAATTTCAGTCTCTGCCTCTGTTGTCATATGGCATTCTTCCTGTGTGTTTGTCTATGTCTCTTCTCTTATTATAAGGGCCCTAGTCATATTAGATTAAGGCCCACCTTAATGACCTCATCTTAATTTGGCTATTTTAAGTTCAAGATCTACCAGTTGTTAACTTTGTGACTGTGGTAAAATCACCTAACAACCTCAGTTTCCTAATAAGTAAAATGGAGATAATGAGATCTATGTTGTCTAACCCATCAGATTATTATATCAAAGGAGATACGAGTCCAGGTAATGACTAGGGTTGGTTAAT
Organism: Pteronotus mesoamericanus; assembly: GCF_021234165.1. Lineage (NCBI taxonomy): Eukaryota > Metazoa > Chordata > Mammalia > Chiroptera > Mormoopidae > Pteronotus > Pteronotus mesoamericanus. Next base: position 10,101,045 of record NW_026555245.1, read on the forward strand.
AGATGATACAGGATTGGATTTGGAGTCACAATATCTGGGAACAAGACCACCTTTGCTCTTTCTGGGCTATGTGGCCTTGGACAGCATTTTATTCCCTTCCTCTGAACCTCAGGAGCAGAGTGTTAATTTACTTCCCATGTCATTGCACACTCTCATCAGCATTTTGGGCATTTCTCATTTTATTTATTTTTCCCATTTATCCGTTTCCTCCCTTACCATTCTTCTGCTCACTCTCCTTCACTCATAAGCAACAATTTTAGTTTGTCTGAGGTGGATCTTTTTATTGTTTGCTTTTATACTATGTGATTGTTCTTCTGTATGCAGGCATTGAAACTTATTATAATGGTGCTATACCATAGATCTTACTCTGCATCTTACTTTTTCACTCACAACTAGGTTTTGAAAATCTATCGATGTTGCTGTATATTTATGTAGCACGTTGCTTCTAATTGCTGCATAATATTCCACAACTTTGAATTTATCAGTTCTTCCCAGTGGTGGATATTTAGACTGCTTCCAAATTTATCTTCCATAAATAATCTTGTGATGTCCTTTCAAGAACTTGTGTGAGAATTTTTTTTGAGAATATATGCTTAGTCCTAACAATATGTATACTTATTTTCACAGCATATTGCTAGATAGAAGTCCAGAATGATTGCACCACTCCACACCCTCACCGGCAGTTCAAAATAACTCTTATAAACCCCATTCCTGCCGATATTCATAGTATCCAGTTTCTAATTTTTCACAATCTGGTTGGGAAAGGGTAATGTCTTGTTTTATTTTTCACTTGTCTAATCACAAACGAGTTTGACCCATCTCTTCAGATGTTTTTAGACTTTCTGTCTCATTTTGTGTGATTTGCTTATTATATTTTTTCTCCAATTTTTTTCTATTGGCTTCCTGTATTTTTGTTGATCTAAAGGAGTTCCTTGTTTTTTACATACACTCTTTTGAGTTCTAAATATTGAAAATATCATCTCTCAATGCATTATTGCTTTTTAACTTTGCCCATGGTGTCTTTCATGTTTGAGTCCAAGTCCTTAATTTTGAAGTAGTCAAAATAATCATTTGAATTGTGGTCATGTTTGCAAAAATCTGTAAATATATGATAAATTATTGAATTGTACACTTTAAATGACTGAATTGTGTGGTATGTGAATGATACCTTATTAAAGTTGTTATTTTTAAAAAAGATATGAACAGATTATCTCACCAGAACAAAAAATAGTACTGAAAGTCCTGCCCAACTCTAATAGATAAGAAAAATGGATCTATGAACTGGAAAAGAGGGGATAAAACTATTATATCTATATATGTTATACCTTGTATTAAAAAACTAACAAAATACACAGCAAACTATTGGAGTTCCTGGTTGTAAGATTAAATCACAAAAATTTAACAATAATGATCAACCAGAAAATATAATTTAAAAGTATTCATAGTAGTAAAAAAAAATCCATAAAATATCTAGGAAATAACAAAAATTCACAGTATCTTTGTGAAACTACAGGTAAACTTTACTAAAAGACACAGAATAAATTTGAATAAATGGAAATATTTCTCATGCTGTTGGTTGGGATCACTTAATATAATAAAGATGTTATTTTTTTCCAAATTAACATATAAAGGCAATGAACTTTCAGCCAAATTCTAGTTGGATATTTTAAAAAGATTTTTTTTCCTAAAATGTACATTCTGTCTTGTAGCAAGTTGTAAATGGGATATCACTAAGTTTCTCCAGTGAGTATTTGTTACATATATTTTTGGTATATAACTGCTACCCAGTTAAGGAAGCTCCCTGTTTGCTGAAACATTTTAAAATAATAAATTTAAATTTGTATTTCAAAAACTGTTTTTCTTTGTTTAATAGATTATGTAATTTTCTGCTATTGTCTACTATTATATGTAATTATGTAATTTTCTCTTCTACTTTATTATTGTGGAAAAGTGTATTAATAATTTGCTCAGGTAGGCCCATTCTTACATTCCTTGGAAATATCCTAATAATTGAACATGTTTTTAAAGACATATTATGAATTTCTGTAGCTAATGTTTTATTTGCATAGTTGCAGGTATGTTTATAAGTGGATTATTTAATATTTAATTTGGAAATTAGTGCGTATCAGTCATGAATGGACCTAGGTAGCAAGTTTTATAAAGTAACTGACATCAGTTATTCCTTTCAAAGTTGGTAAAATGTCTGGAAAACTGTTGGCATTCAGTATTTTTTAGTTCTCTCATTTTCTAGACTTGGATCTCTTTAACAAAGTAGTTGAGAGTCTCTTCAGTTTATTTGAGCTACTGAAATCATAATTCAATTGTGAAGAAGAGACCTCAAAAATTCTTATTGACTTTTAAAATAATTTATTAAGATAAGTCTATTCACTTTGTGTTTAAAGTTTTTACTATCTTTTAAACAACAGGGTTATGCAAGTTGAAATAAGAATAGTAATACTGAAGTACTTCATTGCTTAAAAGAACTTCTGAAAGTGTTAAAGATAGAAATGACATCTCCTTTCAGTTTTACTCCTTTCAAATTTACTCCTTTCAAATTTATTCCTTTCAGTGTCAAGGCTATTCTTAAAAGGGACAATAAATTCCTACTTGAAGTATATGATTATTATGGTACTTAGCATGACTATTTTTTGAAATGGACTTCATCCATTTCAGTCATTTAAAGATTTGAGTCATTTACCTTGATGTTACTAAATACTATTCCAGCATGGGAACAAGTGGAATCTTTACATATGGCATTGAAGTATTAAAATTTCATAAGTATGCTTATTTCTGTCAATGGGCAACATTTTAAAAAGTTGTTGATGAAAAAGATGAAGGGATTAAGCAAAACAACAACAACAACAACAACAAAACACCTCATAGATACAGATAACAGTATGGTGATTACCAGAGGGAAAATGGGGTGGGAGAACGTAGAAGAGGGTAAAGGGGGTATAAACAGTGATGGAAGGAGACTTGACTTGGGGTGGTGAACACACAATACAATATATAGATGATGTATTGTAGAATTGTACACTTGAAACCTATATAATTTTATTAATCAATGTCACCCTAAATAAATTCAGTAAAAAATAAAATAAAAAGTTGTTCAAAAAGATATTCAACATAACTCTAAAAAAATGAAAAATCCAAGTTATGCTATGAAAAATGGCATTATGTGTTTGAACAAATATTAGTTTCAGGCTTATAAGGTAATGATTCAATACTTGCATAGATTACAAAATGATCACAATAAATCTAGTTAACATTCATCACTATACATAGTAGTTATTAATCTTTTCTTGTAAGTACTTTTAAGACTTATTCTCTTAGCAACTTTCAAATATACATTGCAGTATTATTAACTATAGTCAGTATGTTGTACATTACATGTCCATGATTTAATTTTTAGATAAAAGTTTATACCTTTTAACCCCCTTTACCATTTCATTTCATGCCTCCACTCCCCACTTCTAGCAACCACCAACCTGTTGTCTGTATCTACGAGCTTGTTTTTTTTGTTTGTTTGTTTAGATTCCATATTTAAGTGAGGTCATACAGTATTTGTCTTTCTTTATCAGACTTAGTTTAGCATAATGCTCTCAAGGCCCATCCATGTTGTTGCAAATAGCAAGATTTCCTTCCTTTTCATGGCTGAATGATTCCATTCTGTGTGTATGTGTATGCACCACATTTTATTTATTAATTCATCCATTGCTGGACACTTAAGTTGCTTCCATATCTTGGCTGCAGTAAGTAATGATGCCATGAACACAAGGGTGCAGATATCTTTTTGAGGTAATGGTTTTGGTTTCTTTGGGTAAATATGCAGAATTGAGTTTCTGGGCCATATAATAGTTCCATTTTTAATTTTTTGAGGAACCTCCATTCTGTTTTCCAATGTACTTGCACCAATTTACATTCCCACCAAAGGTGCACAAGGGTTCCCTTTTCTCTACATCCTCACCAAAACGTGCTATTTCTTGTATTTTTGATAATAACTATTCTAACAGGGGTGATATGTAAAAATCTTAAATCCGGTGGCAAGCGGTTGGTTATTGCCCTATAAATAGGCCCATTTTTTATTTATATGAAAAAATCATTTTATCCTCCCTTGTCTGCCTCTCTTCATGTGGTACTTGGAACCCCTCTTTGAACCATTCAAAACACTCATTCCCTCACAAATTAATGGGTTAAGCCTTTGACAAATGATCATTGTATATCTGCAGGAGAGTCATGATTACACCTTCTTTCAAAAATAATCTTTTAATCATTTTGGAGGTCACTCACTGAGGTGTGCTGTGGGGTCTCCCGACAGAGCCAACTGAACTGCATCGCCAGGAAGTGCACCTCATGTACACCTTCTGCCCACCGTGTCTTTTCTTGGTTCACAGAGGTGAATCTCAAGAAACAACAGAACTTTAATTTTGCCCAATCTCCCTTTCTCTAGGGTTTTTTCCCTTCTCTGTTAATTTAGTTAAAATTTGTTTTGGTTTGCATATGAAAAGCTATTCCCCATTGGTGGCAGCCATGTTTAGGAATTTGGTTTTAGGATCTGACTGATTGATTATCTCTGTTAATGGATTATAGAGGTTTATTTTCTTTTGAGTGAGAGACAGCAGAGAATCTGGATTGTTAGTCATTTGTTTACATGTTTTTATATTTATTTTGAATTCAAATCGATTAAGAATTTTATGGTCACCAAGAAGTACAGCTTGTTCAGATGTAGTGGAAACCAATCAAGCAGAAATTGTGTCTAGGGAAACTACCTCGATCCTTCAGTCTCAGTACACGTGTAACACCTTCAACTTAGTCCAGTGCTGGATAGGTGACTTGACCCAATCAATGGAAACATTCTAGTCACCCATCCCCAGTGATTGGTTCAGTGATTGGGATGTGACCCAACAAGGAACAATCAGACTTTTCCATAGACTCTTGTGAAAGAGGCAACACATTTCCAGCTGCACTGGCACCTAAAGAGTTTCACCTCGAACTTGCTGGCCAGCAAGTTTTTACGTATGAAGCCCGAGAATGAAGAATTACAAAGAAGAGAGTGAAGAGAGAGGGAAAGTGAATCCTGAAGATATCAATTGTGCCCCTGAAACAACTCCACAGTCTGAATACAGCCCTAGTCCCACACTTGTCAATCATATAGTCAGTGCTTTCACTTTTGTTATTTAAAACCATTGCATTGTGTTTTTCTGTCATTTGCATTCAAGTTACTCTTCTTAATAAAAGGGTGTTCTTCATTCCTGCCTCCTTCTATTCTAGCCCACTAAGTATGTATTTATCTCTCTGTGCCTCAATTTACTCTTCTGTTTAAAAAAAGATAAACAGATTCACTATTTCAAAGAATACTAACCCTGGCCTGTGTGGCTCAGTTGGTTGGAACGTTGTCCCGTAACCAAAGGGCTGTAGGTTCAATTCCTAGTCAGGGCACATGCCTACGTTGTGGGTTTGATCGCCAGTTGATCTCTCTCTCTCTCTCTCTGAAACCAATGAAAAATGTCCTTGGGTGAGGACAAAAATAAAACAAAGAGGTGTAAATATTAAATCATATAATTTAGAAAACAAATTTGTTCAACAATGCTGAGATGAGAGAAACATCACGTTCCTTAACTTTTCAAAATTGAATTCTTTTAGACTCTAAAACTCTATTTACTAGAGTAAGGAGACACCCCATACCAGGCAGTATTATAGGCAACATTTTCTCTTTAGCAAGGGATACTCTTCAATAAAATCCTTAGGAATGATCTGATCTTTGGCTCATGATTATTGCTAGTAGAAGCTTTTAGTGCAGGCTTGTACAGTCCACTACAAGGTAAGTGGTGCTGCAGCCTCTGTGCCAAGTATGCAGCCCCCAAAACTATGATGATTATTGTTTGTTTACTCTAACAAATGCACCAGCTCAATCCATGAGAAGTCCTGCCACATTACTGGGAACATCCACACGGGACACTGGTGGTTGCTGAGCATATCTTCATATACCTCTCCTCAAACTCCCAGAGCCCCCAGCAACCTTGGGCAGCTCTTCCTCTTTCAACCAAGAACCAATATCAACCCTCATTCCCTTTCTCTCAGGAGCATTCAACTGATATCCTCTCCCCATGAGAGCCTGGATAGTGATGTATAACAGGTGTCTAGCCATCCACGTACTTTCATTGCCATGACATTAGGTGAGGGGTGCAAGGTTTGGTGTTGTATAACTCCACAAAACTTTCAGCTCCTTTGTATTTCATCTCATTCAACCATCGGCATGTATATGAGATTACAATCAATGCATTGATAAAGTTTTATTAATTTTATCAACGAAGTGTTCTATAAATGTATTTCTCTTCAAGGACAGAATTCTACTATACTGGGACTTCATGTCTCTTACATGCCTAGTGTAGAAGTTCTAGCAGCTGTCTGACATTATTTTTTTCTTGTGGATAAATATGGCCATCTGAGTAAATATTGTAATTAGGACCATAATGGCACATTTTGATTGCTTTTAATAAATAACTCCAACCAGATTGTTTCTTAGATGTGGCCCTAATGATCATTAATGTCCAAACTATTAGTTTTACATCAGAAATTCTTGGCTGAAAAGTTTTGTGAGTGCAAACTGCAATGCAGTTAAAGCAGAGAATAAATATAAAACTTCCTGCAATTGCCTCATTATCTTAGAATAATGTTAAAAAAATTATAGCAGAAAAATGCAAGAAACTAGAAGCTGGTATAGCTGAGCAGGTGTTTCGTGCAGAAAATATGGGTAAAAGTGAGATACAGGGAGCAGGGCTGGAATATTAGTAAGTCTAAGCTCTGTTCGGTCTTCATTTTTAGAATATGTTAGTAAAAATTTGGTTAAAAATAAAAAGTTGACATTTGCATGGCTTTAGACTCTGAAACCCGCTAGTCCCCTTAAAACTTTAGGATCATAGAATTTTGCTTTTTAAATTAGAAAGTGGTAAAACAAAGATGGCTCATGTTGACATAACAGAACTGTGACTCACTACTCTCTCTGTAATTACATCATGTTGTCATTTATCTTTACAAAAATATAAAAGATGTCAACATCTTCATTTATTTGCAACTTGCCCTTCCACTGTCCTTCCTAAAAATTATTCTTTCTATTTCTTTTACCTTATTGAGTCATTGATTATGAACAAGATCTTTATAGACTCCAAGTTTATTTAGCTTAAAAATAAAAAAAGAAGCCCTAATCGGTATGACTCAGTTGGGTGTTGTCTCACAAAGAAAAATGTTGCCAGTTCGATTCCTGGACAAGGTACATGCATAGGTTGTGGGCCAGGTGGCTGGTCCAGATGTATATGAGAGGCAACTGATCCATGTTTCTCTCTCACATCAATGTTTCTCTCCCTGTCTTTCTCCTTCCATTCCCCTCTCTCTAAAAATAAGTAAATCAAATCTTTTAAAAATAAAAAATAATAAAAAAAGAAAAGTAAAAGAGATTGGAATTTTTATTGAAACTGTTCAATGCCAGCTCTGTAAGTGTTCCCGTGGAGTCCCAGGATGACGCTGTTCGGCAGGTGCCAGGGGAAGGCGAGTCTGAGATGCTGCCAGCTGCTAGTGTAGCACACACCCTGGAGCTTCGGCATCAAGAAACCATTCTCCTTATTGAGACAAACTACTCACATTTCTCTGGATAGAGAAGGCTTTGGCAATACTGAGAAGTTAGCTATGTGTCTCCAGGACACCGCCCTTGCCCTCCATTGTGTCATCATCCCTTTTCGGATGCCTGTGTACAGGTCCTTTTCCACCAGCCAGGGTCTGTGCCTTCGTTTACCCAATTCTGTGCATGCTGACCATATCCAAACATTGTCCTCAACTCAACTCTTGGCGGGGGGGGGGGTTGGAGAAAAAGCGACGTTAAATTGGTCTTGAGAAGCCAAAAACTGCAAGGGAGAAATATGACGAGGTTGTTCTGTTTGGGGGGAATAGCCTCCTAAAAGCTGTCAAGGTCACTAGATAATTAAAAAACCCACTTCTGTGCACATAAAAGGAACGCAGTAATCACCAACAATAAAAATGTGAGTGTATTTGCCGATGGGGGAAAAACTGCTTCTGAGAGTTATGAAATGTTTCATAAATTTATCAGTCTAAAAGAATGCTAATTACTTTTAGTTACTAAAAATTAAAAATTCTAATTAAGTTGGGGAAATATGTGGTTTTGGCAATAAAAGGTTTAAATTATGACAATGCAACTGAAAAAGCCAAAAACTCCCTTTGATTTTCCAAAACCAATTGTTATTTCCCAACAAAAATCCTGGGTGTGATTGACAGTGGGGAACAAATTAATTGATTTCTTGGCCTGATATACTTTCATTTGTAATTCTCATTGTTATATTAAAATGTCACAAACAATGTAAATTCCTTTGTCAATTGCATTGTAATCTGATCTATAACCATGTCATTTGAAGGATTTTTTTGTCACTTAAAGACAGTTATTGTTTTATTTTGATGAATTTACAAAAATATTACATCTTCAAAAAAATCCATGAAAAGGACTTTTTTTTTTTCAAAAATATGAGTTTCTGAGAATAAGCTTTCAGATCATATCTTTGAAATAAATGGGGATTTGTGTACCTCTGGGGAATGACTGAATTCACAGAAATACTATCAAATAGTCAGAATAAACAGAAATTGATTGTGGGACTGAGTGAACTGAAGATAATTATTTTTCTTGTGACTTTTTTCAAAATATTGCTGATTTATAAAAACTTGTTTGTTTTCTTAGAGCAATTTGGTAAATTATAGCAATGTTGAAGCATTTATATTTTTCTCCTTACTTTATCCCTCCAGAATTTGGACACTCTTGATGAGCATTATTATTTTCATGGCAATATATTTGCTTGCATGAATTCAGTAGGAGTCTGATTTTTTTCCAGTGTCCAACTGTGGATTAATTAACCAAAACTTTGACTGAAATGTCATGTTTGAAAGAGACATGTCTAGACTCTGGATAGCAGGAAAACGCTTTAAGGAATAAAGATTGACCTTGAAGCCAATAAAAGCCCCTTGGAGAAATGGCCTGGTACCTTGCTTTTACATATAGTTCATGGCAGTCTTTCCAGGTGAGGAGAAAAGGTTACTTTCCTGGGAAGTGTCTAGGAAAGAACCTCAAGACATTTTGGGGACCTCGAGAACTTGAGGAGTTTACCCAAATCTCTAGGTTTTGCAGGCCAAGCCTGATGACAACAGTATGGCGTGGCTTTTCCACCCTGTGGGGCTAATTAAAGTTTAATCTGAAAATACCTTGTAACATTCCAGCAAAGTAGATTTAAGAAAGCCTATATAATCAATTGCTATGCCTGTTGTTGTTTATGCAAATAATCAGGCCAAACTGAAACTGGGCTTAATGGACTATATGAATTGGTCTTGATTTGGCTCCTTAATAAAAATGAGGGTAACTTTAGGAGAAAAATTGTGTTTTAATAAAATCTATAATACTCAATAATGGAAATTAGGCTTTAATTTAGTGAATTGTCTGTAGAATTTTATTTTTCACTTATGAACAAGACTGGATCCTGAATTTTTCTAATTTTCCCAAATGTTCTGGCTACGACCATCTAACTTCCATAGAAATGGAAGAAAAATTGACAGTGGGGATTTGTAACAGTGGAAAATTGTAACAAAGGGATATTGTAACCCACCCCATCATTCTTTTGACATTGTTTCTGTAAGTGCAAACTGTGACTAAAATGCCACCTGTAGATGAACAGCATGTTTGTATAAGAATCTAAGACCTAATTTTGAAAGATACAGACTCTGACCTTCAGGCATCCTAGCTCTGGGAGATTTGCTGACCTTCAACCATGGAACCAGGATGATGTGAAGTTGGGATGATGTGAAGCCAGGATGCCTAAACAAGGATGATGCACACCAGGCCATTGCTTGCCTTATCAGAGTGAACTATGCTAGTCTGGATATAGAGAACCTTTCAGTCCCCTCTCTCGATCTCCTTGCTCTGTTCCCCTCTCCCTCCTTATAAAAACCTCTGCCTCCACTGAGATGTAGAGATGGATTTTGAGATATAAGTCCCCCATCTTCCCAGGAGATGGGCTTTGTGACATGAACCCCCATCGTCCAGGAGGCTGGCACCTGAAAATAAACCACTTTCCTTTACATCAGTACCTGCCTCTCGAGTATCGGCTTTTGTAGCAGCAGGCAGCCAGGCCTGATTTCGGTTATGTTACAACTGCCTGCCAGTTGAGGTGTAGTATCTCTGAACATCCAGCATTCCTAGCTGAGAATTTCTGCTTCCCCTTGAATGGTAAGAATAGCGATTGTATCGGTCAGGATTCCATTGCAGCAAAGAGAAACAACTCTATTTATTTTAAGCAGAAAGAGATTTAATACAGAGAATTAGTTGCTTATGAAATGAGTGGAAATGCTGGTGGGGGAGGGGCCAAGATGGCTCTTTAGAAGTGACTTCCAGGGCAATGCAGAACTTATCAGCTAAGAGAGAAACTATCTCTTCCCTGAAGGTAGGGAATCAGTAAGATGCTTATGGGTTAGGAATCTGCTGTTGTCTCCTCTGCCATTAACTCCCATTAAGGTGGGAGTTCAAAGCTCTCAGTTGAATGTTGCTGCAGAAATACATCTCCACAACCTTATTTTCCAGTGAAAGTCAGCCAAAAGCAACAGAAAATGACTTCTGCCTCAATTCCATGCTACAAAACTTGCACAAGCACTTCTAATTGGGAAACCCTTTCAGAACCTGAGCTGCAAGAGATTCTGGGAACCATAGTTTTTAGTTTCGTAAAATGTAGGAAGGCACACTGGAAGGGGATGAAAATGAATGTTGAGGTGACTCTCATGTATGCATTTCCTATTGTTACTTTAACAAATTACAACAAATTTAGTGGCTTAAAACAACATATATTTATTACCTTACCGTTTGGGAAGTCACAAGTCTGATATCAGTTTTACAGGCCTAAAATCAAGGTGTCAGCAGGGCTGTGGTTCTTCTGGAAGTTCTAGAGGAGAATCCATCTATTCCTTGCCTTTACCAGCTTCCAGAGGTTGCCCACATTCCTTAGCTCTTGACCTCGGATTTCTATTTCCACTGTTCTATCACCTTTGATTCTTCATATCTCCTTCTAATAAAGACTCTTGTGATTACATTGGGCCCATCAGATAATCCAGGATAATCCTATCTCAAGACCCTTAATTTAGTCACATCTTCCAAATCCCTTTTTCCATGTAAAGTAATTTATTTACAAGGAATAGGATGTTGACAGTTTTGGAGGGAGCATTTTTCGGCCTGCCACAGTGTCTAACAGTATCTAAATTAGTAAGGAGGAGGAAACTGATGTTTATTGAATATGTTCTATGTGCCAGAAACTTTATATATATCATTCTAATAAGCATCCACAACAACCCTTCAGTGTAAGCACTATTATTCTTAGTACAGATGAGAAAATGAAATTCAAAGAATTTCAAAACTACCTAACCCTTCAGTGATAACATGAGCTCTCAAGCCTTGAAAAGACATGGAGGAACCCTAAATGGATATTGCTAAGTCAGCCTGAAAAGGCTGTATGCTGTATGGTTCCAACTATATGACATTCTGCAAAAGGCAAAATTATACAGACAGTTGAAAAAGTCAGTGGCTGACAGAGGTTGGGATGAGGAGGAGGAAGGGAACGATGGCTAAGTGGAGCTCAGGGTATTTTTAGGGCAATGAAATTATTCCGTATACCTTCCGGTAGGTACAAAACATTATGCATTTGGAAGAACCCACAGAACTGTCTAATAGAAAGAGCAAACCCTATGTAAATTATAGATTTATTAATATAATAATTTATCAGTATTGGTTCATCAGTTGTAACCAATATACTACAAAATAAAATAATGCAAAAGATTGATAATGGGGCCCTGGGCGGGGGGAGAGGTGTATATATGAGAACTCAATACTTCCTCTTCAATTTTTCTCTAAACCTAAATTGCTCTAAGAAATAAAATCCACTAATTTTAAAAAAACTAACTACAACAAAAACTAGCCCAGCTGGTATTTGGCAGAGCCAATAGTTACTCTCAGAACTGTTTGGCTCTATGAATGCACGGGGCTCAAGAGATACGATGATTTGGGGGGCCCTGACACCCTCAGAATTTCTTCCTGGAGGGTTTGAAAGCTGACACTGGTGAATTCTTCCTAATAGTCACAGGTCTGCTTTTGTCTTTGGACTCTCCTTAAGTCCTCAGGGTTGATAGCACAGACTCGGCTTTAATGGGTTTACCTCCTGGTCTCAGTCAACTTACAGGGAACTGTTAACTTCATTATTATTAAATAGTCAGTTTTGAGTTTCTCATGGCTGTTGTACACAGTCTGCAAGTGAAATGTTTCTTCCAAAAGTGAATAAAGTGCAATAATTTGGCAACTGTTTATTAACCAAGAACTACTCTTTTAACTCTCCAACCTTCACCTTCTTTAAGAGGAGGGAATGGTGTTATATACCAATGCACTTGAAACTCTAGCTTTTGTGCCCTTTCTCTAATGTCTTATTTGTGTCTTCAATGAGATCCTATCATCAAAATTCCTAACTACTAATAGTCTCCCTTCCTCATCTTTTAACTATTACACATTGATATATATTTGGTAGAAGAATATAAATTAGAACATATAGATGAATAAAGAATATAATAAATAAATAACCACAACACTTTTATCACCTAGAGATAACTACTGTCAACTTAGGTGTATAGTCTCCTAGATGTTTTCAATGCAAAAATATGCATATATATGACATTATGTTTGTCACAAACTAACTCTGAGGATAAGCTGTCCAGAACCCACGATCTCCTTATTATTTTGCTGTTCTCTTATTCTGTATGTGTGTTTCCAGCTCTAAGTCCCTGATGGCTACCTGAGCTCTAACCATCATATCTAGCCCAGCCTGAAGGAATGAGGAGGGGCTGAACAGCACACCCAGTCCTTTTAAGGGCTCTTCCTCATACTCCACTGGCCAGAACTTAGTCAAGGAAATGTTTTCTTTATTCCAACTGGCCCTTTGCCCAATTAACCATCAACGATTGCATTAACTAAGAAGAAAATGGGAAACAGATACTGGTAGAAAACAATTTTTGCTATATAAATAAATATAAACATAAACATAAATAATACAAATATATATAAATATATAAATACACACACACACACACACACACACACACACACACACACACACACATATATATATTTAGTGCCCTGACTGGTGTTGCTGAGTTGGTTGGGTGTTGTCTCGCTGGTTCAATTCCTGATCAGGGCATATGCCTGGGTTGCTGGTTTGGTCCCCTGTTCGGGTGCGTGCAAGAGGCAACCGATTGATGTTTCTCTTGTGCATCAATGTTTTTCTCCCTTTTTTCTTCCCTTCACTTATCTCTAAACATAAATAAATAAAATCTTTGAAAAATAAAAAAAAATTATTTTTGTTAATTTCCTAACATTTTTTTCATGTAACAATTTGACATTAAAGCCTTCCTAAGTCATATGTATATATGTATGAAGTATTATTTTGATGATACTATATTATCGTACAGGTCCATGCAATTTATTTAATCAAATATGTATTGATGAACAACACACTTCTTCAAATTTTTGATATTGTAAACAACTTTGTGGCAAATATTCCTGCATATACATACATCTTTGACTTTTTTTCAGAATAGACTTTTTGAGTCAGAGGATATGCACATTGTAAACACTTTTCACATTTATTTTTAGCAGAGGTCAGCAGCTGGAGCCAGCTTGTAGCAGCTTTTGAGAGCCAGTTGTCTACATTTCTTTCCAACTTTGTGTTCATTGATGTCATGTTAATATCTTGAATCAGCCATGGTGGAAATATTTATAGCATGGAAATCAGCAAATGCTACAAATCAGTGCTCTTTTAAAAAAAAATTCTGGAGAGCTGATTGTTAAACATTTACTAGCATACTACTGGCAAGTATAAATACAAGTAAATCCCTAATCCTAACAATTTACGGAGAGCTATTTTTTTCACCTCAAAATTCATCCCAGTGCTTAAAACAATAACTTCCATTTAATTTCTATATTCTAATACTGATAATTTACAATATCTGTTGTTACCTCTGTCATTTCTTTTCGTAGCTTATTTAGAGACTGAACACAATTTGGGCTATATTTGTATATAATTTGTACTCAGCCAGATGAGTATGGTCTACTAAGGACAACAAATTTTTCAGAGACTTGGCATGATTGTGTGATAACTCCAAAGGTTGTCTGTACTCTGTAAAATTGTTATTTTTAAAAACCCTTTAAATAATTGCTTTGGCACATATCGTTGTATTGCAAGGAACATCAAACTTGGTGACGCATAGACAGGAAAGGGGAGAGAGTGATCAGCATTTCCAGGAGGTCTTTATCTATCTCTCCATGATCAACCATGCACTCTATTTAAGCCCACTCTATTTAAGCCCACAGGTGGGGTTCTTCTAGAACTTGCTCATACCCCCCACCATTAAGGTAGGTAGTAAACCACTTTATTAATGGGATTGTGTCACTTGTGCTATAGTAGAATAAAATTTTGAACCACTGAGTAACTATGGTTCCAAGCAACTATAATTCTATGAAAAATTATAAATGAAGGAGAAACAGCCTGACATAATGTAAATAGTACTGATTTGGGAGTCCAGGTCTCCAGAATTCAAAGTCCCATATTGCCACTGGGCTATGCAAGGAATCTGCAGGATTCCTCCATCATATTTCTACTCCGAAGTCTTGATTTGCTGATCTAGCCAACTACATTGTGCTCCATTTGCCCTCTCCATTCCTTCTATGTCTTTCCTACAAGGAGCTACTCAAGAAATTCCCACTTGGAAAAGTAATTAGTTTCCCCCCGAATAAGAGCATAGGAACAACCACATAGAGTTAACTGTATGCTCTTAGACAAGCTTCATTTTTCTTATCAGTAGCAAGGGGGTATGGGAGGGTTGGATTCAATTTTGAGCCCTAAGCACAATGATTCTATGAAACCAATTCACCTGCATAGCAAATGTAGCAGAATCAAAATAGCCTCACCAATGCAAACTAAACTCCTTTGAAAGAAGTGTTTGATCTAGCTTCCAGAGTGCTATGTAAGAACATGATGCTAAGATGTTATATTTTATGTATGCTACAATTTGGTTCTCCCTGGAAGAGTAGAGTAATGATGTAAGAGGCTGTTTATGAGATTATAGCATCAGGGAACACCTGTGCCCATGACAGCGTGGGCTATAATTCACTCACACAGACATCACATGTTGTTACAAAGTCATTGGGAAACTTCTAATTATCTTAAAGCCATCCATAAAATATGTACCTTTTACAAAGTAGTATGACTATGAAGCAAGATCAATTCCGTCTGAGCTGCCCTTTATACTGACCACCTGTGGAGCATTTCACATTGTGCCGGCTCACACGGCTCTCTTTTCTCGTAAGTATCAAAGGCAGTTGTCCATATAATGTAAATTGGAGGGTGTAACTGAAATCACCACATCTCCAGAGTATCTTTTCCGCTAACATCTTCAAATTGTTTGTTACTTGATATGGGGAAATCCTTTTTCTAGGTTTTTATCTCCGGCATTCCCTAAAGAATGTTGCAGTATAAATTGGTCATTAATATTAGCCTGAAATGGACAAACATGCAGTTGTGAAACGTATCCATTTTCTAGGGCTGCTGTGACTAACTACCACAAACTTGTTGGCTTTAAGCAATACAAATTTATTCTGTGGCACTTCTGGAGGTCAGAAGTCCAAAACAAAGTTGCCAAAAAAGCTGGTTCCTTCTGAAGATAAGGGAGCATCACTTTGATGCTTCTTTTCTAGATTCTTGGGTCTGCCAGAAACCCTTGGTGTTCTTGACTTGTAGACACATTGCCAGTCTCTGCCTCCATCTTCACATCACCTTCTGCACTCTCTGGGTCTCAAATCTGCCTTTCTCTTTTAAAAAACACCTGGTGTTAGATTTAGATTTAGGGCTCAAACTAAATCCAGGATGATCTCATCTCAAGAGCCTTAATTATATCAGCAAAGACACTTTTCCCAAATAAGATCACATTTATAATAGGTTTAAGAGATTAGAACATGGACACATATTAACATTTCTGGAAGGGTGCCACTATTCAAACCACTATTCCAAGTGAAGCCCTGACAAAAAGGACCCAGGATAATAAATTTGAACTGGAAGAATGGAAAAAAGAAAGATTAAAAAGGTAGCATCGAGATACTAGGTTGGGTTTGGGGGAAGAGCTGGAGATGGGAAGAGGAGGAGTGATTTTCATTTTTCTGAAATGGGAGCTGACAATGCATGAAGAAATATTCCTCTGGGCTCTCCTTGCCAATCAGATTTGTTGGTCTGACAAATCATTGGCTCTTATGCTGTTGGCACTTAACAGAACCTGGGAATGTGACTAAAGCTGAACCATTATGTGGGTGTTGTTTTCCCTGGCTTCTCATTTGTCTATTATTTCATCATTCATTCACTTAGCAAACATGTGTTGAAGACTTACTATGTTTCAGGAACATGGGGTGCTATTTCCTTCTCAAGTGCATTGTTGGGATCCTCTGTCCTTGTTTGCCTTGTAAATGTTGGACATTTAGTGGAGTTACATGTTGTCAAATCAAGCAGTAAGATTCAATCAAGTAGAGTCACAGTTGTCCTAGAGAACTCCTAAAAACATCTGTAAAGAACACTCGCACTCATGTCCCTGCTATATAGCAAGGACTCATGGGCAAAACCAAAGGGGAAGAGCTGATGGAGGGAAGGAGGGAGGGGGCAAGGGAAAGTGGTGGGGGGTAGGCAGAGATAAATGTATTTGAAAAAAATAAATTAAAATTTAAAAAAACACTCGTGAGGCTTTCTCTGTGTCTGAATAAATGGTTTAGATATAAGCAATCACAGGATGAACGTCAAAGGAGCACACCCTAGGATGTTTAGCTTTCTTCTTCTAATATTTCAACTGTTTTATTTTTTCCTTTGCCAAGCTTATATAATTTTCTGAAAATCATATATTTGACTCTAGCCAAAGCCACATAAATAGCTGGTAGAGATATAGCAATTTGAAACTTCCAAAACTGTGTGAGTCAGAGGTAACTATAAGGCTATTTTGTTTGCTTGTTTATTTAGAAGTCACTCCTGTGTGGTGAAGGAGACATGAGCTTGGGAATCAGACAGGTCTGGGTCTGAGTTCAGGTTCAACTACTACATAAAATTCTACAGGAGGCTCATGCAACCTACCAAAGTCTGGGTTGCCTCCTGGTTTATTTTAATGGTGCCCTCATAAAGGAACCTTCAAAGCATTGAAAACAGTTTAAATCTTTACTGAAATATCAAGGAGCTGCATCAAAGAGGAAGTCCATACATGGAATACAGACTACTTTCTTAAAATCTCTCTCCCACATCTCTTTTCCAATACTTCACACATCACAGATGGCAGCTGCCTAAAATTCCCGCTTTTTATCTTTTACAGGTCTCTGAATTCTCCTAAAGTTGCCTGCACTCTGGCTCTTCTCTCTCCTTGTCTTCAGGATTTCCTGATCTGAACTCTGCCCTTTTAAATGTAAATCAGTGAGATCGTTTTAGCCTTTTTTCAGTTCTCTTGACCATTCTTCCCCAATCAGATGCTCAAAACAAAGCAAAGCTGCACAGAAAATTCTGGGATTAAATGGTATTTGAACTGAGCAGTCTGATTTTGCTACTTACCAGCTATGTGATTTTGGGCAAGTCACCCTTAACTCTCCAATCTTCTTTTTTATTTCTTTCTTAATTTGTAAAGTAAAGCCCAAAGAACCAACTTGGTAAAAAAGGTGGATTGATAAATAAGTGAAATAAAATATTTTCAGATTCCTATCACAATGCTGACCCATTGTAGGCAATGAAAAATATGCTAGTCCTTGTTTTGCTCCTTTCTCTGTAGAGAGACCTCTGTGTAGAGACAAATTGTAATTAAAGGCTACCTGGTCAAAAAGAAATCAGATCACATGAACAAAATCTCTGAAGGAACCACACTAATAACTCCTAGAATTGTTCCATGCTCCTAGAATTGCTTTCCAATGTCTACTACAAACTAGGGGTCTACTTTCTACCAGGAATTTGTTTTTGGAAGAATTTCCAAAATAAAGGAAAAATAGTAGACAATCAAGAAACTTTTAGTGTCTGCCAAATAAACTTGATTTGGCTACTTTCTGTAGTTTTCATTTTGTGAAATTAAGAATTGCTATTCACCAGTGGTAAATTTCACAAGGCTGGAATAGACCCCATCAGTACAAAGTATTCTAGTATTACAAATGCCATGGTTTAATACATATAGCATTAGAAGTATTTAGTCAATTAATGGGTTTTGATTTTACTTTACTTCCACTTTGCCTTCCCCTTCAAAATATCTCTTCATTATTATTGTTGTTTTGTTATTGCTATTATTCTCTCTCTTTCCTCCTCCACTCCTAGTTCTCTTGGTTTAAGCCATCACCATCTTTTGCAGAGATGACTGTTTAGATCACCAAGAGGTCTGTGACTCTCCCTCCCCTACACAACACGATTGCCCTCCACAGAGCAGTTCAAGCAGTTTTTACAAAAAACATACCTGAGGCCATGTTACTCTTCTGATGGTTTCCCACCATTATTTTATCAGCAATAAAATGCTAAGGTAGGAAACTTTGACCTTGAGGGGCCTAATGACCTGGCCCTGCCTCTCAATCAGAACACATCTCCACTTCCCCCCTTGTCCTGGGCATTGTGGCTGTGCCGGTCTGCTCTTTTATTCACATGTTTGCTCTCATGCGTCCTCTGCCTAGAGTGCCTTCTTCTCCACTTTTATATGGCTGGCTTCTTGTCCCTCGGGTCTTACTAGAGACCATGGCCACTTCATTTTAAGTAGATCTGGCCCTCCCCCAGTCAGTATCAAGCCATTCTTTTTACTTCATACTATTCAGTACCCTCTGATATTTTGAATGGATTGTTTATATATTTAATTGCTTATTGTCTCTCTTCCACCAGCTAAGGTCTCCATGAGAACACATTGCCTATATGTATCTCCAGTGCCTAGTGCCTAGAATAGTACCTGGAATACAATAGGAGCTTAATAAACGTGATTCCTGTATACAGGAATTTGTCATAGACTTGTGTGTGAGGACCAATCAACTCCCTGACTTCTTCCACTTCCTTCTAGGTGTCTTCCCCTCATTTGGAGTTGTCCCTTTCCAGAGCTCCCAAGGCCTCTGGGTCATTACAAGTCTTCTTTATCACAAAGGGAAAGAGTCCAGATTTGCTGCCTCCTTCTGGTCCCCTGTCAGTTTTCTCTACTTCAGCCTGCTTCTGCTGTGCAAGTTCAAACTATCTGCCTTTTTTAATTATTCAGTGTTGCATAGACATATTTGCATATGCAAATATTTGAAGAATTGAAATGGCAATTAACAGATATATATTTGAGATTATTTTAAACTATCTTTTTGTCTCCTTGTTTTCTTTTCATCTCTGGCTCAGTAGTAATTCTGGTCTTAGTGATGTTGTACTTCCCCACTCAGCATGTTTTCAGATTTATGCCAACAAAAGTCAGAATTTTCTTTTAATACAATCAAAAACCACCATTTTGATCCTCTTCTAGAAATTAATAAGAGATTTCAAAAGTGCCTGCATTTCTTTTAATTTCTACCTGGTTAATGAGTCACTCTTCCTCAAGGCTTCAGCTAAAGAGGAATTGGTCAATAATTGTTATTGTAATTATATAAGGACCTACTATGGAAAGGGCACTGTTCTGGACAGGTTGTGGGTATACAGAAAGGAATAAGATCAAAGCCTCTAGAACCTTAAAGTTCCACAAGAGGAAGAAGACTAATCACCTTAATTTGGTGGATGACATAGCATTCAACATAAAACATTTGCTATCCCACAAAGCTGCCAACTGTTACTGACTGGTTTTGGTTATTGCCATGACATTTTCTGAAAAAGAATGGCTTTCTTCCTTTTGTACATAAATAAAGTTTTTCAACTAAGTACTCGATTGGGGATAATGAATCTATATCAATTTATTATTAAATGAGCAAATGACCAAACTAGGTTCTTGTAGTTTTGGAGTGATCGTAGAGCGGAACTTCCCCAACTCCTGACTCCATATTCTAAACTTGTTTTTAGAATGTTTATTGTCCTTCATCTACAGAAAGTAAGGTGTTGGGGGTGGGGACACAGGATAAGGAATCCAGGATGCAGAAAAAGTAGTATCTGTTCCTAACTTCATTTTCTGCACTAAGTCTAGTGGAATATTAACATGAATCCTTGAGAGGAGACAGAGCACTTGGGTGACAGCATTTCTCAAGGGTGCTTACCAAGTGGTGTAACCCAGGGCCTGGGTCAAGGAGAGCTTAAAAGAAATACTGGTTGGGAAGCAAGTCCCTTGCCATTGTGAAGCCCCGGCTGAAGAAACTACAGCAAAGAAGCCAAATGCTGCAGCTGGCACTATGGCTCTGTGTTAATGGAATTGTATTTTCTTTGTCCTTTCCTTCTGGAACTCCAGATGTCTTATGATGCAGAGATTTAGAGTTGGGACATGCAGAGCAAGTAATTTTTGCCCTCATTTAAATTGGCAGTTTGTTGGACTTTTTAAAAATATCGATTCTATTTTACTTCTTTGTATATAGTATTACTGGAAACACATTGAACACTACATTCCTTCTTTTTTTCTGAGTGAAATATTCAATACTACCACCGTGTGAGAAGAGAGATAAATTATCTTTGTTAAACAACAATTCAGTAGCATCCTTTAACCTGAAATTTGAGTCATTTTTTTCAGGCTTCCTGTCATAAATAGATAATTCCTCTGAAGACATCAGCATTTAAAATATAAGAAACCAGATACCTGTAACAAATCCTGCTAGTTAATTTTTCTCTTTCCAAGCTTGTTGGTTCATATCTCTTAATTACTGAGCAATAAATCGCTGTTCCTTAAAACACACTTCTTAGATAAACATTTTTATTCCATCTTAACATAATTCATCTGAGTTGTCCACAAACATATAAAGCTAAAAAATATTTAAAGACTTTTTATTGAAAATGAGACAGTTTTTCCTTATATATATTTTTATGTTCCATATCAATATTTAATTGCATGATTTAGTTTTGTAACCTTAGAATTTTAACGTTGGAAACATCCACTCAAGTCTTTCATTTTTCCTAGAAAACAAAGACCTGGGGAGGCAAAAACATCACTATCCAAAGGACTAAAACTCAGGCTGTTGACTATCAGCATGTGGTTTGTTTTCCAGTTAATTAGTGTAGAGGGAGTGTTTGATAATGGGGGCTAGGTAAAGGAGTACCTGGTGAGAAAGAAGTAACTCAACCCATAGCTTAACCTTAATCTATGGCAGAGTTTTTAATGACTTAGGATGCTCAAGCTCTGGGTACATTCACTTCTTTTTTTCTGGTGCGTTTTCTGCTGCATCTGCAAGCAGCCGGTGTGATATTTGTGTGGCCAAGCAGTACTGAGTAGGTGAGGATGTGAACAACTCATTTTTAAGTATAGTGGAGGTTTAATGTAATTGACAGAGTAGTAGAGTGAGTACTTATTTCTTCTCCAGTCTCCAGGTTTGTTATATATTTATTTATTTATTTGTGGTGTAAAGCAACAGAGACGCAGTGATATGCAATAGCTTAGCACCTGCACTCTGGGGCTTTTCACCTGAGTTGGAATCCTAACTTGGGTCTTTTACTACTTCTGTAATTAGAGGCAAATTGCATCTTTGCACCTCAGATTGCACATATTTAAGATGAGCATTAATAATAGTATCATTTTATTCATTTATTATGAGGATTAAACACTATTAATATAAGATTAAAACAATGTTTCATGTAAAGTAACTGCTCACTAAACAACGACCTTTGTAATGAAAAGGATTTGGATTTTAACTCTGGTGTCCGGATTTCAATCTTAGGGCATGGCAATATGGAATTTGGGGCCTCAGCTTTGCTATATCTAAAATGGGATCAGTTGTAGTCGCTATTGTTCTGAATCTTGTAGGACTGTTGCAGGATAAGTGATCACACAGGTAGGCTCTCAGGACTTGGAAATTATTAATATTTCACTTTACTTGTCAAATACTTGCTCAAAAGAAATGTATGACAGGATCTTAAGTTAAAATTTCTATTGTACCTCTGCAATAAGCAGTATTGTTTTAGAGGGACTTGAGATACCTTTCTGCAGGAAGAGTGTGTAAAACTTGAACCACCTGCCCTGAGAGGAGGTGGAAACATTAAGACTATCACCCCTCATCTTTCACCAGGCCACAGATCTGCAAGCATGGCCATGGCCTCATTATCTTGATGACTCACAGAGCCAGGGCACTTTCCCTCTCCTCTGCTGTCCTTTCAAATTTAATTCATTGTTCTGCAAGATGCCTGCAGTTCCCAGAAATGATGCAAGTAGTATGTAGCCTAGTGAAAGCCTGTACGTTTGACTCTCAAGACATTCTCCCAAACAATCCTGATCCTGCCACTCACTAATACAGCCCCTGATGATTCCAGAAAATCCTCTTGTTTCTTAACAGAAACTCAGAGAGGATTATGGTTATATGGACTTCTTTTTAAAAGTCTTGCAAAGCTTACTGTAAAAAAAAATTGGATATTTCTGTCAAAACAGTGCAAAACAGTGCAAAAATAAGAAAGTGCATTCCCTATTGACATTATTTTCATAAGTGATAGTATCTGACCATATACAGAGTGAAAAACAGACATTTAATAGTTGCTTAAAAGCAAAATGAGAAGCACTAGTTAATATATATTAGTTAACCAGTTAATGCACATCAGTCTTTCTTCAGTTTCTCATCTTTGAAACAAGCTTGAAATGCTTTTAAGTTTAGTCCAAGTGGGAGGCACAGCTTACTGGACATTTTTTGTCACATGAAATAATTTAAAGCAGCAAACATAACACAGCTGCACCAAGGAGACCACACCTCTTTGAAGTGTGGTTGGTCAGTAAGGAAGCTCAGTAGAAATGTGCTTGAATGGTGAGGGAGGAGCTGCCATCCAGCCACAGTCCATTTTTAAAAGGATGGCATTTGTCAGGTATTTGTTTTAACCAAACAAGAAACTTTCCTCTTGAGAGATTCCAGGCAAAGGTGGAGGTGTAGATAGACATGTTTCATCTCAAACAACCATAAGAAGGATCACAACTAACCTCTAAACAAAAAAACACCCAAAACTGTCAGAAAATTGAACTGTATGGAAGTCTGACAACCAAGGATTTAAAGAAACCATATTCATTCAGATGAGTAGGAGGGGCAGAGACAGGGTGCCAAGGCAGAGAGGACACAGTGTGGCAGTGGTGATGTGGAAGCAGCTGGCAGAATAGGCAGTCCCACATTCTTGTGTGGTGGATAAAAATTGGGAGAGCCACACTGGGAGTGAGTGATGCAAACCCTAGGAAAGACATGCAGCCCATGGTTCTAGCACCATGAAAATAATGCTTCATAACTTCTGGCTGTAAAAATCAGTGGGGGTTGAGGTGGCAGAAGAAACTACCAGTGTGTTGAGAGAAAATCCATTTAAAGGGCCCACATGGTCCTAGAATACACACAACCCACCCACTATGAGACCCACCACCAGGGCGGCAGCTACAGGGAAGCCAGTTGTTTATGGGAAGTGCATGAAGTGAGGGGAAATGGGGTACGTGCCACACAAGCCTCCAGTAGCCAGACAGTGGCATTGTCTCCTCTCTGACCCCTACCCCACATACAAAGCCACAAAGCAGTGAAGCAGGTTGCCTTGCCCTGGAAAATACCTAAGGCTCTACTCCATACAACTCAACAGATATGCTAAGACAGGGAGTCAAAGCAGCTCTACTTAATACACAGAAATGAACACAGAGAGGCTGCAAATTGTGGAGACAAGAAATATAGGCCAAATGAAAGACTAGAACAAAACCCCAGAAAAAGAGCTAAGCAAAACAGAGGTAATCAACTTACCAGATGCAGAGTTCAAAACACTGGTGATAAGGATATTCAGAGAACTCACCGAGTACAGCAAAAGCATAAGGGAAGAAATGAAGGCTACACTAAGTGAAATAAAGAAAAAAATCCACAGGAAATCAACAGTGAAGGGAAGGGAGCCAGGACTCAAATAAACGATTTTGGACATAAGGAAGAAATAAACAATTGACCAGAACAGAATGAAGAAACAAGAATTAAAAAAAAATGAGAAGAGAATCAGAAGACTCTGAGACATCTCCAAATGTGCCAATATCTAACCATAGGGATGCCAGAAGGAGAAGAAGAGCAAGCAATTGAAAAGTTGTTTGAAAAAAATAATGAAAGAAAATTTCCTTAATTTGGCAAAAGAAATAGACATACAAGTCTAGGGAACACAGAGAATCCCAAAGAAGTTGGACCCAAAAAGGACCACACCAAAACACATCATAATTAAAATGTCAAAGGTTAAAGATAAAGAGAGTATCTTAAAAGCAGCAAGAGAAAAGCAGAGCATTGCCTACAAAGGAGTTCCCATATGTCTATCAGCTGATTTCTCAAAAGAAACTTTACAAGAAAGGAGGGACTAGCACAAAGTATTCAAACTGATGAAAAGCAAGGACCTACAACCACATTTACTCTATCCAGCAAAGCTATCATTTAGAATGGAAGTGCTTCCCAGATAAGGTAAAGCTAAAGGAGTTCATCATCACCAAGCCCTTATTATATGAAATGTTAAAAGGACTTATTTAAGAAAAAGAAGATCAAAACTATGAACACTAACAGGACCACAAACTCACAACTATCAACAATTGAGCCTAAAAAAACAATAAAAAAAAACTAAGCAAACAACTAGAACAGGAAGAGAATCATATATATGGAGATCATTTGGAGGGTTATCAGTGAGGAGGTGGGAGGGGGAGGAGACTGGAGGAAAATGTAGAGGGAGTAAGAAGCAAAATTGGTAGGTACAAAATAGACATGAGGATGTTAAGAACAGTATAAGAAATAGAGAAGCCAAAGAACTTATATGCACGACCCATGGACATGAACTAAGGGGAGGGATTGTTGGAGGGAAGGGGTACCAGGTGGAAGGGAACAAAGGGGGAAAAATTGGAACAACTATAATTGCATCATCAATAAAATATACTTTAAAAAAGGAAATTTTCCTTGTTATTTTCCCTTCCATTGTTAACATTTTCCAACATATGTAAGGATTTTAGCATTTGATACTGTATGACAATCTTGTAAAATAACAAACGCAGGTATTATTTTTCTAATATCACAGATGAGGAGACTGATGATCAGAGGGGTCAGGGAACTTGCCCAACAGCACACAGGTCTCACATCCAAGTTCCCTGATGTCACACTGATGTGAGCTCCACGATAAGGAAAACCTCGGCTGCCCTTGTCACAGTGCTGACTGCAGTAAGAGCCCCTTGGAAGAGCTACAGAGCTGCAGTGCTCCTGGGAGAGGCTGTAAAGAGAAGACCCAGTGGGGGCAGGGAGTGGTAATTTGGGGATAGGAAACACACAGACATTGCTGTGAATAGTGCAGGCAGATGCGTTACTTCAGAGAAACATGCCTGGCTGGGGCCGCTGCAGTGCCTTTTTCTGAAACAGGCATCGCACTGTACGAGGTTTCCAAATGAGTGTAACCTTAGACGGTGTTGCTTGATGTAAGTTAGTGCTACCTTATGGTATTCTCTATTATATTATAGAAATAATATTATATCAAGATATATTACCTATAATATAACAATTCTACAGTTTTAGTGACTGCTGGTCCATCCACAACTGACCCAGAGATTCCGCTCGTGTGTGGTTCTTTTCATGGTCACCCTTATGTCCACTTCCAGACTCTTTGTAATGACAATAGTGGTAGTTATGGACCAGGAATTAGATCCTTTGTATGTATTATTACATTAATTTTCACAGAAATCCTAAAAGAGAAGATTATTCCTATTTTATAGATGGAGATAGACTTAGAGAAGATAGCTAGCCCAAGGTTAGGTAGCTTGTCAATGGCCAGGTGTTCTGGTTACGTATTGCTGCATAACAAATTACCCACAAATTTATTGGCTATAATAATCAGTTTCTTATATCTTACTATTCTCTGGGTCGAGAATCTTGTAGGCAGGGTTCAGCAGAGACAGCTTAACTTTTTTCCACGTGGCATCAGCTACAGTTGCTTGCTTGGGGCTAGAGAATTCCTTTTCATGATGGCTCATTCATATGGCTGGCATCTGGGCTATTAGCCAGAGTTCTTAGTTCTTTTTTTATGTGGACCTCCCCACGTGGCTGCTTGGGCTTCCTCATAGCCCAATGGCTAGGTTCCAAGAGTGCGCATTCCAAAAGACAAGAAGTAAAAGCTGCCAGTCTCCTACGACCTGGTCCCAGAAACTGTCATGGTGTTGCTTCTACTGTCTTTTATTGCTCAGAAAATCATGGAATTCTTCTAGAATCAAGGAGAAGGAACATAGACCTGATGTCTCATTGGGAGGAGAGTCAAAGAATTTGCAGCCATGTTTAATCTTCCACAGCAGGGATGAGAATCCAGATTATAGTCATGACACCATATTGTGTCTCAGCCAGTACAATACTACATTTTTTTTTCAATCACTAATTGTATCTCTCTGTATTATAGTGACTAGACCATGAGCCACTTAAGGGCAATGATCTTGTCTTGTACATTTTAGGTCAGGCAGAATGCCTTCCTGAGCATAGTCAATGATCCATAAATGAATGAATGATAGAGAACTGAGTTCCAGTCCTGGCTCTGCTTCTAAGCAGCTCTCTTAGCCCAAGCAGAATGTTGAACTACTCTGGTTCTTGGTACCACTCAGTAAAATAGGGAGATGGAATTAGACTGAGCCCTAAAGTCTTCCTTTCCCCAGCACTCACATTGCATTAGTCTGCTCAGGCTGCTATTCAAAAATCCCATAAACTGAGCAGGACCTTCTTCCTACTTGCTGGTGGCCATTTCTTGTGTATCCTCATAGAGAGACACACACTTTTTTTTACATTGGGTACAGGATAGTTAACAATTACCGTTTACAGCTCATAGAGATGGTATGTGGGGAACAGTATAACAATGAGAGGTTCTGTGGTCTCTAGGCTCTGGCGTGGTGGGTGTGCCCTGTGGGATCTGGGAAAGGAAATTCCCCTGACATTTCAAAGGTGTATTTGTTACCTTCGATGCAAAAAGAACAATAGATAGGTTCACTTAAGGTAAAGATTGACCTTTGTCAAGGAAACTACAGGCCTAGGGCATGACTACCCTTAATGACTCTCTTTAGTTAGGAATTTTCATGTTCAGACCATCCTATGTGGTTACTTTCAGTCTCTGAGTTTGTAAGGCCCCCCTGCAGGCCTCCCTCGAGCTTATCGGGTTTAGTATGTGGTCCCTTTTTCATCTACACCATCAATATTTTTCAAAGCCTGCCAGGTGATTCCATTGTGCAGCCAGGATTGATGATTTCTAACCTAGAGTTAAAGGCACTAGATTTCTGGCTGCTATGGAATGCAAGAAATTGAGGATCAAAAGCTGATAGCCACTAAATAATTTGGGGTGTAGGTTGTATGGTATGTTGAATGAGAACATAGTTCACATCCTAATCCTCAGGATGGGAATACTTTAGGTTACATAGCAAAGGGGAATTTGGGTTGCTCATCAACTGACTTTACAATGGGAGAGATATTCCTGGGTTATCCAAGTAGGACCATATAATCACAAGGGTCCTTAAAAAGTGGAAGAGGAAGGTAGAGGAGAATCAGAGGGAGATGTGGCTATAGAAGAAGAGTCAGAGAGATGCAATATTGTTGGTTTTGATGATGGAGGAAGGCACTATGACTCAAGGAATGTGGGATACTTCTAGAAGCTGGAGAAGGCAAAAAAAAAAAAAAAAAAAAAAAAAGAGTTTCCCCTTGAATCTCCAGAAGGATTTCAGCCCTGTTGACAACTTGATTTCTCCTGGTGGCAGACTTCTGACCTACAGAATTAAAAGATAATAAATTCATGTGGCTTTAAGCCACTGAGTTTGTGATAATTGTTACAGCAACCTCGAGAAACTATTGTAGTATAGATGACCAGTTCAGGAAGGCTTCCTGGAGGAGATAAATCTTGAGAAGCTTTTGCAAGGATATTGTTGGAGGAGAAAAACTCCAGGTAATGTATGTTGAAATTTGAATCCATTAGGGGAGGAAAAAAAGAAAAACAACCTTAAGAAATCTTAATGCTGTATGAGACTTACCCAGAATATTTAAAATCAAAAGTCAGAGGAACAAAACAGTATCATGTATTGTCACTAAATTTCCCAGCGGAGTCAGAGGCAAAGAATTCTTGAGAATTTTTCCTAGAAAAGTTACTTGAATTGTGATCACTTCACAGATTTAAAGGCTGACAAAACACTGGTTACCTGGATGGTTTTAAACTACTTAAGTCAGCAAAGAAAGTAGATAGAATCTTAGCTTCCACACAACTCATCACCTGAATGCAAACTGCAGCTTAATGCTCCTATCACTCTCCTTTAATCAGGTCTCCAGACTTCTGCTGATTCGTTCCATTGGATCCTACTGAATAAAAAATAATTGGATAATCACCCTATCACTCTCTTTCCCTCTTCCTTCCCCCATCCCTGCTGTCTCATGTATACACACACACGGGGTGGGGGGGGGAGAGAAAACAAAAAATCTTCCATACATAAATTTGTTCAGTAAAGTGTATTTACTGAGGATCTGTATATGACATGAACTGGATTAGGGATATGTTAATGAATTAGGCAGGCAAGGTCCTTGTTTTTATGGACTTTACACCCTGGAGAACACAGAAAAATAAGGCAATTGATAGTAGAGTAGAAAATATAGGTTGCTATGACAACATGGAAGGGGCAACTGACTTAGTCTGAGGGTGGAAAGGGAGGAGTATATCAGAGGAGGCTTCCTGGAAGAGGACAACTTCTAAGACAGCCATTCTCAAAGTGTGGTACCTGGACTGGAAACATCAGCAAACCCAGGGAGAATGTAAAAAAATGTAAATTCTCAGGGCGATTATTCTGAGAATAAGACAAGCCTATTAATCCTGAAATTCTGGGGTCAAGGCACAGAAATCTGTGCTTTCATAGACCTCAAAGTGGTCAGACACATGCTAAAGTTTGAAAACCAGAGGATCATACCTGGGCTGCACATTAGAATCACTTAGGGCATTTTTACACCTGACTGACACTGTAGCCCCACCTTTAGAGATACTGATTCAGCTGGGCTGGGATAAAGCCTGGGAACCAGTATTTTCAAAGCCCTGGATGATTATCATATGATTTTAATGTGCAGTCACCCTTGTGTTAGCTAGGCAGTGTGGGCTGGGGACAGGACGGAAAGGGTAGTATAGGCAGATGTACAAAAGCCCAGATGTAAGAGAAAGCCTGAGGTGGTATAGCCGGTGAAATGATAAGCCTAGAGAGTACACACAGCAAAGTTCTATGGTTTATAAGGTCCATAGCTGTCTTTTTAAGTGCATATTGCAGTACTTCTTAAACTTTAAGGCACGTAGAAATTATTGGGAAATCTTGTAGAAACACAGACCTCTGTGCAGTAGGAAGGTACTATTGCACCAGCTTCCCCTGAGTGTACATGCCAGAGAGTAGACGCAGACTGCAGGAGGGTGTATCTGTGCATCAGCCCCAGGGTCAAGATAAGGGAGGAGTGTATCAGAGGGACCCAGTTGGGGTGAACTGCAGAGGCACAGGGCTGGGGGGGTATGTTTTGAGGCTAAGGAGGATAGATGCAACATTGCACAACCTTCCAACCTGCTCTTCTGATTATTTTCCATCAAGGTTATACTGCTTTTAGCTCAGCAGTAACAGTCACCCCCCTTCACTCCTCCCTCTACACTCCCGCCCCGCCCCCCCACCCCGCCCCCGCCCCGCCGACTAGCTGAGTGCATCCCCTGGCCAGGCCAGCAGAGCCAGCTCATTAAGTGACCGCTGGAGCTCTCCGTAATGTGCCAGCTAGCCAGGGAGGCGCTGGCCGAGGAGGGGTCTCTCTAGGGGCCTCTTTCCCCACTCTCCCTCTTCCCACTTTCCGCTGGCTGGCAGTGCCTGCGGCAGAGCTTCCCTCTGCAGCAGCCCCTTGCACTTGGCTCGCACTTCTGGGCGCTGTCCATGGTTGCAGCATCTTTAGGCGCGCCACGTCAGGAGGCCGCAGCAGGGCCCTGCGATTGGCCGAGGAACCCCTGGCCATCCCCCAACACACCCGCCCCCGGGTCCGGGTCCCGAGCTCTGGTCCCGCAGGCGCGTGCCTGCGAGCTGCCAGGGCGCGCCCTGGGGCTCCCGGAGGCACACCCACTTTCCTTAATAGGGCTGAGTCCGTAGCCCTGAGCGGCGGAGGAGCGCAGGGGTGGGGCTGGGAGCCTTGGGACCCGACCGCTGAGGGGGTAGCCACAGCCTCTGCCGCCTCCGAGCGGCAGAAAGGAGCGGCTGGTCGCTGCGCCCCAGGCGGCCACTACCCGGAGACTCCGCTCCTCTCTCTCGACCGAGATCTTCCTTTGCCCCTCTCCGGGTACCCCTGGCCCAAAACTCTCGCAACGATATGGAAGAATTTTTGCAACGCGCCAAGTCTAAACTGGTAAGTTGAGGAAGCAAAGCTGTGAGGTGTGTGCGCCTGTGTGCGTGTGTGCGTGTGCGCTCGCGTGTGTGTGTTCTGATGGAGAATAAAGGGCATTGCAGTAGAAGAGGAAGAAATAACTTTGTCATTTAGTTGTCAGGGTATGCAGATTGTCCCCTGGAAAGAATTTCTGGAACTCCGGTGCTTACCGCAAGTAGTCTGTCTCCAGAATTCTCCCCCAAGCCAGCCAAAATGCCGAGCTGGGGGCGGTCATAACCTGGCTCAAGTTGGGTGCTGTGTGTCCAGTTTTGTTCCCTTCGGCCTGAGGTTGGAGAGAGGCAGATCCAGCCAAATCTGCATTTTGCTCCTGAAGGCTAGAGGATGAATGGGTGTGGTGCTCCCCGGAAACAAGAGCCCAGCCTCTGCAGATGCGGTGCGTGTAAAGTGTAAGAGGAAAAGGAGACTCTCTCAGATGGACAACACTGTGGTGATTGCTGCGGGGGGTGGGGAGGGGATAAGGGGACTACATGGTAATGGAAAAAAAAATACAAGAAAGATTATATTTAAAACAAAGAATCTCGTAGAACTGGCTTTAGCTGGAGGTGGTGGCAAAACATGAGTGAGGAAGTCAGAGTGTCAACTAGGAAGGACATGTGCCAATGCGCAGTTTATGCTAACACACCTCACACAGAGCTTGCTCCAGTGCGGGAGTTGGGGATAGTCTCTTGTGAACCATGTGTCTCTCTGGTCCTTATTCAGAGCTGTAACATGGGACAGAGAGAGAAGGGGAAAGCCCCAACTGTTGCTGCTGATGTGGGTTTTGCCAGACTGTTGTTCTCCTGGGAGGAGAACAGGACGGGGGCCAGCTATGTTTAACTGTTTCATTGTACAAAGAGTGGACCAAGAGTGTACACTGACAGCTGCTACATATTCTGGAATGACAGATTCTAGCAGTTTCCTAATTCCAAATTGTTTGGGGGCTCCAGCATAGCAGTAATAAACATAATGGAACTGTTTCTGTTTCAGCACTTGAAACAAAAGCCTCTGCCCATTTAGAAGCAATATCTTTAATGAACAGTGAAAGCACCTTTTATAGGCCTGGCATAGGAGGAAATGCATAATTGATGATGCCTTTAACCTTTAAACCTTAGAAGCCAAAATATAAACTCTGCATTAAGGTGGGTGACGTCTTATTCACAAGGCAGGATATTTGCAGGCTTGTTACTTGTAACTCACCCTAGAACAACAAAGGGAGTGCAGAGGAAAGTGTGATTCTTACCATGACTTAACTGTAAGTATCTTTTAAAAGACTGTGTAAGTTGATTAGTGCTAATATAAGTACTTTACTTTGTTTTCTACCTTAAGCCTCCCAGCGAGTTGAATGTTTGTGTGGGTTTTAGAACCAAGGAACTTTGTGATCGTTTCTGTGTTTGTTGCTGACCCCCCATGAGTTCTACATGAGCACACGAAGGAAAATACAGATTGTAGAAACTCACTTGCATTTCTGATAAGAGAAGTATGCTCTGTGTTCTTTGCTTAATAATGAGTGAGAGGTGGTCAAAAAGGAAAGTCAGTTTTGGCAGCTTATTTATTTATCAATTTTTTGCAGATGAAAATGAATGGTGATCAATGATAAATGCAGTTTTAGACCAGACCTGTACTCTGCTACCCTTATATTCATTTTAACAATAAAGATTTAGATTGTGGAGGGTGACCAAGAGGTTTGTATCATTTCTGAAGAGCAATTGCTGGAATAAAAAAAGTCTCTATTTCAGAGTAATCAGTTGAGAGTCATGTGCAAGTTTATTTACCGAATCCCTTCATTAGCTGAGCAATTGCTCTACATCATTAAAAAAAATAAAAGACAGGAAAAGGAAGTGGTTGTTTGAAATACTGTTCCCAATCTCCTGCTTTAGCCAGAACAATTACTGCTAATCTTGTTTTCTTTCTTGGAATAGGTTTCCTGTTAGAGATCTCAATTAGTCTTTCATATTCAGCTGCAGCAGAGGTGGTTTAGTGTCACATTTTCCCTGACAAATTGCGTGTACTGGGTAAATTTTATTTTTTTACTTAATATGCAACATTCATCTCTTGTAGTAGATAACCTTTGTTTTAGTGGGCATATTTGTTTAAGAGAAAAAAAATTATATCAATAAGTATGGCATTCATTTGTGAGTTTATTCATAATAAAATGGTAGGATTTTTAAAAATTAGGCTATATTTTGGGACATACTTTAAGGAGAAGAGAATCATCATGATGGTTTTCATTTAAGCTTTATTAGATCAGAGTTAGATAGAATTTAGATGTTATGTTTAAGCTGTTTTCCATCTGAAGTCAGTACAAATTTATCTATACTATATGTTAAGAAAGTTTAATTGGCAGATTTTTTTCTACCTACTTCACTTCTTTGATATTCTGTCAGCACGGTATGTATCTTTGAATGGTTTGAAGTAGTCAATGTCCTTTCCAAAGTCTTAACATAACCTAATCATCATTAAAGCTAGTTAATTTCAATAGACCAAAGAAATTTAAAACTCCAAAATTGGATTGCTATTAGCCATAGATAAAATTTCAATCATCGAACTTTGGGGAATTTGTTTGTGTGCCTTTTAATCCTAACTAGGAACACTTATTATTCATCTGTCATTGCGAGGGGAGAAGTTTTCCCATTCTAGGCCAGGCTCTTGGGTTGAACAGAAATCTTCGAAGTGGAAGGGATACTTTTGAATTTTTATCAGGTAGTTTGAAGATTATTTTTGTTGAAATTGGGAGAGCACTCTCTCAATTCTATTTATCATCCCAGTCTGGTTTCTCAAGTCCTTAAATTGAGGCAGATTCACGGACATAATCCCATCACATTTTCCCCCTAAATCACCCCTTCTGATACTACCTTTCATTCTGGAGAACAGGTGAAAATGATCTGAACAGGCAAAAGTAAACCCAAAGTGTGGCTTCAGAGAGATCGCCCCTCCTGGATCTCAAATGCTTCTCTGGGGGCCTGCCTTTGCCTTGTCAGGAAGAGGCAGCTTGGGTGCCTTGGAGCTTCTTTGTGAAAAAGAAAAACCTCAGCTGAAGGTGGAGGGCAGCAAGGGAAGTAGTCACTCCTGCAATGCACAGTCTGCAGAAACGCTACCTTCTCGGCAGATAGGGAATCGACACAATTATTGTAAAAACAATTAGAACAGTGAAGGAAGCAGTATCAGAGCTAGACTCCAAGGCAGTTGAGGTGGTAATCCAAGGATGATGTTTGTTATCTTGGCTCACTATCTGGTGTGAGAAACCAGCTATTTCTGATCTGAAAACACATTTTCCTTTTCTCTTGTCACTGTCCACCTGGCTTTTCTTGAACCCGTCTATTCTGAGCTGAAATAGGGACAGAGATCAAATCCTGTCGTTCTAGGTCTGCCCTTAAGTTTTAGCCATACTTTTCATCTTGGTTATACCAAGATGTCTTAGTGGTGTCTTAGTCCTTTGTAGTTCTACGTTTCTATGGTATGAGAAATTGGAGGCAGGTAGGAAATGGGAGCACCTGCCGTAGGCTGTAGTTAGGGAAATATCCTCCATTTCATAGTGGCCAGCTCAGAAGACTATTCACACCAAGACGGCCTCATGATGGCAGTAAATGGCCAAAGTTCTCATGAACTTTAGGAGGGGGGAAATGAGGTAAATGGGAACGCAGAGCCCTGGGATCTGGTTGGCAGGAAGCCAGGGTCCCTGCACTGGGTAGACTGGCTGCTGAGCCTCTCCCACTGCCCAGGCTCCGCCAGCTGATGCAATTGAAGCAGCTGCTCCAGGGTGGGGAGCACTGCAGCACACATGCCCTAAGCTGTAGGTCGTGAGCCAGCCTGGAGTGCGTGTGTGGCAGGAGTGTCAGCTGTCACTGGATGGACACAGGGCATATTAATGCCCCAGGAATGCTGTTTTCAAAAACAGGGTGGGGAGAGGATGAGCACTACAGTCTGGGGAATGTATCTGCCACTTCAACAGTGACAACTGCAGGTGAAGGGCTCACGTCGGCAGTGGGTATTGGTCAATATCAGGACTTCCACAGAATAAAAGTTCCGGGTGACCTGCATGTCAACTTATACTCTGTGGTATGTGGCATAGAGATAAGAAAATACATTCAAAACTAAATGAACAACCACATTAGAGTGTACAGAAATGAAGTTTAAAAAAGGAAAGAAAATATACTGTGCCATGTCTTTAGGGTAATCATCTAAATTGGAAATTAGAGGAATATATTTTTCCTGATTTCCTTTATGGGAGGAAGGTTGTGCGTGCCAATAAAAACATTTTTTAAAAATATTTTGTTTATTTATTTTTAGAGAGAAACGAAAGGAGGGAGAATGAGTGGGAGAGAAACATCAATGTGTGGTTGTCTCTCGCTCACCCCTCACTGGGGACCTGGCCCACAACCCAGGCATGTGCTCTGACTGGGAATTGAACGAGCGACCCTTTGGTTGCAGGCAGGCACTCAATCCACTGAGCCACATCAGCCAGGGCATTGGTAAAAACATTTTAAAAGTGAAAGTTCTATGCCTTTCAAAAGGCCGCTGTGGTGAGAACTAGCTATGATGGAGATGCTGGCAAAGCAGTTTCACTCAGAGAGCTGAGCTCATTCTCATCACTGTCCATGGGATCAGTCCCCTCCCCATCATAAGTGAGAGCTGGTGCATTTGAGACTGTGCCAGAGCATTCTGAGCAGGAAACTCAAGAACCCAAAGCACTTCTGTGACTGTGGCACCGCCCGCTGAAGGGCTGATGAGAAAAGAGCCCTTAATCGCTTATACTTGGAGTCAGTTCCATTTCTCACTGCCGGAGCTTTCAGACCATGAGCTGTGACTGTCCCGATCTCAGGGCCCACAGAGAAGACCCAGACTTTTTCAGTGTAAATCTCAGAGTGGATTGGCCTGCCTCAAAGCTAAAGAATTGGTCACTACCGTTCAGACAGCACCTTGGGTCTTAAAGGACATGGTCAGGTGAGTGAGTGATTTTGGGAGTATGCCATGTTAAACTAGGTAAAAATGTAACAGCCTTGGTCATATGTAGCATTTATCTGGGCTGATAGTAACATCATGGCGGGTCTGGCGTGCCTCTCCGGGGAGCTCTCGTAAGCAATGGTGCCTTGGCGATGGAGGCAGCACTCTTCCCTCATCTGCACTCCTCCCTGGAGCACTGACTGAGCAGAGAAAAGGGGGAAGGATGAGTATCATGGGTAAAGTCTTCAAAAGGGGAAAGAACATCTGAGGACCAGGGAGGTAAAGTGCATGGTGTTGCCCTGGTCATTGATTCCTTTTGCACCCTGGGGTTGATGGGAGAGTTGTGGAATTTGGAGTCTTTGAAAAGAAACTGGGAGGGGCAGGGCTGGTATATTCAGGGGGCAGCATTCACGTGGGCTTTGATATACAGTCATGGGTCCCACCGTAGCCTATTCGAAATCTCCGGCACTGTCGCAGATACATGTCTATCTGAGCCCTGCGGCTTTGGGCTTTGGTTTCCGGAGAAAAGTACTCTTTCTTCTTAAGAGCTCTTGGGAGTTTAACTGGGCACAATATTGCCCAGGAAAAGCAGGCCCTTGAAGGCTCAGTTAGAAAAACCAAGCTGATTAAAAAGCCATGGGTTTTTAATAGGGAAAATGATACCTATTTTGCAGGTTTATTGTAAATCAAAATAATGTACCTGCATAAAGCCCCCTAGCACAGAACCTGGAACAATGGTTGCTCCTTCTCATTTGCCCCCAAGTTGGTCCTTTTCTTCAGTTTCTTATCTCAGTGAATAGCATTATTATTCATCCAGTTTCTCCAACTGGGAATTTCCTTCTCCTCTATCCCTTCCCCACCTGTCACATTCCAGACACCACTAAGTCATCTGGGTGGAAGCGATGGCCTGCTAATCAGTTGGTCTCCTGCTGACCACTCTCTGACTTAATATGAGGTAGGTCACTTTGAAAGCCTCTTTCACACTTCTCCCACCTCTCCCTTAAAACCTCATTATCACTTTCCATTGCTCTTAGAAGAACAGACAACACTCTTAATGTGACCCTGGACTCTGGCCCAGTCTGCTGTCCAATTTCTGCTGGCTTTTCCTCCTGTCTCCACTTGGCGTAAATAGCTCCTACCTCTTCTGATTAGGTGAAGAAGAAGGGATGGCTTTGCTAAATAATCCCTCCCTACCCCACCTCCCCTATTTCATGCATATAAGCCAGGTGTTATTTTTTTTAGCTCACTTATATCAGCTTGCCATTATATCCTTATTGGGAATGTTAATTTGATTAATGAGTGTATGGACATGGGTATCTGTATGGTTTTGCTCACCATGGTATGTCCAGGGCCTGGTGCAGTGCCTGAACCTCAGTAATTAGGGGTTTTTTGGGGGAGGGGCAATGACTCATGCCATCTTATCCTTAATTAAGTACAAAATCTTCCTATTGTGTTACCTAGAGAGCTTTTCACTTACTGCTTTATTTGGCTGCCAGTCTCCCGCCTCTCTCCTCAGCAATGGCAAGGCAGTAGCTTTTTCTCGGGAAAGAGAAATACATGGTTTATTGCCTTTTCAATAGCAAAAATGTTGGAGAGCTGGGTGGCAAGGCTGTAGCTGTTGGCATTGTTTACCTGAACCACATCAAAAGAACCAGGATGTCTCTTCCTGTTGGTGATCACACCAATTCTTCCCAAGTTAGCACATCCTAGTACCATACACAGCTTAACAGTATCAAACTTGTTGAAGTCGGTAATCTTCCCAGTTTTCAAAATCAGTCTGAACGGTATGGTTCACTTTGATGAAGGGATCACAGTAGCGGATGGTGCGAGCATCATGAGTCACCAGATGAGAGATGCTTTTTGTGTCTACAAAGATATTTCTTATTTTGCACAACTTGCAGTTGGTCTCCTCAGGTGTAATATGATAAATAGCAAAGCCACTCTTAGTGTCATAGATCAAGTGGAAATTCTCTACTGTCTTATCAGTGCCGATGACATCCATAAAACCACCAGGGTGGGCTATATCATTTCAGACCTTGCCATTAATCTTACTGAACCACTGCATGCAGATCTTCTTTACCTCATTGCCTGTCAGGGCAGATTTAAATCTGTTCATCTGGAAAAGATGTGGGGAAAATATTCTCTCAGTTTGTGGGGATCAGTCAGTGGATGAGGAGAAAACACACCCATTAGTTTATCCGGCATCCAATGCTTTGGAGCTGCCACGTGCTTCAGATGCTTCTTGGAACCGTGATCCATGGCTGCGCTAAGCACAAAAAGAGCAAAGTGTTTTTAGACTGAATGAAGCCATAAGGCAAAAGTCTTACACAAAGTGTGACACATGGTAGTGGCTCAATAAAAATGAGTAAGTCGATAAACAGGTATAGACTCTTAGAGGTCTAAATCTGAAGAAGGGCAGGCGACAATATGCAGGCATCCAGATTGGTTGATTAGAAAGAGGTGAGAAACATTAAAGTCAACATGCCCCACAGCACTTCGTACATAGTATGCACCTCATACTAAATGCGACTGCAAAAGAATGAGACTAACTTTTATGCAAGACTGACTGGAATGTATATGGTCTTGAAATATTTTGGCAACAGGTTTTGTCTAGTTCAAGGTTCACCTACTCACATTTGAGAATTAGCTTTCCTAGTAATATATCATGCAGGGACATTGAAACAAGTAGCTGAAAGTAGACAACAATAAATCAAAATCGCATCTGTCTTTTCATCCTTTATGACTGGCGACTTCCTGGGAGCAGTGAGAACCACACATTTCTATACCCGAGCCCCTAACCTGGTAACCGTGAAGCAGCCTGTTGTCAAAGTTGCCAGCATGAATAATAAGATTCAGGAAGAATCTCAGAGAGCACTTTTGGATTTGGAGGAACCTTGGAGCTCCTGTTTTCTCCCTCTTCACTTCTTTTTCTTAAATGCTGAATGGCATGGTGGCTAATTGTGTGGACTCTGGAGCCCGATGTCTGATCTCAAAGCCTGACGTTGCCATTTTTACTTACTGTCAGGTGACTCCAGTGAAGCACATTTTGCTGAGCCTTAATTTTCTCATCTGTGAAATGAGAACAATAATATAGTGCTCCCCTTTTAGGGCTGTTGCAGGTATGCATGTATTAAGGTGATATGTTCTCCATCCATAGTAATAAAAGCATAAAAAGAGCTGCTGATGTAGAAGGGAATCATAAAGCCCTATTTAGAAACAAGGACAATTAATTCTTAGCTCCCTTTAGTTCAACTAAAATTTGTTGAATGTCTGTCTTACCTCTAGGAGATACATATTTACACTTAATGCTCACAATGGTCTTGCGAGGTAGCTATTATTTTCCCTTTATAGTCAAGGAAACTGAGGCTCAGTGAGGTTGGCCCAAAGTTTCACAGCCAGTAAAGAGCAGAGCCAGGCTTTGTGCTCAAATCACCTGTCTCCAATTCCAGGACCCTTTCCCTCATCCATAAGTACCTCCTCCCAACAGAGGTCCTGGAACATTTAATTCTTTTTAAGTAAAAAGAGAACAATTTCACAGATTAATAGGAGGGTTGAAAGGTAAGTTCACTTTGACCCAAGAGAAGTTCATTTCTCTGTATTGACTGTTTTATAGTAAAACCCCTCAGATAACCCTGACTGGTGTGGCTCAGTGGGTTGGGCATCATCCCCACAAACAGAATGGTCTCCAGTTCAATTCCCAGTCAGGGCACATGCCTGGGTTGCGGCCCATGTACCCGGTTGGGAGTGTATGAGAGCCAATCAATGTTTCTCTCACACATCTCTATTTCCCTCCATCTCCCTCCCTCCCCTCAAAAAATAAATAAAACCTTTAAAATCAATCAATAAAATAAAAACCCTTGTAATCAATCAATATT
Source organism: Pteronotus mesoamericanus (assembly GCF_021234165.1). Taxonomy (NCBI): domain Eukaryota; kingdom Metazoa; phylum Chordata; class Mammalia; order Chiroptera; family Mormoopidae; genus Pteronotus; species Pteronotus mesoamericanus. The sequence continues at coordinate 10,140,453 of NW_026555245.1, forward strand.
GAAAACCTGCTCTGAGAAAAATATGGTGCTGGGCTGTCTGTGATTTGGTGAAATGAATTGAGAGAATTTTCTCACTGTATGCCCATGTAAAAGAAAAATAAAAGACTGATAAATTACTTGAGAAAGAGGGTATGTAACTAACTATAGAGCAACCAAATATATTGTTCATATTTAGTAAATTTTGAAATATAAGAATGTGTTTTTTAAAAAAGAGTCCCTTATTTGCCACCAAGTTTTTGAGCACGTCTTTTGGTTTTACAGATTTCTTCTTCTTGTCACTCTCTTGCTGGAGACTAGAAGTTTTACTTTGAATGACTGATTGATTGTAAGGTGGTGAGCTCACCTCATGTAACACAGCTAGCAAGAAGTGCTGGCATTGGGACTCAGCACTCAGCTGTGTGGTCAAGTCCTGTGGCTTACTAGTGCCCCCCAAACCTGCTGGTTATATTGAAGATGCATATAAAAGCAAAGAAAAAGGGGGAGAAATGAAAGAAGGGGGTGGAGGTGGAATTGGAAGGGAAATAGGAGAAAAGAGAAGAATAAAGAGATTCAGGGGGGAAGCAAGTTTGAAAAGTGGTGAGACAGAATATTCTTCTAAAATCCAGGCTGAAATGAATAAGTATGAAGAGCAACAGTTCATGTGTCTGGAGTTCACTTATTTGGCAACATCAGCCAACCCAAAGTCTCCTGAAAACCGAGAGTTATGCAAAAAAACAGCTTTCCTTCAGGCAACTAAAATTGATTATTGAAAACATCAGTTAGTTCTATTCCCACAAGACAATGTCTAAACTCTATTTCTGAGCCCCTTTGTGAGACGATACCTGCAAAGCATTCAGAGACGGCTAGGTACATAACAAAGATACAGGAATGTTAGCTGTCATAACCATTGTCATTACTTAATTTGTGCTTTGACACGCTTGGTTTTTCTCAGCAGAGGGCAACGGAAGGAGAGGTTACCAAAGGCTGTAATTGCTGATAACTAACAATGGAGGAACTGCACAAACAAAACCAAAACCAAACAGAGCCCATAAGAAGCAGGTCCTCAATAAGCACCATTGCATCTGGTGTGGGGTAAACAGTCCTAAATACCGACACAGCTTCTGGGGCCGTAACATCAGCGAGGTAAAGTCCATCACTGATATTCATGGTAGTGACCCGGAATAATAAATGAAAAAGGATCATTTAAGCTCAGTGTTCCATTTAAGGAGAAATGTAGTGTACTTGAGCCATTTTGGAAAAAATTTCCAACTCAGATCATTAAAATAGAAAAAAATAGAAAAGAAATTGTCACATGGAAGCTAAGCTTTGGTTGTCTGAAAAAGTCCCTTGCGTAGGAGACCTTGTTCTTGAGTGAAACCAGATATGTGAAATGTCAGGGTGTATAACAAGTGAGTCAGTAGTCAGGACAGACAGTGACGGTGCTAAAACTGTGAGCCTGACGTGGGGAGGCAAAGATAGGCCTGAGGCATGTGCAGGATAGGAGAAACCCCACTCCCCACTCCCATTCTGGGTTCCCAGCTAAACCTGGTTCTGGACTCTACAGCAAAGCTGCGTTAAAGACCCTGGGCTCATAAAATAAGATCCCTAACAGCTTGAGCAGGAGGGGAAGCCTCCTGATGGGCTGTCGATCATTTGCAAGGTTTTTATGGAAGGGTTCCCATTCATAGGAGCCATTTCTTTCCTTTAGGTGAAAAAGCAGGACTTTAAGGATGAGTGGCTTTATTTGGCTTTAAAAAAATTCCATTTGTTTTGCTGAGAATAATAATCTAGCAATTAATTAAAGGGTACAAAACACATTTGTGCATGCTTGCCCCTTGCTCTCTAAAATGGAAAGGAAGGAAGAGCTGAGGCAGAAGTTTATCCTGAATGTAGAAACACCTTTACACTCTTCATACACATATTCTCTAGCAAGTGGTCAGTGGTGCTGGCCAGACTGGCACCTGGCTCTGGAAAGACAGAAGTGTCACAGCAGGTGGACAGATCAGCTGCTGCCCGCCATGGGTATATCTGAGAGGACACGTGCCAGCTGCTTCCCTGGGAGATAGTGTCCCAGGACCCCTCTCCAGGACAGCAAGGTGGCAAGTCTCTCTACCCACCCCTCTCCCCTGCCCTCATTCTCCGCTTCCATCTTCCCCCTGTTCCTCAGCAGCCTGGTTTCCTTTGTGTGCAGCATTTCCTGGCCAAAATACCGGGTAAGATTCTTTCACTCTTTGATGGCTACAATATAAACAGACTCTGAGAACCACTGCCTTTCAGAGGGCTGGATCCTTTCAGGGCAAGGTGAGCAGTATCTCAACTAATCCTTGTGGATTAATATAAGTTTAAACTTTATTTCAGATTTTGTTCTATGTTTTGACTGTTTTTCAAGATCTTTCGGAGAAATTTTTATTTGTTTCTTTTTAGGTGGTGGACAAACTGAAAACCTGGTTTTAGGAAATGTACAGAGGTCACAGAAAAAGTAAATTAAGAGAGATAATTTTATCCTCTAGCTGAATGTTTCTTCTATTATTTCATTGTTCATTTGCTTTGTGGGCTTCTAACATAAAGCCATGCAGGAATCAAAGTGATTCCAGTGGGTCCGTATTTGTGTCCTTGGCTGATGCCCTTGGACTGTGGCCTGAAGTGCCATCATCCTTGGCTCCAGGCTCCAGAAAAATCGACATAAACTCATGCTGGTGGATGCAGATCAAAATGCCTTTCCAGAACTGGCTTTTAAAACATTTTGAAAAATTCATTAGCCTTCCAAAGCATTAGGTCAGTCCAAGCTTTATGGAGGAAAAAAGTATTTCATGCCAAAATGGCCTCCTGTAATTTGACATTGCTGTAAAAACCAGCACACACTCAAAAGAGTTTCATAAGCTAGCATTTATGTAGACTGCTTTGGTAAATTCACAAACACTGCCATTTATTGCTGGTTACTACTGGCTCCTTTGTTGGACTTTTAGCAGGATTTATATCTAGCCACCTTGATCACTATGTGATCACACCCTGACCTATCACTTCAAGGAGTGGTGTGGACAACAAGCATCATAGTCCACATATTTATACAAGATTTTATAGCCAATAGATTTTTACAAGGGATTTCTTGCTGTGAAACTGTTATTTTAATCACAGACCTTTACATTAAAACTATTATAGAAGGATATATCTTTAATATTGAGACAGATGACTTTAGACTTTGTTTATTTTCACCTCCTGGTATTATGTTTTAGGCTTCATTTATTTATAAAATAATAAATAAACATTAAGGCAAATTTGGGAAATAGAGGAAAGCTGAAATATGAACTGTAGGCAATAGAAAAACTAAAAAATAAAAATTATTCACTTTCATTGAAGCATGACACTTGGCAATATTTCTTAGTCTTGCTTTTCTTGTGCATAGGGTTAAAATGGAATATTCATATATTTTGATATCTTGATTTTTATTTTACTTAATATTATTTATTACATATTTCTCTATGTTATTGCATAGTATTCCAAATCAACATCTTAAATAATAGCATACAATTTAATAAAAAAGATATACTGTAGTTAAACATTTTGATTATCTTTCCTGTTTTGCTATTGTTAATTGCACTAAAATATTTTTGTACCCAAACTGTTTTATCCTGTTTAGGATTATGTCTTTAAAATAGGTTTTCAAACATGTGCTTACTGGAACAGATGATATAAATATTCTTAAGATTCTTAATGAATTTTTTCAACTGGATGCAATCCACCAAATTTCAAGACTCAGAGAGGTTCAGAAAGGTTAATTTGTCCCGTAGAACATTGTGACAGAGCCAAGCATAGATTTCAGGTCTCTTGACACCTAAGTCTGTGCTCTTGACAGGCTTAACCCAGGCTGTACCATATAGTGGGGAGAGTACTATACTAATTTTTAAAATATTGATCTGAGCAAATAATCTGAAGCTGCCTTGCTGCTAAATTAAGGCAATCATAATACAACTTTTGCTTTACCGTGTGCAAATGTTATTTGAGATCGTGAGGTACAGCCTGACTAGAGATGCCACTTTTTTTTTCATTTCCTCTCTTATTTCAAAAGGATTGAATCTTATGGTACAGTCAAGCCAGTTGCTATTATAATGGTGTGGTAATTCAAGTGCCATAGTACTGCATTCATAATTACACCCACATATGCGATCTCATTTGATCAATCTTGAATAGGACACATTTTATATTTACATCACAGAAGAGAACAAGGCCAGAAAGGCAAAGTGCAGCCTTCCTCAAGAACATTAGCTGGTAAGTGGCAGAGTTGTCCGTAGAATCTGTCTTTTGATTCCCAAGCCTTTTATTCCGGTGGTATATCTGTAAGAACAAAAATTGGTCCACACTTTGAAAAGATAGTTTGAAAGTTTCATTGATAGTTTGGTGGTTTGGATTCAGCTTCATAAAAGAAAAGTACAGGGCACTTTTCCAAAAGGATAATATCCAGGAAATGTATTTGTACTGAAGCTGTATTGCAGGAAGCACACAGGAAATCAAGTCCATGGAGCTTTGGAGTTTTCATATGATGGGCTCTAACAGTTTGCAAGTGCAAGATTAATGAATGTGTCTTTGGTGGAAACATGCTGAGCTTCACAGGCACTGGGGACCAATGCCACCTGCGATGGGAAAGACGGCTCCTGAGAGGCAGGTCTCTGGAGGCCTGTGGGCTTTATCCCACATACCTGTAATGGGGGCAGCAGGCAGCTGGATGGTGATTATATTGACTTTAGTTGGGAGTTCCATGTAATGGGGAGAAGGAAGTTTAATTGCCTGTAACACCAGCTCTTTCCTTGCTTTGGAGGAGGTGTAGTTCTGTGAGTCAATCCCTCTCTCTCTCCCTGCCTTCACCCCACCCCCAGGTGTGGGTGTCTGTCTGACTATCTCTGTATCTCTCTCTCCCACTCTTTCTCCATTCATATCATATTCATTAATTGGCCAAAGCCTATATGCATCCCATACTTATGCAATAGAGGGTAATTTTAGTTTACTGCAATTTAATGTAGTCTACACTGAATTCTTCTTTTTTAAAAAACTCACACTAAGAAACATATGTCTTGTAACCTGGGTCTGACAGAAGCCACATGATGGCTAAATTCAGTACACACAAAGATGAAGATGCATTAGACACATTGCCCATTGCCCCATGAATAGAGGTCCTGGGTTGCCTGTATTTTTCAATCTATTTTAAGAGTTAAATTAATTCACACTGAAGAGAAAAGTGAAACATCCACACATAATTGAAAGGAAACTTAGTGATATGGAGCTCAAGTTTAGTCTGGGCTTGAAATTCTGCATTAATAACTGTTTTGGGTTTATATAGGACATCAGTTATCCTAATATGATTTTTTAAGATAAATTTATTGTCTACAGGATGGTTTGTATACAGTATGGTTTGTATACAGTATGGTAATTCATTTATAGATGTCATGTTTGGAAGCTATAATATATGCCTAGGGAAATATACGTGGGATGATTTTTTTTTTTTTGGTTAGTGTTGGGATGGGAGTGGAAATCACTCTGAGACATTTGCAGTTGTTAAATCATGCAAATCTGCTAAATAATTAGCATGCCGTGGGGCAGGAGGTTTTGGAAGGAAACCCATGTACCACAACTCTTCACTATCCAACTCCTTTCTAAATACACTTCTGCTTTGTTATAGACAAAGAACAGAGAACGTGGAGGGCCAGATGGGAACACTCAGGTTAAGCTAGTGTCTTGCCATGACCAATATCCCTTGCTGGGTCTTCTCTCTGCCCTGATTTCCTCAGAACATCTTTATCATGCTTCTTACCCATGGCCTCACCCTTCAGCAAAACATGCTCTTGTCCACAGTGCAAGGTAGTTAACACCTATCAGTATTTACTCCTTCATGGCAATCCTCAGAGATAGGCACTATTATTCCTGGTACGTAGAGCTAAATTTCTGGTATGCTATCTATACCTGAGAGTCTCATATTTCCATTTCAACATACCTCAGGGAAATGAAACACTTACTTCAGGAGGAGTGGTCATTGTAGCAGGGGCTTCTTAACTTTCATGTACATAGAAGTCATCCAGGGGTACTGTTAAAATGCAGATTCTGATTCAAACAGTTTGGGCTGGGAGCTGGGATTCTACACTTCTAACAAGCTCTCAGGGGCCGCCAGGCCCCCAGACCACAACTTGAATAGTAAAGATCTAGGGCATTGATTGGCTGGGGAACAGGGGTCACTGTTTATGGCCCCTTTAAAATATTCCTCAGAATCTTCAGGGGGCTTCCCCCAACTGAAATGGGATGTTTCTCCCAGAGGAGGTGTTGCCTTCACTTTCCTTCTGGCCTCACAATGCAATCGCTTTGCATGGGGACGCCTGATGGAACAGGTGCAGCTGCCTTCTAGGGTGTTAAAAATCTAATGCAAAGGAAGAAATCTTTAGTGCTTTTGTTTCAGGCCAGACACAAACTGGTATGGGAAAATCTCTTTGCAATTTACACCACAGAGACAGCCATCAATTTGAACTACCCATGAGGCAGACCCTGCCCATAATACATGTTTTTAATATGTATTGCTGTTAAAAGTATTTAATATCTCTTATGCTCTGCCAATACAAAACATAGGGCCACAAACATGTTAATGGGCTTCAGGGAGGGACTGGGAGGAGAGAACTGAAGGCAGGGCAGGGTCTTAGGAAACACAGGGCTCTGAGCAGCGTTCCTTGAATTATCCCAGGAGAAAAGCACCCCTGTGGTCCCAAGGACTTGCTGCAGGAAACAAAATATTAGAGTCAAACTTTCTTTTCTTTCAAAACAAAACCATTCACAGTTTTTCTCACCACTGTTTGGTCTCTTTTTTAAAATATAAATTATTTTAAATTTTTCTTCTCACTTTTTGACATGGTCTTTCTGGTGGTCCTTTGGTGTCCAGGTACTTACTTGCTGTCTGTTCTCTATTGTTGGTGGCATGTGTTTATATGTGATGCTTTGTTATGGATGGTGTTCCTTTATTATTTATGCCTTTCCTTTGCTGATGGCTTTTGCTTAGTCACTCTGCTTCTCTGGTGTGTTCTTTGTTCACATTCAATTTCCTACAGCTCCTTTGCTCTTTCCAATTCTTTTTCACTTAACACAGAACTCTGTTTCTCTTAGAAGGCAAGAAGTGAAGAGGGGCTTTGGAACCTCAGGTTTTGGGGGATGATCAGGAAACCTCTTTGATTTTTTAGGAATCATTTTAGATACCGCTTTATTATCAATCAGCTCTCACTAGGTTATGCTCTGGTAGCAAAAATCTCCAACATCATTGGCTTTCAACATCAAAGGCATATTTCTCGCTCATGTTACAAGTAGCTGTGGCTCCAAGTGCTGTCTTCATTCTGGATGCAAATGAAAGGAGCAACAACTGCATGGAAGAGGCTGCTCTCAGGCAGAAGAAAAGTCGGAGAGCCTGTAGGGTCCACTGTTGGTTCTTAGAACTGGAATAAGCCACTTCCAGTTGTATTGCATCAGCCAAAGCTAAGTCACATGGACGAGCCCATAGTTAGTGGAGCAGGAAGTATACTCTTCCAATAGGCATTTACTGCAAGTTATATGGCATCTCTCAGGGACATATTGTTATCCTTCTATAGGAAGTAGAGTTAATAATTAGGGATAATATTTCTGTGTATTATATGCTTTAAAGCTAGAATTCGTACTGCCAGGTGGACACTGGACAGAACCACACTTGCATTCTACCCAATGGTCATATCAGTGGGTAGGTATTCACCAAATAAAAACTTTGATTAAGAAACCTGAAATAATTTGGCATTTTTAAATATTATTAATCAGTAAAAATCTCCACTAACTATTTAATCATCTCTCATGCCTTCAGATGAGGCTTGAACAGGTTGTTTCTGTGGCACATTTGGGAAACTTTAGGTTGCTTCTGTTTCCTATGTTAGGTATGTGGGGAAGATAGGTTAACTTTTCCAGATCACCAGGGAAGGGTTTATGCAACAAGACTGCCCAGGAAAATCCTTTAAGTTCTCTATGCTTCAGTTTCTTTATATATAAATTTGGAATTACAATCACTGTCCTTTATAGGGGGTCTTGAGGATTAAATAGTAGATGCAAAACTCTTAGAAATGTGTTTGACACATAATGAAAATATTTGAATTTTGCTTTCATGATGGTGGTGATGATTTCTACCAGTGGGGTATTTCAACCTCTGAAAAACATATTAGGAATTTCAAAACCATCAATTTTAGAGATGATAGACAACCAGACTTATGTTTCTAAGTTTAAGGTTTACCTATAAATAAACTAAATCAAAATTAATACAGAAAATAGGAGCTTAAATTCCTGACCTTTCAATAAAACTAGCAATAATTTCTCTTGGAGGCATTGATCTCTAGGTTGGGTGTTCATGGCCCCCAGTCACTTTGTGGAGTGAAAGTCCTTAACGTTCTCGGTTCATTTGGTGACTAGAGTGCATTTGGGGCTGTGAGACTTGGGACAGCTGCATGGTTTGCTGGGAAATTCTGGACCAGCAGAGAGGAGAGGCACAAAACTCTGGCCAGAAGTCAGTGGCTTGGCTCTGGGGGACCGGTCTTGGGGGAAATGTGTAGAGATAGTGCTCTGTGGGGAGTTTACTAGGGAACAGAATGAGGCTGCTGGTCTCAAGGGCTGATTTTTGTCTCATCAACTCAGTCTGAGCAGCCCCAAGGAAAAAGGAAAGACTCAAGGGTCATGGAATCAGAATATTGAGTTCAGTGACTTCTTAACTGTATGAACATTTTACCTCCTTGGGCATTGGTTTACTCTAACTATAATATTATTTAATATTCACCTAGCTGTGACCATGTTCAAGAGCATTTTATGAATATATGTGTGTGTGTATATATTCAAGTATACATATATATGAATATGTATATATGTATATATATGCATATATATGTATATATGTACATATATATGCATATATACACATATACATATATACATGTGTATATATTCATAAGTATTCTTTATTCACTAAAATAATGTTATTTTCACAGTAACCTTGTTTGATAGATATGTTTATACCCATTTTTCAGGTAGATAAACTGGGGCAGAGAAATATGACTAACTTGCCTACACTAACACAAGCAGGAAGGTGTGGACTCGGGTTTTGAACCCAAGCAGTCTAGTTCCCAAGGCTATGTTCATACACATTATGCTTTGCTGCCGCTTGATAAAGTCAACGCTTTATCCAGGGTTGCTGCTGTGAAGATTAAATCTCTTCATCTCTTCTAAATCCTATTCCACTACTTGTCCTATAATTAGTAGGTGTTCAGTAAACATTAATGGTTGTTTCCTATCCCCTCCCCTCTCTGCTTTTAGCTCTCCTGGGAGACACTAGGGAACTGGGACTAGTGGGGTGCCTGGGAATGGGATTTTAAAGTCCTGCTTATGTCCCATTTACTTCCGGAAACTTTCCTCCACCGTTCTAGCCTTTACTACACCAAACTAGAGGGTGTGATGTCACCTTGTAAAGCAGGCCCCACATTAAAAAGAATGATGACACAGTTTGGTGTTCTTCCCAGCACACCCGCATATCGGCATATGGAAACCCTTTTCTCCAGTAACATGTGAATGGTCTTTACATGTATTTTTTAATTTGCTTTGAGTGTCAATTTTTTAAAAAGTTACTTTATTTTTCCCTTTTGCTTTACATGGTGTGAAACTAGGACAACTTCTCTCCTTCTCTTGGGATGAATAACCACTAAGCCAAAAGGTGTGGCACATACAGAGCAGCTGCTGCAAAGAAACACATGAGAATCCTCTTCAGTAATTGTTTCCTTCATTTTGTCTTCTGCTCTTGGAACTCTGGTTCCATATCGTCCTTGTGACTAGCGATGTTTTAGAGGCAGAATTTTGTCTTGGAAAAAGAAATGGCTGCAGAGAATATTGAGACTCGGATTTGAGTACTTTCCCTTCTAGGTGGGAGCAGTGTGACCTTGGCAAATCGCTGGTCCTTTCTGGACTCAGTTTCTGCAATTGCAAAATGAAGAGTTGGGATTAGTTCAGCTGTTATAAACCAGGAGCTCTAGCATTTTGAGATCTCCCAAGACAGGGATCCACTTTAATATTCCCAAACTAATACTGCTGTTAAATGGTAGATAAGAAATTGCAGAACATGGAGTCCACAGAGGAAAAAGAAAATTAAAGGAATCTCTAGTGGTGAGAGATTGGGGAACAAGAATCAGTTCTTTATTTTTCTTACAGCAACTTCCACATGGTTGGACAAATTATTCACATCTTCTCATCTGTAAAATGGGGATAATTTAGACTCTATTTCAGAGAATTTAGAGTCTCTGTGAAGATTAAATGAGAAAGAGCATATGGAGTACTTAGCCAATGCCATTTAATGACTGTTTTCCTAGTCTTTAATGTGGGTTCAAAATTACCCAAGGGGGATATTTTGGATTAAATTAGCTTCTACTAGGTTATGTCATAAATGCCCTTAACTCCATGATGGACCTGGGGTTCTCTGAGGTTACAGTGAACCTAGGGATGAACCAGTTAATTCCCACTTTCTCAGGAACTGTAACCCGTGTGTTTTGTGCAAACCATTCAGCTGGATATGCCATCAATTGGTAAAGTCTGGACACAGACAAAAATAGGCCAATGGGGAGAGGAGAGGAAAGGGATGAGAGAAATATATGGAGACCAAAGTTCTTAAGACAGAACATCATTCTTCATACATGCTGTTTATAGCACACACACTCAGTGATAACTGCTACCATTTAACCAGGGCTTACTATGTGCCAGGCACTGTGCTAACTAATTTGCATACACTATCTTTTTAACTTTCTTAGCCAGTCTATAATCTATCTTTTGGCTAAAGGAGGTCACAGGCCAGTCCATACGCAAAGGGTGAAGAAATAGAATTCCCCCTTCTCCTGGTGGGAGGAGCTGCTAAGTTTCATTTTAAGCGCATGGCTAAGGAGAGGAACCATTTTTGCAATCATTTTGCAACAGTCCACATGGTATAAATAGTACAGAAGATCCCATATTTCCCTGGAGTGACTTCTGTGCCCAAGAAAAGGGGGTCAGGTAGTAAATGCCTCCTAGCAACCTGAGTCCCTTCTATTACAGATAGAGAGCAAGAGACAAGAAAACTGAAATGTAGTCCAATTGTTTGATATGCTCAGGAGCCATTTTGTAATTATTTGGGGAATTTCATGTTTTTGAATTCACTTGGGTGCTCATGTTCAAAACAAGCCCCAAGCTAAGAATGGCACTTCACTCTTATCTCAAAGCTCTGCCAAGTGCTGTAGGGTTAGTGTGGTAACCAAAGCTGTAAATGCTTCTAGTAGTCTTTTCAAGGGGGAGAGAATGAGTAATGAATCATAACTTCTAAAAGTAAGCAAGGCCACAGCTTACCAAATCATGACAAGGGCTGGGCAGGGCTGAACAGTGTTATCCAAAAGGTGGGATGTTTTGTATTGTAGGAAATAAGATGATATAACATGAATCCTTGGATGACTGGACCTGGTTTACTAATTTTTTTTCTATTTGCAAACGTTTCACATTTACTAGTAATAATACAGTTTTCTTTGGAAATATGTGTTTATATTAAAAAAAGTGGGTCAATTAAAATGTAATCTGTGAATAGGGCAAAATGATAGTGGTAATCTGTGGATGTGGCAAAAATCTTGAAGGTGGCATGTGAATGATTCCTAGTAAATAGAACCACATGTACAAAATCTTACAGAGGCAGGCCCTCATACAAAGTGAGAAAATTAAGCCTGAAAGAAGTTGCAAGAAGTATTGTTCCTAAAAAAGAGCAGATCTGAGCTATGACCCAGGCCTACTATCACAAGTCTCCCCCACCACTACACTATATATAACTCATGCCTCCTATTTTTATTTTATTTACTTTTTAAAATTTTTATTAAATTTATTGGGGTGACATTGGTTAACTACTCATGCCTTTTAAATCAACAACCTGAAATGAAAAACAAGTGCAAACACATTTTATTAGGAAATATTACAAAATGAGTGCTATGTCCCCCCCATTGACAATTAAGCACTTTATACGTTTCGTGATAAGAATGGTGGTTATAACTATCATACATACATTAACATTCACCTAAATATTTGGGGGAGCTGCTTCATAACTTTTTTGTAGATTCAGACAATAAATAAGAAGCAGAAGTCTGTAATATATTATGACAAATCTTGACGGGTATTACCTTATAAACACATACTTGAATATTAATATTAGATTAGAGAGCGATATCAAATCAGAGATCATATATGTGCCCTTAAAAGAATGTGTGAAGATGAATAATTTGAAACATATATGGAATGGAACACATAATTAATTAACAATATTTATGGGATGACATACATGGAATCTATGCTGCCATGTGGATGAACTTTGAAAATATTATGTTAGGCTAGTCATAAAAAGTTACATAATGTTTGATTCCATTTATCTGAAATGTCTAAAATAGGTAAATCTGTAGTGACAGATTGTAAATTGGTGGTCACTGGGGGCTGAGGGAGAGTAGTGGAAAATAGGAAGCAACTGCTTAATGTGTACAGTGTTTCCATTTGGGGTGCTGAAAATCTTTTGGAATTAGATACAGTGGTGGTTGCCCAACATCATGACTGTACTGAATAATTCACTCTTTTTTGTGGTTAATTTCACATTCTATAAATTTCATCTCAATTAAAAAACCCCAAATATACAAATATATAAACATATATATTGAATATATATACTTACACACGTGCCCATGCATGGCACTCTTGCTTTTATTAGTAGAGTGCTTTGCAAACTTTTGGGCTTTTTTCATTTTTTAATTATATTTAATTGATTATGCTGATTACAGTTGCCCTGATTTTTTTCCCCGTTGCCCTCCTCCACCCTGCACTCCTCTCTCCCTCAGGTAATCCCCACACCTTTGTTCATGTCTATGGGTCATGAATATAAGTTCTCTGGTTACTCCAGTTCCTATGCTGTACTTTACATGTCCATGGCTATTCTGTAACCATCTCTTTGTACTTCTTAATCCCCTCGCCTCTTCATCCATTACCCCACACGCCCCTCCCATCTGGCAACCATCAAAACACTCTCCGTACCCATGATTCTATCTCTGTTCTTGTTTACTGAGTTTGTGTTTTAGATTCAATTGTTAATAGATATGTATTTATTGCCATTTTATTGTTCATAGTTTTGATCTTCTTTCTTTTCTTAAGTAAGTCCCTTTAATATTTCATATAATAATGGTTTAGTGATGATGAACTCCTTTAGTTTTTTTTCTTATCTAGGGAACTCTTTATTTGCCATTCCATTCTAAATAATAGCTTTGCTGGGTAAAGCAATCTTGGCAGTAGGTCCTTGCTTTTCATGACTTTGAATATTTCTTGCCAATTCCTTCTAGCCTACAAAGTTTCTTTTGAGAAATCAGCTAATAGTCTTATGAGCACTCCCTTGTAGGTAACTAACTTCTTTTCTCTTGCTGCTTTTAAGATTTTCTCTTTATCTTTAGCCTTTGGCATTTTAATTTTGATGTGTCTTGGAATGGTCTTCTTTGCATCCATTTTGTTTGGGACTCTCCGTGCTTCCTGGAATTGCATGTCTATTTCTTTCACTAAATTAGGGAAGTTTTCTTTAATTTTTTTTCAAATAGATTTCCAATTTCTTGCTCTTTCTCTTTTCCTTCTGGTAATCTTCTGATGTGAATGTTGTACCTTTAAAGTTGTCACAGAGGCTGGTTATACTGTCCTCATTTTTTTGGATTCTCTTTTTCCTTGCTGTTCTGATTGGTTGTTTTTGCTTCCTTATGTTCCAAATCACTGATTTGATTCTTGGCTTCATCAAATCTAATGTTGTTTCCCTGTAAATTGTTCTTTATTTCAATTAGTGCATCCTTCATTTCTGACTGGATCTTTTTTTATGCTGTTGAGGTCTTCACTAAGTTCCTTGAGCATCCTTATAACCAGTGTTTTGAACTCTGCATCTGCTAGATTTCTTACCTTCATTTTGTTTAGCTCTTTTTCTGGAGTTTTGATCTGTTCTTTCATTTGGGCCACATTTCTGTGTCTGTTTATTTTGGCAGCCTCCCTGTGTTTGTTTCTATGTTTTAGGTATAGCTGCTTTGACTCCATGACTTGGGAGTGTGGCCTAATGCAGTAGGTGTACTGCAAGGTCCAGTGGCACAGCTTTCTTTATCACTCAAGCTGGGTACTCAAGGTGTGTCTTTCATAGGGGCTGAGTACACCCTCTTCTTGTAGCTGAGCCTTGGTTGCTGTTGGCACATCAATGGAAAGGATTTACCCAGGTCTGTCAACTGCAGGGATTTGCTGTGATCACTTGCCACCACCCTCTGCCTTCCCTGGGGGATCAGCTGTGCAAGGGCTGAGTGGTGGTGCTCTGACGTGGTCTGTAGCTGTCACTGAGTGCAGAGGCTCTGGGGTTTCCTTGGTGGTGCAGGCCAAGGTCAGCTCCCACCTGTTTTAGCCTGGGGTAACCCTGTATGAGTTATAAAGCAATCTCAGATGGCTGCAATGTGTGCTGGGCTTGCAGATTCCCATGCAAAGCCAAGCTGTGAATCTAGGCTGGCTGCTGTTAGTGCCTGGTCTGGGGCTTAGTGAGGCCAGCTGTTCTTGTTTGAGAGGTTTTAGGAAGTTGTGAAGCATGAGCCTAGACAAGCCATTCATATAGGAAAGCAGCTTGGGTGGGCTGGAGTCTCTGGGGATCTCCAAGGCAGGTCAAATGGTATTATCCAGGGTGATGGAGTCTCAGATATGGCACCCGCTTACTGGCTTTGTTGGAGGAGGGTTCAGTAACGGGACAATGGCTTCTGCCTGACTTTCTGTCTGGGAGAGAGCTGTTCATCAGCTCTCACCTTGATGCCAGAAACTTCCATCTCTCTCTGTATGCCACTGGTGCCTTTTAAGCTGCTACCCCAGTGCTGGATCTCAGAGAGAGTGAGTCTGAGTAGGTGAGTCCATATGTGGGTTCTTTAAGAGGAATTGTTTGGGGATCCAGAAGTTTCTTCCACCAACTCAATTCCCGCTGGCTTTTGCAGCCAGAAATTGTGTGGACTTATCTTCCTGGCACTGGAATCCTGGGCGGGGGGTGCCTGGTGTGAGGCTGGGACTCCTTGCTCCTGAGATGTCCCTCCTGAATTTTTATCCTCCACACATGGTTGAGGGACCAGCCTGTTCTGCATGTGCACCCCTCCTACCAGTCTGTATGGATGTGATTTCTTTAATTTCATAGTTGTCAGACTTCCATTCAACTTGATTTCTGACGGTTCTGAGTGATGGTTGTTCTATAGGTTAGTCATAATTTTGATGTGGTTGTGGGAGGAGGCAAGCCATGTCTGCCTATGCCACCATCTTGACTGGAAGTCAGAATGTGTTTCCTCTTTTTCTTTCAATTGCAACATGAGTATGTTTGCCATAAACCTCTTGAAACTCCCAAGAAGTTCCCAAAGGCCTTCTTTCTCAACACAGTCTTCACTTTTGAATGGTGCTTTTCTTCTTACCTTTTTGATTATCTTCTCTTTCACCTTCAGATTGTTGAGGCTCTGAACATGGCAATTTCCTCTTCAAATAATTTAGCCAGTTCTCCAAATTCTCCTTTGATACAAAATCTGATATATGTGATACAAGTACCAGCTATTTCTGTCCATGCTAGAGTATGGCCTCTTCCCCTTTGGGACACCTACAACCAAGAGATCTCTGGCATCCAACACTTACGTCACATCATCGGAGGCTTCAATCACCTTTTGAAGTTCCTGACAATCAACTTTTTTGGAGTCTGTTTGCCCAGCTTGACTTTGTTCTTAGCTTTGCATTGCCCAAATTCCTCTTTTACAAATTCCATATTATATGGCTCAACACCAGAGTTAGTTTTAAGTTTCTTTTCTTTTCCTGTTCCTTGTGCCTGTCAAGTTTCTGCTACTGTTTTAGTTCTTTGAGCTGGTGTTCCCTTAGCTCAGCCTCCAGAAGAAGAACTTCCTTAAAGGGACCACCGTTTGGAACTTCTGGGTCTTTTTTTAGGTTTCTTGCAACCCCTTTTCTTAACCTCAGTTTTTGATCGTACTCTCAAACTTTTTTTGGATTTTATACCACTTATGGCAGGTCATGCGTTTATTTGCTTTCTTTAACTTTGGCCACATCACACTTCAAACTTTTGGTTTTAAGACCACATTATGCCCTTAAAAATTATTGAGGATGATAAAAATCTTCTATTTATGTGTTATATCTATCAATATTTACAATATTAGAAATCAAAGTGGAAAATATTAAAAATATTTATTTATTCACTAAAAATAAGGTAAACCCATGACATGTCACTAAAATAATATTTTACTAAAAATAATATTTTCCAAAACTAAAATATTTAGTGAGAAGCAACTAATCAACTCACAACTCAAATAATTGTACAAGTCCTTTCTCCTGGATGACTGAGGTCTTCAGAATACAACAGAAACATTTTATGAGTATTAAAAAGTTGTGTATACTTGAGTATCAAGATTTAATCAGTTTAATATTTTCCATGGTTTCATCGAGGACATCCTTATGGGAAACTGGCAGTGTTTGCCCTTTGTGATCATGGCTGTCAATATAGCACCTACTTGTCCAGCTTAGCACCGTGGCCTTGATTCTTGCCAAAACCCTGGCAGTTTGACCCCCTCTTACTTTTGAACCATCAATGTAACTGTCCACACAGTGAAAAGGGCAAGTAATGTCTTCTAATTAGCCTTGACTTCACAGACCCTCTGGAGAGTGTCCCAGGGATCCCCTGGGGTCTAAAGACCACAAATGGAGGCCTCATTCCTCCTCATTCTTCACAGTGGATGATGAGTACTTAAAACACGCATGAGTATTAAAAATGTTAGACCACTTTCTTAAAAGACCGACTAATCTCTGCAGTGGAAATGAAAAACAAGATCTTGTTTTAGTCAAATTTGGAATCCTTCTCCCTAATATACTCCCACCTCAGGCCTTTCCCGACCCTTTGCGCAGAATGCTTTTCTTCTGGTTATGTGATAATTCCTGCACTCACCTCATGTGAGGCCTTGCTTGGCTGTCACCTCAGGGAACCTCCTTTGACCACCTTATCTGAAAGGTTGGCCCCTCCCCCAATACACAGGCTCAGAAACACACATACAACCACACAAACTATTATCCTTTCCTATTATTTTTTCTTAGTATTTATCCCTATTTCAGATGTTATACATTTACTCATATATTTATTTATGCATTTGCTTTATTATTTAAAAAATTATTTTGTATTCCCGTAATAGAATATAAGTTACATAAAAGCAGGAATTTTGATCTGTTTTATTAGCAACTCCTAGAATAGTGTCTGACACATTGAGGGTCAGTAAACATCAAATGTTGTAAAATATAATAGTGCTTAAATTCAACTGTTAACATTTATCTTTACTTAACATGGTGATTCAGGGACAGTCCCAACATGTATTCCATAAGGTGTATAATGGGAAAAAGGTTTAGTGAACCAATAAGTTTGTGAAACATCTCTCTCCCTCTCCCCACCTCTAAGTTTCTCTCTCTTTCTTTCTTTCTTTCTTTCTTTCTTTCTTTCTTTCTTTCTTTCTTTCTTTCTTTCTTTCTTTCTTTCTTTCTTTCTTTCTTTCTTTCTTTCGTTCTCTCAGTCATACAGACACTGCACACACAGAGATTTTCAATGAACTACTATAAAGTGTCTGAGATGCCCTGTGATATAGACATGTATTTAAACATGGTTGAACTCAATGTTTTTCAAACTTTTGATTAGTGTTTTCTGGAACACCTGGGAAATGCTTTCTGATTTGCAGCTCCCCTGATTCACCTTTCAGCATGACTGTGAAACTCGATTGGGATAAAACTCTGGATTTGGAGAGCTATTCCAA
This sequence comes from Pteronotus mesoamericanus, assembly GCF_021234165.1. NCBI lineage: Eukaryota > Metazoa > Chordata > Mammalia > Chiroptera > Mormoopidae > Pteronotus > Pteronotus mesoamericanus. Next base: position 10,158,317 of record NW_026555245.1, read on the forward strand.
CATAAGCTATTATCTTTAGTTTGTCCAAGTGGAAAATTTAAAGAAAGTTTCATTTCATAACTCTTGATTTTGTATATTGGTAAAACATGTTGGTGATATAGAAGACTGAGAGAAATCTCTGTGTATGCACATATTAAAATATATACTTTAAAACAAGAGTAATCCCTTAAAATTTGGTGGAGAGGTAAAGGTTATCAGCACAAGTACTTAAACTTTTATAATTTTGGAAGAGAGCTTGTGAAATGCTCCAATCCCAGTGGTACCTGTCACAAAATCCATTAAACTCCAAAGAATGAAGGCTTTGTCTGCTCCAGCCTTTACAGATGATAAAGGGAGAAAGTACCTATAAACTGCTTGGTAATCTTAGTCCTCATAAAAATTTTTACTGTATGCATTCTAGTTTCTATAAAGTGGGCGTGGGGGCGGTCTACCTTATATCTCTTAAGAAACAGTGAACAGAGTGTTTCTGTAGGTATTCAGAACCCTCTTGGTATGCGGTCACTTCTGGCCCCCTCTTAAGTAACTGCATTGTGCAGCGAGAAGCTCAGCTTCCAAGCCAAGGGGGCAAATGCTTCTTCATGAGCACATTACAGTTCATCTTCTTTCTCAGGACATCTTGCATTCCTCCAAAGAATTCCCCCTTCAAATCTTTGATGCATCCATGGGCTTTAAGAGTAGAGACTGCTCAGTTTTCCCTTTTCTTTTCCTCCTCTGTGGCAGAATTTAAAGAGAAAATTCGGCCCTCTAACCAGCTGCCCTGTCCTTGAGGTCGGTCTGCAGTTTTGTGCTTAGAGTCATCAATGCCTTGTATCTCCAATGGCCTCAAGGACCATCTATCTGATTCGCCACAGTGCTGACCTTTCTTTCGCAGAGCACAATTTCTGAGAAATCAGCAGGCCCTGCAGCGTCTTGCTTATGCGGCTATTGATCCCTAACCCTGCCTTGCTAAACAGCTTTATCAGCCCCAGAATCTGTCAATAACACCACCACTGCTGAACCCCTGCTTCCTGCTTAGTCCAGATCCCACTAAAGGTCACAGGATATCTTTACATCTAAATAGATTGTATTTTCTGCCTGGAACAATTATATCCACTAGGCAGATAGACTTTCCAAGTCCCAGTGGTTGGAAGTGATATAAAAGATGGCAGTTGCCTGTCTTTGAAACAGCCTTTAATTCAACATTATTTATAACCCAGAGAAAAATTTCCTTCTTCAAATAGTAGATTATTCATCTGACCATACCTGGTTACTGCATTCTAATATCTCCATGTTTTCTAAGCATTTATCAAACAAACTCAGGAAAAAGTCAATAGCCAAGGAAGATCACTTTTGGGCTGTATGATTAGATGGATTCCTAAAAGGTCACCTCAAAGTCTTGAGTACAGCAATGTCTGGAATTCCACCACTAGAAAACCATTCCTTTGATTATTTTTAAATGAAAAATGTATAGGTTTCTTAAAATGCAAACCCCCCTGGGGTCCCTCTTCCCCACCCATATTCTTTTGTTGAATGTTAAAGCTAAAAAGAATCTTATTGATCATCTGGTCCGACCTCCTTATGTCAGAGATGAAGAATCTAAAGCTGAGAAGCAGGAGTGTCCAGAGTGGGGTCTCACAGCTAGTTAGCAGTAGAGGAGGATTAATACCCTGTCTCCCGCCTCTTTATATGCAAGCTTTATATATCCTATGGCATCCTGATGAGAAGACTTTGTTTTAAATATGTCAACTCATATTAAATTATGTGCCTAAAAATGTTTTATGCAGTTTGATTAGTGTTTCTCTGGAGTCACTACAGTACTAGATGGCAGACATTGGGGTAATTATATATAAATCTGCCTCTTGGGCTTAAGTTACTTCCAAGATTCAGTGGTTATTTTAAAACTAGTGTGTAAAGTCGTATGTGTGGGTAGAAGCGATATTAGAAAGAGAAGAATTAGAACGATTAGCAGGCCCTGAAGATCTATTTGTCAGTTTCACTAAAAATGGTGGGATGGTTTCGGGCTCCACCCTCACCCACCACCACCAAGTGTAATGGGTGTGTCTGTGCATCAGGGGAGGAGCCTGGGAATCCGAGAAAAAGGGGTTAAATTGAAGGAAAGTGAGTGACATTTTAAAAGGCAGCTGTCTCTGGCTGGTGTAGCTTGGTTGGAGCATTGTCCAGTAACAGGTTGCGGGTTTGATTCCCAGTCAGGGTACATATCTAGGCTGTGGGTTAGATCCCTGGTCTGGGTGCATATCATCTCTGGTTCTCACGGGTACTCTCCCTGTCCAGGTGCCCATGGGAGGCAACCTATCGATGCTTCTCTCTCCCGTTGATGTTTCTCTCTCTCCTTCCCCATCATCTCTCTTTCTTAAGGCAATGAAAAAATGTCCTCAGATGAGGATAAAAAAAAGGCTATTGTTTCTGTAGGTTTCCTGGGGGATCGGCATCACCTATTGACTACTGTGGAAAAGTCCAGAAAAGTGCAAGGGAAGCTGGCCCTAGAGAGGGCAGTGATGTGGCCAGGAGCAACCCTGTCCCCAGTCTCTCTGGCAGTGTGGGTCATGGACATTGAATGTGGGTCATATAAATGTCTTTGACAGGTCTCTGTGATTCACCTCAGTCAAATCCAAAGATATTTTTATTTTTATTAAACCATTAAAATAGTTTGCTTCTAAAACCCAAGACTGCCTCTCTGGGTTCTCTTGAGATGAGTTTCAGAAGCAGAGTTGTAGAAGTGATTTCCTCTACCTCATCAGAAATAGCAATTTCTATTATTAATGAATCATAGAGCCATGATTCTTAGATTATGAGTTACATCATGTTCACTTGGAGAGTTTGCTAAAAACATAGGCACCTGGGCCCCACTTCAGTCCTGCCTGGTCAGAATACAGCCGAAGTGCAATGGGGCTATGTGTTTTCAAAAGTTCTTCTTCATGCTCCTGCATCTGCTCTGTAATTTTGATGTTCTCCTGTTTGAGGCACATGTCAGAAGGATGTAGGAAAGAAGGGTGGGTAACAGTGATACGGCATAAGTGTTGGGAGAGCCTCTGTGCCCAAGTTTCTCATTCATTCATTTATAAACATTTATTGAGCCCCTACTTTCCATGTGCACAGAACGTTGCCAGGTTTGGGGCTTACACAGATGACTCAAACACAAGTCCTGCCCTGAAGATGCTCACAGTTTAAAACAAGTAAATCTGATGGCATCTATTTATAATTCAGAAATCTCTGGCCCTCAGAGAAAGGGATGTTTGGCCAGAGTTTTGAAGGAGGAGTGGCCCTTCTCCAGGTAGATGACGGAGAAGGGGAATACTAGGTAAGGGAACCTCCAATACCAAGGCTTGGGGATTGAGAGGCATAAGGGTTTACAACACTTCAGGACCCTCTCTGTCGCTGAGACCCAGTGAAGGGTGTGTAGGAGGAAAGCCTGGAAAAGTGGGTGCACTGGCCTAAGATGTATAGATTTTTTAAAAAACAGACCATTGCAGAGGGGTTATTAATGAGAAGGTAGATTGCTTGCATGTGGAACTAGTGTTTTAAAATTGGTTACTAGAGCCCTGAACGGTGTGGCTCAGTTGGTTGGAGCATCGTCCAGTAACCAAAGGGTTGTGGGTCTGATTCCCAGTACAGGTGCATACGATCCCCAGTCTGGGCACATGCAGGAAGCAACCAATTGATGTTTCTCTCACACACTGATGTTTCTCTCTCTTCTTTCCCTCCCTCTCTACAAGCAATGAAAAAACATACTCAGGTGAGGATAAAAAATATTAAATTCATTACTGGAATTTTGGTGTTAATTATTATTAATTTGCATAGTTCCCTTGCACTAAAATAGTCCCCACTGGCCCTTCTGTTTGATCTCATTTGTGATTGTTAAGACACTCTTTCAGCTGCAAGCTCTTTGTACTTTTCTCCCTAATCTCATCTTCTTTATTTCTCACATGCTCTGTATCTGAGGCATTGCTTGAGTCTGCAGTTCCTATGATGTTTGAACCATCTTATTACAATATGTATGTCTGGTTCCTTTAAATGTTAATTTTAAATTAAGCAATAATGCCAAAGCTCCAGTGATGGGAAGGAAAAGGTCAACTGTCTTTTACCAATCAGACTGACCTGGGAATGTAACTCAGATTTATTTTAAAGTTGTCATTTCTGTTTAATGTCAGCAAAGCTTAATAAAGCTCTCTCTAGATTTTTCAACTTATGACCATCAGAGTCAGGCTTGATAATTGCTTATTTTGTATGAGCTGCATGTCTTCTCTTTATCAGTAACAACAGAAACAATATGGCACTGGTTCAAGGCATTACACTTCCTAACGTGCTTTTGCGTGCACTTTTAAAATGTTTTTTTAAACCAGGAATCTTGTGAATTTCATAAAATGTTCTTGTTCCTTTCCCCAATAATAGGTGAGCAAACCAAGACCTAGCCCAACTTATGATTTGCTGTAGTGATTATGTTTTTTGATGTTTAATATGACCAGTGTTTCATGTGTTTCTGGAGGCAGTAGTCTCTTCTTCCATTTAATATTCTAAATAATGCTATGACCAAAGCAGAAGCTTTAAGTGCTGGTGTTGGCTTTTAATATTCATAATTAAGATAGCCGTTATTTGTAGTAATAATTCAGTATTACACCTCCCTAATAGATGTACTGAGCAAGCACCACGGTGACAAGATAAGTTGCCCTGTTTTGTTCCATATGTCTGTGTTCTAACTATTCCATAGTTTTAATTGGTTCCCTGCAGAATAACATTTACAAGCATATGGTATGGAAAATGCTGACTGCTTTTGTTATCATGTATTTTAGTATTTGTGGTGGCCCTGGTTCATTTAGCCTTTAAACATGATTATGAGGTGATTTAATGCACTTTGTGGTGTACTTTTTCTTAACCTGCCTACTGAGTGTTAAATGCCATCAATATAGCGTATCCGGTTGCCCATTCACATTTGGGCAGAAAACTGATTCACAGAAGCTTTAATCCTGGGTTTGTGCTGCAAGATGCTGCCTCCCTCCTGGCCTCGTGTGCGGTCTGCAGAGGCGCTGTGAGGCTGCCTGCAATTGCGTTTCCAGGGAGGATGCGCTGTTTGGAGCCTGAAAGAGCCAAGAGGCACAACAGAGCTCTCTGGCGCCTTGTTTGGGAGACATACCAGCAATGCCTTGTAAAGAGATTACAGATGTGAAATTAGACTCACGGATGGAATTGGGGACCAGCTGTATGTTGGATATGAGAACTACTTTGGTACTTCGGTGGCTTCCTCAGGGAGTGCTGTAGCAGAGTGGAGTGAAGCTGAATAATTAATATTTCTGAGACTTCTTACGAGGCTTTCTTCTTTTTTAACCTTTGCATTGTGAAATATATCGAATACCCACACAAGATGGAAAAAATTGCATAATGACCCTTCAGTAGACCTATGACTTATTACATTAAGTTCCTAGGGCTGCCAAAACAAAGTACCAAAAAGTAAGTGGTTTAAACAGAATTTATTGTCTCACAGTTTCAGAGGATAGAAATCTGAGGTCCAGGTGTTCACAAGGTTATGCCCCTTCTGAAGACACTAGGGAAGGATCTGTTCCAGACTTCTCTCCTCACTTCTGGCAGCCTGAGATGTTCTTTGGTTTGTATGTAGATGGCCTTCTCCCTGTGTCTTTGCATCGTCTTCCCTCTGCCTGTGCCCTGTATCCAAATCTCCCCTTTATATAAGGACACAGTGATTTTTGGATTAGGGCCCACCCAATGACCCCATCCCAACTTAACTAATTACATCTGCAACAACTCTATTTCCAAATATAAGGTCACATTCTGAGGCACTGAGGGATAGAATTCCAACGTATGAATTTTGAGGGAACACATTCTACCCATAACACCTCAGTAATTATTACTGTTTTGCCAATGTTTCATCTGTTTCCACACCGTAAATGTACATTTTTGTTTTCTGAGGTATTTTAAAGCAAATCACAGACATCATGCCATTCAGCTCTAAATTCTTCACTATGCGTCTCTGACTACTAAGGAGTGTGCGTATGTGTGTGTGTGTGTGTGTTTCCCATCCCCAATGTGTTCAGTGGTTCTTAAAGAGAAGCAAAGAAAGAACAGTAGAGACTCCAGCTACTTCTCAGCCTGGGAAGCTCTTGCCCCTCTTCCCTGGAAGAAAGACAAGTCACCTCCTCTGAGAAGCTTCCTGACCCTTCAGGGCAGTTAATACTCGTGTCCTCTGTGCCTCCCCACTGCTCTTCAGTGACCTTCAGCATATGAATAATCGAGTAATCACTCTGCATTTGCAGCAGGTGCAGTAGAAATGAAAACAGACGGTTTCTGCACCTCACCACCCTCTCCCCTTCCCTCCATTCTCTAGGAGAGGCTTTCCCAAACACTCACAGCAGGACCAGGAGCTGGGGGTGTGGGTGGCCTGAGAGAAGGGTGTACTTCCAAGGAGGCCTTGATGTTGGAACCGGCTGATACTCCACTCCCAGTGGGGATTGCTGGAGGTGAGGGTCCGCCCTCCAAAGTATAACCCTTCCAGCTGGCAAGTACTCTGGTCAGTATGGCTTGCTGTCCATTGTTGCTGGTGGGGGCAAACCGTGGAAGTCTTGTAAATAGTATGCAGTTGCCTGTACTAATCTGTATAAATGTTTATTATTTTTGTTTTCTACAATGGCATTTCCTGTAATTTATTTTCAGATTACCATAATAATCCATAGTTACCCCATTTGCCCCAAGATAACCAAGAGCTGACCATAATAACATTTTAAATCCATATCAAATGGCCAAGGAGGTAGAGCGGAGTAGGACTGAGCACAGCGTTGGCGGCCCAGGGTTACCAGGAACGTCCCACACGGCTGCCAGTCCACCTGCACACAGGGAAGCGGTCACATGCAAGGTTTTGTGATGCCAGGCCTGGGGCAGGTTTCTTAAATGGGGAAAAATAAAGGATGCACAGACCAGGATTCTGAGTTTTGTGAATTGACGCCAGGATCAGAAAGCACATAGTCTATGGCAATGGCCTCGCAGTCGCTCTGCAGTCATCACTCACTTTGTGTGCGGTGAGTGCTGCTCCTTAGGGTGCAGGCCCCAGGGAGTGTGAGTGGCGCCCCGGAGTACTCCTGCCACCCCTGTTGTGCTAACTAGTTATTGCCATTTGAGTTTCTCTCACTAGTTAGCTGGTATCTTATGAGCAAGCAAGTGAGAAGAGGGGACCACTGCCCCACCCGATGGGCCCACATTGTCTCTCACATTTTTTTTCTTGTTCCCACTCCACACTTTGCTACCAATCCTCACTTAGCAGCACATCCAGAAGCTTGGCCATTAAGGATTTTTTTCAGGGTAGGGGGTACATCTTCTTCTTCCTTTCCACTCTGAAAGACTGAATATTTTAAGATATGAGTGAATTAAAAAGTCACGTCTCATCACATATACACACAAAATGTTGGGGAGTCTTGCTCTCTATTTTTCTTGTGATGAAAACAGATTGAATGTAATCTAAGGGCTCTTAGTTGCTACAGGAGTCTGAAACAGAAACAAACTACCACCACCACCAACGAAAAACTTAGGAGGGTAGCAGAGGGCAGGAGTTTGATCTATTCATGAAGATAAAGGATATTTTCTAAATCAGTTCAAAAATCACTGCTAAAATACTACTACCGCTTTGGGTTGTCAAACCGTAGATTCACTTCCCTGTTGTTCAGTGAGTAACTGACAAGTATTTCTAATAATATCGTTTGTTTCTATGTTGGTACCTGCAAAGGCTTTATATCTATGCCTTAGACATTGTGTTGTAAGTCATAAAATAGGAATGTTAGGTTACTAATAACTCCAAATATTTGGAATTTTTGGAGCAGATACCACAGTATTAAGAAATTAATATGTAATATTCTGGTGGTTTGGGATTCTAGACTTCTGCTAAGGAAATTACTCAAAAAGGACACTTTATTAAGGACATAGAATAGTAAGAAAAGTTGAGTCTTTAATTAAAAGCTTTACATAATCCATCACTGAACAGAGCCACAAGCTCAACATAAACAAAGATTTATTTTACAAGATGAGTGAAAAAAATTTAAAGCTGACGTCATCCATTTTACAGCTGTTAATTATGGTGAAAGATTTTGGTGGTCTGATGCATTATGTATTGTTAAGATTTCTATAATATTTTTAAGCTCATTTGTCAATCTTTTGATATGTATTTTAATTGAAAATCCAATATAACACCTATTTAAAAAATTAAACTAACAAAATATTCCTTTAATATAACAGCTTCCTTTTTATGTGACTGATTTGTTTAAAGCACCAAGGCAGAAAAATCAACTGTTTTGCATTAAAGGTCTTTTCACTAATCTATTTAGTTCATTATGTACCTTAAAATGACAAAAATAGAACTCACATTGATATGTTGAAAATTTTCCATATTGAGGGGCTATATTTGGAGACTCCTTAGCAATTCTCTCAAACAGAGGAGTGCAGACAAAGGGAAAACGTCCAGACAATTGAAAATAAGTTATTTACTGTTTAGAACCATAAAATTATATTGTCCCAAGGTTGGAAGAAGCTGATGATTAGAAGTCTTGAAACTTTTTATTGGGAAATCTTGTTTTTATCAGAGTGTGGTACTCAGACCACATTAATATATTTATGCTTTTAAAATATCAGTGGAATATACAGAACTTATATATGTACACATTTCTATATCTTTATCTATTCTAATGCACTATTCTGTACCACAACACCTTTTTTCTTTTTTAGAGAGAGAGAGAGGGAGGGAGGGAGAAAGAGAGGGAGAAAAACATCAATGTGAGAGAGAAATATTGATCAGTTACCTCTGCTACATACACATCTCAGGGATTGAACCTGCAACCTAGGCATATGCCCTGACTTTTTGCTTTGCAGAATGACATTCAACCCACTGAGCCACATCAGTCAGGGCAAGGCATGTACTTTAATAAAATTTATTAAATATCTAATTACTGTATGCCAGATACTGTTTAGTTTGAGAATAGTTCCCTATTTTGCAAAATATTTTGAGAGAGAGGGAGAGAGAGAGAGAAGAGGTCACTTAAAAGGTGAGGGTTCTTCTGTCACAGAAAAACACACAATGTAATAAATAATGGCATCATTAAAAACTGTCATCTTTGCAAAATACAGTAATTGCTCTGCATATCCCTTGCTCATTACCCCATGAACTGGCATAAGTGTGTCTTGCTGGAAACACATCTTCTCCCCCTGTCTGCTTCCAGCCGCTTATCTGTTCATTACTGTCATGTCTGAGCCAGTTTCAGACATGCCAGGTGTGTGGTGTCACCTGCCTGACGTCCGTTCCAAATACAGACATTTACACGCGTGAGTATTAAAGCCATAGATCTTTCTTATGACAACAAAAAGCTGACTGCAGAAAAGCAAAGCTTCTGGGAAAAGTCTCCTGAGTGCACCTGGGCTTGTTCATGGGGGTAGAAAACCTGACTAATTAGCCCTAGCCCTTCCAGTCTGAGGGAGAAGAAATCATTAAAGTATCTGGAACAACCTGTGCTTTGGAAGGGGCGACACTTTCAGAGGACCTGAGCAGACACAAGGCGCACAATAAAAAGTTCTGGGAACTTAGTGTAGAGTGGCAGGAGCCTTTTCTTTTTTTCTTTTCCATAAACACCTATTAAAGAAAAATTAAAATATTTATAAATCACAAATATTCCTGGAACAATGAAACTTTAAATAACATAAAAGTAGCAAGAAAAATTAGGGCATTTAATTATTAAAATATTAATCTTCTGGGAAAATTTAGAAGTAGTAACATAAGCCCAACTTTTCTAGTCCTTTTTTTTTTTCCTGAATGATATTACATTTTGAAGTTTTGTGAGTGGGGTGTTGTCCACCCCTGGGTCCTTTGTCCCAGAGATGTAGTGAGACTTTCTAGCAGGGAGTATGTAAATGACCTGCATGAGGGGGCGGGGATTTCATTCTATAGGGTTCCTTTGGCATTGAATGTCAGTTCAATAGTACAGCTATTGAGGGGAGGCAATGGCTAAACTATTTTAGAAACTAAAATCCTACATAAACGTTAACTGTAATGTCTCTTCTTTTTGTTCTTGAATACACCTCATTCAAGAGTTTCTTTGTATTGATGGACACAATAAACTGCACCAGACCTTGAGAGTATTATGTGGACACCTTCTAAGCAGCCCACCAGCATGTATCTGCACAAAGATACACACCGTATTTTTCAGAAGGTTCTATATTCTTACCAGAAAGCCTTGAAAGTGTCTTATCAAAGATAGACAAAGACAGGTAAATTGAAAAAATTCAAAGCCTATTATACCATTTGTTACTTTAGATCTTTTATTCTGAATTCTTTATAGAAGTTACTATAAAAGTTTTACGGAAACGTTGAGTGCATGACATATAGGTACAAGGAGTCATCCTATGTTTTTCCATGATATACTGATAAATAGTTTATGAGGAAACTCCCTATCTACACCCACCTCTGATTAGAATGCATTTCTTCTTTCCATAGATGGTGAAAGTGAAAATTGGGTCAGCAGGTTTGAGTGCTCTAGTGAATCAAGATTAAAATCACAATTTGGGGCTATTTCTGCACCTTTCATAAATTCCTCTTGACTTATTGCAACCAGAATAAACAATCAAACACATGCACACAAGAACATGGGAATAACATTAGGCTGTCAACACGAAGAGGGAAAAAGAAACAAAACTATAAAAGTACAGCAAAGTGAAGGCTCCCCATTTTTTCTTTTCCTCCAGTAATTTTTCCAATAAGAAGCCAACCTGACAGGTCCTAGAAGTATCACTGATTTAGCCCTAAATTCTAGTTCCACCGAGAGCGTTTTCTTTGTACAATTACGTCACAGATTTTGTTTGCATTATGCAACAGGGTGGCATGGGTGGCTTTGTGTGGTCTGAGACGGTTGGTTATTTCTTTGTTGTGTGCTGATAGTATGGTGAGCACTGCTATTCTCCTCCACCCACTTCCCATAAGACAAAGACAAGAAAGAATGTCTAAGAGGGTATGCAGTGTATGTGAGGGTTTGTGGGAGAGAATGTTGTAGGAGATAAGGGGGCAGAAAGGCACACAAGGTGCAGACAGACCATTTTTCTGTTTTGGCTATTCTATGTGCAATCTAGACCTTAGCTGCCCATGAACTCAGAATTTGGGCTCATTTACTACTTTGGACCATTCTTTCAACAGATCTTTAGTTAAATATTTTTACCGGGTGCAATTCTAAGTGCTTATTTACTTCTACAGATGGAAACCAAAGACATGTTCTGACCAATTACCAACAGTGTTCACTGAAAAGCCTGGGCTTTTCATAAAACCCCATGAGAAAGAACTTCTCCCCCTCCAAACCCCTTTCCTCCCTTCTTTTCTCTCTTCCTTCTCCTTCCTTCTCTCTTTCTTTTCTGCCCTTCTTTCTAATCTTCTCTTTTTTCTTGTTAACCTCTTTGCTTTTTTATTTCTGAATTCAGAATTAAATACATGTCTTGAGAAAATGTCCTTAAAAGACTTTTACTAGCTTTAAGGCATATCATAAACATAAAGCATATCAAAAAACTCCAGAAAATGTAAAAGGATGTGTGGTTTCCTTCTTTATTCTGAGATCCACTGCTTCACTTTGGAAACCATTGATAGGTTTCCACTGAGTGAATCCTAAGGCCTCTTCTAGCCCTAAATTTAAATAAATCTGAATAATGTAACACCAATAATTCTCTCTGAAATTGTACTTGATCTAGAGGGATTCAAGCAGTCCCTTTCAAAAACAAAATGGAGATATATTTTGTAGTTAACAGAAGCCAGGTGGTCCTTGGGAGCTCATCATGAGTCCTCTTTAAGGCCATGGTTCCCCAAACAGCCACAAAATTCTCAGACTCCACTGCAGACCATGAATCTGAGTATCAGGTGTGGAGCTCGGCAATCTGCATCAAAATAATGTCCTACTAGGTGACCCTAGTTCAGTCAGCAAGGCATCCCTGTCACCCAAGTGGAATCCACAGCATGTTTTTATTCTGAGAAGCAGGATCCAGGAAGGAAGAAGCAGCCGTGTGATGTCATGGGAAAAATATTGGAGTACATTTTCCCAGTCCATTAGATACTGTTCTAACTCATTTGTTTGGTAATAGCTGCTTTGATTCTATTTTATCAATAGTCCGTAGTTTATTCAACGATCTTTGTTGTACATTGAGGTTGTTTCTTATTCTTTGTTACAAAAACTGCCTCAATAAACGTTCTTTGGGATTTTATTATACATCCATATTTAACAACTGATTTTATTTTTTAATTTTAAAATTTTGTGCATTTTTCAATTACATTTGACTTTCAGTATGATATTAGTTTCAGGTACACAGCACAGTGGTTATACATATATATGACTTACAAAGAGATATGCCCGTAAGTCTAGTACCCACCACGTAGTTATTACAGTATATTGACTATATTTCCTAAGCCATACTTCACATTCTTGTGACTATTTTGTAACTGCTGATTTGTATTTCTTAATTCCTTCACCTTTTCAGCCAACCCCTCAGCCCTCCTTCCATCTGGCAGCCATCAGCTTGTTGTTATCTATGAGTTTAACAATGGATTTTAAATAATGCTAAGAAGTTTAGAAATATCCATACTTATTATAATTTTATTTCCATAGAATCAAGTCCTAGATACAGAATGAAAAAATTGAATCAGGAAGTGTGAACATTCTGCATTTTAATGGATACTGTCAAATTATTCCCACATTCGTTGTAGTATTCCTTACTGCCACCTACAGTTTAACCAGTAGTGGATGTTAACACTCTTAATTTTTTGCCAATCTAATGGTCAAAAAAATGACATTTTATTGTTGGTCTAATTTGCATTTTCATGACTAATAATGAGGTTGTTTCTTTTCATATATTCATTACTTCTTCTCTCAATTGCCTGTTCACATCCTTTACCAATTATTCAATTATTTTGAAAAAATAAATGTCTAGGAATTCCTCCTGTGTTAGTAATATTGCTCTTTCAATGGCAAGATGGTGTAAATATTATGCAAATATTATCTCCCACTCTATTGTTTGTCTTTAATCATTCTTTTTGGTGCTGTTGTCTTACCAAAATTTCACTACTTTTAAAGACATTTAATAATATGATATATTTAACACCTTACATTTAATTTTAAGTTACATAATCATTTTTATGTGAAGCTAATTACAGAACAGAGTAGTAAATACATTCCAGTCAAGAGCTAGACCATGACTGTTTTCCACAGCTGTCCTCCAGCAGAGTCTGATGTGGATTCTTGCAACATTTTCAGAAAGCAGAGCAGGTAGATTGAGGGAAAGATCGCACAGATTGTACCATTGCTCTTTAGCACTTGAAATGATGTCATCTTAAGTAATGCATGCTTATTGCATACCCAATGCAACTTACTGAATAAGTTGTTCCATAGATGCCTGTGGCCAGAGAACAAAGTAATATGTTATTAGAGTTGAAAATTTAATAATATTGTAGTAGTTTATTCATCAAGGAGAGTAGGACAAACATCCTAAAAGATATACAGGGAAAAATTCACAAAAAACCATGTCCATATGAAGACAATCATGTTTAATATACAGATGAAAAAAATGACCTAAAGCACTCATAATCATAATAAATATAAATTAACATTAATATACTATTTTACCTATCAAAATGATAATACTTAAACACAGTTAAAGAATTGAAAAACAAATATTTCTGTGGGTAAAAAAAATGTAACTTTATACAACATTTCTGATGAGCATCAAAATATGTACATTCTTTGACTTAGAAATGTAAAATCCAAGAATTGACACTGAAGAAATAACAAGGGATGCACAAAAATTATCATCCAAATACTTAGTGCAGTCTCATTTCATAAAAAATTAAGTTATCTGCAACAATAAGAAATTGACTAAATAAATTTTAGTGATCCACGTTAAAGAATACTATATTCATTAAATTTTATAATTTTTAATTTATTTTGCATTTTTAATTATAGTTTATTGATTATGCTATTATAGATGTCCTGATTTTTCCCCTTTGTCCCTCCTCCACCCAGCATCCCCCACTCTCTCAGGCAATCCCCACACCATTGTTCATGTCCATGGGTCATGCATCATGAATATTTCTTCCCAGTCCCTTCTAGACTGCAAAGTTTCTTTTGAGAAATCAGCTGACAGTCTTATGTGTACTCCTCTGCAGGTAACTAACTTCCTTTCTCTTGCTGCTTTTAAGATTCTCTCTTTATCTTTAACCTTTGGCATTTTAATTATGATGTGTCTTGGAGTAGTCCTGTTTGCATACATCTTGTTTGGGACTCTGAGTGCTTCCTGGATTTGCATGTCTATTTTCTTCATGAAATTAGGGAAATTTTCTTTCACTATTTTTTCAGATAGATTTCCAATTTCTTGTTCTTTCTCTTCTTCTTCTGGCACCCCTATGGGCAACTGTTGGACCTCTTGAAGTTGTCACAGAGGCTGCTTATACTATCTTCATTTTTTTGGATTCTCTTTTCTTCTTGCTGTTCTGATTGGTTGATATTTGCTTCCTTATGTTCCAAATCATTGACTTGATTCTTGGCTTCATCTACTCTATTGTTGTTTCCCTGTAAATTGTTCTTTATTTCAAGTAGTGCACCCTTCATTTCTGACTGGATCTTTTTTATGCTGTTGAGGTCCTCACTAAGTTCCTTGAGCATCCTTGTAACCAGTGTTTTGGACTCTGCATCTGATAGATTTCTTACCTCCATTTTGTTTAGCTCTTTTTCTGGAGTTTTGATCTGTTCTTTCATTTGGGCCACGTTTCTGTGTCTGTTTATTTTGGCAGCCTCCCTGTGTTTGTTTCTATATTTTAGGTAGAGCTGCTTTGACTCTGTGTCTTGGTAGATGGCCTAATGCAGTACATGTCCTATAAGGTCCAGTGGCACAGCCTCCCCTGTCACCCAAGCTGGGTACTTGAGGTGAGCCCTTCATGTGGGGTGAGTTGAGCTTTTAGCTGAGCTTTGGTTGCTGTTGGCAGATCAATGGGAAGGATTTACCCAGGCCAGTCAGCTTCAAGGACTGGCTGTGACCACTTACCACCACCCTCTGCCCTCCATGGAAGATCAGCTGTGCAGGGGCAGGGTACTGGTGCTCTCATGTGGTCTGTAGCTGCCCATTGGTGTGCAGGCTCTGGGGTTTCCTGGATGGCACAGGGCAAGGTCAGCATCCACCCATGTTTTGCCTGGGGTAACCCTGTCTGAGGTATAAAACAATCTGAGGTGGTTGTTACCTGTGCTGGGCTTGGAGATTCCCAGGCAAAGCCAAGCTGTGAATCTAGGCTGGCTACTGCTTGTTTTGGGCCTGGGGCTCAGTGAGCCAGTTGTTCTTATTTGAGAGGATTTAGGAAGTTGTGAAGCATGAGCCTAGATAAGCCATTATAATGGAAAAAACACCTGGGTGGGCCCATAAGTTGGGTGAGTTGGAGTCTCAGGGGATCTCCAGGGTGGAGCAAAGTGTTATCCAGGTTAATGGAGTCTCAGATATGGCACCAGCTTGCCAGCTCTCTGGGTCTGTTGGGGAGGGTTCAGAAAGAGACAATGGCCTCTGCTCACCTTGATGCCAGATACTTCGGTTTCTCCTCATATGCCACTGGTGCCCTTCAAGCTGCTTCCCTGGTGCTGGAGATCAGAGGGAGTGAGTTTGAGTAGATGACTCTGTGTGTGGGTTCTCTAAGAAGAACTGCTTGGGAATCCAGCAGTTTCTCCCACCAACTCAATCCTGCTGGATATTGCAATCAGAAGTCATGGGGACATATCTTCCTAGCACTGGAACCATGGGCTTGGGGGACTGGTGTGGGGCTGGGTCTCTGCTCCTGAGCTATCCCTCCCAAATTTTTATCCACCAAACATGGATATGGGACCAGCCCATTCCATGTCTGCACCCTTATATCAGTCTGGATGGATGTGGTTTCTTTAATTCTGTAGTTGTCAGACTTCCATTCAACTCGATTTCTCACAGTTCTGAGTGATGGTTGTTCTATATGTTAGTTGTAATTTTGATGTGGTTGTTGGGGAAGGCTAGCCATGTCTGCCTATGCCACCACCTTGACCAGAAGTCCAATTTGTTTTTTCAATACTTATTGAGCATGTAATGCGTGCAGTGCAATAAGCTGGCAATTTGGGTTACAAAAGCAAACACATATCACCCTTGGTTATCATAACATTTATATTTTACAGTTTTGGAAGAAAACTTAGAATGTTGTCAAAAAAAAGAGGTTACAAAATATCATGTGTAATGAATGATAAGAGTATTGCAAAAGAGAACACATGAAAGTATAGAAAAAGTTGGCCAGAATACATTAAATATTCATAATGATTAACTTTGGATCCTGGATTTCTTCTTAGTCGAGTTTCTACTTTTTCTAAACTTTTTAAAACAGTTTTTTAAAAGATTTGATTTATTTATCTTTAGAGAGAGGGGAAGAGAGGAAGAAAGAGAGGGAAAGAAATATCAGTATGTGGTTTCCTCTCGCGTACCCCCAGCTGGGGACTTGGTTCACAACCCAGGCATGTTCCCTGACTGGGAATCGGACCTGTGACCCTTTGGTTTGCAGGCCAGCACTCAATCCACTGAGCCACACCAGCCAGGGCTATTTTTTCTAAATGTTCTATGATGAAGATACATTGTTTTATAAAGTAATTAATGTATAAACCTTAGGTGGCATGGGTGTAGGTTTCTATGTCCAAGGGATATTTTTTCTCATTTGGTTTTTAAACCTCTTGTAATGTCTTTGACATTGATCACTTAGTAAAAAAAGCTCTTCTAAGCTTTCCTTAAAGTTCAACTATGTCCTAGTGGTTTTGAAGGTCTGTCTTAGTCAGCTTGAGCTGCCATAACAAAATAGCATAGACTGAGTGCCTTAACAACAGAAATTTATTTTCTATTCTGGAGGCTGGGAGTTCAAGATGGGGGGGTGCCAACATAGTTGGTTCTGGTGAGAGCGTTCTTCTTGGCCTACAGACGGCCTCCTTCTTCAATGATCTCACATGGCAGAAAGAGAGAGGGAGAGAGAGAAAGAGAGAACAAGCTGTCTGGTATATCTCCTTACAGGAGCACTAATCATGTCTTGAGAGCCCCACCCTCATGACTTATTCTAAATCTAATTATTTCCCACAGATCCCATCTCCAAATACCTCACATTGGGAGTTGGGACTTTGAAATGAATTTTGGTGGCACATCATTCAGTCCACGACAAGTTCAATGAAGAGGCACAGACAGCAGACCATCAGAGGAGGCAGAGGAAAGCCTTGTAGACTTAGGTGCATGTCCGTATGAAACTAGATGAAAAAGACTGCAGCTCAAATTTGAAAAGGGGAAGTTTGAGGGACTGTGAAGACCCATAAAGACCATGAAGGACAAACTTCTGGGATGGGACATTTATATAAGCTAGAAGGAAGTAGTACCTAAATGGGAGATTGAAGAGCTATTCTCTCCAGCTGGTAACAAATGTATGGACACATTTTCCCCAAAGTGGAATGGCTGGAATGCGAGCATATATTAGGAATCTACGAAGAGTAGCTCTTACAGGGGCTTTTCAGGAAAGGTAAGGATTTGGGAGGCAATTTTTGTATTTGAAGCTGTGGGGAGAAAATAACGGTGCTGCTCCCAAAAAAACTTGTTAGAAAGTTTTGAAGACACTGTAAGAAAAAGAAATCTTGAAAACAGATTAAGTATTGTGAGTAAAGAACAATTCTGGCCCAAATCGTTGATATGATCCAGAAGGTGTGCATCAGCTACATATGAAATCACTCCTTTTGCAAACACTGTTTTCAAGGTAAGCAGCAAATAGGTTGCAGAAGAATAGATTAGGCTGAAAAGGCAAAGGAGTGGTTGAGTCCTTGTCCAATACTCCACCTAAAAGGAGCCTGACCTCAAAGGAACTGGGGACCCAGACTGCCCACCCAAGAAAGGCCTCAGACAATACTTGGGCTTAGTTTTTCTTTCACCCATTGCCTACTCATGATGGCCTCTTGCATTTGATGATGTAGAAAAAGGTGCAGGTGCACATGATCTGAGCTATTTCAGTTGAATTTGCTCAGACTGACTCATGTCCCGCATTTTCCCCAAACGAGAGATCTTAAAAAAGGGCATTCTCCAGTGTGACAAAGAGAAGGCTGAGGAAAACATGATTGGGCGTTGTCGGGAGGGCAGTGAGGGAAGAGGTTATAGGCAATATGTACTTGTCTGAAGTGATTAGGTTTAGTGTTATCAGTAAGACAATTAAATTACGTCAAAATCATTTGAGTCTTACCATTGAAAGCTTTTTGCCTTTTCCTGATTCGATGGGTTATATTCATCCAGTAGGTCACCAATCAAATTAGGACATTTATGAGAAAATTAAATATAGAATGTCTATGTCCCAAATTTGGAGGTTCTGGTCAATGTTTCTGCTTTTACACATGACCTGAGGTACAGCTCTTGAAGTGTCCTTCAGGTCACTTTTTATTGTTTATTAATTAACCATCAGAACGGAACTGGATAGGTAGCCAATGGGCTATTTCTCAATATCATGGAGATTTGAAAAAAAAGGAGAAAAAGAAAACACTTATGCTGATTCCAGAAATTCTATATAAGCACACCGCTCCACCCCATCCACACCTCCCAGCGCCCACTCCCCAATACACACAGACATATCCACATAATAATTTCTATGAAGAATGAAGTAGTTTTGGTCATGGAAAAAGAACCATAGTGTATTGTTAAGTGAAAAAATAGGAACATTCTAAAGAATGGGAATAGAAGCAGCTCACTTTTGCGAAGTATACGTGTTAATATATATGCATAAATAAAAATGCAAAATAATTAACAGTACGTTAACAAAATAGTTATGTTTGTTTTATTAAGTTTGTTGTGCCGGACTTTTTATAATGGCATGTATTTATTTTCTTACTGGAGAAATAAAGGAAAATAGAGAATGAAATACAAGTGTCAATTGGTGGGAAAATCCCTGTGCTCTGGAGACCTTGCCCTGAGTGAGACGCACATTTCCTTCTTTGCTTTTTTTAACTTTTGGTTGATGCCATGTTATTCCCTCCAGCATCCTCTCTCTCTGGGTCCCAACCTTTCTCCCTGCAATGATAAGAGTACGGGAACTTCAGGAGGTCAGGAGTTCTAGAAATCATCTTAAACCCAGGGCCAGTATCAAGAGGCACCTTATATGTTTACCAAATGAACAGAGGATGTGACTTCATCTATGTCTGGCAGAGGTGGTGTGAGGTTTTTTGTCCTCACCTTTTGAGGACCAGGTTGTTCTGGGCATTTCTACAGCTCCCTTAGTCCTCGCTGCTCATTTGGCTATGGCCCCTTATGCATCCCCTCCTACAGGCTTTCCTAGTGGAGTCTGGACCTTTAGGGACATGAGCAGCATGTTAGGTTTCCTCCTCGTCAACCCCCTGAGTCTTCTTAGATTTATGGCAGCTCCAGGGGCATGCGGTCTCATGGACAGGAGCTGGGCTGTTCTCTGTACGGTCCTCAGCCAGCCTCCAGGAAGGAAGACCACTCTTTAACTGGAATTATTAAGTAGTCAAGGAAGTACTTGCTCAACTGCTAACTCTTTTCTATGCCTAAGTTTCTTTGGAGATACCATTCAATAAATTAGATTCCTTTTTCTCTCGCTTCTTCATTTGCTGGTTAAGGATAAGGACTAAGAAATGTGCTCTGCTTTAGTGTGTGGGGAAAGATATTCTCCAACTTCTGTGGGTTTTGTCTACAATGTTTTGAATACAAAATTATTTTCAATTCATTATTTTTGAAAAAAATTTGATAAGGTTTTTAAGAAAAGAGGTTTAGAGAGGATGGATATGGAATGGTCATTGGATAGCTGTATTGCAAGGACTTGTTGAGGTTGTTGAGGTGTAAAGGTTTATTGAGGGATTTTGGATGTGGAAAGTTATAGGTGGGAGAGCTTTGTTTCTCAGAGGGTGGAGTTATGAAAAAGCTGATGGAGGAGCCTAAACTTTAGCAGCATCTGGAAGCTCTTTTCTAGTCAATTCTCTATTCTCTGGGTGTGTTTCAAAGAGCTTTTACCTGACAAGTACAGCTTCCTTTAATGGGCTGTTGAATTAGAATGTTTAGGCTAGAATGAATTAGAATGGGCTTAGGAATTGTTCTGGCTTTTAAAAAGAGATAAGATGTAAACTTCACTAAGAAGGCCCATTTTAGTAATATATAGGATTACATTTTGAAAGCGTATTCAACTTGTGACCTGGAATGCTGGCATGTTCCATATATTTTCTTTTATGCATTGATTATGAAGAGATTCTGTCCATCTATTTGAAAGTGTAGATGACAAAGGATAGTATCTATTTCAACCCACTCCCGGGATTCCATTATATTTTGGCCTTGTACAGCACTGTGTTTAGGCGTTAGCAATGAATCTTCCCTGATTCTTGGTGTGCTTGGGTACTAGAGAAGGAGCATTTACTGTCCAGATCTATTTACTCCTGGCTAGGAGTTTACAAAATCACGTTTAGAAAATGTATACACTAAGAAGTAGTTATTAGTTGAACATGCTGGGCATGCTCTCAGCTCAGGGCCTTTGCACTTGCTATTGCCTTGGCCTGAGATACCCTTAGCTCCCACTTCTTCACCTCAGGTCTTTACTCTGACCTCACCTTCTCCCATGTACCTCATCCCAGCACACCTCATCTCCTCCATTTATCATTATCTCATTATTTGGTTCCTATCTGCTGGCACTAAAATGCAAGTGTGGTGAGGGAGTTTTGTGTGTTTGGTTCATTACTGTATCCTAGGGCTTCATACTGTGCCTGACACCAACAAGTTTGTATTAGTTGGATGGCAATACATCGAATGGATAAACTTGACTATATACCACTTTTACTTGGACATGATTTGTCTATACATAATCCAGATCCCAAGGTGAACTGTATCAAGGGCCATAGATCTGTGACTATATGGAGCAGCCCACAGACCCACTGTGAGGGTGCAGAGTGTCATTGTGGTCAGGAATCTCCTCTGAGTTCCATTGGCCAGTTTTACTGCTATTTCGGCAGGTGGGGCCATTGCCGAGAGTAAACCTGACACCGCGAGGACCCCATTATCTTCCCTGGACACTTGGAATCAGTCCCCAGACTTTTTTGCCTTGACTTGACCTCTGTGCTTGCTCTGTTCATAGTGCCAATGTCATTTTTGGTGGGAAGCTTGAAAGTGGGTGTCTATTCATTCTCGATTTCTTGACCCCCAATTTGAAAAGCCACATCTTGCACATTCCTTGAGTTTATCTGCTGGGTGAGTCTATGCAACTAATGTCATGTTTTATTCCTCCAAGCAGGCAGGAGTCAGTCTGAGCACAGTTGCTATTATATCTACTTAGTGCCACACTCTAATTATGTCTTATCATTCGTTTTTTGTAGGAATCAGGCAATTACAGACATCTGAGACTTTCTGAGGTCAAGCCTATCACTTTTCAGGCTTATTGGCAGGCACCAAAGGTACTTTGTAGTTGTGATGTCCTTTCTGTCTGGCCCAACATTTTCAGCCTGCTTGAAATTTCCAGTCAGTCTTTGGATTGTGCTGTAATCCTTGTAAGGTCTCTTTAAACTGAAAGTACATTACCTTGGTGGGAAACTCATTAATCCAGGAGTACTCATTGGCATGGACTTATTCCATTGGAATTGCTAGGGGAGAAGCAGATAGATCCCTGATAGCATGGGCACCAGGATAGTAGTTTTGATGGAGGTGGGCGGTGAGAGAGAGAACTGGAGCATGGGAACTGGACCTCTGACTGCAGACGGTAGGCATGAGCGAGTGGCACTAGAAGAGGCCATGACTATGAGGGAACTTGAGGAGTGGGAAGAAGGGAAGTCAGAAGAAAAAGGAGAGGGCATGAGAAGACAGCCATGTGGGACCAACAAGAGCCCTCAGAGTCTTGCACCGGGATCTTCTACAGCCTGGCCTACAAGATGATGTGTACTTTTTTTCTCTTTAAATGGAGTAGGAATAAATCATGTCTCAAGAAGATTCTTGACTAGTAAGAATTGGTCTAACATGCTTTGGGTATATGTCTATTTAGCATCTCTCTTTTTCTAAGTAGTAATGGGTATGTGCTTGCAAATGAATTGACAGGTAAATCTTATTCCCGTCAGTTTTCTTTTATGCAAGTAGAGTGTTGAACACAGAGCCATGTCTGTGAATTATCAAATCTAGACAAGTGAGCAGATAGATCAGCTTTAAGGTAGTCTTGATAGTACAAATGTCGAAGCCTTGCTGTATTTAGAATGCACATTTAACCTCCTCTTTTTTCCTTCGGTCCCCATGCTCGTTCATTTTGTAGACTCTGAAGTCATTATGGCATTGTCAAGTGGTTGGTGCAGGGCAGAGGAGACAAGGCTCACTGAACTGGGTCATGAGTTCTGGGAAGAACTTGGCCACATCACAGACTCCACTGACCTATAAAAAGTGTTGTTAATCTCCTTACTGTCTGCCTTACAAGATCTGAGAGCAGAAATGAGGTAATGAGGTACTTAGACCTTTGAGCTTCTCGGAAGAACAGCCTTCTACAGTAATATGATTTCCTAATGCATTTGTTTGTATTGTAATGGAATATAATTCCATTTACCTAAATTTCTTTGGATGTCTCTAGAACATCGGACAGTCTTGCACAGGGGAAGCTGTCCAGCTTTGAGAGCAGGGACTGAGCTTAGACTGGAACTTTCGAAGGGTCTTCAGCGAAATGAGCCAGCTATGAATTTGTGAGGTTAAGGGACAAAAGCTGGGAGAGAAAATATGGGAGCTGGTGGTGGTGGTGATGGGGAGGGAAAATTGTAATTATGTTCAGAGAGTTAATATCATACTTTTAAATCATGTTTTACTAAAACCAATACCTTGATATACTTTCAAATATATATGTTTAATTTAACAATATTACATATTGAAGGACTCATCCATAATATTGACCCCGCTGTCATTCTCTCTCTGTATAGGCTCTTTTAACTCATCCCCCTTCAAGGCCTTATTATGTTCTTTCAGTTCCTTGGGCCACAACCTGGTTGTTTAATAACTTGTTTCCAACTCAGACACCAGTAGTTCAGTACAAACACTAACAGATTTATAGATTCATTTGTAAAGCACCTAATAAATTACTAAATAATGCTTTATCTTGTTCTGTAGATAAAAGAGTAAATCTTTTTTATTGAAAGATCCCTGAGCAGTATAATTTTTTAATAACCTTCTTGAGCAGTATTACAGTTAGGTTGGCTTTTAGCCAGTCCTAAGAAAAGAAGTTAAAGGACGAAAGTGAGGGAAGTATACAAATGTATCATCTCTGACAAACTATAAAGATGTCAATTTAGGTTACAGGTATTGTTATTGGACAGTTTTGTTGTGAAATTTTCTAGAAATGATTGGTTCTTTGGCATTTCAAACCTATTGTTTCAAAAGGTGGTCACCCTCTTTTAAAATGAACTTTAAGTAACTACTGAGTTAATCAGGAAAGACAATAGTATATCCTCTTTTCCAGAGAGGTAATCATATACACTTTTTAATAGCAACTGATTTGTATTTTTAGAGCAATGATACTAATCATATTCCATTTTCTGGGGGAAGGAAAAGTGTTACAACTTTTATTTGCTAAATTATGTGTTTAATGCAGAGAGGACATATCTTATTACCCAAAATATGGCCTGAAAAAATAAATCCCTACCAATTTTGTGTTGTATGCCAGGGACATATGAAAAAAGGGCATTTTGTTAAATTAAGAACATTTTATATAAGAAAAAAGATATAAAATACTAGGAATTGCTCTTTGGACCAAAATAATCTTTTACTAAAAACTATAACTCAGGTTACAGTTCATATGAATTAGATTGTAAATAATCTTAATAAAACCAAATTTTTGTTGGAAGACATCATCACAAGAACATAACTACCAGCTGACCTGGGAGCAAGGCCCAGGCAACTGGAGGCTCCTCATGTCCTCTCTTGTCCCCAGAATTTATGTTCTGCCTAATGCCCCCACACTGGGAACGTTTTTCAAAGATTCAGTCTTAAAATAATGTTCTTGTTGCAACCATACATGCTGAACCCAGTAAGGCCTCTGTATACACTTTGAAAATTCTGGTAGGTTGCCCTGGCTAGTGTGGCTCAGTGGATTGAGTACCGGCCTGCGAACCAAAGGGTTGCCAGTTTGATTCCCTGTCAGGGCACATGCCTGGGTTGCGGGCCAGGTCCTCATGAGGGGAAGCGTGAGAGGCAACCACACTTTGATGTTTCTCTCCCTCTCTTTCTTCCTCCCTCTCCTTCTCTGTAAAAATAAAAATAAATAAAAAATAAAATTCTGGCAGGAGGGGGCAGAGATCTACTTGCCTTGTAGCCACAAGACAAGCTTTGTAAGTTCCTTTGCTCATTAAACTGCCACCTACCAGTTTAGAGCGGTCAGCCTCTTTCTTTTGTCTGTCTTTGCCCTCTGTGTATGGGGGCCAGTTTACCTAGGGAAGATCCTGGGACCGCGAACCAACAATTTTTTTTATTCCTGGCAATTTACTAAAATTTGAATGAGCATTTCTGAATGTTAAACAGGTTGTGCAATTTTATGCCTTCATGTAAAAACATCACAGTAAATTTATTATCTTCTGCAGTCGTGTATGAATGTAACTACGGCATACTTTAAAAACAGATTGGAAAATGTCCTCTTTATATTGATCTACTGCACATTAAATTGTGATTTTTAAAAATTTTTTTTCAGAATCGAAGCAAACGCTTGGAGAAGGTACATGTGGTTATTGGACATAAATCGTGTGACTTGGATTCTCTCATTTCTGCCTTCACATATGCTTACTTTCTGGACAAGGTGAGGAAAAAGAAGATTATGCTATTTAATTTGAATTTAAATTGTAACTGTTCAGTACAAATGTTTTGAGGTTATAAAAGAACGTATTAACTTACGTTTTCATGCTCTGGTTTATTGTTGCAGAGAATAATGTATTATAATTCATTAATCAAAAATATTTGTTGATCACCTAATATATGCCAGACATTGTTCTAGTTATTTCTTTCTGATTCTCTTCAGACAAGACTATTTCAAGAAGATCAATGTTTTCAAATTAAAAATGAAAAATTTTAATGATATTTGAATAGTTGTATAAGAATTCAGAGAACTACTGTAAGGATGGGTCAGAATTCCTTGTTTCCCTTACCATCCTTGTTGGATAGCCTTGCCCTCGGGAGCAGGAAGATGTGGGCAGAATGACCTGCATGGACACTGCAGGAAGTACAGAGCTCATCGGCTGAAAGTTTCAGTAGCAGAAATATCACAGGTCTCATCTATATTCTGTTTTTGCCTGTTAGCCCTGGCTTTGTCCAGCAAGGTCACTCTCAGTTACTAATCATCTTCTTTGAGTGAGAATCTTTGTAAAGACTATACTATTCTTATAAAGGTAAAAAAAAAGACCTTTCAATAAGTTGTTTTCAAATTTCCATTCCACAAAATTTCACCAGCCCATGACAATTCATTATCTTAAAGCCAAAAAAAGAAAAAGGGCATTCACACAAGTTTTAATTTTCTGGAGCCTGTTTCTTTTATTCCTATTCTGTTTGGATCCTTGACTCTTAGATTTTGCATAGCTGATCTAGAGTAATTTAATTCACATGAAACCAAGTTGTCCAGAATGAGCTGTGGATGGCAAGAATGGCTTTCGGGCAGAAACTGACCAAAATGACAGATCAAGTACTCTGATCTCTACATACAGGCTTTATAGCAAATATATCTTAAAATTTGTTGAATTTTACAAAAGAGGTTAATTGGGATGAGGAAATAAGTGTGCTTGTCTCAAGTCATGCATATGAAATGCCATTATTATTAACTGGATTTTTGACTCCTAGAAAAAAATATTGCGTGTCTCAAAAGCATAGAATTGACTGAATCAGACTGATTTTTAAACTGGAGGCATAGATTTTTAAGAAAAATATATAATAATTACACCATCAACAATAACTACAGTGTCTTGAAAAGTAGTTCTGATAGGTAAAATAGATAGATAACAATAAAGTGATGTGCGGCCTCTTTACTCCTTCTTCCAAGGTTTGCCACTGAGCATGGAGAAAAACATCCATTCCTGAAGGGGTCACACACTGGGAATTCACTGTGATTCTGTGCCTTGCTCTTAGTTTACTGGACCCCATCCCCTACCAGAGGCCTGAATCTCTATTTTAATTTTTCCTGAAACCCTGGCTATTTCCTCTTAGAGTAGTAGCACATAAGATAAGTACAGAGACTTGCACCTTCACATGTAAAACTCCATTTAACTACTTTTCACTCTAATATGTAAGCCTCATTTTACAGATGGGAAAACTGAGGCTCAGAAAAGACATTGGCTTCCTCAAAGCCACACAGCAGTAGCTGGGCCTAGAACCTAGTTCTTCAGACGCCAGCTTGTTAGGCTGGGTTCAGGCTGCATGCTCTTGACTCAAGTTTCAATACTAGGAGTTAGATACAACTCTATCAATTAATTGGGAAAAATAACTTGCCATAGACCAATAACTAATGATTATGATACAGTTGTGACTCAGTATTAGTCTGACAGGTTGGAGAAAAACTATTTTGTTGGAGTGACTTTGTGCTTCATATACGATAGCAGTGGGTGATTCATTTATTTCACTCAACAAATACATATTAAATGTCTACTTTGTGCCAGACTGCTTTATGCACTGGGAAATGTAACTGAACAAAACAGACAAAATGTTCTGCCATTTTCATGCTAAGAAGGAGAGATGGATGATAAGGATGTTAAAATTGCATAATAAACACTATGCTGTGACAGATAAAGGTCATTTACTTTATGCAAAAAATTCAGTGTTACCAAACTCCACATTCTCTCAGTGATATTTAGAGTTTGTGGCAATACACTCATAGTATTTTTAAAAACCCCTGTGTTTTAAAATTCCTATAGAAAAATCTGTTTATTATTGTGAATCTAAACTTCTCTTAACTCCTACCCATCTCCTGTTTCCCTCTATTACAATAATTTTAATAACAGGTTTGTTAATATAGGATATAAAAAATTATCTAAGAAACAGCACTGGCCTCTAAATGGATTGAGCACCAGCCTGTGAACTGAGAAGCTGCTGCTTTGGTTCCCAGTCAGGGCACATGCTTGGATTGTGGCCTGGTCCCCAGTTGGGGGTGG
Source organism: Pteronotus mesoamericanus (assembly GCF_021234165.1). Lineage (NCBI taxonomy): Eukaryota > Metazoa > Chordata > Mammalia > Chiroptera > Mormoopidae > Pteronotus > Pteronotus mesoamericanus. The sequence continues at coordinate 10,185,466 of NW_026555245.1, forward strand.
GAGAGAGGCAACCCATCCATATATTTCCTGCACCTTGACGTTTCTCTCCATCTCTTTTTCCCTCCCTTCCCCTCTCTCTACAAATACATAAATAAAATCTAAAAAATAATATAAGGAACCAACAGAAATTGCAACAATTAGTCTTTGGGCCAAAATCGGGCTCCTGAGTGAGTTTTCATTAACCTACATAGTATTTTTATTTAAAAAAATTAATTGTAACTGTTAAACATTACAGATAACACTCCAAGATCCAGATTTTCTTGAGTAATTGAAAGATTTGACCACCCTGGGCCTGAATTTTTGCATGTAAGAGTTGGCTGGGGCTGGGTGGCAGGCATCCCATGGGGATGGGACAGGTGTGTCTCTGTGTCACCGTGGTCCTCCCCCGCCCCACGCCAATCATTCTAATTTTCTGCTGATTCCATAAAGAAATGAGAATTTATTTCCCCGGAGAAGGCAAATGTATTCATCATATTTTTAAAATTGTGGAGGGGTTGAAATGAGACAAAATATTTTAAATAAAACATGAGAAATTTCACTTAGAGCAACAAGAGGTTAAAAAATGTTAGAGGCCTCTTGCCTGTGGATAATGCCCTGCTAATGGGGTTCAGGAAAAGTGGGTTATGAATGTCAAATGGTTTAAGGAAGCCAAAAGATTTTTGTTTCCTTTGCTAGTGAAACTCAGCCTGAGAGTGTAGTTGTATTCTTTCCTCCTGCTGTTGTCAGATTGTTACATTTTACTTGGCAGGTCAGTCCACCTGGGGTGCTCTGTTTGCCAGTGCTGAACGTACCAAGAACTGAATTCAACTACTTCACAGAGATAAGGTTTATTCTAGAAGAGCTAAATATCTCAGAATCATTCCACATATTCCGAGATGAAATTAATCTGCATCAGCTAAATGATGAAGGAAAGTTATCTGTGACACTTGTAGGCAGCAACGTACTGACAAGGTGAGTCCTGGAGGTTTGGTCCTTTAAGGAAATCTCTTCTATGCAAAGCATCACCTTGTTCACGATTTTTGTGATTTAGGGAGATGTATTAAAGTCAGAGGACATTCAGAGGAAAGGAGATTTTTTTTTCTTCTCTTATGGCAAAATCTGAGCTACGCCCGTCCTCTGTTTTTACTTTTGCATTTCAAATGTGATATCTTTGAGGGGAAAGTTCTTATAAAATTGACCAAATTATAATTTTAAACCACTTCTAACATTTTTGTTATAACAATGCAACTGTCCTGTGTATTGATGCTGAAAACTGGTAAAAAAAAATTAGCATTAAACACTAAACAAAACTGAAAGGTTTTTAAGAAAGAAATATCAGTAGTGAAATGGAAATTTATGTAGAGGGGCTATGAAAGTCATTTGATCATTGGCTCATCATTGATATTATAAGAGCAGGATGGATTATATTTTATTCTTCATGAACTCCATATTTTATGGACAAAAAATAGTGTTGCAAATGACTTACCCAAGGTAGCCCTTGCTGTTAGTACATTTTGGACTAGATCTTGGGTCTTCTGCCTCCTTCAGTAAGTACTTAAGAATTGCTAACTAGTACAATATTCTAAAGGTACATAAAAAGTAATAAGACAAAAATTCTCTCTCTTCAAGGACCTTCCAACCCAACACAAAGATGCCCTTTTCATTAGCTCTCTAGTGCTACTGAAGGAAGAGTCACAGTTAAGCATCTCAGTGGTTTTAGATACTAGTTTTTTTGCATACCTTGCCAATTTGTTAATCATTGATGACATTAACCAGTGGACATTGATTTTATTATACATGAAATAAAAACTGGTACAAGTATCTCATTTTTACTTAACCTTTTTTTAGAAAGCATATTTCGGTAATGTCAGGTGTGCAGTTCACTCAATTATAAAGTTTTGAAAATAATTTTCCTGTGTGGGGATGCTTATATTCCCATGGTGTTTGAAATACACAAAATTCTTTGGGCTAATATTTATCAATCAATCGCTGATAACTCGCGGAGTGTTACTGGTAGGTTACTTGACTGACTTCACTTACCAGTATTCAGAATGATCGTATGCTTTACTACAGTTATGTGTTAACCTTTCAGACCAACAAATGCAAGTAGATACAAAAAGATGACAGTTGAAGAAGCCGAAGGAGTGAACTAGGAAACATGTGTATCATTTGAAATCTTAGGAAGAGTTTTGTTACCAATCAAGATGGAAAGTTATTGCTGCTTTTGAGACTGAAGTTATGAACTCTGGCTTTGGGATTGTTCAGGCATCTTTGTTCAGGAAAAAGAAGTCGAGATCTTTGTTTCCTTCATCACTACTTTTTTGGTTTGGGCACACAGAAAGAATAAAGTTTGTTTTATCCACATCTTCTTGCCTTTGATAACACCAACATTATCTCACATATAAAAAAAAAATCATGTGGAAATAAATAAGCTCATGCTATTTTTTCTCCAGCACAGTGAGGGACTGGATGTGCAAAGCTTGGAACCAGGTTGTCAGAGTTTAAATCCCAGTGAGTCTACTTACAAGTTTTCTGGCCTTGGGCAAATTTCTTAACTTCTTCATGCCTCTGTCTTCCCATTTGTAAAATGGGAATTTTAACAGAACCCATTTCATAGGGTCATTTTATAGTATAAAATGCAATAGTACCTCAAAAGTATTTAAAATAGTGTGTGACCCATAAATGAAGCTCAACAAATGTTAGCAATTACCATTGTTATTATCATTTTCCAGCAGCAAAGCAAGAGAGAGGAGGGCTAAGGTGTGAAGGCACTCTAAGAACTGTGGGGGAGGGAATTACTTAAAATGAAATGTGAAAACACATAGAATAAGGTTCTTCTGAGTCCTATGCACTTACTTATATTTTTGGCTATGGAAAAGAAGTCATTTGTGTGGGAGAAGAGATTAAATAATTCCAAAGAGTAAGAAAAGATGTCATATGTCTTTCTCTTTCTCTCCTCTGTTTGCCTTATAGTGAGGACAAAACTTTAGAATCAGCTGTTGTCAAAGTCATTAGTCCGGTTGAGCAGAGTGATGCTGGGCTTGAGTTCCGAGAGTCTTCCTCCTCCCTCGTTGTGAAAGAGATTCTCCAGGAGGCTCCCGAGCTCATCACTGAGCAGCTGGCTCATCTCCTCAGAGGTGAGAGATGACTCTTCCTATTAAATACTGGAAGGCTTAATGGAGTGTCTCTCGACTTGCTCATGCAGAAAGAGTGTGATCCATTCTTGGGTTAACAATCCCTTTAAAGACCACGGGAAGCTTCATCAGAGAGGCAGGGAGTAAAGAGTTTGTTAAAGAGTAGCATTATATTGAATATTAAAAATGTGCATTTAAAAATAGGCATGAAGAATCTTTGCTGTTTCACTAGACAAGAATATTAAATGGAACTCCTGCACCTCTGCTGGGGAGCTGGAATAGCTCCTCTGCCCTCTGACAGCTTCCAGAGGCGATTCTTGCCCCACTGTATGAATGGGGGCCAGAATTCCACGTTTGCACATTGAAATATCTCCTGATATTGACACATGCTTAGTTTGTATAATACTGTTTGGAAGGCAAAACTACACCTTTCATTTTGGCAATACTGTGCAAGACGGACTTTTATAGTCAAATCGTCACCTCCTTCTCCTCCTGTCTTTAATGTATTCCATTGTCACTCAGCCTATGTGGGACACTCTGATGTGGAGTCATCCATTACCCCCTAACCTCCATTTTGTCTCCATCAGTGGAGTCCACCACTTCCCAAAAGTGATTTCCAAGCTGGGAGCTGTCAGTTGACTTTGGTGCCACAAAATTACCACAAAAATCCTGTATTGTCTCATTTAAAACAGTTTGGGGTTTTTATATTAAGCTTTTTTCTTCTTTCAACACTCCACCTAGAACATAGGAGACACAGATTTTTCTCCGATGTATTTAAAACAAGAAAGTTAAAAACAGCAATGAATAGGCTGAAAGAACTAAAAAAGGAAGGAGAATACCAAGAGAATGTTGACTCAACTCTTTTAAAACCTTTCCTTCGCTTTCCCTGTCTCTACCACAATTTGGAGGTGAAAAGGTTTAAGCGTTATATAGTTCCTGTAAATGCTTTGGAACTAATGGTCCCAGTAAACCCATTTTAAATATTTTTCTGGCTAATGACATCTGTGAAATGCTCTATGGGAAACTGTGCCCCCGACTAAACTAAGTTAAGCGCAGAGGAACTAAGTTATCTCTGTGACAGAGCAGAAGGAAAATAAAGGCAATTGGGGATCTCAGCCAAGAGAGAAGTTGAGGGACAGTACAAAGGTGGGATGCAGCAAACAGTAGAGAATATTTTGTTTGCAAACTAAGAAGGTTGACTTACTGTTCAAAAAAATACATGTGTTACTTAGTAGGAAAGACTTACAGTCAATGAATAGTCCATCTTCATGATTTTCTATAAATAGTGAAGTTGTCAGTCAATCTGTAATACATTGATACAAAGATGATTTTGTTGATGATGCTGATAGTGTTATTCTGATTTAAGGAATTAGAAGGAATGCAGACCTTTTTGTTAGTTACCTTGGTTTGTTTTTTTTTTCTTTTTTTTTTTATTAATTTATTTACTTTTTAAATACATTTGTCTCTGCCTTCCCCCCACCTCTTTCCCTTGCCCCCCTCAGCTCTTCCCCTTTGGTTTTGTCCATGAGTCCTTGCTATATGTTCCTTGACTTTCCCTTTCCCTTCCCTTTCCCTGCCCCTCCCCCTCTTGTCTCTGTTGATTTCTTTTCCTTTCAGTGTTGCTGGTCATATTTTCCTTGCTTCCTTGCATTGTTGGTTAGGCAGTTACCTTGGTTTTGATTAGCAAAGATACCAAACATTAAAGCTATGGTGAAGGATTTTGGTTTTCCTTACCATCAGAGATTTTTCATAGGGTTGAGCTTGAGGTAGGATTAGGAAGCAACCAGAATAGCAACATCATGCCTTTGTCATTTGAAAACTGGAATTTGAGAGGCTGAAGTGCCTCTACCTGTGAAGACTGCCAATAGTGACACTGTCATGGGCACCCGAGTCACTGAAGCCTGGGAGGTAGATGACATAGGCAGCTTATGTAAATGGAAAACAGGTTCTTGAGAACTTTGCTAATGTGGGCATGTGTGCATGTTTGCATGTGTGTGCCACACCTGTGCAGGGGAGGTGAAACATCGCTGAACAGTTTTGCCCAGAGGGAGCTAAAGGATGGTGATCTAAGGAGTCTGATTTTAAAGAGGTAACTCAGCCGTTCATAAGGGCAATAGGCAATTTTTATAAGCTCCTAAATTTTGAGGAAATATAAGAAAGGCATCAAGTCAAGTTTTGCATTAGTCATGAAATTCAAACTTAGATTTCATACTTTTCCAATCATATATTAACACCAAACCTAAAAGGAGGTTTTTAAAATGTGCTTATGAATAATTTCAGAAACCTTTTTTTCATAACATAAATAGTCCTTTTCCTAAAGGGTTTTCTCTATAAGTTGCTACGATGTTATTTTGCATTTTGGGCACTCAGAATGATCATTAATTTAATACACCCTTCCAGAACATGTCTTTATGCATTTTTCTAGGTCTTGAAGAAATGCAAAAACTCTATGCACACCTTTGCCATAAACAATTTGGAAAAATGTCTACTTCCAGATGTTATGAGACTAGATATTTCTATAACATCTATGTTATATGGCTGCCTTGGAAGTCTTTAAAAGCTTCATAACTAGAACTGCATGGAGGATATGGTATTATAAATGTTGTACCAAAAAACCTGAATTTACTATGAACTAAACAATCAGTTTGGTTGTTCTTTGCCTTTCATTCTCATGGTCATATCCAAGAACACGACGTGCTGAGGCACACGGGTGTGCTATAAATGGACTTCAAATGGGCCAAGATATCGATCTCCTCAATCCTTGGAGAGCACCCTAAGTATGCCTCTCAGCCCGTGTAGCTGGAAAAAAAATGTAATTTTCAATGCATTTCTTAACTTTCAAAAAGTTTGGCCTACTCTTCCTTAGTTTTGCTTGTTAGCTCTTCTCTGCTCTACTTCTAAGTATTACAGTATCCTAGAACTTTGTCTCGGGCACTTTTGCCTTATACACTGACCTCATTTAGCTCTGAGATTTTACATATAGTACTTAGGCTGTGACTCCCTGTATCTCCAGTGGTAACTTCTGTTAGAATTCCAGGTTTACATCCAGTGCCTACATGACATCTTCACATGCATGTCCAATTTGTGCCACCACCTTTATCGTGGCTGTAAAGGAATCCTTTAGTTCCTTGTACCTGCAAACCTACTTTTGTCTGTTTCCCCATTTCATTAAAAGGCAGTTACTCAGGTCACAATGTAGTCTCGCTGACTGCACATCTAAAATATAACCGTGCTCACTACTAGTGATCCAATTCATTCTGTCTCTACTTGGCTAATGCAATAGCCCCCTGACTGTTGTCCTATTTCCTCCAAAAAATCCACAGTCTATGAGGTACCAGGCAGAATGACTTTTGAAAAATATAAATCAGGTCCCACCAATCCCCTGCTTAAGGTCTATCATACTCAAAATCCAAGTGTCTTGCCCTTTCAAGCTGCTACACAATCTTTCCCCTTCTACTCTAACATTATCTCATGCTATTTTCCATTTTCCCACTGTGTGCTCCAAAGACAGGGCCTTTTCAGTCTTTCAAATATGCCAACTCTTTCCACTTACGAGGATTTACATCAGTTGTCCCCTCCTTCTCAAATGCATGTTGCCATGTCCTTATCTTTCTTTCTCTTTCACTAGTCTCCTCCTCCCTCTTGACCCCTCACTCCAGAATGTAAGCTTCATGAGAAAAGAGACCTTATGTGTTCTGTTTACTGCTCCACTGTTGTGTCTCTGGTGCCTGGAACAGTACCGGCCACATAGTGGACCCTCAATAAATACTGTCATAAGATGAATTTTGCAAGATTGTTTATATACTTTCCATTTTTTATGGCTCAGTTGATTTAATTGTGCTATGATATTTTAATTTCCATTGCATTTGCCCCTCCCTCCGCCATTCATAATGTCCAGACTTTGGACATGGATCATTCTAATAATCTTTTTTTAGCTTTTAGAAATTCTAGTAGAATTTGTCTCTATACATATACAGAAAAGAATGTAAAATATGAGTATAAAAACATAAGGATATGGGTTATTGCAAAAGGAACGCCTTCTTACTAATAACTCAGGTAAAGAAACAGAAGATATACGTCTTTCTATCACTATTCACTCCCTCTCTAATTAAAGGTAACCAGTGTCCTGACTTTTATGGCACATACTCCCTTGCATTTCTTTATAGTTTTACCACCCTTGTATGTACCCCATAACACTAGAGATTGGTTTTACCTGTTTTATATATTGTGTAACAAGAATCATGGTGTATACTCTCATCGTTATTAAGTCTCTACATTGATATTAACTGTAATGTCTATTTGCATAGATCAGATATCTATCATCTGTCTACCTATTATTTACTTAGTTTATTATTTATATCCTTACTTCTCCCATAGAATATTTGAAGTGGCTTATGCAGATATAATAAAACCAAAAAATGTCGTGGTCATGAAACAATACCATGTAGAGAAAGGAATAAAGTCAATGTATAATTTAAAATTGAAGGAATGAAAATAGTATTCAGTTTGAAACTTTGGATATGAGCTTCCTGGAATCAATGAAGAAGTAGAAATGTAAATAATTTTAATATTTATATTATTACTAAAACACACATACCAGTTCCTCACTTAAAAAAATCTAAGTCTCACATATTTTTTCCTTGTATCAGTCTTTTTGAAAAGATACCTAATGTCATAGACATGCTCCAACATATATAATAGTGGCTTATATAGGAACTGGGTACAATGTGTCCAGTGCTTCCCACTTCTCAGTTTGTGTGGGAATTATTTTTGATCAACTTTACCTTTAGTCTTTGTGAGATCATAAATGACTTTGACTTTTTCACCTTTAGTAATCTTATTTTCTGTTCCAAATTTCTTTTGTAGCCATGGTGAGGTTTTTCTCTAAATATAGGAAATAAATATTTAAATGCAGTCATGCTGCAATTTCTTTTTCTTTTCTTTTTTTTTTTTTTTGGTCTTACACTTCGTGTTGTAGCTCTGTATCACATTGTTTGCATTATAGGAGAATATTACATTCAAATATTGAGATCGAACCTGGTTATTAAGCATGTGGTTAAAAGATCATTTATATATCGAGTGGAAGTAGGTATCATGTTGCCAGTGTAGAAATAACCTGCAATGTTTCTCTACTGCTCTCCCCTGTTACTGTATCCTCTGGGCCCAGGCTGGACATATATGAATAAAGTCAACAGGTGACTCAGCCATGACCAGTGTGTGTTCAGACTTTGTAGGGGATTTAACAAAGTTGAAATAATCTGCACATTAACTAAGTCTTGCTGTTGTCTTTTAATAGGACATACCTCAAATTTAGAAATCTCAGGATACAGATCACTACTATAACTTTCACCTGAAAAAGCACAGACTTACTTACTTAGATTTACTTACATAGATTATTTTCTAATTATTTGTGTAAGAAATTATTTATATACAAGAATGTACTCATTCAAATGAGACCAGAAATGACCCTGGTTTTTGGAAATGTCTGTTCATTTTTCATCCTCTCCCCATCTCTGTTTTTGTTTTTGTAGGGTTTTTTTCTTTGTTTTCTTTCTCCTTCCTTCCTTTCCTTGTCATAGCCTCCTCTTTGTACTCTTCTCCCTCCTACCGTCTGCTTCTAAGATCGGTTAGCGCTTTCAGACAAGCTGCAGTCTGAACAATCTAAAAGTCAAATTATACAGTCATGGTGGCCTAACATTGGTGTTTGGTTATGCCTGGGATTTGTGCCAAAAACGAATAATTCTGTAGACCCGCCAGACTCCTCAACCTATATTCTTTTATTTCCCCAGAGATGTGACTAGAGGACTATTGCCAAATTTAAGGAACATTAAATTGCTGAATCATCGCACTGGGGGTTTGTGTGTGCGCACATGTGGATTTGGGGCGGGGGGGGGGGGGTGTGCGCGCGTGTGTATGTGTGTGTGTGTGTTTCCAGGAACCAGCTGGGAGTGATGAGATTTCAGCCACTGATTACCAGGCATGTTGCTATCAAGACAACACTTCACTCAAAAGGCCTTCCACATGTATTCGTAAAAGGCCTTGACAGAGCCGCAATATGAATAGTGAAACAAGTAACAGCAACTGCTCTTAGCACAGGCCGTGGAAAAACTATGCCTTGGCCTTTTAGGAAACAGTTTCTCTCCTTTCTATTGGCAGCTCCATTTGAACTTTAATGAAGAATAGCTCCTTGCTATTTTAGTAGCCTGGATCAACAGCTTCAAAAAGATCCTTATAAGGAGGTCAACTAGGAAAGAAACAGCCAGCCTTTTCCCCTCTCTCTTGCCCAAGGAGTGAATCATCCCTCTCCTGAAATGGTTACGAAATCCAAAGGGAATTGCATTGCTTATTGTGCTTGGGAAGAGGAAAGGTCTGTTTTGGGGGTGGGGGAAAGAGAGTATTATTTTCAGCTAGATATAAAACAAGCACAATTTTTTTTCAACCTCAGTCTAGTTATTTCTTCTGCCATACAAAGATAAGCCATATTAAATTAAATTCAGACATTTTAAACTTATAAGATTATTAAGCACTTTAATACACTTCTGTTTCATCTCTTTTCAGACAAAGATGTGAGCTAAGTAGTATTTTCTATCTTCTTTTCTTCTTTCTTCTCCTTTCCCCCTCTTTCTCTCCCTCTATTATTCATTCTTTAATGTTTTTGTTTTAGTATGAAACAATCAGTCCCAGGTGAAACAAGGAAAAAAGGTTTAAATTCCTTCTTTTCGGCTAAGACTTTATCCTGCAGAATATGCCTTTACTGTGGTGAATGTTTTCCCCAAACAACTTCTGACTTCATTAGATCATGTTTAATATTAATGTATTGCAATTGCTTTTGGCAAGTGGTCCTTCACTTCTCCATTCTTTTCAACAAAGAATAATGTGGTTGGTTTTTTTCTAATGGAATGAAATGTTTGTTACTATTTTATAATAATTGCTTTCTTTGTTGCTTGTTAATTCCCCCTGGCCTGTGAATAGCTGGGGCACTGTTGGGTACAGTACATGTATGGATTTAAGTAGTTTTGAGTTCTGCCGAATTTCCTGGAGGTTAAATCAACTTACTACAAAAATAGGTTTGATTTTTTCAGAGGTGCCTTCAGCTACTGTATATCCTGATACTGATATGTAGCCAAGTGTCTATCTAACTGGGTCTCTAACGTGATGAAGAAAAAACGTCTACAGATGAGTCCTTGGCTAAAGTTGGGCCAAAGCCTTTGTTATGAAGTAGGGACAACTCAAAGCGTGGTGACCATCTTTTTTGACGCTTATTATTTTTTCCCATTTGTGCCAGTATGTCATATCCCTTCCAATTGTCAAGTCACACTTCATAAAATGTCAGTCTCTTTTCATTGAATTATTCCGTAGGACTGTTTAGTGCAGTGTCTGTTAGATTAACTTCTGAGTACTCCTTTTCTATATTATGTGTTTCAAAATTAAGATCCTCAAATGAAAGAAATTTATCTCTTGGTCTGACTGTAAGCCAGGCACATTTTTTATTCCTAAGTATCTTATATGTTGATACTGTTACAATTTTTTTAATTTGTTTTTCTGATTGTTATTGTTTATAGATATACAGATTTTGTATTATTCAATATTTTAAGTTCATTTGTAGATTCTTTGAGTTTTTTACAGACACAAACACATCATCTATGAAGAAAGACATTTTAATTCCCTTTTCCCCTTTGCTTACACATTTTTTACTTCTTTTGCTTGCCTTACTGCATTGTGAATGGAAATAGTCATAGCATGTGTCCTTGTCTCATTCTGGATTTGCAGTGGAAGTCTTTCAACACTTCACAATTAAATATCATATTTGCTTTCTGTATTTGGTTTTTATAAATGCCACTCATCAAAATAAGGAAGTTGTCTTCTATTTCCACTTGCTGAGAGTTTACATAATGATTAAATCTGGGCTTTTACCAAGTAGGTTTACTGTTAACATCTATTGAGGTGATCATGATTTTTTTTCCCTTCTATTAATAGAGCCTGTTATACTGATTAATTTTTGAATGTTAATTTGTCCTTTAATTTTTAGGATATTCCTTACCTTGCAACTATCTAATATCCTATTACATATTGCTAATTTGATTTGGCACTAGTTAAAGTTTTTTTTTTTAAATTTGTGTTTATAAGAGGTTTGCCTCTAATTCATCTTTATTGTAATGTCCCTGTTGGGTATTGGTGTCAAGATTATGCTGGATTCAGGAAATAAGTTGGAAAGTGTTTTTTTATTCTTTGAAGAAATTGTGTAAAGTTAGTTTTCTTTTCTTTCTTATTTGGGACTGTAAATATTAAACTGTGGATTCATTTATAAATAAAAACAGAACCATCTATTTCTGTTCTAGTTGTTTTCTTACTTTGTTTTTGTTTTTTAGGCTCAGTTGTTGATAGCTGTGAGTTTGTTGTCATTTTACTGTTAATAGTTTTGATCTTCTTCTTTTCCTTAGATAAGTCCTTTAACATTTCACATAATAAGGGCTTGGTGATGATGACTTTACCTTATCTGTGAAGCATTCTATCAACTAGAACAGGAACAGAATCACAGAAATGGAGATCACATCTAAGGCTATCAGCAGGGAGGGAGAGGAAGGGGAATAGGGAAAATGGTACAGGGAGTAAGAAGCATAATCGAGAGCTTACAAAATGGACAGGGAGGTTAAGAATAGTATGGGAAATGGAGAAGCCAAAGAACTTACATGTATGACCCATGGACACGAACTAAGAGGCGGGGGGATGCTGTTGTGAGGGGGTGGAGGGCGGAGGAGGATAAAGGGAAGAAAAAAGAATGGGACAACTGTAATAGCATAATCAGTAAAATATACTTAAAAAATAGAACCATCTAGATTTTTAACTTCTTTCCAGTTTTGGCAGGTTAAGTTTTTCCAGAAGTGTTCACTTCCTCTAAATTTTAAAATCTATTAAAATAAAGTTTTATTTTTACTTTAATGGCAGTAGAACCTGTAGTACTGCTTTTATTCCTAATATTGGTAAATTCTGCCTTCTCGCAGTCTTCTTTTTTTTTTCTTGACAGTTTTCAAAACTCTTTTTAATAGTCTTTTCAAGGAGTTAACTTTTGGTTTTAATAACTTTCTTCATATGTATTTGTTTTCTATGCCTTTAAGTTTTGCTCTTATCTTTATTATACCCTTTATTCTACATTTTTTAGTTACATTTTTTGGGTTTTCTTTTACCATCTTATGCTTCTAAGCATACAAAATTCCCTCAGAGCACAACTGTAGTTGCATTCCACAAGTCCAAGTGTCATACTTCTTTCTCCTTCAATTAAAACATATTCTAGTATATTGTAATTTCTTCTTCTTTTTACCGTGAATTATTTGGATGTGCATTGTTTAATTTTTAAACTTTTGGAAATTTTCTAGCTTTCATTTTATTATGATTTTCAGATTTTTTATGGTGGTCACAGAATATAACTCTGATTGCAATGCTCTGAAATGTTTTTTAAGATTTGACTTATGCCTCAACAAATGATCAGTTTAAGAAAATGTTCAATTTGCACTAGAAAAGAAAGTCTAGTCTGCCATTGTTGAAAACATTATTCAATATATAGGAATTAAGGCAAGGTTGTAGCTCAAGTTGCTCAAATGTGCAACATCTTTACAAGTCTTTTTTCTACTGGTTCTTAGAGTTGGTGAGAGAGAGAAAGAAAATTTCCCACTCTGACTGTGTATTTGTCTTTCTTCATCTAGTTTTGTCCATTTTTGCTTTATATATTTAGAAGCTATGTTGTTAGTAAACATAAATTTTGAATTAATATAGCTCCCTGAGGGTTGACCCCTTAATAATAAAGAAATATTTATCTTAATCTCAAGTAATTCTTCTTATCTTATAGTTTACGTTGTCTGATATTAGTGTTTTATATCAATTTTACGTCTTTTATATCTTTTTACTTTCAATCTTTAAATATTATATTTAAGGTGTATGCTTTATAAACAGTATATTATAGTTTATAAAATTCAGTTTGATATTTTTTGTCTTAAAATTAAAATACTTTGTCTTTTTTATTTTGGCAAAAACACATAAAATTAAAATTATCATCTTAACCATTTTTTTATCTCAACCATTTTTATATAGTTCAGTAGTGTTAAGTATACCCACATTGGCATGCAACTGATCTCCAGAACTTTTTAACTTTGCAACACTGAAACTCTATGCCCATTGAATACTGTCTCTTTACATTTAATGTCATTGCTTTATATTTGGGTTTAAACTGATCATTTTGCTACTTGCTTTCTACTTGTCTCACATTATCCCCTCTTCCTTTTATTTCTTTATATAAAATAGGTATTTTTGCTATTACATTTCCCCCATTATCTTGTTAGTTATGATTCTTTAAAAAAATTCTTTTAGTAGTTATAATAAAAATTAAAACATTCAATTAAAATATCATTTAAATTGATATTTTAACCACTTCCCTTACAATCAAAGAACCTTAGAACAATTTATCCCAACTTAGTCGTCTCTCCAATTTGTTACCATTGAAATGCATTTTAATTACACATAGATTGTAAACTCCACAGATATTGTCATTGTTTTCTACACCATTTATTTTTCCCACATATTTACACTCTCCAGTATTTGTCTTTCCTTTCTGCATATCTTTGCTGCCATCTATTTCTTTTAGTGTGGATTTTCCCGTGACAAATACTTTCAGTTTATATTTCTGAAAAAGTCTTTATTTTGTTTTCATTTTTTAATATTTTTACCTAGAATAGAATTCTAGATCAGCAATTATTTTATATCAGCATATATCAGCATACAGTTCCACTGTCTCCTGACTTTTATAATTTTAGATGAGATCGGCTCTCAGTTTTATTGTCATTTCCTTGACAATAATATGTCTTTTTTCCCCCTCTGATTGATTTTAATTATTTTTGTCTGTAATTTTAATAGTTTTTTTTTGTCATGTGCCTAGAGGTGTTTTTTTCTTTGCGTTTATCCTGATTTGGGTTCATAGTTTATCTTAAATATTAGAGTAATATTTTCATTAATTCTGAAAAATGATTGGCCGTGGCCTTTTAAAATGTTATTTCAGCCCCATTCTCTCCTCTCCAATGGGAGCTCCTATCACAGACACATTAGGCCTTTTCTTTATGTCCCCTGTATCGTTTATGCTCTTCATGTATTTTATCCCTTTTTCTCCCCAAGCTTCAGTATGGCTAGTTTCTTCTGACATATTTTTTCAGTTCACTAATCATTTCTTCAGTGTGTCTAATCTGTTCTTAAACACATTTTTTGAGTTTGTGAATTTAAACTTACAAATTTTTTAGACAAAAGTTTAAAAATTTTTTTGGAATGTTTTATTTATAGATTCTAATTATTGTAATTCTCCAGCTTTTTAAAAAAATTTCTTTTAGTTCTGTTTCTACTTTTTTCCTTGTGAGTTTTTTCCTCTGGAGTTTCCAATTATTTAGTAATACTTTCTGTTTTAATGCCTGGTTATTATTTGTTTGTTCATTTGTTTATTGAGAGAGGGGAAGGGAGGGAGAAAAGGAGAGAAACATCGATGTTAGAGAAAAACATAGATTGGTTGTCCTCCAAATGCGCCCCAACATGTGCCCTGGCCAGAATTGTACCAGCAACCTTGCTGTTGGTGGGACAATGCCCAGCTGAGCCACACCAGCTAGGGCTTGCCTGGTAACCATGGGCGCAGCTATGCATCCACTATACTCCTGGCTGGACTTGGTGTAACTCTAACTTAAGAAATAACACAGAATAAGAGAAAAAATATTCTGGATTTTATGTCAGAATTTGTTAAAGTGAAGGGTATATTTAGACTCCAGTTGGCTACTCCCCACTGAAAGATAATTTGTCCTGAATCTCTTCAATTTTCTGCACGCTGTTTTTCTGTAGTTCTCATATAAAACAGCCTTCCAATTCTCCTGCTATGCTTTATCTACATCATTCTCTACGTGGTAGCCAGTGATTCTTATAAAACATAAATTTGAGCATGTTACCTCTCCCTGCTTAAAACTCTTTAATGACTCCACATTTCCCTTTGAATATAAAAGGCAAACTTTAAGATGGCTTTTAAGGCCCTTTAGGACCTGGCCCCTGTCAATCTCTCCAACCTACTTTTCAACATTTTCCCTCTAAATCATACTATTTAGCTCTAATTAATTGCTTTCCATTCCTTGGACTGGCCAAACCCTCTCCCACCTTAGTGCCTTGAGCATGATCTCCCCCTTACCTTACCTTCGCCTTAAGTCTCTAATTACCATTCAAGTCTCAACTTAGGGTAACTCTCTCTGGGAAACCTGCTCTGACTCCTAAATTCTGGCCTAGATTCTGAGTACTGTGTGTTTCCCCAGTGGTATTTCTTATCCTCTTTATTTCGAAAATTTGTGGGTCACCTTACTGTAGCAATGTGACAGGTGGTCACTCCTCTTTCAAGGTGAGGTTATGCATAGAAATTCCGGGAGTTGGTCAGGAGTTGATCATTCATATTGGCAAATTACTTTGTAAATGAAACCCATGACTTAGATAGAACCAGCTTGCAAATCCTTACAATTAGATAATAAGTAATAACTCTAAAACTGTGTGTGGTGCCTGGAAGGTCGGGGGTGGTCTCCAAGCTCACCATCTCATCAGATTCCTTGGCTGCCGCCAGTGGGGTTCCATAGTCATTTAGTTGCTCAAAGGAGGAAGTTCAAAGGTGACATCAGTTAATGTGATGAATGGGAACAGTCTCTGGTCTCTTAAGGGGAATGCTGAAGGGAAATATTAAATAACACTCAATATTTTTAAATAGTTTACCATTAACTTCCATTCCGAAATAATTTAAAACTGACGTTTATCATTTCTGTGTTTGTGTGGGGTGGAGGGAAGCTGTATCTTGTGTTCCTTTATCCATAAACTCTGTACCATAGAGTGTGCTATGGTCAGTGAAGTTGCAGAGCTCAGTGACTTGTGGGGAGTAACGAGACCGGGCAGATAGTATTTAAAGGGTTTTCTAAAAATTACCTCTTGAATGCTACACTGTGGAGACCCCTGATCCAAGCCAGAAACTGGAAGTGGAAGCGCAGACTGAAGGGCCAGAAAGCATTGCTTTCCCCGGCCCGCTTCGTGGCGTGGCTGGAAAGTTCAAAGCTGTTTTTATTCATGCCTTTTAGGTAGCATCCTTTTCAAGTACATGACCATGGAATCTGAGAAGATCTCAGAGAAGCAGGAAGAAATTCTTTCTATCCTGGAAGAAAAATTTCCTAGTCTACCTCCAAGAGAGGACATTATCAACGTACTCAAGAAGAGCCAATTCAGTGCTCAGGGTGAGTGACAGTCCCCCGCCTCTGTTGCAGCTCCTGAGTTAGGCTGCTTTGTGGTGCAGAATGTTGCCAGGCTCCGGAAGGGGAATTTCATTTTGCCTTCACTTTGTTTCCTATTGCTCACACTCGTGGAAGATTTCCAGGCACATAATACTGGCTCACCCAGAAGCAGGCCGCCTGCACAGAAGCCTGTCCTCTGAGGCCTTCGTGCCTGGATGTGTGGTTCATTCACACGTCTAATACACACCCAGATGCATCATGACATGAAATCTCTGTACTGAGAGGGTTCTATTTTGAGAATGTGGCAGGAGCAATGTCAAGCACAATGGGATTTTGTAAATCAATTAAAATTTTGGAAAAAAATAAAAGACAGTCAAGTAGATTCAATTGTTCTCCAAGTCTAGGCTTTATCAACATAGCGAATTTCCTGGATCAACTGTTTTATAATAATATTAATAAATAGCTACAATCCATTGAATGCCTAACATACACAAGGTTCCCATGGTATAACTTTGTATGGATTATCTCACTGAGTGCACACAACAGCCCTGTCAGGTGCTATTATTATCCCCAATTTCCAGGTGAGAACACTGAAGCACAGAGAGATGTCTTTGCTTTTCCATCATCACACACACACACAGCTGGCAGGTGACCAGGCCAGGATTTAAACCCAGACGACCTATTTTTAAGGTGTATAGCTTCTTCCCTTAGATTGTAATCCCCCAGGGACAGAGCCTGAGGCAAAACAGTTTATTTGAGAAGTGAGCCTAGAAAACACTGAGAGGGGATGGAGTACTTTATCAATCCAGCTGGCTCCACCGGCAATCAGGTTTTCATCCAACAAGGGAACTCTGGGAAAGTTGCACCCCAGTGTTATCCAACTCGAGGAACGCACTGGGATGTGGGAACTTGTTCATCTGTGCTCCAGGAGCTGATTGTTAAAGTTTCAGGAATTCTGTGAGTTGGTTGATCTTAGATTGGCAGCGTGGGATTATTCACTGTAGATGTACTGACACCAGAGAAATTGACAAATGCTACAAATCAGGCTTTGTCGCTGGTTAACGTTTACCAGTATACCACTGGAATGATGATGGCTAGTAACTCAGCCCCAGGGGCTAATTCCCCCAGAGCAGCCTCTGGTGGCCAGAGAAAGCCCTCGGGAAAGGAGATGCAGACGCTGGTGGTTAAGCATCATGCTGGGGCTCACTGCAATGGCAAGTGTGGGTGGGACCCCGGGCGTCTGCCGCGCCTGTTACAGATGCACCTATGTGGGTCTATGGGGATGCATAACTGCAGGATGGTATGCATTTTGTTATTTGTCTTTAAAACTAGGCCAAACTTTTAATGTCGCAATATACTATAAATCATTTTATACTGCAGCATGATGGATTACAGCCTTTCAATCTTCAAGTCAAAGAAGAATACTTAGAACCTTTCTGTTTGCCCCAGACTGCTGTGACTGACTGTGTTCTAAGCGGGGAGGAGGGCGAATGGTCAACTCTATTGTCTTAACACGTGTCTGGGAAGGATGTATGTGCTTTACTGGGCTTCATTATGGGTCTTCTTCTCAAGAGGATAGGTTTAATCAGACATAATAACCTAGAGTGAGGTTATTAAGTGTCAAGCTCTTTCATGTTTTTTTGGCCTTGGACTTTATTGAAGCACTTTGGTCAGTTGACTAAAACTATGCGGTCCTAGATAATTTCACTATCTTAATTATTCCACCCATCATTTAAGTAATTCAGTAGTTCCTGTACCAGAGCCTATTATAAGGATGAACAACTTAATTATGACAGTTCTATGGATCACATTTATAAAGTGCATTTTTAATAAAATTATACTAGAAACCATGGGGGCTCACCAAAATGCAGTGTGAAAACAAATTTTGTCCTCGTTAGGTGTCTTGGGCTAGGTTGTGTGGGTATGATTGTTTTCATTTGTCCCCCTCCTCTCATCCCATTCTCTGCCCTTGTCTGCTCTGGGCCTCCCGAGGCTGACCCCTGAATATTTAATCTTCTGGGCACCCTGAAGATTATTGTCTTCTGATTGGTTTGGTTAATGGGAAGAGTTAACAACATATGGGGCATGGAGTTTGAGGGGAGAAGAGCGAGACTATAGTAATCCTTCCCTGCCCCCTTCCTGATTTGGCAGTAAGTCTCTGCCGCCGCCCTCGTGCAGGCCCAGATCTGTTTCCTTCCCTTGTCCCTTTGCTAGCTTCTGGAGAGATGCTCACCATCTTTTATTTTCTCTCGCTCAGTCCTGCCCACACCTCTGTAAGTGTCCTGCCTTTAAAGCACTTTCTTTTGGATTCTGAAGGGTAAATTTGACCTGCTGGGATCCTAACTAATGCAAATATTGTCACTAATGTGGTTTTTGCCTTATTATTTGTGTGTTTATTATGGATAAAAGCAATATTAGTGGGGAAAATACTGAAATTAACAGAGTAAATTCTTTAAATGATCATTCCTTGATATTATTAAAAAGAAAAGTTCCCCAAGTATAACATGCTGTTTTTCCCTCTCATCCACAGGTTTAAGTATTGAACAGACAATACTGAAGGATCTAAAGGAACTGTCAGATGGAGAAATAAAAGTGGCCCTCAGTACCGTGAACATGACCCTTGAGGTAAGGGTGGGAGTGCTTTTTCAACAATGACAGATTTTACCCTGTTGCAGCCTGAGCAACTGAAGTACAGTGCTTTCTACCACATAATTCAGTGTTAGTCTTTGTTGTGAATGCTTCTTTGTGATATATTTGGTTAGAAATGCAGGTTATTGTTTTGGGTAAAAACACTATGCTAAGTCAATGAAAAATGCCAAACCTAGGCTCTCAAGATGAGTGCCGTTTGATTCATATCAGTAAAACAATACTTAAACACACTCACATATGCGTGTGTGTGTGTTGTGTGTGTGTGTGTGCATGTGCACATATAACCTGTTTGATAGTAACAATTATATATGTGATTGGATTCACTTCTGGGTTTTTTTTTCTGTGCACCACCCTGAATTGTTTGTAGAACTCTTCTAAGAAAATAAGTTGTCTTTTGGGCTTTGCAGGCTGGTTGAATGCATATCATTTTGGTCATCAATGGTGACAACTCAAGAATTAGTAAGACTCTCCTTCAATCTTTTCAGTGAATGTTACTCTAGTCTTTGTGTGTTTCCTTGGTAAATTATTTTTGTCTACTTTGGAGGTTATCAATAATTCATATGTTAATCTTAATTAACCTTACTAATGGGAATTATATTTTACAGAGGCACACTTGTGCTGTGCAGAACTGCATATTTCTTCACTGTTATAATGCCTTGATCAAGCTATCCATCTTTGATTGAGGCACCGAGCTCTCAAGACACATTTATGGTGATAAAAATTGCAGTATAGAAATTTATCTTTCAGTTTTTAGAATTGTAAGTTGCTATACTTTCATTTCTTTTTTTCTTGTGGTGATCAGCTGACTATATCAATATGTAATTTCTAGGGAATAGCATGAATATGGGTGGCCACACCTGAGAAAACACAAGAGCAAACCAGGTGGTTTCTTCTGTGATTACTCCCAGTTGATTGACATAATTCAGCTCTTAGAGAACCAGAAAGCAGACTGTTGTCACTGAAGACAATCAGACTTGGCGGTTATA
This sequence comes from Pteronotus mesoamericanus, assembly GCF_021234165.1. NCBI lineage: Eukaryota > Metazoa > Chordata > Mammalia > Chiroptera > Mormoopidae > Pteronotus > Pteronotus mesoamericanus. Next base: position 10,205,488 of record NW_026555245.1, read on the forward strand.
TAGCGTCTCATAGTTTATAAAACACATTCTCATTGTATGCAGAAACCCAGCAGTTTCTATGGACTTTCAAATTGATAAATGCTTCATATAATTAGATATTGATGGAACTCAATACAAGAAATACATGCAATTTGGGATGTAGTAACTAGATAATCACCTTCAATTAGAAATCTGTTTTGTGTCTAAAAGTCCAAGGAAAATGTGGATCTTGCAAGGGTCAGTAGCTCTGAGAATCATTTCTCCTAGTTCAAGCCTTAGGGTTTTCTTTCTCTTTCCTCCTCCTTTGTCTCCCTTCATTTAATGGCATCTTATTAGGTTTTAAATGCCTTGTTTGGAATTTCACTCTAAATTAACATAGAACATCTTATAATTGCTTAGGGAACTGTCTATAGTTAGCAAAGTATTTGAAGGCTATTTTTATTATAGGCTTACTGTAGCTTTACTGTACCTTCATTTATATTATAGGGCTATACAAATGGCTTTGTCAGATATGTTAAACTGTAAATGTTTATCAAGCTGAACAAATGATAAAATGATCATCTTAATCTTGACAGTAATTTACATAGAGGCTAAGTAATTAATCAGGTGGTTAAGTACGTCTTTGGAAGTGCTATATGATTGTCTGGAAAGAAGGAGAGGACATTTGTTCCTATAAAGAAGGGTACACAGATTAAACTCTAATCAGCTGAATGGGAACTTTTCGCTTGTGCATAATGGGGATATTAAAAATGACAAATGACTGAGAAATGGCAAAGGAATTCAGTAACATTCTATATCTTCTTTGAAAGAGAAAATGCACATTATTTATTCAATCTGTCAGTTGGAAAAATCCCAAGTTAAGGGCAGAGCTTGATTCCCTCAGTAGCGTGCCCTGTCACACAGTGGCATTCGCCTGGTCCCTACTCACGCTCCATCGCACGTCAGCATCCCTTTCCCGTTCCGCGGGGCCTCACTTTTCAAAATGACAGAATCCACACAAGCTTATTTTGTGTGTTTTGGAACAGCTGTCTAATTGCCCTTTAACTCTGTATTTTCAAAGAAGCAGTCTTAGTCCCTATGACTCTGTAAATCTCACTTGTCCTCCAAAGCAGGGTCAAGATCTGGCTACTTCATGATACGGCTCTTATAAATTCTCCATTTTTTATAACCACCCTCTGAATTTAGTCTAAATGATCAACTTAGGACTTATACTATGCTCTATAGTCCCTTAATTTTGAACTTGTTTAAGATGTTTAATTATAGTTAGACAATATTTTAAGTTAATCGATGGTAATGATCTTTGACTTCTACCTCCCTTTAATTTCCTGGCCCAGTCCTAGGCACGTAATAGGTACTTGGTGAATATGAATACTTAGTATATATTGGTGTCTGAAATTCATCCCTTTGATTTTTATTTTCTTTTGAATTTAAATAAATAGCTAGAAAAGCAAAGCCATCTAGCTGTGCATCCAAGGCAGTCCACTTTGTTCCTTACCAATTAGTCCCTTCCAGACACCTATGGCTGAAGGCACAATAAATAAAATATGGCCCACATGGGCTGACATACAATTAATAAAACATAGCCCACGTATTTGTAGACAGTACCGCTCATCCAGCTGTTGAAAAATGGATCTGGCAGCTTTGAAGATAGTTAGCTGTTGTCATTGGAAGCAGTCAACTGGAGGTCCTGTGGCATGTCAGGGAAATAAGAAAGAAGATTCCTTTCATTGTCAACAGTCCTTTGCAATGCTGCAGTTCCACACTTGTAGGTGTCATGGCCTTTATATGACCGGTGACCCAATTAATTTTCTTTGGTGTATATTGAGAAAATTAGGAGAATGTGCGTCCTTGCAACATATATAGCATGTTGTTCATATCAAAGCATTCGTTTGGGAGATAGAAACCACTGCCCCTGGCAGATGGGCTAACTCCGACCCTCTACGTTATTGGGAAAGCTACTAAACACCTTGTCTCTCCTTTTTATTGTAGCATATATCACAAATGATAGTGTAATCTAATCAATATATTATAGAAGTTATTGAAAGGTCTACCATAGAAAGCAAATAATTATAATACTGAGTTTCAGTGCTTTGCTCAATATATGAGATCAGAATAAATGTGACTTAGAGGAGCAGTGAATAAAAATCGGCCTTATCAGAAGCATGTCCAGAGAGGTAGCCTTTCTCAGGAAGAGGACTTGGAAGCCAGGACCATGGAAAAGGCACCACTTCACACGGCCCCTGGGTCAGTCTGAGTCTGAGTGTAGCACATATCCTGTGGGGCGCACACACCACGTGTTGGAACCCGCTTTGCTGGTTACCGTTGTGCCCTTTTCATTGCTCGCCAGTTTATCAGAAGAGAAACACAGGTGGCTCTGATTCTGTTTCAGTCCTTCCTTTTAGTGATGGCACCAGTAAAAAGAAATAAACATTGCCAAAAAACCAAAATCCATTTCAAAGACTAAAAAGTATAAAAATTAAGAACAATAAAGTGCTAGTCAAAAAAAAAGACATAGAAGAGAATTTATGGGTATTAGAGTATGTGCTTAACTGGAACAAACTTTGCCTTTATTCTTTCGCCAGAATAATGAAGGGTGATTATACATCCTAGTTCACTCCCTAATAAAGAAGTATATTAAGATTTAAGGGGAAGAGAAAAATTGTTCCATTCTAATAAGGTACCACTGAAGGTGCTCAAGGCAGTACCACATTAATGGTTTCCTTGCAAACACCAAATATTATTATACCTCCTTTAAGCACCTCCTGAAGGGCTTTTAGCATTAGCATCTTTCCTCAAGAAGAACAATAACCAGGTATTGACCTCACCGCTTTTTATTTTACTCAATTACGTTGGGCTTTATTCCTGCATACATACAGACTCGATATGCTCCAGCTGCCACAACAAAGCACCACAGACTGGGTGACTTAGACAACAGAAATTTATTGTCTCTCAGTCCTGGGGGCTAGAAGTTTAAGATCTGGTGTTGGCAAGACTGGTTCCCTCTGAGAACTGTGAAAGCAAATCTGTTCCATGCCTCTTGCCTAGATTCTGGTTGTTGGAAATCTTTGATGCCTCTTGGCTTGTAAGCATCATTTTATACATCTTCGGCCTTTATCTGCATATCCTCCCTATGCATGTCTCTGTGTCCAAATATCCCCTTTTTATATGGACACCAGTCATAATTGGGTTAGGACCCACCCTAATGACCTCATCTTAACTATTATATCTGTATTGACCCTATTTCCAAATAGGGTCATATTCTGAGGTGCTACAAGTTAGGACTTCAATATCTATAATATTTAAATTTGGTGGGGGGCAACGCGGAATGCAGTCCAACCCGTAACATATACTATTGATAGAAGTAGTCATTTTTCAGACAACTTAAAAGAATAAAACATATAATAAGACTGTGTGAACCTGTTGCCTGCTAAACATATTTTATCTGTTGTTTCCACATGTTTTTACTCCCAGTCAGTTCCTTTAAACGTGGGACTGTGGGGATTTCCAACTCTTGAAATGTTGTGTCCTTTATTCGGAGCTGCAATCTGAGCAAATCGTTCGCTCCTGCTTTCTCCCTGGGGCTCTGCTGTGCTCTCAGCCGGGGGCCTCCTCCTGACCAGACACTCTGCTATTTGAAACTTGGAATAGAGCACATGAGATGCATTCTCGTAAAGTGACTCAGACTGCTAACTCGTTCTGGCCTGCAGAGATGACCAGCCAAGCTGCACCTTGGAACACTGTGGAGGGAAAAACACCAGCATTTTCCCTCAGCCTTCAGAGCGCAGGCCAGAATGAGGTCCTGAGATCACTGTTCTATTCCTCCCCAACAAAAAGGATCATTTACTCAGGCCACAGTGAAGCATCATGGGACCATTATAACTTGTGATTTCAGAGTGAGCAAACCAGTCTGAAATCTGCTTTACTAATTTTAGCCACCAAATATGATTTCTCATTGTTTGAGCTTGGAGTTTTTAGAGTTCAGGATGAAAGTACCTCTAGAGCATTTACCTACATTATTTTGTCATAGAATGCATAGTAATATTTTGGAGGAGCATACATTATTTTCAATTAACATATTCTTCAAAACACCAAATCCTTACACCAAAGGTGATTTTGGTGTTTTTTTTAGCCAACCGGCCAACCAAAGGAAATACAAGCAACCTCTCCTCCAGGTTCTTAACCGCAAGTGCCTCCATTTCCTTTTTCTGGTCCAGGTCTGCCAACTGCTCCTTGCTCAGAAGGAACTAACATCTGATGATGAGTGCTCACTGTGTACCAGAGAGTCGAGTAAGGACTTGCAACCATTATCTCATTTAATCCTCCAGCAACCCCATGAGGAAGGGGTACTGTAATTTCCCCTTGCATTAGTCAGGATAGCTCCAGCTGCTGCAAAAGATAAATCTCAAATCTCAGAGACCCAACACAGAAGTTGTTCATATTTTCTCATGCAGCAATACAATTGAGTGTTCCTGGTTGGGAGGCCAGGGGTGAGTCAGAGACCATCTTCAACCCATGGCTCCCAAGGTTGCTCAGGAACATCTTTATCCTGTCTGCCATGATGAAGAGCTTGGAGGACCAATGGTGGGAAGTTTTTATGCATTCAGTCTGGACATAATATCTGTCACTTCTGCTCATATTTCATTGGCTCAGGTACATGGTCACATCTAACTGTTCGACTAGCTTTACTTCTCTAGAAATGGCCATTTGTTTCCCTAAATGTTTCAAAATACAGGGCCCAGCACAAATAATGCCCCTTTTTCTTACAAAATCTTTTATTACAAAATCATAAGCATATAACAATATCACACTCAAGCACACCATATGACATTTTAGGTGAACTGTTCAAATTAAAACTATAAATTATTACACCCATATAATTTACCCCACCAACCACACTCAAGCAGGTGTTACTTCTGCTGGACCCTGTGCCTCAGCACAGCTTTTCTAGCTCTCATTTTGCAGCAGCAATGAGACAAACATTGGTCCAGAGTTTAGAGATCACTATGCATTGTGCATTCTTTGCCATACGGTAGCGTCTTGGCCTGCTCTCCTTCTCCCCTGAAACACTCACTGATGAAAATGCATTTATGGGTAGGAGGTGAAAAGGGGAAGTATAGAAAATGCACAGCCTGCCCCAGGCATAAATTCTCCTCAGGGTCCAGAAATCCTCACTGACCTTCCTGGGCAATTGTGCAGTGGAAGTGAGATCAGGAGATCAGAGTTGAGGACGACATGGCCTCAGCTGGAGGCTGTGGGGAATTTGAGTGACACAGCCTCAAAAATGGCTGTTTAGCTTGGAGCAGAAAGGAGCTGGGGGAGGAGCTGCATGTCATCCTAGGAAGCTCAAATGTGGTTGATTGGTTGTAAATGAACAGGGTAGAGGCAGTGTTCCATTTCGTGTTATTTTACTTGCTGCTTCTAGTGGAGAATGACTTTATGTGATTCAGATGTACATGCAAACATGGATGTCTATTATTCATTACATTCCTTCCCTTCATTCCATTCCCCACCCCACCATGCTTGTGCATCTGCTTTTGCACTGAGAGCAAGAAATAAAACAGAGCTACAATATCCTGACCTGGGATTTTTGAGGTCCTGATGTGTTGGGTCCAATTTGCTTCCTCCGCACTACTGGTTCCTACTTCTCAAAATAAAACAGTGTACCAGTTTTATACTGCTGTGTAGTAAGCCATCCCCAGAACCTAGAGGCTCAAAACAAGGTATTATCTCTTGTCGTTCGGTAGGTTTATTGGATTCAGCTGGGCAGTTCTTCCTCCGAGTTTCTCACAAAGTTGTAGTAGATGGTGGTCAACTGTGAGTTCAGTTGGGACTGCCTCCTGGCTTGGGTTTCTCATAGCACATTTAGGTTCTGAGAGAGAGAAATGCAGAGCTAACTTTTTAAGAGACTCAGAAGGAAGCTGCACTTCTTGTGATATAACTTAAAAGGTCTCAGATGTCACTTACATCATATTCCATTATTCGTTCAAGTCTCTGTCATCAACCCAAATTGATATTAAGGGGAACCAGTGGTGGTGTGCTAAGAAATGTTTAGCAATGAGCTCTCTAGAAAAAAAAAATATGTATACATATATAGACATGTTTGTGATGTAAAGGATATATAGCACACAATTTACAAATAATATATTCTTTATTGTACAGTTACATATCAATTGACTCTCACAGAATGAATTGATTTTTGTGCAACTTTTGCATTGTATTGATGAATGAGTCTAGCTTTAACAATAATGTAGTTGATATTTTTGTCTTCCATACCAGAAAGCGAAACAGAATTTTTTCTGAATTTCACCTATTTGTCAACAATATGAATGACTTCTTTGCTGAATATTTTTCAAATACTAGAAGAATGTGTCCTCAGGAGTTTTGGGGGGCAGGTTTTGGTGCCATTCACAATGTGATGGCTAGTAACACAATCCACTTTAAGTTTAGTCAGCATAGCTAACTTTTTCTCCACTACTCTCCTAAGTCTAGATAAGGCAAATTTTTTTGGTAAAGAGGTAGACAGTAAATATTTTAGACTTTGTGGTCCAAGAGACAAAACCAAGGATTTTATGTAGGAACTTAGATAACAACTCTTCAAAGTATTTAGCTCACAGCTGTACTGAAACAGGCAGTGGGCTGAGTTTGGCCTGTGGGTGGTGGTTTGCCAAAGCCTGCTCTAAACAATCCATGAAACAATAAAGCAAGCTTTAATGTGTAGTGTTTGCGAATTTTCATAGTGTAAATACTCTAACCATGGCCAATTTCAAGGTGCCAGTGTGATATCTCAAAACGGGGTTGGGAATTGTTCATAATATTATACGGTATAATCAAAATTTACTAAGGAAATAGATCTTAAGCATTCTCTGTCACGCACACACACAAAGAGAAAAAAGGTTGTCATCCTGTTGTGTACTTTAAATATACTACAATTTTATTTGTCACAAAAACAGATTGGGAAGACATGTGCAGAAGCATTCTATTATATATTATTTCCACCAGATGGACACGATACATGCAAATAACCTCAAGAGCATAGATAATAGTAAATGTAGTAAAATAATTAGGGAGTGATGAGTTAAGAATTTGGGACTTTTGTTTTTAATATAATTTAATATGAAATGTGATTTAATTTTTATAATAGCTGTGTTTAATTTATAAAGGAGGGGTTTGCAAATTTCCTAAAAATTGTATGGTTGGCTCCCACCAATCTGTACAAGTCAGCTCCAGCACACCTCTGGGTATTAGACCTCAGTTTTTGGTTTTTTAAAAAAATATTTTATTTATTTATTTTTAGAGAAGGGAAGGGAGGGAGGAAGAGAGGGAGAGAAACATCAATGTGTGGTTGCATCTCATGCACTCCCTACTAGGGACCTGGCCTGCACTCTAGGCATGTGCCCTACACTGGGAATTGAACCAACGACCCTTTGGTTTGCAGGCTGGGGCTCAATCCACTGAGCCACACCAGCCAGGAGTAGACCTCAGTTCTTGATGGGAGGAGGGCACGTGCATACAGGGAGGGAAGGAACTGAAGGTGGTCATCCTTGGAGATTTTTGGCCAAAGAAAGGTCTCACTTCTGGTATCCAAGCTGTGTCATGAATTCCCAGACTTTCTTCTATAAGTAAAGGAAAAGTAGAACCTTAATTTATGATTTGTAATTTACTTACCCAGTTTTAAGCACTTTGGTCAATGGTATATTCCTGACAGTGAATAATCTTGGCTTAGATTAAAAGTAGGTAGGGCCACTCTGCTGCTGGAGATAACAGGTCCTATGTACAGAACTGAACAACACTGAATAGTCTTTATAATTTGGACATAAAACATCACAGCCGCCCCTTCCTCCACTCATCAGCCACCACACAGGCCGGAGACTCAGGCTCCCGTCCTGGAAGCCTTGTCTCTCCTACTCTCCGCTCTCTTCTATTCAGGAGGACACACAGAGTTTGCTCTCTCCAGGGATGTGTCCTGGATCATCACTTTCCTCCTGAGCTTCAACCACCATGGGCTGTACTAGCGAGTCCTGATAACATCTCTGGGCCCCATCATGGAGTTTCCACATCACCTTAACACTCCCTGTCTTTCTTTTCCTTCGTAGGTTTGAACAGCTTCTCCCTTTTCCGTTTGTCCACCCGCTCCTTCTCAGAAACCCTGCCCCAGTGTTTCACTGCCACTTCTCCTGCATGAGCAATACCGCACTTCCTTCTAGTAACTTTATAATACATATTCATTATTCAAAAGCCAATAAAAGCTCTTTCCTTATGTCATCAAAATGTCTAAGGCTCTCCACTTAGATGCCATATTTCTGGTACCTGTGTCACCTTATTTGGGGACCTCTTCTTTACGTTCACAATCACCTTTGGGGAAATGGGCATATTATCAAAAGACATTTTGAATAAATTCCTGTATCGTTGCATTTATATAAATTAAAAATTTGCATTTGTAGACCTTCAAAAGTGATAAGAAGGCAATTCTGTTTTATTGAAATCCTTTAGTAGGAAGAGGAAGTTGACCATGTCTTTGTGCAGGAAATCGTTTCAACGCCCACCTTTCTGAGAAATGAGCTCCAGGATATTGGTATAATTCAATGTCTCTCTTGTTATAGCCCTTTAATAAATGTTGGTATTTGGAAAGCTAATAGGTAGGCTTTGGTTCATCTCATTTTTATCATCCCATAAGATGACAAAGAAACCAGAAACCAGCCTATTAAGTTAATTCGTTCTCAACTTCAGCACTGCTGAAGGAATTAAGAAATAGCATTTCGGAAAATACATCTGTGGCAATTTGAACTTTCTTCATAGTTCACTATCTAATTCTCTTCTGCATCTTTCTTTATGAGAAGTGAAACCCTCAGGACATAGTGATATGCTAGGATGACTGCTCTTTCACTCTGTAAATACTTTTTTTAAGTGTACTGTAATGTCATTTTGATGGCTTAATTTCTGGAAGGATTTGGCTAATTATATTTTTAGGAATGTGCTCAGACCAGTTTTAGCTGCCTGGTGTTTCTTTTAATAGCAGCTGCTGCTTACCTTTTCTCTCACTTATTCTTTCTCTCCTGCTTTCAGAGTTAACATGCTGATTTGGAGACCTGACCTTTGTTTAAATTGGTTTGTCTGTAATCCTCCTGTGAATTAAGTGCAATATTTTAATAGTTAATTACTACATTGTATCAACTTGTCAGAGAAAAGCAGGCTGTGAAATGAAAGTAAATTGTCCCCTTTGCTTGTGACAGAAGAAACCTCTACAAAAGAACAGTGGAGTGCAATTGTGTTTGAAGTCTCCCTTCTGCATCCTTGTAGGTAAATGCTGAATTGGTTCCCTAAGTAACAAGGACTCCTTTTTAGTACCCACTGAAATAAAATCATGAATTTATACCAAAAAGCCAGTGGCAATTCAGAGAAATAAGAAGACTCAAAGGCATAATTTAGGACAGTTACTTTCTAGAGCAGACATCGTTTTTGTTGTTTCTTAATTGACAGTGATGGCTAGGGTCGGCTGTGCTGTCTGGTGGAGAGAGTGGTTGTTACAGGTCGGTGGTGTCGCCTAGTGGTGGAAAAATGAAAAGAGCTAAGATGCTAGACTAGGATTTGGTAGTTGTCTTTTTCTATTCCTTCAAAAGAATAATTTAATGCATATTGTATTTAGAGCATTGTGTTAGAGTCAATACTCTGAATAATTCAAATTAAAGAATAAATATGATAGCAGCCAACACTTTTTGAGTGTTTACTATGTACCATGCATTTTATTTTCTTAGCGAACCTCCATGACCATCTTTTGAAATAGGTCTGTTATTATTAAACAAACTGTAAAAGACTCTTCCAGAAAAGGTAGATCATGGCATTAAGTATTTGTGGCTATGTTTTGCCTTCTAACATTTAGACTAGAGTATTTTTTTTCATGATACCATTATAAAACCTAGTTTTCAGTTTCTTCACATATGTCCATGCCAAGAACACCTGTAGGTGACTATCCATTGTTCTAGCCTTTAACGTTCTTTCTTTTTATCACAAACCAGTCATCTTGTACCTACCGGCCCAAACAATGAGGCTCCTAACCTACTACAATCATTAACATCACCAGCTTAGCTTATTGCCCATCAGGTTGACCAATGTGTTCTTGGTACACCAGGGCTGAAGAGGAGAACTTGAATGCATGCACCCATTTGGTCGATCTGTTTAATCTACTCACGCATATAGTCACTGGTCATCAAACATTTATGGAGTAGCCACAATGTGCCAAAATATGGACTTTATACTGCAGTACAATGGATTCATCCCTCCATAAGGTTAGGCATGATGGTAATTCTAATAGACTTTAATAGGCCACTACGAAATACCAGAGTTTTTTGACCCAATAAATTTGGGGTGGGGCCTGAGAATTTATGTCTGTTAAGTTCCCTGAGATAATGGTGCTGCTTGTCCAGAGCCCACACTTTGAGTACTGCACGTTTAGATCTATTCAATTCAGGTTCCAAATTTAGGTTATGTTTATGCAGATACTGAGGCGGGAACTGGCATTCATTAAGTACATACTATGTTCCTAGCACAATGGTAAGTACTTTATATTAGTTATCTTTTAAAATCCTGACACTTTCCTTATTACATAGGCAGTTATTATATCTATTTCATAGGTGACTAAAGTGAGACTCAGAGAGGGATAATAAACTACAGACCACAGAGTAGGCATTCTGTGGTCAAAAGCCAAGGGTATCTGATTTCCAAGTCATTATTTTTTCCCTACTGTTCTGCGAGGTCTGTGTGAAAAAAATCTACCCATTGCTAATATAATGAGAACAGTTTGTGTGACATCGATGTAACCTGGCAGCTAAAGAGAGTGGACTAGAATGCACATGCATGAACAATGATGACTTCACTGTACTAGTCAGTGGGAGCAGTCAACGCCATTGAATGAGCATGTGCACTGTGTGGCCGTCACATTCACAATGACTGAACAAGTGAAGCAGTGAATCTGCATCAAATTTTGTGTTAAGCTGGAACATTCCTCTGTGGAAACTATTCAGATCATTCAGAAGGCCAGCTATGAGCAACTGATGATTGGTTGCTTCATCAGACAATGGGCCCTCTCATGTATCCTGTCTCGTGCAGAATTTTGTTTTGTTTTTGTTTTTATGTTTTGTTTTTAAGATTTTATTTATTTATTTATTTTTAGAGAGAAGGGAGGGGAGGGAGAAAGAGGAGATAAACATCAGTGTATGGTTGCCTCTCGTGTACCCCCTACTGGGGACCTGGCCCACAACCAAGGAATGTGCCCTGACTGGGAATCGAACCAGTGACCCGTACTCAATCCACTGAGCCATACCAGCCAGAGCTCATGCAGTTTTTTTTGCAAAACATTAAATCACCCAGGTGACTCAGTTGCGTTACAGCTCAGATTTGGAACCCTGCCACTTCTAGCTTTTCCCAAAACTAAAATCATCTTTGAAAGGGAATAGATTTCAGATCTTTGATGAGATTCAGGAAAATACAATGGGGCAGTTCATGTTGATTGGGAGAACTGTGTGAGGTTGTAAGGTGCCTACTTTGAAGGGGACTGAGGCACCATTGCCCCATGTACACTGTTTCTTATATCTTCTTCAATAAATGTCTCTATTTTTCATAGTAAATGGCTGGATACTTTCTGGACAGACCTTCAGTATTGGGTCACAGAAGAATAAGCTAATTGTTACCATCGCTGCCTATCTAGCCTGTATTTTTCTGGAACTGCCTTACTGAATAAGTGAGCTGTGGGCATAGTTTGGGAGTTCTGGTGTAAGAGATGAGAAAGCCTGTGTTTCAGTTAGCTATTGCTGTATGACACACCACAACAAAACTTAGCGGCTTCAAATGAACAATTTAGTATTTCTTAAGATTCTAGTGGTCTTGCATGAGTCTCTTACCTGCAGTCAGCTGATAGCTCTGCTGGGTCTGGTTGATCTGGGGTGGCCTCACTCACATGGGTGGGGCCTCAGCTGGGAAGGTTGGAATGGATGGCTGGGTGGCTGGGCCTTTTCTCCATGTGGCCTTTCTTCTCAGGCTTCTTCACTTGAGAGCAAACACCTTCTAAGTTGGAGGAAGCAAGAACTTGGAGGGCTCTTAAGTCTCACAAGATCGTACCACATTCTGTTAGGCAAACAAGTTGTAGGGTCAGCCCAAAGAAAGAGGAAAAAGACCACCTCCAGGTGGAAGGAGGCAGAAATAATTTGCAGCTATTTAAAATCCACCAGCACCTCCAAACAAGACTGTCTCTTTTTACCTAGTTTCTCCTATATTTGTAACTTTTTCATGGTTTTAGTCATCTTGAATTTTATTCAGATGAATACCATCCTAGTAAATATTCTTAATCCCATTAGAAGAGTCACATTACTAATGAGCACTGGGAGAGGACAGCGATGAAATCAGGATCTTTTTGACTGATCCAACTGATAAATCATTTTTTCTAGGATGAGAGCAGGCCTTCACTTTAATATTTTCCTTACAGGCTTATAGGTCTCTAGGAGTAGAGAAGATTTTTATGAACTATTTTTTAAATGTTTATAAAGATCTGCTTTGAACTTGCAAGAATTCACAGTAATAGGAAATTATAGAGTAAACGATACCTGGGTGATTAGGGTAGAAGCGTCCATTCTGTAGCTCTGAAAAGCATGGGCAGCCACTGCTCTGGTGTGAGCACAGAGAAAACGTACCACGGTTTACAGGACCTACAGAAACATCATTTGGTCTTAATTCTGGAAGAGGTGCCAACAGCTTCGTTGAGCTCCTTGATGAGTCTGAATGCACTTCATAGGGAACTCTTTATCTCACAAGATGAAATACAGTCATTTATTAATAACCAGTCTTCCTACAGAATCAGAGGGCAAAACCGACAGCATCTGAAGAAGGAATTTAATATTTCTTAAATGCTTAAATGATGACAAGAGGCCCCTTTGTAGTGGCTAGTTGACAATGGCTGGAACAAGTTAAATAAATAAAATAGCTCTCATTTTAAGGATATTAATTCTTCCAATCCATGTGCACGGTATATGCTTCCATTTATTTGTGTCTCCCTTAATTTCTTTTTTTCAATGTTGTATAGTTTTCTGCATACAGGTCTTTTGTGTCTTTGGTTAAATTTATCCCTAGGTACTTTATCTTTTTTCGTGCTATATCGAATGGTATATTTTTCCTGATTTCTTCTTCTTCTATTGCATTGCTGGTGTACAAAAACGCCTTTGATTTCTGAATGTTGACTTTGTATCCTGCTGTTTTGCCAAATTCACTTATTAGGTTGAGGAGTTTTTTGGTAGAGTCTACAGGGTTCTCTATGTACACTATCATGTCATCTGCAAACAATGATAGTTTTACTTCCTCCTTTCCTATTTGGATGCCTTTTATCTCTTTCTCTTGTCTGACCGCTGTGGCTAGGACTTCCAAAGCAATTTATAGATTCAACGCAATCCCTATTAAGATACCAATGACGTATTTCACAGAAATAGAACAGACATTTCAAAAATTTATATGGAACCATAAACGACCTCGAATAGCCGCAGCAATTTTGAGAAAGAAACACAAAGTAGGAGGGATCACAATACCGGACATCAAACTCTACTACAAAGCCACTATACTCAAAACAATCTGGTACTGGCACAAGAACAGACCCATAGACCAGTGGAACAGAATAGAAAGCCCAGAAATAAGCCCAGGTCTCTATGGACATCTAATATTCGACAAAGGGGGCAGAAGCATAAAATGGGGCAATAACAGCCTCTTCAACAAATGGTGTTGGGAGAGCTGGATGGCTACATGCAAAAAATTGAAATTGGATCATCAGCTGACACCATACACAAAAATAAACTCAAGATGGATAAAAGACTTAAATATAAGTCGCAACACCATCAAAGTCCTCGAGGAGAACATTGGCAGGAAACTCTCAGATATCCCACGCAGCAATTTTTTCACTGATATGTCTCCTAAAGCAAGGGACATAAAGGAAAGAATAAACAAGTGGGACCTCATCAAAATAAGAAGCTTCTGCACGGCGAAAGAAAACATCAGCAAAATGAAAAGGGAGCCAACCATTTGGGAAAATATATTTGCTAATGATACATCAGATAGAGGTTTGATCTCCAAGATATACAAAGATCTCACTCGACTTTACTCCAAGAAGACAAACGATCCAATCAAAAAATGGGCAAAGGACCTGGGCAGATGCTTTTCTAAGGAGGAGATACAGAGGGCCCAGAGGCATTTGAAAGGATGCTCTGCATCACTAGCCATCAGAGAAATGCAGATCAAAACCACCATGAGGTACCACCTCACACCGGTCAGAACGGCCATCATAAACAGATCCACAAACAACAGGTGCTGGCGAGGCTGTGGAGAAAAGGGAACTCTAGTCCACTGTTGGTGGGAATGCAGACTGGTGCAGCCACTATGGAAAGCAGTGTGGAATTTCCTCAGAAAGCTGAAAATGGAACTGCCTTTTGATCCAGCGATTCCCCTGCTGGGACTATACCCTGAGAACACCAAAACGCCAATACAAAAGAACCTATGCACCCCAATGTTCATAGCAGCACAATTTACAATAGCCAAGTGTTGGAAGCAACCTAAATGCCCATCAGTAGATGATTGGATCAAAAAATTATGGTACATATACACAATGGAATACTACGCAGCAGAAAGAAAAAAAGAAGTACTAAACTTTGCGACAGCATGGATGGAACTGGAGAGCATCATGCTAAGCGAAATAAGCCAGGGGGCGAAAGACAAATACCATATGATCTCACCTATAAGCGGAACCTAATCAACAATGCAAAGAAGCAAGGAAAATATGACCAGCAACACTGAAAGGAAAAGAAATCAACAGAGACAAGAAGGAAGGGGGGGCAGGGAAAGGGAAGGGAAGGGGAAAGTCAAGGAACATATAGCAAGGACTCATGGACAAAACCAAAGGGGAAGAGCTGAGGGGGGCAAGGGAAAGAGGTGGGGGGAAGGCAGAGACAAATGTATTTAAAAAGTAAATAAGTTAATTAAAAAAAAAAAAAAGAACAGTATAGGAAATGGAAAGACCAAAGGACTTATATGTACTACCTCTGGACATGAACTAAGGGGGGGATGCAGGTGGGAGGGAGGGTGCAGGGCGGAGGGGAATGTAGGGGAGAAAAAAATGGGACAACTGTAATAGCATAATCAATAAAATATACTTAAAAAAAATAGCTCTCAATGAAACTCTCAAGATGACTGCTGCACCTTCTCTTTCAAGATAACTCTTAATTTAGTGACTTAATGGCAAAATTCTATCTTAAATCAACGTGATTCTTTCTTGTTTTGGGAGATGGTGGAGGTAACCTCATTAGTTTGTTCTTTCTCACAGGCCTGCCATATGATTTAAACCATCTGTTTTCATTAAACATTTCTCTTCCTCTGGGACTAACTAAAGCAACTTAGTGGCAAAAAGCAATGTTCTTATACTTACGTACCGAAATGACAATGAGATGAATATATGGTTTTAGAAAGCAGACATCCACTTGTGAAATGTTTGGATATAATGTTAAAGTGCAATATGCAAAATTTAAACTAAAAAAAGTTTATTAATTAGAAAAAGCAATGTTCACAACTCTTAAGGAAGAGGAAACTGGGGAAGTTAGTATTTGTGTATGGTATAATATAATTTGAAAAATATAATATTTACACATCTCGAGGTAATATATATTTACTTTTTCTTTTTTGTAGTTCCTCTTTTTAAACTTAATTTTTGATTGAATTTATTGGGAAGACATTAATAAAAATTATATAGGTTTCAGGTGGATAATCCTATTGCCATCTGAATATTGCATTGTGTGTTCACTGCCCCAAGTCAAGTCCCCTTCCATCCTCATTTATCCCTCTTTCACTCTCCCCACCTCCTTCCACCCCTTTACCCTTCTGGCAATAACCACGCTGTGTCGGTCTATGAGACAAGGCAATATATTTTTTATAAGATAGCATCCGTACAACCAGAAAAAGATGGGTCATTCAATTAGAATAATTTGGGGAAGGTCTAATAACTTGAGCCACTTTGTTAGATGAAGTCAGAGTGAAGAATATTGCAAGGAAGAGAGTAGTATCCAAGGAGTTACCACCCTAAGCTTGAAAGGAAAGGAAAGTAGAAGTCTCTAGAACTTGGAAGAAGAAAGATGAAAATAGAAGGCCACCCAGAGAGGAGCCTTTGGTCAAGCAGTGGCTAAGTTCAAGGTGACCCCCGCCCCCCAAAAAAGAAAATGGAGAAATAAATCGTCGGCCCTCATTCTCCTTCTTTCTTCCCAGCACCTGGTAGGGCTTTCCATTGGCTGAAACCAAAAGGAAACCAGAGGCTCGAAGAGGTTGTCAGTGCTGTCAATAGTCATTGCGCTGTGGCAGAAAGCAGGGTGGAGGAGGGTGGTGTAGCTCTGCAGGAAGACAGCCTGCAAAGGGATGTTAAACTAGAAGGTTCAGCTGAAGCACCAAGGAAATACGTAGCCCTTCCCAAAGTGATGTGTGAGAGCACAATGCAAATTTTTCAAAAGAAGTGCATGAAATCTGGTTATACTGCTTTTAATCTTCTCACTATATAGAGGGAATAAAAGGATTAACACTGGCAATAGAATAGAGGAGACATTTTGAGACATGTACATCCGTGTGATTAAGAGCAAGGGGGCATCCGTCCCTCACATTGAACTGGGCTACGGGTCTGAAAGGCCCACTTGGAGGGACTTCTGTGCCCCCTTCGGTCTGGGGGACACAGTGCACTTGTGTTTCACTCCTGCCTCGAAACTCTGGAGAAATGTGCGGAGGGGCTGTGTTGGCCGTGCGGGCACAGAGCACGTGCAGTAGCCTTCACCCCCTCCCCCGCAAAAACTGTCAGAGTAGTGGACGCAGGAAGGAATGTTTATGCTAAACCAGACCTGGCTACGTGCAAGGCAGAGCCAGAGTGAATTTTCATTAATCCCACCCAAGAGGGCTGACTGGCAATGAAAACAACGCAGACTTCAGCTGAGGGAAGCTGAAGGCAGCGCCCGCTCCCTTGGGGCTGGGGAAGTGAGGAATAGGAATGGATTTTAATTGTCCAGGACCCCAGGTAAGATAGGAGATGGGAGGTCTGACAGACCCACACAGAGCCCATGAAAGCAGCCTACTCTTGGAGAGCAGAAAGTTCTCATGGAATTCGGGTACTTCAGAAAGTAACATAAAGGAATAACTTTACTCTGACCTTATCTCACGTCACTATGCTCTGACCTCACAGGGGTCAGGGACTAGAGTCAGCGGAATGAAGGAGAAGCAGAAGGGCAGCTGGGCAAAGAATGAAGAGGAGGTCACACTCCCCGCCCCCACCACCCATGGACATTGCTGGGGGAGGGTAGAAGCTTAGCTCCACAACGGAGTACAATTTTGGCTACTTGACTGAGGCTACATCTCGTGAATTGAAATGGCTGAGAGGCTTTGGTACCTAAGGGTATCCAGAAAAATCATGGGGCTTGCTTGATTTTTTACTTAAGATCAAGAATTAGCCCCATGACATGATCCCACACTTGTATCTTCTGAGTCCTGCCTGTTCTGTATATATTTATATCTGTTATTTATATACAGTTATATCTGTATGTATCTACAGAGGAACAAGTTACTATTTCCTCTAAAATAAGGCAGGTGTCTTGTCTCTTTCCCCAATCCATACATTCCCCCCTGCCATGCATTTGTTTCTTGAGGAATTCTTTCTTCCTAAAAACCTTCTTGATTTTAACTACAGGAAAATTTGTTGGAGGTTTGAGGGGAAAAGCACCAAGAGAGGGAGCAAACAATATGTTTTTGCCTATGTTTTTCTCTCCTAAGGATATCCCTGTGCTACAATATTTTGGTTTTGTGAACCTGAAATGAAGTGAGCTGAAACTGAACCACACTTGAAAGGAAGGTGTCAGTGTCAGCATGAATATTAAAAGCTGATAGGTCCTGGACCATGTTTTGTGGTGTATTTTAAGTACCCTATATAAAGGGAGAAACAAAAAAAGCTTTCTTCTTTGAAAAAGCAAGAATACACTATTAGAACTTTCCAAATCTCTATATATATACACCAGCAAATTTAAAGTACATGAAGCTTTCTTTATTGTATTTAATTAAGATTTATTTGCAAATGTGAACTTTTGCTATTCATACATTGTTTGACATTAGTTTTTGATATTCTCAAACTTGCTTCCATTTTATATTTATGTATGTGTCAAGCACCAAGATGGTACATGAATTTGTTTTTGTTGCTAGAGAAGCAAGTAAACATGTTAACATTTAATCTTCCAGTAATGGAATCAGAAACAAAAAAATCTCAGCAACTTACAGTGCTGTTCAGACATATTTTTCCGCTGCCTGTTGTGAGAAGTTAGGGTATGTAAAATAAATGATGTATGGAGCTGTAGGAATGCAACTTTTCCAAACTACCTTATGTCTAAGGAACATTAAACATAGGGTTCTCGTTTAGCAAATAAATAACCATTCATTTCAATGGCTTCATAGTCTGGACTTTCGTGCATATTTTTGCAAAGATAAGGAGAGGCCATTAGGGATTTAATATAAAATAAATCGCCAAGGGGTCTTCTTGTAGTCCTAGTCTTTCTGCCACATGGTGTGTTACTAATGTGCATAAATGGGCTTAAATGAATTTGTTATCTGGATTACATTTGCAGTATGTATATATTTATATATTATTTTTTAATTGTGTTTAAAAATAAAACATTAAATACATCGTTTTGGAGAGTTAAAAACGTAGAATACGTAAATCAATCAGCTTCAATTAGTGTTAAAAATGTCAGTATATTAAATTTGCCTGTGGGTGTATTTACCCCACAGAGTTTAATATATTTTAGTTTTGTCATCTATGAGGTAGCCATATGGTTAATTTGTCACCTTATAAGAATAAAGTTACAGTCCAAGCTCGATTAATGACATAACGCTTCTGCGCCGTTGAAAATCCATGTCTTGGTTGTTTTATTGATGCCCTAGGTCAGATTCTGAACATCATCTCCACGCAGTCCTGATGGCTCCAACTAACTAAGGAGCTTTGCGGTTTGACTCTGTTCTCAAGTTACCCTTGCCGTGTTTACAGTTCAGAAAGAAAGTAACAGGAAATGTTCTGTATCATATTAAGTGATTTGATGGTATTTATCATTGCATCTACAAGGTAGTTGCTTTAAGAGTTACCTTTAGCCTTTTTTTTTTGTTTTTATATCATAAGTGAAAATAGTGGTTTTTAAAATGATAGATGAAAATTAATAAATTATAATCTGGTAAAATTTTAAAGGTAGATATGATCTCCTTTAGATTAGATTATGAATATTCCAAATGGTTTTGATAGTGTTTTAAAATATAGTTAATCATCTCATAAGAATAGCTTTGATGTTTGCCTCATAGAAATAGTTCTTATTAAAAACATTTTAAGAAATTACTCAATGATGTCAATTCAATGACTTTCTATTACTTTTCATTAATAACATGCTACGTGATGTTGAATTGTTGTGTACGTGCTATAATTTTAATATATACTTTATATTTCAAACATAGACTACAGCATAAATATATTCTAAAATTCTTTTCTTCTAATCAATTTATATTTGAGGCTACCATTTTCAAAGAGAGCAAAAATGTTCCAAATTACATGCAGCCAATATTCCCTTTTTAAGTATTCTTAATATAATACTATCATATGTAGAAATATCATTTAGTTAAAATATTTATTAACTATTAGACCTTGGTTAATAGCTTTTATTCATATTCACTTCTGAACACAAATGAAATCACTGTTTTATAATGTAATGCAAGGAAAAAGGCAGCTGGTGAGCATGTGTATGTAATCTTTGCATTTGACTGGTAAGGAAAATACTGCTTATTTTGACTTCTCTGAATTTGACCAATTTATCATTGGAGGGTTGTTATTCTTGCTTTTATCACTGCTTTACTGAAGATGTTTATGGGGCATGAGCTTTAACAGCAGGAGGTATTTTTTGAAAATGTTAAGTGTAAAATATATTTTGTGACTTATTTATATGTTATTCAGTGTTTGTTTCCACTCTTTGGCAATGTATGCACACAGTCGAACAATTACGAGTAATCTTAAATATATGAAAATTGTCATTGATTTTTTTTAATCAATCTGAGTAAACAAACAAGAGTGGCCGAGGCTCACCACAGAGGTGAATAACATGCTCAGTGTCCTTCTTCTCCAAAGCACTATCTGATACAAAACTTATTGGACTGCACAGATGTTAGCAATGCATTGTCAAAACACACAATAGCACTTTGGGGTAGCAATTAAAGGTAAAGAAGAGGAATTGGAAAACTAATTTGGATATTTTAAATTTAAGATAATGCCCATAAATGACAGTAAAAATTTACCCCATTTGCATTTTGCTTTGCTATTTCCAAATAAATGATCCATCGCATCTCTGATGGAAGGAAGAGAGGAAGGGAGGGAGGGAAGCAGGGAGGGAGGGAGAGAGTGAGGGAGGAGGGAAGGAGGGAAGAAAAAAACTGGGATTCTAATCTCTGAATCTTTGATCTCTCCCCTACTGCTACTACACAGTCCAACTAAGTATTTGCCACATATGGGACAATTCAAGAATATAGGCACTCCGAAAGTGGTTCCTGACTCTTTTGTGGTCGTTGAACTCTTCTTAACACAATTTTTTGTTACATTTAAGTATTAATTAATTATAAATTATACAAAGCAAGTTAGTATTGATTTTAACACAGTTGCTACTAACCAAAACAGAGATTATGGTATCTATAAAGCTATCCACAGTGATCACATAGTTCTGTTTGCCCTTCTGGTTGGAGCAGGTCTTTTACTGCCTTAACCATCTGGCTTAATGTACTCATGGGTCAAAGTTCTTTAACTCTCTGATATACACATACTTTTTTTCAGAGTCCTGTCCGTATCTTTCTCAAAGTGTCCAGCATCCAAGCTTTCTTCCTTCCCTTTCTGATTATTTCCCTCTCCCTCAGTTAGAGGCTTCCTGGTACAGTCTGGAGGATAGAGTGGTCTGGTTTTCTGTCTAGTTTTCCACATCTGTCATTTGTTCCTTGAGTCCTTTTTCTGTTACTCAATTGCAACACCTCAGCCATCAGCAGTGCATGTCTCACGACCTGGCTTCTATGACACTTAAATGAAATACTGGGAATGAAAGCACACTGCTTATTATACTAAAATTCTATCACATACTGTATCTCCCACTTCTCTCTGTAGACACTGGAAGATAAAGACCATATGGGGCAGGACTTGCCTTCATTTGGCTCTGGTCACAACACCATAGGCTCACGTGTATTCAGGGCCACCAAAGAGAGCTGAGTTTCTGCTGCTCAGGCACCCAGGCCAACCTGCTAATAATGAATTTAGAAGCTATAAAACGAAAAAATGATGGCGGTCAAGGTCAATTTAATTCCACAGATTAGTTATAAATATCTATTAATTGAAGGTAAGAGTGAAGAAAGGGGTAAGAGTGAAAAGAGAAGAGATTTAAATGCGGATCTGCTCCTGGCCAGTGCTGGAATTCTGCCTTCACACGAGTTCTGCTGATTCCTCACAAGGGTCAATTTCTATAGATCCTTTTTCAATCCCATATCACAGAAAAAGAAATAAAAGCTTGCAAAGGTCTAGCAGTTTCACACACTGACGTGAGTGACTGAGCCAAGAGCCAAACAAAGCTTTTGGCAAGCAGAAAATTGGTACGGAAAGGAAACATGTCCAACATAGAAACTCGGTGGTCCTGTTCATAAAGCTGCCCAAACTGCCTCTATTAACAAGTGCAGTCTCCTTGTGGAGGCAAAGGGGCAGCACTTTTTACTTTCCTTCCTGAGTCCATGTAGAGTGACAACTAAAGCAAAACAAAACAAACAAACAAAAATGGCATTTTGTGTCAGAAATAAGAAAGAAGAATTTCTAGATCTAAGACATGAATTTGTGGTTCTCTGAATATATGCTCTGACAGATTTTGACAATCTCCTTCATACCCACACCCTCTATTATACTTCATAATAATAAATAATAGAAAAGGAAAAAAATCAATTTTTTGGAAAAAAAATATTTTTAAACTTGAACTCCAAATAATAATAAAGCCTACTGTTCTTGACTTCCGAAAGTTTGGTCATTAACTCTCTCCCATTGTACTTAGAAACCTCATTGGATTTCTACCCATGCTGTTTTTTGAATGCTTGCTGGATCTGATTACACTCCAAATAAACTGAACAGAATTAATTCAAGAATAAAATCCTTTCTCTTTGTGTATCTCGATCTGAAATTTGCCATCTGGGAAGCTCAGCATCATTCTCACAGCAGGCCTAATTTATGGCAAACACGCCAGCACTCAGTGAATGTGGAAAAACACAGCCTTTCTCCCACTTATTTTGATAAGATCTACTGTCCACCTCTTTGCTTCTCCTGCACTGATTCTAATTTAATTAAATGCAGATTTCCTGGCAATAGGAGTTAGAAATAGGTTGCCTAGTGGATACAAGAATGCCAATGACATCAAATCATTATCCAGAGAGATGAAGAAAATCAGGGAGCTTTATCATGTCCTGTTTCTTGGATCTGAGAATACAGATGTCAGAAGTAAGTGGTGGAATGTTCTGATGTTTTACTGGCATGACCATTCCCCACTGCAACTTGGGGGTTACTACAACCAGAAACTCTGCAGTGTTCTGTAGTTGACTTATCACTAATTTATCTCTCAATTATGTCAATAAACCAGACCCTGAGTTAGGCATGATAATTTCTGAGACACAAAGGCATGACCTCCTTCAAGTTGCTCCCAGAAGACAGACAAGATTTTAGAAAATCACCATAAAGTTGGGAACTTACCTGGACTATGAACAATGTCATCCTGGAGGGTTTGGGGCAGGTTTATGGAGAAAAAGAAGCTTCAGACTGTTGGAACAAGGACTCCTTTTCAGTTCCCTTCTCCATCCTGCCTTTTACTGGTCCATCTGGAAGTGCCATGTTGCAGTTTCCCAAGGAAATTCTTCTTAACTAGGATGGGTCCCCATCCTTGCTGCCTTTGCTTTGCGCCCCCTGTTCATGATTGTCATGTAGGCACTATTCCTTGTAAAGATCGGGTTGCACATCTATCTGTGGGGGTCTTTATCTCATCCTTAGAACCAGGTAGCAGGGCTCCTCCCAGCAGGACTCCTACTCAGTCCTCCCTTTTCTAGTGCAGCATGAAGCACCACAGAGGTCCGTATCGAACATTCATGGACAATCCTCCTTAGTTGTTAATCATTTGGATCTTCCAAGAAGTGAGAAGACAGTGAAAAGCAGAGACGCAGACAGCAGAATGTTACTCAAAAACCTCCTTGCTGATGTTGGTGTGTGGCTGAGGGAGAGGGGAAATGATCTCACATTCCTGAGCATGTGGGAAACCTCATGGGGATACTTGGTGATCCTACTGAAGATCTCTCTATCTTGCTCCCAGGTGGATTCCAAGTGGAGGGGCCATGTAGAGATGTGGCCTATTCCAGTGACCTTTTCTGTTTTGACTTTTGCTCCTGATTCCCCAAGTTCCATTTGCAGAAGGAAGCCTCCATGTTGGAACCCCCAAGAATAACAACTTATATTTGGAAAGAAAGCATGATTCCCTGGAACTGCGGGAAGACAACTGGGCAAGAGGTTTGAAGTCTGGGGTTGAGTCCTGGCTTCACCCCTGGTTAGTGCCGTGACCTCCAGCAAACCAAAACTCCTTTGAACCACAATTCTTCTGTAAAATGACAATAGTAGTGATTGCTCTGGCTACATCCAAGAGGTGTGAGGTCTGATGGGACGATGGATGTGAAGGCCCTTACCAGAGGTAGAACAGCACTGTCAGTTCTGTTAGCGATAAGAAAATGCCATAGACTGGATGACTTATAAACAACAGAAATTTATTTCTCACAGTTCTAAAGGCTAGGAAGTCCAAGATCAATATATTGGAATGTTCGGTGCCTAGTGAAGGCCTGTTTCCTAGTTCATAGACAACTGTCTTTGTGACAGGTCCTCACTTGGTGAAGAGAGCAAGGGAACTCTCTGGGACCTCTGTGTAATCCCATTTATGAGGGCTCCACCTCCATGACCTCATCCCTTCCCAAAGCCCCGCCTCCAAATACCGTCGTAGTCAGTATTAGATTTCAACAGAAGAATTGGGGGATGGGGCACAGGTATTTAGTCTATAGAAACGTCCAAAGTAGAAGAGATTATTTGGAAGGTGAAACATCTTGATTTTTATGTTGGCTCAAAATGATAATATACTTGGAGAGGCTTGTCTTGAAGCTGTGCATTCAAAACTTTTTTCACAGAGCTGTAAAACGGTTGTCTGTCTGAAAACATGAGGATGGAGGCTGAAGGAAAACATGAGGAAGACTTAAGCTCCCACTAAGCCCTTCCTTGGCATTTCCCCAGGAGAGAACAACTCTCAGGAGTTTGTACTTGCTCTCCCCAGCAAGGCACAATCAGGACAAGCCTCTCAAAACCTTGAAGCTTCCATACACATCTTTTCCTGAGATTCAAAACAGCAAAACAGAGACTCAGATTTGGGACCTGATTCCTTGAACAAGATAAGGCAGACCCATCTGTGTGACAGCTATTGCCAAGAAATTACCAGTTCCCGGTACTTGCAACACTGAGTTTTGCTCTTTTATTAGAAGATTTGTGACCCCGGCCATTTCTGATCACCAGGTGTAGCCTCACTCCGGTCATCACCATCTTCAAATTGAAATAGTCATAATAACACTGCAAGTGCTTGAACTGGGGCCAGTGCTGCTCTTGGTGCTTTCTGTGCATTCGTTTAACACTCACAGCCTCTCAATGCTCATCATCATTGTCATCAACATCCCCATTTTACAAATGAGAAAGATTGAGTTTCCCCCCAAGAGCACATAACTAGTAAGTAGAGAAGCTTTGCAACCCAGGAGTTTGGCTCCAAAAATTCAGCATTTAACCTCTCAGGAAGTTTTATAAAGGAGAAGGGAGTGATATGTGAGTTTAAGGTCCAGCATAACAATTATCAACAGGATTAATAAGATGTGTGAAATATTTTTAAAATGATGCATTTACCTGTGCTAACTCCATCCATCATAAGAGATGTGTCTCTTTTGACTAGAATGGGTCTGGAGAGTGAGTTAGCATTGGCTATATCTTATGCCTTCAATAAAACCAAGGAAGTGGTTGCTTAGGAAATGTCATGCCTTTGGGAGACAAACACCTTTCACAGAAAGAAGTTCTGTGAGTCTGAGGCTCTTACAGTCTATTGCACAACTGTAAAATCAAGTAGGTGAAGGAGCCAAGTCCTTCAGTTGTTGGTGATGGCTCCATCAGGCAGGGACTCTCAAGAAGAATCTTGACAGATGAAGAAAAGCCAGGTGGAAGAAAGGGCAGAGGCATCCTAGACAGAGAGTGTTCTGAGGCCCCATGTGAAAAAGAAAGCATGGTGACTGGCAAGAATCTGGGTGTTGCTACAGAAGAAAAAAAGTGGGAAGTTGCGGTCAGGGGCGAACAGACAAGGAGAGGCTGGCATGTGAAGCGTCTCAGGCACCATGTTATCGGATTTGGCTTTCTCTCATGGGCACTGGGCGACGGGGCTGGAATCTAGTGACACTGAGAGCATTCTGGAGGCTGTTGCCATAAACAGGCCAGGCAGGAACTGCTGAAGGTCCGAACCAAACGATGTATTTGGCTATGGAGGAAAAGGGATGAGAATGTGAAATGGGTTGATGTATACAACCAACAAACATAAGAAACACGGCAAATGGTCAAATTTTTTAGAGTCAACAATAAGGATAAATTTATACTATATTAAATTAATTGATACTTAGAATAAAATCATAATAATAAGTAATATAACAATGTAATCCAATAATAAAGATAATAAAAACACTTCGGCAATAAGAGAATAAGAAAATCTGTAACAAAGAATTAAAGTGATATGGTCTGCCAAAACACTGTAAGAAAATGTAGTTAAAGGTAAGATTTTGGACAAAGGAATTTTCAGTAAGTGAAAAACAATCGATAAAGCAGATAAAGAGAAAAAGTAATTGGAATTCTCAGATGTAGCAAACTCTGTGACTCCTTGGGAGGGAGGGAAGGTGCAGAGGGCCCTGGATTGGGGAAGGAGCATTTCAAATCTTACTCCAATGACTGTGAAGGCCCAGGAGTGACCCTCCCCATCCAGAAGCTGTAATCAGTCACCTTTCTGGCTTTTATGACGTTTTCCCCTTGAACTTCGCATGCATGTACCACAAAGAGCCATTGGGATTCCTATTCAATACTTTGCATGGTTCCATTGAGGATACTGCTGTTAAGTGCAATCAGTAATAATGGGAGAGGAGCAAGACTAGGAGGTAAAGCGAAGAAAAGAAGATAATGATTTTATTCGGGATATTTTGAGTTTTAAATACCTAAATTTTATTAAAGACAGTATAGCCAATAGGCCGCATCTATTAGAGATAATAAATAAGGGTCTGAGCATTCAGTTAGTCACAGGGATGGCAATAAAGACTTAAAAGTCATTGTTATTTTTGTAGAGAAGAACAGTGCAACAGAGTGAAAATAGAATTGGTAAGTAATGTGTTGGGATTAAAGATAAAGACATGGAAGCAAAGGCTAGAAGCTAATTTATATCGAGAAAAGGAGCCAGAGATGGCCAGAAACTATTACCAGAATTAGGAGAATTAAACTCATGATGTTAGGCTCATTAGTTTAACTCTGATGGACTAAGATCCCTGCATTGGGTCCTGCTATTGACTGTGGTTCAGCGAGACAGGGACAGCGATTTCTCAAAATTCTTTGTATACTTGTTTCTTTTGACCAATGTGAGCTTAAATCTAATATTTCTTTGAAACATTTTTGTTGATACATTTAGAGTTCTTTTTTCTTTTCTATGAGCATCAATTCAAAGATAATCTCATTCATTGGACCATCAATGAACGAAGAGGGGTGGAATTTCAGAGACATTTGTGGAAGCACCTGAGCTGCCTGAATTCTCCCCAAACTTGCCAAGTGATTCCTAAAAGATGAGAGAATTCAAATTCTGGTTTCCACTGAGAATTGAATATTCCCCCAAATTGCCTGATGCACAGCCCCAGCTGAGACCTAATGCAAGTATTTTGTAAGAGAACTCGCAAATGCGAGGTGCTTCTAACAATATGTGTCAAGCAGTGTGTAGCCGATGGTAGGAGTTAGATTTATGCATATTGTGGTTGTCCATTTCCAGCTGCTTTTGTGAAGTCAAACTTTTTTATGTTAACAGATCACATTATTATCACATTTAGTGGAGAATAATGAGATATGATGGTGATACATCATTGGCAGCTCATAGTGCCATTTGAAAACATGCTTGTTTTTTAAGCCTGCAATAATGGGTCAAAGAGAGAGAGGCACACTGACATGCACGTAGCCACGAACACAGCGCTTAACAGCTAGTCCTGAGTAGCTCTTTGTAAATGCTTTATTGCCGGGAATGAACCTCTGCAGGGGGTCATAAGAATGCTCTATTCCTCCCATTGAACAAATGCTATAAAGACATCTCAAAGTTGAGAGAGGTGACCAGTGCAATTTGCTAAAATTCTCAAGTGCCCTGTTTATAGACTGAAATGGATAAAGGTTACCTTTGGGGATTAGTGCTGCATTGATTTTGTGAAAAGCTTATTTGATGTTGTGAAAACAAATGTTCAGCTCACCCAGAGGCTATGGGAATCACAGGAGAACACTTTGGATTGCAGAACTATTCTCTACAACCAGTAACCTATTCTCTCTTTGTGTCTCTCCTTTGTCTTTCTTCCTATCTAATTTACCCTTGGAGAATATGTCTGGAGAAAGAAGTGAAGTGTGTTATACAGGACAATATAAGCTTCTAAATCTTTGCCCACAGCCCGAGCTTAGGGGCATGCCTGTGCCTGAAAACATTTCCTCTGCGGCCCTGGCATCCCATTGATTTATCGAAACCCTTTATAATCAAGTTATACCTTGTAATCAAGTTATACTTTCAACATGTGCTATTTCATGTGATAATGAATTTCATAAATGTCCCTACTTTGCATGAGGTAAGATATTCTATTCATTAAAAGCTTTACATCATATAAAATTTAGGAGATAAGGAGGTGCCTCTTAGGCAGAGGGAACAACTTATGACTGATGTGTCCAGGGAATTATAAATTAGAGATACGTTGTTGGAGCACAGGGGAGGGGAAGACGGCGATATCAAGTGAGGCTAAAGGAATGGGGCGAGGCAAGGTCATGGAGAGCTAGTGCAGGACTAAGCATTTGAACTCTGTGCTAGAAGGACACAAAGGGGAGGAATAAAGGGCTCCGTCATCTTTGGATAGTAAAATGCCGTTGATGTCCCTCAGGAGTGTTTGAGTTCCATCAGGGGTTATTTAAAGCTAAAAGCATTTGCATAAGAATATGGAATCTAGAATATGTAATTAAATTCCCACCGTTGCATGTAACATTGAATTCTTCCAGGCTGGAAAAAAAAAAGGGTTGATCTGATGGATATTAAATAGAAAAATATTTTGTGGTCTTGAAGATGGGCACAAAGGTGAAAAATGAATTTCAATGTGAACAAAGCCTCTTAGGATGAAAGGATTAGATAATTCACTTCATAATTATCATGCTACGTGCTATCGAATGGGGAGGCCCTGAGACTCAATACAGATGTTTTAGCAATGCCTTGGGTCAATACTCTGCTTAAAGGAAAACAGTCAGCCCAATACCGGGCAACAACATAACCATATTTCGTCTTTAAATAAAAAAGAAAATGTTATTCTACCAGTGTTGACAGGCCACAGTACAGATCTGGGAACTAAGCATTAAAAGCGAATGTGGCGAGCAGAGGAACCTTAGAGACCAAATGTTCCAGTGCCTTTTTTTTTGCAGGTTAGAGAATGGAAGCCAGGACACTTGAGGATTCCATTTGAGTTGGGGGGACCCCCAAAATGGAATTTACTTATAAAAAATGTGTATTTGTTCTTACATGTTTAAACTTCAGTTCTCTTCCTAGTACTGTCCATTTGATGCAATACATCTATGGAGACATTCTTTCCACTGCTCAAAACCATTTTTGAACTCGTCGGTTTTGATGCCTTTTAGTGCTTCTGCTGTTTTTTGTTTCATCTCTTCCACATCAGTAAATTGTTTCCCTTTGACGCCTTTTTTTCATTGAGGAAGCAAAATAGTTGTTCGGGGTGTGCTTGGGTGAATAGAGAGGGTCTCAAGGGTTATACCACTTTTGGTCAGTAACTGCTGAACACTCAGGGCTGTGCGGGCAGGTGTGCTCATAAATCACCCATCATGAAATGGGCAAAAGCATTGAAAGAGTCTTCAAAAAAAAATTTCATTGAAGCTGAATGTAACCTCTCACAACAACGCTAGGTACACTGATACAGATGGGTTCCTAGAACATTCACCTGGTGGGGGAAGCCTGTGTACAAGGAGCCTGCCCCCTAGAAGAAAATTCTGGGTTTTGGGGGGGGCTCCTCCTCATGTGCCTTGTGAAACCATCAAGATTTTCTTGCTTATTTTGCTCTTTCCTTGATAATGCTCACTTATTGACTACATTTTAAATCCAGAATTACTGTCAAATGAACATCAACAACAGAATTGATTGTCCTCTTTACCCTTTAAGGAGTACATCAGTTTACGTTCTCATGTTCTTTCCTCATAACCAGGAACTAGTCGTAAGACTTGTTGATATCCCAAATGGCTGCAGGGCACCTCTCTGAGAATGAGAGAGTGAAGGATAACTACAGAAGGACAGGGACTGAGCCAAGGTAAGGAAGCTGAACTCTGTGAGCATAAATCCGAGGGGGCAAAGTAGACCACAGGAACCCTGGCACAGTGATGGGCAGTGCATTCTGGGAAGCCAATGACTAGGAAGCATAGAAATGAGCAGAGGAAGCCAAGGAGAAAATCAGGTGCTTAGTGTTGCTCCATAAAGTAGTTATTTCTGTGCTTCCATTTGTGTTTGCGTGTAGGGTATTTAAAGGGGCTGAAAATGTGCAAAATCCTATCACTATTGAGATACTGTATTTCCATTTTGCTGTTTCCAGTGACATCAGTTATCCCAACTACACCAGATGTGTAGTCTCAGTTGGTGAAGTTACCAGTCCCTTTTCTTTGCCTCCTGGAAACATATGCCACTATTTGAGGTGACAAATGATGTGTCAGCATACCCTGAATTTGACTTGGGAACTATACATGATGTTAGGCTTCTGAGCCTCACAAGCACTCTCTGTTTCCTCACCCAGCACACAGAATGTTAACACTTATCTCACTGGGCTATTAGCAGGAACACACAAGGTAACCTTTGCAAAGCTACTCTTGCAGTGCCTGGCACCTACCAAGCCCTCCATACATGTCATTCTCTTGAGCTCCCCTCCACAAATCCCATAGGTCACAGGACTTCTGGTTAAGGAATGCAGAAACAGATACAGCTAATACTTATTAAACATCTACTTTGTTTCTGACTCTGTGCCATCTGTTAAACACCGCAATACTTTCCATGTACACTACCTAAAGCATTTTAAAAGAAATCAAAGAATTATAAGACATAATTTGGAGGGCTTAGAGACAGCTTCAGATTGTCAAATTCAAGGCCCTTGTTTCATAGACAGTAATCTAAGACCTAGAAATTTGCTGAGGTCCCACACCTAGATAATAGAAGGGCCATGGCTAAAAGCCAGGAGTTTTGGCTTCTGGTCTGGTTCTCATTCTACCATGTAAGTCATCTAGCCATCAAGACTTCCAATAGTCTGGTGCATGGGCTGCTCAGAGACATAAAATTATTGGTGGTAATCTAGAACTGTATCACTGCTGAGAGTCAGGATGGACTAGGTCTTTGCTTATTGGCTTTGGTGTTTATTGAGACACTAAATATATGTGTTACAATTCATTAGGATGTAAAGCACTAGTACTCAAGGGAATACCTCCAAACCAAGCTACTGCTTGGAACTCCAAGCTTTTATTTCCATTTAACATACTTTTATAGAATTTAGCACATGGCCAGTACTCTCTGAAGGGTTTTGCAAAAACAAAGTCATTTGATCCTCCAAAAAGAAGTTCTCTTGTTTCCATTTTTCAGATTAAAAAAGTGAGGCACAGAGAGAATAAGAACTGTCCCCATGTCATATAAATATGAAGAAGCAGTATCTGGGCCATGAGTCCATGCTTTTAACCACTCCCCCGTGCTGCCTCTGAAATGATAAAAAATGCTGACTGTTCTTCCCAATGAAGGGCATTGTTTCACTCATTCTGTCCCTTTCTGGAGGGTCTTCTGTGTCACTTCTCCAAGGGGCCTGCAGTCTCTTTGGGCTTTCTGATATTTTCTATGTCTCTGATTGTCTAGCCTAGCTGTATCCTCACTCTGAGATCTCCATCTTCTTTGCTGTACACTTTGGTTATGGAGAATTAGGGTCCAGTAGAGTAAAAGATGAAACACCAAGACATTTATTCATACTATATGTATTATGCTAGGTATTAGAGATAGAGGGAGATTAAATGCAACATTTCTTACCCTATGGAGCTTTCAGTCTAATGGGCGAGTTAGACTTTAAACAATTATACAAATAAATATATATTTCAAACTAATGTGAATGCTATGGAGAAAAATATAGGGTGCTGCTGTGATAAAATATAACATTAGGGATGGTGGTTGTGGAAAGGCTCCTTGAGAAAGTGATTTTTAAGCTTATACAAAGTCTGTCCAGAAAGTATCCAGCCAAATGTTATGAAAAATAGAGATGTTTATTGAAGAAGATACAAGAAACATTGTATGGAGGATAATGACACTTCAGTCTCCTACAAAGTAGGCAACTTGGGACCTCACACAGCTCTCCCAATTGCCATCAGCTGCCCTGTCATATTTTCCTGAACCTCATTGACAGTCTGAAATTTCTTCCCTTTCAAAGGTGATTTTAGTTTTGGGGAAAGCCAGAAGTTGCAGGGTGCCAAATCTTGGCTGTAGAGAGGCTAGGTCACTTGGGTGATTTGATGTTTCACCAAAAACCTGCACAAGATGTGATGTATGAGCAGGCACATTGTCGTGATGAAGCTACGAATCACCAGTTGCCTATAGCCATGGACTTCTGAATCATCTGAATAGTTTCAGTGGAGATGTTCAAGCTTAATGCAAAACATGATGCAGATTTGTTGCTCTACTCACTCAGTCATTTTGAATGTGGCAGCCACATAGTACACATGTTCAGTCAAGTACATCTACCACACCTACTGACTAGCACAGAGAAGTCGTCATTGTTCATGCGTGTGCATTCCAGTCCACTCTCTTTGGTTGTCAGGTTACATCGATGTCACACAAATCATTCTCATTATATTAACAATGGCTGAACTTTTTCTGGACAGACCTCATACATCAGGGGTATGCTATAGTAAGCCAAGAGAGGACTAGGGGTAAGAGCACTGCAGGCAAAGGGAATAGCAGTGCAGAGGCTCTGAAGAAGGGAATAGATGGACACATTGAGAAAATGGCAGACCATCCTTCAGTAGCAGAATGGGGAGTAGTGAGAGTGGGGAGAAGAGGGTCATGGCACAACTGGAAGGCAACCAGCTCAGATTATGCAAGGCCTCCCAGGCTGGAGTAAACACTGAACTTTATTGGATTTACTGAATTTTATTTGATCTTATTCTAAGTACAATGTAAGTCATTGGAAACTATAAGGAGCATAGGGGCATAGTAAAGAATTAATGGGAAGAAGAAAAGAACATGAATAAGGGGCTCCCATCATAGACCAGGGGAGAGGGAGCCATGACTGAAATAGGATGGTGAGCAATGGAGCTATAGTAGACAAGTTCATGATATATTTTTGAGTTATAACTAACAATTTGTTGATGGAGGGGCCGTGGGATCTAGGGAGAAGCATATGTCATAAATCACAGGTATGTAGTATAAAAATCTGATGGTTGCACTGGATCATTGGCTGAGATGGGAGACCCTGGAGGTCAAGGTAGTCAGCACACCCAGCTTGCAGTGCAGTCTGCGTGGCCCAGGGTGGGGTCCACACCCAGACGTCTCCTGGTGCTGCTGTGAAGCCCACTCCACTGTAGGCCTCAGTGGCCACCTTTGCGCAAACTGCCAATGCCTAAAATACCCATTTTTGTTTTAGCCTCATTTTGTGTCTTGGTTTTAATTTATTTTTTAATTTAATTTTCTTTTTAAATTACAGTTCACATTCAATATTACTTTGTATTAGTTTCAGATTGAAGCAGCTGGTGGTGGGGGGCGGGGGAGGCCGGTCTGTAAAGTACATGATTTTCTAACTACTTTGCTGTTCATCTTGTGCAATAGTTTTAAATGGATATTGGATCCAGGTGGCCAGACAATATGGTCTTTCAACTTTCCTTCCAGTTTATGATTTTTAATATTTTCCCTCCTTCCAGCTAATTTGTTCAATTCCAAATTAGTGGTGCTGAGGGACAATTTCGTTACTGGTTTGCTGGCTGATCATCAGATAAAATAGATATAATTTGTTCATGTAATTATCACTAACTAGTTTTTTAAAAGATTTTTGGGAGATATTTCATAGGCCTAAATGTTTAATTGCACCACTTTGGAAAACTCTTTTCATACATTTGTTGAACTAGAGGCTAACAAAGATAACTCCTTAAGAAAATACCAATATTTTCCTTAACTCTGAAATCAAAGGACCTTGTCCAAAGATGGACTTGACAAGTTATGAGAATATACCTATTCTTCTGGTTCAGTCCTTGTCAATTTCTACAGTTGACTTGTATTTTATCAGCAGCCCTCACATGATTTCTTTGTGAAAAATATTTCTCTGTATAGAAGAAAGTTTATCATTTGGAATGTTAAATGCAATTATATTGACATATGGTGATAATGGGATAAAGCATACGGGTTAAAGGTTGCGGGAACCATGGCTTGGCAATTAGCGATGTAAATGAAACATTCATTATCCATCATGCTGAGAAGTTGATGAACTGTACAGTAAATCTGAGCCCACAGTCAGGACTGAGATAAGTCATTTCAGACAATACAGTGGAGTATTTATGAGCACCAGGGACAATGTTTCAGATTCCCGTAATGGAGATTTCTTTACCTATTAGTTTATGTTGGATAAAGACCTTACAAAATCCAAACCACACATACACACACACACACACATACGGGTGTGTGTGTGTATGAGATTCTAAAACTTTCTCTTAAAACAAAGCATTTTGAGAGCCAAAGTGACTAGATGCTGATAATCGATTTTTCCCATAAAGATCCATTTCATTAAAAATATGTATGGTAGGTTATTTGTCTTGAAGGAGAATTTTCATGTATTTCAGAATGGAACCTTGATTTTGGAAAAAAAATCTCAGTCTTTCCCCAAAGAGTCTTAATCCTGAAGGTTAGATTATGTAGAAGTAACTGCTATTTTCCAATTCTCTACCAGATAGCCGAATGGAGTATTAAGATACTTAAAAAAAAAATGCCTAAGCTTTTTATTTTGTCTGTTGCCCATTTAATTGTCTTGTGCATATTCTAAAGTATTTCTTGTGAACATGAGTATTGCTCATCCAGAAACTCTGAATGTACATTGTTTTTATATTTTATTGAAACCTCAAGTTTAAAAAAAATCAATCATTTAAAATAGTGTCTTCAAAAGTGAGAACGAATCATTGGAGAAATATTAAAACTTCATTTTTTTAAGGTAATTCTTGATGTAGTTAAAAAGCCCAAGAAATCAACTGGAAAGGAGATGTACCACCACGGTGCTCAGCCTTTGCTCAGAACCAGAGACACCTTCGTTAACAATGTTTTGAGGCTCAAGAAAGGACAAATCAGGCCATGTCAAAACTATGAAATCTAGTGATGATAATCACTAGAACATCAGACATTTCTTAAATTTGACTTTATGCCATTCCTCAAATCTCCATGCACACATGCTAAGCCATGCATTTTTTTAAGCACATAAAATAAGTGACTCAATTCATCCTCCTAATAACCTAATGAAGTAGATCATATTATTATTATCTCACTTTATGGAAGAAGATCCTGAAGCTCAGAGGTGAGAAATGATCATCTGATCATCTAAGTTCACACAGCTGGTAAACATCTGGCGGAGCCTCAGATCCCGCCCCATGCAAGCCCAAAGTCCTGGCAATCCACTTTGCTAGTGAGCATGCTCCAAGCTGACTGTCTCCACCTCCAGCCATCTGATTGTTCCAGTTTTGCATCTGGGGGCACTCTTCTCTTCATCATTGGACACCCAGGGCCTTCCAGGTTTTAATCATCTTCCCCTACCAAACTAGAAACAATGAACCTTTAAGGATTTAAGAGAAAATCATCCATGCCAATAAGTTAAGTTGTTGAATTTGTTGTCCCTTTCCCTTATCTTTGTATGGGGGTGAAAGGTTGCATTTCTGCCTTAAGAGAATGCTGGCTGTCTGTAGAAGAGGTTGGATTAGGTAAGGCCTCTGTTCAGAAACACGGGTGGCTTTGGTCCTCAGCCTTGACTCACCTAGGAAACCTGAAAACATATTCCCAAACCTACCTCCAGACATTCTGATTTAATCAATCTAGGCTTGAGTCCAGTCATTGGAGTTTTTTAAAAAACTCCTTAGGATGATTTTAATTGTGAGTGGGGTTAAGGACCCCTGCATACGAGTATATGTCTGGCCGCCTCTAATCTCATCTACTATGACTTCCTCCCCACTATGCTACTCCCCCTAGATGCCTACTCTGTTATAAACACCCTGACTTCTTTGCTATTCCTGGAACATGAATGCATTTCCTCAGGGACTTTGCAACTGCTGTTCCCCTTTGACTGAAACACAGTTCCCCCAGTTTTCTGCATAGATAATTCCCTGAACCATCTTCAGTTTTCTGCTCAAATGTCATCTAAACATTTAGTAAGTGCTTCCCTGACCACCTTTTATAACACAATACTTTCCTCCCTCCTGATGTTTTCTATCTACTTTATAGATTTTGATTATCTATAACCAATCAATCTATAGATTATAATCCATAATCTATCGACTACTTTGATAATTCTTGGTGTTACCCCTATCACGGCTGATGTATGATGTATTGACTGGCTTTTACATGTATTATATCTCCTTGAAGTTGTAATGTAAGTTTCACAAGCACAGAGGGTTATCCTATTTTCAACACTATATTTCCATGTCTGAAAGAACGCACTGCAGAGAGAAAGAGTGCAAAACTATTTATGGAATTGAATAAATGAATAAATTTGGGAAGGAGCAAAGGAGACCCTGCACCTGCCATTCATTTCTTAGTCAACAAACTGTACTGAGTACCCTCCAAGTGCTGGGCTCAGAGCTCCACGCTATGGACACCATTCCAGGGTGCCTGGTGTGCAAGGCTCAGGTGGAGGTACCCGCGAACGCTCTTGCCTACTCCATCGGCCCTCTACATTTTTCTGCCTCCCCGTCATGTCTGTGCTCATCACACTGTCCCTCAGTAGACTCTCTCTTGCCCCACTGTCAGGAGCAGGCTGGTGTGAAAAACCCTGTCCTCTAGAACTGAGATGTGACACCTCTCTCAGTTCTCAGGAAGATCCCTCTATACTTTCCCTAACCCTTTGTCCACAGCAGCCCAGTTGCCTGGGGTCAACGCACTTTTCCCTATTTGTTCTCTGCCCCCCCCTCCCACTTCTCTCCCCTTCACACCTCTTAGCAATATATACAAACCCTCAAGGGCCATTGGACAGGGAAGAAAGGGAAGGGCCTCACAGGAAGCCATCTGAGTGGCTGAGCTGGCTGTCAGATGGGGCGGGGCGGGAGCCTGACCCAAGAGGGACAGTCTAAGGGCCAGGAACCTCAGCCGGGTGGAAGAAAGATCCAGGCCCCTTTCGTGTGCGTGATGATAGTGAGAAAGGGCATTCAAGGGAAGGCTTAATAATTCTTTAAACATACAAAAAAACTGCCTTAGAAAATGGGAAGAGTAACTCCAGGGGCCAAAACTACACCCAGCAGTATACAAAGTCTCGGAATCACAGGTTTTCACTCAGTTTTTGGAAGGCGTTAGAACAATATAACAAATAACTAATTATGCTGTTTCCCTTGTAAGAGAGTGGATCGCTATTACTTGGGCCATTCAAAGAAAGGGGAATAAACTTCATGGAGATTCACTGTGTGATATAATATATTCTAGTATTAGCTGAAAAATAATCCAGTATGTCACTAAAGTCTTTACATCTTTAAAATGCTTTTAATCATTGATTAACAAGAGAAGAGGGGAAAAAAAATCTCTGAACCTTATCGATATTACAGATATTTATGAAGAGGGACAATAA
The DNA here is from genome assembly GCF_021234165.1 of Pteronotus mesoamericanus. NCBI lineage: Eukaryota > Metazoa > Chordata > Mammalia > Chiroptera > Mormoopidae > Pteronotus > Pteronotus mesoamericanus. The sequence continues at coordinate 10,242,736 of NW_026555245.1, forward strand.
AAATTTGATTTGCTGATTAAAATTCATATCACTTTTTCGACTCCCTGATATTTCTTGTAACTCCTATGTGATGGTGTTATAATTTTGTATGCTGTTAACTCTAAGTGGTATTTGATTATAGCAGGAAATTATATTCAATTATCATAGTTTGTTGATTATTCAGAGGGTCGTCAGTCCATCACTTAAAAAAAAAATCAGAGGAAACAATGACCAGAAAAACAAACATCCTAGTAATTTTGGTGAGTCGTCAGGACTACACTGCTAGAAGCTTGGAAAGGAGTGCTTATGAGACCATTCTGATTAGTTATACCATCACACTCCTTGTAAAACAGCCCTACATATTTCACTGAATCAGTATCTTATTTGTACTTACTGAATTATTAATTTTTTCTCATGAATTGATTACTCTGGGAAACTGGAAATTGTTTTTCATAGTTATGAAGAAGGGATGTTTAAAAGTAAAGTCTATTATTTCTATCTCTTCCCAAACCTGGTACTTGGAAAGCTGATTTGCACTTTATGAAAGGAAATAAGATGATATAGAATTAGGAATGTTCCTTAGGAATGGAATTAATTGTGGGAGTAATGATAATTACATTAGAAGTAGTCGGACCTGGTGGGGGGCCAGGAGAATGGGTCAGAAATGGGCTTGTGTTGTCACTGGCCTGAAGACCAGGTGAGCAGTTCCTGTATGTCATTTCTGCATTTTCCAGAAGACGTAAGATCTGGGAGGATTTGGCTGAAATGGGATGATATAAAACCAAGTTTATACCCCAGAATACTTAGGAGTTCTGGGACCAATGTCAGGAGATAATAGTTCTTTCATACCTGCAATATGAGTAAAAGAAGAAAACAATTTTTAAAATGACAAAGTTAAAAGTCCACTGATTGTGATGTTCCTCTTGGTCATTGCAAAAAGATGCATTCACCTGAATGTTTTTATCTATAGACCCGACATCATAGGCTTTTCTGTCCTCCAATCTCTCACACAGGTGATCAGCGAACAAGGCCATTTTTTCCCCTGTGTAAGCTTGATTTTCTGTCTAATCCTACCCAGCTGTTTGGCAAGTGACAGGAGACTTTTTATTCCTCTTTGGGACGAAGTATTGTTTTTAAATTCATGTGTGATTGCAGTATGCCAAGAACTTTGTGTAAACTATTTCTGTTTCTTACAATCTCTCTGCAAAGTAGACATCAGCACCCATTTTACAGATGAGAAACTTGAGGCTCAGGGACTACTAACCTTCTGTCCCTAAAATCTGTACTGTCTTTACTACCCGAAGGTGCTAGATCCCACCTGGCCCCTCCATTTTTAACTCCTTTAAAATTTTAACTTCTCTCTGGTTTAGAGAAGTGACACTATTCCTTTTCATGTACTCTGCTCATGTTTCAAGTAAATAATCAAGTTGTTATTTAAAACAATCCAATTAAGTTTAAAAATACCTGTCCTTTTCCAGTTCTGCAGGCTTAAAATAGATTTTTCTGTCTTCTAAATAGTTATTTCATTTAGATTTCACTTGCCTCTTCTCTTTATAATTCCCACTTCTCTACTTGTTTTATTCCCTCAATTATTTTCTACATTGTTACTGTGAGATTATTTTTACCAAAATTAATTAACACATGGGGTTTCCTAAGTAACTATCTTTGTTGTTAAATTACCTTTACCAACCACAACATAGGAACAGGCAAGAAAAGATTCTGACATTATTATTGCACATATTTACATAAGATATATTAGTTTTCATGTGATATGCCTGCTGAGAAAATGTGTGACTATTAGAAAGCCAGATAACATGAATAAAAAATAGTTTTTCCAGCATAGATCAACTTTTCTTCTACTTTTTCATTCTGGTATCTTTCCAGGGTTTACAAAGATTTCTATTTCTGTAATGGAAAAGGTTTGGGGGTACTGTGGGCTCTCTATGTAATCCTTCTCAATTAGTACATATATTAATTCAAAGTTCTCCCTTGAGCTGGATGAATTCGAACAGTGACAACCAAAGGCCACTTTGGCAAAGTAAAATCAACTTGGAAAATAAGTGTGTGCTTAAAGTAACAGAAAGTAGGGGGAAGTGGTGGGTCTCAGGTAACAAATTCCAACTTAAGAAATTGATTTGATTTTTTTGTTTCTTAATATAAATTGTTCTTTTTCACAAATGGGAAGGTTTTAAGGAAAATACAAAAATTTCCAGTTAAAGTAAAAGAGCAAAAAGCGACTTGGTTGTGCTTCCCTCCTTTTGGTAAAGCCATTTAGTTTTTGAAGTCTGCATGTATCTGCCTCTCACTAATTTACATCATCGAAAGTTGCAGTTAGCCTTCCCTGGGGGAGAAGACTAGCAAAGTCACAGAGGCTGCCTTTGGTTTTCTTTCAGAGTTTGCTAAAGGCTGAGGACAAACAATTCTCAGAGTTTCAAGACTGTGTATGAACTATAACAAGTGGCCGGATAGGCTCAACCCATGTCTTGCTGTGGTTGCAGAGGCCCAAAATGACTATTGCAATTTTTTAAATTTATTTTTATTTTTATTTTAGAGAGAGGGGAAGGGAGGGAGAAAGAAAGGGAGAGGAACATTGATGTGAGAGAGAAACATTGATTAGTTGGTTGCCTTATGCAAGCACTCTACCAGGGCCAGATCACAGGTCCCGCAGCCCAGGCATGTGCCCTGACGGGGAACTGGACCTTCTGGTTTGCAGGGCCATGCCCAACCAACGGAGCCACGCTGGCCAGCATGACTACTGTAATTTTAAAAAACAATTAAACTAAATATTTTTGACAAAATACTTGTGAATATTGAACTAAGGAGCCTGTCTCTTAGAGGACCGCTCCGTACCAGTAATTAAGAACATCTGTAGTGGGTACTGACCTCTGCACACAGAGAAGCACTGCATTTTGGCACCAGGATAGGACAAAAACGACAAGCAGACAACAAACAAAAACCTGTTTTCCTTCAGCATCCGGGAGCTGAAGGGAGGCCTTTCCCAGGTGATCCCTGGCCTAAGCCCCGAAGGGGAGTTCAAGGATTCGTGGGTCCAAAGGCAGCTTGTGCTGCGCCAAGTACTCTGCTCCCTGACTTCTCGTGGCGCACGTGCTGCAAGGTTGCTTCATATTTGGCATCAAAAGAGTGGAAGCATCTTAATGAACTCACGGAGTCCCATGCTGTTAGTACAGCCCTTATCGCAAAGTGAGCATTCCTACTGCCTTTCAGTCAAGCTGGAGTGGCTTTTCCTTCCGCACTCAGCATCCGGTCCGCAAAACACACCTGAGTGGTCTATGGGCTGTGTGGGCAGCACAGAGAATATGGTGGCTTTTCCCTTCAAAAAATTAATAGAAGTAAAAGCGGAATGCATGAGCAGATTTTTGGGTTGACTCTTCAGCCAAAAATGACATTTAAATTTGGTTTCCCTGTTTTCTGGTTCTCACTGAATTTTTTGAAAACCAATTTGCTGAATGAACATAGAGCAAAATTTTAAAGTTATATAATTTACTACAAACTTTCAATGTATGCATTTTACAGCTACTCAGGACTGTTTCAATGTTACCTGAATATCATCCTCAAACACTCGATTTAAACTCATCTTAGTTTTCTGCCTTGCACTTAACCCTCGTGTAACCTTGTTATGGTTTGTGTCTGGCTCCTGGCTAACGTTCAAGTTCCCTTGAGCAGGGGTTTTGTTAACTTCTGTATCTCCCACTCCTACAAGAGCGCCTAGCACATAGTAAGGACTTCAACCTTTATTGATTGTTTGAATAAATAATTTATATTTAAAAGCTTTGGGGGAGTCTCAGTTTTTTGATTAGGTAAAATATTTCTGTTAGTAGGAATTACACAAAGTAAGGATTTACAAGCGTTTTCAATGTAGCATAAAATCCATGCAGAGATTCACCCTTCCCAAACGCCCAGTGATTTATAGTTAAACCATAGGGAGATACCAATACTGCAGTGATAAGAAATTCAAAGGAAGTGATCAGCATCGGATAAGGTGAATCATAGGGTTTTTTTTTTCCTCAAAGTGAGTCTTTTATGAGATGACTTTAACTTCCATTTTCTTTATAAGCCAAAGGTAAGCAACCTGAGGAAAAATGAGAGGTGCTGGCTGGAGACAAAGATTTGAGAATCATTAACACCGAGATGCAAGGTCAAGTCCAGAGTATTATAAATAGCTGTTAGAAGAAGAGACCCATAACTGTGTGAAAGAGGTGATCAGTGGGGCTAAGAGCAACTGAGAAATGGAAAACAGGAAGATAACCATTCTATCTGAGTGGGTCTTTGGTGACTATAGTCAATAGTTGCAGTAGCGGCGAGAGTTTATGCATTTGTTCAGTGGGTACTTATCCATCACTAATGTGTGAGACACCATCCTAGATACTGGGGAATACAGCAGTGAATAAGATGTGAGGTCTCCGACTTCATGGAGCTTACCTTCCCCTTGGGGAGTAGGGGGCAAGGGGATAGTAATAGTAAGGAAAATAGGATAATTTTGAATAGTGATTTGTGTGTGTGTGTGAGAGAGAGAGAGAGAGAGAACTGAGAGTGGCAGTATTAGGGTGAGGAGGGAGGATAATACTTTGGAATAGATAGTACTTTAGAGAGGAAGACCTCACAGAAGTGATATTTGAAATCCTTTTATTAGAAGAAGGCAAACATGAGAAAAGCCAGAAATAGAACATTTTAGGCTGAAAAGGGGCAAATCTAAAGGCCCCCAAAGTAGGAGCAAGGTTAACATTTTCAAGAAAAAGTCTATTGTTATTGGACCTCAGAGAGTGGAGGAAGTAGTACAAGATGAAATGAGAGAGGTGTATAGGGCCCCAACCATGTGAATGAAAGCAAAATTCCCTAAAGAAATGGGGACGCATTGTCTTAGAACATGATCCAGTTGTCCAATAAGCTTAATTGGGCAGAGAGGGATAGAATGTTAATTGGTTCAGATGCAGAATCTAATAATACGTGTTTTATTTTAAATAAAGGAGAATTGAGCATCCTTAGAGACAAAAAGGGAAGACTTCATCAGGAAAGAGAGTCTCAACTCCTTTTCATTCACTGACTGTTAGTAATATATTCTCCCCACAGAGTACACCGCCGCTCAATGCTGGCACTAATGACACACACTAGGCTTTGCCCTGAAACTCTCAACTTGCTTGGAGCTAGTGTGTAAAAATCGAGAATGACACTATACTTACATTGGCACATTTATTATGATATTTAAACTTCTAAAGAATTGGCCTTGAGTCAAGGATTTTAAAGCTGGATCTTAGAGCCCACCTAGTCTAACCTCTTCATTTTATGGGTAAGGAAATTGAAGCCCAGGAAAATATTGGTTTGGCCAGGCAGAAAGACAGTGTCTGTGGGGGCCTTACTCTCTCCCCTAGCTCCTGAATCAAGTGTCTTTTCACTAGAATGCTGTGCCTTCTGCATTTGAAGACTCAAGCCCCAGGGCTGGCTGGTTTGCTGGCTGGCTGGTTTGCTGGCTGGCTTGCTGGATGCATGGATGCATGGGTGTGTGGGTGCATGGATGGATGGACAATTCATTCACATATTTATTCAAGAAAGGTTGAGCAGCCACCCAGTCAGGCAGTATGCTAAATGAGGTATCAGCTGTTTGCAGTTCCTGTCTCCACTTCCTTGTGCCCCTTGTTCCCTTCATCTACTCCATGCAGATTTATAAAACTACCATTCTAATAAGACTTCTTTTATCAAGGTCACCAACATTCTCTGCTGTCAAATCTAAGGGTTATTTATCGCTTCTTAACTTTCTTGGCACCTCAGCAGCATCCAAAACAATCGACTACTTCTGCTTTGTAACAACCTTTTTATCCTGGCTGATAATATGGCATTACCTTCCAGACTCCTCCTGCCTCCTGGAAGCTCCTTTTCTATTTTGCTCATCTTCAGTATACCGTCTAAATATTGGCATGCTCAGCTTGCTTCTAGCTCATCAACTTTTGTCTAACTTCACACCCACTCTAGGTGATCATATGTCAATGATCCCTAAATTCATACTTGCTCCTGAACTCAGAACTTATTATCTCTAAATTGCCTACATGGCATCTCCATTTAAATGTCTAATAGGTATCTCAAATTTAACATGTCCTAAACAGAACTTTTGACTTTTTCTCTGATTCTGCCCTGACCATTCTTCCCACTCTTGGAAAATTCATTCAACAACATTTAACAAGTGTGTTCTACATGCCAAATTCTGTTCTCGATACTGAGGATGGAGTGGTAAATGGAACAAAAATCCCTGTCACCAAGTAGGTTATATGCCAGCAGGGGAAGAAGGAGTTCATGAAACTGGCAAATGGCTTGTTCAACCCCAGAAGCCATAGATCCAGCCACCCCCTCTCACCTTGGCCATTGCAATAAATTAACTGGTCCTTCTGCTGTCCAATCTCTACATAATGACCAGAGTAACTTGTGTCAAACTAAAGGATAAACGTACATTTTAAGTTGGATACCACTCCCAACTCTAAATCTCTGTTAGCTTCCCACTGTTCTTTGAATAAAATCTAAATTCATTTTCATGACCCACAAAGCTCTAGTCCTTCCTGCCACTCGGATCCTCCCTTTGCTCTCTTCGCTGTAGCCACCCCAACTTCCCTGTTTCTTTAGTCTGATGAGTTGCCCTAAGCCCTCTGTGCTTGCTTTATCTTCTACCTGGGATGCTCTGCCCTCAGGATTTGAAGGCGCTGGCCATTTCTCACCCTCCAAGGATGTGAACTCAGATATCTTTTCACTTCATAGATTTCTCAGTTTAAACCTCCCTTCCACCTCATCATGCTCTTTCCCATCACTCTATAATACATTCTGCTCGGCAGATATCACTACTGAAAATTATATTTTGATTAGTTTACTTGCTATCTGTTTACATGTACTAAAATGCAACTCTGTGAGAGCAGTAGTACCATCTGTCTTGTTGGCTACTTTTTACCAGTGCCTAGGACACTGCCTGACACGCAAAAATTGTTCACACCATTTGCCCTGTGAACGAACGGACAAATGAAATTAATGAATGAAGACATTGTCCCTACACTTTGCATGTAACCTTATAAATCTTCTGAAGCTGAGATCCATGGGTCAATTCTAGAGGTGCACCTCCATTGAAGCCTAGTCCAAAAAGTTACTCCCATACGTGGCTTCTCTCTCTCAAACCGTGTAACATGCCCAAATGCACTGCCCATGGCCACTCATTGACTTTTCCTTTGTTCTCTTATCCCTTGACTTGTGGACACCTCTCACTACTTAACACGGAAGAAATTTTCCTCTCCCCCTCTGTCCCGGCCCCTGGTCTGGCCCTGTCTTCCCAGTCACCTCTCTCTTTTTCCATCGAGGGCCTCCCAGTGCATCCCATTATTCCCACAACAGCCAGCACAGGCTCTCGTCCCCTGCTCTTCGTCCACCTACAGGGCTTTCTCATTCCCCATGGAGAGCGGAGGACGCAGGAAAGCTCAGTAGGTAACATCCCAGTGCTCTACTGGGGGTGGGGAATATATAACCAACTTCTGCTTTTCATTGTTTTTGTCCCGTCACAGTCCACTGAAGGAATTGGGCAAGTAAATTGTCAACTTCCAGATGGGCTAAGTATTATGATTGTGTTTTCTCTGGGAGGCAGTAGAGAGGAACCACATCTAATTCAGATTTGGGGTAAGCACTCCCGGAAGAACAGCTGACATTTAGGTTAAAGCTCACTTAGCTTCCTGTGCCAACACATATAAGGTCTGCAGTACAGTGTCCTTTTCAGGTAACTTGTTTCAACCTTCCACAACTCTGTGAGGCCAGTACTCATGTTATGTTCTCATTTGATAGATGAGGAACCCGAAATTAAATAACTTGCTCAGAATCTTGTAACCTGTAAGTGACTTAACTGGGCTTCATACCCAGGTAGCCTTCACTCCAGTGCCTGGATACTTTATCATTACACTATAAAACTACCCCTGACAGCAAAGACTTAGTCTTTACATTGCTTGAAATGTTTGTCAAATGTAGAAGAGTAGTTTGTGAGGTGAAGGGGGATAGTAGTGCACCAGGTGAAGGGAGCCCAGGTATGCGACTGCAGGAGGCATCTCGGATGTGCCAAGCGTTGCTGGGACTGGAGCAGAGAAGATGCAGCGGGGACGGATGGAAGCCATTTTATCATTTTTTTAAAAAATCACACATCAGAAAGTGAATGGCCAATGTTTGCTGTTCTCACTTAAAGATTGCCTGGAGTTTATCTTGAATACACCAGATGTAGTTTATCTGAAACAAGATTGCCAAGTTGCTAGAAAACCAGCGTATCCACTTAAGCTTCTTGCATGTCAACAGCAGAGCTCATAGTAGAGGGTCTTGCTCTGCAACTCAGTCTCTTGGTATATTTCCTCCAGTTGGCATGTACCTACATCCACATAAAAGAATTGGGACTAAAGCATGCACACAGTCAGTCGTTCTGCATAGCTTACATTTTGAACATGTCAAGAAATGGGGACAACTTGGACAGTTTGGAAAGGGGTGGGCAAGGGAATGGGAGTAAATTTATGGCAAGCATCTCACCTCTCTCTGAGTTGGTTAAGAGATGAATGAACATTTGTGGAATCTGTGTTTTCATGCCGAACTGAGCAGACTGGTATTAAAAAGTGGATTTTAAAAGTGAGCCGCCTTCAGGAAGTTCATACCAAGCAGACAACACCTAGGTTATTCCTGCTCATAGTCACTCTCCCCACGTTTCTCCACCCACCACTCCTACCTCCATTATTAATTGATTATATGGAGATGGCTTTGGATGAATTCTTCCTCTATTACCACATTTTTCAATGAGATAACACAGAGTATTGTCATTAAAAATGTGGAAATATGTTAAATCCTTATAGGACTCAAGTGCAGCACTTTTTATGGGTGAAATAAAAGGACAATAAATCACTTTTACCAACAACACCAGTATTCTGACTTCTAAATTGGCTAAAAGATCCTTGTTCCAATAATTCTTTTTAAGTTATGAAACTTAAAAATGATTTTGGAATTTGTTCCAGATCTTCTTGGGGCTATTAATGTACGGTTAAGAAAAGATTTTAGAGCAATTAAAGTTAAATGAAAATATTTTGAAGTCTTCTTTAAATGTGATACACCCAATTGTTTGACCACCAATGGTACATAATTATTTACTGCTCCAAAGTAACATTATTTGAATCATAGTTTATAAGTTGTTTTAAAATTGTACTTACACTCAATGCAATAGCCATAATTTCATATAAAGCTATAAACAATAAATAAAGATAAAGTAGATGGATAGATACATAGCTATGTGGAGTTTATGGGTTTTTTTTTTTTTGATGATTGTTCTCAAGTCAAATGTTGTTGACAGAGATATTTTTGAAATTATTTAGTGAAAATTGCATACTTTTTCAATGTTCTCTAGAGACTTCTGTTTCCAATAGAAATTCAGAGCCACCTAATGACCAAAAATAAAATCTCTAAAATATAAAACAAAACAACAACAACAAAAACCTCCCAGTAAGTATCAGTCACTTGACACTGGTGTTTGATGTCCGAGGATAAAATTCTATCCAGCTTAGGTCTACAAAATGAGAGTTTCTACGAATTTAACCGAATAAATCTTTGGTTCATTTGGGGGTTACAGATGCTAAACATAGACTTGAGATGGTATGTATAATTAATTTTTGCAGTGTTTTAATACCAATACTCCTTAATCGAATGGAATACTTGTGACCTTTACAAACATAAGTTCTTCACAGACTGATGCCCTCTTGCTTGACAATGTGGTCTACTCTGGGGCAGTTTATATATTTTATTTCTCAAGAAAAAATAAGGAGAGTGAAGGTCTTACAGAAGATAGAGCTGATAGTGGAAGGGTAAGGAAGGTAGGAGGCAGTGCTAAAGTGCCCAGCTGAGGCTTTCGATTCCTTTTGATTTTGGAGCATAAGGATTCGGGAAGTTCTACTCAATTTGGTTTGATTAAATTCTGTGAACCTCTGTTGAGTATTATATGTACAAGTTTCTCTCTAGACACCAATATAATCAATCTAAGGTGTGTTTAGTGAGCCTTGGTGTTCAGCATTACTGAAATAGGGCAAGTCTGGGAAGATATAACAGGAGATGAGGGTGGAGAGGTAGGGCATAGCAACATGGTGACATTGTGTGTTATTTTGGAGGGGACTTCGGACTAAAGTCATGGTGACTTTAGGAAGATTAATCTGGATACCACATGCAAGGTAGAATTGGAAGGAAGAGAAGTTAGGTTATTTGGATAGTTTTGGGTGGAATTCATAAGCATACAACTTAGAATTATGAAAGTCAGAAGGGAAACAATAGTCAGACAAGTGAAGAACTTTGGGTATTACAATGGGCGACTCCAAAATTTCTGCCCTAGGTGATGAGGAAAGAAAAATGATGCCAGTGACAGAAACAAAGGACCCCAGGGAAGTAGCTAGTGTGCCATGGGGAGACTATGAGTTTGGTCCTGGATCCCATTCCTTTCCTCAGGGGGCTGTATGGGGTGCCTGCAAGGTGAGGCCATTGAAGCTGCAGCTACGTGAACAGGCTCCAACCAGGAAGCGGAAGTCAGCTCCTCTGCTACACCACGGGGCCAAATTATATTCAAATGACAAGCTCTTTGCCAAGTAAATCATCATCATATTTTAATGAATTTGTTTAAAGTCTATAACAACTTTGAGAAGTAATTATTACTATGTTAATAGTACCAAGGAAGCCACTGAAAGTCAAAGGGATACAATATTGAGTTCAGTCACCCAAGTACTTGGACAGAGGCAGGCTTCACAGGCACTGTTTGCATGACACCTCCCACAGTGGTCTCCAGGGAGGAAGACTAGACAAGGAGGGGAGCAGATAAGGTCTCTTTGGCTGAGAACTCTACCTATATCCTGTACCTACTAAGCTCAGCGACCTCTAGCTAAAGGGGCTAGTTTCCTCCATCCAGAGTCTGCTTCTCCGTCCTTGTCTTGCATGGGAGCACAGCAGGCCTTACAGTTCTTGCCACTTTTTGCCACCTCCTGATTTGCTCCTTCCTGAACCTTCTGAACCCTTCCAGGCTTCACTGCCTGGACCAGACTCCTCGTCAAGGGCTATCATGGTCAGAGCCTTGGCCTTGAGTTCTCAGTCATTTGCTGTCTGTCATTTTTTTCTTGTGGACAAATAACAGAAACTCCTTAGGGCCTCAGCTTTCCCACCTGTAAAGAGAGAGACATGCTACCTGCCCATCAGGACGGTGAGGGTTAAAAGAAATAATGTAGATGAACACTTTTGTGGATTGTAAAGTTCTGTGAAGTGTAAGACATGTGCCACATTCCAAACACCCTGCCTGACTCCACAGAGCAATCATTTCTTCTCGTTATCCATCCTTGATTCTTCCCACCTCTGCAGCCCTAATCCAGGAGACCCAGCCCACCCCAGCACCTGCCAATACTGAGGTTTCTATGTGCAGAGTCCTCTAAAACCAAACTGACAGTGGCTAGACAGGATGGAGAGTTCAGGCCGACTACCTAGTTTCACCAAGCCTACCTTTATCTAAGCTCTATACAATTTGCCCCCAAAATCTTGATGCAGCATTACTCATTAATAGTGTCAGAAGTGTAAATGCTATAACTTTACCAAGAACTGCATTTGGAACTAATTATTTTCATTCCTTTTACATGTGTTTAGTTTCGTAAGTTTTGGATAATTTTGAAACTTGGTATTTTCTTCTTATTCTACCAATTGAAGAAGCAAACATGAACTGGAAGAAAAATTATAATTAAAAATCATTTTTTCCAAATTTACAAGACTAAATACATATAAAGGAATGAAAATAAGAACTTTCAAATGATGTTTTGTGGATTTTTTTAAACATGTGTACTTCTGAAGTCATTAAAGTTTAAAAACTGCACTAAGACTTTCGGCATATATTCTATTTATAAAGTAATGCCATTTTTCTTAGATCTTTTCAGCGTGTGGTCACAACACCAGAATCCCTTGGGGGTCCTTCTTAAAATGAGAATTTCTAGGCCCTGCCTCAAATTCTTGGGATAGACGCCAGGAATCTACATTTTTAATGCATTCTTTAGGTGAATTTTTTTTGTGAACCCATGAACCAATGTTTATTTTTAATGCTATAATCTCTTGACCACTCAACAAAAAGAGTTTGGGTCTCATTAATAAATTCTCCCTCACCTCAATTATTCTCACATTTATTACCAATTGAGCCCCTCACTTTAGCAAGGATTTATGGTCATTCTCTACTATTATACATCTCCAACAGAAAAACTCAGTGGTTTATAGATCCTTTTGTTTAAAGAATTTTGGTCTCAATTCTAGTTTAGGCCCATTACTCATTTACATGAGAATAAAAACAGTTTTCATCAACTCACATGGCTCAGAATGTAGCCAAACAATCAATTAGAGCTTCTCTTTGAATGTACCAGTTGACAGTATTTATTCTGGTGGTAGTTAGTACATCTAAATATTAACTAATTAATCTAGCTTGTAATTTTCACTGCTGGTTTCCTTGAATGAGGTGGGAGTGGGTCAAATCTGCAGACCATTCACAGTCTCCAAATGCAAATAAAGTAGCATTTGTTTGTAGGTGGAACCAAATGATTATAAATGAATGGTGGGCCATCTCTTGGGATTGGACATAAAGGTCCTGTAAACGGAGAATTGTATCAACAAACAGCTGTTGGGAAAATACTATTATGTTGTAATAGCTGCTATTAAAATCCATTAGCAATCTTGATGGCCTGTTTGAATTTGATGCATCATTTGCTCTGAATAGCATTTCTTCCTAAAATTTTGTGGCAGAATTTATGCAGATAGGGAGTAGCAGTGACATTCTGGGAGATTAATACCGATTACACACGTTGCCTACATTGGCTAATCCAGCCCTGAGAAGTGCTGCAAATACTACAGTTTAAGTATCACTGGTTGGGGTCGGGGGTGTATATACAACATCAAAACCCTGCCCCCACCCAGGGCCCTCTCACACACAGTGTGAAACATTTTGTTTCCAAATGTTTGCACCATATTAGTGGGCCCCGTTTCCCACTTTTTAATAACCCAGCTTTTCCTCAACCTAGTACCTTTTTCAGACTCTAGGGAGGCCTCCAGGGAGGACACAGTGCTCCCGGGACACAAGCTTGGCTGAAAACATTAGATAGCTAATGAGATTTTGAAAAACGCATGTGTTGGCAAAGAGAATGCAGCTGTTCAGACGGTGCAAGGAGCGGCATGAGAAGCCACCGGGAAGAATGGGGAAGTAGCGCCATCTGGCTGGCAAGCGAAGCAAAACATTTCCAGGGTTCTATTAATCCAAAGCAGACAGCAGTCAGGGCTGGGTTTATGCCAAGCTCACAGTTCCCATGTGTCCTGCGTGATCAAGGAGAGGTTTCACGCAGATTGGAAGAGGCATCAGAAAAATATTTTATATATGTTAGGTGAGTGAAAATGTAATGTCACGTCTCGAAAAAGCAGTTCTTTTTAACACATGCATTTACAAAACAATTTATCAACTGGGGATTTTCAGATTTTCACCAAACTAATTAAAAATTAAAATTTTTAAAAAGGAAAAAATAAACAAGACTCTGGATTTTGAATGCACGTTCAAGTTGAAGAAACAAGGTTTGGGAGGATGGAACAGCTTCCTGGGCCACCTTCCCCGCAGTGAAGGTGCAGAGCAAAGATCTCAAACCTTAGGCGGTTCCCTTATCACATTTGTCTTTAGATGCTCATGTAAATCTTCCTAAAACTATATTTACCAATATTCTGTATGAATATAGGAAAATATTAATTTTAAATTTACTTAAAATTGTATATGATCAATGTTTTTAAAGTACTTTTAGCTTGATCTTACATGTACCTCAAGCCAGTTCCCTCCCAAATTTTGGAGTCTGGGACTTTGAATCTTAGAACAAAACTTTTCATTGATCAAGAGGTTTAGTTTTTTAAGATATGCAATAAAGAAAATGGCAATTTTAGACCTCTTTCTTTCTTTCTGTTCTTAAAGATTGAGTTCTTTTCTTAAAACTCCCCTTTACCCTACATTCCCCTGATATCTGCTCAAGTTATAAGTGAAATAGCAGCAGGCAGTTGTGGGAGAAATGGGGTTGAGGAGAGTGGGATTTTATGTTTTTAAATTAAATTTCACTTTGTATGTAACCTATCATTCAAAGGTATTTTCTCAATTAATTTGGGTTAAGGACCAGAGAGTGATAAGAACAGGACCCAACTCAAAGCTTCATCTACTTCCATAACTTCTTGTGTTGGGTTGAAAGGCTGCAGTTAAGGGAGGGGTACAGAGCCTTCCCAAGTTGCTAAGGAAATTTCTGCTCTCATCAGGGTGATACTTAAAATATTACGGAGCTCTAAAAATTTTGTAACAGCTCTTCTTTATTCAATGAGCACTTACAGTCCATTCTACTATAACGGTGGTTTTGAAAATGTGAATTTATTGCAATGCAATTGATATATTAGGGAACAATTCGAGAATAAGGCAAATTTCCTGTTTGATAGTGCAAGATTTTGTCTTTAAGACACACCAGGGAAACACAGAAAAACAACACTTAACTGAGCCTTCTCGGATTATACAAAACATACATACACACCTCAAATAGCTTCTAGCTACCTCAGTTCACAGCGTGTGTTATGAGCCACAGCCATTCATGTCTGGTGTTAGAACTTCCGGTCCAATTTCAGATAACCCCTCTTTCATAACTTCCCAGTAACTCATAAACCCTTCAGATGCCTATTTCCAGAAGCAAACTTTAGGTCTTTTTCAAGGTAAACTGTGGTCTTTGTTATAGTGTTTATTAACAACTTAGTATGTATAAAACAGTGCTACCTTTTTTATTGGGTTTATCTCTTGTTTTCTGTGTCATGTGTGAAGTTTTGTGAGTTGTGCTCCATCCCTATTTTTCCAGTTACCTCTGTGGTTTTTACTGTGTGATTTTGCATGGGAATTTCTTAGCAATGCATGTACCTCATTCTAGCAGAACTAACTGTATTGTATGGCTTGTTCTTCATACATATTAATTTATTTCTAACAGTGACTCAATGAGTTAATTACTTTTTTATCCTCATTTTACAGATGAGGGAACTGAGACCAGAAAAGTTAAATAAATTGTACAAAGTTATTATATGTTGGGCAACTCTGACTCATGTGATCTGTCCTTGACATTGAAAATCTGGTTTCGGCCAAAGTGGGTGTTTTATACTGTCTTGGTATAAAACAGGTGTAGTCACTGCTGACCATCAGTCTGCTGATGAACACTGCTTGGAACATTGTTCTGAAATCTCCACTGCTATTTCTTATTGCTCAGAGTCCTGCCCTTTGCTATCTGTTCTTCCCGTTGCAAGTGTTAGGCCTGCTTGGCCACTGGGAAAATTTCTCTCCCCCTTCACATCTCATCTAAATACCAACTTTCTGAGGGAGGCTTCCCTGACTTCTCCGTACAGGCTTCTAGATCCCTTCCCCTCTGCTTGCAGTGTTCCTTGTTCATTCCTCTCCAAGTTTGCCGTCCAAAATGCATGTTTCCATACGCAGAGTGCTCTCAGTTCTTATGTGATTTTGTAGGTTTGGTTTAATTACATGTTTTAGTAAGAAATGCGTATAAAAACATATCTTTAAAAAATAATTCTTTAGAGTTAAGAGATCATTTAAATGTCTCATTAGTTAATAGATGATGTTAAAAGCAACAGTTGTCTTTTTCTGCTAGAATTTTCTGGAGGAAGCCCGCAGGCCCTCTTTAAATATTCTCAAAGATTTGGGCACTCAGTCTTTTGGTTATTAAAAGATAGAACTTGGACCCTGAAGTCAGTGTGCCTGGCTCCAAATCCTGGACCCATCCCTTTTAAACCACATGGTTTTGGGAAAGTTATTTAACTCTTTTATGCCTCAGTGTTCCACTCCTGTAGATTGGGAATGGTGTTAATATCAACATTAATCTGTCCAAGAGAATTATTTTTAATAATAAATGAATGAATACATGTAATATGCTCAGAGCAGTGCCTGCCATGTGGTAAACACTCAAGATTCATTACTATTATTATCAACATTCTATGCAGGACATTCAAAGCAAATAAGAAAAAATTTAAGAAGACAATTCTGCCTCCATGTAAGGACAAAACTTTCTAATAGATCTATTCAAAAGTGGAAAAAGCCATCTCAGGCAGTCACCACACTCCCAGCAACAGAAGTGTTCAATCCCAGGTTTTATTAACACTTGGTAAAATGAGGTACAAGAAACTTAATAATTGAGTGGGGGATTGAACTAAATGACCATTAGGACCCATCTCAAACCTAATATTCAACTCTGCTCTCATTTCATTTTTAAAATCATGTAATTTTATGAAGAACACAACTAATTTACCTCTCCTGAAAAGAAGGAATTTTAATGGATGCTCCCAAATGGTGCTATAGGTTTTCTTGAGATCTAGATTTGATTGTACTCTGCATTTAAACTGAGTAGGAGAAAAGTCTACTGCTTTGAAAATCACAACTAGTTTTCTGATTTATAGAGTTTTGTAAAGAATATGATTTGAATATCTGTACTTTCTGTCACAATAACTAACCATATCTATCTATCTATCTATCTATCTATCTATTTTGGCTGGAGGGATCAGTAAAAATTTCTAGTAATATATGCTATGAAATATTTTCCCAAATATGACAGTTTGAACAAACCAAACATTCTACCATATTCCATTATGGATTTTTCTGGTATGCTTCCCAAGAAGACACAGATTTAGAGTTCCTCTACTTCTTGTGACTAAGACAGCAGGAAATCTGAGGTATATAGACCAATAATTTAGTGATTCAACTGTGACAAATTATCTCTTACTCTTTAAAAGTAAAATGTAAAGTGCAAAATGTTTTTGTTCATAGTAACTATCCAGAATAAAAGCTGTGCAGGCATGGAGTCAAGAAGAAACACTAATTTGAATATGTTTTTAATTCCAGGCCTTTCTCCTGACTCTAAATTTTAGTAACTTCAATGTTGAATATCAATGTTATTGACCTTACTAAGGCTTCTGTGTGTGTGTGTGCGCGCACACGAGCACACACCCCCTAGGGAATTGCTGCCATCTGTCAGTGAAGAATATCTACCATTCTTGCAAAAAACAGCTGTTTATATCCATCCAGACTGCTTAGCAGAGTATATGAGAAGAGGCTATTGGTGAGGCAAAAGGAAAGTTCAATTTTTGCATTATATATGTCATGGATTTAGATTTAGGTGAGCTAAAATATGGAACCAAAAAAGCTTGGCAAACTGATAGAGCAGGTACCTTCTGTGGAACATTAATAATTGTTTTCCTTAAGTTTTATACTTGTCTCCTACTACAGCTCAGAAAATAACAATGAAGTCCTTTTTTTTTTTTTTTTACAGTTTGCAACAAAGACTCAATCTCAGTCCACATTCCCACAAAACTATCATTTGGGTATGCTTTAGCAACTTCCAAGTTATATTTTTAGACCAGGCCTTTAATTAATTTATAAACACATAAAGATATCTTTTGAGGGATATCATACAACTCTCTTGGTTTTCATATAAGCACCTGGAACTCACAAGGCAAATGTGAACTTGTCCCCTACTCTCTAATTCCATTGTTACTGCTTAGTTCAATACCCCATCTTGTTTTACCCAGAATATAGCGATCAAAACTGTGACTGGTTTATGGGCACCTTTGTGCAAATTAGGGCAAGACCCCTTCTGTCCGTTAATAGTGCCCCTCCCCCAATGACTCTGTGAGTAGATCGTGGAATGGATCATGTCCTGGATCCAGACTAAATTTTAACCCCACTCTACCCTGGTGCTGGATACACCTGCTCAAAGCACAACCTGCAAGCTATGGCCCTGATAGAGAGACTATTTTGGGCCACCTGTATGTAGCTGACTTTCTGACCTTGAATAAAAAAATCCATCTCCAATGTTCCCTTCACATTAAAAGGCAAATCTATCGCACCCTACTTCCTTTGATAATATCCTTCAGGGACTCTCCGTATCTTTCCAGTTAAAGTGAAACTTTTCTGTGTGGTGTTTAGCTTCTAATCCTTGCACCAATTTGTATTGCCTCAAAACAGAATTTTTTCTCATTATCTTGGGGAAAGAAGTTCTTCCTGGTAATAGGAAATGTCTGCACTTTGGCCAGAATTCCTATTATGAGAAAATCGAAGAATATGGAGGGAAAAATGTCTAATCCAGTCCTCTGGGCATTTTTAAATCAGATTATTAGGGCTTTTTGTTTTTGATGTTGAGTTGTATGTGCTTCTTATATATTCTGGATGTTAGCCCCTTATCAGATATATCATATGTGAATATCTCCTCCCATTCAATGGGTTTTCTTTTTGTTCTGTTGGTTTCCTTCACTATGCAGAAACTTCTTAGTTTGATGTAGTCTCATTTGTTTATTTTTGCTTTTTTTCCTCCATGTAACAAAAAGACATATCCCAACGAAGGATGAGTAAGAAAGACAACAGAATTGTCTCCAAAGAGAAGAATTGTCTGAAAGAGATTTCTTGTCATCCTTAAGCAATGTTGCTTAAGGAATCCCTTCAAGGATTTCATTTCTTAAGGGGGCCAGTTGATTTTTCTTCTTCTTAGAGAAGTTGTCTTCCCACATCCAAGGCCTAATTCTGTTATAGAAGTCCACCAAGTGAAGAAGGGGGAAGAGCTTTGGAGTTCAGCAGACCTAAGTTTCAATTGAGGCTCCTTCTCAGATACCTGTGCGACATTATAGAACTTGTTAGTCCCTTCTGACTCTCAACCATCTATAAAATGGGGAAGACAATAGGATTGTTGTGGGAGCTGAATTAAAATTAGATAATGTGTTTAAAGAATCTGATACACTTCCTGGCACATTGAAAACTCAATAAATATTTAACTTTTGCATTAACTAGGGCTTAGTTGTGAAGACGGACAACTAACTTTAAGCAAAAAAAAAAGAAAGAAAGAAAGAAAGAAAGAAAGAAAGAAAGAAAGAAAGAAAGAAAGAAAGAAAGAAAGGGTTTCACTGGCTCATAGTACTAAGCCATGAACTGTATCCCACCTCTTAACTCTGCTTCTTTCTGGATCTTCCTCATTCCCCCCTCCTGGGCTAGGGGTTGTCACCTGCTATAGATGCACTTGGGAAAATTTTGCTGTAAGAGAGGAGCTTCTCTTTCTAAGCTCAGAAGGACACTATTGATGCTTACAGAGACACGTCCCTTCTGTTTACCTGTTATCAGGGGTAGTAGGAGTAAGCTTTACTATGATTAAACCAGATAGGAACACTTGCCCCATCCCTGTGGCCAGAGAGGAGGTTCTGTTAACCTAAGGAGAGAAAAGGTGCGGGCAGACAGAAGCAATAGGTACGTACTACTCTTTTTCTTTCTTCTTTGCTGGAAGGTAAAACTATTAGCAAAACTCAGGACTCATTGAAGCAATGGCCGTATGGTCTTAGTACGGCAACTTGTGTCTGTGGAAAGGGGACGAAAGTCTGGGGCTTGACTGCATCCTGTGATCTGCTCTCTGCAAACGAGGTCCAAGATAGAGAAGTCTGGAGCCCTGGCAAGCAGGTGAGGCCTTGGGGGATGCTGGGGAGAGCCACAAGCCACATTGGGATGGGACTCAAGAGTCAGAGCTTCTTTCCCAAGGAGGATTAAACAAACAGGGGTTCACAGTAGGGGTAGAAGTGAGATAGGGAAGGGAAGAGACAGATTGTCTACCATGTGAGGAACACTGTCAGAACTCAGAGGACAATGCTAGGTATGCCGTTGTAAACCAGATTAGCAGTTTTAGCAAGTTCACATTCAACAACGTACCCCAAAGTTTAGAGTGGGATGGGGGGAGACTGCTTATGTCTAAGGTTGAGTATGTCAAAGGTGTGATAAATGGCAGCTATGGAACGTGATGCAAATGAGGCAGGAACAGCCCAGCCCCGCTCTTGGCATACACAAAACTCTCATCTGAGTACTCCCCCAAGTCCCTGGACACTTGCTGTCTAGTCCATCACCAGTGAGGCATCCTCCCATTAATGGAAGTCTTCTGTGGTCCACCCTTTATTCTGGAAGGAATTTTCCGTAATCACTCATCTAATACTTAACTTCAACCCCCTTTATTGCTTTGACCTTGGAATGTTTGGTTTGCCTAGTTTCAATCTCATAAGGATATTTGCCAACTGAATAAATGATTATAATAACACAGCCTCTGAACTTGGCATAGGAGATGCATCTGCAGATTTTTTTTTTCTTGTTTGGGTAGATAATGACTTGCATTTTGTTCAGAAGGAACTGACTGTTTAACAAATGAGTTGCTGAAGGCGCCTCAGTCAACTCTCAGAACCACAAGTGCTTATTAGTGCACTTAGACAAACTTGAGCATCTGATCGAGACTCTCTACATTATAAACCAAAAACAAACTCATAGTTCTTTTTTATTATTCTCTCATTTTCCTTTTATTGTATTTTAAATTACAAAAATATACATGCTTGTTTTATTAAGAAAAATGGTATAAAATATATAAATACTAGGTAAATTATCCTGCACTCCTACACCCTTAATTACCTTCCCTCAAGGTAGCTCAAGTTAACAAATGCTATGTTTACACAATCACATACAGCCTATATATATATATATATATATAATTATCACATAATTATATATATATAATTATGGAATATGTAACTATATTGATGGTAACAATAGGATCATACTATATATATTATTCTGGAACTTTTTTTTCTCTTAATAGTCTGCCTGGTAAATATTTATTATCTAACTCAGTCTTTTAGTATGAAATGACATTCCTTTCCATAGTTCGATGGGACATGACTATCCTTTTATAGGAAAAGACTGTCCCCATAGAGGGACAATCAGACTGTTTCCAACTTTTTGCCACCATGAAACATAGCTGCATTAACTGTCTTCATGTGTATATACTTACATAGCATTTCTTTTATTTTATGGAGTGGTTTCTCAAGACAAATTGTTTGACTCATAAGTTACATTTATTTTTCATATGAATAGTGTCAGATTATTTTCCAAAATTTTTTTTGTAATCTACACTCTAACTAGCTATATCTGAAAGAACAGTTTTCCTTTGTCCTTCGCAGCTGTAGGTTTTTTTTCTCCCTTTAAAATTTTAGATGTCTGGCAGGGGAAAGCAGTGGGGGGAAGGCAGAGACAAATGTATTTGAGAAAAAGAAATAATAATAAAATAAATTATAATAAAAAATTTTAAATGTCTCATAGTAAAAATGATATCTAATTTGTATTTATTTTGAATTTTTCTTAATATGCATGAGACAGAACCTTTTTTTTTACATATTTATTGACCATTTACCTTTTTCTTTTCTCAACTACAAGTGCATTTCTTTGACCCTCTTTCAATTGGGTTGTTTGCCTTTTTTCTTACTGATTTTTTGGAAAGGTTGTGTATGTTAAGGACTTATATTTGTTTGTCATAAATACTACAGATCATTTTTATAGTCCATCACTTATCTTTTGACTTTCTATAATATGATATGTTTACACACCATATTTAAATTTGATAAGTCAAAATAGGCAGTCTTTATGGTTGTTGAACCTTTTGGTGTTCTTAACAGGCTTTCCAAGTACAGGGTTATATAAACAGTCTCCTTGATATTCTTCAAACAGTTTACTATTTAACTCTTCACATGTAGATCTTCACTCTATCTGGAATTTAATGATAGCATTTTTTATTCAGATGTATACTAGTTATATTAACACCATTTATTAGTCAAAATACTCATTTCCCACTGAGTTTGAAACATCACCTTTGTCATATATTCAATTCCTACGTATGCTTTCTGGACTCTGTGTTCTGCTTCGTGAATCTATTGCTGGTGCTGTTAGCCTATTCATGACATGTGTTTTGTGATATACTAAATATATTTTGATGACATCTGGAGACATCACAGTACAATATTGTGGTTTAGAGAAGAATCACATAAAGAAAAAGTATTGTGATGTTTGAGAACTAATACTAATCAGATGAGTATGTCTGATCTAAAAACTCAACTGATAAAGAAATAAATACTACCTATAGCTACAAAGCATATAGACAATATTTGTATGTGATAGACATGTATTATACTTAAGTAGAATTTTCTGGTTTACTCATATAAATAATTTACATTTGAAATTTTTATGAGTGTAACCTGAGCCATTAAAGCCTTGTTTAGAAATCTACTTTGAAATCTTAATGTGGCTCCAGCACTAGGAAGTATTCATTTTGTATGGAGTTTAAACCTCACTAATTTAAAAAAATGTAGGAAAAGCCAATATAAATAAGTGAGATGTGGATTAGGGATTATTTTTTAAATAAAAATAAGTTTTCTAACATGAAAACTTGAGTCAAGCAACAGATAACTGATACTTAGAAGAAATTTGGATATCTACCTTAATCACCAGTTAAGAGAGATTTCTAATGAAATATAGCAATTTTAATTTTAATTATAAAATGTTTAATTAAGTGTAAAGATTATAAAATACTATTCTTAAGTATGTAAAATATTTCTGTTTCAGCACTTGAGAACAACTGTTTTCATTGAGAAAGCAAATGTAAATTTTGGACAGTCTACTATATGAATTAATTAGTACAGTTTGTATTAGTGAGATTTTTTTCTTTGATGTCCTTTGGCTCTCTTCTTTGAATTGACTCACATTGGTGGTCAACCAGATGACCTTTCAATTTCTAATTCTAAACTTAGCATGTAATTGGAAATGATCTCTGCCCTTTTCATTGAGCAGTGGATATTTAATATTTAACATTTTATTGAAATTTAGTCCAGGTCTATAATCCTTCATCTGTAATTCTGAAATTCAAAAATCTCTCAAAAACTCTAGGATTTTTGAACATCTTCAACAGCAGCTCTGACCTGGTATTTATAGTCTTTGTCCCATAATATACATTTCATTCATACATATTTGTGTGTTTTAGGGGAGCAGACCTAGCATAATATTCATTATAGGTACCATGTTACCTTTATCAAATAAAACCAATCCCAAATTGCAAAATATATCCTTGGCCACAGGGATTTCTGATAAGAAATTGTAGACCTATATTTGGGAAAGGCTCAGTGGAGCTTTTGTTACCATAATTAATGATGGCATTAATATTAGTTTTGCCGTTTATTGAGTACTTACTGAGTATATAGGCTCTGCTTTAAACTGAAATCTTGAGGCTAGAACCCTTCACAGTAAGATACTTAAAGGCAGAGCTGTGTTGGATATTCCAACCAGGAACTCTAGCATGTATTCTTATATCTGTATATTTGTCCACGAGACAAGAGAAATGTGTATTTCTTACCCCAGGGTCCTCATTTCATTTCTGTGCACTGGTGTTCTGTGCAGAAAACAGGTTGTATACAAAGTCCTATCTTAGCTTTCTACCTACAAATATCTTCTTAAACTAAAAGAGGTGAATGACTTTGCTCTTGGTTCCTTGAGGCACTTTGAATGAAGTATCCTTTTATTATCCACTCATAATGTAGTTTGGTCAAGGTCCTTAACCCCCAGCTCCTCTGTATCTCAGTTTCCTCACTTATAAAATGGACTCAAAGCCAGCTTTACCCATTCACAGGGTGGCTCTGAGGCTCTGATGAGCTAATATATGTAAAAGGCTGTGAAAAGTAAACAGTATGACACATGATGACTTTGATGCCATCCTCCTAAAAATCTCTTCACAGAACAAATAATCTTGAATTCTAAAATATGACAATCTACATTTCTTAAACTCTAAACATTCAGAACTCTAAGCAGACGTTACCTAGAGTTGGGTCTCCAAGAGAAGGAAATGAAGAATCCAGGGGGACTCTGAGCATGCCCAGGAAAGCAATCCTCAGCTTCCATGAATTTCTAGGCCAAAGTTGTCACTCAGGACCCTGCCATCTTCAGAGAATGTCAGTGAGCTTGCAGACTCGCAGTGGTTAAATCAATAGTTAATGATGTTCGTCATGTAATTTGAGCCTCTAGTTTGTTTATGCTAGACCAACTTTATCCATACTCCAAACAAATTATCTCTTATAATTACCAGCCTGAAGATAAATCTCTAAATGTTTTTCTGATGATAGTGCTGTGGTTGGCAGGTGTTAAAAGTGCCTCCCAGGGACAAAGATTGAAGATGAGCTTGTTCCCACAAATCCTTCAGGCAAGGATGTTGAGCTTTCTATCCTGCCATGTGCAAAGGAGCCTTGTATGGTGCCCCGTTAATGAAATCTAATAGGCAAAGGTCGTATATCTTTACAAAGAAAAATGCAAAGCTGGTATGTGATAAATGGGCTCTGTGGGGCTCAGTGGACATGGGTTTGGTGAGAAAACCCATGTTTAAACAGTAGGCTTGGTTTCTATAAAATGTTTATGTCTTAAATACCTCCTCATAGTGATTCTCCTCACCTGGTAGAATGATGAAAATAAATACAAAAATAAGAAATCTATGTGTTTTTAGGCTTTGAACCAAAGTGACTGGGCATTCAATTTAATGCTGAACATTAACCACCAGAACAAAGAATTTGCATTGGAGATGCAATGGGAGATTGGAGCAAAATGAAAAACAACTGTAGATCTTTAAAGAAATCTTTTTTAATAATTTACCTAATATTAATAGGCTTTTAAAGTCTTGCAAAGGAAGAAGTCTTAAGTGTCTATATGTTGTAATTAGTACTATCAGAATGCTAAATAATGCATATTATTGTACAATGTTTTACCCAAAATTTTCTACTATTTAGAAATAGGCTGAAAATCAATATGCTCTGAGCTAAAATGCAAGAATAAGTTAAATCTGGAATTACAAAGAGTTAAATAAATCAGATATTATTGAATCGAATCACTGCTGATTTTAGGAGAAGTTACCAGTTCATTTGCTGTAGTAGTACTGCTGAGCTAAGAGACAGTTCAATAAATCAACTCAAGCTTGATGGATTCTTCAATTCATTGAAATGAGTGCGTGGAAGAGAAAAGAAATCTCTTAGTATTCCCTCTTTGACAAAAGGGTATGCAAAGAGCCTGAATGGATGAATGGTTGATTAATTTTGCTAGAAATTTTCTTGACAGCAGGAAATGTGTTTTTGCATTATTCTGTTTGCCTGGGATTTATTTGGTAGAATATGAATTATTGCATGTAAATTTGTACCTGAGGCTATGTTGCTAAAATAGATAGCTCCTGGTGAGGTTTCTGACTATGGGACCTATAATATTTTTGTATGGTCTCACAGTCTACACCCTTAAGGGTTGCCCTACAGCAGTTCATATAGATGTCTGCTCTCCCTGATGTTAGTAAAGTCAAGCACTGCCCATGATTCAATATTGAGCTTGATTTAAGTGATCATCTGTGCCCCTTTCAAGAAAGGATGGAGCTGGAGGCAACCAACTGCCAAAGCTTGATAATTCCTAGACTCATCAACCTGGCAGTTTACTTATAGACTCTTACCTTTAAATAAGGAAGAGAAGGCACAAGGTATGCCCTTGTGCTTCTAGTTACAGTTAAGCCTATAAATTAGCATGTTTCTTAGTTTTATCTCAAGAAAGGATACAGCTACACAAGAAAAGACCTAGACTGCTGTTGACAACAGCTAGTGAGAATTGAAGTAAGGATAGTCTCTCTACCTACTACATCATACCTTTCTCTAAAGTACAAAGCTGTACCACACATGCACCCTTTCTGTGGTCATTATGGAGGGCAGGAGAGTTTATAGTGCTCAGAACCTCTGTTGGGGAATAGGTGGTGCTATAATTGCTTACACAGTGTGGACAAAAGTAGGTTGACAGTTGTTCATATGGAAAATAATACAAGAGTTAAAAAATAATAATATAAGAATAAATTCTGTGTTTCACGTACTCACAATTATCAAACTACTTTTGCCCACCCTGTATTTAGACCTCCTCTGCTGCCATATTCAGATGCTTCAGATGCTGGAATACGGGCAAGCACAAGAATGAAGCCACTCATAAACTATTGAGCAACTTTCTGCTCATTTTTGGTCCTTCAAGAAGTTAACATCAGAACTTTCCTTTCTTTTAGGCACCAGACCAGAAATTATCTATAGCATAAGGCACATCATATAACATTTTGCCTAATTTTGTTTGCAGTATCTATGTGTTTTATTCACAGAACAACACCAAATATCCTGCATGCCTGCCATCATGTGCTGACATTATCAATTATTTCTGAAAAAGTGTATAAAGAAATTCTCTCTTAAAAGTTTTGAAATACCCACACACCCACAAACACTCTACTAAACCATTAACCTGAAAAGTAATTTCACCAACTATCCAAATTTGATTTATATTTTCTCCCTAGAGTACAATGTGAAAATGATAAGTGTTTAAAAGAAAGGCAATGTTAAGTTAAATAAATTCCTTTCATGTTCATATCAGATCTTGCACTTAGCTTCAAATGAGGACAGGTGGCATATACAACTGTATGAGAGCAAAGCTTAGAAAACTAGGGTTCCAGTTTCTGCCTCACTGTCAAATAACTCTGCGACATTGGGAATATTCCTGAAGCTTCTTGAGCTTCAACTTTCTCATCTATTAAATGGACACCACTAATTTTTTTATCTTACTACCAACTGGAAAATTGGTAAAAATCAATTAAGATTACTTTGATCATATATAGAAAAGCCAACATTCCTCTGTAGACATAAATTTTTACCTTCTTTTAAAGTGTTAGAACACTTAGTTAATTCTTTGCATGGTAGCCTTTGATCAGTGTGTACCTTCCTAGGCTGATACAGCCTAGCAAGTGATCCCAAAATCTCCCATGGTCAGTCTTCCAGTTACTTCTGCTGTTTCCCTGTCTTGGCTTCTAGGAATCCAGCTGGTAGGGTCCCCCCACAACCGCCCCCACTTCTTTTGCTGTCTCATTGACTTAATTTTCAGGCATTATGAAGCTATCCACCAGCTACAAGTAATGAGGAAAATAACTAACTTATTCAATAGAAGGGGGGACTGTGTTTCTAAAGTGTAAAAGTGATGATTTAGAAGAAAATATTTTTTTCTTGAAGCAGCCTCTGCTTCTACAAATGTCCACTGATGTTATTATAATCACTTAGTAGGTTTTTTGTAAGTTGTAGATTTGCTTCTCTATTCATTATTTCTTTAGTGACAGAAACTACACTCAGATGTGCTTTAGGAAAACAGGGGACTAATTACTCTAGTAAATGATAATCCCAGGTATAACTAGCTTCTGATATCCCTGGACTCCAAGTCAAATTATATTATCCAAGGTTGTCTCTTCTCTACAGCTCTTGTGTCTGTGTTTATCACAATTGGCTGCCTTTGCAGGTAGCTCTCTCTGTGATTCCCCAATATGGACATGGGCAGCTCCAAACTTAGACTGCAAGATTGCAGAGGAACAGAGAGCTTCACAAAACTCCTGTGAAGCCTCTGATTGACCTATGTCAGGTCACATTTTATTTCTGAATCCATTAGGTAGTCAAGTGAGTGGGAGATAGTTTGACTGGTCTGACTCACCTGCCACACCTAGATCAGTCTGGGGTTAAAGACAGCCCCCCATCAACCACCTGAAGTGAGAATAAGTCTTTCCAAATGAAGTAATGATGGACGGACAATGCATATGATTGTGATAAACTAAACTCTTCTTTTTATTATAAACTGAGTATTGGCTATTCACAAAATTCTAAGCATTGTGCTAGAGTTTTATATGAATTATCTCCTTTAATCTTCTCAATAAACTAAGTAGATATTATTATGTTCCTCATTTTGGATGCAGAAATCAGGGTTTAGAGACTAGATACCTTACCCAAAGTTATGTAACTATAAATGACATAGCTGGGAACAGAGCAAATCTGCCCCATTTCAGAGCCAGGGGTCTTTGTTGCTTTGCTATATTACCATCTTTTCTCTTACAGGTTCACAATTTTAAAATGTAAATATTTTTGTACTTTTGTTATCTTCTCCTCTGGTCCTGATGGACATTAGCTTCTGAACACCTTTTAATCTTAGAAATATTAAATCATGAACTTGAGGGGACCTGAAAAATACCTACCCTACCCCCCTCATTTTGATGTAAAGAAGGGAAATCATCTAGAAACAGGGAAAATCAACATGTCTTTTGGAGCCCAGGCTGGTCTTGCCGTTTCATTCAATGATACTTAACCTGAATCCCCTACCTAGAAGACCTTCAATGCATACTTTTCTTTAATAATCAAACTAGCTTTTAGATACCAGATTACTTAACTCATTAGTATTACCTATTCTTCAGAAAGAGGAAACCTAAAACTTTTTAGATACAAACCACTTTAAGAAAAAAATGACTCTATGGGTCACAAAATTAGTAACAGAAACCTTAGAAGAACAAAACTCATTATAGCTTATGGCACAGAATAAGAAACCTGTGAAGTTAATTATATGACCTCTGATATTGTAAAGAGTTAATAAGATTGTCCTGAAATATTGTAGATGAGGATTTCAATCACCTAAGATGTCACCTCACCCACTTGGCCTCTTAAAAAATCTAAAGAAAGATCAGTTGTTTGATGATGATTCCAGAGAAATGGTACAGTCAAGGAAAAAAGTTAGAGGTTTCTAGTTTGGAAAAAGCGCTTTTGCTCAGCAAATTATTTTAATCCTTAAATATATTTCTCTCTGGTTTTCAGATGTTGAGGGAGTGTGAGGTGAGGTTGTGCTCAGCCACGCAGGAGGCAAAAAGCTTGCTTCCTGTTTTCTCCCAAGGACTCATATCTGTGGCACACTCAGTCATGTAGAAGAGCGGCCTCTCTCGGCAGGTAGAAAAAGCATTCTACTGCTATTTTCCCAGTTAGTCAGCTGCCCAGACCCTTTGACAAGTTTTTTAAAATGGCAGAAATGGAGAAGAGAAGCAGAAATCCAAATCTATCTTGAGAAGTATTTTTGCAGCTCTCTCTCCCCCTGGACAGGCGGAAGGCTAGGCATAGTGCAGAAGGCTGCACTGTCTCACTTCTCACCGGGAGGGGCAGCATTGAAATGCGGAAGTACCTGCAGCAGGTAGATTATATGCTGCATCAAACATCTGCCCTGAAACGTGAAGCAGTCTATTTTATCCAGACTTTAAGGAATGCTGGTGATTTTCAGTTTTGTTCATTGAACAGCATATTCATTTAGATACGTTTTGCACCTCAATAAGAAGATTCTTCCTAGAGCATGGAGGCCAGGATGACTGTGGTCTCTGCTCACCAACCAGTTTGAGATACAGATCATCACCAGTAAGAAAGCGCTGTTCTAGAGCAGATGCTGCGGATGGAGGCGAGGATGGAGCTTAGAGAAATTGGAGCTTAAAGCATAGACTATGAAAAGGAGGAAGCCTAGAGTGAGATGAACAGGATTTGGGAGGAGAGATGGAAGGACAATGTTTCCCAAGCAAAGACTACCTCAGCATATTCCATATTTTCCATATTTGATGCAGAAAATGCATCTCTGAATTAAGAATGCTGTTCATCCACTGAGTGTCTCAACTTGCGGATATATGTGTGGCATTTCTCTCCAGAAATTTCTGTTCAGTAGTCAGTGGTGGGGATGTGATAACAGTAGGTGTGCAGCACAACTCTTTGAATAGGAGAAAATTTCTTTTTGTCCAAACTTCCAGCCACTTGGTGGGCATATTGGCATTCTTGGCGATATTTTAGTCTGAGCGTGGAAACAGAGTTGAGAATAATAGGTAAAGCAGGGAGATCAATTAAGACAGACACATACGTGGAGGCTTTCTAAACCAGGAGCCTTGGTCCAGGGGGCTGGTGGTCACTGGAGGTCCACTTCTCTCTCTTTCAGTCCATGTCAGGAGGAGCTGCCTGGAGGGACATGCCAGAAGCCAGGAGTAGGAAAAACAGATGCTCCATGAGCCTCACTAACGGACATCTCAAACCCTAGGGGAAAAAACCAGACACAGACAAAGTACACGACCTAAGTACTGCACATTCTTAAGTTAGTTGGGCTTGCTAACAAGAGACTATGGAGAAATGGGTTGCTTGTCTTTGCATCTGTGTAAGAAAGAAGAAAACTTTTCCAGTGGCCTGATTCTAAAGTTAGGGTGAATAAAAGGCAACAAAAAATAGAATAATTCAAAACTCTTGTCAACAATCAAGCCAAATATGTGTGCGCAGGGGATCTTAGAGGTTCTAGAACAGGATTAACAAAGAGAAGATTTCAGCTTCAAGTCACCCTTTTTTCTTCAGAGAATGTGTCTAAGCACAATTTTCTATGACAGAAACGTGTGTGCCGGGGCCCTTTAGAAGTGTGGATATTTGCTGGTAGTGAGAGTGGTAGGGGTGTCCGGGTACAGCCATACCTTGGAGATGTTGTGGGTTCAGTTCCAGACCAATGCAATTAAGCAAATATTACAATAAAGCGAGTCATAATCTTTTTGCTGGCTGAGGTCTTGCTTTGAATTTGTAAAAAACGCAACGTCTGTGAAGTACAATAAAGCGAGATATGCCTGTGTGAAGGTTTGACTTGTTTTCTACAAGTAAAGGAGATTTGCTTTGATGACTAACAAAATGTAGTTGCAGAACCACTATTTCATTGCCATAGTCTCAGTTTGAAATCACTTCCTCTATCTTATTAGGATTCTGCACTGTTCTTAGGTAAGTCCTATATTCTCTGGATTTCTCATTTTTCAAAAGAGAGAAAGGTATTAAGAATATTCAACATTTCCTTCCAGATTCACTGTTAGTATGTTTGTAGAAGCCCCCCAGGTGAAGCTGATGTGGCTAAAGTTTGAGGCCCATTGATTTACCATGACTACACAGGAAAAGCAGAATCTGAAGAAGAACTTCTTTCTCCAATTAATCTAGACCATTACATGGTCTGGCTAATTTGTCAGGCACTTTCTCTAAACCTGATAATCCCTTCAATCAGAAATTATAGATCTTACATAATTGAAACAATGGGCTACAACAAAAGAATCTTAAATAGAAAATTACTTTTTCCAATATATGTAAGGCAAAAAGGTCATCTCTAAACTGTACCTAAGGATGGATATTTTCTAATGATCCAACTGGCAGATAAATGTACTGTTAACATCATTGTAGCTGTTGGTTCTGCTGCTGCTATCACGGGGAGCTACCACGGCTCTGTGAGAGATCCTGGACTAAGCGTTTCATAGGTCATCTCATTTTATAAAGTAGGTAATTAGGATCAAGTGACTTGCCTA
The DNA here is from genome assembly GCF_021234165.1 of Pteronotus mesoamericanus. NCBI lineage: Eukaryota > Metazoa > Chordata > Mammalia > Chiroptera > Mormoopidae > Pteronotus > Pteronotus mesoamericanus. Next base: position 10,273,854 of record NW_026555245.1, read on the forward strand.
ATGCTACAAAAATAACAGGATATGGGGATAGGATTTGAAATTGGGCTGTCAGATTTCAAACCCATGGTTTTAAGTACTTCATTTTATTATCACTCATTCAGAGGGAGTAATGGTTACTTAAAAAAAAATGTGAACATATATTTTTGTAATTTAGTTTTCCCCAGTGACTATTTAAGTCCACTCAAATGAATAGAAACAAGAATCACTGATGCAGAAACTGTGTCTACACAGCATGAATTGAAAATATTTTTATTTCAATATGACTACTATTCTCAACCTTAGCTATATATTAGAATAATAACTGGAACTCTCTGAAAAACATATGATGCCCAGGCCTCATCCTTAAGCCAATTCCATTGAAATCTCATGGGGTGGGGTCAGAGTATTTGTGTATGTGTGTGTGTGTGTGTGTGTGTGTGTGTGTGTGTGTGTGTGTATTTAACATCTACTTGGGTTATTCTAAGGTACAGCCAGGGTTTAGAACTGGTGATATAGACATACGGGTTCAGATAACTAAGGCTCAGAAATGGGCCTAAAATTTGATTAATTTTTCCGTGTAGTCTGTTATCAGTCAAGGGTTCTAACCATTGATAGAACGCTTGCAGTGCCCCAGGCCTGTTGCATTGCCCTCAAGCATCTGCCATTTTTTAAGGTTACCATAAGGGAGTAAAAGTAAGTTTGCATGTCATTTTCAGGAATGCTAAATATAAAGTTTGGTGTTTTAAAGTGCACCATTTACTTATAACTGATCTGGATTGATACAATTTTTCTAGACTAACAAAGCTCTGGAAAATACTTAGGAAAACCTCATTTTCCTGAAACAGGAAGTAGATGTTTTAGTGAAAATTTCCCTTTTTCCTTTAAATAATTCTACTTTTTTCTTTGTGTAAGAGAATAAAAATGCTATTTACTTTATAAGCACACCACTAAACACTAAAAGGCAATTAATGAAAATTTTAAATTTTTACCAGCTTAGAAAAAGGAAATGCTTCACTAGTTAGTACTAAGTAATTGTGTAAATGCTTTCCATTCATGATTTTATTTTTTAATTCTCCTACCTCTTAAGCCAGACAGAATTATGATGTATCTTGTTTTATGTCATAATGTTTTTCTAAAAAAGTTTAATGTAATATGAATTACATTTTAGGCTTGCAATACTCTCCTACTATTATTATCTAAAGCCATGGTTCTTAATTAGGGCTTCTTTGTCCCTCAGAAGACATTTGACAATGTCTGGAGACATACTGGATTTTCACAACTAGGGAAAGGAGTTTGCCACTGGCATCTATTGCGTAGAGGCCAGAAATGCTGCTACAATGCGCAGAACAGACCCACAATAAAGAATTACCCGGCCCCAAAAGTCAACAGTGCCAAGGTTGAGAAACCATGTTCTAAAGTTATTTCTTTTACCTGTTATGAATTCTAACTTTTTTTCTGTATTTAGCGTGCTTAATGCCTATTTATAACACTCTATTTATAATACTCTATAATAACACTCTTATTTTAAATAAGTCTTGTATAAAATGATTGTATATAAATGTACATTTGTATATACAACTTCTGTTCTAACAGAGTTAGCGCAAATCCTCTCCCTTGTAGGAAGGGCCTGTAGATTATTTCTAATTTGTATTGAAAGCATTTGAGTGCCTTATACGTATGGTGCAAATAGCAATGAAAATTTGACATTCGTGGTAGAAATTTGAGCATCTAAAGACTTCGGGGGCCAGAAAGAGAACCCCACACATTGACCTGAAAGAATAAAGAAATAAGCAGGCTTGGCCTTTTTATCCTGGCTTGATTAGATGGCACTATATATTTTTGATTGATTGAGCACCACTTTCATTTTATAAGCTTAACACTTTTATAAATTTGTTTTGTCATTCCTCTTTTTAATATCCTTCTTAATTGAGTGCAAATTGCCATTCAAATGAAAGTTAACCAAATTACTTCCCTGAGGTTATCTTTCCAAGCATCATGACTCTTCCTATGACTGGGCTTTGTTGGCTGGGGATGAAATGGGAATTTGGGAAACTATATGATGTGTGTGTGTAGGAGGTGATAGTGAGAGTGCATATGGGTGTGTGCTTGTGCACGTGCGTGTGCGTGTTAGCCCTTTGTGCTTGATATCTAGGGTGCACACCTAGGGGCTCATCTGCTCAGCACCCCTCTTCTAGGAAAGGACTCTTACCCATCACTCTTGTCATAACACGTGCTGTGTCTGTATTTTGTGGTCTTCCCAATTCACCTCAATTGCTTGGTGCGGAATTCCATCTCCAGGGTTTTCAAACTCAAGACCAACAGGGAGTGGGCCGTGACTGCAATGGAAAGGTCCACACTGGGACTGCAGCCACCCATTTCCCACCGCGTGCAGCAGAGGAGAAGGAAGGCAGGAAAGAGGCTGGAGAAGCCGGGTGGCCAGCACAACCCTGGTGACTCCTGCCCTCCTCCCAGCTTGTCCCCAGGTCTTCCTTTGCCTCTTCAAGAATGTTCCCCAGATCCTCTGACTTTCTTTCTCTTCAGCCAGTTTGAGTTAATGTTCCTGTGACTTGCAACTTAGAGAGTCATGACAGTGTCCTTACCTGAAAATGAATTCCTTCAGCTCCCCGCATACAGATTTCTCCAAATAAAAATAAAACCACAAACCCCAGAGTGTATCTGTTTTCTGGAGGGGGTTTCTGGTAATTAGCTTAGATTGCAACAAATGGCACACACAGACTGTTGGCTCTGCATGTGAGCTCTAAGATTGGTGTTTACCCTATTATATTCCAATTTAAGATTGTCATAAAGTTTATCAGTGAGCACATGGAAACTAGCAAGAACACATACATGAGTGTATGAGGTATGCACCCTGAGATAGATTTTTTTAGACTTCAAAAAAATTACTTTCATTGGGTAGATAGCAAAGGGGACACAATCATACTCCCCACTTAAACGTGGTGATGGTTGGGTATTTTTAGCAAATGAGTTGTCAGCAGAAAGGCTTCATTAGACCCATCAGGATATCTGCCCATGAAGAACGAATCCCAAACTGTACTGGCAGTTTCCTTGAGCCAAAATGATGAAGCACCTCTGACAAGAGCCATATTGTGCTCTCCATGTGAGAAGCGTGAGGAACAAAAGAGACAGTGTGATCTTCATTTGGTCAGGTTAATATTGACACAGCTTAGAGAAATCAGAAGTGTGTGTATGTACACGGGTAGCAAGCACTCTGGAGACTTGACTGGTGGTTTTCATAAATCAGAAAGGGGTACCCAGAGAGGAAGGAAGGTCTCCTGCTTCCTTGAAATATTGTTCAAACCAGATGATTTATTTTCACAAAGGAAAATAAATAAAGCCATAAGTCTTTAGGCTCATGGCTCAAAACAAGCCAAAAGGGATTTTTTCAAACATTTATACACAATTATGGAAATAATTTATTATTATTATTCTATAGCTTGAGTGTTGCCCAGGCTCTACCACTTCAAAAATAAAGCATGACTAATGAGAGGATTTTCCATTATGCGTGGGTCCTAAGTTATTCATTTCCATATAAGAATCCATATAAACATACATAAACAAAAAAGGGGCCCTTAGGCCAAAAACAGTCTGGGCTTTTTCTCATTGAGTCCTTAAATCCGTACTGTATGGAAAAGTTTTGATGGTTATGGCTCTGACCTTAGATTAGTCTGAGCGACTTAATGAGATGATGACTTGTTTGTCTTTAATTGGTTGTGTACCTTCCCACATGCAAGCATTCAATCTATTTACTAGTTTTGGGAGTCTGCTTCGGCCCACTCTTGTAGGAAGTACAGTATATAAAAGCATTTTTTCCAGGGCAACTCTCTATTGGTGTAGCATTGGTTCTCTATGATGGAGATAGTGAGGAGAAGGCAGGACTCCAAGACACTCAATTTCAGGCTGATCTAAAACCAGATCATTTCATTTCAAGAAGTCCTTAACTCAAGCCTGTGCTTGCAGATAAATTATCTCCCAATGTACTCTTCTTCTGTGTCTCTGTCTCTTCGTTAATAATATGGTTATAGGAGGAAATAGATATTTGTCTCATGACGTGAAAACTGTGATGTTCAGTTTTCAATAAACATGTGCTCTCGCCTTCTCTTCTTGAGCTTCAGAACCCAAATGAGGACCTTACAGAGGTGATTGCTTAAACGACTCTTGCTTCTCCTCTCATACTTATGACATGCTTGACCTAAATTGAAGCATCTGCGAATTGACACTTAATTTTGTCTTTGATAGTTGTGCCTTTACAAGAAGACTGCTTGAAATGATGGTGATACTGTAGGCTTTTTTCTATTAAAATGCCTGCCTTCTCAGGGTAAACAGTTACCTCTTTTGTCTCCCTACCTGGTTCCTGCAATCCTAATTCCTGATTTTCTTTGAGCCTTTGAACATCAGGAAAGTAATGTTGGAAGCATTCTTAGATAATGAGATTTTTATATACTGAATGACAAAATGAGGTTCTTCTATTGTGTGTGTCTAAGCTATTAGAGCAAGAAAAATAACGGTACACAAGAATAACTCTGGATAACCAGTAATTATGCCACTTCTCCTGTTTTTGTTTTCCATGTGTACATCCATGTTCAACCTTTTAAAAGTGCATATTGCTGCAAGAATATCACAGCATTCTTTATAGCAGATTTTTTGGGCAAGTTTTCAATTTTAGATTTACACATATGAAACTTAATGGTCAGCCTACATTTATATTTTATAGAGCAGATGAGAAAGAAATTGATCATAAAGCATAATAATATTGGAGCATCAAAAATTTTAAGCAGCACATCATTACTAGCACATGTTAAAATCAAGGATGTGGCTTGCTTGTGTATAGTGAGAAGGGAGAATCAATAATAAACAGAAGTAAATTAAGTAGCAAATAACTGTTTCTGTTAAATTAAAAATGAAATTAGTCATATCTTTGGTGATGAAAATTTTCCCATTCAAAAATAACCTAAAGGTTAGAATATGAGCTCTGAAGTCAAAGTAACCTGGGTTCGAGTCCTGTTTTCCACACATAAGAGTTGTATGAAATCAGTAACCTCCCAAAGCCTTCATTTTCTCAGTGCAAAACAAAGATGATCCCATCGGGTCATCTTAAAGTTCAAATGAGATGATGCGAAGCATTTAACAGAGTGACTTAATGAAGAAGCAGTGCTTTATTAAATTATCTTAGGTAATAAGCTATTGGTTTAAATGGGAATAATATTGATATGTATATGTGTTATATATTATTTATATATTGTAATAGTTTTCATTCTAACAAAATCTTTTCACAAAAGGGCTTTTCCTTTAGCTATAAAGAATGAGAACATATTCTGCCTGACTGTATTTTCAAAATATGATATATAATATAGTTTTGATGGACTCAGTGGAGTTTGTATTACTAAAGTGCCTTGACTAGCTTATAAAAATACGAACAATAGAGTTTTTTTAAAAAATGACATCTGGTAAAAACATGGGAAATATCTTTGCTTACCAATTAAAGGGTGCACAAAAAAAACAGAATAAATAAAATCTCTTAATTTATGCATTTTGTGTTCTCATAAATCATTTTCCTGTCAAAATTATCAGACTTTATTATTGCTGAATGTTTTAAACATCATAATGAAATTTTGGTAGCATAAATCATAAAGCTTTCAGTTAGAACATTTGCATACATACCTCAGCATTTTTCTTATATCTTGATTAAAATATAGTCTTCAGTCTAGAAATAAATCCATGCAGAGTATAAATGTCAAACTATCTTCTTAAATTTCAGTAACTCAGCAATTCATGCTGGCCACTGTGCTTACAAGGTAGTTATGGATTGTCAAACTGTGTTTCTAAGACTCACTATAATAAAAAATGAAGCTGTACAAGCTTTTGTTTTAATCTTGGTAATTATTTTTATATACAAACATCCTACCTGCAAGAAGAAAGAAATTTCAGACATAATAAATCTGGGAATAGCTTGTCCATGGCATTAGAAAATAATTTATTTCATTTAGTAAAAGGCTTACTCAATATATTTCACTTGTAAGTTGTAAGAGAGAGAACTGTTTTTTGGATTAAGCTTGTGGCCCAGAATGCTGGACCTGAATGGGAAGTATGGGCATCAGGAGCAAAATCCACTGAAGGGCATATGACACTGGGGGGGTGAAATGACGGAAATGATGAAAAAGGCTCCATCCTTGTGATTTAGCTGAAGGAAAAATCCCTACACATTTTTTGATGTTTTAAAAGTTATTATATGTGTAGTGAAAAATGCAGGCTCATTTGTTGAGTCTTACTTGGAATTAAGGATGAAGAATCCACTAATGAAATAAACACTGCCTTACCCAGAATTTTTATCCTACATCATTTTTTTTTAAATGAGCTGGCTTCATATTTAACTTTGTATAACTTACGCTATTCTCTCCCACCTAGAAATTTTACATGTGAATCACTTAAATGACTTAAAAATGTGTGTAATTATTATATGAAAGTTCACATATATTATCAAGGATACAAGGCAAGAAATTGTAATATGAAAATCCCATATCAAGAAATTGTAAAATACTTTCCATGAATTATATTCCATTGATCCTCAGAATGACCTTTGGATAGCTTAAGAATTAGGAAAGACACCTAATGTTTATTTTCTACTATATGGCAGTCACTAGGCTGGCTTTTTGGTATATGTTCTTAATTCTTACAACTGTTCTATAAGGTGGGATTTTACAGATGATGAAAATTAAGGCTCATGAAGGTGAAGTAACTCACTTAAGTTATCCAGTTAGTGAATGGCAGAGCCCAGGGTTCAACTGTGTCCAAAGCCTTTACTAGAAACTTTGGAGAGAGCATCCTAAAATAATAGAGAGACACAGTCCGATTTTTAGGTGACCAATATGATTAAATTATGACAACTTTAATATCAAAGTATCTTAATGTCCATATATACATATAAAAATGACATTCTATTTTAATTATAGAAATTATTTTCCACTTAACACTACATGAGTGTTTTCTTGTATCATCAATTATTCTTTGATAGCATGATTTTTAATAGCAGCATAATATTCTTTTGTGTGACTCTTAGTTTATTTAGTCATATATCTATTGTTGGACATTTAGGTTGTTTCTAACTTTTAGTTACTAAAATAAGAATTCAGTGAATAATATTTTCTGCAATCCTTTTTTTGTGTATCTGATTACTTATTTATAATAGTGTATAGTAGTGTATAATAGAATATACTATTAGTGTATAATAATAGAATACACTATTCTATTAGTGTATAATAAGGTATACTATAATATATTCGTAATAGTGCATGAGAATGCCCATTTAGAAATATTTACCAATAATAGAGAAAAAAGATGAAATATTTTATTGTGAAAGGATTTCTTTGATTATCAATGCGTTCAGATATTTACTGGCCATTTACATATCAACTCTGAATTGTCTTTTATGTTCTACAGCTATTTTTCTGTTACCTGTTTACTTTTTCTCTTTGATATATAAAATTATATCTTGATATCTAAAGTTATATATTCTCAAGGACATTAAATCTTTCTCCTCCGATTAAAAAAAAAACAGCAGTCAAACAAAGAAAGACAAATACCATACACGATTTCACTTACATGTGGAATCTAATAAACAAAATAAATGAACCAACAAAACAGAACAGACTCATAGATACAGAGAACCGACTGACGGTTGCCAGAGAGAGGGGAGTTGGGATCTGGGCAAAAAGTGAAGGTGTTAAGAAGTAGAAGTTAGCAGTTACAAAATAGTCACCGGGATGTAAAGTTCAGCATAGGGCATGTAGTCAAGAACATAACTATGTATGGTGCCGAGTAGATACTAGATTTATCAGGGGATCACTTCATAAGATATATAAATATCTAACCGCTGTGCTGTACACCTGAAATTAATATAATATTGAATGTCAACTGTAATTAAAAAGTAAAAATTAAAATAGAAATAATAATAAGTACATTGAGAAATTTTTGAGTGAGTTTTAAGCAGGAGTGTCATGATTCTACTTACATTTTTAAAAGCTCTCTCTTTGTTCTGTATGGAGCACTGACTTGGGGAGACAAGGGCAGCTGCGGGGAGCACAGGTGGGGATCTGCCACCAAAGTCCAGGCAAGAGATGATGAGATGGTGCCTTTGACAGTAATAGTGATGGAGAAAAGTGAGAGAAACGTCTGGACTTGAGCTATGTTTCAGAAGTGAAGTGAACAGGATGTGCTGATGAGTGAGGAATGAGGAAAGAATTAAGAATAATTCCTAGATATTTGGCTCGCAGAACTGAATAGACAGATGGTAGTGCTGTGCAATGATATGTAGGACACTGTGGCGGAGGTAGGTTGTATTTTATTTGAAATGGCTTATTAGATGTTTGCATGGAAATACCACATGGAGAGACCAGGTTAGAGTTCAGGCGAATGTAGATTTGGTTGTCACGGGCAGGAAGATGGTTTGAATGCCTTGTAACTGGGGGAGATCACCAGGGAGAATATAGATAAGGGAGAGAAAAAGGTTTTGGAAACAAGGTCTGGGGCAGTGCATATTTAGAGACTGGTTAAAGAAGAGAAATCAGCAAAGGTGACTGAGGAGTAGGCAATGAGATGGGAGAAAAACAAAGAGAATGTGATGTCATGAAAGTGAAGAAATCAAGTGTTTCAAGAAGAAGGGAGGGTCAGCCTGTGGAAGTCTTCAGAGAAGTCAAGCAGAGTAAGGATAGAAAAGTGACTTTTGAATTTGACAACCTTAGAAGTAATTGGTGCTTTTGAGAACAGCAGTTTGAGTAAAACAATGGGGACAGACACCTAACGGGAAGGATTCGGGGAACAACAGGAGGTTAGAATATACAAGAGTGGGCAAAAGTAGGTTAAAAATAACAGTAATAAATAATGTACCAGTTAAATAAATAATAATTCAATAATATACTTTGTTTTGCATACTCACAACTATAAACCTACTTTTGCCCACCCCTGTATGAGCAATGTTAAAAGAGTGGGCTTTTCTCTCTCAAGGGATATTCGCATTTAAGTAGTCAAATGTTCACAAGACTTTATTCAGATCATTTTTATATGTGCGATGCACTAAAGTTATCAGCATATAGCATAAAGACTAAATTTTTTAGAGCAATGGAATGAGAACTAAATAGGAGAGTATGGAAATTTCCACTGCATTTGTCCACACACTATCCACCATAAAAATAGTAAATCTATTGGACACTATCACTATCGCTATCTCAGTTGTTGCATTGGTTAAAGGAAAGCCATAAAATTTCTGTTCCCTGCTCTTTATCTTCGTGGTCATCAACCTCTTTTAAGGGCCCTTGAGATCTACCCCTTAGCCTTTGGTCAGGAGACAACAAAGCCTTTTTCTGCCCCCATTCCTAGGCTTTCCTACTCATTCCAAAACTGTGAACTCCTAAAGCAAAAGGACCCATGGCCTCTAAAATGCTTAATGATCAAATCATTGGACACGTGAGTGACAAAGGGTTGTGACAGGGAGCAATTCCCATTCTGCCTAACTGGGAATAGCCTGAGGTTCTGATGGTCAATCCCCAGCTGTAATAATCAGTCAAGGAACTTCCTACGTTCCATGCAGCAACCTCAGGCTGGGGTCATATTTCAAATGTGGAAGGTTATATAGTGGGGGCAGAGGTAGAAAATTAAGGTAGAATCCCTTTATTTTCTAAATCTTTGGTAAAATTGAGTGGGAGATATATATCTATATGTATATAACTTTAACTTAAGGTGGGGGAAGCATTTTGGAGACATTGGAGCAGATTAACAAATAGTATTTGTATACATGCAACTAAAACAGTAATTTATCAGGTAGAAGGGAAATGGGGGGAATAAAATGCCAACCTGTATCTACAGTTGGGTTGTGGTGATGATGAAGTGCTGTTTATTCAGGGCCAGCCCAGCTTGTCAGCAACATAAGAGCCATCGCAGCACATGACTCCCTGTGTAGCTAGAAGACAATAATAAATTATCTCCTATGCAAACAGCACCGGCATAAAAGCAGAATAAACAGCCTCTGCCTCCCAGATTCCTGAAGATTCTGGCTCATTCCCTTGTCTGATTGTGTTTTAAACATGAAACTCATGACATCGTCCTAAAGCCAGGAAGACCTTGTTTGGACAGTTTTATTAGGATAGGTAGGACATAGTTTTTGATCATCTTCTGTATTTCGTTGTTTTAACATGCTTAAGTGAGCCGCATAAATCTTTGTTTTACCAGTACTTCATCTGATCCTATGGCATTTGGGGCCACCCAGAGAAAAACCGGGAGGGATGGGTGTTACTCAAAGGTGTTTGAGCCGAAGAAACACTTGCGGTACATAATGAAATACAGATTCTTGACCTGATCCTCGACCTGCTAAATGAGAACCTCTAGCAAAGTGGCCCGGAAATACATACTGCAGGGTGATTTTTATGATGGGGATAGTGTGAGGAATGAGGAGCAGAGGGTGTGTGTCAGGAAGTGTCGTGACAGCATTGCGAGAACCCAGAGGGATGGCCTTCATAGGAAAATACGCCAATGAACACATAGCTCCCTAGAGTGGTGCTCTTTCAGGTTTCGGTGTGCATTCAAATCCCCCAGGACGTGTGGAAAATGCCGATTCTGCTTCAGCAGGTCTGGGGCATGGCTGAGACTCTGCCACTGGACTTGAGTCCCACAAAATCTTAGCGCTGCCATTTTAACACAGAGGGATCCCAATAGGTTGGAGCTCAGCCAACATTTTGGAATAGCAAATGTTCCACTGGTATGGCTTTGAATAATGCTGATTCTACTGAATCCTAATCTTGTGCTCAGTAAAACCTGCTTTCTCTTGTTCGAGTGACCCAGTGGGAGTGTCATGACAGTTTTATTATATGTAAAAATCTCCTAGAAATGTTTCATCTTCTTTCAGGAGTTATACATGTATTTTGGGGTTTTATGTACATAAGTTAAAATATTTTGAAAGAAAAATGGTAGGGCGTCTTGTGCTAAAGCCTCCCGTCACTGGAGGTAAGATGTAGATAGTTGCTGTCCACTCTTGTTTTCCTTTGGAAACATTTCTCATTCTACTATTCAAAAAGGCAAAAAGCTCAGTATTAGGTTCTTGATAGATAACACCAATAAGTATTTGAAATAATTTTATCTATTTGAATGTGTGTGTGTATGAGGTCCATTTTTTTAAAAGTTTATTCCAAACATTTACTTCTATTGTAAGGGCATTAATTTTCTAAGTCTCTATTTAAAGATCGTTAGTAATACCCTTCGACAATAAATAAAAGCATCAGAGCTGACAGTAGGCATTTTGGAACACATGCTTACAAAGGCGATAGTATTTGAACATCATACATGTCATTAGTGAGTCAGTGCAACAGACCCTTGGTATTCATCAGCAATATATCCTGAGCCATTTGTGAATCCCCACGTGCAATTCCTTGTAACCAAAAAGTGAAAGTGACCTCGAGCGATGCCTAATGAGAGTGGCTGCTGCAGGAGTAGACAGCAAAGGCTCTGGGGTATGGAAGCTGCTGATGGGCTGGGCCTGCGCATCTGCCCGGTGTCCCTTGTACCTTCTCAGGGGCCTCAGAGACCTTGAGATTTAATTCGGTAGAATTAGAGTACATGTAATATGGATATTTTAAAGTCTAAGCCACAAACATCAAGTTCACAAGTTTCAAAGAGCTACCACACACAAACATTAATCTGGGTGTGGAAAAAATCTGCACCTAAATGCACTGTGCTGTTGAGCTCTTCACAGCTCGGGGTACGTGGCACTTTCAGTTTCTGTAGTATGTATTTCTGTATTGCTTTAATATTTTACCAATGGTGTATAATTCTGATGACTTTTGTAACTAGAAAAAATTAATAGAATTCTTTCTCTCTCTTGAGTGTATACCATAGTGATTTTCATTAAGTAGCACAGTACACAGTCAGTTGATTGATTATATATTATGATCATATATATGCTATATATATGCTGATATATGAGGATTAGGTAGCACAGGCTAATTTTGCATATCTGTCTCTCCAGTCATTCAACACACATTTTTGGAGGAACTAGTATATGCCAGGCATTGATCTTCACTCTTTTTTTTTGAGAAAAATAGACAACCATGCCAATAAAGTGGTTCTTATTGTAGTTAGTAAAACTTGAAAGGGCCAGCACACTTTCTGAGGATGATGTGAGCCACAGGTACTCCATGGTAGAGGTTTTCTTTTCTAAAATTGTTCATTTCTCCTTAGGTATCACATAGAACAAGCAGATCTTACATAACAGCCTTTATATAAAACTCCTAAGAGACTATACTAGGATAAAAAGCATTCAGTAAAGTCAGCTAGGTTCATCTTTAGGAACTCTGCCTGGAGTAAATAATAATCATTAGACAGCAATAATTAAAAAGAACAATAACTTATTATTTTTCTAGTGATAGGTTACAATAATAGCAGACATTCCTTTGTCCTCGGAACAGTAAGAAGAAACATATGTTTTGGAAAGTCAGTATTCAAATAAGTATTTCAGGAAAAAAATACAAATATCTTGTTAAAATATCTGTTTCTTATCTAAGCTACTCTTAATAGTATTGGCAAAGACCCCTTCCTTTCTTGGTTTAGGAAAACAAACAGGCAAGGTATATCGTAAGCCATCGCATCAAAGTTTCCAAACTTTCTTGAAGTGTTTATTTCACTAGCACTAATAATATATCTCTGTCATAATACATCATAAGACTAGACAAATTTGTGGAAAGACTGCCCAAAGCTGAGCAGTTTGACTTTAATATCAAATTGCCTGTTGTTGTTTCAGAACTGCTTGTTTCACAGCAATATCACCAAGGATTTGAAAGCATTTACAGACAAGTTCGGTTTTGACGTCCTTATCCTCTTGACCAGCTACCCATCAGAGGAGCAGCAGCCAAGGCGGCAGGTCGCTGTGTACTCCGAGAACCTCGAGCTGTGCAGTCAGGTAAGGTCATCCTCCAACGCTGGTGCATTTCACTGCATCCTAACCTGCTTGCTCTCAGAACATGCGGCGGTGGTGAATGGACTGGTGGCATAAAGGAAATGGCCCAAGAGATAAAGTCCTAGAGTTTGAGTTTTAAGAAATGTTGGCATTTTGTACATTGGGCCTTTTAAAAGAGCCCCATAACCACTTCTCTTCTAGAATAGTATATTTATTCTCTTTAGCAGTGGTCCCAACCTTTTGGCACCAAGGACCAGTTTCACGGAAGACAGTTTTTCCACGGATCAGGTGATGGGGTGGAGGGGGGATGGCTTTGGGATGAGTCAAGTGCATTACATTCGAGCTCACCTCTTGCTATGTGACCCGCTCTAACAGGCCAGGGGCGGGGCTTGGAGACCCCTGCTCTATAGAATAAATCCATAAAGAGGGATCACAGCTTTCTTACCCAAGTGAGGGCCAGTCCTCCTTTGGGTGCTGTTTTCTTAGTCCCTGCCTGAATGCCTGTCTGGTGCCCAGTGTTGAGTAACTGGCGATCTGATGTTTTAATCAGAGTTACTCTCCGGGTACTAAAATTCTGACTGGTAATCAGTTGGACCCTCTCAGCTGAGAGCTAAGTTTTTTAACCCAAGGCTATAGAAATTACATAAAATGTAGACAAAAATTAATCCAATGGGGCACTGGATATAACAAACCAGGTGTATTTAGTAAGTAATGTGAGAGCATACACAGTTCATTATACTATGGACAGCATGGCCTAGAACGGTTTCATCAATGAATCTTTCCTCACTAATGGGTCAGACACTCCATGCATCCACTGGAGGCTACAGGCAAATCCCTTCTTTTCTACATCCTCACTTTCTATTCTGCAAGAGATCCATCTTGGCTTTCTTGATGGATCTTGATGAAAGCTCCTCTGTGCTTTCTCATGTCCAGATATGAAGGAGGCGCCTCTCCCTGCTACAGATGCATTTTGTAGCTTCTTGCTGACACACCTACATCTGTGCATTGTCATCAGCCTGAGACTTTTTCCATGTTTTGCTCTGCCTTGGGTTTCAAAGCTGAATTTTATCTTTGGCCACTGGTTTCCTATGGCCAGGAATTATGTCTCCTAAACCTTCAATACAGTGGTTTCAAAATCACTTTTAGTTGCAAATCAATTCTTTAAATGGATCATTTAAAATAGACCAACGTAGAATAGCAGATGAAGGGGTTAGAAGCCCTTGAGCCGGCTCTACCCGCCGCTCCTTTCCTTACCAACCCTCCCCACCCTTCGCTAGAGAGAAGGAAGCTCTTTGGAACCCTGAGCAATGCAGGCTCAAGACGACTCCAAAGGAATCCCTCTTTGTTCATGTTAGTCAAGGGTCAGCATCTGCAGCTCAACTGCCTGAATTCAGAATGTGGTTCTTTCACTTGTTAGCTGCATGTGGCAGGTCAAGGTATTTAACCTTCCTGGGTCTCTGTTTACTCATTGGCAAAATGGGGATAAACTGTTCCTACCTTGTAGAATTATGAAGGTTAAAGGAGATAATGTGCACATGAAACCTTTAGCACTGTTCATTATTATTATCTATGTGAGCTCTGTAGTTGTTATTGTCGGTGTTGCTGCTATCGTTACCTTCACTAATCCTGTGAGGCCATTTCAAAAGCCCAGTGTGCAAAATATCCCCGACATTAGCTAAAAATCATAGAGCTGCAGCCCATTTCTGGCCTTGCACTGATTGCCACGCATTTTCTTGGCCTCCCAAGTCAGCTCCGATTGCTCTGGGCTCCGTGCCGATGCTCCCCGGGGCAGGAGGGGACAGTTGGAGCCTGGGTGCTGCTGGGAAGCCCCACCTCCCACAGCTGCTTTTTCTCTCCTATTTTCTCCTTTGTCTTATGAGGCTATCAGAGGTTAAAGCAGGTCCTGGCTCCCTTCTACTAAATAAAGCCTTTCTCCTGACCCATTTTCCTTTATTCCAATGCTTTTCCATTAGTCCTTGTCAGCAACTGGCATTATTTCTGTTTTTTTTCAAACTTGAAAACATTTTGCATTTTTTCCCACATTTCACTCCTGTTGGAAGGTGGTGTGTATTACACTGAGGCAAGGATTTAAATGGCTTTAGATCTCTTTACCTGTTACTTTCAGGAGCCAGCAAAATTGAGCCCCTGGATTTGAGTCCAGTGAAAAGCCAATTTGATGGGATCAAAGAAAGAGGTGGTGGTATATCAAGTGGGACTTTCCATGTTTTACCTCACACAGTTTGCAATTATTTGAACTCTTCTTTTAAGACTGATAAACACACATTAATTTTATATTAAGAAAAATTAAGAAAGACAAATTGCAGAGTACCTGAGTGCTCATACAAACCCGTGTCTCTCCGACAGATCTGCTGTGAACTGGAAGAGTGTCAGAATCCTTGCCTAGAGCTGGAGCCCTTTGAATGTGGCTGTGATGAGATCCTGGTGTACCAGCAGGAGAACCCTTCAGTGACTTGTGACCAGGTGGTTCTCCTTGTCAAGGAAGTCCTCAACAGGAGGTGTCCCGAGATGATCTCCAACAGCCGGACGTCCTCCACAGAAGCTGTGGCAGGCAGCGCGCCCCTCTCCCAGGGATCGTCTGGGATTATGGAGTTGTATGGCTCTGACATCGAGCCACAGCCCAACCCTGTGAATTTCATAGAAAACCCCCCAGATCTCAACGATTCTAACCAGGCCCAGGTGGATGCCAACATAGACCTTGTTAGCCCAGATAGCGGGTTGGCCACCATTAGGAGCAGCCGTTCATCCAAGGAGAGCTCAGTTTTCCTCAGTGATGACAGTCCAGTGGGAGAAGGCGCTGGGTCTCATCATAGCCTCCTCCCAGGGTTTGACTCCTATAGTCCCATCCCTGAAGGGGCAGTAGTGGAGGAGCATGCACGGTCCAGAGAACACGGGGAACATTTCGACCTCTTCAACTTTGACGCAGCACCCATGGCTTCTGGACAGTCCCAACCATCTTCCCATTCTGCTGACTACTCCCCGGCAGATGACTTCTTCCCCAACAGTGATTCGTCGGAAGGACATCTCCCTATGGAGCCTAAAGAGCTCCATGGGATAGGGGTGGACATGTCCAATTATTCATCCAGTTCGCTTTTGTCAGAGGCTGGCAAAGATAACCTTGTAGAATTTGATGAGGAGTTTGTCCAGAGACAAGAAAGTCCCAGGGATAACTCTAAAAGAAACATGAGCCTGACCAGTCTTGTGCCAGATGAATCTCTTTCTCCAGAAAGGCTCAAAAATATTGGAAATCGGGTCCCACCTACACCTATGAACAGCTTTGTAGAAAGCTCACCATCTACTGAAGAACCAGGTCTGCTGTGTTCCGAAGACATGACCCAACAAACAGTTGACACAGGTCACACAGGGCCACCTCAGACTCGTGCACGGTGCAGCAGCTGGTGGGGTGGTTTGGAAATTGACTCTAAAACTACTGCAGATGCATGGAGTCCCAGTGAACAGGAATCTGTCTTCCAAAGCCCTGAATCCTGGAAAGATCGTAAGCCAAGCCCAGTCGACAGGAGAGCCTCAGATTCTATATTTCAACCAAAGAGTCTCAAATTCTCAAGATCAGGGCCCTGGGAGTCAGAATTTGGTCAGCCTGGGCTGGGCAATAATAATATTCGAGAACAGAATGAGGAAAGTTTGCAGAGTCAGAACCTGCCTGCTGAGAAAGAGAGTCAGAATCTGCCTTTGCCAGATGTGTCTCCCCAAGGAACAAACCATCTGATAGAAGACTTCGCGGCTTTGTGGAGTTCCAATCGCTCTCCCACATCGATGCCTGAGCCATGGGGAAATGCCATAGATGATCATGAACCAGCTGCAGGAGCATCATTCCCGGCCTGGAGCGCATTTCGTACAGAGAATGACACTGAGGCTCTGAAAAATACCTGGAATATGCACCCAACGTGCGGTGAGACACCGTCTGTGAGGGACCCGAAGGAGTGGGCCATGGCAAAAAGTGGGTTTTCTTTTCCTGCAGAGGACTTAGTGGACAATTCACCCAGTGAGGCAAATAATGAAGCAGCTCCAGAAATCTGGGGCAAAAAGAACCATGACTCCAGGGCTAATCCCCTTATATCTGGAAATCCCAGGTCTGACCTGGCTCATGCATGGAATAATTCTAAGACAGCAAAGGAAGATCAGGATGGTGGCATGGCTCCAAAAATCAGAGGGAATCTATATGAAAAGGTAGATTCCTGGGACCTTTTTGAGGAGAGTATCAAAAAAGGAGGATCAGATGCCCTAGCTCCTTGGGAAGATTCCTTCTTATATAAATGTTCCGACTACAGTGCATCCAACATAGGGGAAGATTCAGTGCCTTCCCCCTTAGATACCAACTACTCTACCTCTGATTCTTATACATCACCAACATTTGCTGGAGATGAAAAAGAAACTGAAAACAAGCCATTTGCTAAAGAAGGAGATTTTGAGTCAAAAGATGCTAACTGTATCACCAAGGAGACTGAAATCCCGCCTCAACCACCACTTCAGCCAGCTAGAAATCGAATCAGTTCAGGTCCTGGGAACCTAGAAATATGGGCTTCACCTCCTGCAGATAATAGTTCTGAAATAAATGCCACTCTCAACCCAGATAAAGATTTTTTCAAGACAGAGCCCACAGATGATAAGGACATCTCCGTGGAGGATGACATTGGAGAAAGCAGCCACTCCAGTTACGATGACCCCAGTATGATGCATCTGTACAACGAAACAAACCGGCAACTCACACTTCTGCACAGCAGCACCAACTCCCGGCCCGCGGCCCCTGACAATCTTGAGCTGTGGAACAGAGTGATCCTGGAGGACACCCAGTCCACTGCGACCATCTCAGATAACGATTTGGACTGGGATGATTGCAGTGCGGGTGTGGTGATCCCTGGTGAAGGTCAAGCACAAGTATACATGGCTGAAAGTGCTGAGCCCGAGACCCGATTTTCAGTGAGACAGCTAGAACCATGGGGCGTGGAGTATCAGGAAACCAACCAGGCAGACTGGGGACTCCCTGTTTCCTATGAGCACAGCGACGATGCTGCTCCCAACGAATATCACGTACTGAATGAAAAAAGCGGACAGCTGATCGCAAATAATATTTGGGGTTCCGTCATGAGAGATAATGACATGTCATCATTAATATTACCAGCCCCATCATATGTTACAGATTCAGAACAAAGCAGGTTGACTCCTGAAACTCCCAGCTCATCTGAAAAAATTAAGGACAGTCACATCCCAGATATGCTAGAAGCCTCTGGAGTCAGTGAGTCAGGAGCATTTGATCCAGACCAGGAAGACACCTGCCGGGGAAATCTGCCCAGTGATGAAGTGTCGCTGGCAACCAGGCCTGAGAATCCAGGGCATTTTCTTAACTCAGATCCATGCAAAGGTCCCAGCTATGGACAAAATGAAAGTGAGAAGGAAACCTACGGAGCCATTGATAGGGAGCCCCTTGCTGAGGAGGAAGTGATGGATAGAGCCTCAGGGACTTCTGGACAAGGGCAAGATGGCCAGGAATGCTCTTCCCTAGTTGCATCTGAACATGAAGAAATCTGTGATGAGTCAGGCAAAATCAGCTCTCCCTCAGACCCATCCGGTCCTCAGACTGAGGACCCCCAGGAGGCTGTAGAGCATGAGAAGGGGTCCCACTGCTCAGACCCCTGTGACATGCAGGCAGAAGTGTCCACAAATCACCTGCAAGCAAAAGAAACCTGTGGAAAGCACCTCATGGATCACAGAAATTCCAGTGAAACTGCTGAAATTTCAGATAGGCCAAATTTAACAAAAAATGTATCTTTACCTGAAATGGATCTTGAGAAAACTGAAGAATGCAATGTTCTGGAGCCAGAGAGTGTGAACCAAGAGCCACCTCCTGAATGTCCTCAACGCCTTGACGTTTGGGATGGCCCTACAGATAGTGATGTGCAGGTTAGTTGCACAAGTTCCGAGATAACTAAGAATCCTGAAGGCAACAATGCTGAAAACAGCCCTCTGGGAGTCCGTTCATCAGGAAATTGCGACAGAAGTAGTATTTCTAGTGAGTGTACACATTCAAGTGCACCAAGTCCTGACCTAAATGGTTCTTCAGCTGCACTGCTTTCTTGGGATCATGGAACCAATACTGGGTGTCAGGAGGAGAATCAGGATGATGGGAGTAAACAGAATCACCAGGAATCTGGACTAATTACTACTGATGGCGAAGAAGAAGTAATTACTGAGAGGAAGGACCTGGAGAAAAACAGAATGGATGGGTTAGATCACAAGGTTCCTAAATTTTTAGAGATATGGGATGACTCAGTAGATGGTGATTCCTTTTCCTCTTTATCTAGCCCTGAAATAGGTAAATATTCTGAATACTCAGGTGCTTATCAGGAAAGAAACCTAGGGGTTAGCCGTCAGGAGAACAGTGAATGGGACATCGCTGACGCTGTGCAGCCAGAGGATGCCACGCGCATTTCGAGGAGCCCAGGTTCTGATGATGATAGCGTGGGTGATGAGGAGTCAGGGGGGAAAGAGAGCCATTTGGCCACTCACCACATTGCTCAGCGTGAACCCAGAGCTTGGGACTCATTGGATGAACCTAATAAGTTCTTGACCATGACAGATCCCAAGTCTGAGGAAGGATCTGCCTACGTAGGCAGTTCGGGCCCAGCAGAGAACGAGAACACATCAAACCCACTCTGTGACACTCCACAAAGCAGCCCTGATCACTGGAATTTCTCACCGCTAAAGGAGGCTGAAATACAGGTGACAGCAGCAGATAAGGAGACAAGATCTCCAGAAGTAGGGAAGATAAGAAATATCATATGGCAAACATCTCCCAAAACTGAATCAAAGAATGAAAATTATTCTAAATCAGAAGTGTTTAGCTTCTCAGCTGAGAGCACTGAGTGGTGGAATGAATCACTACAGCAGGGGAAACCAATTGAGAGTACATTCGAAGGGGAATTATCTAACCCAGATGGTATGTTAGAGAAGAATTCTTCAGGCTACCACAGCGTGGGTCCATGGGGAGTACCTATTCAGGATGCTATGGAATCCATTGAAGCACGTTGTACTAATCCTTTCAGTGACCAACATCAGTCACCCTTTCTAAATAGTAATGGGGAGAACTCCCACGAGCAACTTTGGAACATTCAACCAAGGCAGCCAGACCCAGAAGCTGATCAGCTTAGCCAGCTTGTAATATTGGACCAAATTAAAGATAAGGATCCCAGAGAGCAAACCTTCATGTCTTCTGCTGGTGACAAACTCAATCCTGAAACACCTACCCAAGAGCAGTGTCAAAATACAGTGCTATCCATCTGGGATCAGCCAGATCCAACATTTACTCACAATGATGAAAATGGATGTGTTATATCTAATGTCTCCACTATTGAGTGTCAAGAAACAAGTTTGTGGGAAGAAGAAAAATCACACCCCAGTGAAACGACAAATTCAAGCATTGCCTCAGAAGATTTCCCTGCTGTCAGTTCTTCTACCCAGTTGATAAAGAATTCGGGTGCCGAATGGGATGATGCTGGCCCCAACGAGAGCCTCCAAAGCACCTTTGCCCCAGATATCTTACATGGAAACTTTCAAGAGGGAGGGCAGTTGGCCTCAGCTTCGCCTGACTTGTGGATAGACGCTAAGCAGCCCTTCAGTTTGAAAGCAGATGGTGAGAATCCTGATATACTGACTCACTGTGACCAAGACAACAATTCTCAGGCTTCCAACAGCCCTGATATATGTCATGATTATGAAGCCAAGCAGGAGACTGAGCAGCACATCAGCGCTAGGATGGGACCCGAAGGGGAAGCCAGGGAATTATATCTCACCGAGCCACAGCTAGATGAAGAACCCAGCCACGAGCCTGGGCAGGAATTTGTTCCACATGGTTCAGAAGCATTTTCTGAGAACACAATTCCACTGTCTCCAGTCAGCGACCAAGCAAACACAAATGGCTCACCTCTGCCTGCCACCTCTCACAGTGGTTCTCCCATAAAGGGTGAGCCCGACATAAAGGGTGAAATCAACACAGGTTTAAAAGCATCAGAAAAAGGAGCTGACCCAGATATGGCACCAGTTTTGGAACCCACTGACAGAACAATCCCAATGATTAAAAAGGTGGGAACCAGAATTTTTGTAAGCCACCAAGAGCCAGCTGTGGATGGCGACAGCTCTTGGATCTCAGAGGACTTTTCTCCTGAAAGTCAGACAGATGCAGGAGCCTTGCTGGACCTTGAGCAGCCTCTGACCACCGAGAACCCTGCCTTGGTTCCCAATGTTCTTCTAGCCTCGGACACTTGTCTGGATGTAAGCGAAGCTGCCTTCGAACGCAGTTTCAGTGACGCCTCAGGTCTCAACACATCCACGGGAACAATAGATGACATGAGTAAACTGACATTATCAGAAGGCAATCCTGATACACCAGTGGATGGGGATGTTGGAAAGCAAGATATCTGTTCATCAGAAGCCTCATGGGGTGATTTTGAATATGATGTCATGGGCCAAAATATTGATGAAGATTTAATGAAAGAGCCTGAACACTTTCTCTATGGTGGTGACCATCCCTTGGAAGAAGGTGCCCTCAAGCAGTCGCTGGCACCTTACACGCCTCCCTTTGACTTGTCCTATCTCACAGAACCTACTCTTGGTGTTGAACTGACAGAGGAAGCTGGGGCTGCAGGGGATGAGTCTCTAGGGAGCGAAGCAGCAGAGATGTTGCTTTCCGCTCTTCCTGATCAAATAAGCAAGGAAAACCACACTGAGACCCAGATCAGACAGCCTGAACACCAGCTGGATGTACTACATATTCATGAAGACCCTGAGTCACTTTCATTGCCTGTGAGAGGTGAGTCCAGTGTGGAGTTGTCGCCATCCAACATTGACTGGGAAGTAGAAACAGATCATTCAGATTCGCCAGCAGGTGGAGACATAGGACCATCAAATGGTAAGAAACATCCCATTCTTCCAAACTGGGAACTGCTGCTTTCATTCAATTAACCCATTTGCAAAACACCTTCTGCCTACCAATGTAGGTAAACAGCAACTAACTACATTTGCAATGCATGCCTAGCCAAGTCCTATATTACAGCAATAATACCTACTGTTTGTATAATACCTATTCTTGAGAGTACAGGAGACGAATAAACAGATTTTTTTTGCTATAAAATATCTTTTTACTACAGTTTACATTCAATATTATTTTGTATTAGTTTCAGGTATACAGAATAGTGATTAGGCAATCATAGGCTTTACAAAGTGTTTCCCTGATATTTCAAGTACCCACCTGGCACCATACACAGGTTTTACAGTATTATCGACTATATTCTGTATGCTGTACTTTACATTCCTGCGACTATTCTGTAACAAATAACCGTTACTTCTTAATCCCTTCACATTTTTCACCCAGTCCCCTCACCTCCCTCTTCTCTGGCTACCATCTGTTAAACAGATACATCTTAAATTATCTCTCTTTAGATGGATCATTTGCAAAGATCACAAATCACATAATGTGTTAATTACGCCTTCTTTCTCCCCTTCTCACCTTCATCTTCCACTGTCAGGTGCCAGCAAGGGAATATTAGAGTTTGAAGAAGAAACAGTAATTTCTACCAAAGTGTCTGGACAGATACAACCAGAATACAGAGAAGAAATGTACACAGAGAAGAATGAAGACCGTTGTACACAGCACATGGATTACATACTTGTAAACCACGAAGAAAATTCACCCCCAAAGCCAGAGGCCTGTGAAGCAGGAGAAAGCACATCTGTATTGGAAGCGTTGCACATAGATTCCCAACAAATGGGGCTGCCGGGAACTCAGTTAGCAAGCATCCCAGACACCTGTCAGCCTGACTCCTTAAATGAAAGAAAAGATCATTCTGCAGAGAGAATGTCTTCCAAAGATGATGAGAGATCACCTCTTGAAAGCCCTGGGCAAGAACAGAGTTGGATGGTCTTGGGCCATAGTGAGGTTGGCCACCTATCATCAGAAGCTACAGACAAAAGGCCTGAATGGTCTGACAAGGCTGTGGAGCCAGCCTCTGATCACAACTTGGGCAAGGGTTCCCAAATGCAAGTGCTGGGAGAAACAATGCCTCTAGAATCTTTAGCACTAGAGGAAGCCTCTGGTCATGGCAGCCAATCTCGGAAGAGCAAGGGCCGAGGCAGGGCGGGCCCAGATGCACAGCCGTTGCAGCCTGTCACCCACGACAATGAATGGGAAATGCTCTCACCGCAGCTGTCTCAGAAAAACGCCATCCCTGAAACGGAAATAGAGGAGGAGACGGAGTTTCTTGACCCCAGAACAAGGAAACCAAGACCAAACGGGTAAGCTACAAGTTGGATTTACTCTTTTCCTGAAAACTATTTCATTAGAAGCCTGCAAAACAGTGAAGGATTATGGAATAGTAGGAATGACTACCTTGCTTATATTTATTGCAAAGCATACCATCAGAAAAAATAGCTGGTGGATAACCATAATGATAATAATGATTTGTATATATTTTCAGCCAAAAAAAAGCCCCTTTGCTTTTCACCCAGGATCTTATACCTACCCTCCCATTATTTACCTTGATTCCACCTATTCAACACCAGTTTTGTTCTTAAACAGGCAGTTGGAACTGACATGGGGAGGGCACTAACATTAATTCACAGCACCAGGCAGTTTGCAACATTATCTAATTTAATCCTAACAACAACCCTGAGGTAGGAGATATTATTATCTTTATTTTACACATACCATGGGGGAAGGAGACTTAAGATTCAGGGAGACTCTATGACTTGCCTAGAATCCAGGAACCAGAGTGAACGGTCTGGGATTCAACGTTTTCTACCCCCAAAAACCTATACTTCCCTTCAGACACACACAAAAGCACCTACCTTACAGTAGGAATAAGGAGACTGCATAGCAGGATGAAAATCTTAGTATGAAATACCATTCCTTAATTGGCTGAAAAATTGGCAAACAACCATCAAACCAGTGATTCATTTATTCTTCCTCCCTCCCTCCCTCCCTCCCTTCCTTCCTTAACTCACCATGTGGTTTTTGAGAATCTGCTGTGTGCTGAGTGGCTGGGACGCCAGTGGATGGGCAGCCAGTGGATGTATAGCAGGGAAGAGGATGTCATCCCTGTCCCCAAGCCTCTAGGCCCTGCTGACACTGGAGTTATTCATGTTTCTCTTCATTTGCCCTCCTGCTTTCAGAGATAAAAGGGCAAATTGTGAAAAGTATCTTAAGAAAAGGGGGAAATATGATTTCTCTATCAATTTCTCTACAATGAAGTAGAGAAAAGATATATTTTTTTCTACCCATTTTGGGAGAATAAAGGACTATAAGCATCAGTACTCACTATGGGTCAAGAAATCTGGACTTCAGCCTGACTGTCATATTAGTTATATATTTTAGGATAACTAGGCTTAAATTTCCTAATCTGTAAAACCGGTGGGTGGGGCTGAAGGATCTCAAGCCTTCCATCAGCATGCAAAGTTAATTTGTGTATAAATACAAGGTATCCAGAAGAGCTCTGGTACTCACAAACTACATTTCTCCAGGAAGAGAACAGAGAACCCAAAGAAAAGCAGGGGTATGTTGAGGGTTAGTAAAGTTCCATAAAGAGTTAAAAGCTGTGCCATAGTCAAGTGCAGCTTCATAAATCCAGCCATTTTCAGTTGGTCTAATCTTTTCTTCTTCCTGTCAAGCTATTCCCTTCCAGAGACCCCAGATCCGTTATCAGCAGTAGAGCAGCAGATGGACCCCAGCAGCCGTGCTGGCATTGTTATAGATTGTGCTAACAACTCAGGAAGCCTGGAGTTGGCGGAGCTATTGTTTGGCTTCTTGTCTGCATTTTGCACATGCCCCTGAAATCAAACAGATGATAGTATTCAACTGTGCCACTTGCCCCTTTTCTTTCAATAAGATTTCTTTGCTCATCCCTTTTTGCTCAACCCCTGCAGCAGTGAGGGATTCTTTCTCACAGTTGGGAAAGGGGGCAGATTTTTCTGCTGGCATTTTTATTACCTGTTGCATAAATAATTTACTCGGAAATATTTGTTTTATTAAAATACTAGGATTATTACTAGTATCACTACTAGTATCAAAATATTAGTACTTGAAAGCTTCCCTCTGTATTAGATTTTGGAGGAGGCAGAGCTGTTTAAAGCAGTGACTCTCTAGTTGGGGTCCAAAAACCAGCGGCCTCAGCCTCACCTGGGTATTAGTTACAAATGGAAATGACCAGCCCCATACCGGGGCTCTGAATCAAGAACTCAGGATGGGGTCTAGCCATCCGCGTTTCAACACTTCCTTCAGGTGATTCTGATACATGCTCAAGTTTGAGGATCACTGGTCTAAAACTTATTCCCAACCCTCTAGGAGTTGACAGTTTAATAAGGGAGTTAAACATAAGTAAAAAGGTAGACAATAGTGTAATACTTGAAGATAGTCAATGACCAACGTCAGTTTAGATAGAAATAGCTACCAATTATAAGCATTTGCCATGGACCAGGTACTAAGCACTGTGTACGCATGATCTCGCATTACTGTGGCAACTGTATGAGGTAAGAATTATACAAAGGAGGAAAATGATATTCAGAAAGGCTGAATCACTTGCTCTGGTTTATAGTTAGAAAGTGAAGAAGCTGGAGCTTGAGTTTGAGTCTCTCTGTATCCAGAGTGTATGTTAATGCTAGTAAGTAAGAGGAGAGGCATCTGTGTACAGTGTTTTACAGAAGAACCCAGACAGCTTACTATCCAGCAGGATCAGAAGGCAGAGTGTCCAGGGCCCATTATATTTTAAGGGCCCATGAGAAGCTTTGAATTTCTTTTAAAATCAAAAAGAAAAAAATGATTACTGGATACTCCCTTATGGATTATATTTATTTCTGCCAACAAGGATGTAAAATAAATTTTATATATATATATATATATATATATATATATATATATATATATATATATAATTTTTAATGAAAGACGGAGCCCATGAAGGCAAAAGTGTCTAAGACCCATGAAAATCCTACTGTGCCCCACAGGGTGCAATTCAAGATGAACATTAAATGAAAGTCATAATGTAGAAAGACACAGAAGGGGTGAGAGGCTAGTCAAGTTAACTGGGAAGAAGAAAATGACGGAAATCATGCAGACAGGAAAGGAATCACAGAAATAACATGATAAGATAGCCATATTTTGCTAGCCAAAAACCTGGAAACATATTCTAACAGATAATCTCATCATAGGACAGAATACCCAAAATGAAGTCTGTCCTGAAAAAAAAAAATTAAAACCTGATCTTCAAAAATAGAAGTAGGTTGCTAATATATGCAATATGACACTGTAGCTACAGATTGGCTTCTTGCCCTTCTCTCACCCAAGTGTGGCCCCTCTCAGCATTCACACCATCTTGAGAGCAGTAAATCCTATTTTCAAAACCTGAGGAAGTGTTAGATGTTTTTGCTCCTCGCCCTCCACCTACTGACTCTTTTCACCAAACTTGTTGTAAGTGGTAAGAGACACACTCTCTCCCTTAGGATGTTCAGCACTGTGTTTTAGCTCCCTAGGATCAGTCTCCCCAGAGGTTCTGCCAACACCTCGGTCACCCTCCAGCTGTAGACCCACCAGCTGAGGCTCGCACACTAATTCCTGAGACCGTGATGGATGGGCCTGATCTCCCCTCTGTGGTCACAAAGAACATCTGCAGAGTAATCAGCAGCACACAAACGTTTCTGAAAATGAAGAAGCACTTATATGTTTATTTTAAAGAAGGCATGGTTGCAAGGATGCCACATGAAGGAAGGATAATTTGATTATATATTTGTCAGGGTTCTCTAGAGAAACAGAGCCAATAGGAGCAATAGAAGATCATGTGTATGTGTGTGTGTGTGTGTGTGTGTGTGTGTATCCATGATTATATATATATATATAATGATTATATATATATCTCCATGATTATATATATATAATATCCATGATGTGTGTGTGTGTGTGTATGTATATGTGTGTGTGTATATATATATATATATATATATATATATATACACATATATAAATTGTTTTAAGGAATTGGAATTGGCTCACAGAATTTTAGGGACTGGCAAGTCTAAAATCTGTAGGGAAGGCCATGAGCTAGAAACTAAGGCAAGAGTTATGACAACATATTACAACCTTGAGTTCAAATTCTGCAGGGCAGTGGAGTCTCTGTGTTGCAGATTTGAGGAGAGTTCCTTCTTTATAGGGAACCTTCAGACTTTTCTCTTAAGGCCTTTGACTGAGTAGATGAGGCCCACACACAGTTGGGAGGGTAACTGCCTACCCAAAGTGTGATGGTTTCAATATTAATCACATCTAAAAAATAGTGTCATAGCAACATTTAGACTGGTGTTTGACTAATAAACAGGGCACCATAGCCTAGCCAAGATGACACGTAACATTAATCATCATAGGTTATATTCAAAAGCCTGAACTACATGCTAAGCGAGCATGAAACCATTACATTCGTAAACTCACCACCTGAATTATATAAAAATGGGGCAACCGATAAACAAACACATTGGCTTTCTATAGGTGTGGGGTAAGGAAAGAGCTATGCAGGGTGAGTAAAGGAAATAATTTCCAAGAGGACTAAGAAAGTTGACAAAACTTGTCCAATCTTTTGTAGATATGTACAGCAGTGGGTGGTGGGAAGGAGAGTGAGGGAGAGGGGGAGAAGAATTGAGGGGTTGCTGTTGTCATGTGTACTTCGAAACAGAGTTCTTGGAAGTAACCTGGCCCTTATATTAGTGGAGCTCTATCTTGTCTCCTAGCTCTGAGAGGAGAGTTAATTGGTACTCCCTAAAATAAAAATGACCTTTACACATCATCCGTTTCATATTTCACATGACCTGCTTCTTATGGTGATTTCTGTGCATCATTTCTTTTTAGATTAGTAAACTTCGAACTTTACCTCTATGTGACAACACTATGGAAAACGATTCATATTCTTCCCTGTAACCCCATTAGACCTCTTCATGTTTTTCATTAAGTCCTTCTGAAATCAGGCTTTTTCTCTCCATGACTTATGGTTGAGAAGTGAGTACATTGGGTCTTATACCCATGTGAATATTGAAAATGAAAAATAGGTAAAGAAATAATCCATTCACTCTTTCTCTTAGTGTTGAGTGGTGATATGTTTGGGCACTCAGAGAAGAATCAGGCTCTTTGAGCACATTCTACCCCGTGTCTAGGTCCTGCTGTTTGGATGGGCTCTATCCCAGTTCTAAACATTCGCCCTTTCTCCAAGGTAAGTTGATACTCCATAAAGTACAGTGTTCCCTTGTTTATTCACTGTGTTTTGGCTTTGCCCTGAACTAAACCTTGGAGAACAAACTTGACACTGATTCTGTGTTCATTTATTTTGGTAATTGTATTTAATCGTTTGGTGTGTTTGGTGAGTTGGTGGTGATAGTTATGATTACAAGTCTTTAAACTTGCTCTTTAATTCAGGCCATAGTCTCCTTTCTAAAAAATAAAATAAAATTTTGGGGGTGTCTCTCCCCCATCCCACCTTCATCGCTGCCACCTCTGCACTGCTGGCCAGCCCTACTCAAACTTCCAATTAGTGCTTCCAGATAGACAAATACATTATTGTCTTTGGTCCACCCAATCGCCATTTGCAGTAGGCCAAGTTTTATTATCGCTCTTTCATAAACTGACTCAAGTGAACTGTTGAATGTCATCCAGAAATGAGACAGTAGTAAAGCTGGGACTTGAATGTAAGTCTTCTCCTTTCTAGCCCGAAACAATCATTTTCTTTAACTTCTTTTATAGGTTGATGCATTTATTCCTATTCTCCCCTGGTCCCATTAAAAGACACATCAAGTTTAATAGCCCAAGTTCCCAACTTGCCTCTACTGTTTACACTGTCATGTGACCTTCTGAGCTCTTTTCACTCCTGAAAATATGTTTTCCACCACAGCAAATCTGTGACAGCTACTGTCGTGTCTATGGGCTGCTCCCTGTCTGTGCAGTGTGGGGCCAACCCTAGTTGCCAGAGGCCAGAGGGAGGTGAGAGAATCAAAGCCCTTCAATGTGCATTTAAGTTTTCCAAATATATATAGATGTGGTATTTTGTGGTGAGAGATTTTATAGGAAGAGAAAGCCACGAGTGCCAAGATGAGGTGGTGCAAGTCAGCTGTCCTGTGGAAGGAACACCCGCAAAGGAGCCCGTTTCTGTTGTGTTGGCTTCCAGTTTGAAGGAAAAAATCCAAGGTACTTCTCTGGCTGGAATAGCGGAATGTCAAAACTAATGTCAGAAAAAAATACCTTCATGAATATTTATAACATTTTAGGAAAACAAAAAGTTACGTCTTTTAAAAAATTTTTCATCTGAGGATATATTTTAATTGATTTTAGAGAGAAAGAGGAAGGGAGAGAGAGAGAGAAACAAGGATGTAAGAGAAACATTGATGGGTTGCCTCCTGATCAGTTGCCTCCCAGAGGCACCCCAACCTAGGGATGTGCCCTGACCGGGAATCGACCCTACAACATCTTGGTGTACAGGATGACCCTCCAATCAACTGAGCCATCTGGCCAGGGCAAGAAGTTATTGCTTTTAAAAACAGGATGCATTCATATATCAGGAACCCAGTAGGAAAGAGATAACACATTCAAGTAAGGATAATTTGAGAAATATTTAATAAAGGGAGTATTTGCAGGGCAGTGGAGAGCACAGGCATTGGGGTGGGGGTTGGGGATTGGGACAACTGTAATAGAATAACAATAAATAAATAAATAAATAAATAAATAAATAAATAAATAAAATAAGGGAGTATTTATAAAGATGGAGGCAAAGTGTGAGAAACCCACAAGGAATAGCACAGCAACCCAGGAATAGTAACAAAACAGCTATTTTTACCCTTAGGCCTCAGGAGTGAGGGGAGGGGTTCATTACGGGAATCCAGAACAGGAATTTCAGGTTGAAAGGGTCCCACTGAGAGGAGTGACCTGCTGAGGGACAGTCAGCCCCAGGCTTTCCCACAAGAGGAAGCCAGGTGAGTGCCTGTCCTTTATCTCCCTCAGATTCCCGCAAGGAGACCTCCAAACCAAGTGAAATTCAGCAGGTGAGGGGGCCTCCTGGGGCAGGAGCAAGTAGAGTAAGTAGGAGAGTGGACCGGAGGACCGGAAGGAAGTTTTTCAGCACAGCTGGCGTAATTGGACAGTGGTGGAATCTCAGCTTCTGAAAAGTGCACTGAGATATATTAACATACAGGATTAGTTAACTATTTTGGAGGATCTGTTTTCAGGATTTACCTGAGAATTCTTTGAGGACAAACGCTGTCAAAAAGTTACTCCAGGATTGGGTCACCCTCTGTAGAAATTCAAGGTGAACCAACAGAGGAAATTAGAATGCTACCTTCCCTCCATTTAACTGTTGGCTAAGAGACATGGCTTCTTTTAATTGTCAACATACGAGGTTTGTTTTAAGTAATGGCCAGGAAGTAAAAATTTTAATTCACTCCCATAAACTATCTCAAAATGTTGATTAACTCAGAATAAAAATTTATGGAAGACTGAGTAAAAAAATACGTAATACATATGTTTCTTTACATGTTCCAGAATCTGCTCTGGATCAAGCCTAAGTCAGCAGAGAACTGTATACATGCACCATGTTGCAGAGAACACCATACATTTTCTTTATCCTGTATCTTTACCTTGTGTAGCATTGGCTTACCTTGATGGAAAACCTTAGGTCAACCCAACGAAACTTATCTCTATGCCTGTGGTGTTAAGACCACAGTTTTCTAATCAGAGCATCTGTGCTCCAGTGAGCAAATCCAATCCAATTTCCATCTTAACTATTAGTTCAGGAACCTGGCTTACTTTAATCAATGATATATATGTAATTGATCATGTTTATTCTTTTGAGCCAGCTCCTTGGAAGCTTACACTTCACAGCCAAATTTATCACTCATCAGTACCAAGGGTAAAGAATTCTAGAATACGTATTTTATCGTATTAGTTATGTCCTAATGCCATGTTGTGGTCCCATCACTCTTTTACTTTTTCAGCTATTTTTAAGTCATGTGATGGTGGTGGATTTTTACGTATCTACTAACATTTCCTTAAAGGGGAAGTATAAATAAATGCATATATCCTTTTCATAGAACTCTCATCGTTCCCCCAAAGACACTTCATTTTATTTCTTTCCTCTTTGCTCTTATCCCAGTACCTCTTTTAATTCTTTGCTCCCCACCTTATTTTCCTGCATATTGAAATTCTACTTTTCACTGAAGATCCAGACCAAATGTCTTTTCCTTTCTAAGCTATTCTCCACTCTTTTCAAACAGAAGTACTCTCTCCCTCCCCTGAATCTCCCTCTACTTTGCTCCGCTTTTGTGGTCTTGCTCACATTCTGCCTCATGTTGTATTTATAGACTCTTTCCTTAACCTACCTAAATGTAAGCCACTCAAGACTTGATTTGCCTTCTACATCTTTATATCCCACACTGCCATAAACAGCATTTATACTCATTAAGTTTGACATAAAGTCAAATATTAATTGAAGGGCGATAAAAAGTCATTTAGTGAGGGAATATTAGGAACTGTAGTGGATATCTAGTTATTTCTACGATGTGAAATCAGTCAGATTTCCATAATTGACCCTGGCCTTTGATTTTCCTTCATCACACACTCTTGTCTGGTTTGCAAATCAGTCATATTGGCATCATAAAGCTAACTAGGGAGCCCTACCTCTTTTTTCTGTTTTTAGAATAACTTATAGAATCCAGGTGGGTTATGTAACACAGGAAGTTTAGGTAACATTCATTTATAAAACTGTGCCTGTTGCTTATTTAGGGGGATAGAATGTTCTACCAGTAATTTGATTTCTTATTGGGTTGTCTCTTCAGGTGTTCTACTTCTTTCTGCATCAACTTTGCTATTTTATATTTTTCTAGAAAACTGTCTATTTCATCAAAGTTTTCAAAATTTTTAGAATAGAGTTCATATATTCTTTTATTTTTAATCTGTACTTATATGCTTTTGATTTCTAATATTATTTATTTGCACCTTCCCTCTTTTTTTCTTGTTCAATCTTTCCAGAGAGCCATTCATTTTATTAGTCTTTTTCTAACAACTAGATTGGTTTTATTGATTTTTCCTATTGTTTCCTTATTTTCTACTTTATTAAATTTTGATTTCATTATTTTTTCTGATGTTAATTTTGCTATACTGACTTCCTTCTTGGTAGTATATGGCACGTCCTTTCTACTTGTCTCAAAGGTCACAGCTTTTGCCACTGAGCACCAATCACTATTCATTTCTGCCAAGATCTCCATAATTTAACTGTGAGTTCATGGAGTGCCATGCTAGCTTCCAGTTCTAGTTCAAGAGGTAAATCAGGAACTAGAATTGTTTTTCAGACCTTGATCTTTCACCTAACCGTACTGGAGGTAGCTGCCATCTCAACTTTATAATAGCCCAGCTTAGTGAAATTACCTATCTGAGCCCCAGCTTCTTATCTGTAAACTATCAGTGCAGCAAACACGCCTTCCATCCAAGCTTATATTGTAGCCCTGCCCTGGTCAGCCACTAGACTCCTGTCTCCATCCTACCAACCTGGCCCTAAATCCATTCTCCACTCATGGGCTTGAATGACCATTTCGAATGTAGATATTGTCCTATCACTACCAGCCTTCTTAAAAGCTTCCAATTTTGGAATAATCCGAAAATACTGTATCCTATAAGGCCCTATGTGTCCTAGTTACTGCTTACATTTCTGATCACTAAGACCACTCTCTCCATCAGCCCTCGGTCTTGCACACCAGATTCGTTTCAATTTAGTGAGGTAGTGCCAGCTGTTGATGTGGCTGGCTTATTCTCATTGCGCGTGGCTCCCCAGCTTCTATAACTGTTTCATCTAGAGTAGCAGCAATTGCACCGCCAAGTTATTCTAGCCCAGTGATTCTCAACCAGGGATAATTTTGCCTCCCCACCCAGGGAACATATGGCAATGTCTGGAGACATTTTTGGTTGTCACAGCATGGGTAGATCCTACTGTCATCTAATGGGTAGAGGCCACGGGTGCTGCTACAAATTCTACAATGCACAAGAGAGCCCCCACCCCGCCCCCCAGCAGAGAATTAGCCAGTCCTAAATGTCAATAGTGCTGACACTGAGAACAAAGTGCTATCCCAACACCCTGCTTTATTTTCTTCCTAGCCCTTTTTTTCTAAGTGAAA
Source organism: Pteronotus mesoamericanus (assembly GCF_021234165.1). Classification (NCBI taxonomy): domain Eukaryota; kingdom Metazoa; phylum Chordata; class Mammalia; order Chiroptera; family Mormoopidae; genus Pteronotus; species Pteronotus mesoamericanus. Next base: position 10,306,996 of record NW_026555245.1, read on the forward strand.
GATCTTCTATTTATTGTCTGATTGATTTTGCTGTGTCTGTCTCCACCTATGAGAATGTACTCTCCAAGAAAGTGGAAGTTTGGTTTGTCTAGTTTCTCACTGTACCTCTAGTGCTTAGAACAGCACCTGCCACATAATAGGCACCCCATAAACATGCCTGACTGAATGAGTGGAAAAGAAAGTGAAGTTTGTCGAACGTAATTTGCTGTTAATAATTTCTGGTGTTTGCTACTTCTTTTTCCAAGGCAGATGTGCAAGATTTAGTTTGGAAGCATCTTCATCAGTTCAGACTGCTATAAAAAATTGCCATAAACTGTCTGGAGGCTGGAAGTCTGAACTCAGGATGCCAGCATGGCTGGGTTCTAGTGAGGACCCTCGTCCAAGCTGCAGACTGCTGACTTCTTTCTGTATCCTCACGGGGCAGAAAGAATAAGAGAACTCTCTGGGGTCTCTTTGATAAGGGCACTAATTCCATTCCTAAGTGCTCCCACTCCCATGGTCTCATTTAACCCTAATTCCATAACCCCCTCCTAATACCATCACATGGGGGGTGGGAGGGAGGGCTTCAATATACGACTATGGGGCACCCAGGCATTCATTTCCTAACAGAAATGCACACCTTTCTTTTCTACTGTTGCACAATTCATCTTTTCCTTTCCTTTGAAATTTGAGGCCATAGCTACCTATTTTTAGGATTCTTGTGATCCTCCTGTTCATTACAGTCCCTCCAAGGTCCTTATGGCCTTTCAGATTTCCCCGAGTGCCATTATCCACGTCACTCAGCCTCCTGAAGAAAAATAGGTGCCACTATTCAATCTTTTTCTTCCTTGATTCTCTGTCGCCTAAACCAGTTTGATTGTCCAGAGAGGAAAACATGTTCTACCTACCTAGTCATCTGTGATACCATCAACTCAAGTAGCAGTTGACAATATATAATCGTCAAAGACTTATTTGCTTTAATTTTTTAACTCAATTTGTTAATAATCATTTGCAAGTATTAAGCTCTCAAAGAATAACTAAAATTCCACTGGAGAATCTGACTTCTACCATGTCTTTTTTTTTTTTTTTTTTTTTTTTTTTGTCTATGTAATAATCAGGATGCTACTTATTGTATTGAAGCAGTAATTCTTATTTTTCAAAATAATCATAACTGCTTCCATGTAATGAATGAAACAATGCGTGTCCTTACGTGGTGAGCTGACTCTGAGGGCTGCCATGCCCTGGCATCTGAGGTCATCCTGCTTAACAAAAGGAAATACCATTTAAGACAGCAGATGTCTCCCATTTCCCCCATTTAATGAAGTATTACTAAAACGTTGTAAAGGTATCTGTGACTGGCCTGATGACAGACTTAAGCACTTTCCATATCAACTGTTGACTTTTAAAATAGACATTATTATTATGTAGACCGTGGCCAGGTCCTCAGTTGGTTAGAGTGTCCTGATTCACCAAGGGTGCAGGCTCCATCTTCAGTCAGGGCACATGCAAAAGAAGCAACCAGTGAATACATCAATAACTGGAACAACAAAACATTTTAAAATAATGAAATAAAATAGACATTATTTAGAACAGATTTAGTTACAGTGTTCATTCTCCCCACACTTACCTCTTCATTCTGCAGCCTCCAACTGCTGCCTTTTTCTGAGAAAGGAGACTCCTTCTAATAAGCCAGAGTTTCACAAAGACCAACACGGGGGTTTTCCACCCTTCTCCCTGGGCACCCAGAGAACAGCCAGCCCTGAAGCCATCTGCTCTCCCCCCGACGAGTTTTGGTTCACATTTGGGAAACACACCAGGCTTTCGCGGAACCTCTGCCAGCCAGGGACCCTGCAAAGTCGTGCCCTCCTGCTTGTGCCACCCCTCACCTTCCCAGAGGTGAAAGGTACATGAGAAACGATCTCATAACCGATCATAATTCTGAAGAATTTTGTGAGCTTTTAATTTAAGTAAAGATGTAAAATTTTCTTCTTCCTCTCTCCCTTCCCCACTACCCTCTCGCTGCCCCAGCAGCCATGGGAAGGACACAAAATGCCCTTCATTTTCAAAATATGAACTAATATTTCTTAAACTATAAGAATATTTTAAGGAACTAACATTTCTTAAATACGTACCGTGGCCAGGATACTCCACGGAGTAATTCCTGTTCTCATCTTAACTCGAGTTAGAGCTCTTGGAGATTACCTGAAGCTGCCCTATTCCCCTACTCTATCCCAGCCGCTCCCAACCAACCCACCACCCACCCCGCCAAAAAAAGGGAAAAGATCACATAACACGGGATTTCTAACAACCCAGCTCTGAAGATGGTGTCCATAGTTACTCTTTGCATTGACATTTTGCTTAATTATGACTATAAGTCTTTGCTTGGTTTCTCTGACAATACATTTTTTTCTTTGAATATCAGACAAATGAATCCATGCCTTTCCATTATGCAAGCTTTTCGATCATACTTCCTTTGCTTTAACTACATCAAATATTTCTGTTTTTAGAATTAATGGTAGTATTAGTAACTAGCATTTACTGTAGATTTATTTTAACCCGGCCTCTCTAAGATCTCTACCTAGATTATCTTATTTTAAAGTAACATAAATATTGTTACTATTTGTGAGTCAGTAGTCCTAGGCACCAGGCAGTTTAGTAGCTGGTCCAAACTTCCTAATAAGGAGTGGAAGTCAGGTTCATGACTCCCACTTCTGACTCCAGGGTTCACATGCTTAATGGCTGCATGCCTTGTCTCTTAGTAGATGAAACTGACTGTGTGGATCTTGGGCAAACATGCTAACTTTCTCTAGAACTTCTAGTTGCACGTCTTTATGCGCCCCACTATGCTTTCATATAGTCCACTGTTGTTCATAGTCCAGGAAATGAAAATAATTGCACTACCTTCTTACTGGGTGCACTGTGAAGTTACAGGAGTTTTAAATTAAAAAAAAAATAGGTTTCCGGGGAACTAAATTCCTTCCAACCTGTGCCCTGAGCTCATTCCCATCCAATCTCAATAACAGGAGTGGCAGCGGTATTTCTGAGCAGATACAAAAATCAAGGTGCATCTCTGACTCCACAACCTGGGTGAAAGAGTGTTTTGCATTCCCAAAGGAAACTCCGCACAGCCCCAGCTCTGTCCCCCAGTCCAAGCAGTGGCGGGGGGCCGGCGCAGTGCGCGATCTGGAGGCAGGTGATCATCCTTATTTAGATGTGCCAGGGATCATGTGACCAGAAAATGGAGGCGAATCTGTATTTCCAGTTAACTGCTCCAGAAAGGAGATGCTGAGCAGCTGTAACAGAGCATCCTTCTCAGCCTCCGGGTAGCCAGCCTCCTCGCATCCTCAGAAGGTAGGTGGGTCCGGAAGCGGCTTTCGGGGGATGGGTGTGGGGAGGACAGATTGCGATGGAGAGTGTTGTTCTCGCGCCTGGTCTGTTGCTGCGGGGAAGTTGGAGGGGGAGAAAAGAGGGGGATGAGAGGATGCGGAGCTCTGCCCGGCCCCTCACGAGTGACAGCTGGCGGCTGCTTTTCATTCCATAGCAACTCAAACTGGCGAGGCCTGCGGTCCGTAATGCTATTCCCTGCCCCTCCCTCAGCGGTCAGGTAATTAAACACAGACCTGCACAGCTATCAGCATTTTTAATTCCTTTATGTCTATGATGAAAATGGAGATAGAAAAATCAAAGGCAGTGACAGTTTGGAAACAGTTTAAGACTTTTGCCTAATGGGTATTACACTGTCTATTTGGATTTACTTGAGAAGCTGAGCGACCCTAGTATAGTGGCATTTTTATTTTTTATATTATTGCTAATAGTTATTGAAGATAGTAACGTACACCTCTCTTCTCCTAACGAGTCTTATAGCCTTTAAAGCTTACCTAAGTTCTAAACTGCAAAATAGGTCATCCTCAGAAATGGATTTACATTGCTCTATTGCCTTTTCAAAATCAATGGGCAGGATACACTACCTATAAAATATCAGTATTTCCCTGAGGAACTAAAGATAGCTGAGGAACTAAAAAAAATTACTATCTGATCAATTTCAAATAAGAAATGCCTAGGTTGTTAAATTCTTCTGCGGAAACAAACAAAAACAAAACAAAACTAGACTCCACTTAAAAGGAAAGATTTAAAGTCTGATTCTGCCTAAGGTCAGAGTACTGGTCATGGTGATTTAAGGTGAAGGAAACATAAGCTCCATAAACTGCCCTTCTTTCCTATGAACTCTTGATATGGTGTCGATCTTACATAAAATGTGCTTCAAGCACAGCTTCCCGACTCATTCCAGCCTGATGGCCACCCTGAACCCTGCTCTCCTTACCACCTCCTGCCTCCGGAGAAAACTGGAAGCTGCCGCAAATGAGTCCTTTCAAAGTGTTCTTTTGATGAAAGTTTCCTTAAAATCATAATTGATAATATTCACAGATTTTAAGAATCATTAGATTAAAAGTCCTGGTGATTAAAAAAATGCCCCAGAAAATTTCTCTTAATTGATAACAGAGACTTCTTATCTAGGAGAAAAACACTGCCTTTATGGAAATGTCTCTATTAGTAAATTACACATATTTAGGATAGTGAAAGATCTTTTAAAAATGGCTTCAACCTTGCACTGCAACTCAAAGGCAAATAAAAAACTAGAGGAGGCTGTTGTCATTCAGAGTTAGCAACACCTAAACATCCCCCAGAGAGTTAGCTTTGTAATGCAAAATTACCCTTTGTGTCCTAAATAAGATCTAAAGCTTCACAGGTGCTTAAGGATAGCAAGCCAGATTGCTCTCCCTATTAACAAAAAGTCAAATTAGCTTTTTTCTAATAGTTAAGGCTCTCCTTTCGCCCCAATGAATTTTCATTTTCATTCTATTTGGTTTTCATCCTTGAATGGCTTTGTAGTTGGGGGGAGAATGTAGCTCTTATTAAAGGATTCTAAAACTTCTTTGATCTCTAGATTTCATATTTTCTTTCTAGCTAGAAAACAGTGTTTGGAGTTTGCACATAGTTTCAGATACTTAATACTGGTTACAGAGGGAAAGTTGGAGTTCACCTACAGGAAGGAAAAAAAAAAAAAAAGCTTTTTTCCCCTTCTTATCTAGCCTGGAATTTCTTGCACTTTGTTTGACATGCCAAGATTTTGCAGAATCTTTACACAAGCCAAGCTTCTGCTAGAGTGGTATTGCACTTGGAATGAGTTCTCAATTTCTTATCAATTCCAGTTAATCCGATAGTTAGGGTGAGAAGGGGCAGAGGGAAAAATAGTGGAGGACAGATTCTGTCCCTGGTATCCTGTCTGCATCAGAATTGACAGCATTTTGATACAGATCCTTCTGGATTAATAATGGCAGGAATTGTGGGATACCGGTCCGTAAGTGCGCAAGAAGGTATAGGAGAAGACACAGGAGAGGATGCTCCCTTTTCGAGCACCGTATCAGTTGAGGGCTTTGTCAAGCCATTTGCTGCAAGTTTGATAGTTGCCTGATTTCTATATTATACTTGCATGCTGAGTTTCAACTATTAAAATAAGCTGAAATAAGTCCTAGAATTAATTTTGACTCCTTCAGTTTTCAGACAAAAAGCACTCATTAGAGTAACTGGATTAAGACTACGCAGTCCACGTCGGCTGGGATCAGAACCAGGGTGGTCTAGCTCTTGATCTTGTGCTATTTCCTTCTACCCCAGGGCCTTTGAGAAGCCCTTAGCAAATAAATTTCTCAGAGCTTTAAAAGAGAAAAAAAAAACTATCAGTCTTATATTTTAAGGATAAATTGGCATTTCCTAATTCCTCACAAAACTTAGAAATTTGGGGGAAATGCAACTGAATGCCACACTTAGAGACTACATTTAGAACGAAGTGCTATCCCTAATGGCTGCATGTGATACAGAGGTAATTAAGATGCAATCTCTTACCTCACTCTAGCAGGGAGGAGGGGTAAAACAAATGGCTTGCAAAGTGAGAAGTGAAGTCTGATCCTTACCAGTTATAACTGAGGGGCTCTGGGCCTTCAAAGGTGGGAGAGCCTTACTCCTTCTTCTTTGTGAGAAAGGAGCGAGGACAGGCTTCATGGATGAGGTGGAGTCAATAGTTGAGGGAAGGAGCGTTTCAACGGGAAGGAATATAAAACTATAGAGACAGGAGAACTATCAGCAAAACTTGAGAAACTACGAGCTCATTTTGTCTGCAAGATAGAGCTTTTGGGGCCACCAAGGGTGTGGAATGATCTAAATAGTGGAGAGCCCTGAGGGTCAAACAAAGAAGTTTGCATTAAATGTGTTGACGTTGGGAAGCCAGTGTTTTGTGAGCTCCTGTTGTGACTGGCAATAGACTGACAATGGTGTTGGAGAGTGAGGAGGCAAGAAAGGAAGTGGTAGTCCACCTGAAACACAATGGAGGGCGGGGCTGTGTCTTGGATGGAAAGAAGAGAGGCAATTCCAGAACTGCAGACCTGGAAGTCTGCAGTGCTTGAAAATGGAAGGAGATGAGAATCTACTGCGGAGATGCCTACAGAAGAATTGCCTACCCTGTGACAGGTTATCATTTCATTCCTCATAACTGAGGATCTGCAGCCTTGCTGCACTTGACGTAAGTTAATAAAGGCAAGGTGAAGAAAGCATGAAGCTCTCTCCTCTGTACGAGATAGAGCTAACTTCAGCAGAAGCACTTGCAAAAAGCTAAACCCACGCCTGATTAGTCAGCATTAGGTTATGGTCCCAATGCTGGACCATCGTTTCTATGGCTACACGTTCACTGTTACCAAGAGCACGGGTCTGCAAACCTCTGTTATATACTAAGGTGGACCTATGGGGAGGTGTGAAGAGGATGGTGACATTTCCTTCAGTTGTCCTCTTCCCTCCCGAGCAGTGTCTGTCTGGCCCTGATCTTACAAGGAGAGGAAGGGGAACACCCAGTCTGAGAACAGGCATCAGGCCAAATAGTGCCTCTGACAAGCTGCAAGAAGGTTCTGACTCAGAGTGGAAAAACAAAATGAGTCTTGATTGTAGGCATGGGGCTGGGGACAAAGCAGGGCAATAGGGAAAAGAGCTCAGATGTAATCTATCCCTGCCCACTCTCCAACCTGTCCATAAGGTCCTGCCCAATTACGACCTTTGGCCTGGTGACTTCCAGGCGCATCCACTCTGTGCCCACTGTTGGAGGAACTGCTTCTGTCCCTGAAAGGCCATGGTTGGCTCCCACGGCCTTTTATCCCACCCGTGCTGTTTTGTGTGACCCTGTATGTGTCTTTTCCTCTTTAGTCTCCTAAATTTTAAATTTTTTGAGGTAGGGTGTGTGTCTGAACAATTGTCTTTGTAATACACCCTCCCCTGGACTAGTTTAATACTCTACATATGGGTCTAGGACTCAAATGCTTTCTGAATTCCTACCAGAAAGAATAGCCTGGGAAGCAGTGAGTACCAGAGAAGCTAGCTCTGTCAGAGCTTGTGGGAAACTGGTTTGGAAACCCTAGGTGGATAATTGAAATTGTTTAGGTGTAGTTTTGCCTGCAGACAGAGATCTTTTAAAGTTCCATCCAATCCAAAAATTCAGAAAGGAACACAGGCTTTCTACAGTGCCCTAAAAAGCATGATCTAGTATTGTCCAAACCCAACAAGGAAGCCCCATTGATAAAGCCACCATTGCCCATGAAGCAAGAGAACTACAAGAGGAATAAAAATAAAATGACACTTAGCAATTACATTTTCCTATGTGCAACTCCTAGAAATATCCAGGAATAGCTGATGAAATTAGAAGTTCTATAAATAGCTCTTCTTAAAATAAAACAGGAATAATCTTAAGAGAGTACCTATATGTTAGGAGGGCAGGTAAATGGAGATGAGAGGAGAACTAGAGATTATTGATTCATGGAAAGGTCAGTATTGATAACTGAAAGAAAGCAAACTTGGGATGGGGTAAAGCCCCATGTTTGGGCCGGTCTTGGGGATTTTTTCTTTGTGTATTAGACTGAGTTCAGGGGTGATCCAAGGTTAAGTTCTTAAGATAAGACCTGAGACTGGATTTCCCATGATAAGCTTCTTACCAAAGTTTTCCATACATTTACCAGTTCATAAGCTTAAGGTTTGTTTTAAACCAGCTTGACAGTTAGGTGGCTGATCTTAAGCTGTAATTTTATTTTCAAATACCACTAAATTTTATTCATCGTCAGGACCTGATTAGAAAATGTGAGTGATACTCCAGACGGAGTTTTAGAATTCCATGAAATGCTATAATTCTGTGAAGAAGAATTATTTAAAAACATAAGCACACCCCCCCCCCCTTAAATAATTGTCTATGTTTGTACAATGAGGACATAGCAATGTAAAATAGCTAAAAGAATCAGGTCTCCCTGTGAAGTCGGCGTAGCTTTGTGGTTACTGAATATATCCCTCAAGAGAGTATGAAATTAATCAAGTCTCATTAATTAGTTTCATAGAATGTGATTACACTATGCAGAGGCATGAGTAAGTAAAGGGGGCGGCTGCTTTTCTCAGTCTCAGGGGGCCTGACTTTGGCTTTTCTCTCTCCCTCCAGATCTGTCAGGCAGCAGGGCTTTTTAATTTTTTAATTTTGATTTAATCTTTGTTGTATTTTTTCTCCAGTACCATTTGTCCACTTATAATCTCCTCCTGTTGGGGAGAGTGCTGCACAGGGCGCTCCTGGATCTGAGGGTCACTGTCCAGAGCCAGCTGAGGAGGGAGCGGGGCTCTGAACCCCGCAGAGCCTGTCCTGAGGTTGTCACGGATGAGGGGAATAAACACGAGTCATCGCAAACACTTCTCTGTTTGCCGGGAGAGGGGACATGGCTCTTCCCTCTAGTGGAGAGAAGGAAGGCCCCAAATCCCCTGTGTCCAAAGGCTTTTGAGAACCAGACGCACAGGGGTACGGATGCAAAGCTCATCAATCAATGTCAAAAAGCTATGTTTACAGAAAACAGATAGAGATCATAGATAACAATTGGAGGAACACAAGAGATCTGCCTCAGGCCGGGGTGTATGAATAATGTAAATCTCCTTCCCTGTATGAGCCAGTTATCATTGCTTTTGAGGGAAGAACAAAGCATCCTTAGAGGAACTACTTCTAGGCCTGATTTCCCCCCTGGGAACTGCCCGATCCAGTTTAGGGCTGTACCTGCCTTTAGTATTGTTTCGAGCCTGAGCCAGCAGGCAGGGCAGAGCCACCAAGAGATAAGGAGACTTCTTTCAGATAGAATGAGAACACCAGCCACGTCCAAGCCTAGCCGAAGGGTGTGGGCCTTTTTGCCCTTTCTCTGTGTCCCCCAAGTCCTTGTCCTGCTGCCCATCCTGGACCTGTCTGTCTTAGGTCGCCCCTCCTCTTGAGGAATCTTACCTGTTACTGACCACCAACCATCACAGGGCCAACAGGGTGATGTGAGGGAGGCAGGGGTGCGCCCTTGCCAGGGGACAAGTTTCGTCTCCTCAGTGGCCTGTTTTCCCAAGGCCTCCTTGATTATTTCCAGCCTTGAGGCCCTCTTGCCTGTCGGTGAAGCTACAGTCCCTGAAACCAGGCAGAACGGTTCCCAACACCCTCCCCTCCAGCAATCACCACACTGTTACCAATGTCCAGGAGTCCTTTTCCCTTTTTGCCCAGTCCCTCGGCTCCTAACCTCCCCACCCTCCAATAGCTGTCATCCTGTTCCCCATCTATGAGTCTGTCCCCATTTTTTTTTTTTTTTTAGTTCAGTCTGTTCATTAGATTCCACATATGAGTGAAATCATATGGTAGTTGTCTTTCTCTGACTGGCTTATCTCACTTAACATAATGTTCTCCAGGTCTATCCATGCTGTTGCAATGGGTAAAATTTTCTTCTTTTTTTGGGCGAGTAGTACTCCATTGTGTTAATGTCTCATGGTTGTCTTATCCACTCCTCTACTGATGGACACTTGGGCTGCTTCTATATCTTGGTGATTGTAAATAATGCTACAATAAACATAGGGGTGCTTATATTCTTTTGAATTAGTGTTTTGGGTTCTTTTGGATATATTCTCAGAAGTGGGATCGCTGGCCAAAAAGGCAGATCCATTTTTAATTTTTTGAGGTATCTCCATACTGCTTTCCACAGCAGCTGCACCAGTCTGCATTCCTACCAACAGTGCAAAAGGGTTCCCCTTTCTCCACATCCTCACCAGGACTTGTTGGTTTTTTTAATTTATTGATGATCGCCATTCTGACAGGTGTGAGATGATATTTCATCATGGTTTTAATTCGCATTTCTCTGATGATTAGTGATGTTGCGCATCTTTTTATATGTCTGTTGGCCACCTGTATGTCCTCTTTGGAGAAGTGTCTATTCAGGTCCTTTACCCATTTTTAAATTGGGTTGTTCACTTTTTTGGTGTTGAGTTTTGTAAGTACTTTATAAATTTTGGATATTAACCCCTTATCAGATGCATCTATCAGCAAGTATGTCCTCCCATTGTGTGGGTTGTCTTTTTATTTATTTATTTTTTTGATGATTTCCTTTGCTGTGCACAAAGTTTTTAGTTTGATATAGTCCCATTTGTTTATTTTGTCTTTTGTTTCCCTTGCCTGGGGAGATATATCTGATAAAAAATTGCTAGGAGCATCAGACAGCAGGGCTTTCTAGTAGAAAAGAGGAAGGGAAGGACTGATAATGCCCCTTCCAGGACTAAGATTCTTCCTGAAACTGGGTGTGTCTGTTAAAGCAATCAGATGCCGGATTCGTTTGCTAGGGCTGCCTTACGAAGAACAACGGACTGAGAAGCCTAAACAACAGAAATTTATATTCTTACAATTCTGGAGGCTAGAAGTCCGAGATCAAGGTGTTATCAGGGTTGATTTCTTCTGAGGCCTCTCTCTTGGGCTTGTAGACGGCCATCTTTTCCCTGTGTCTTCAGGGTGACCTTATTTTAACTTAATTACCTCTTCGAAGACCTTATCTCTAAGTACATTCACACTCTGAGGTCCTGAAGGTTCGGATTTCAACACATGAATTTTGGGGGGATGAAATCCAGCTCAAATCAGTTACCTGAGGAATTTGAAAGTGAATGTGCTGAGAATTCCTGTTGGTTTCATGACTGGTGACTGGCCGCATCCTTCATTTGTCATACTTCAGTGTTGAGTCCAAGGGTTAACTCAAGGTTCCATGACCACCTTGGAAACTCACAATGAATACGGGATGCTTAGTTTAGCCCAAAATCTTCTAATAATAGTAAGAGTAATATTAAAGTATGAGTAATATTTTTTGAATTTTTTATTATTTTATATTAGTTTCAAGTGTACAGCATAATGGTTAGACAATTATATAATGGTATTACAAAGTGATCCCCCTGATAATTCAAATCCCACCTGGCACCATACATAGTTATTACAATATTATTGACTGCATTCCTTGACTGAGCTTTACATCCCATGAACATTTTGCAACTATCAATTTGTTCTTCTTAACCCCTTTACCTTTTTTCACCCAGACCCCCAACCCCCTCCCCTCTGGCAACCATCAGTGTTTTCTCTCCATCTGTGACTCTGTTTCTCTTTGTTTGTTTCCTTCTCTTGTTCATTAGATTCCACATATAAGTGAAATCATATAATATTTGTTTTCCTCTGATTTTACTTGATTTTTTATATTGTTATTTTAGACTCCATTCTATTTATTTATGCTCTGATCCTTATTAATTTCTTCTTTCTGCTCCCTTTGGACTTTGTTTATTGTTCTTTCTGTAGTTCCTTTAGTTATAAGCTTAGATTGTTTGAGATTTTTCTTGTTTCTTGAAGTAGGCCTTTAATGCTGTGGATCTCCCTCCACAGGACTGTATTCGCTATGTCCCATAGATTTTGAATTACTGTGTTTTCATTTTCCTTTGTCTCAAGGTATTTTTATTTCTTCCTTGATCTCATTGTTAATTTAGTCAGTGTTTAGTAACATGTTATGTAACCTCCATATGTTTGTGTGTTTTTTAGTTTTTTCCTTGTAACTGATTTTTAGTTTCATACCATTGTTGTTAGAGAAGATGCTTGATATGGTTTCAATCTTCCTAAATTTATTGAGACTTAGTTTGTGGCCTAATCTGTGGTCTATCCTGGGAAATTTTTCATGTGCACTTGAAAAGAATGATCCATGCTGCTTTGGGTGGAATGCTCTGAAGATGTCAGTTAAATCTATCTGATCTAGTGTGTCATTTAACGCTACTGTTTTCCACGTTGAATTTTTGTCTGGGAGATCTATCCATTGATTTCAAAGGGGTGCTAAAGTTCTCTACTATGACTATATTACTGTTGATTTCTCCCTATATGTCCATCAGTATTTGCATATATGTAGGTGCTCCTATATTAGGTGCATAAATGTTTACAAGGGTTATATCTTCTTGTTGGATTGCTCCCTTTATCATTAGGTAATGTAATATCCTTCTTTGTCTCTTATTGTTCCTTCACTTTGAAGTCTGTTTTGTCTGATACAAGTATTACTATACCAGCTTTTTTGTTTCCATTTGTACAGTATATCTTTTTTTACCTCTTTACTTTTAGTCTGTGTGTGTCTTTAAATCTGAAATGGATCTGTTGTAGACAGCATGTATATTTGGGTCTTATTTTCTTATCCATTCATCTACACCTTGTCTTTTGATTGGAACATTTAATCTATTTATATGTAAAGTGTATATTGATAGGTATGTAGTTATTGCCATTTTATTATTGATATTTATGTTCCTTTTTTCTTTTCTTCTTTTTCTTAAAGAAGTTCTTTTAACATTTTTTGTAATGCTGGTTTAGTGGTGATGAATTCATTTAATTTTTTTCTTGACTGTGAAGCTCTTTATTTATCCTTCAATTTTAAATGATAGCATTGCTAGGTTATAGGTCTTTGTTTTTCATCACTTTGAATATTTCATGCCAATCCCTTCTGGCCTGAAAAGTTTCTGTTGAGAAATCAGCTAACAGTCTGTGGAAGCTCCCTTTTACGTAACTGTCTTTCCTCTGCTGCTTTTAAGATTCTCTCTTTATCTTTAACCTTTGGCATTTTCATTATGATGTGTCTTGGTGTGGGCCTCTCTAGATTCATCTTGTTTGGGACTCTCTGCACTTCCTGGACTTGTGTGTTTTTCTTCTTCACCAGGTTAGGGAAAATTTCTGTCATCGTTTCTTCAGATAGGGTCTCAATCCCTTGCTCTCTCTCATCTCCTTCTGGTGCCCCCCATGATAATGTTGTCCCAGAGGTCCCTTAAACTGTCCTCAGTTTTTAAGTTTTTTTCCTTTTTCTACTTTGATTGGGTGTTTTCTGCTACCTTGTTTTCCAAATTGCTAATTTGATCCTCTGTTTCATCTAATCCGCTGTTGATTCCTTCCAGTGTATTCTTTGTTTCAGTTATTATATTCTTCTTGGCTGACTTTTTTTTATGGTTTCTATGTCCTTTTTGATGCTTACTCTCTCTTTGTTGAAGTTCTCACTGAGTTCATTTATCCTTCCCTTAAGTTTTTAAAGCACCCTTATGAACATTGTTTTCAACTCTGTACCTGATAATGTGCTTGCCTCCATTTAATTTAGATTTTTTTTTCTGGATAGTTCTTCCGTTCTTTCATTTGGGACTTGTTTTTACATCTCCTGTTTGGGCTGACTCCCTGTGTTTTTTTTTCTATGTATTAGTTAGAGCTGCTATGTCTCCCAGTCGTGGTAATGTGGCCTCATATAGTTGGTATCCTTTGGGGCCCAGTGGCACAACCTCCCTGATCCCCTGAGTTGAGTGCTCCATGATTGTCCCCTGTGTGTGTTATGTGTACATTCCCATCATATTTGAGCCTTGATTGCTGTTGGATGTTTGTGGGTGGGGTTAACCTCAGGCTTGTTGGTTATGAGGATTTGGCTCAGCCACTGAAAGTGCCTCAGGAGGTATGGGAGTTGCATGAGGCAGGTTCTCAAGGAGTCACCAGGTATGGGAGAATGGTGATGACCAGGTTACTATAGGATCAAACTCAGTGCCAGTGCTGGGTCTGAGGCCATTTAGCCGCAATCTCAGGGTATCTAGAGACCAGCTGCCACCATCCTGGGACTGTGGACTTTTATGGTTTAACAAGGTTCTCAGGGAGTCATTAGGATGGAGCTAGTAGAGTTCATCAAGCTAAAGCAGATTAAGATTTGGCCATGTGGAGGGAGGGCTTAATGTACAAAAGGTGGTTTGTGTCAGACATGCAGGAAAATTTCTCTGGACCTCAAGTCACACAATTCAGTTTCTCCCTGTGGGTCTCTGGCACCCCCAGTGGCTCCCCTCAATTCCTTGAGACTTTTAAAAGAAACACTGCATTGCAGTCTGGCCCAGGCTGGTTGCCACTGACAGAGTTTACAGCCATAAGTGAGTTGGGTAGGGCAGGGCCCCTGAGAATTATCAGGGTGGGGCCAGTGTAGCTCACCAAGCTAATGCCCTAAGAGGGGAGTGCTCAATTTAGAAAAGATGATATCTTTGGGCAATGCAGGAGAGGGACTCAACACAGGGACATTCGCAGCTGTCCCTCTAGCTTTCTCCCCAAAGCCACACAACTCGGTCTCTCCCCATATGACTCTGGTACCCTCCAAGCTGCCATCCCTTCACTGGAGTCCCTGGTGAGTGCCTGTGAATGAGTTTGTGTGCAGGCCCTTTAAGAGGATGCCTGGGTTTCCAGCAGCCTTCTGTTTCACCTGCATAGATAATTTCTGCTGATTTTCACAGCCAGATGTTATGTTGGGCTTATCTTCCTGGTACTGGTTTTCCAGGCTGAGGAGGCCAGCATGGGATTGAGACCCCCATTCACCTCAGGGGGGCCTCTGTAGCTGAGATATCCCTCCAGACTTTCAACTGCTGCATGTGGGTGTGGGGCCAACTCATCTCATGTCTCCACCCTTCCTACCAGTCTCGATGTGGCTTCTTCTGTAAATCCTTAGTTGTAAGACTTTCCAGCTAGTCTTGTGTCCAGCTTAACTGTTCTATAATTTAGTTGTAAATTTGACATGGTCATGAGAGAAGGTGAATGCAGCTTCCACCTACTTCACCATCTTGGGCTGTATCCTCCTGTTTACTATAGCTTTGTAATAAGTTTGAAGTCAGGAAGTAGGATACCTCCAACTTTGTTCTTCTTTTTCAAGATTGTTTTTGGCTATTTGAGTTCACCTGAAATTCCATATGAATTTTAAGATGGATATTTCTATTTCTGCAAACAGCGCTCATAGAATCCAAGGTACCTGCTTTTGGAAACAAGCCACTTATGTACTCTAAATTTTAGCAAAATCGTTGAAATAATAGCTAGCACAATATTTAACCCTTCTGTAGCATCAACTCTGATGTGCCAGGCAGTGTTCTCTATCCTTAACCAAATCAACTCATTTAATTTTTACAACTCCCTAAGTAGGTAGTGTTAGTTTCCTCATTTACAGATGAGAAAACTGAGGTACATTGGAACTCCACGTAACTTTCTTAAGGTCACCAGGGTTAAGGTTCAGAGCTCAGATTCAAGTGCCAGCAGCATGATTCCAGAGTCAAGCTTCAGCTGCTATTGTGTACCCTTTCTGGAAAAATTAAAAATACTGTATGACAGTTCAGGGAGTATTTGGCAGGTTCTTGTCTTGGAATTGTGCTTCCCCTGAAAGAGAGAAAGAATGAAAGAAGGGAGGGAGGGAGAGAAGGAAGAAGGGAGGCAGGTAGGGAAAAAGGAAGGTAGAAAGGGAGGAAGGAAGGAAGAGGAGAGAACAAGAGAAAAAGAAAAAGAAGAAAGAAGAAAAGATTCCTTGGTTAAAGTGAGATAAACAAAGTAAAACAAATATATTTTCTATAGGACACCTTAGAGTCCATGACAGGTTCTTGTGCATGATAAAGTCCCCAAAAGAGGATATAATACAGTGTTTCCCAGACCCACTTGGCAAAGGGCTCTTTTGCTTAGATCTCTGGAAGTTCTCCTCTGGCCACAGGCTTTGGGAAGGTCTCACTTGAACAAATGACTGGAAGTGCCCTTTCTGTATTTCTTTCATCACCTGGATAGTTTGAAAATCTCAGATACAAATCTTCCTCGTGTGTCTATGCCTGTGTTTGTCCGTACCAGTCATAGGCCTGAGCGCGCATGGAACTGACTGTGGGAGTGCATTCCAGAAATACGTCGCATCTTGCCACAG
The DNA here is from genome assembly GCF_021234165.1 of Pteronotus mesoamericanus. Lineage (NCBI taxonomy): Eukaryota > Metazoa > Chordata > Mammalia > Chiroptera > Mormoopidae > Pteronotus > Pteronotus mesoamericanus. The sequence continues at coordinate 10,323,069 of NW_026555245.1, forward strand.
CCTGCCTCCTACGGTCACTGGGGTCTGAGAGGTCACTCTGTTTTAAAGCACAGCTAGAGTCTCTGTGGGAATTATAAAATAAAGGAACTTTATGCTAGATGAAAGCAAGGGACAATAAGCCCGCCAGGAAGGAAATATAGAAATGGGATGGTGTTACCAAAGGCGTGGAACACTGGAGCATTCATCATATATTTATTCAACAAATGCTCACTAGGTGCTGGGCAGCACTCTCAGCCCTGGGGGATTCTCTGAGGAGGATCGCACCAGCTGGCCCTTTAGGAGCTGACAGTCAGCCCATCCAGATGGAATTGTTTCCATCCTCTGCCCCAGTTTTTTCAGCTGGGAAACAGACAACAGAAAATGATGCCCTAAAGGGATGCCATTAAAAAAATTGTTAATTTCAAAAGTATAGACTTTTGGAGTCAGAGAGGTACTGCAAGGAATCAAGGAGGGTGTTTTCTTTAAAGAAAAGAAGAATATAAATAAAACAGTGACATTTTCAGAGGCAAAAAAAAATTATGAAAAAAATCCAAAACTAAAAAAAGAAAAAGATGCAAATCTAAGAAAGTAAACTAAGAAGCAGTAAAAGGAAACAAAGTGAAAAGAATAGACTGGTGGATGGGAAACTGTAGTGCAGGTACTAAAAAACAAGTGTGCAATTGGGTAAATTTAAAACAACCTATTGCAAGAGATGAATCAGCAACTGCCATGAGGAGCAGGCAGTGGCTGAGTCTTATTTATTTTAATATCTTAACTTTCAAAACATATTTGTGAGGATGAACGAATATGATAGACACGTGGCCAGAAGGGGCAGTGGCACCTCCGTCCTGAGGGGCTAACTGAAGGCGGGGCTTCTCTGCCTTTGCTCAGCAATGCTGACATTTCAGCTCCTGTGCTTTGCTATGCCTCCTGCTTCCTACACTTTATTTTGGAAAACATTCACGAGCCCTGATAATATGGCAGTTAGATGTGACAGCATAATATTGCTACTTATGGACACCTGAAATGACTACTTAACTGAGCACTTAAATTTTTTTCTTTTTTTAAAAAAGATTTTTTTTAAATTTATTTTTTGAGAGAGTGGAAAAGGAGAAAGAGAGGGAGAGAAACACCAACGTGCGGTTGCCTCTCACGCGGCCACTACTGGGGACCCGGCCCGCGGCCCAGGCCTGTGCCCTGACTGGGGATCGAAGCAGCAGCCTTTTGGTTCACAGGCCGGCTCACAGTCGCACCGGCCAGGGCTTTTTTCCTAATGTCAACTTGAATTTGCCCAAGTGGAAATTTCTAGAGACTCTTATTGAATCTTATTATATTTAAATTACCACTTTATTTTAAAATGTTGCACATACTTATGTTTAAAAAATGGAAACAACACAGAAGAGTAAATGAATAAAAAGTAAAAATTCACTAGGTAGGAGAGTCAAAAAGATACGACGTTAAGATGAGAAGTTAGCGGTTTTGTTTTACCTTTTTTATCTGATTTTATTTTTATTTTTTAATAACACATGCAATATTATATTAGTTTCAAGTGTACAACATAGTGATTTGACGTTTATATAACTTACAAAGTGATCCCCCTGATAAGTCTAAGTACCTACCTGGCACTGTTCATAGTCATTACAATATTGTTGACTATATTCCCTATGCTGAACTTTATATCCCTGGGACTGTTTTAGAACTGCCAGAGATATTAGCAGTATTTAACTGAATTGGACTTTAATAACTAAAAGTGACAAGATAACGTGAAGTTGGGAAGGGAGAGTCAACATAGTACAACTGGGACAGCAGTGATTAGGGAAAATGTAAACCATTTCATGTTGGTATCATCATCAAATTTATACTGCTCAGAAAAAAAAAGGTTTTTTTTCCCCACAGTAAACATCTTTTCCATATATCTTGGTGTACATCTGTGAGTATTCTGTGCTTACTGCATTTAAACTTGTGCTAAACACAGCCTCAAACTGTCATTAACTTACGCACTTCATACTCACACAGCTGCAGCTGGGGCAGCCACCGGCACAAAATAATGAAGCTTTACAACTTTCAAGATACGTCCAACTTTGTCAAAATGAATTTTTTTCAAGCTGTTTTAATCCACAGTAGAGGTCAGCAAACGAGAACCCCAGGTCAAATCCAGGGGCCTCCCACCTATTTTTGTGCCTCATTTTATTGGGACTCAACCACACCCTTTCATTCACGTATTGTTTATGGCTACTTCTGTGCCACGACAGAGTTGAGTGGTTGTGACCTGCGAAGCCTAACATGTTTAGTATCTGGCCCCTCACAGAAAAACTTCTCTGACCCCACTCCTAGAGAAGTTAAAGACTGAAGTCCTCTACCACGCCCTGCATGGACATCAGCAGATATAACTGCTTGAGCAGCACTTGGAAGAGTATGTTGTTCATGTTTCTGATGCCAGATTATTCACGCTCTTGACTGACTTTGGGGAAGAGGCTCAATTTAAGACAGTGCAGCCACTGCATTGCGCTGTGGAGGGGAACGAAGGGGAGGGACCCTTGTGAGCATATTTCCTTGGGCAGGAGATTAGGGCACAGAGGCATTTACAGACTGGTCTGCAGGAGGGAAGAATTCGGGTGGTGCTGAGCTGCTGAGCTGCTGAAGGGGGAGAGGGGCAGGGTTCCAGGAGTCCGTGCTGAGGCCTCAGGCATTTGGCCATCCTACAAAAGCTGCTGACCCCGCACTGAAGACTTCTCCTCATTTTGAAGACAAACAGTGGTGCACGTCTCTTCCCCTGCCCCTCCTAGGAACCTCATCCTTGCTTAGCCTTGCCCGCCCCCACTCGCTCCTAAGGTTGCCTGAGAGGAGCTTATGTTGTTAAGGGAGAGGGCACAGGGAAATCTACACTGGGTGAACTTGACCTATTACATTTACAGCAGATACTTTATCACTCACATCTGTAAAGAGTCACCTAAAATTTCTAAAATATGTTTTCACAAAACCCATTATCAAAAGTAATTTGTTGGTAGAGAATTTTGATGACCATGTTCCAATATGTGGCAATAAGGAGGAGCATTTACCAGAAGAGCAGGGTGTCTTCACATCTCTGAATCAGGGTGTTTGTTCAAAAGGTGTGTAGCCCTCTCCACCACATGCTGGGCAGGCCTTGTGTTAAGCCTTAGCAGGGCCTGCCTTGCACGCATCCCCCATTCACAGTCAAGGATTTAATTATTCTCAAAAGCAAATGGTTTAAATGGTGTTTAGGTTTTCCTTCTGTTCCTGCTCACTGTTCCTCAAACTTTAGTGTTAATAAGATCTACTGTAAAGGGTTTATACACACAAGTACTAATATTACACTTCAGGGAACAATTCAAGAACGTATCCAAGGACCATTTGTACTACAAGTAATTTTTGCTGCCTCCACAATTTTAGAATCCAGCCCTGGGTACGGAGACAGCATAGTGTTCTCCTTCGAGAACAGATGGCTGTGGCTTGTGGGTTTTTGCAAAATCCCTAGAGAATGTGGTTATTGGGTGAGTGCCCAGTGCTTGTCTTTCATTTATCGTCATCTACTGTCCTTATTTTCACCCCCCGCCCCGTTTTTATCTGCCTCAGCAGTTGATTATTAGGGTCCACAGCCCTTCTGTTCCAGGGTGAGTAAGGCCCAACTAAGTAGCTAATTGTTGCCCAAGGCCTCTTTTCACGGGCTCGAACTCAGCTTCTGTGACGGAACCTAAGCTCCCATCCCTTCCTTGGTATCAGCTTGATGAAGCTGAGAGTGAAACGCTGTCTTGCCTCCAGGTTGAGTAATTTGATAAGTGCCCTAGGGCTTACAGAGTGCCATGCACTCTTACCTCAAACTGTGCAGCCTGCTTTATCAGACGAGAATCCTGAAATGGCAACCCTCCAACGCTGGGCTTTAAAGGGCTAATTTATGTACTTAACAAAGGAAGCAAGCACCTCATGAAAGGTTTTTTGTTTGTTTTTTTCTTTTTTTCTTTTATCCCCATTTCTATAGAAGGTAACTTTATCAGTTCTGTATATCTTGCTTGACTAGAGGCCAGCCAAGAGAATTTTAGGAACTCTGACATAAAGGAACTTTCTGTTTATGTAATTATTTTCCCCCAAATATAACGAAATAGCCATCATATATTTTTATATAGAACAATTAATGTTTTAACCTGCTACCCTACTTCTCGGGAGTTGTAGTTTTTAGTTGTCGATCTTGGAAGAATGATTTATTGCCCAATAGGGCTGCGGGGTGTACATGCCTGTCAGGAAGCATCGCCATCTGAAAATGCTGTCTGTATGTGTGTGCATGCCAAGTCTTGGTTACTGCCCACTTCCTATGAAAAAGAACCTGATCTCACGCAAGGCAAAGCCTTCAACAACAGCTAAATCCTTCCATATTTGGAAATGCTGAAAGAATATAAAATGTAGAATGTGCTTACCTTCATATCTGGTCTAAAGGCAAGAAGGTACATTTAACTACGTCCAAAAGTTTGGCATTTGTAGTCCTTTGCTCTGTGATGTCATGACTGCTGTGGATTCCATGCTAGCTTCTTTATTAAGAAACATAAGTCCCAGAAACACAAAATCTACTAGTACACACATGGGATCCATTTTTAAATTCGAGAATTCCAGTTACGTCACTGGCCCCCTCTTGATCATTTCGGCGTGTACAGATTTAGTATTGGTTCACATAAGGGCCTGGTTCTTTTTCCAGCTTCCTATACTGAGCTGAACCCTTAGTTAATTCAGTCTACTTTGTCCTAATATTTGAATTTAAGGCTATTTATTTTTTCTAGAAATTTGTCTGCCTGCTCTCACAAGTTTCAGTACATAGGCCTTTATTGTTCAGTTACACATAGGTGTGCTTTTCAGTTTTCAAACTGTCTTTTTGTGATTGATTTTAGATATATGGCTTTCAAGTCCAAGAATATGCTACATGTAATACTGACTTCTGGTATTTACAAGACATTCTATATAGTCAGTTTTTGTGAGTTTGAAAAAATTGTGTATTTTTTATTGATTGGAGATCTGTCCATTAGATCAAGTTGTATCATTACATTGTTCAGATATTCAATATTCTTAGCATCATTTCAGATTGATTTATAAGTTCTTGAGTATATTCAAATATTCTCCCATGGAATTAATTTCTCCTTTTAATTTATATTTCAGTTTTGTTTTATTTATTTTAGGCTATGTTGTTAAAGCATATTGACTGGATTATTACATCTTCCCAATTAGTATTTTTAATCATTGAATAATAACTTCTTTATTATTAAAATACTTTTCTGACTAAAGTCTTTTTTATTTGATGTTAATATTGTTAATACTTGCTTTCATGTGCTTAGCATTTCTGATATATCTTTTCATATATGACTTTGTTATTAACACTTCTGCTTTATTATTTTTAACTGTTTCTTTTTAAAGCAGCATGGCTATTCAGGGTAAGTTAACACTACCAGCTAGGACAAACACTCCAAATCTCACTTCTTTATCACAGTGAAGGTTTAAAACTTACTCTTTATCCATTACAATCTCTTTCATATTTTTTTTTTAGGACTTTTATTGCCAAATCTTCTGCCTATTGTATCTTCTGGTAATCCCTCCCAGTGTTTCTTTTCTGTGTAGTTTACAGAGTTTTTTGGGGGGAGGTGTGTATTTTGGTATGAGCTTATCTTTCTGAAGGTTTCTTTTTTCTCCTAAGTAGATTTCCAGTGAATAGTAGATTGTAAAAGTAGCACTACCAGGTGGTCACAGTTGATTCTTCTGGAGTCCTAGGGCTGGGTCTAGGACTGAATCTTAATTTTAATGTCTTGACTTGGGTTTCCTGCCTCATTCAGGTAATATAAACTGAGACATGCTTGACACACTATTAGTGTCTCTAGTTCTCATGAGTTGTTTTTTATCTTCCACCCAAGGTTTCAGGCTGACTGCTTTCCAAGGCCAGTCGATAGAGTTTGTTCTCATCCCCTTTTCATTAAGAAGGCAGTTCCTTAGGGTTCAAGGCCTTATTTAGAAAGTTCCAGTCTAGTCCCTTCTTTTAGGACCTGGACATCACTTCCCCTAGGGTGTCCTAAGGCCTATGTCCTGTCCAAAAACCTGTTGGCTAGCTTCTAATCAGTTTTCTAGAGTAACTCTTTATTTCTGACATATATTTTTTTTAAATTTGGAAATGTATTAAATACTTTTTGGGTGTTCTATTTTATACAACATGGCTTTGTATTTATGATGGTACATGGCATTGTACCTTGCTGGACACATTTTAGCAAGGAGAGAAAGTTTCAGACTGTGAGCCCAAGGGGTTTTACTTTGAATTTAAAAGCATCATTTTATTTTTATTGTATTTAATTTATGTGACTGTTTCTTAGGTGAGTGATTCTAATTTTCTAAATACTAATGATACAAACATTCCTTTCAAAATAAATTTATTTAACTAAAATAACTCAGTTTAAAGAAAAGTATTAACCGTGTTTGCAAGTGGTAGATGGCTATGAAAAAACCATAAGGGTGGTATATTAATAACCATGTTTACAGAATAACTAAAAGAATGTGATGCTTTTCCTAGCTTTTGTCCCTATTTTTTAAAGCATTCTTTCATGCTTTAGCGACACAGACAAGAAGATGTGTACCATCAACATGAACCAAGGTTGAGAATATGGAAAATGGGTTATCCAAATTATGGCATGGTATGAGTCAAATATTCCTTAAAAACAATCAATAAAGGCCAGCTAGAATAGCTAGGAAATAGCTAGAATAAGTTGTGGTCGACTTCAGGTCAAGATGGCAGCATAGACAGACATGGCTCACCTCTGCACACAACCACATCAGAATAACAACTAAAATATAGAACAACCATAACTCAGAACCTTCAGAAATTGAGTAGAATGGAAGCCTGACAACTACAAAATCCAGCTGAATGGGTGTCTGACAATTACAAAATTAAAGAAGCCACATCTGTCCACTGGTAGGAAGGGTGCAAATGCAGAATGGGCTGGTCCCATACCCAAGTGTAGTGGATAAAAATTAGGGGAGGATATCTCAGGAACAAGAGTCCAAGACCCACACCAGGCCCCCCAACCCAGGGTTTCAGTGCCAGGAAGATAAGTCCTCACAATCTCTGGCTGAAAAAAAACCCCAGCAGGAATTGAGATGGTTGAAGAAATTTCTCAAACCCCAAGCAGTTCCTCTTAAAGAACAGACATGGACTCACCTAATCAGACTCACTCCCTCTGAGCACCCAGGTAGCAGCTTGAAAGGTACCAGTGGTATACAGAGAGAAACTGAAGTGTCTGGCATCAAAGGCCATTGTCCCTTTTCTAAACCCTTCCCCCACAGAGCTGGTAATCTAATGCCATATCTGAGACTCCATCAACCTGGCTAACACTGTTTGACCCGTCTTGGAGATCGCCAGAAACTCTGCCCCACCCAACTTATGGGCTCACCCAAATTGCTTTTCCAGATGATTGCCTGGTCTTGACTCATGCTTCACAACTTCCTAAATCCTCTCAAATAAGCAACAGATGGCCTCAGTGAGCTCCAGGCCCAGCGCTAGCAGCATCCAGCTCAGATTCACAGCTTGGCTTTGCTCAGGAATCTCCAAGCCCCGCACAAGTAGCAGCCATCTCAGATTGCTTTATAGCTCAGGCAGGGTGCCCCAGGCCGAGCACAGGTAGGGGATGACCTTGGCCTGCACCACACAGGAAACCCCAGGCCCAGCACATCCAGTTGACAGCTACAGACCACATTGGAGCACCACCACACTGCTCCTGCACAGCTGATCCTCCATGGAGTGCAAAGGTTGGTTGTCAGTGGTCACAGCCAGTCCTTGTAGCTGACTGGCCTGGGTAAATCCCTCTCATTGATCTGCCAGCAGCAACCAAGGCACAACTACAAGAGGAGGGTGTACTCCGCCTACAGGAAGGGTGCATCTCGAGTACCCAGGGTGATAGGAGAGGCTGTAACACTGGATCCTACAGGACACCTACAATATTAAGCCAAAATGAGGCTGCCAAAATGAGTAGACAAAGAAACATACCCCAAATGGAAGAACAGATCAAAATTCAAAAAAATTAAAAAGAGCTAAATGAAAGGAGTTGAGCAATCTATCATGCAGAGTTCAAAACACTGGTTATAAGGGTGCTCAAGGAGCTTAGTGAGGACCTCAGCATCATAAAAAAGACCCTGTCAGAAACAAAGGATAAACTAATTGAAATAAAGGACAATTTACAGGAAAACAACAGTAGAGTGGATGAAGCCAAGAATCAATTCAGTGATTTGGAACATAAGGAACCAAAAAACAACCAATCAGAACAATAAAAAGAAAAAAGAATCCAAAAAAATGAGGATAGTGTAAGCAGCCAGTGGGACAACTTCCAGAAGTCCAACATTCTCATCCTAGGGGTGCTAGAAGGAGAAGAGAAAGAGCGAGAAATTGGGAATATATTTGAAAAAAATAACAAAAGAAAATTTCCTTAATTTGGTGAAGGAAATGGACATGCAAGTCCAGGAAGTACAAAGAATCCCATACAAGGTGGATACGAAGAGGCCTTCTTGGAGACACATCATAATTAAAACGCCAAAGGTTAAAGATAAAGAGAGAATCTGAAACGCAGCAAGAGAAAAGAAGTTACCTACAGAGGGGTTCCCATAAGACTATCAGCTGATTTCTCAAAAGAAACTTTGCAGCCTAGAAGGGATTCACAAGAAATATTCAAAGTCATGAAAAGCAGACACCCACAGCCAAGACTGCTCTACCCAGCAAAGCTCTCATTTAGAATCAAAGGGTAGAAAAAGAGCTTCCCAGACAAGAGAGAACTAAAGAGTTCATCATCACCAAGCCCTTATTATATGAAATTTTAAAGAAACTTATTTTAAAAAAAAGATCAAAACTATTAACAGTAAAATGGCAAAAAATACACTTCTATCAACAACTGAACCTAAAAAACAAAGCAGATAAGAAGAACAGAGACAGAATCGTCGATACAGAGAGCATTTTGACGGTTGCCTGATAGGAGAGGTGTGTGAGGGAATGGGTGAAGAGGTGAGGGCATTAAAAAGTACAAATTGAGCCCTGGCTGGTGTGGGTCAGTGGATTGTGTGCCAGCCTGCAAATCAAAGGGTCACCGGTTCTATTCCCAGTCTAAAGCTCATGCCTGGGTTGCGGGCCAGGTCCCAAGTGGGAAGGTGCGCAAGAGGCAACCACACATTGATGTTTCTCCCTCTTTCCTTCTCCCTCCCTTCCCCTCTCTAAAAATAAACAAATAAAATCATTTTTTAAAAAAGTACAAATTGGTAGTTGCAGAATTATCATGGAGATGTAAAGTACAATATAGGAACTGGAGTAGCCCAAGAACTTACACACATGACCTATAGACATGAAAAATGGTGGGGAGATTGCCTGAGGGAGTGAAGGGCACTGGGTGGAAGGAAGCAAGCGGGTGAAGAATCAGGGCAACTGTAATAGCATAATCAATAAAATATAATTTAAAAATAAAAGTTAAAAAAAAAGATATGATAACAAAGAAACCCAGTCTCTCAGGAGAAAACACAGTAAATTTTTTTTTCTTGTTCACCTATCCGACGATTTTTAGTCCAGATCTCAGCTCCTCTCTGTACCTCTGACACAGCAGGCCAGAGCCCCTCTGTGGCCACCAAGGCACTTGCTCCTAATTTTTCTGACCAGCAGTGATACCTGCCACTCCTACTCTCATTTCATTTGTCAAAGCAAGTCACGTAGCCACTGCATTTTCACAGGAGAGCAGGAAAGTACAGTCTTACCATCTACCCCAAAGGCCGCAATCCAGAAATAGTTGATGAAATACTTGGTTTCTAAAGATTATAAACCACTGTAAACAACAGTTCTGGACCTGTCCTCTAGATGGAGACATGGAGCTGAGCATCTGCTTGGGAAGTCAGCTGCAGTAGTCACTCTCGTGTTTACAACTCCCTCAGTCTCTTTGGTAGCACCATTTTGTACACAGAAAACCCCAAATTAAGTAGTTGCTATGGATCGCTAAGGAAATACATCCCTTCATGCCACACTGATTTGTTACCTAATGGATCCCAAGAGGCTTCCATTACCAATCGTAAAACTCCATCTTGTTCAATCACCAAGGACTGTTTGACCACTTCATTTCTACAAATATTTATGGCCCTGATGTATGGAGGTGGTTGAAGTATTTACAATCCATGCAACCTGGTTCAGCTTTCCCTCTCTGTCCCTGGGGTTTCTTAAAATGTCCCCATGGCCTTCTGCAGTATCCATGCATTTATGAGAATATGTCTGTTCTGATGCCCCCTGCTTAAGCCTTGGATTTTTACCTTCCCTCATTCACACCTCCTCTGGATTTCTAGCACCTTCTTGACAGGGTCTCTGCTCTGTGTTGCAAAGGAGCATTGAGAGACAAAGACTGTATTCACGAATGTTCAGTGTCACTTGCAGGCTCTGTGGAGATTTGTATGGGCACTGAAATTTTTCCTTACCTGGATTACTACCCAAATTATAGTAACCTTAGTTATGTTTTGTCAACTGTAACACATATTTCAGTTAAATCACTAATCCTGCTATTATGTTAAAAATGAGAGAAAGTAATACCTTAAACTTACTCAGTGCTTTGTTATTTACGGAGTACTTTCATATGTATTATATTCTCCAGTCACTGTGACTTTAGGTGTTTATTATTTCTATTTAAAATCATAAAGATGGCCAGCTAATTTTCTCAGGGTTAATCAGGTTGTCTGTACTAACAGTGGAACTATAACCCAGAACTATAATCTCACATCTAGAACTCTTTCAATCATTCCATTATGTTGCCCATAACTTACAAAGATTAACAAAAACCTACAAAAATTTCAAACTGATACTATCTATCTATTTAAAAACCCTTTATATTTACTTTGGAGTTAAGGCCAGTACCCTTATGTGCTCTGTCAGGTAGGTAGTGATATGATATCTTTTTTTTTTAGGTTGGTTCGTAGGCAGAGGACTAGAGAAAATAATGTATATGTGCATTTCAGATATTTCAACCTTGATAATTCAGTTCAACACATATTTTATCAGGGATTTGTATCTACCAGGTTCTGGAGACATAATGGTAAAGAGGACAGACGCAGTTCTTGTCCTAATGAAGTTTCAAGGCTAATGGAGAAGGCAATTAATTAATGGAGGTGGCAAAAGGAACTACAGTAGTAACAGATAACATTTTTTTTCTCTCAGTGGCATCTTCAGGCATTGCACATTCTTCCTCTTCTTGGTGAGGAAACTGAATAACTTGCCATTCGAGGGATAGAACTAAGATTTGAATCCATTAGCTCTTAGCAGCAGCATTTTGCCACTTTACAGGTACCGCAGGGTACCTGTCAATATCAAGGAAAACGCACACAGAAAATGTCAGATGACAAGAGATCACTGTAAAGAAATCTGAAAAACTGCAGCAGCATGGGCAACCCAGACATCCATACCTTTGGGTCCCAGGACTTTCAGAACTGGGGCCTACCTCAGGGTGTTGTTTGTTTGTTTGTTTTTGTGCTCACCAGTCCCACCTCTCCCAATGGACAATTTGGTTTGCCGCCACCCTGTGTGATGTGTCTGTGTTTGGCACAGATTACCTTGTTCCTGCCAGTATATGATCGCCTTTGACTCACACACCAACCCCTTGCTCACCGTTTTTCCCGTTAGAGTGCAGAACTCATTTTAGAGAACATACAGGGTAGAAACCACAGCAAATGTACTGAGAAAGAAACTCGTTGAGGCTGTGCTTTTGAAGGGGCTTGTGGAGTTGATGGGTAAGAACACAGGCATTTACTGATCTCAGGAGAGAAGCATTAAGTCATCGGCAATAGTCATCACTACCGCCATCAGTATCGTTCCACCTCCACCACAAGAATGAGACTGGTCTCTTTTTTTCCTCTATACCCTCCGTTCATAGTAGACAATCAATACATACTTGTTGAATAAATGAAGAAGTACAGTTATCACTAGAAATGTAGAATTTTGTTTCGTTATCGCGTTATTGACAATAAGGGTTTTGACTTGGGTTCTGGAGAATTTGATCATCTACATAAGCAAACTCTAAGTGTTTTGCAGACCCAGATTAAAGTGGAGAGAAGTTGCAATAAGAGAGAAAGGGAGGGACGAAACTTAGAACTTTACCACTAAGGTTTATCCTGTTTGAATTTAGATTAATGCCTACATCACAAGGATTCACCCTAGATGAGTGAAATTATGTGGAAGCCAGCAAGAAGAAAAATATATTCTCATGATAAATGGGGATTTACTGAACAAGGGGTGAGAGATGAAAATAAGTCAAGGGGAACACCCTGTGACCAGTGGTCAGTCTCCTATAAGAGCATATAAATTTGTCACAGTTTTCCTCAGGATTTTTCTATTCCCCTATCCTTGTCGTATGGGCTAATATAAATGGTCCTGGGCTCAGCATTGGTTAGAAAGAAGAGATGGTAACTCACGACTTCCATCATCTTCACCAATTTGTAATTCACAAAGGATTTTTAAATTTTTAAAGAATTAAGGAAAATGCATTAGTTGGTACCTTCTCAAAAATGGTAGGCACTTTACAGTCATTGCTTAATCTTTCAAAAACTCAGTGAGGTATGTGGTATACCCCAATTTTACAAATAAAGAATGTAAGACCAGTAGAATATACTTTGCTCACAGCCGTTTATGGAATTTGCTCAAATTTACACAGAGGAGGAAATATATACATAGTCAGGTCTGTCTTTAGTCCAAAGCACATATGTATACTGCTTTCTTGCTAAATGCGTGTGTGTGTGTACCCCCTTAAGTATATTTTCTTACTGTTTGCTTTTCCTGTTTCTGGGTTGTTGTTTTTTTTTTTTTTTTTTTACTTGGGGTATGTTTGCTTATGTGATCTGGCAGGAGGAGTAACGTGTTATACGCCCAGAGTAACGCTGGGGTCTATGGTTCTCATTCACAGCAATAGAGAAAGTCTGTATTCTAATTTGCAGGCACTTAAAATGGATTCAGTACACATACTTGGTTTATTCCAAGTGAATTAAAAATGCTATCCTGGAATCTCCAGGTTTCCTTTTCAAAGACAGTTAAACGCCGCACAGCTTTGTACATGCTCTGCTCTGCTCTCTTTCAGACTCGTGTCAGAGGATGTGGGAATGGACATCCCCTTTGAGGAGGGGATGCTGAGTCCCGGTGCTGCAGACATGAGGCCTGGTGAGCGGGGCGTTTGTTCATTTCCTTCAGCAGTGTTCTGTATCCAAACATTTTCATTATTCAGCGAGAGAATCATTTCCTATGCATCCAACTTGTGAAGACAGGGAAGAAATATGTGTTAAGAAGGTGTTAGGCTCAATTTGGTTAATTTCAGAGTTGACTTGAATATTGATGCTCACTAGTGTGGGTTGCCTTTTATATCCTGGCCATGGCCTTATTTGCCAATGTTTTTAGTTCCTGTGATAATTGGCTACTGTTTATCATAATACCAAATTTTAACTAACATCAAAGTTCACCCGGTTTAAACTTAAGTGTGAGAATGTTTAAAATTAGAAATGTGGTATCGAGAAGGCTCAGTAACCTGGTTATAGAAAGAAAGAAAGAAAGGAAGGGAGGGAGGGAGGGAGGGAGGGAGAGAAAGAAAGAAAGAAAGAAAGGAAGGGAGGGAGGGAGGGAGAGAGAGAGAGAGAGAGAAAGAAAGAAAGAAAGAAAGAAAGAAAGAAAGAAAGAAAGAAAGAAAGAAAGAAAGAAAGAAAGAAAGAAAGAAAAGAAAAAAGAAAAAGAAAGAAAGAAAGAAAAGAAAGACCCTTATACTCTAAGGGTTTACAGCGCAAGGCATATCCGCCCCCCCAAAAAATTTAAATTTTCTTTTGCAATCTACATTTCTTCTGTTTTGTACCAAGGACACTTCTTTGCATTGCCTAGCTTCAGGACCACACCAACATCTTGAATCCTGACCTCATCAGCCAAGCCTAAAATGGGAGTCAATTTTGGTTTTTTGTCTAAGTATTTAAGTGTATTCTTTAAAACACTAGTCATGTGACAATTATTTTTAAATGTTCTATGGCCAAGTAAGAATGATAGCCACTGTATGTCCATTCCACTTTTCAAGGTTCATCATGCACTTTAGAATAATAAAGGCACTAACGTTATAGTTACCTTTTATGGCGGTAATTAGCCACATGTGGCTATTTAAATTAATTAACATTTAAAATAAATTTGAAAAGTTAAATTCTTCAGTTGCACTAGCTTTATTTCAATTCCTTAACATTTCTATCCTTTCAAAATTTTATTCTGGATACTACCCCTCTGAGAATTTTTGTACTATAGAAATCCATTGTTTTTCAAACTTATTGGTCACTAGAAACTTTTTTCAAGTACTACATGGAAACATGTTACAAGAAGCAGTTAGGATGACATTCTATACAGAATATCTTAATGGCAAAGAAACGGTGTCAACTTCCTTAGGAGACCAGATTTGAATTCCAGAATTGAAAGGTATACCAGATGGCCTTCAAACTACTTTGTGATAGAGAATCCTGATATTTCTATTGTTAGAAGTGTTTAGTTGGGATCAACTTGATTAAAAATTACTTCCTTAGCTCTTCTGTTAAGTGAGTGGCACATTAGTGGCAAGACCCATATTACAATTGAAGTGTAGGAGCTACTCTATGAGCTTTAGTATAAGACTGCCACTTATGGGAACCAATGACAAACAATATTGCATAAGATGTAATGACTGCTTGATCAAAAAAAATGTGATCAGGGAGGATACCTCAATTTTATTAAAAATAAATAAATAATGACAGCCAAAGTAAGGCCATTGCACATTTACACAGAGTTGTCAGAAACTGAAGAAAAGTATTTTGGGAGTATCTGTGAACATAACAGATAAAGTTCTTACCCTCCATTCCATAGAAGTAAAGTCTACATGAACCCTTATCAGATAATATGGAAGCTTAACTGTTTCCCTTAACACAATATGCACCATAAGTATTCAATTCAATATTACCTGAGTTTCAAGTTCTCAAACCTACATAAGACAGTTCTAAAAACTAGTTTCCCACCTATTTAGCAAGGGTTCCCACTTCCTGTCTCTACATGGCCAGGGCTGTTGGGGCTGAGACCTGCTGGTCAAGAAGGGGGTCCAAATCCCATAGAAACATTTTGCAGCGGGTCTGTCTTTGCTGAAAGGGCTTTGAAAAATTTTTTCCAGTGGGGCACACACCCATTCTGGGCAGGCATGTACATGATCTAATACTTGATGTTTTTTCTTCCTTAGAACCTCCTCATTCCCTGGATCTTAACGGCGCTCATCCTCAGAGAATCAAGCTCACTGCCCCAAATATCAATCTTTCTCTGGACCAAAGTGAAGGGTCTGTCCTCTCTGATGATAACCTGGACAGTCCAGATGAAATTGATATCAACGTGGATGAACTGGATACCCCTGATGAAGCAGATTCTTTTGAGTATACAGGGCATGGTAAGTTGCCAAGTTGGCAAGGCCAAAGTTACGTGAAAAGTGAAAGATTATCTAAGCAGCATTAATAACAACCCTCCCATTTTGTTTCTGGTAGCTCTTTTCTGTGATTTCTAGAAGCTTATATTTGTCTTTCAGCTCATAAGGTGGCTGAAACTGATAGTTTAGAGCTTGACAAAGGTCACACATAGCCATTGCTCTTTTGTTAAACCCCTATTCTATGTCAGGCCCTGTGCTAGACAGTGAAGTTGAAAGAAAGCTGTTATATCCTGTGTTGTTAGAAAATTGGGCTGAGTTTGCAGAGAAAAAGAATTTAATATGGAAGATAAAATTTGAAGCACAGAAATCAGAGCTTACCAATTTCTTTGTACAAGCTCCCACTATGTGTAATGTTCTTTCTCCCAGATTCTTACATGGTTGTTCCCTTCTCTTTATACAGAGCTTAATCTTCCTTGACATTTATAATCAAAGGTGCTCCCTATCCCCACCCCCCACCCAGTCACTATCCCAGTATTCATTTTATTTTCCCATGTATCACTAACTGAAATCATATCATTTAACTGTTTGCATGTTTATTGTCTTTCTCTTCCCATTAAAATGTCTGCTCCATGAGGGCAGAGACTTGATTATAATTGTTATATTGCTGATAAAGCAGGAAGGAGGGAGGGAGTAGGGTGTGGTGGGGGAAGAATAAAAAGGGAGAAAATAAAAAGTTGCTGGATCAAAGACGCTCCTAATATGAATATCAGTCTCATTTTAATCCTTTCTCTTGTTCAGTGAAATTGGGTTTGTTATGGAATCTAATGAACAGAATACACTAATAAAACAGAAACAGACCCACAGATACAGAGAACAGAGTGACAGCTGTCAGAGGGGAGGGGAGCTGAGGGGATGAGTGAAAAAGGGGACGGGATTAAGGGAAAAAAAATCATAGACACAGACAATGGTATGGTGACTGCCAGAGGGGAAGGGGGTGGGGAGAAGTAGAAGAGGGTAAAGCGGGTACAAAGGTGATGGAAGGAGCCTTGACTTGGGGTGGCGAACTCACAATACAGTGCACAGATGATGTGTTACAGACTTGTACACCTGAAACATATATAATCTTATTTACCAATGTCACCCCCAAAAATTTAAAAAAGTAAATCATCAGATTCTCAAAAAGTATATAAATGCAAAGCATTTGATTTGAAAAATGGCATCATGTTGTTTCCGTTTTATAGGATGGCACTCTCTGACTTTATCATATTGAAATTAAAAGTGAGAGAATCCGAGCCACAGCTGTTGGGTTGATACATTGTAAAAATTCTTCTTAAAATTAAAAATTTTCTTAATTTAAAAAAAAATTAAAATCTTCAAAATCACTTGAAAAAAAATACCATTACTAAATGATGCCTTGACTTTTAGAGCCACGTTAATTCCAGCAATATCATTCATAGGAGAATATAATAAGGAAATACATCACATTAGTGAATTGATTCAAGCAATGGCCATTGAGCCACTGGGGCGACAAGCATGGCCAGCAGGGACTGAGACCCTGCCTTCACAGGCAAGTGTTAGGTCTCCTCACACTGAAAAAAAGAAAGAAAGAAAGAAAGAAAGAAAGAAAGAAATAAAGAAAGAAAGAAAGAAAGAAAGAAAGAAAGAAAGAAAGAAAGAAAGAAGGGAGGGAGGGAGGGAGGGAGGGAGGGAGGGAGGGAGGGAGGGAGGGAGGGAGGGAGGGAGGGAGGGAGGGAGGGAGGGAGGGAGGGAGGGAAGGAAGGAAGGAAGGAAGGAAGGAAGGAAGGAAGGAAGGAAGGAAAAATAAAGCTAAACTACTTGTTCTACAGTTTATGATGTTTTAAGTAGAGGTTTTATGTTGCATTTTTGTCATACTTTTGAATTTCTAGTTATCTGGGTATTTGACCCTATAGGTTGAAATACACAAGTAAGAGACAAAGAAAGTCTTGACTTCATATTCTTTTCTACCTTCTGAGAGGCTCTTCCCCAGCTTCTCCACCCACCCCAGCTGCCCCCAGCTGCCCCCGGCTGCCCCAGCTGCCCCCGGCTGCCCCAGCCCTTCTGCTAAGATAGTCTCCCATGCAAGAATCATGCCTTGATTTCCAATCCCACAGAAGACAGCTGCGGCATGACCCTGCGGCCCCCTCCCTCTCTCCCTCTGTACTTTCCTGTTGCCCTGGGGGGCTGTATTGCACCACATCTAAAACTTTCATTTTTATAAATAGTAAAACTGCCAAGCTAAGGGGTAGTGGCTGAACAAACTGGTAATTAAAGCTGCCACTTGCTGACATAGTTCTTTTTAGTCGATATAGTTATGCTGAAAGAACCAATTTAACAGCCACAAACCCACTTTTAGGTCTTAAATTCAAAGGATAGAATTTTAATATAACTTGAATTTTAAAGTCCACCCCGACTCTCAAATGAAAGATGTGTGTTTAGATACTGTTTCAAACAAACAAAAATATCAAACATTGAAAACACAAAGTACATCAGAATAGCTGTATTTTATAAACATGTAGACATAGCTAGCTGACTGTGTTAAGAGAGAGGGAATACATTTTAGTCCCTCAGTATAAAAGAATTGCTTGCAAGCTGCATGTTTTGGGGGTTTCTTGTGTGAACATTTTGAACTAGGCATATACATTCTAAACAAAATACGAATTCTTAAGGCACAGTGTTTCAAAAGTGTTTGGTTGGTAATTTATTCTATTTAATGGATACTTCCATAGCGCTGACTATGTGCCAGGATCCATGTTAGGTACTTTATAAATATTAACTATGTTAATCCTCATGTCAACTCTATGAATAGGTATCATGTTTCCCTATTTTAAGATGAGAACACTGAGGTGAGGCACAGAGAGATTAGGTAAGTCACCTAAAGTCACAGAGCTAGTGCATGTCAGAGTCAGCACTCGGCCCCTGCATTGTTGTCCGTGATTCCTGGGCGATGCTGCTCTCCATAAATGTACTGACAATGAATGGGAGAGTCTTTTACCAGATTATGTTAATGTACCTGAAGCCAAGCCTTATAATTGCGCGCGTGCGTACAGTTACCCTCTCTTTTGTTCAGCCATTTTCATGCCTTGAGGGTTCTTGCTTTACCAAATGCTTGAAGGACTTCCTAGCCATTGCCTGTTCGACACAGTAGCTGATGACCAGACATTACTGCCAGGTTATTTGCCCACAATGTGATTTTGCTTATGAAAAACTTTTGAATTTCACTATCAAAAGTTGTTAAATTGGTCTTTATCTCCAAGCAGTTGTCTTTAATAATTGTGTCCAAATAGTTGGAAAATGTCATTCAAAGTACTGACATAATTACGGTTTGATTTTTCTTTCATATTTACAGTGCGAAAGATATCAGAAATACATATGTAGACAGTGCAGGACTTAGGAGGTCAATCTTTCTATTAAAAGACATCTGAGTTTTCTTTTCAATGCCTTGTTATATTAACCTTAGAAACTTCAATATATCCAAAGGTCAGAAAAGAAGACCTATTTCTGTTTTCCAAACCAACTGCAAAGTTATTTTTACCATAATTCAGATCCCAGGAAAGGCATTTCATAATGGAAATGGAAAAATGATAACGAGTTTTAGCCTGAATATTTCTGAGAAGAATGCTGAAAGAAGTAATCATATGCTTTTATTTTTTTTCTTCCTTAGTGATGTTTAGTGACCTCATTTAACCTACTTTTTCTAAATTTAACCTCTAATGACAGATGGTTTTCTCTAGGAATAAGGTATCCCAACCTTTTTTCCAGAAAATCAGGGAGTCCCTTCCTTTAACTTCCCTATCTAGCGTCTTCCACTATTTTCACAGCCTGCAGGCAACCTGCTTATAAAGTCAATTCCATGTTTTAACCCTGCATATAAATAAATTGAGTGTTAAGATTATTTTCCTTTATCCACAAGCAACTGCATGCCATAGTGGTGTGGTTTGAAAGGATGATTTTTCTTTGTACTTTTATATGTTGAGATTTTACATTAGAATTTATTGCCTACCTGCTGTTTGTCAAAAACAAACGAACAACAACAACAAAAAACCTTTAAAGACTTGTTCGCTGTATCCAGAATGGCTTTCCTCTAACAAGAGAAATTCAAACATAACGTCTTCTAAGGGTATTTACATTATCAGTGCAAGATCATAATATGTACAGCTAGTCAGCTTTCCTAGATGTCGATGTCCTCCTGGAAGGCCACAGCGGACGTCATCTCTAGTTAGTCCGTAATGGCACCAACAGTGGATTCCCCACTGCGGTCTGTACAGCGCAGCGCATTCAAGAGTTTGTGTATTAAATTATTTCACAAAAGACAAGAGCAAATGTTCAAGTTAACTTCTCCCCTGTGTACCAGGGCTTAATTGATGTCAACAGGGGCCAGGGAGAAAAATTTATTAAAAAAAAAAAAAAAAAGGAGACAAAGAAAATCAAGCACTTCTTAGTGGAGACAGCCTGATACCAAAAATTAAATCTGAAAGGTGGGGGATAAAGAGTTAAATGAGACCTGAAAGTTTTCAGAATAGTGAGAAAATGGTGGCTAGGGGGAGGGTGGTAATTTATCGTTATGGCAGAATTACTATTAAGAGCAGAATGATATTGCTAATTTAAGGAAGTAAATAAAGCAAGTTTTACTTCTTACTAGCTTATATTGTGGACTTCTAAAAATGAGTACCCAAAGAGAATTTACTGTACCCCCGAGCCCTTAACTAATTTCTTTTACCCATTCACACCGGTCCTCAGGTGGGGAAGGACAAGGAGCCCCAGCAACTGGCCAGCTCTCACGCTCTGCAGCATCAGCAATAGCATTGCATGAAACGGTCCAGCCTCAAACTTTATACTAAAATTAGCAATAATAATGTTTGTTAGGATAGACTATAGGAAAATGTGTGTGCATATAGGCATACTCTTAAGGTAGAGGAGTCCTTTCTTATGTTACAATAATCAAAAACATATAGACAAAAATTAACAGAGTCAACAACATAAATATATTTCTGTTTAGAAAAAATAAATTTAAAAGGTAAGAATCAGGCAGGAAAATAATTACCATACATGACAAAGGTCTGCATAAAGAATTCCAACGAATCAATAAAGACCATAGCTAAGGGACTTTAACAAGTGTCTCCCTGTCAGTGAGAGAAATATCGATAGCCAATAAACACTTAGAAATGCCCAGTCTTTAATAATTAAATAAATACAAATTAAAACAACAAAGAGACAGGTTTCATCCTAAATTGTCAAGGGTTAAAAACTTTGATAAACTCCAGTGTTTTTTTGACAGTGTGAGGAAATAAGAACCCTCATTTACTTTTGGTGTGATATTTTCAAGACAAAATGTTCATGAAAACCTTAGGTGTTTGTACCCTCCAATCTGGCATGCCATTGCGGGAAACGTAGCCTATAGCAATAAGTACACAAATAAGATACCTGTACAAAGATATTTATTAAAGCAAATTCTTTCTAAGGAACAACAAAATAAAATAAAACTTTTATCACTATGGAAATGATAAACAAAAAGGCATCAGTAAAATGGAATCCTCTAGGACTACTAAAACAAGCAGAGTTGCCCTGGCCGAGTGGCTCAGTTGGTTGGAGCATCATCCTTTGCATTGTTAGGTCACAGGTTCAGTTCCCAGTCAGGGCACATACCTGGGTTGCTGGTTCATCCCCAGTCAGGGTGCATATGTAAGGGAGGTAACTGATAGATGTTTCTCTCTCACATGTCGATGTTTTTCTCTCTTATTCTCCCCCAACCCCCGCCTCTCTCTCTCTCTCTCCTCTCTCTCTTTGAAATCAATGGATGTTATCCTCAAGTGAGGATTAAAAAATAAGTAAATAAAACAAGCAGAGTATATACACATTGGGACAAAAAAAAAAAAAAAAGCCTGTAGGCTATTATTAAAGAGAAGCACATTGTAGAACAGTGTGCACAAAACATGTATAATACTCAGAGCAATCATACTTTTGAGGGGAAAAGAGTATGTGTGTACACATGCACATAGAAAGAATACATATCAAACAGTGAGAGTAGCATTGGAGATTTTTGCTGTTTTCATGAACAATTTCTGTATTGCTTGTACTTTTATAAGTATGTTTTGCTTTTATAATCAGAAAAAAGAAAACAATGTACAAAACTTTTAAACAAACTAACCTCATTAAAGCATGCAGAAAATGAAACAACCCCACACTGATCACCAGGGCCAATTTAGAGCAGGCCACAAAGCCCCAAACAAGATGAAGAGGGGTTAGTGGATGGTGAGTTCATTGCAGGGGAGAGCATGTGTGTACAGGAGCATTGGAAGACAAACCCACACAGAGCCCAGAGTCATGAGAGCACAGAGGCCAGATGGAAAACAGAGTTCCAGGAAGGGAGCTAAGATGAGCATCCGAGGGCTCTTCCCCAAGCAGGAAGAGAGAAGCAGGAAGGCATTCCATATGCAGATGGATGGATTTGTACAAGTGACACAATGCTTGATCTGCAGCCAAATGTTGCTGCTTTCCATAGTAAGCCGCTGAGCACTGGTGGGAACCAAAGGAAGCCAGAGTGAGGTCAGGCTCTGTAGGTGGCTGGTCGCTGTTGGTGTTGGCAAAAAAGCCTAGGACTGCTTCCCAACAGGACTTCATTTTACTATTCTAAGTCACAGGTAATTAGACGTGTTTGAATGTTTCTTATGGAATCTTCCGAAACATAATGGCTTTGTTATGGATTCCTGCCAGATTACCTGTATTTCCAGGAACTTGTCCAAGCTTTATTTACCCACTCACCCTCCCAATTTTTATTGAATACTCTGTGCAGGTTTCCAAGCTAAGTGTGGAGATGAAATTAAAGGTAGTTCAGGAAGAGTTTCTTAGCCCAAGGAACTCACAGACTCATAGTGAAATAAACAAGAATGAGACAGTAACACATTCAAGTTACAATGTGAAAGCTTAGAAGAGTAGATAAGATAAGGGTTTGACTATATTTACTTTGTAACCCTGTGACCCAAGGTAACTACTTCAGTTAGTTTTGGGATCGGTATTATATCTGGTGTAATGCCTGCTACTGTGTCTGACACATAGTAGTTGCTATTATTGTCAAAGTCCCCTAAAAAGAATACAAGTGACCCTGGCCGAGTGGCTCGATTGGTTGGAGCATTGTCTCATGCACCAAAAGGTTGTGGGTTTGATCTCTGGTCAGAATGCGTACAGGAGGCAACCAATCAATGTTTCTCTCTCACACTGATGTTTATTTCTCCCTTCCTCTCTCTCTCAAGTCAGTAAGCATGGTCTTAGGTGAGGATTAAAAAAAAACAAAAAGGAATATAAATAAATCAAAGGTCATTTTTTTAATGGAAAAATAAAATAGATAATATCTCACAGAATTATTTTGAAAATTATAAATAATATCTTCCTTCTAATTACTTAAACCTACAAACAACAATCATTGCTCAACTCTGCTAGTCCTTGAAGTAAAAATAGAAACAAAATTGTTCCTTACTCTTTTTTTTAAAAAAAAAACTTAACATGATTGTTTTTTCTTGATGCACAAGAGCAGGTAGCATATTTTTCCCCCAAGATGCTCAATGGGCTTTTTTATTGCCTTCTGCACCCACAAATAGGAGCCTTTAGAATTTTTGGCCTTGGAACATTTCTGGCCCACCAAGTTATTTTCTTGCTTAGAGTAAAACCTTGCTGTAGCATATTTCGAAAAATCCATAGGAAGTACATGAGATGTATGTCCTGGTGTGCTCCCAGTAGGGAAGGAGGTTCAGCTCCATTTTAAGAGCCCTAAAGCAGGGGCCTAAGCCAGGGTATCATCAAGGTACTAAGACTCTGAGCTCTCAGGATACACCAGAAAATGTGGGCCCAAGGAAAACAAGATTATCTGGACCTGATACATAGCCTTTACCCCCTCAGAAAGGCCTGCAGTCTTCAACCTGTGTGATCAAGAATGAGCTGGTATTAGCCTATACCCTCTTAGACCACTATTGACACAGGCCAGCCCTAGCCCTGCATCCGTACCCACCCTCAGCTTGACCTGAGCAATGGATTTGGTTGTTCAATCAGTCAATAATACAGCTTCACTGAGTGTCCTTTCTGTGGGCAGGTTAAGCTCTGAGTCACACAAAACAGGGAGTTCCATCTGGTTGACTCCGCCAGGAGACAGCTGGTTGCTGAACTGCCTCAACTGTAAAGCTCTCGCTCCTTCAGCCTGGCTCTGTGCTTCATTTCCAGAGGCTCCCACAGCCCACAAAGACTCTGGCCAAGAGTCCGAGTCCATTCCAGAATACACAGCAGAGGAGGAGCGGGAAGACAGCCGGTTGTGGAGGACCGTGGTGATTGGAGAACAGGAGCAGAGGATCGACATGAGGGTCATTGAGCCCTACAGGAGAGTCATCTCTCACGGAGGTAGTCCGGCTCGGCGCGAACCTGGGGCCTGGGGGATGGGCAGCCATATTTTTTATTAGAAAACCAAACTGGGGTTCTCTGCGGCCTGACATCCCAAAGACCCCGTTGGGCACCCATGTTTAGGGGGCTGTAGAGCTGAGCAGAATACTTCTACTCAATTCCGTAAACATCAGAAAACCTACCAAACAAAGATAACTTTCAAATGTGAAAAATGCTTTTCATAGAACACAGCTGATAGTTACAAACTTCTGTGTACATTTCTTGAAAGCCATAGTTGTCCAATTTAATAGTGTCTGCTCTGAATTCCTCTGGGTTGATTGTAGGTTTTAACGGAATAGTTTTTGAGTTCGTACCACCGTAGCCTGTAGTAAGATCACTGCAGTAGAGCTGCTTCTAATTACAATATGGCCATTTAAATCCTCTTCAGAAGCTTTAGGAAATCTTTTTAGACTCATCCTTGTCATGTTTTCCCCTTACCTGAAACTGGCTTTTCTATAAACTCCATTACACCTATGCCTGACAACAGCCAGTTCCAGCCAAAGCCTTAGTGAGCGGCAAGCCGAGAGACAAAAAGCTGTGTTTTGTATTTCCAGTGCTTTCTTGGAGCTGCAGAGCCTTGACTAACATGGGATTCACAAAAAAAGTTGATGAGTACAAGTAACATATTTAACATTGTCAACTTCAGAAAACATAAACGGCTTTTTTGTTTATTTGCTGCACGCACTCCTCTCCCTCAGTGATCAGCCACCACCCTGGCCCCTCTGCTGACGCAGGAAAGTGTAAGCTGACAGGGCGAATGTTGTTCTCTCTTCCTTAACAAGGATGGGGAAATAAGTGTCTTGGAATGACATTAAACTCATAAAGCTTCTGTTTTCTAACTAGCAAAAGGACATTTTGTTCTTTCAATCCAAGCTCCCTCCACCCAGCAAATGATCCACTTTCCATCCCACGCGCTGCTACCTGTAGCTAAGTATCTGACCACCCAGGGACTAACCGCAACAGCGAAGGAAAATGCCAATAGGAGTCCTAGGCCATGAACTTCCTTTTTCCTGCTTTGCTGTGTGACCTGAAGCGGTAAATCCCCTTGATAGCTGCTGTGGGGCAGAGACAGCTTCCTCTGAGGGAAACTTCTGGCTTAATCTCTCTGAAGCTGACAGACAACGAGTCAGAGAGTCAACCCTTTTGTTATGATGAAAACCAACAACCTGAACATCACCCAGGTGTTCCCAGAAGGTCAAACCTCCTTTGCACCACCCACCGTATGCAAAGGAGGTATGATTTGTTTGCTTTTTGGAAATAAAAATAAATCAAAGGCTAGCTATGAAAGTGTCCTGAGCTCATTCTAAAAAGTACCAAAAAATAAAAACCAAACTGTACAACAGCGATAATTTCTGTACATTTTTACCCCTCGATCTTAAATTCAGAGCCCTTTTGTTGTGAAGAAGACAGGCTCACTGCTTCGCTGCTCTCCTAACACCTCCTACCCCTCCGGTGCACCCACCTGCTTGTTCTTTCCTCCAGCACAGGATCTTCATGTGGGTTGAGTGGGTGGGTCTGCTGCCTGAATTAAGAGAGAGCGATTGTCAGAACACTGGGGTCAGAAGAAGCCGCTGCTTCTGCCTGTCACATTCTTTGTGCTCCCTGAACTGCCCTCTCCGGGGTAACCTGGTTTGCTGTGCCCTCCACCCCGGCCACCTCCTCCCCTCGGCATCAGCTCCTCGCTGTCTGTGTTGTGAGCTTGATTTTTGGCCGTGTGACTGACTCTCCGGTTCGTTTGGAAGGCAAGGCCTCCTTTCCTCTCCCCAGCTCCGCCTGCATGAGCGTGCCCTGGCTGCACGCGCCCGCACGTTAGCAAGACGCCATCTCTTCCTACACCCTCAGCAGCTTGTGTTCTCTGTAGGTGAAGATCGTTCGGATGTTACCTCTGAATTTGCCAAAGCTTTGTCTTCTGTGTTGGAAGCTCACATCACTTTATTAGACCTTAGTGATGATAAAGCAATACTCCTTGCTTACCCATCTGTTGAGTATGTCATCCTGGCTTCTGATGAGCATTTAAAAAGCAGCACTCTATAGAGAACATAAATCTTGTTTTGGTGTCTTGCATTTTGCTGTAAGGAAGTTTTCCCATTCGGGCCAATAGAAAAGTGCCAGCTGTTTGTGCTCTGTGCCACTGCGAGATGGGGGTGGAGTGATTAAAAGAGCTGCATAAATTAACTGGAAAACAAGGCCTTACCAAGTGTCCATGCCTGTTGGGAATACCAGTGTGTGAGAGCAGTATTTAAACAAGTCAGTTTTCTGTTATTGCCAGAAGCCCTGTACACATGTAAAAATAACAGGGCTCAAGACCCATCTTTGCCACTAATTAGTCTGTGCCCTTGGTACATCACTTAGCTTCTCTGGGCCTAAGTTACTTCATCAGTCAAACGAGGGTGATATCCTATGAGCCCAGGAGCAATAGTGCCGCCGTCTGCTTATATAAGAAAGCAAAGGGAAGCCTGGGTGGTTTGGGTTTGCCAACCATGAGGCCAGAACTGGCCTTTTTTTGAACTTGAAACAGAGAACACATTTAAAAGACCAAGGACAGTCATGCCAAAGCATTGTAATGAGGAGTTTCCTTTCTTGTTTTTTGTTTTTGTTTTTACTTCTCATTTCATTATAGGAGATTCAGGTAACCTTCTCTGCAGTGTTGCTGGACAAATGATCCTGGAAAGAATGAGGAGAAGAGTTGCTAGCTGGTGTGTGTGTGTGTGTATGTTTTGGTGGCAACTGTGACATCTTCCCTTCTCTCTCCATCCCATTTGTGGGCCAGCAAACTTGTGTTACGTCCCTTTCATGCCTCTCTGTTCTGCCACAGGTAAGGTTTGCATCACTGCTTTAGAGGGTCTCAGGAGGCACCGCGATGGGGATTGCTCACGCACCTCAGCACACACGCCCTGAAGGACCCTCACGGTTATTGAAAAGCAAGTCTAATAAAATACATGTTTTTAAAACCTACACTTCAAACACATCATGAAGTTGCTGACAGGCAACTTCATTTGGGTGAGCGGCATATTTAGAAAAGAAATTGGGTTAGTCAGCCCCTTTGAGGATATCTGTGAGGGAAGGAGGGAATGGTCCCTCTCATTCTGGTCATGGGACTCTGTCAGCAGTTGCTGTTTGAAGCGTCTCCAAAGCCCAACAACAATGGCAACAGCTTTTGATTTAGAAGGAAGACTCTCACGATGAAACCTTTTCCATCCATTTTTGTTCTGACATCTCCTCCTCTCCTCCAGTTTTCTTCCTCACTCTTTTCTTCCCTTCCAACTGTTCCTCTGCCCCCAAGTACAAAAAGCCACCTCATTTGTAAATTTTCAGACATTTTTATCTGAAGAGACATTCCTGACTCAGACAGTGGTCAGAAGGTGGTAAGTTGGTCCTTAAGAATTGGTGAAACAAACTTGAGTGACCGTGATGCAATATTCCAAGGACAGGCAGCATTGGCACGGAGCTGAATTGTCACGTGAGATGATGTCTGAAATACTGTTGATAAACCTCAGGCTTTCATTTTCTTAAAAATTTCTTAGAAATTCTTCAGAAATAGAAAAAAGTCAAAGTAACTGGTCAGTTATACTCTTGAAGTCATTCTAGTAGTCAGACAGCTGCATTTAGAAAGATGCTTTTGTACATGTTTTTAAGTTGACTGTTGTCTGTTCTGAGGAAGTCACCTTTTTCATTGTGTTGAGTCCATACTGCACACCTTTGTGGCGTAGAATTGGTATAGCTAAGTCACCTTATCCTTTATGGATTTCTATTGAGGCATAAAGCTTCTTAAAGAAAATTGTTTGAAGAAACAAATACTTTTGTATTAAAATATATCTCTTTCTATCATTTCTCTTCATATCACATTCTCAAAAGAAGTTGGTAAATATCAACTTATTGGAAAAGATGGAACTAAGGCAAAAAGTCCAGAGGGAAACTACTGCAATCCTGCTTCACAAACATGTGTTTCATCAGATGTACACTTACATAGGTAGCCTCTTCTATAAGTGTTGCATACAACAACAGCAAATTAGTAATACACGCGAACCCATAATTTGATATATTTTTAGATGGTATCACTTTCTTCCCCCACCTCTTTTGTGGTAGAATCATACTCTCTCTTTGTAGAAAACATCTTATTAAACTGCTTTCAAGAGTTAAGCCCATCCAAATCTCTACGCAGACAGTATTTTACTGCCATGCAACGAGAGGGGTACTTGAGGGTTCTGAGAAGGCTGGGTCAGGCCTGAGGGTGTGTCCTGTCCTACTGAGAACTTTGAGGGACCCTCTACGTAATGATCCTGAAGTCCAAAACTATTTTGGGTGACAAAAATTGCAAGTGTTTAAAAGGAGGTATAAAAAAATATGAAAATATAGTACATTGCTTCCATTTTTAAGTCTGGAAGACACATGAAGTTCCACACCCAAATGTGCGGGGATCTGATCCGCTAACGCCATGAACTTCAAAGATGAACTCTAAGGAACACAGAGCTCGGGTGGAGCAGAGCTTTCAGAAGTGGGCAAGATGCCCTGAGATAGCGCTACCTTTTCCTTGACCCTTGGAGTTTCAATGACCACGCTTGTCTGTATCTCCCACTGCCTATTTTTTCATCCCATCTGCACATAACATTTCTATTCCCTGTCCCACCCATGTTACCAGAAGTAATTCTCAAGTTTTCCCAAAAGCACTTATTTTCATAAAACTCTGAGAGAGTGGGGCTTTACCCAGACCACCCCTTCTTGAGGGTGCCCCTTTCTTTAAGAGACTAGGCTCTGAAGTCTTTGCTCAGTTATTCTTTGCCTGGCCAGAACTTTCCATGTTTCCTGCACTGCCTGTTGAATCTGGAGATTGTGAGGACACTACAGGCAAGTGCACCTGTCCTCTTAATCAAAACCAAGGTGTTTTACTTGGCTACTCACTGGCATCTGGTCACTGAAGTGTTTTTCTGAGATTATATTGCAGTTCAGTGACTAAATTTTCCCTTCATTCTAGAAGTAAAAAGAGCTTACAATGATTATTCAGAAACTTCCTGCCCTAGCTGATGTGGCTTAATGGATTGAGTGCTGGGCTGTGAACAAAAGGGTCACCGGTTCGATTCCCAGTCAAGGCACACGCCTGGATTGTGGGCCAGGTCCCCAGTACGGGGTGCACAAGAAGCAACCACACATTGATGTTTCTTTCCTTCTCTTTCTCCCTCCCTTCCCCTCTCTCTGAAAATAAATGAATAAAAACATTAAAAAAGAAAAGCTTTCTTAGCCACTAATGGAAAAGAGTATTATACAAATTACCATATTTAAATATATAAATTAGAAACCCATAAATCAGAAAATGTTGCCCCACCCTTTGGTAAGTTGAATATTTATACACCCAGTCATGACAATGTACAACACATATAATTCTTCATAACATATGGATATCCTATATATGCAAAGATATTCACATATATTTAAGACTCTATATAACATATATGTTTACCACTGAAATATAGTTATATGTGTATATACTTATGAAAGTATAGTCTATGTAATACTCACTTAAAGATATCTCTTATATCTACATCCATACACTTGTCAAGGCCTCCAGCTTTATCCTTTCGGTTAAATATTATCTTGTTAAAGCTTTCAATTGGTTACAAATGTCTTTTTGTTTGTCCCCCAGGATACTATGGGGACGGCCTAAATGCCATCATTGTGTTTGCTGCCTGTTTTCTGCCAGACAGCAGTCGGGCGGATTACCACTATGTCATGGAAAATCTTTTCCTGTGAGTGATACTTATGACAAAGTGCTTTCAGTTAATGTCTGTGGGCATGTATGGCAGATAAGCATCTTTAGTAAAAGGAAATAAGTGATGTAGAATATTCTAAGCCTTTGGTAAAAAGTCAATGAAACCCCTGTCAAGGAACATTGCTCAAGAGACTAAAACCTTTGAAGTCACTCTTGCCAATAGAATGGATTGAAAACAAAACGAACACAGTTTCACCTGCATTTTAAAATTCTGTAACATTTCCCTTGGGTGAAGTGTTTTATTTGTTCCCCAAAATGTTCTTAGTCAACTGATGATAACCTGACTTTGTTTATATCTGCCCTTATTTAATCTGAGTTGCCCTTAGTATATGATAACATTGATATTTTTTGAAAGTCAGGTTTCTTACCCACACATTTTTTTTTTACTGTACCTGCATTTAAAAAAAAAAGATAACTGTACATGTAAATGAACAATACTCACTCTCAGAGAAATGATCTTAGGTAACTGATTCTTCTAAAGGTGAAGAGGTAATATGCATATCCTTAAATATCATGCACCCTGTCATTTAAATGCTATATAATTATGGTGTAGATAAGATGAAGTATTTCATGTGGGAGCTGAAAACACACCTCTCCTTTTCTGTGATCAGATATGTAATAAGTACTCTAGAGCTGATGGTAGCTGAAGATTATATGATTGTGTACTTGAATGGCGCTACCCCAAGACGGAAGATGCCAGGGCTGGGCTGGATGAAGAAATGCTACCAAATGATTGACAGACGGTAGGTGGGCTCCTTCATTTAATCCCTATTTTCACTTTCTCAATCAACCCCATTTCAAACTCTCTTAATCTACCAAAATGTAATTACATTTCGTGAACAATGAATTACGCAGAGTTGAGATAATAAACGATAACAGATTAATCAAAGTGCACTTGGTACCCCAAATCTAAATAAAGCAGATCCTCCCCAGATTTTGTTAAATGTTGTAATCTCAGACCTGCTGGCCTAGTCTGTTTTAAACTAGGCATATGTTATTGCCGCATGGAGATGCAACGCGAACTGGTAAACCAGTGTCCATGACTCTTTCAGGTGTCATGTGATCTTGATGCTATTTCTGTGCACTGGGACTACTGTGATTTCTGAAAATGCTGGGCTCTTATTTCAGCATTTGCTGTTAATTCACATTAACCACTAGCCCACATGGTGTCTCTGAGTGCCCCCTTCTTCAAGATACTTTATTTTCATTCATACTGCTTTTAATAGAACAAAACACATTATTGCCATGTACAGGGAAACCATCATAAACATACAAGTTTATGATATCTATGATAGGTGTGGCACTCACTCACATGTAGCTCCTTACATAACAATACATGAGTACCCTGTTATAGTAACTAAAATTTGTTTAATGATCTAAATATTCATAAAGGGACATTACTAATGCTAAAAGATGTGCCTGAAAATCATGCGCATTAAAATTGTAGCCTGAAGGCCAAACAACCACGTGATACACTATTTCTGTTTTCACTATATGTAAGAAGACACGAAGGCTCAGAGATAGATTAATTGTGTAAATTACCGGTAAGAGTGAATTCTTCCCAAAATAGTAAAGATAATGCTGACAAAAATGAAAAGCATTGTTAAATAAAAAATATGCCATGATGGTTACAGATTTATCGACTCCAAGAATACAACCATTCTATTTTACCTCTATTCTGAGAAAATGAGGCTTGAATCATAAAAGTTTCAAATTATATGTTGAAAAGCATTTTTTTATTAGTTATGACTATTCTACACTTTTGCTGCTAATAATAATCACTTGCCTAGAACTCTTTCTATATATTCTTATTTGGGCATATGCTTTATGTTTTAGTTCCCACTAAGAATGGGTTATAAGCAATATTTTTTTCAAAATAGGTTGCGGAAGAACTTGAAATCATTCATCATCGTTCATCCATCTTGGTTCATTAGAACAATCCTTGCAGTGACACGACCTTTTATAAGGTATGTTTATTATTATAGTAACAGTAAAAGCATTACTAGTAGATTTTTTAAAAGTATTAATTGATCTATAAACAAGAACTCATAAACTAAGAAGGAACTTGACATATTTGCCTCTGTCTTTTTTAAAAAAGATTTTATTTATTTATTTTTAAAGAGAGGGGGAAGGGAGGGAGAAAGAGAGGGAGAGAAACATCAATGTGTAGTTGCCTCGTGCGCCTCCTACTGGGGACCTGGCCCACAACCGAGGCATATGTCCTGACCGGGAATCAAACCGGCTACCCTTTGATTCCAGGCTGGCTCTCAGTCCACTGAGCCACACCTCTGTCTTTTCTAGAAAGGGCACCTCTGTCTTTTCTGGAAAGACACTTTGGACTGTCTAGCAAAAGGTCCTAATTGAAAGTGAGCATTATTTCATAATGACTATTTCTCCCCCATACCGTTATTATAAAACATGATCTCTGTGTTGGTTATTGTGAACATAGAAGATGAAGTGGGAATTTCTATGTCACATTACAAAAAGGAATAGACAATACTTTTAAAGTGATATATGATATTTTGTAGAAAGTAGAAAAGGTAGAGTAACATGACAATAGAAAATAAAGACAACCAAAGAACAGAAGCAGAAGCCATGTTTCATCTTCATTGTTCTATTTTTGTTTAACAAATATTATGAATGTCGCCAAAATTAGGTAGAAAGCGTGGGCAGCCATGTTGACAGCATTTTTTAAATTTCCCATTAGGTTCTTGGTTTCAAACTCAGTTCATTTCAGTGATTATTTATTCCTCATTTTGTTGTACTAGATGCTTTATAATCTCACATTTGGGGAATGCAAAGAAGAGTGAGATAGGCATAATACTGAAAGACTTGAAACAGTTACATGAAAGGGACAGTATGTATTTTCTAGAAATCTTTAAAAATATAATAAAGTCTTACCTAACATTGGGATACAGTTTACATAAACTGAAAATTTTCTACCTCAAAGGTATTAGTGAATCACTAAGAAAAACTCTGATAACTTCACTTCTGGAGAAAAAAATTAGAGGTTAAAATCTACCCACCCTATTTTATATAGATTTTACTATGCCTTCCAGAGTTTACCATTTTTTGCTCAGTGTTCACTTGTAATTATTTAACATTTCCATTTTATACTTCCAACAATTGAGTATCACAATTCAATTTAATCTTCCTTTGACAAGTTTAGCTCTTTACTATGCCTTGTCAAATTGCCTGAAAAATAACATGAAATATTTGATATACAAAAGCCTTTTATTTTAATGATAGCAGAAAACACTTTGACAAGGAGTGGGAATACATGTACACTGAAAAAACTTACAAAAAATTTAATGTATAAAAAAGTAAACATTAAAATTGATATTGATTTATTGGTTTTTTAAATAATTCAGTTTTTATATTTATAAAACATTCTTGCTAAATAAAATATTTGTTACTGTAAAAATATTGAAAACAGTTATAATTCAACATTAGTGAAGCAAGTTTCAATATAATCATAATTACAACAACAATAATAATAAGACAGCAAATAGTGTTGTGGTAAATTACATGTAATAATGGCTTACATTTATGGAGTGCTTACATGCATTATTTCATTTAATTCTAATGGCAATCTTCTGAAGGAAGTGCTATTTATTATTTTTGTTACACAGGAAAAAACCCAGAGGTTCAGTGAGGTCAAATAAATTGTCTAAATCAGGAGCCAGCAAACCCACACTATAATGATCCAATAGCAAATATTTGAGGTTTTATGGGCCATGCTGCCTCCATCACAAGTACCCAATCTGCCATTGTAGGACAGAAGCAACCGTAGACAATATGTAAGCAATAAGTATGGCTATGTTCCAATAAAACTTGATTTATGAATAGTGAAATTACATTTTATAAAAACTTTTACATCCCAAAATATTCTTGTTTTGATATTTTTCAGCCATTAAAAGAAACATAGAAATGATTCTTAGCTCAAGAACTGTAAAAAACAGTTAACTAGTTGGCTTTGGCCTGTGGATCGTAGTTTGCCAACACCAGGTCTAAGGTAACATAGCCAATAAATGAAACTTTGGTTTTAAATCCAATTGGCTGCCTAATTCTAAAGATCACACAGTGTAAGTACTTATACGTTGTACCTACAGTTTCATCATATAAGACCCTCTTTAAATATCCCCCTTCTGAATCAATTTACACCAACTTTTACGCTCTAAAGAAGAGGCCACTGTGATGTATTACAAGTCTGTTTTATAGGTTGCTGGTAGCATGTGTTCCTCCAAGACTCATCAGGAAGGCTAGTAGTGACTGTATGGAGAAGGTTATTCACAAGGCATAGCCAGTGACCCAGGGTCAAAACTGCAAGCAAAATGCTAAGGGTAACCACTATGTGAGAGGTATATGCAAATTCCTTTTTAAAAATGAATAGTTCGTCCGGGCCAAGCCCTGAGTTAGGTGCTGGAGAATGACAAATTAAGTAGCTCAGATGCTGTCCTTTAGGAGCGCAAAGCAGACAAGGCAGACAACAAACAAAGCACAATGAGGGGTGATAACTCAAGGGCAGGGTGAGTTTTAGGGTTGTGGGTGGAGAGCAAAGACTGAGTGAGAGCCTGCTTTGAGAGAGAGCCTTAGAGGAGAACGAGCCTTCAGGGTGAGTTTTGACGAGCTAATAGAATTGGCGAGCTAAAACCAAGTCAGGGAAACAGCAGTTCCAAATACACCAAGAAGGAGAGAACACTGCATGATGTTTAGAGAACCGTACATTCCAGCGAATGTAACACTGGAGAGGGGGGTTTCCCCTTGTATGACTACTTCCTCCCTCTCAGTCCACTCACTTGTCTTTCATCAAAGCCTCAATTAAGCTCGAAAATCTGGAGGAAGGAAGAGGCCCCACGTAGCCTATCATTGGTAGTGTGTATTCACCCAGGCCTTACCAGGAGGGCTGAAAGTGATTGTATAGAGTGGACCGTTGCTCATAGGCATAGCCAGTGATCCAGGGTCAAAGCTGCAAGTAAAATAGAAAGATAGATGTATAGAGACTTGACCTTGAAAAGCTTCCTATCGGAATGCACAGTAGTTGAACAGAAGGAAGTACATTTGGCAGACAGCTCAGCATGACCCCAGTAGACTGGGGGAATCTTTTCATTTGAAACCATCTGAGAAAGTTCAATGCTTGATCAAGTTCCCTTTCAAGTGGAATGATACATTTTTAAGATTAGTTTGCAATCACACCAGTGATAGAGAAATGCGTTCTTACCAAGGTCTTCCTTCAGCAACTACTAATTCCTGTTTCTAACTCCCTTCCTCAGAGGCACATTTCTTTCCTTTTTTTTTTTTTAATTTAATTTTATTTAGTATTTCTTAGAGAGAGGAGGAGGAAGGGAGAAAGAGAGGGACCTAGTCCGCAACCCCGGCATGTGCCCTGACTGGGAATTGAACCAATGATCTTCTAGTTTGTAGGCCAGTGCTCAACCACTGAGACATGTCAGCCAGGACTGGAAGCACATTTCTTTATCAGCTTCAGTGGTCTCCTTCCAAGTTATTTTCTATGCATTTAACACATCACAAATAATAACATTTAGGTAGAAGTGGTTTTTAATCCAAATCCAGTCACTGGAACAGTTTTTGAACTTTCGTTCATCTGGAATGAATTCAAATATTAAAATAAAACTAAAACTAAAAAAAAGAAAAAGAGGAAAATGAATTTCCATGTGCTTTTAAAATATGCTAACATTGGTAGATGTCAAGAACTAATGACAAGATTTTCATTTGCTAAGAACAAATAAACAAGCAAATGAACCAGAAACCAGTGACAATGCAGAGTGGCAGGAACCACAGGGTCTGTGTGGTCAAAGTGTGACCTCCGCAGTCCAACTGCACAAGTTTAAAATCAGGCTTTGCCACCTACTGCTGGTGAATATTTAACTCCCTGGATCTCGGTTTCCTTATTTTTTAAAAGAGAATAATAATAGTATCTACCACACTAGACTATACTAAGAGATAAATGAGTTAATTTAGATAAACCACTTAAAACAGTCTTTGGCACATAGTTAACTACTCAGATAATGTAGCCTTTCTTCTCAGTATGAATGCTGGGCAAGGCGTTAAATACAACATAATCAGGATTTTTAAGAAGAGGCAGTGGCCTTGAGGGATGAAAGAACAACTAATCATGTATATTTTTTTCTTGTCTTCTTTTTTATAGTTCAAAATTCAGCAGTAAAATTAAATATGTCAGCAGCTTATCGGAGCTCAGTGGGCTGATCCCAATGGATTGCATCCAGATTCCAGAGAGCATCATCAAGTAAGTCCTCATGGTTTCAAAGATTTGGTAAGAAACGTTGCATGTGGGGGAAAGAAGATTGGAAAGCAATTCATTTCTTAAATAGGAGGGGAATGGCATTATCTTATGTTTTAAAAAAATATTAAATATTCTCCAAACTTGTATGTATTTTTCTTAGAACCCAAGATCACTGTTCTGTTCTTGGAATGATTGATCATTGCTCGTTTTCACTTTGAATTTACTACCACTTTGGAGAAAGCATAAATTTAACATTAGTCAGTCCATCCATTACATGTATCTCCCTCTCCACACAGACACAATAGGGTGTGAACATAGTTTGATTTCTTTATCATCTTATATAGAGTTACTTGTTTGCACGACACTAGGAAAAGAGAAAAAAATTACCCTAAGACCTTTTCTCTGTTTTCCTCTGAATCCTTTTTTCCCCACAGTTCCCTTCAGGAGAAAAATAAGGCTGAGTGCTAAGTGGCACAATTAGGAACCTTTCCTTACTCAGCACAGGGTAATGCCCCAGCCTTGATGCTGAAGGTTGCAGGGTATGCTACAAAAGTAAGAGTATAAATTAGCTAAAAAAGAAAAACCACTTGGAGCTGAGACTTAAAAACAGGACACAGGAAAAGGAACTCTTCTATTTGTTTCAGTGTTGCAAGGAACCATTGCTTTCTGTGGATCATGTTTTTCTTTCACTGTACCTGATTCACCAGTTTTTTATTTGAATAGAATTGATTGGAAGGTTACCATCAGCTCAAAGAAAATAGACAAGGATACCACATCTTCCTCCAGAAGATGGATAAGAAAATGGACCTACCAATCTGGGCACCCCCAGAAAAAAAAAAGAGTCCTCACTTTTTTTTTAAAAAAAGGCACAGAAATGGGAAAGAAAGGACTCTCATTTAGTGTTTATTTATGCTCTGTGGGGCATGCAAATGCTCTCTTTATATCATTTACAGATATAGGAAGATACCTTAGAAAAGAGAAATTGCTTATGCAAAGTATAAGTAGGAAGGAGAAAAGATAGAACTAGAATTCAGTCTAATCAGCCTAGCACCCAAATCCCCATGTCCTTTTCTAGTAGTTACCTTTGCCTCCTTTAATGTATCCAACTAAAGTCACAGCTCAGAAGAAGAGGCATTTAATTTTCCTACATCCCAATATCAGACATCAACCCAGGATACTGATTGAGCTCAGAGTGGCCAGCTGGCTCAGCTGAGTCAAGCAGGCTGTCCATAAGGTCCTGGCAATGCCTCTGATCCTCCAGCTTCTCAGGGTTCCCACAGCCGGCACACCTCAAAGCCATGGTCTGCTGCTTCACAGAGGTGCACTCCATCTCAAAAATCTACTCCTACTCTTTGAATAAAAAAAGCCCTGGAACACCCACTTTCTGTAATACTGTCTCTATTTGCAAAAGATGACAAGGACATTCTCTTTTCAAGTGGAAATGAGCATTGTCCCCATCTAGGCCAGCAATTTTCAACTGGTGTGGCACAAGAATTTTTAGAACATGCAATACCAACTTAGTTAGGGGCACTGACCTCTTTTCCCTTAGACTGTCAAATAAAAAAATGACAACAGCCGACACAACAGTAGCTGTCTGGTGTGAATGAATCGAAACTGTACTTTTTTGTCAGATCAGCAAAAAATACACTTGTTGGCATGCTGCAGAATTTCAGTAATTAGTTTATGTGTGCCATGATGTGAGTAAGGTTGAAAATCAATGCTCTAGGTAAATATAGTAATACTTCCGTGCTATGGCTGTTGGGAGAGAAGAGAATGGGCTTTGGAAGCTTAGCATTAGATGTGAAGCTTCCTGCCTGCCTCTCAGTGTCTGAAACATCAGGCAGCTCACTGAAACCCTGAACCTCAGCTTCAGCCAGTGTCCTGGAGAAGTAAGACGCGGTTCAAGAATTGGGCCTGGAGACTAAATGAAAACAAAGTACAGAAATCATTCAGAAAGCCTCCTGGCACAAAGTTGACAATTCCGAATGTTATTTATTATCATCATGTTGCCTTTAGAGTCTCATGGTGATATGGGAAAGTTGAATTGAAAAATTTAACATGCTCAGGGCACTTTTTACTCATCTAACCACTTCAGTTTTCAAGGGCCACATTAAAAAGTTACTTCAGGAGGGAGGGTTCCATTTGGAAAGATTTTCTTCCAGAGGAAGAAATTTACAGCCTTGCATGTCCTCCTCATGTTATCCATGTTATCTCCTGTCTTCTGTAATCCATCTCTGGTTGTCCTTTCTGCCATTTTTGTTACTGGTCCGCATTTTCATGATATACCATTTTCAAATTGACACAGTCCCTTCCTATTACTGATCTGATCTCAGCCAATCCCAACACCAGTGTTCTACTCGGATGAAGCCTGTCATCAAAGGGCTTAAATGAAAGAAAAAGTTGCCCAATCCGGAATCAGATTTATAGTCAATGACTATAGGCAATTCTTGTTATTTGCTGCAGTGATATTCTAGAATACAAAAGAGCAAAAACTAAACTGCTGTTCCTAAAGGAAATACAAGCCTCTGGTCACATTTTTGTCAACCAGTTAACATATAACATTGCTCTATGTGTTTCTGTTTAAAATAATTGATATATAGTTGATTCATTATTATTGAACTCATGGCCAAGAACACCATACATCATACCTAAACAAAGAGTATCTAACAAACATATATCCTCCATAAGGAACGCCCCAGCCTTCTTGTGCTTAGGGTCACTATACAGCATTTTATCTCTATGTTTGGGGGCCATCTTAAATGGCAAGATACCAACAAAAAGAAAAAAAAACAACCCACAAAACATGGCACTAAATAGACTGCAAAAATGACACTTGTTTATAGCCTGAAAGCTAAAACTAGAAGGCAGAGACTTGCCTTGTTCCATATCAGCTGGAAAGTGCCTGTCAGGTGACTCAAATTTTTTGCTACTTTATAAATGTCCTCAATTGATCATCAGTGTGCCACAGGTATTGATTTGGGAGTTACAAATAAAGTTTAGCAAGCAGAGAATCTGCAAATAATGAGAATTGGCTGCATGTAATTAGAAATTCTAAATCATTGATTATATCTAATAAAAAGAAGATTTCTCCCAAAAGGCAATTTGATTATTATTTGGGTAGGTTTTTTCTCTAATGTTCTGTCTATTCTTTAAATCATTTACCTGTCATGTTTTTCACTTGTTGGCTCGTTTTCCTCACTGCATCCGTCTTTTGTCTTGTAAGGTACGATGAAGAGAGATCTTATAAGAGAAGTGTGAGGTAAAATCTCCTGATCTACACTTCATGCTGGACCCTCTGTGTGTGTGCACCAGTGTCTTACTCATGGGTGACCTCAACATGCTTCCAGAGCAAGAGGTCATTGTATTAGCCCCTTGTGTATACCATTCATGTCTTTGTCTTGTGTGTAAAGCTGTTGAGGTCAACCTAAGCTGCAGCTGAAACCTACTAAACCCAGATACATCCCTGACATGGCCCAGGCTGTAAACTAACTTTCATTGTACCCAACAGACTGATGTGGATGTTTTGAGCTTTATTCAGCCAGCATGTTTCTGATCTCCTTGCAACTTTTATATTCACCTTGATGAAGGAATTGAAAAGTAAAATACGTAAACACTGAATGGGAGGAAATAACACCACATTTAATTGAAGGAGTGTCCCTCGGTGCTCCAGAAGATGGTTTTTAAAAGCACATACATTCCACTTATGTTTGGCTCTGCTTTGCTGGGTGACTGTCTCATGCTCTGCTTGCCTTTTTTTGTTGTTTTGTTCTCTACACTGATAATTTTTGCTCGTGCAGACTGGATGAAGAACTGAGGGAAGCATCAGAAGCAGCTAAGTAAGACTTGGTTTTCATTCTGCAGCTGGTGTTTGCATTTCAGTCATGAGTTGAGAGAGCCTGCATGCCGGGTATTGCATTTTGCATCCTGATAATAATGCCGCACTTTAAAAGTTCCCTTTGTCCCATGATAGATGCAATTTTAGTTATTTGTACTACTGTCTATTTCCCCCATGATCTTGGTTATCTTGAAGAATGCATTTGTTAATGTTGTTTAATTTTTTTTTAAATGTACATGCGGTTTTATACACCCCAGCAAAAGAAGGCATCACAGATACACACACAGTATATGTATATAACACATATTGTATAACAATCATCTAGGTAAATATGGTAATACTTACCTAGATCATCTAGATGTTATATTGAGGCATCAAAACTTCACTAGTAGACCCCTGGCTGGTATGGTTCAGTGGATTGGGTGCCAGCCTGCAAACCAAAGGGCCACTGGTTTGATTCCCAGTCAGGGCACATGCTTGGGTTGCAGGTCAAGCCCCTAGTTGGGGGTGCATGAGAGGCAACCACACATTGATGTTTTTTTCCCTCTCTTTCTCCCTCCCTTCCCCTCTCTCTAAAAATAAATAAATACAATCTTTAAAAGAGAAAAAAACCTCACTAGTGGAGAGAAATGATAGCAAGTGGAAATTTGGAATATTTTTTAGAACCAATTTAATGGCTTTCCAATATTTTTTTAAACATTTTATTTAGTGACTTTGGAAATATTGCTTAACTAACAGCTTTTGAGCTATTTGGATAAATAGGAAAAAAATCATTGCTCACTATTATTAACATATAATTTTCAAAAAGGCAAAATCATAACTTTAATGCAAATATAAAATGGATTTATGCCAATGGTTTTATTCAACTAATTACCTAACGATGGAACCAATAAGGAATTAAAACGAGTTCAAAGAACATTTGTGAAGATAGATATCAATGGGCAATTTATAGAGTTAGGATAAGATTGTTGGTTTAAATACATAACTGATTAATGTTCAGCAGGGAGATAAACAACTTTAGGTTATCTTATGTGCTGGACAAAAATTATTTGCACCTCTGCTCAACAAAAACCTAAACGCTAACCTCTGGCCCCACAGAGCTGTAAAATAGCCTGACAGCTAACAGTCAGCACTGCTTTGAAAGAATACCCAATAATTTCCTTTTTCAATTTCCAAGTTACAAATAATTTTTCTGACACTATAGACTAAATAGAGACAAGTACTATTTGGAATGTTTGCTCAATTGAGATTTTTCTCCATCTCAAATATTGCTTACAATGTTAATTTTTATAACCAGTTCCCTTTTTCTCTTTTTTTAAATTAATTAATTTATTTTTCCAAATACATCTGTCTCTGCCTTCCCCCCACCACTTTCACCTGCCCGCTCCTCCCTCTCTCTCCCTCCCATCTTAATGGATATTGGAAAAGCAGAAAGCCTGGACAATGTACAAACAGCTACAAATTCTGAAAAAAATAAGATCTTAATTAGTGGAGTTTTTCTGTAGAGGTGAAATGCCAACCCCACATGCAAACAATCCATTTAGGTTTTTTCCCCCTATGGCCCAT
This sequence comes from Pteronotus mesoamericanus, assembly GCF_021234165.1. Taxonomy (NCBI): domain Eukaryota; kingdom Metazoa; phylum Chordata; class Mammalia; order Chiroptera; family Mormoopidae; genus Pteronotus; species Pteronotus mesoamericanus. The sequence goes on from NW_026555245.1 coordinate 10,364,351, forward strand.
TTTTTATTGCAGGTAACCTGTGGAATTATTTGCCTATAGTGTGCATCTTTTGGGTTAAAAATTCAAGGAAATGTTTTTGCTTTAGAAAATTTACCATTAGGGTAGTTTACTGTTACAACATTCTTCTAGTCTTCTAGTTTTCTTTTAAGATTAACTGACACCAAGTTAGACTAACAATACTTAAAATTATACAAATTTTACTCTCATAAAATCTTCTTACCTCCAATGCAACTGCTAAAAACAAGAAGTTGCAGAAGGAAGATATCAAGAATCGAGGAACCAAATGTCGGTGTAACGTTCCCCTTTAGCACTCATCTGTACTCAGATTGCATTATGTCATGAGATTTCCCAGAAAGAGAAACAGCAACGAGTTTCTCTTTAAGATTCTTTCTTCTTAAAAATAACATGTTTATGAAATTAGAAGTTGTTTTTTAGACAAAAATTGGGGGAGGTGACATCAATAATTTTCCAGCCAAACCCATTAGGAAATCATATTGTCATGTATTTTCATTAGCACCGTACACTCTCAACTCCTTCAATAGGCTTTTTTTCATTCAGTATTTTTATTCCTCCTGCATAGCTACCATAGAGAACAGTTATCATATTTGGTTTAGTTATATAGCTTTCTCTTTTTTCCTCTCAAACGTTTGTTTTGTTCTCTTTCCTACTCTGACATCCCCTTCCCTCAGGTTTCTAAATGGTCTCAGGTGGTACTGAGAAGTCTTGATCTCTTTCCTCAAAGAAGCTCCAAGCTCATGCCCAGTATATAGTAGATGCTCATAAACTGAAGGATGTGCACAAGATTAAGATTGTTGCTGTAGAGCAGTGGTTCTCAAACTTTACTGTGCATCAGAATAACCTGGAGCGCTTGTTAAAACACAGCATCCTGGGTCTCACCTACAAAGTTTCTGATGTAGCAGGCAGGAGCATCTGTATTTCTAACGAGCTCCCAGTGATGCTGGTGCTGCCGGCCTCAGGCCCACGCGTTGAGAACCACCTCCTTAAAGTAATTGGCTGAATAAAAAGAATTAGATTTGTCTTAGAGGGTCTGTGCTCTGACTTTGGCTGTAGTCACTAAGCTGCCTGTCTGAATTCTCCTCCAATTGACCCTCCTTCTTTTGATGGTGACATTACCTGTGTGAGGAGCTGAAACATGTCCACATTTGAAAATGTGTAAGAAGAAAGAATTTTACTCTGTTGACCACACAGATTATTGAAAGGCCTCTGCATCCTACCGTGTTGGCATACTAACTACATCTTCGTTCAGCCTCTAAAGCAGCCCCCGTTCTTGGACAGACTGTATGTGATGACTTGGGGTTCAGAACATACGATCACTACAGATCTGTGGTTAGATTGTAGAAACCAGACAATTCAGGGTCTTTCCATTATTAACATGTAGACACCTTCTGACTTTCCCCATGATCTTTATCAGAAAGCTTCCAGCAGGTTCTAACCAAAGGCAAACATATACCCTGCCAGGGAACAAAACCTGCCTATTGTTTTGCTTTATTCCCACCAGTGTTCTCAAACAATTCACCCTCTCCCTACATACACATACCGCCACCACCTCTAATAGACTTTCAGAAAGTGATTTCCTCAGTCTGCCTTATTTTTTTCTTTACAACTTTAGATCTGTACAGAAAAGAAAATACTTTTCAAGGTTAAATTGTATCTAAGGAGCCATCCTTATGTTGAAAATAGTGAGGAATCCATCCGCAGCCTGTGGAGTGACAGTATTGGGTGGGTGGCAAGTTTGCGGTTTCCTCTCGAAGGAGCGCGCGAAGTTAAAACCCAGCAGGTCTACGCTTGGAAGACTGCCCTTTCTTGATTCCAGTCCAGCTTCGCTGGGTTTTTTCTAGCACACTGTCAACACTAGCCAGACTGTCCTTGTCCAACTGAAGTTGCTAAATATACTCCAAAGAAATACCAGACCCTCAGAGAGAAGGGTGGGGATACAGGGAGAAAAAGCCCTCTGTCCTTCGCAGGCAGAAATAGCCTTCTGGCATTAAAAAACAAACAAACAAAAAAAAAAACAAAAAAAAATTTAATGTTAATAACTATCCCTCATGTGCAAATACATACATAAGTTTATGAAATTATTCACATTACAAAAAGAACTCTCACGTGTAGAAAGGATCACAGAATCCCTTTAACTAGTGTTTGTTTGCCAATAATAAAAGATTTAACAGAGGAGAAGAAGTAAAAGTATGAATCAGAAATTAAGAGAAAGCAAGTCTGAAATTTGCTAACAGAGGAATCTCACCGACATGGAATATCAAAAGCAGCCAATAGAACACCAGAAAAAGCATAAACACATTCACACACCGTAACACAACTTTTATTTCGTGATTTCACATGGTTACATTTTTCTTTTTGGACACAGTCACTTCTGGTTACAGTGAGGATTCACTTGTATCACCCAAACAGCTCAGCTAGACGGTGGTCAGTGTCCTGTTATTCTTCTGTGACAACAGTAACAAGGAAAGCTGACACTGGCACTTTTCCTCTTTGTGCCTTGGAAAATCCTCATTCTTAAAGTTGACTGTGTTTATATGTAAATAAAATTAGACTGCTTGAGAGAGATTGTTCTTGGTATATAAAATATACTATTTGAGTTATTAATAAAAATTTGTAATACGTTTCTGGAATAAGATAGATTGAACATACCAGAGAAAATACGACAAGGACAGGAGAGCCCCCTGGAGGTGTTTGGTGTTTTTGATCTTCCTTTTATGTTTCCCAGTGATGGGCAATTACTGTATTTCAAAACTGATGGTAAAAGAATCACAGCCTGATCTCATCGTTTCAGGTGTAGACTTGTTTAATATTAACAATGGGATGACATTAGACAGTTTAAAATGCCCAAATCTATTGTGCTTACAAAGTGGTAACAGTGGAGAAAATGTTTACTGCTTCCTGTTTTTTCCATGCACTCAGAACTAGCTGCCTTTACAATGATCCAGAACTGTCTTCTATGGAGAAGGAGTAAGAACTCACCGTCAATAACAGCTCTGTGGTTACCTGCAGTATTGTATGGCTGGGCTCTGAAAGAAAGAGATATATTGAGGATTGGGTAAACCTCGTTCAGATGTTCAGCTTTTATGCTCTCTATTTCTCAAATTAGAAGCTTAAAATGAACTGTGCCAACTTAACACTGTCTCATTGATCACAATTAAATTCCTCACAGACAGCTATGTTTATACATGGCATTCTATTTTCCCAATCCAAATATTAGGTGAAAATTACTTTAAAGCCAGATACCAGAGCATTTGGGCAAGAGGAACACAAGTCTGCTTTGTGAATTAACATCGTCTATTTTAATTAGTGGAAGTTGGGACTTCCATTTGAACTTAATGGATGGATAGGAGACAGAATTTTTTTGTTTTGAAAATTCCAAGGAGCAGTTGAGTCTGGATGGGGCTGGAGAAAAGATCTAGTTCATCTAGTCCCATCCTGGGAGAGAGAGAATCACACACAGATTGAGTTCTTACTACACGTCAGGCTCCATAAAAAGTGTCTCACACACTTACTGATGTTTATCCTCAGGATGAGCTTTTGGGGTACATTTCATATGTAAGGAAAGAGCAGCATAGAGAGATTATCTGACCAGCCCAGGGTTTTACAGTTGTAAAAAGGGCCCTGAGCTGGGATGTGAATATGGAGTGCAGCTCCGGCGGGAGCGGTTCTGAAATCAGAGAGAGGTGGTCTGAATGCTGGAATGGCTGTGCCACCTCTGATCAAACCAAGGGCTAGAGAGGACAGAATTAGGCACTTAAGGAAAGAGAGAATTAGTGGCCAGGTCAGTGGCAGGGAATAGACTGTGGTCACCAGCATGCTCTCCAAGGGAACCTGGCCATCTGGTTGGGGGCTCCTAACCTGGTTTGAGTTGTGGAGAATTTAACATTGTCCTTTCCAGGAATCCAGAAGGAGGGGCAAACATCACATTTAAATGTGTCAGCTATTGTCACATTTTGTTTTCTTTAGCCCTCCTTTCCTACGAGGTCACAAGGGAAGTTGGAAAATCACAGTGCGATAGCTCTGCAGTTGCCATGGTGACCTTACAGTTTAAAGAAGTTTATGCACAAAAACTCCAGAGAAAAGGCCCCCACTGAAAAGTACACAAAGCACAAAGGCTGTCAGGGGACATTTGAAATCAGACAATTTTTCTGAAGTTTACACTTGTCCCACCTCTTCCAGATGAAGACAGTTGCTTCAAGAAAATCACCACGCAGAAATTCTGCAGAGCAAAAATCCCTCAGTCCCTTAGTCCACCATCATTCTTTTTGCAAATCTTTCCTTTCTCAGCAAAATGGCGCCCCCTAGAGCAGAGTCCTGCGCCCACAGTTAATGAGCTGTGTGGACAGATCACTCATTTGGTCTGTGGCTGCCACATCTGCGGGCTTACCCACTCCTTTGTCTACCTTGTCTGTTTTGTTCTGCCTTTGGGTTGGGGAGAGAGCAAAGCACTGCTTCTTGTTTGGGTTTGTTCCGGGGGTGGACATGAGGTGGGGAGGAGGGTGGACTGGATGCTGCAAATTGTTGATGTTCCCACTTCTCAGAACATGCCCTCCGTGCTTCCCTTTTCCTCAGCCCTTTCTTGCCCAAGCCTTACCCGGCACATGATCCCGGTGCAGACAATGAGATCTGGGATCAGGGGCAAGAATGACTAAGAACTTTTTCTACTGAATTCCAGCCCTGGATTTCTGGCTTTCTTCAGAATTAGGATACAGGGCTTCGTTTCCCCGCTTCTGGTTCCTGTGTGGAAGCATTTTACACCTTCTTGTATTGAATGGTTAAACTGGAAAAATGGGTAAGGGCTCTTCCAAGAAGCTTGATCAGGCCACGAATAAAATGAAATGTGTCCTGACTCTGTAGTGGCCTCTCATTTTCCTAGAGAGAGAAAGGGAGGTTATACCCCTCTTCCCCTCTTCGCGCTTAAAACATGGAGTTTATGCATTATTAAACAATATTGTTAAACACGTTGTGAGGAACCTCATTTACTATGTTAGAAGCCAAAATGGCCTGGAGTAAAATTGTCAGAAGGTTGCTAGTCTCACTGGAAAGTTGGTTTTACCAGGCCCACTTGCCAAAGGTGAGAAATACTCTTTTCATATTCCAGTTCTGATTAAAAGGACATTTTTTTTTTTTTCCCTAAAAAGCATAGCATTTCTCAAATTAGCCCTAGGTGCTTGTCTCCCTCACTGTTAGGTTTGGATTTAATTAATTGAGACGTGTCCTAAAACTTGCATGTGCCTTTTATGTTCTTACATACAATAAAAGCATATATGATCCAGTGGATGTGGCTATATTTGGGGAGACTTAAATTAGTAGCATTGTTGGTAGCTTCATTAGCTCCACAAGAAAACTGTTGTCTCAAAAGTTAACCTTCAGGGCGGTTTCCCATGTTTACTTAAAAGCCATTCGCTTTTGGATCTTTTTGTAGTTCATAATGTGATGATTGGGTGTTCGCGCTCTTGTGTGACAAGTGCCTCCCACAAGCCTTGTTACGACATCGGCACATTATCCGCCTGACATGAACTTGGAGGAAAAAAATCGTTCACTTTTGACTCTCTCTTCTTTTATAACTTGGGGAAATGTGTTCCAATGTTTCAGTTTTTTGTTTACCAAAGCTGAAGTGATAAATTAAACCCTAGAAGGTTTATGAAAAAGTCAGTATGAAAAATTAGTTGTTTGAAAGGGGGAATCATGGCGTGGTTTTTTTGCAGTTGTTGAGGTTTTTTTTTCCTGTCAGATTTTTGTCAGGTGTCTATATGGTGAAACAGAGTACACTTTAATAAAACTTTCCAGGATGACTTCAAGTATTCTGACCCACATTCACACTTTTCATACAGTGTACCCCAAATTTTTTATTAATACATATTCTCTTGGTCTGTGAGAGAAACTGAACCATTACTAGGTAAGAAAGTATAGAAGTCCAATCATCAAATCAAACTCACTGCAGACTTCTGGGAATAACTGCAGCTGAGAAGTATCATTTAGAAGCAAAAATAAGTTCAAGAAGGCCCTGTTTTGTAAAAGACTTAGAAAAAGATGTAAGGGTCATGGATAAGAAGAGGACACCTCCATGGTAAAACTGTAGACAATAAAACAAGTCAGATCCTTGAGGGCCTAAAAAAGATTAATATCCGTGATGACCTGACCTCTCCTGGCAGTTAACATATTTGGCTCCCAAATATGAAAGCTCCCAAAGGAGACAAGATTATTATAAGTAGGGTAATTAAGCCAACAGATGATTTTCCCATTTCAAAGACACCAAGCTACCACTGCTACTTTACTACTACTACTACTACTACTACTACTACTACTACTAGACATTTACTCTGTGTACACTATATACAATGGAAAACACTTTATACTTAATCCTTAGCAAGCTATGAGAGAGACATGATTGTTCTGTTTTACAGATACAGAAATGGAAATTTAGAGAAGGCAGGTAACTTGGCCAAGGCCTCAGATCTAATAAGTGGTGGGTTTGCTGAGGGTATTTCCAAGGAAAGACATTTTACTACTGTAAACAAGATGAGCAGGCAGTGTAGGTTACCAATGGCTTTATTTGCAAAGCTACTACAATGAGCATTGCTCAGCAACTGCATATTCTGTAAGGAGAGTAACTTTTTGCTCTGCTTCTAGAAAGCAGATCCAAGGGAAGTCTGCAGATACTTCCCAACTGCTCTTTTCAACAAATGCATTTTTTCTTTTTTCGTGGCTAAAAGGCCTCCTCTTAGTGTTCACTAAATGTAGCTCTCTTCTCTGGTAGATAACAAGAAGTCATGATATGTTCACTGAAAGCAAGAGAGACACAGAAGTGGCCCAAGGACATTGTAGACTTATTCCCTAGATATTTGGGAACCCACTAGACATTCTTAAAAACAAGCTCTTCTTAGGTGATAAGAATTCGTTTCATTAAAGTAGTCTAAACCCTTTCAGGCAAATCCTTTGGCAATAGAAAATGTTGGTTTTTTGTTTTTGTTTTTGTTTTGCCATTGTTGTTTCATTATTTCTACTTTCTTACTATTTAGCACTAGTCAGACATTACTTCAGGCAGATCATTTATTTGCCCCACAAGGAAAGGCCATTTACTAGAAATTGGTAGATCCTTTATTTCCAAAATGCAGTAACATTCTTTATAGTAATCTACTTAAGGAACGAGGCTTAACACAAGTCTTTCCCCTCCTTAGATTATTCCAAAAGGCGTAAAATGCTTCCAGAAGCAGTTTTATAAAAATAAACAGATTCTGTTTATGTTTAGAATAAGCCTTGCCAACTAGGGGAGGACTCTGTTTTACTAAAATCTCCTAGTATCAGAAACTTGCATGATTTATTTTCAGTAAGTCCTTTGAGAGAAAAAACAGAAACCTACACCACCCTCAATCATTACTGAATGTTTCTTACTCATTTTCTCCTTTTTTTCCTCCTTTTTTCCAAGTATTGACCTGAAACTGAAAGAAAAGCCCTAGTTGGCCGCGGCTGGAAGAAGAGGATGCTTTTCTGCTTCGTGGTTCTGTTGATACATACCTCCTTGAAAGAGACTGACAGTCCTTTTTTCCACTCTGCACTACCTGGTGCCATTCTAAAGTTCTAAGGGGAAAAGCAGTAAGGGAATTTGTTTACTCTAAACATGTTTTATGAAGTTGTGTGTATATTCCTACTTTGCCAATTATGTGCCTCAAAGATTTTAGTTGAACCTTAGCAAGAAAGTAGGACCTTCCATTTCCATATTTTGTTAACCCTTGGCGCAGTGGTATTTCATCTCTTAGACTGATACTGGTTGATAAGATAACTTCAATTCACTATTAATTAAGAGTGGATTTGCTTCCGTAGATTAGCGGGGCTCCTCCTGGGTGACTGCTGCAAGTTTAACATACGCAGGGCTCAGGTCTCGCTGGAAAGCTTGTCCCCGTGTAACTCCACTTTTAAAATCCAAAACTTGCTTAATGCAGCCATAAACCAGACACAAGTGAGCCCATCATCAGTTAAGTGCTCACTTGATTCTTGTCCACATGAATGAATTGTCTCTAACTTCTCAAAGGAAAGCCAGGCTTTCTAGTTCACAGCAGTTTTATTTTAGTGATCAAAGTGGGCATCATGTTGTCTGAATTACCGTATTTTGCCATGTATAATGCATACCATGTTTTTGGCCCAGACTTTCAGGAAAAAAACCTTTCATTTTAATTTTTTAATTCAATTTTTTATTTTTTATATTTATATACTTGTATTTTGTATTATAAAGGAATTTTAGCCTTTATTTTGCACATATTATGGTACAGGAAATTTTATGTAACAAATAATTACAAAACACAAAGACAGATACAAGCTACTTCGGGTACTACCCATGTATAATACACATCCTTATTTTTCCCTGAAAAATGTGGGCAAAAAAGGTGCGCATTATACACAGCAAAATACAGTCATTTTTTTAAAAAAATCATTTCTCCAACTCCTGGTGAAGAACTCTATTTTGAGAAACTTTAGGTTCATTGTCCACATTTTTGGTAGCGGTCTGTGCTTCAGGTCATACACTTACTTTAAGATGTTTTACTTTAAGTACCAAGAACTCGAGGGGTAAGATGGCCCACTTAGAAATTAATTATTTTGTAACATTCAGTTAGCTGAATTTCTCTCTCACATGCCTTATAAGGAATAATCTACTTTAAAACACTTTAATCGGATCACAGGTTTAAAATTAATTATGAGTGTGTGCTATAATTTGCAAAATATCCCTTTGTGATTTTCCTATGCCCTTTAAAATGCCAACATGATTTCAAATCTATGGGCTTCTAGCCAGGGGTGTGGCAACCTACAGCCAAATGTAGCGCCCCCAACCTTTTCTTCTGGCCTTCTAGAAACAATGGCTTTTACCCTTTGGGTAGAAAATTTTTTTTAGTATTTCATGACACATGAAAATCATTTAAAATGTCAGTGTTCATCAACGAAGTTTTACTAAAACAGAGCCACACAAATTTATTCATGAACTCTCTGTGGCCACTTTCATACTACAAGTTGAGTAGCTGCAACAGACCGTGTGGCCTACAAAGATGAAAACATTATTATCTTTATAGAAAAGTGTGCTTAGCCCTGCTCCAGCACCTACATCCTTTGCCTCCCTTTCCCATTTTTGTGTAGATGTTTGTTTCTCTAACAGAACACACATGTAAGGCTGCAAACTAATTTAGTCTTAAAAAGTAAAGGTTGGCAGAAAAATGCATGGCCTGCCAGAAAAGGTTGTGTTTCCATGACCCACAGTGAAGCCTGCTAGAAAGGTTTTTGGCTCTTTACGGGTGTGCCGAAGTCCTGACCTCACTCCAGGAACTATTCTTAGTCTCCAGTATCACCTATTACTAACTAGGTGGCGAAAATAAAAATGAAGTGGAGAGTGGGTAGTAACGACATCCAGGAGAGCTTTCCGTAATATTCTGAGTCCTAGGTGTCATAAGCTTTGAAATACTTTGAAGTAGACATCTTTGCACAGGTGACTGCATTTCACTGACCTCGTTTGTTTGCTTCATGTTGTTAGTCTCCCATCCACCTTCCATACACACAACCTGGCTCTCTCTCCTCCATAAGCCATAGTTACTATGTTCCCTCTTGGTCCTTTCAGCTGCATATCTTATTGAACTGTGTCCTTTTGGATGTTCTCCCTCATAACATCTGGTTTGTCTAATAGAAAAACCCTAGAGCATACCTTCTCTCACAGCCCAGCACCACCTTTGGAAGCCCAAAGTGTGCCTCTCCCAGAACTTAGTGTTGATATAAGTTCAGTGACCCAATATTCCAGTTCATTCATCCATTGACTATTGTTGCCCTAGCATAATTATTCATGATGCTTCCTGTTGCTCAGTTGTGTCTGGTTTTGGAAGATGGATTGCATGGTCCCCATAGCCACAGGAGGTAATGAAGAATCCAGCGTTCAGCTTAATGGTGAAGCCTGAGGACAGAGCTGTTGATAGAGGGCTTTCGTTAAGTTCTGTCAGACATGCAACAATCTCACCACTCACATTTTCTTTGAACTTGTCCAGCCTTCGCATGGAAGACTACTCAAGTGGGATTCTGTTTGAAGTTTCACCTTCCTACACAGATATTACAAGCATCTTTCCCAAAAAATGATTTTATTTGGGCTGTCCTATGGGCTGTATAACCATTCTGATAGTTAGGCATTTGCTATTTTATTATCTTAAAAAGACAGCTTAATTTAATTGCATGTGCTAGAGAAAAGCCACCAGGCAAATTCAATCCAAATAAATAGAATCCTAGAAGAATCCTGAAAAAATAATCCCTAAGCAGATTGGTAGGCAGATGTACACATTCACATCATTAGCTATCTAGATCTTGCATTATGAGTATTCTTGCTTTGGTTCTGACTTCTGAAAACTGTTTTGCACTTTTTCTGTAGATTTGTAGTAAAGGGAACCAAAGGGTCATTGTGGCAAAAGTATTATTTTCCTAAAGTGGCAACAGCTCTTTGCTTAGCTCCTTGATTAAGATAAAGAACAAAAATTCTGCCCAGAATATACTGCCAAGGAGTGAGGGCAATAGCTGGGTGTGGAAGAAAACCCTGAAGTTCCTATTGAAGCCATATAATGTTTTATGGGGTTATCTTCTAAGACATACTCCAAGATGGCGTGAGGAAGTCACTATTCTAAGCCTTTGTGTTGTTAAGATCTCATATTAAGTATTGATTTATGGTACTATGTTTGCAATGCTTATCTAAATCACAATGCCTCAGTAGTTTGCTCCCTTAGACACATTTATGTGTGCACAAATTAATCTTTTATATATTTAAAGATTTTCTACCATGTATTGAATTATCAGAGTAAAGCATCTATTAGACTTGGGGTAAATAAATAGTAAATTCTTCTTAAATAGTGTGGATTAATATAAAAATATGTAACAACACTATATATATATATAATCTCTGTATAATTGAGAAATAAAAATCGATTCCACAAATTATGGCTTTCTTTTCTTTGAGTCGGTGAGAATCTTTAGCTTCACTTTGCAGCAGCCTTATCTGGACAACAATGCAGCTTGGCACTTGGTACTTGAGGACAGTATAAATTTTGCTTTTCTTGTTACCCAAATGTTATTCTTTTCATTTTTGCCTTCCATGCCTCAATGACATGGCCTTCAAAATGTGTGTTTATCCTCTGGATGAGCAATTTCTCACATTGGAAGTGTCTTCCAGTTTCATGGTTACTTGATTTTATCAGCTCCTTTCTCCATCCCTTGCCTTTTTTATGGCATATATTTATTTTAAAATAAAATGGATTAAGTAGCATTTTATTTTTAGTTAGGTTTTTTTTTGTTTTCTTTGTTTTTGTTTTTGTTTTGTTTTATTTTTACCTTTTATAGCCTTCAGGCAAAATCATTTGGGAATTACCACTGTGGGCTTTTCTTTTCTTTTTTTTCTTTTAACTAATAAACCAATCTGCTTCTCAGAACATTGGAGTAAACAGATGAGAAATGGCTCTATAGAAAGTGAAACATTGCATGTTCTCATGATCTAGGAATAAGTTCTGGTGGATATTGTCCCAGTGAAGGGAAGACAGACAAGAGAAATAATGTCAGGCAAAGGAAGGGCATGATACTACAAGGTAGACTGTGACATTCATTCTGCTCCCTTTTGGTAACTGTCGCGGTGGGAACTGGGGCAAGCTGAGTCCCCAGCGCTAGGAGAAAATGTGGGTCAGATGTGGTGGGTACACATTATGGTACATTATGCAGCTCTTAGAAGCAACAGACTGCTCATTCATAGAGCAACATTTAAATCACAGGGTAGCGCGGAAAAGTAAAGAACTCACTATAGCATAGTGCCATTTTTGTAACTGCTAATTCTGCATACACACACACACACACACACACACACACACACACACACACCCCATATTATACAAAACCCATTCATGTTTAAGAACTTAGCACACTTATTAGCGTGAGTGTAAGGGGTAAAGGCAGGAGCAAGAATTCAAGATGAAGTTGGGGGACTAATTAAAAAACAAAATCAAAAAACTTTTTACGGGCTGAAGTTAAAAGTAAATAAAATGACAATAGCTTAAACTCTCAGCCATAGATGCCAGAAGTTTCAGCCATAGATTGTGGAAAAGCTGTGTTAGGGCACTTTGGGTCCCCAGGGGGCTATTCCCTATGATAGCTTCCCCTGGGTTGGCAGCGTCGTGTGCTGCAGCTGCCAGAAGCCCGCCTTGGGTTACATCACCCTGTGTAGTCATGGAGCTTTTAATTAAGCTGGTGCCTTTTGACACATCAGTCCTCACACAGCTGTGGCCTATATTATAGAGCAAAGAGACTGCTTTGTGAGGCTAATTTTCCTAGAGAGTTTCACTCACACTCAAAATAACTCTCTTTAGCCAGGCAAAAATTATTGATTTTTAATATATAACCTGACGATACTTAGATAACAGACACTAATTAATGTCATCTACTACCTCTCTAATCTTGCCCCTAGTGAGAGACTTGCATCATTGATACTTGATCACATTGCAAACACTTTTCTTCCTTAAATTTGTGAACTAAGTTACCCTGTTTCCCTGTATTTACTGTCTATTATATTGCTACATAACAACTTACACCCAATTCTCAACATTCGAGGTAGTTGTGTCCTATAAAGTCACTGAGAACACTGAATGAGCAAATACTGAACCATTGCTCCTAAAGGAAATACAGGGTTAGGTTACTGCCAGCCTCTGGTCACATCATTTTCATGAACTGATAAAAATACATAACCTTGCTTTATGTGCACTTCTATTCAAATACACCTTATCAAATATATATAGTTGATTCCTTAAGGTTGAATTCAGAGCCAGCAGCCTGAATATAACTCATGCCTTAAAGAGGTTTATCTAATGTATGCATTTTCTCCATAAAGCACATCACAGCCTTCTTGTGCTTAGGAACACTAGAAACACTTCAGCTCTATGCTTGGAGATCATTTTAAACAGTCAGATCACCAACAGAAATTTTGAAAAACACCACCACAACAATAGCAACAACAAACATGGCATTAAATGGACATACGTTTACCATTTGAGAGTTGAAACAAGAAGGCAGAACCTTGACTTGTTCTGCATCATCTGGAAACATGTGCATCAGGCAACTCAAAATCTTCACTGCTCTGTGCATGTCCATAGTGATGGCAAAAGTGCAGTGAGTACTGAGTGGGTATCACAAATACATGTTAGCAGGCTAAATTGCAAGTACTCAGTCCTTGAATAACAAAGATGGACTGTCCCAAAACTTAGTGGTTTAAAACAGCACACAGCTATTCTCCAGTTTTTGTTGATTAGAAATCCAGGTACGTCTTGGCTGGGTCCTCTACTTCAAGGTCTCTCATGGGCTGCAATCACAGTGTGATCCAGGGTCTCCTGCAAGACCCCATCAAGGTCCAACTGGGAGGGGTACCTACTTCCAAATTTATTCACATATTTTTTGGCAACATTCAGTTTTTCAAAGGTCATTGGGCTGAGAACCCCATTCCCTGCTGGCTTTTAGATGGAGGCTGTCCTAGGTCTCTCCAACGTGGCAGCTTGTTTTATTGAAACTGACAAGGCAAAGTCTGCTAGTAAGATGGACATTCCAATTTTTGGTAACCTAATCACAGAAGTGACATCCTGTCAATTTTGCTGTATTCTTTTGGTTAGAAATAAGTCACTGGATCCAGACTCAAGGGGAGAAGATCTAGTATGGATACTAGAAGGTGGGGATCATTGGATGTCATTTTAGAAGTTGGCCTACTATATCCCCCAAGCCCTCTGCCAATTCCTGTTTGACTTCCTTTCATCTAAAAATGATGGTCTCTCTCTCAATGTTTCTCTTTCTTTGCTTTTTCTGCCATTTCCTTATGACTTCAACACTAGATTTCTTTAGATTATTCAAATCTTCACTTCAGTTTCAGCCTCCAAACCCCCACCATTATTTTCTCATTCAGTCTCTAAGCCCCCTCCTATCTCTAGGGGGTGAAAATTGAATTCTCTCCCTCCCCTGACCTGAAGAGACCATTTCTTTACTATCCCATTGCTTATTGGAATCACAGACACTGGGATTTAAACCCTGATTCTGCTTACTAGCTATATTACTTTGAACTAGTTACTTCACTTCTTTGAGTCTTAGTTTATTCATTTTTTAAAATGTGGATAAAACTCCCATCTTACTCATTTATGTAAAAGTTAAATGGGATTTTAATGACCAGCCTAGGACAATACAAAGATGGCCATCGAGGAACATTCGTTCTCTTCGCTACCCTCTCCTTTTCTTCATCTTCCCACTCATCGAGTCTTTTCTCTGTTAACTTGCCATGTTCTCCAAATCTGTTGCCAAGCTCACCTTTAGTTTGTCAACTATGTCAGCATCTCATTTCCTCTCTGCCCCCTCTTCTGAATAGACTGGTTCTCTTTCACCTTTCCTCCTCTTCCTTCAGATAATAGTTTTTTTACTCCATTCTCTGTCTTACTCCTCCCTGAGTTCCTTCCAAGTTTTCTCTTTCTGATCTTCGCTCAGTTTGTCTCTGGTTTTTACTTTTTTACTTGGAAACATTCTCAGACTTGCAAGGACAGTAGTAGAAATGACTTTTCCTGAAACACTTAAAATAAGTTGTCTACATAATACCTTATCACCCTCGAATGTTTAGTGTATTTTCTACAAACAAGGACATTCTCCTCATAATCCAATAGAACTATCAAAAACAGGATATGAACATTGAAACATTACTACCATCTAATCCAGAGATGCCATTCATATTTCATCTGTTCTCTCAATAAATGTCCTTTGGAGCAAAAAGATCCAGGTCAGAATCGCACGTGGTGTTTAAATGTCATGTCCCTTTAGTCTCCACAATCGGGAGCAATTCTTTAGTCTTTTCTTGACTTTCATAAAGCTGCCTCTTATGAAGATTACGCACAGTTATTCTGTAAAATGTCCCTCGATTTGTGTTTCCTTGTTAGATTCCATTTATCCCACTTGAGCAACAACATCCCAGAACTGAGTTTTCTTACTCTCATTGCACCTTGATAGTGTTCACTTTGAACACTTGATTAAAATGATGTCTACAAGGCTTTTTCACTGCAAAAGTACATTTTCCCTTTTGTAATTAATTTTGTTGGGAGGTATTTTGAGTATATGGAAATATACTATTGCTCATCAAACTTTCAATAAATCATTTGTATCAATATGAACTCATGGAATCCTATATTGTTCTGTAAGTTTTAATCTATTATGTATGATTATTTATTCTGATTCTCAAATTGCCCCATCTGGCCAGTGGGAGTCCCTTCAATCTGGTTTCTGTGTCCTTTGACATGTCCCATGTATCTTTAAGCACGTTTTTACTCTGATACAAGGTATTCCAGAGTTCCAGGCTCATCTTGTATTTTCTCTACCCCAACCTTTGGAATCACCCATTTCTTCAGGAATCCCTTGTCCCTCTCAGTGGAGAATAATATTTGGAAGCCAAGCTTGGAGTACTCATTGCTAGCTAGGGTGCCGTTACTCTGAGGACCTCTTCGGGCCAGAGCTAGGGAAAATACACACACATTTACTTACACCTATATTTATCCCCTTATCTACCTATATTGAGATCCATGAGTTCATACTGATATTTCCCATTCCAACCCCAAATTACAAGATTCATTCTATTTCTCTTTTAATATTTATAATTTTCTTTTCCAATGGTGAGAAATCTTGCTCCCATTATCCTCAATACATTTGTTATTTGGTCAGTCCCCCAACATGTACCCAATCTTCCATAGCTACCCCCGCCCCCCACCCTGTACCATCCACCTTCTTATTCCCCTCTGGCTCTGGCACTGCACAAAGGGCTGTCCATCTTCCTACACGGACGTGCTCCTCTCCCTACTTGGGATCTGAAACCAATGGAACCCCATGCTAGAGATGCCTTCCTCAACCCAAGCAACCTTTGATTGATACCCAGCCTGAGGGCGCCTTCCCCACCCTGTCCTCCTCACCCCGCCCAGGCTGCTCAGTGGCCTTTGGGAACCTAAAAGCAAAGCTGATTAGAAATGCCTCAGGCTGATAATGTAAGCATAAGTTTCACTGGCAACTCTCCTCAGAAGGATGATTTTAAACAGCCCAGGATCAAATATGGTAGAAGCCCCCAAAATTCACATAGCCAATCTTTGTAGGATAGGTATGATTTGAATAGGAAGAAGGAGAAGGGAAATGTTAATAGAGGTACAAACGTCAGGAATCTAGAGGGAATGCACCATGTCTCAATGAAAGCAAGTGTAATTATTTCTTTTATCTGTTTTCCTTTGCTTGGTTGAAGCAGAGAATCTGTATTCATTCAATATCAAACATCTACATTATAATAGTGTGAATACTGTGTAGAGGTTGGCTGTGCAGGTATGCCTTTATGATAGAGGCATGACACAACCCCGTTCTCAAAGAGCTCACATCCCATCAGAGGGACAAAAAGGTCAACCACCAACTAAAGCAGAGGAGGGATGGATCCCTCAGTGAACTCTAGGGTCTCCAGAGGGCAAAAAGAGTTTAGAGGAGGGGGGTGACTTTTGAATTACTGTCTGGGAGGAATTATCATCCACATTGTATAACTAAGGAACCTAAAAAAGGTGAGCAAAATATCACATACTAAGTTAGGTGATGAGTAATGATAAGCCACAAAGATAATGCTTTGTCTTTCTTTTACATTTTCCTTTAAGGAATCCCTAAGCTCACAAAAACAATCAGCAGGTGGTAGAGTCTGCAGATGAACCCAGATCTGTCTGACTTCAAAACTCCCACTTCTCCAAATGTGGCCTGTGGATCAGGAACATTAGCATCATCTAGGAGTAGGTTGGCTCTATAATTTGTGTGGCCCAGTACCAAATAACAACGTTGGCTCACTGTTCAAAAAGCAGGAAAAAAGCGGGAGGTGCTAAGTATAAAGCTTTGGTTTTCCTCCACAGCCTCTCAACTTGTTGTGGTATTTCATATTTGCTATTTAATGCCATACTGACTAAAAAAATTAAAAATTTAAATTACTAGCATGTATTTCCCATTCATTTTTTTATCATGTAATGCCAGTTTTAAATGGAAATACAAATTTAACGCACATGAAATCATGAAAATTACACAACTTGTATTTTGACACACAAGGTATTTTGATCTTACTAGAACAGTGGAAACACTGTACAAAGCAACTCGATTGTTTTTATTTCACTTCTCAATAAGCACACATTCTACCAACGATCTCTACCTTCTGTTTCCTGATGAATAAGGAAGGACTAAAAGGAAACAGAACTTTCCTTTTCTGTCTACGGCATCATTTTCAGCGTATGTGTTAGTCTAATAGAGAGAAATAATACAGAATGGATCTGAGAGGGTTCCTTGTTTATCCATATTTCTTAGAACATCACTTTCTTCCTTCTGTGTTCATAGCAAGTTCTGGCTCCAAGGCTGGCAGTGCCTTCCACCTTCCTAAGTCATAGACATAACACATTACCCTGAACTTGCTTTAAGACTTGATGAACTCTCACCAGAATTTTGTACTCATGGGGCATCTTGAACACTACATGCAAATGGAGACGAGGGGCACACACACTCATACTGGACTGCATCTGCCCCTCCATTCTCATGCAGGCTCTATTGTCCAGTTAGACTTCACTTCAAAAGTAAAACCATTAAGTATTTCAAGAAGGCGACAGTAAAGCATTAAACCAAGCTCAGGTCTCCTCTGCGCACAGGACCTTGTGTGACAGCAATGGTTGCAACCCATAAAGCTGCCTCTGCCTGGGAGCTCGTTAGAAATGTAGGCTTTCAGCCCTCCTTCCCTCAGATGACTCAGAATCTGAGTCTTAATAAGCCCCCTGGGTGGTATGTGAGCATGTTAAAGTTTGGGAAGCTCTGGTCTAGTCTAGACCACCATCAAGCCTGTCTCCCTAGCGTGGCACTGACATTATACCTTGGCTGGATGAGTGAAAATGTTGTCTCTGGCCAACCCCGTTCCTATATTCCCTCCTGTGGGCCTAACTGTAGCTCCCCCAGATGCCATCGACCCCATGGGTCTGCTGGCTTTTCCTTAAGCCTATTTATGAGGCATTACCGAAATCTCATACTTCATCTGCCTTCCACCCAAGGCCTTTGTATATTCACGAATCCCTGTGGCAAGGCAGAAAGCACAAAGGCAGATTTTAAGGGCTGGGTCAGAGATGGAGCCCCCAAAAGATGGAAGTCTTTTTCATTTGCATGTCAATGTGTAACTGAGATATCTTTATCAGCAAGAATGCAAAAGTGAGAATCTTGTTTTCCTTTGTGTTTGCTGTTTAATTTCATTTTTATCCCTACTTTTGCTAGCTTTAAATTTTCCCACTGTATGAGAGTTCACCATAGTCTTCTTTCTACATTTGTTTGAGATTGAAAATAATAAGCAACACCCCTTAAAGAAATCTTTAGAAAAAGAAGAAGAGGACAAGGAGGAGAGAAGAAAGTGAAAAATGTAATTCTCTTTGACATTAAAGTTCCTAAGAATAATAACTTGAAAAAAGAAGTTAAACTAGAATTAAGAAGCTTCATCTTCTTGTTTCACTTTCAACCTCAGAAGTAAAATAGGATCACCCCTCAGCTAGAACAGATCGCCCCTCCAGTTGTGAGCAAAGCTTCACTGAACCTCAAGCTTCACTGCACCTCGGTGTCACAAGCAGGTACAGTATTTTCTTATACAACAGTGGCTCCCCTCCTTCTGTGTGGGAGGCATAAAAAAAGAAATGGAGAGAAAGAAGAAAGAGAAAAGAGAAGAGAAAAGAAGACATAGGTTTTGAAAAGACACCTCTTACTCCTGTGATGGGAATGGCTTCCTTTTTCTCCAAATCTCCATGGTCAAGACCAGAAGAAAACAGCTTCCAGTGGCCAAGCTTGTCAGATGCCAAGCTCAGTAGTTGCTTATAATTTATCAGAACTTTACTAACGTACAGACATCTCAATTTTAAAACAAAGCATGTATGTTCCCTGACCAGGACTAGAAATGACTTAACAGAATTTGGAAAAAAGAAAACAAAACAAAACCCAGCCTAGGGTGGTGACCGAAGAAACAGGAAGCAGCACAGCAGAAGTGAGGAGCGTGATTTGGACCCACAAAGAAACTGGGAGCATGAAATGGACCCACAGAGTGAATAGGGCATGACTTAGACCCACAGAAAGAGTCGGGGAATGCCTGGAAGCCCCTGAACGTCTTGGGTTTTTCAGCAGCTCCTCTCCTCCCCTTAGCCCCAGCCAAGACAAGGGCAACGAAGGAACACCTGAGTAATTAGCATCTTGGCGGTGAGTTTTTCCTGCATAACTGTGTGCTGCGAAGTATTTTCTTATAAATTGCCCTGCTTGCACAATGATTGCATTCTCCTGTGGATCACCAACCTAGGACATTTGGTAGCATGAGTGACAGGAACATTTTAAATTCATGGGAAATACAAAACCCCCTTTGTGGGCATTGGTTTCAGCTGCCGCCTCAGGTAACAAGAGTTGAGCTAAGTTTTCCTCCTTTTCCTTTCCTTATCCATTGATTCTCTGGCCAAGGTGCTATCAAGTAGCCTGCTGACCCATAGGCCAAGGGAGGGAGGAGGAGATGAAAAGCACATTAATTCACCAGGTGGAGAGTGGGGTGGTTTCATCAGGAGACAGCTCTGCATTTCCAACGCCAGATCAAAATCAGGTTCAAAAAGTTAAGTCCTGCTGAAAAAGCTGAAAGTATAGAGATCTGAGTGGGTCCGAGCTGGACTAGGATATGGAGGACTCTCACAGTCTCTCCTCCATTTGACTAGGGCCTGGAGCTAGGAGGCTCCAGGCTGGAAAGCCCCCACTGTCTGCAGTCAGAGGCCTTGCTGTTAGTCAGACCTTGGTTCAAATCCCGTTTCTGCACTTGGGCAAGGTAACATCTTTGAACCTCAATATTTTCATCTATAAATGAAAACAGGGACAATTTTATCACCTATCTCATAGGCTTTCTGGGGGGAATCAATGAATGAGAATATGCAAAGACCCTAACAACCCAGGGCACGTAGAGCTTAATAACACATGACAGTAATCATAGTGATAGTTGTTGTTTTAAAGGAGAAGCTATTGCCCAGAAGTCCAGCCTCACCTATTTCCAAAGGACATAATGAAAGAAACATCAGTGAGCTCTCAAGGCGCCAAGAGATCCACTTCCTACAGAACCCCAAGGTCTGGTGGTCAAGCTACAGTTCTGGTCATGAACAGGTGGAGCCACACCACTGCCTTTCATGAGCAACACCTCCTCTTCCTTCTTGCCTGGTTTCCCTCCCCTCCTCTGTCCATCTCTATCTTTTTCTCTCTCTCTCTTTTCTTCTCCAAAGTTCCCATCAGCCACATTCTTTCCTTATAGAGCAACTTTAGGAAAGTTACTTCATGTGGCTGACCCCCATCTGCCTCTTCAGGGAGGACGATGGAGCAGATGCTCTCTAAATCCCTTTGGAAGCCAACCTTCCACAATTATCCAGTCCTCTTTTTTTCCCCCTTTTCCATTCTTTGCCCTTTAGCACTCATACCATTAGAGAAAAATTCTAACTGGCTGAGCTTCAGTGACATGCTGCTAAGCGGAATGACAATGTGAGAAAAATAAAATCCAGGGAACTTGGACTTCTTTACTAGGAGAACAGGACCTGGTTTCATAGTTCCACCATGACTGAATGATCTGTGGAAGAGGAGGACATAATTCCTCAAAAGAAATCACAAAGGAAGAATGAACATTGGGTTGGGGGAGGGGCAAAAAGAGAGAACTACTACCACCACTGTGCAGACAGAATAAAATTATTTGTATTTTTCTCCCTTTTGCATTCATGTATTTATTCAGCCATCTATTCATGTAGTCACATTTAAGTGTCTAGACCACTGGAGAGGTGAGTCTTAACTAAACTTGTGGATGTTGAGAAATTTTCATATTAAAAATGATTGTTAAAATATTTTGTGGTAACAATAATATAAGATCTACTCAGGAAGCAGAGCGGATCCCAAGTATTAAATTGAGTCTACCTCAAGGCCAATCAAGTCCTTGAGGGAATGGTTGAATAAGAACCAACCATTCAGAGGACCCCTGGATAAAAAGCCAGCCCTATAGTTCTCAACCTGAGGTGATTTTCCCCCCCTCTTCCGGGCATATGGGAAGGGGAGAGGGACCACTCCACTGGCATCTACTTGGTAGAGACCAGGAAGCTGTTCAACACCCTACAATGTACAAGACAGCTCTCCAGAACAAAAAAATTATCCTACCCTAAGTGTCAATAGTGCAGAGGTTAAGAAGCCCTTAGCAGATGGACAAAGGGCCTTTCAGTTCAGTAATCTTGATGCCCTTCCATGAGTCTGAGAACTGTCTCTTCCTGCGCACTGACTGGGACCATAATCCAGTTTTACTCAGCCAGGTGCTGGCTCTTCCACTAAAGGAGTCAATGTGTCTCTGGAAGAACCTTGCTCAAGATCGTTTCTCTCTCTGCTCTCAGACAGTGAAGGCTCTCATTCCAAATTCTCCATGGGACTGTGCATGTAGAGCCGAATGTTTCAATATAGAAGAAACAGAGTCTTCTAGCAGCCAGGGAAGGACTAGTGTGAAATTCCTGCTTTTCAGCTTCCTTTAGCTTCCTCACCTTTCCTAAGTCTAATTCTCTCATTTCTCTTGGATCTTCTGAAATGCACCATATTCTTCCAGCAAAAATACGCTTTTTGCTCCAATTAGCCAGGGAATTTATATTGCTTATAATGAAAGTGTTCTAGCTGAAACAGAAAAATCTTTAAATATTTTCGTGACTTCCAAACTTCACACAACATCCCAAGTATAATCCCATCACTCCAAGAATACGGATCCCCAGAAATATCCTGATTTATACCCTACCTTTTTGGGATCTTCCACTCAATCAATCAATCAGGCCATCAGTAAGTACTTATTGATGCCCATATATGTTAAACAATCCTGGCTTATGAAAAAGTCAAAATAAAGAAGACAGACTAATATTTATTGGTTGCCTACATCTGCCAGGCATAGTGTTAAGGTCTTTATATTGAATCTCATCTGAGCTTTGTCACTACAGTAAAGGTAGGTATTGCTATCTCATCTTACTTTTGAGAAAAACAAGGATTAGAGATTAATAAACTTTCATAAGACAATATATCTAGTACTAGTTATTAGAGTTAGGATTTGAGTTCAAGTCTGTCTATTTCCAAAGCTTATTAATTTTTATTATAGTATAGTTGGCATACAATATTATATTAGTTTCAGGTGTACAGCATAGTGATCTAACATTTATGTACCTTATGATATGATCATCAGGATAAGTCTGGTAATCATTTGTCACTACCCAAATTTATTACAACATATTGACTTCTTTGTCAATATTCTTTGTGCAACATGCCCCCCCTTCCTTTAACTTATATACCAGATATAGAAAACTGTGGCCCATAGCCCGTATTTTGCCCACCATCATCTATTTTTGTAAATTAAATTTTACTCTAATAGCCACACTTGTTCTTTTGCTCCATAATGCAGAAAGCCCTACCATGTTGCCTGCGAATGGTTTTCAGGGCTGCCTAGCAGACCCCTCTCAGCTACCTAAGGCAGCTCACTCCTTTTGCCTTTGTGAGCCTCTTGAGGTTCCCCGTGTTTACATGATGACCTGTGGGTGCCATGAAGACTTTTGCCAGCTTCTCTGTCACTCTGTGAGGACCCTGACATCCTGCTCTTAGATTCACTCTTAGTGCTCTCTGGAAACCTGTCTCAAGTAGCTAGTCTAAGATGTTACATAATTTACAAAGAGTTAAACATTAACTAAAATCAGAGCATCCAGTATCCGCTGAGTCCTCACTGGCTATAGGAGCCAGAATGGGAGTCAGGCCTACAGCTCAGCTTTTTGGTGAGAGGCAGTGGGCCAAACAGAGGTGCCCACTGAGTGACAGATGCAAAACCAGACATCACTTATAGTAGGGGTGTTGGAGGGTGGGGTCACTTCTGGAACTAAAATCATACTTCACAGCCTTGACAAGAACCTGCCTCATCTCCCCCCTGCACTTGGTTCCCCAGGTGCAGGTATTTTCCCTTTCAAACGATGACAGAGGTAGAGGTTGTTTCCATTTCCTCTACAGACAGCAAGAAGGGGTGCCTTGTCACTAAAGAAAGACTATAGAGACTATCAGAGTTGTTCCTTGTTTCGGTAAATCACCCTGAGCTCTTCAATGATGCCGAGGTTCCTGTAGGAAATCATTCCATCTCCTCAGGCCCATGTTTTCCTCTGGCCTGATTCCTGGACACTTTCCCCTTCACTCCCTTCACTGCAGCCATCTCAGGATATTTTTGATTTCCTGCACGTGGCACCTCCTCCACTCTCTCTGCTGGGATGCCCTTCTTTCCACTGCATTCATGGTGGGCCATTGGCAAATATTTCCTCTTGTCCCTCCTCCCAGTCTGTTGGTTTTAGGGTCACTTGGGCACCCTTAGCCTGCCATGCACACTCTATCTTTCTCTTTCCTGCTCTACAATAAGTGTTTCACCTCTTATTGGGCTTTTCCCATAGCCTGCACCTCCTTGGATGACTGGGGCTGGCTCTAATCTCTGTATCCCAGCACCTGACTGGGTGAATGGCAACTTCTGTGTGCTCAAAGGGTTGCGGGGTCTTAACTTTGACACAGGCAGCCCAGGATGTCAGCTTTCTGTTTAGTGAAGCATCTTTATTGTGCATGTAGTATTATGATGGCACAATATTACTTCCACGCCAGAAGCAGGGCGTAACTATAGATTGTCATTTAAGAAAACAAGAACTTCGTTTTCCTCTCTGAATTAGAAGATTCTCTCGAATGCCTGACAGGTGGGTTGGTATCTGTGCTCATATTTACAAGAAGGCTCTAGAAAGTGCTGAGGAAAGGGGTCAGGCTTCCCTACATGGGCTTCCGCATAGGGGAACATGGCTGTGCTGTTTTCCTAGAGAAACTCCACAACCAGAATTTGTCTTGGTTAAGGTTTCACCAGAGCAGACCCACAGGCAAAGAGCCCAGTTTAGGCAATTTATTTCAGAGGTGATCTCAGGACAGCCTGGTAGGAAGTGGAGAAATGAGTCAGGGAAGGAAATGGTCAATCCAAGGAGGGCAACGAAAGCTCTATGCTGTGCAGAACACAAGTCAGTGTAGGTCGTACAGCTCACGGTTGTCTGCCCAACGGAAGAGCGATAAATCTGAGCTCCCTGCCTACCAACTGCAGGGGCATTTACTCTGGCCTTCTTGCTGGTGGAGAGGAGGTCCTTCCAGAGAAATTTGCAGGTATTTGCAGGAAGGGGCTTCTTGTACAGAAGCAAGTGTAGTGGGGATTTGAGGAGGGGCTTCAGAGGCTTCTGCAGAATCTCTAGGTCTTCTCTTAAGCTGATTTGCTTCTCCTGAGGTGAGCACTCCCCTCTCTTACCTGAAGGCTGGAAGCTGCTGCCAGGAGCTTAGAGTCCCACTATTTCGTGTTAGCTCTCACCAGACCGTCCCATTTTCTGTATGAAAACTCCTCAGCCAGGCCCTTGGTTCCCACACTCTAGAGCAGCACTGCCCAAGAAAAATATCATGGGGTCCATGGAAGTAATTTTAAATATTCCCTCAGACACATTTAAAAAAAGTAAGCAGGAGAAGGTAATTTTAATAATGTTTTATTTAACCCAATATATTAAACCCGTTTTCATTTCAACATGTAGTCCAATATTTTTAAAAAATGTCAAGAAGTTATTTTACATTCTTTTCTATTGTACCAAGTCTTCCAATCCGATGTGTATCTCACACTCACAGCACATAACACAGAAGGGCCACATTGTAAGTGCTTAAAACCACAAGAGCCTTGTGGCTACTGTATCAGGCAGTGCTACTCTAGAGACTCGCATAGTCCTGTGCAAAGGTGGGGAAGGGGCAGGTCCTCTGCTAGAAATAAGGCTTTGCGAAGGGACCTGAAAGTCTAAATGCTTCTTCAAAAGACTTTCAACATATTTTTTTTCCATTTACCCCTCCCCCCTCCTATTTTAGAGCTACCCAGTGTCTCTAGTTCCTGAGCATATCTGGGGTTCTGTGGGGGCAGATTGAATGAATGATTCTCTTTCCACCCCATGTTCCACCCCAGTGTAGGGTCTGACTACTTTGAGCCAGCTAGGTCAGTTCCCACTCATTCATTGGCTTTCCACCTTCCATTTTCCCCTGCTACTTTCTCCACTCTCTTTGTCCTAATGGGTTTGTGCTTTAAAATAATCCCTTCCCTGTCATTTTAGTGGTGTCTCTAGACACAACAGAGTTAAACCTATGCATTCAAGCCACCACCTTTAACTAATAAACAATGTTTTCATATCATTGGAATTTGAGGGTTTTAAAAAATTTTGTTCTACACATTTTTATTAAGTGCGTCTGGCATTTTGGTTTAAACCATCTGACAACCCTATGTATACACTAATGGTTTCCTAAAATGATGCACGGGTAAATGAAGAGCGAGACGTGAGAACAACTTAGTCTTCAGCGGCTGTTCATCCAGGTGAAACCAATGCTGCAAAGGGACTCTCTCTGAGCCTGTTCTTCTTCCCGTTCATTAACCCAGCTCAGGTACCTGCCTTAACATCTCCCAGTCTCCACTGAGCTAAGAAAGCCCTTGCCTTCACACCCTGTCCCCAGAAGTAACTAAGAATTTGTAAAGGCTTTTACAGCAAGCCAGATGAAAGAGGGAGCCGTGAGTCAGCGGTACGCAACTGCCCTCAACCCCATTGCCCCACTGTTGGCCACAACTGACCACTTCCTTATAATGTTCACACTGCCTTTAGCTATCTCTAGCATGGGGATCTCTTAACTCTGTCTTCTAAAACTTTTAGCCTCATTTTTTTTTTCTTTTCAAAGGTCTGAATTTATTTTTGTGGTTTTTCTGAAATCTTTTAAAAATGAAGCCTATGTCTCTCTAACAGAGAACAACACTAGAGTCCAGCCTGTGTGTGTTCTCCATATGGGGCGCGTGGCCTCAGGCTCCTTTTCTGGTTTGATTGTGCTTATTTCTTCACTATTCTAGCATCCAAGAATAAATGAAAAGCAACTTATATGTACTAGAATCTCTTGCAAAAATGCCAAGAGGAGATTTTATTCGTATGGTATAGGAAGGCTTCTTAAATGTATTCCTTTTGCACAGAGAGAAGCCTTGGGAATCACGGCATTTTCAGACTCAGAGATTACATGTATTTGGCTTCTTTTGTTGAAATAGGAGATAGTCCAAGTAGATACCGCACATATCTAGACAGTGGACAGCAATGAAAAGAGAAGTCCTGGAAGCTGTTACAGGGGTGTCAGTACACAGTGGAAATTTCTACAGAGAAGTAATTTTGGTAACGGGGGTGCCATTGAAGGAAGACTCTTGCAAGTTCATAGAAAAATGATGAATAAAGACACAAATTGAATTAAATGGGAAATTCTTCAAAGTGTTTCCCATGAACCTCCGGGGTCCTGGTTTCAGCAAATCCTGCACATGCTGCTCCAGGCCCGACCCAACACCCCATGTTTTAGTTCCCCAGGACACGTTTTCAGCTCTGTGTTTTGGGCCGTACTTTAGTCACATCGCCTTTGTAAGTCATAAAGAAAACGGGATCATCCCACTCAAATTTTGCCTTACATTAGTATTTCCTGACATGTTTTTCTTATGAAAATGTTATATTTGCATAAGTTTTTAGAGTTTTCAAAATATTGCAAAATGTCTTTCTTCACTTCCCCTTCATAATAACTACCTCTCAAGTACACATTGCAGAGAAAGGGGCTCTTATCAGACATCTTACTTATCGATCATTCTATTTCTTTATCACGCCATTTAGACAAAGGGCTAGAGGGAGGGCAGGCTCCCCACTGCTGGCCGAGTGCAGGGCCAGGGCTCGATGCCGAGTGCTGACTTCCAACCCGGGGCCCTAGCAGCTAAAGCTCTCGGTCTTCAGCTCAGTGCCCAGAGATGGTCTCCAAAGCAAACTTCTCAGAAGCAGAACCTTAAACGTTGATTCCAGGTTTGACTTGTTAATGATTTAGGGCTGCTTAACCAGCCTAGAATAATCCTTATGCCAAAGAAGCGTCTTTTAGAGTAGCAAATTCTCTTCCTCTTCAGGGCACACACAAAAAGGGAAGCTTGGAATTGGTGTGGGGAATCGGGCTGAGTGAGCTGAGGAGGGTGCCCTGCGGTTGCTTTGGGGACTGGGAGACGCAGCTGGGGTGGGAACAGCATTGCCAAAGCACGGAGTGCCTCTTGGGGCAGGGGGTGGGGGGTGTCACAGCCCAAGGGGGTTTTGAAAGCCAACTGCACAGGTCACTGGTCCTGTGTGGGAAACCCGTACCCCCGTGGGATGAGGAGGGCATCCACGCAGGAGCTGGTGGCACAGCCTAAGTGGAATGAGAACATCTTTCACTTGGTGGTGTTGTCATGTCCCGGCCAGGGCAGGGTGAGGACGGCACAAGCAAGGGCAAAAGGTCAGTGGCCGTGACCAGAGATGGTCTTCGTGCCAGAAACCAAGGACATGATAGGGACACAACAAAAGACACAGAAACCAGCTTCAGCATCAGAATAAATTGTCATTACAGTGGATTCTAACTTTTTGAATAAAATTGAAAACCATGAGTCTTCAGTCACATAAATGTATGGATACATTGAAATTTTAAGGGAGAATAGGATATTTACATAGAACCTCTCCCACAAAATATGCATTAGTCACAGCAGGGAAAAGAGTAACTTCCTAGGGGAAGGAGGGCAGTTACCATCATAATGAAGCAATCAAGGTGAAAATCATCAGCGGGGAAAACTGAAATTGTGTGTTCCTGATAGGATGCAACGAGAAGAATCAAGTGTCACTATCTGCCAAAGGCGCATACATTAATTCTTATATCAGATAAACCCAACTGCATCACATCAGAAGGTGGTGGGAGATTGTTAAAAGATATGAGTCCCCTGTGGATCCCTTTCCTGGTAAACAGAATGACCTTTGCAAGAAGTTACCTACTCAGGTGGAGAACAAGGTAAAGCCACACCCATTCCAAACAAGGCAACCAAAAAGCTTTTTATATTCCATAACCACAGACAAGCCCCAGTGAGAATATACAAAAGGAAGTTCCAAGAAAAGGAAAGGGTCATATTCCCCATCCCATTATTATCAAGAAGGTATTTTTCATGTTTTTATAAATACCTGCTTCTTAATTGGAAAAATAAGTCTCTTCCTTTCATTTAAAAAAAAAATGTGAGCCCAATAAAAACTTTGAACTAGGAAAAACTTTCTTCAAGCAGTTTTGGAAAACAGAGGAAGATGAAAAGCACGCCACGCACCACAATGACTATTATTTGCTTTTTGCGGTCCTGTGAGTTTTGTCTGTGTCTCCTTTTTAAACAGCCGTGATCCTAGCATGCAGTCATTTCTGAGTGTAGCACAGAGGTTACACACAGGTTTTGAAGTTAACCAACCAAGTTCTACATCCAGCCTCTGCGACTCTGTGTGACTTTTAAGTTATTTCCTAAACTGCTATAAGCCTCAGTATTCTTGTTTATCGAATAGGGTCACCTACTCCCTTGTCTTGGGGTTTATGAAAGGATTAAATAAGATAATGTATATAAAGCACTCAGCACAGTACATTGCACATTTTACATGTTCAGTAAATGCCTGTTATTGACTTATAAGCACTTTTTTGTGTTTTTAAATCATTGTCATAATTACAATTATTATTGGCTGCTCCTAAAGAGATGCTCAAGGGAAGCTTTGGTGGGTGTCTTTTTCAGTGGTTGGTGTGGCAGAGTCTTCCAGATGTTCAAAAAAATTGGTTTCCTTTTATTCCTCAGCAGACAGCTGGGTGACATTTCCCAGACTCCCGGGCAGGTGGTTGCGCCATGTCAAGTGAGTTCCAGAAGGAGGATGTGAGCAGTATCAGTATGAGCCTTTCTCAGGCTCAATCCTCCACATCCTCTCTCTTTTGGACTCCCTGAGATGGCAACAGTCCACCTCAGCAGTGTGGTTTTAGAAATAATATTTTTTAAGGGGCAGAGACAGGATTTGATTAAATCCCATAGGCTATATTGAATAGAACCTTTCCCTGACAGCAAGCAACCCCATCTTGGACTGCTAATGAATGAAAAAAAACCTTATATTGTGTTTGAGTGATTATTTATCTTGTTTATGTAACAGCAGCTAACATTACTCTAATGCACATTGTTTAGGCATGGTTCTAAAAGAAGACATAAGAGAACTCAAAAGCCTTTTCAATGTCTCTTCTAGATTTTGTGAGAAGAAACAACAAAGAAGACAATTATCCTCTGGCAGTCTAGAAACTTCTCATTTTCTGGAGCAAGTTTTTCTTCTGTCTCACAGGCTGCCTAGCCTCGGCCTCCTCTGCTTTTTCATCCTCCTATCTCAGCCTCAGGTCCCTTCCCTTCTATACAACGCTCATTCTCTTTCCCAAGTCCTCATAACCATAAAGAACATATTCCTTCAGTGATCATCATTAACTATGACCTATGTGAATCCTCTTTGTTTGCTGTGCACTCCCTTTATAAATGTTGTGATTATCGATGGAAAAAAAAATCCAGAAAATATTGGGAAGCCATGAATTCAAATAAGCAACAAAACATATAACAATCAACAGCCACAATAAAAAAAAAGCAAACAACCCAAGTGAAAAAAATAGACATGCCATTTGAACAAACATTTCTCCAAATATGACAATTCGCCCACACATGAAGACGTGCTCAGTGTCATTAGTCATCAGGAAACAGCAGTACTATTGGGGGAAAAAAGCACACATATTCAGCCATATCCCAAATAAAAGTTTTAAACCCTAAGAATAAAGAAAAGGGCTTACAAGCTTTCAGACAGAATGAACAAGTTAGCTACAATGGGAAAAGAATCACATCAGACCACAGGCATAGCACCAGACCGCAGGGAGGAAAGCCAGAAAGCAGTGAAACATCATTACATAATTCTGGGAGACATTCCATGCCCAGGCATTATTTCACTAGTTTCTGAGAGATTATGAGGGAGGATATGCAAGATTTCAGAGTATATCTATAATGTAATCCTTCTGAGGAAAATACTTGTGTAAAGACTGATAAAATATCAAATAAGTTAGAATATAAATCCCAATGTGGGAAAAGATTAAAAAAGAAGAGTGATTGGTAAGGAATGAATTTTTATGCATGCATATATATTGCATAGATAGAAAGATTCTGACTAGAGATAGATAAGTTAAATGAGGACTCTTGAAATGGAAGCTTTATATTTAAAAAATAATTCAAATGACAATCTAGAATTAAAATACAAAATGATATCAAAAAAACTACGTGTTGAGAGGTGGGAAAGGGAAGGAACTAAAAATGTCTGAAAACTCATCAGGCATGAATTTCTAGCTAAATTTTGTTTACCTTTAAAGGACTGGCCCTATTGCATTTGTCCCCTCTTATCCACAGGGGATATGTTCCAAGACCCCCAGTGGATGCCTAAAACTGTGTATAATAGTGAACCCTGTATATATATATATGCTTTTTCTTGTACATAAACGCATAAAGTTTGTTTTATGAATTAGCCACAGTAAGAGAGTAACAGCAGTAACTAATAATATATAGGATAATTATAATAATATACTGTAATAAAAATTATTTGGGGCCATAAGTAAAATAAGGGTTACTTGAACACAAGCACGGACAGTTGATCGGATACCTGAGAGGACCACTGAGTGACGCAGGGGAGTACACGGCACGGAGACGCTGGGCAAAGGGACGATTCCCATCGCGGCGGGACAGAGCTGGGCGGTGAGAGAGCCCTTCGCACCGCTCATGATGGTGAGCAATTTGAAACTTAAGAATTGTTTATTTCTGGACTTTCCTACTTAATATTTTTGGACTGCCGTTGACCATAGGTAACTGAAACCACAGAAAGCAAAACATCGGGTAAGTGGGTAACTACTGTACTTTTATTTAAACTATCCCCAGCCACAGAAAAGGATGAAAAGCTCCCAATTTATGTTATAAAGTCAAAATAAGCTTAATTAAAACTGACCAAGATAAAACCTGAAATTATGCGCAGTCTCATGAATATAGAGTCAAGAAATTTAAATAAAACATTAACAAGTAGAATTCAGTCATGTATTCAAAAAAACAGACCAAGACTCCTTCCGTGAAGTTGAAGGGTGTCCGGTATCAGGATGTGTAGCAACACAATCTATTACATCAGTTCTATCAAAGAGGAAAACCATAGATCATATCGTTAGGTGTTTAAAACTTCTTTAGTAAAATGCAATCATTCCTAGTAAGTAAAATAAGAATTAAAGATATTATATAATACAATAAAGGCAATTTACCAAACCAGGGGCAGATAATATCCTAAAATACAATAATGCTATAAATAATTTTAATTATATGGAAACTACACACGATGTTCACCATCATCATTATGACTAAACATTGACTTGAAAGAAACCGCAAGCTCATTAATAAAACAAAAGTAAATAATTGACCTAACATCAGAAAATAAGAATAGAATTCTTTGTTTTTGCTGATGATATTATTGTTTTCTAAGAAAAAAAAAGCAGAAACTAAACCAAAATATACCAAAAAACTCAAGTACAGGTAATAAGATAATTTGGTAACATGAGTAGGAAAACAATAAATGTTTTCTGTATCCTAAAAATAATTGCGTAGTGGTAGAAACACGGAAAAATATTTCATTCAAAAAATGGCAAAATATAAAATATTTCAGAATTTCAGAATAAGTTTATTAAGGAAGATACAAATGCCATATGAAAAATATATATATTTTCACTATACAATAATATACTTGAATTATATATTATAGTCACAAAATACACAAAACATATAATTTTATTGAAGAAAATGAAACAGGCTTTGAACAAATCAAAACAGAGACTATGTTCTAGGATGGAATAACTAATATCATAGAAATGCCAGTTTTTATAAAATTCATATATCAATTTAATGTGATTTCTATTGTAATGCTGTGTTACTTTCCTATTGATGCTATAAGTTTAGTGCCTTAAAACAGTACAAAATTATTGTCTTACATTTCTGGACGTCAAAAGCCCAAAATCGATTTCACAGGGCTCAAGTAAAGATGTCAGCGGCCAGGGAGGCGGGCCGGGCGGGGGGGCGTGGGGGGCGGGGGTGGGCGCGGGTCTGAGCCTTTGAAGAGAGAACCCACTTCCTCGCTTTTTTCAGATTCTTGTCGCCAGCTCCATTCCTTGGCTGTGGCCCCTTCCACCATCTTCAAAGCACATCACTGTAGCCTCTGCTCCTGTCATCACAATGCCTTCTCTTCCCACTCGACTTCTCCTGTGTTCCTCTTACAAGGACGTTTGTGATGACATTTTACCCACAGGATAACTCAGGATAAACCCCCCACCTCGAAATCATTAGTTTAACCACATCTGCAAAGTCCCTTTTGCCATATAAGGTAACATTCACAGGGATCAGGGATTCGGAAGAAGACATATTTTTCTGGGGTGCAGGGAGAAGTATTATTCAATCCACCATCAAAGAGGATTCTCAAAACTGTTATGGAAAAATAAATGGCCAAGAATAGCCAAGAATGTATAAAAAAGAAAAATAGTAAGGGGAGGACATATTACAAAGCATTAATAAAATCAATAGCATATTATAGACAAATAGATTAATAGAACAGGACAGAGAATCCAGAAAGATATCAGTATATAGGGAAATTTAACACTTTACAAAACTGCTATTTCAACTCAGGGAGATAAGAATAGATTCTTTAATAAATAATGTTATCATAACTATCAAGCCACAAAAAGAAAATAAAAGTAGACTTATACCTCACGAAACACAAAATGGTATAAATTGCATAAAGAATTAAACAAAAAAATAGTGTATGAAAACCTAGGGCATGTATAATGTAGACATGAGAAATGCCTGCTTAACCAAGACTGGAATCCCAAACGCCATTTTAAAAAGACATATTTGAGCCCGGGCTGGTGTGGCTCAGTGGACTGAGCTCCGGCCTGCTAACTGAAAGGAACCAAAATGTCACTGATGAGGGCCAGGTCCCCAGTTGGGGGTGTGCAAGAGGCAATCAACTGATGTATCTCTTGCACATTGCAGTTTCTCTTCCTTTCCTTCTCCCTGCCTTCCTCTCTCTCTCAAAGTAAAATAAATAAACACATTTTTAAAAGACATATTTGAATACAAGTAAATGAAAAACCTGTATCTGGAAAATGTGCCAGGCAAAAAATCAATTGACAAAGCAATATGGTCCAAAAATTTTGTAATGCCAAAGCCAAGTAAGTGTTAGTGTCTCTAACAAAGAGCTCTTGCAAATGGGCAGGAATGAGACAAAAACTTATTAAAGCCAGTATGAACTGCCTGCCTGTCAGTTGCTCCACTTTTCCATCTTTCTATCTCTAAGGCAGGCTCGCTCATTGCTGGGCAAAAGTTTCAGAGCTCTGAAATACTATTTTTTAAAAATAATTCCATAACTGTCAGAACCAAATGAATGATGACTTTGCTGGTGACTAATCCAAAAATGGTTATCTACTCCTGCCAATGAGAAAATAAAATATTTCTCACTTCTTCCTCTGACCCTGTTTAAAGTGAAAAAAGAATAATGTTCTTATTCATTTGGTTTTTTTCCCTCTTCTCTTTCTGTTGGAGGTCAGATCACTTAAAAGTTTCCACAATGAGCTAAGCTGTGAGTTGTTCTTTCTTTTTTTTTTTTTAAGGGACTCAATGCTACTTTGCTTTGCAGAGTAATTCTCCCACCTGAGTTTCAGATTTTAAGGTAAGGTATTTTATTTGTTGCAGTCAACTTTCCCCCTCTTCTTTTATTCAGTAAACTATGCTATATTAGTAAAGAAAAAATAACCACCCAGAGCTGGCAACATAGGACGAACATAGAACTTCATCTTGTTCCTAAGGCTGTATGCTCACTTACTTGTTACACCCAAGAAAGAATGTTCTATTTTAATTCAACCTCTCTTTCTTCTAGAATATAAATCCAGACTGAAGACAGGGTATGTTGCAGCCAAAACTCTATGAAAATCCACATCTGGAATTGACAGGAATTCTAGATGACATTTGTGGTATCAAGAGTCAGAAAGAGACAGATAAGAAGTTTTCTTCCGGGGAAAAAACATGATGGGAGAAAATAGAGGATGGAGTTCAGAATATGTCTGAGAGCTGCAGGCCTTGGTCTGAGTCTCTTACCAAGACTTTTATTCTCTCTAAGCCTCAGTTTCTTCATATGTAAAATGGAAAAGAAAATAATATCTGCTTCACAGGGTTCTTTTGGAGATTCAATCAGCTAACACACATAATTTAGCCAACAGCCTAACATATAATAAGATTTCAAATGTTTATTATTATTATTGTGTTCTTATGTGGATTCACAAGCACTAGATGAAAAGAGTAACTGAACAATTGGCCCTTGATCATCTTCAGGGTTAAGGGGCACCAACACCACCCCAGGTGAAAAATCTGCATATAACTTTCAACCCCCTCAAAACTGAACTATAGCAGACCCTTGGCATCAGTGGATTCAACCAACTGTGGACAGAAAACAGTATTTTCCATAAGTGGTTCAGAATGGGAAGATACTGTTTTCTATCTGTGGTTTATTGAATCTGCAGATGCAAAACCTGTGGACCAAGGGCCAACTGTAGTTACTGGGGAAAACGTCTGTGTATAAGTGGACCTGCGCACTTCAAACCTGTGTTGTTCAAGAGCCAACCGTATTTCCATCTCTCTTCTGGGAGGCCACTGGCCCTCACTATGTTAGGTGGAGGCTACATGACAGTTGTTTTCAAACATGGTTCCGCAGAGCCCAGAATTCCACTGGGCGGCTTGCGGATTGCGGAGATATCAACTTGAGGCTGTGATGGTGAGTGAGCTTTCTTTTTTTTTTTTCTGTATGATACAAAAGGAACCTGCCAAAGATCCACTTAAAAAACCATAGATCCGTATAATCTGCGAGGCCATTACAATTCTATTATTCAGTGGGCATTTCTCTTTGTTAGAATGACTTTTCCCAACTTTTTCGTAATCTCCTATCATTATCTGTCCTTAGCCACCTGATTTTTCCTGAGAGTAAGAAAGCATTTGAGCAGCCCCATGTGTTTTAGGATGGATTACTTTGATGTATGGTGCCTTCTAGGAGGTGCCTGCATTTTAAAAGCGAACAAATGAGAAGGGAGCAAATAAAGATTGCTTTTCTATTAACAGAAATCTTGGCAATATGGGAAGATGGAGGAGGGGAGGGAAGATCTTTTGCAGAACTGTTAAAATGATAGCTCCAACCACTGCCTTGATGAAAAAATGGCTGGTATTTGTGAAAAGATTCCAGATTGACACAACAATTTAACTTCATTTTTCAGCTGATTAACACAAGCTTCCTGTAGGGGAAATGCTGCTTTTTTTTCTTATCTGCGTTTCCAAGCTGAAGGCCCAGGTGACTCAGAGACCTACTAGAGTTTGGAGCCAACTTGGGGTTCAGTCCCCAGGCCCACACTGTT
This sequence comes from Pteronotus mesoamericanus, assembly GCF_021234165.1. Lineage (NCBI taxonomy): Eukaryota > Metazoa > Chordata > Mammalia > Chiroptera > Mormoopidae > Pteronotus > Pteronotus mesoamericanus. Next base: position 10,399,868 of record NW_026555245.1, read on the forward strand.
GCCTTTGCCCATGTGGGAAGCCAGGCCTGCTGATTAAGTCACAAGGCGCAGACTTTCAAACACAGCATTTGCAGAAATGGCATAAGCAGGGCCCCTGGTTTTTCTGACGCTTCCTTTATGGGAATAAAGGAAAGCTTGTAGCAGAACTGTCAGCTCTCAATGAGCTCTTTGTGCAAATAAATTCCAGAGTTTTTATGAACGATGATGGCAGTGAGGCTGCTTTCACCCCAAGTAGTCGGAAAGCTGGTGTTTCAGCCGCTCCTGGCATGCCTCCAGAAAACCCTTGACCACACGCACTGTGACTTGCAGACTCCCGGGTCAGTGAACTTCAGAGCCTGAGAGAAAGAGATATAAGAAGCTTATGGCAAACCAAGAAGCCCTTGTTTTTCATGAGTATATATTTCTTCCCTTGTCAAAATCTCTGGGGACACAATTTTTTAAAGTTCATAAAAGTCAGACATGAAAGTCATTTATCAGTGGGGGAAAGGTTGCCTTTTTGTATCAAATTAACATAGAGCAAATTGCCTGATTTGTACTTATACCCTCATATCAACACTGACTGGTACTGGTGTGGCTTGGTGAATTGAGGGCCAGCCTGCAGACCAAAGGGTCACTGGTTCAATTCCCAGTCACGGCACGTGCCTGGGTTGCAGGCCAGGTCCCTAGTTGGGGGAGTGCGAGAGGCAACCAATCGATGCTTCTCTAGTACATTGGTTCTTTCCTCCCTCTCTTTCTGACTCCCTTCTCCTCTCTCTAAAAATAAGTAAATAAATAAAATTTTAAGTACATTTTATCGATTATGCTGTTACACTTGTCCCAATTGTCTTTTCCCTTTGCTCCCACCTGCCCAGTGCCCCCCTTCCCTCCAGCAACCCCCCTCCTCTTAGTTCAAGGCCATGGGTCATGCATGTAACTTCTCTGGCTTCTCCCTTTCCTGTACTATTCTTAACACTCCCCTGTCTATTTTGTTCCTACCAATTATGCTTCTTGATCATTATGTGATTTCCCCCTTTCTACCCCTCCCTCCTCCCAGCTGATAATCCTCCAAATGATCCCCATACCTATGTTTCTGTTCCTGTTCTGGTTGTTTACTCAGTTTGTTTTTGCTTTTGTTTTTATTTTTTTTAGATTCATTTATTAATCATTGTGAGTTTGTTATCATTTTAATGTTCATAGTTTAGAGCTTCTTCTTTTTCTTAAAGAAGCCCCTTTGACATTTCATATAAGGGCTTGGTGATGATGAACTCCTTTAACTTTACCTTGTCTGGTAAGCACTTTATCTGCCCTTCCATTCTAAATGATAGCTTTGCTGGATAGAGTAATCTAGATTGTAGGTCCTTTTCATCACTTTGAATACTTCTTACCAGCCCCTTCATGCCTACAAAGTTTCTTTCGAGAAATCAGCTGAGAGACCTATGGGAATTCTTTTGTAGGTAATTCTCTTGCTGCTTGTAAGATTCTCTTTTTATATATAACCCTTGGCATTTTAATTATGATGTGTCTTGGTTGTGTTCCTCTTTAGGTCCAACTTGATTGGGACTCTCTGTGCTTCCTATTATACGAAAGGACTTGCATGTCTATTTCCTCTGTCAAATTAGTGAAGTTTCATTCATTATTTTTTCAAAAATTTCCAGTTTCTTGCTCCTTCTCCTCTACTTCTGACATGCTTATGATGTGAATGCTGGACCTCTTGAAGTTGTACTAGAGGCTGTTTATGCTATCTTCATTTTTTTTGGATTCTTTTTTCTTCGTGTTGTTCTCCATGATTATTTTTTCTTCCTTATGTTCCAAATCATTGATTTGGTTCTCGGCTTCTTCCACTCTACTGTTGTTTCCCCGTAAGTTGTTCTTTATCTCAATTAGTGAATCCTTCATTTCTGACTGGATCTTTATGCTGCTGAGGTCCTCGCCAAGTTCCTTGAACATCCTTATAACCAATGTTTTGAACTCTGCATCTGATAGATCGCTTATCTCCATTTCATTTAGCTCTTTTTCTGGAGTTTTGATCTGTTCTTTCATTTAGACCATGTTTCTTTGTCTCCTCATTTCAGCAGCCTCCCTGTGTTTGTTTGTATGTATTAGGTAGCGCTGCTTCGACTCTGGGTCTTGGTCGTACAGCCTAATGCAGCAGGTGTCCTGCAGGGGCCAGTGGCACAGCCTCCCTTATACCCGAGCTGGGTACTTGACATGCGCCTTTTGTGTGGACTGAGCATACCCTCCTCTTGTAGCTGAGCGTTGGTTGCTGTTGGCAGATCAATAAGAGGTATTTACCCAGGCCAGTCAGCAGCAAGGCCTGGCTGTGACCACTTACCACCACCCTCTGGCCTCCCTGGAGGATCAGCTGTGCAGGGGCAGGGTGGCGGTTCTCTGAAGTGGCCTGTAACTGTCCACTGGGTGCACTGGCCCTGGGGTTTCCTGGGTGGTACAGGCCAAGGTCAGCCCCCTCCTGTGTTTTGCCTGGGGCCTCCCTTCCTGAGCTATAAAGAGAAGGCTGCTACTTGTGCTGGGCTTGGAGATTCCCAGGTGAAGCCAAGCTGTGAAATTAATCTGGCTGCCGCTAGTGCCTGGTCTGGGGCTCACTGAGGCCAGCTGTTGCTTGTTGGATAGAATTTAGGAAGCTGTGAGGCATGAGCCAAGACCAGTTATTCATCTGGAAAAGCAGCTTGGGTGGGCCTGTAATTTGGATGAGATGGAGTCTCTGGGGATTTCCAAGGAGGATCAAACAGTGGTAGCCAGGTTGATGGAGTCTCAGAAATGGCACCAGCCTGCTGGCTCTGTGGCTCTGCACTGCGAGGGCTCAGAAGAGGGACAATGGCCTCTGCTTGCCCCAATGCCAGATACTTCAGCCTCTCCCTGTATGCCACTGGTGCCCTTCAAGCTGCTACCCCAGCGCTGGCGCTCAGAGAGTGAGTCTGTGTAAGTGAGTCTGTGTGTGGGGTCTTTAAGAGGAACTGCTTAGGGCTCCAGAAGTTTCTTCCACTGACTCAATCTCGGCTGGTTTTTGCAGCCAGAAGTTGTTGGGACTTATCCTCCTGGCACCGGAACCCTGGGCTGGGGGTGGAGGGGTGGGGTTGGCGGGATGAGAAACCAGCCCATTCCATGTCGGCGCCCCTCCTACCAGTCTGGATGGATGGGGTTTCTTTAATTCCATAGTTGTCAGACTTCCATTCAACTTGATTTCTGAATTTCTGAATGATGGTTGTTCTATATTTTAGTCATTATTCTGATGTGGTCGTGCAAAGAAGTGAGCCATATCTGCCTATACTGCCATATTGAGCAGAAGCCCGTATTTATTTCAAATAAATAAAAATGTTTTTTTAAATTTTTTTTACTGTTTAAATGCATTTGTCTCCATTTTCCCTCCACCACTTTCCCTGCCCCACCCCACTTCCACCCTCTATTCTTCCCCACTTTGCCTTCAGTGTTGCTGGTTATATTTTTCTTGCTTGTTTGTTTTGTTGATTAGGTTCCACTTATAGGTGAGATCATATGGTAATTGTCTTTCACCACCTGGCTTATTTCGCTTAGCATAATGCTCTCCAGTTCCATCTGTGCTGTCACAAAGGATAGTAGCTCTTTCTTTCTTTCTGCTGCATAGTGTTCCATTGTGTAAATGTACCATAGTTTTTTGATTCATTCATTTATTGATGGGTACTTAGGTTGCTTCCAGCACTTGGCTATTATAAATTGTACTACTATGAACATTGGGGTGCATAGAGTCTTTTGAATTGGTGTTTCGGAATTCTTAGGGTATAATCCCAGCAGTGGAATTGCTGGGTCAAAAAGCAGTTCCATTTTTAGCTTTTTGAGGAAATTCCATACTGTTTTCCACAGTGGCTGCACCAGTCTGCATTCCCACCAACAGGATACTAGGGTTCCATTTTCTCCACAACCTCACCGGCACTTGTTGTTTGTTGATTTGTTTATGATGGCCATTCTGACAGGTGTGAAGTGGTATCTCATTGTGGCTCTAATTTGCATTTCTCTGATGGCTAGTGATGCTGAGCATCCTTTCATATGTCCCTGGACCCTGCGTATGTCCTCCTTGGAGAAGTGTCTGTTCAGGTCCTTTGTCCATTTTTTAATTGGATTGTTTGTCTTCCTGGAGTGGATTAGTGTGAGTACTTTATATATTTTGGAGATTAAACCCTTATCCAAGATATAACTGACAAATATATTTTCCCATACCTTTGGTTCCCTTTTCATTTTGCTAATGTTTTCTTTCGCTGTGCAGAAGCTTCTTATTTTGATGCAGTCCCACTTTTTTATTCTTTCCTTCATGTCCCTTGCTCTAGGGGACATATCAGTGAAAATATTGCTGCATGGAATATCTGAGAGTTTCCTCCTATGTTCTTCTCTAGGACTTTTATGGTATTGCACCTTATATTTAAGTCTTTTATTCACCTTCAGTTTATTTTTGTGTATGGTATAAGTTGGTGGTCACATTTCATTTTTTTGCATGTAGCTGTCCAGATCTCCCTACACCATTTGTTGAAGAGGCTATTTTTACTCCATTTTATGCTTCTGCCCTCTTTGTCAAATATTAATTGACCATAGAGACATGGGTTTATTTCTGGGCTCTATATTCTGTTCCATCGATCTATGTGTCTGTTCTTATGCCAGTACCAGACTGTTTTGATTACAGTGGCCTTGTAACATAGCTTGATGTCAGGTATTGTGATCCCACCTGAACTTTGCTCTTCTTTCTCAAAATTGCTGTGGCTATTCAGGATCATTTATGTTTCCATATAAATTTTTGAAATGTCTGTTCTGTATCTATGAAATATGTCATTGGTATTTTAATAGGGATTGCATTGAATCTATAAATTGCTTTGAGTAGTAGGGACCCCCCCCCCATCAAAAAAAAAGACATATTAGCCCTGGCTGGTGTGTCTCAGTGGATTGAGTGCTGGACTGCAAACTGAAACGTTGCCAGTTTGATTCCCAGTTAGGGCATATGCCTGGGTTGTGGATCAGGTTCCCAGTTGGGCATGTGGGAGAGGCAACCAATCGATGTATCTCTCCCACAACGATGTTTCTCTTCCTCTCTTTCTCTCTCCCATCCCCTCTCTCTAAAAATAAATAAATAAAATATTTTTTAAAATTAAGAAAAAAAAGAGGCTGGTACGAGGGCAAATGTGTAACAACATCTCAATACACATTTGTTGAACGAATGAGTATGTTCTTTGCTTTGGGGCCAAGACATTATGATAGCAGAAGCAACAGAAACGACATGATGACCTCCGCTGGGATCATCTTTCATTATCACTGCCTCCTTGGAAACACCAGCAAAGAACTCAGTTGCACTCAGGGCCATCATCACCTTGACAGAGTCCTAGCAGCATATCTGAGGAGGAAGAGCCAAATTGGGATATTTTTGAGGGTTTGGGGTCTGGGTTGAAGGTAGGTCTTTCAATGCAGGATTGTAATATAATCATTCAGGATGGGTGGATACAACAAAGTGAGGTTTTTGCAGTAAGTTTTGAAGACTCTTAGAGACAAAACTGCTACTTGGTGCTATTTAATGAGAAGTTGAACGGTCTGATGTTTATTCCATTGGAGTTTTCCACAGTTATTTGTGATTTTTTATTATCTTGAACAAGAATTTCTTGGAATAGAAAAGTCACAGTGATCAAGACAGGGGAACAGCTAGGCCATGTCAACGAAGATAACAGAATAGTACAGTCAGGGTCATCTAGACCAGAGTCTGCAGACTTCAGTCCAAAGGCCAAAACTGGCATATGGCTTGTTTTCTGTAAATAATGTTTTATTAGAACATGGTCAAATTCAGTGTCTTAAGTTTTGTCCATGGTTGCTCATACCACAAATGCAGAAGTAATTGTGATACAGACTATATAGCCATGAAGTCTAAAATAGTTACAGAAAAAGTTTGCAACCCTTTATACACACAGTAAACATTGTGAGAGTAGATGGTTTCACTTCTCATTATACTTACTCATTCATCAAATATTTATTAGGTCCCTAGTGTGTGCACAGCATCTTTATAGGTGCTGCGAGTACAACACTCAGTAAGATAAAAGCCTGCCTTTGTGGGAACAAATCAGACAGTAATACAAACCAGAGAGTGGTGAGTGCTCCAAAGAAAAACTGAGCGTGGGAAGAAGATGGAGAGGGATGGGGTTGGTAGGGAGGGGTGAAGTGGATTCCTTTTGGGATGTGCACGAAGGAAGGCTTCTCTTAAGAGGTGACATTTGGTAAGGACGTGAATGAAGTGAACTGACTATGTGGAGATAGAGAATAGGGCTCTGGGAAGACAATTTCATGTAAAAGGCTACAGAAATGCAAATATCCAGGGCTGTTACAAGCTTGGTGTGTGGATAATAGCAAGCAGGCTGGTGCAGCCAGAGCAAGGTAAGCAAATGGCACAGTGGAAAGAGCTGAAATTGAAGAGGTGGCCAGGGCCAGATGAAGTAGTAAAGCCTCATGGGAGGGGCCAGGTTTGAATTTTATTCTGAATGTGATGGAAAGCTAATTGGGGAATTTATTCAGTTATTCATTTTTTACTCTTTGGTTCCCAGTAGGCTACTTCCCTTGATATTTTAAAGGTAGTGACCCATGATACCAAAAAGCAACAGCTTTATCTGAAGTTTTGCTTCTTTTTTCTTTTATCATTCAGTTAGAAATAGCTTCTGATATCATTTGTGACTTTTTAATATATATTTTATTAATTATGCTATTACAGTTGTCTCATTTTTCCTCCTTAAGGAGTTGTTCCTCCCCTTTATTCCCCTCCACCCTGTACTGCCCCTCCCCCCAGCATGTCCCCCCGGCTCCTTAGTTCATGTTCATGGGTCATACATGTAAGTTCTTTGGCTTCTCCATTTCCTATACTATTCTTAACCTCCCCCTGTCTATTTCGTACCTACTATTTACGCTGCTTATTCCCTGTACCTTTTCCCCCATTCTTCCCTCTCCCCCTCTCCTCTGATCTCCATTTCTATGATTCTATTCCTGTTCTAGTTGTTTGCTTAGTTTGTTTTTGTTGTTATTGTTTTTAGGTTCAGTTGTTGATAGTTGTGAGTTTTTTGTCTTTTTACTGTTCATAGCTTTTGATTTTGATTTTCTTAGAGAAGTCCCTTTAACATTTCACATAATAAGGGCTTAGTGATAATGAACTCCTTTAACTTGACCTTATCGGGGAAACACTTTATCTGCCCTTCCATTCTAAATGATAGCTTTTCTGGATAGAGTAATCTTGGATGTAGGTCCTTGTCTTCATGACTTTGAATACTTCTTTCCAGCCTCTTTTTGCCTGCAAGGTTTCTTTTGAGAAATCAGCTGACAGTCTTATGGGCACTCCTTTTAAAGTAACTGTCTTCTTTTCTCTTTCTGTGTTTAAGATCCTCTCCTTATCTTTAATCTTGGGTGATGTGATTATGATGGGCCTTTGTGTCTGCTTCCTTTGGTCCAATTTCTTTGGGACTCTCTGAGTTTCCTGGATCTCCTGGAAGTCTATTTCCTTGGCCAGATTGGGGAAGTTCTCCTTCATTATTTTTTCTAATAAGGTTTCAATGTCTTGCTCTTCCTCTCCTTCTGGCACATCTATGATTGAGATGTTGGAATGTTTAAAGTTGTCCCAGAGGTTCATAAGCCTCTCCTCATTTTTTTGTATTCTTGTTTCTTCATTCTGTTCTGGATGAATGTTTCTCTCTTCCTTCTGCTCCAAATTGTTGAGTTGAGTCCCAATTTCCTTCCATTTACTGTAGGTTCCCTGTATATTTTTCTTTATTTCACTTTGTGTAGCCTTCACTTTTCTCTTCATTTTGTGACCATACTCAAACATTCCTGTGAGCATCCTGACTACCAGTGTTTTGAACTGTGTAACTGATAGGTTAGCTATCTGTTCATCACTTAGTTCTATTTTTAGATCTTTGATCTGTTTTTCATTTGGGCCATATTTCTTTGTCTCAGCGCACCTGTTATGTTGGGAAGGGCAGAACCTGAGGTATTCGCCAGGGTGGGGCAACCCAGGTCACTGCGTTGTAACACTGTATGTGGGGGAGGGGTACAAGAGGGAACAATGCCACTTGCTTGGCTCTCAGCTGGCTTTCACTCACTTCCCCCACTACTCACAAGCAAATTGGGCCCTTCTAGTGCTGACTCCTGGGTGGCTGGGTTTGTGTACATACTAGAACCCTGTGGGTCTCTCCAACAAACTCTCCTGTGAGGCTGGGAGTTTCTCCTTCTGCCACAACCTCCACAGGTTTTTACCTCCAGGGGTTTTGGGGCTTTCTTTTCCCCATTGGAGCCCTGGATAGCATGATCTCTCTAGCCCCCCAGATGATAAGCTTCCAGTTTATACACAGGCAAATGTGGGACCACACAGTCCATCACCCGCCACCTTGCCGCATGTCCTCTCTGCACCAACTACCTGTCTCTGCCCCTCCAACTGGTCTGGACGAATGTTTCTTCTTTAGCCCCTTGGTTATTGGACTTTCATACAGTTCGACTTTCTGGCAGTTCTGGTTATTTTTGTTTTTAAATTTGTTGTTGTCCTTCTTTTAGTTGTGTGAGGAGGTAAAGTGTGTCTACCTATACTTCCATCTTGGCCAGAAGTCCCATTTGTGATATCTTATTGAACAAGATTATTTAGGAGTGTGCTACATAATTTACAAATTAAGTTGGAAGATTTTCTACCTATATTTTTGTTATTATTTTCTAGTTTAAAGTGGTCAGTGGGTGCCTAAAACATATATTCTCTATATTTCCCTTTATTTTTTTTTAATTGTTTTACAGACAAGAAGATGGTCTAGTTTGGTGAATATTCTATGTACACTCAGTAAGAATGCATTTTATGCAGTTAAGTATAGGGTATTATAAATGTCTGTAAAACCAAGTTGTTTTGATAGTTGCTCTGATCTTGTAAATTCTTGTTGAGTTTTACTTAGTTCTATCAATATACTGGCACAGTACTGTTAAATCTCTAACCATGATTATGGACTTGTTATTTCTCCCTTTAGTTCTGCCCATTTTACTTCACGTATTTTGAAGTTCTGTCATCAGGAGCATATAATTTAGGGTTGTTATGTCTTCTTAATGAAATGACTATCATTCAGAAATAATCAACTTTATCTCTGATAATATTCCTTGTGTTAAAGTCTACTTTGTCCAATATTAATATAGCCACATCTGTTTCCATGGTATATGTTTTTCACCCTTTCAACCTTTTATATTTTACTTTATTTTTTTGCTCCCATTTACCCACCACCCCCCTCTTTGGCAACCATCAGCTTTTCTCTGGATCTATGGATCTGTTTCTGTCTTGTTTTATTTATGACTTATTTTTTTTCCAGATTCCACATATAAGTGAAATCATATGGTATTTGTCTCTTTCTGACTTATTTCACTTAGCATACTACCTTCTAAGTCCATCCATGTTGTCACAAATGGCAAGATTTCATTCCTTTTATATTGCTGAGTAATATTCCATTGTATGTGTGCACATTCCATAGCTTTATGTGTTCATCTTTTGATGAACACCTAGGTTGCTTCCATATCTTGGTTATTATAAATATATGCTGCAAAAATATATGCTCAAACAAAGGAGTCATGGGGATACAATTTCCGCTATAAAGGCTCAGTCTGGCTTCCATGTAGAGACTTCACTGTAGAGGGACAGAGTTGAGACAAGGATGCCAACACATGAAAGAAATCATGCTTAGATTACGTGCAGAAACAGGAGGTGGTAGGTGCACACCAGTGTGATTTGATAAGAATTTTAAAAGCACAACTAACAAAACTTGCTAATGAACTGGACGTGGGGTATGAAAAAAAGAAAATCCAAAATGATTCTGAAGATTTAGAATTCAGTGACTAGATACATGATGATGCCATCTACTGAGATGTTGGGAGACATTAGAGGCAAACAGGGGTGAAATCAAGAGTTCTGTTTTGTTCTTGTTAAATTTCACTTGCCTATTATGTAATCAAATGAAGATGACAGTTGGATAGGAGTATGAGCAAATGGGATAGATTGGGCATAAGATCTTATTTGGGATTCATCAACATGTGGATAATATTTAAAACAATGGAATTTAGTGAGATCACCTAGGAAATAGCTAGAAATGAGGAATAGGGCTGATTGCTAAACCCTAGAGCCAACTGTGAGCTGGAACTGGCTCTAGCCTGCTAGTGAAAGCTGACTAAGCACATCTCTTCCCAATCGCCAGTCAGTAACATCATGCTAATGGCTTGAAATCAGCCACATTGGAAATATTTGCACCATGAAAATTGGCGAACACCACACACCAGAGTTTTTTCCCTGATACAGCCAGCTATTAAACATTTACCAGCACAACACTGCCTGGTACTTTCACATTTAGAGGTCAAAAAAAGCAGGAAGAAGCAGCATATGAGATTGAGAAAGACTAGGACACGAATAAGATAGGAAGATTACTCAAAGAGTGTGGTGTTCACAACCAAGTTTATCAGGTTGTTTTACAACTTGTCCAAAAGTCAGCAGACTATGTGGTCTTCCTCTTCTCTCCCTTCACTTCTCCAAGTCTTTCAGCCCCTGGAGTTGACAGAACATATCACATAGGGAACATAAACTGTTTTAACTCTCCAATCTATCATTCATTTAATGACTAACTCATTCTTGTAGACGCTGATGCTCTGAGAATCCATCATATGAAAAAATATTTCCATGAAATCCAATGGGAAAAATTGCAATGCATTCTAAATCAACCCAAGCAAGATACTGACTGGGAGCAGCTTCTGCCCAGCATTATGATGTTACTGAACTCAAGGGGTTCACCACTTGTGGTGCTCTGTTCAAAAACAAGACTGCAGTTGTCTCAAAGTAGTTTTGTTTATTTACAGCAAGTAAAGGAGACAGGGGATTCATATCCAAAGCTCTGCCTCTTGGAAGAAAGGCTTAGCCACTGCTTATATACAGGACTTGGTCAATTACATGTTGATTTCTTCTTTGCAGTTGGCCACTTTTATCCTGTTGAGTTCCTGTCAGCTCATCCGGTTTACTGCTGTATCTGCAAAATACTGTGCTGTATTTTAACATTTAACAAGAAATAACATCTAGCCCTGGCTCGTGTGGCTCACTGGATTGAGTGCTGGCCTGTGAACTGAAAGGTTGCTGGTCAGGGCACATGCTTAGGTTATGGGCCAGGTCCCCAGTTGGGGTTTGTGCAAGAGGCAACTGATTGTTTTTCTTGCACATCCACATTTCTCTGCCTCTATTTTTCTCCCTCCCTTCCAGTGTTTCTAAAAATAAATATTTTTAAAAAATAAATAAAAATTTACCTTTGAAAAAAGAAATAGCATTTAGAATTGTTCAAACATTAAGACCCTTGTCCCATCTTACAACGACACAGTATCATACCTCATATCATTATCACATCATCGTAAAGCAAAAAATCGTTCAGTCAGACCACAGGACTGTCTATATATACATAGCAGGACTGAGGAGTCCTGGAAAAGGTTACCCATTCATTCTTGCCTGACTCGCTATGTAAAGCAAAATATATGGGCATGTAATGATGTTATCTGATTAGAAAAAATTGTATATCAAGTGAATTGGGGACTATGTCTTTGCCTAAAACCATAGTGTCAAATATCAGTTCTTACAGAATATATAGTTATTTTGTTTTGGGGTAAAAACTTGTTGTATCAAAAAAGATGGAATTGTCCAAAAGTGGTAAAACTTTTCAAACCACTGTGCTAAAAAGTCGTTAGCAGGACAGTGGTTATGGAAGGCAACTCTGTTTTCAATTTTGCTGTCGAAGAGGAGAGCTCTCTCTGCTGTGCAGAAAGCAGCAGCTTGTCCTTTCTGTTAGAAGGTTAGAATGCTGCTTTTTTGGAAGACTTCAGCCTCATGGAACCCCTATTATCATTATCATCATTATTATAGCTACTAATTACTTAGAACCTGAGACATGTAAAGAAAGATCGTGATTGTTTATCTCCCGCTATACAGAAGAAGCAGAGTATCAAAGGAAAAGCAGTATACAAAAAATGGGCAACTAAAACAGCATCCTCTAGCAACTGAAGTTATAAGGAAAAATATTTTAAATAATGATTTCTCTAATTGTAAAACTGAAAAAAACGTTATTCATTTGCTTCTCAATACACACACTGCTTTAACAGCAGGAAAATAACAGCAGAGCATATATTTTGTAAGAATAACTCTTTAAAATAGGAAGCTACCACAACCAAGCATTATCAGTAAAATCCACCTGTGAGCCTGCAAGACCGACAACGGCGGTTTGAGGGCACGTTTTATACTATATTTCTCAATCCCCAAATTAGCAGTTACAGGTTCCGCTCAGGGATACTAACAGGCTTATTCTAAAACACAGAACCAACACTTGGTGGAGTAGAAATTCAAACACAGCGCTCCCTGGCGCCAAAGTGTATTCACTTTCCATCCCAACAGGCAGCTTCTTGCTTCCTTCATTCAACTCACACTGCTTTATAGAGGGGACGGCATGTCCCAAGCTCCCTTGTGCTCTGGTGCAAGCTCTGGCGCTTTCTCTGCTGCCACACTTTCATTTTGCCTTGGGAAAAAAAAGCTCAGCCAATTCCCAGAAACTTCCATGTTCCACTCTGTACAGAAACCTTGGACAGGAAGTAGACACCAGGGTCATTTCCCCTCCCCCAACCCCTATGATCAACAACACAAATAATATTCTCTTTCAACCACAGGATTACTATTTTTTTTATTATTTCTGCCTACTTGGGGCCGGATCTTCTGTTTGAAAAAAAAAATATTGTTCACCTCATCTGGATGTTAATATCTTCATTTGCATTGCGTGATTTGCCCCTCTCCACCCACCCCTTAATTCTCAGCAAATTGAGAGAACTGCTGATAAACAGCAGTTGCACAAGAAAAAGGAAACACACATGTTCATGTAATTTCAAAAGTTTGTGTCACCTGTAGGCTCCCTAGGTTTGGAGCTAAGCCTTCATTTTCTTCTATTCATTCTCGCCACCAGCTTGTTTCCCTGTGCTACAATGCCCAATTTACTATTTTCCCTGCAGTAGAAGACTCAAAGGGAGAAAATTCAGGACCTCTAGGAGGAAACAGCTGGATGGTGTCTTAGACAAAAATCAAAAGCCAGAATGAGCAGGTGCAAGCTGCTGCCCATTGGGCTGCCCACAGGAAGATGCCAGTCGGAAGCTGAGCATGGAAACCAACATGCCAGAAGAGCAGCCACTCCTACCATGAGGAGGCTATGGAATGTGGTAGGAAGAGAATAAGAGAAGAGACTGCAAGGTCTGAAAGACTCACGTTTTAAACCTTGCTCTTTCACTTGATTAATATTTCATTTACTGATTCATTCAATGGATATTTATTGAGGAACGACTCTGTTCCAAGCATTGTTCTCAGCTGTGCACGTATAATAAGAAACAAAACATCTGCACCCTCAAGAAGGCTGAGGTTAAGAGTCTACTTGGTAGAGGAAGGCAAAGGGGAAAAAGTGGGGACATCTGTAATACTGTAAACAATAAAATAAAGTTTTAAAAAAAGAGTATACTTGATGTGTGCTGTTACTCAATCTACTTAACCTCTAAAATACTTGAAGGATAAATAATAACTACCTCACGGGTACAGATGAAAATAAAATAAAATATGTAAAGTGCTGTGTGGTGCATGGATGTCATGCATAAGGAATAAATTATAGCTATTATTACTACATATTTCCTCCCACCGTATTCCCCTAGTTCCCAAGCTCCTGCTTCAGTTAAGGCAAACACCTAAAAATGTTATTAACTTTGACAAACAATGGTATTCCAGATTTGGTGTCTGTGGCCCTGAGATTTTAAAGGCATGGGCACTCACCGTGGCTGGAAAGAAGTCTCTAACACATCTTCCCAAGGGACACTGACTAAGGCCTTGCTTCAAACCTCCTACCGGCGTGGGAAAACAACAGTGGAATGGAGGGGTTTAGAGGATGGCTAAATGGCTTGGGGAGAAGATATTACAAAATTTAACCAGTGTAATGCAGTTATTCAGCTGTCTCAAGGGCCATCTGGAAGAGAGATGCTATATACCTTTGAAACATTCTCTCACAGCAATTGTAAGACATTTGAAATGGCAGCCTCTTAGATTTAGTATGGAATCTGGCAGATGCTCAGTTAGCAGTTGTGTTCATCAAAAATGGAATTTCCCAGTTTCTACTAATTTGTGGAATGACCTTATGTTTAAGTGAATGTTTATATGTAAGTTTCAAAAAAAAAAGAAAATTAGGTGGCATAGGAATTAATCTGGAAGGAAAAAAAGGGGATTTTTATTCTAAGCTACAAAATAGACCCTGGAGTTGGTTGGGTTTTTTTTTTTTTTTGCAAGGGTTTTACCCCTGCCACCCCCAAACCCCCCACTGCTTTAAACACTCTGGTATAGATGTGAAACAAACATGCCTTTATGTCTACCAATTGAGTAATCTGATCTTCAGCCAAAAAAATGTAACTGGCTCCTAATAGCCAGGTGTGATGCAAAGAATGTAGCTGAAAGGTTATTTTACACATATACAAGTCAATGGGGTGGTTGTGTGAGTCCCATAAATTTTCCAGTAAAGAAAACAGCCAAGGAAAAGGGAAGTTTTGTTGCAGAACCCTCTGACCAAATTAGAAACAGATTTGATACTGAGTTCATCTGGGGAATTGCCTAGTCTAATCCAGGCTCCCCCTCTCCTGGGGGGAGCTGTGCGTAGATTGCGCAGCACATCCTTGTACTAAGGAGAACACAAGGCAGAATGGGAGACCCTCTTCATGTGTCCAGGAATCACAGAACCCCACATGCCTGGCTCTTTGAATTAAGGAATTTACCTCAATGTTTAGCGGTAAACTTTTAAAAATATAATTTCTGTTTCTAAGGTTTGTGAAATGTCTTCATTTTATGACATTTAGAAGTGATTACCAAAATATGAATTGTAAGTTGACAGAAACTGAGTCTAAATTGCTTTGGTGTTTTAAGAACTTGGTGTAACTTGCCCTCTGTAGGGCAAGTGCTAAGAAATGGTATTCCGCAACAAAATTCCTTTCTTATCTTAAAAGGTTTTGATAATGAGAATTCACCAAACTACATTCATACACCTTTGGCTAACACTTTACATAGGTAATTAACTGGGATCCAATATAATGTGTTTAAATTTTTAAATAGTGTCAGAGTACTGATATTATTGATGAGTATAAATACTCTCTCTGTTTTGTCAGCCTAATTACCTGTTAATGTTCATCTGAAATACAGAACTTTTTTCCCCCTAAATCTAGCAGTCACTGTCAGGGATCACTGTTCCAATTTTTACTGCCTGTTTCAAAAAATGAACCAAGAGTTTTTATTTTAGTCCCCCCTAAGTAAAGAGCAATAGAATATTTATATTTGCATGATGATCTGTGATCCTTCATCTTGGACAAAATGCCATGTTTTCATCAGCTGGAGTCTGAGAGTATAGAAAGACAGAGAAGTCACCATGAAGTGAGAAAACTGTTTGGGAATATATAGCAAGCTTTGTGTCTTGAATATTCAATACCTAGTCTTCTTCTCTTTCTAGTAGCCGACTCCTGTCTACTCATCGGGGAGGGTGACTCTATCCCCAGTTCAGAACTAAATCTAAGACTACAGACTTTTTAGGTTATAACTCAGGGTAAGAAATAAATTTCACATGGCAACTCAGGACACACAGGCATTCTATATAATTTTTGTAGAAAACCGAAAAGAAAGCTTAATAAAACAATATCTACCTTTTTATTGTGCACTATGCTTTGATATGTTTCTTTTTAATTTATTTTTATGATGATTCCGACCCATTAAATTTGATTTTTCCAACATGTTAACAGGCCATGAGGCAAAGTTTCAAAAACACTGGTCTACAACCGTCATGTCAGTCTTACTCCTCTTGACAATGACTGGTGTTGAGCTTTAGTAACCCATTCATGAGATAATGAGGGAAGTCTACCAGGGATTTTTCTGGAAAAAAAAATTTTTTACTTTTAAAGAGAATTAAAAGGGTGCATTATACTGAGTTCAGGGATTAGAAAAAAGTCAATATTTTTAATATGTCAGTTCTCTCCAAATTGATCTACAGATTCAACACAGCATTGATCAAAATCCCATGAAGATTTTTTTACATATGTCAAGAAACTGATTCTAAGAGTTATATGGAAAGGCAGTGAAAGTAGAATAGTCAAAACAATTTTTTAAAAAAAGGTGATAAACTGATACTACCTGACTTCAAGATCTATTATGATGAAGCTATGCTAATCAAGACAGATTGGCACTGGTGAAAGAATAGACGCATGGGAACAGAATAAAAAGTCCAGAAATAGAAATCTATCAATTTTGACCAAGAATAGTCTTCAATAAATGGTGCTGAAAAATTGGACATCCACATGCAAAAAAGATAATAATAACTGAACATCACACTTTATATAAAAATGAACTTAAAATGAATCCCAGACCTATGGAAAACTATAAAACTTCTGGAAGAAATCTTCATGAATTTGGGTAAGTGAAGGCTTCTTAAATATGACACCAAAAATACAATCAATGAAAGAAAAAAATTGATAAATTATACTTCAAAATTAAATCAAATCATTTGTTTCACAAAAGATAGAATTAAAAAAACAATCCACAGGCTTTAGAGGATATACTGGCAAAACATATATGACAAAGAACTTGTATTCAGACTATATAAAGAACTCTCAAAATCAATAGTAAGAGGGGGAAAAAAACCCCAATGACACCAAGGGTAAAGATTTGAACAGAATTTCCACTAAAGAAGATATGTAGATGGCAAATAAACATATGAGAGATGCTAAAATCATTATGCATTGAGGAAGTGCCGATTAAAACCACAATGATCCATGATTGCACACACATTAGAATGGCAAGGGAAAGGAACAACTTGCCCGAGTTAGGGTTTGAGGCCAGAGTTGACTGCAAAGGAGAAGCACAAAGGGACTTGGTGATTAATAGAACTGTGCTGGGTCTTGACTGTGGAACTGGTTCCATGATTACATATTTGTCAAAACTCAGCTGCACTATAAAAAAGTGAATTTTAGGTAAATTTAAAATTTCTTAAGAAATACAAAGGAAGAGATGGTTCCTTTTTGCTCAGCGATATGCTGGATGTGACTTCTGAAAGTAGGGCAGTTATTTTGTCATCATGAGTGAGCAAAAATGAAGACTAAGATGTGTAGGCGACAGAATAAAAAAAGTGAAAGAACTTCTCCAAACCTGAAACCAATTCATCTTTGAATCTTATTACATAAAATAATGGTAATTTCCTTTCTGTGTAAGTCATTTTGAATTGAGTCCTCTGTTTTTTGTAGTCTAAAGTATCTTGTACAAAAAGTCTCAATGACTTTGTCTCAGAAATTGCTTCATCCCCATCATTAAAAAAAAAAAAAAGAGTTTAGGAGACTTTTGAATTTTTGAGTGGTTTGAGACTATGTTCAGGTCAACTTATACAGTACCATTCTACAAGGAAAAAAAAAATGCATGAGCTTTCACAGATGTATCCCCCTGAACTTATTTCAAGAATTTTCAAATACTATTTTTATTTAGCTTTATATATAAGATTTTCCTGTGACTTTTAAAATGCAATGTGAGTGAAATATGTTTTGGCATTGGCAGGTGCCACGAATTGGAAGAAGGTGGTCAAATCCAGCCCATAGTTATCTATTCCTCTTTACAAGTACTTCATGTGCCCTCGTATTTCTTTTCACCAGAGTCAAAGTGCATTCATCATAATAAAAGAGAACGATATCAAATATGACCTTAAATTTAAATAATTTTGGAACCAAAGGGAAATTGGCTTTCCAAATAATACCTTTGGTATATACATAGTATCAGCCTTTATGAAATGCGGTGATCAGCACCAGTAGTGCCCCTGTCCTTATGAGCTGCCAGTCAAGTAAGATAGGTAGACACCACAAATAGGTAATTCCAACTGTGACACATGTTATAAACAAAAGAAAAGGCAGGGTGTTATAAAAGCATATAAGAAGAATATGAAAAGTAACATGAACATCCCAGGAGTGCCACAGAAAGCAACATTTAGGCTGAGATCCAGGGCAGCAGTCATCAAGGCCCAGGGGTTGGGGTTCACGATCTCATGAAGTTGGAAAATGTAAATGGAGTGGGAGAGGGCAAACAGAGGAAAGGTGATGTTGGTATGAGTGATCCATCATACACCTGACTAGGCTGAAGCAGAGACATCTTGAGGCAGCCACCCTGATATGGCTTTTTTTCATTTAAGAATTATTTTTAAAACTGGAGTTTTGACAAAGGATGTCGATTTTAAAATTATTCTTTTTATCACCTGTTATGTGTGCAATAGAGCTTCCTTACCCTAACCCAGTGGTCCTTAAATGGGAGCAGCTGTACTCCTCAGGAGACATTCGGCAAAGTCTGGGGACACTTTTGTTTGTCACGACTGAAAGGGGAGAGGGTGCTACAGGCAACAGGTGGATGGAGGCTAGGGATTCTGTTCAACGCACTGCAATTAATTCGGAACGTAGCCCTTCGCAGCAAAGAATTATCAGGCCCCAAATGTCACTAGTGCTGAAGTTGAAAAACCCTGTTGTAACTCCATCTCTAAGTGCTTTTCTTTGTATAATTTTCTACTTATGAATTGAAATTACTGGAGGCTTATTTTCAACTTTATTATACTCTAAGTTGTTTGAGTTATTTATGAGCGAATATATATTACTTTAAAAGAATAGTTAGAATTTTGTAAAAATCTATTAAGATTAATTTAGCTTCTAAGAGTATGTCATTCATGCCTCAAAAAATCTATTACAAAATTATAAGCAATTATAATGCATGTGTATTACTTGGTTAAAAGATCATCAGACATTTACCTGAACATTCTTAGTAAAATAAGGAGTCATTTTTTAGACAAAATTTTCTTCTCTTCTTTTTTACCCCTGAAACATCTCCCTGCAGTACTGAATCTGTGTCTGATGCACATGTTAGTAAGGAAGGCTGCAATAAAAGGCACGCATTTTTAAGATTTAATAACGGAATGTGATTGCCATTATTATGGACGCAATATAATTGTTGAATTTATGTACAGCCCATGAATCTAAGGTGAATTCTTAGAGTCGTCGCTGGGCTTGATGGTCCTTTCTGTGTGATCAAAAGAAGATGTGGTGCAGTGGGATGGGCGTCATCCAGCAAACTGAAAGGATGGTCAGGGTACGTGCCAGGGTTCCCAGCTGCGTCCCAGGGGGGCGCCCGCGAAAGGCAGCTGATCTCTCTTCCTGGCATTGTTGGTTCTCTCCCTCCCCTCCCCTCTCTAAAATCTAAATTAATTAATTAATTAACTTAACCACTCATATTTAAAAACAAGCAAAGAGTGGTGACTCTGATGTCCTCTGTTTATGATCTCCGTTGGTGTCTAAAGCCCCGCCCATCCTTCACCTTAGGCCAGACAGCCAATTCCTGTGGGAGCCTCTCCAACATCTCAGTGAAAGAGGGACAGTCTCACTTTTATATGATAATTAATGGTTGTATTATTTCTTTATTAGGCTGCATCAAATGGCCCAGTATCATAACAATCTCATTGAGACCATGTTCGGCCAGAGAGTAACTGACTGCGCAAAAAAGGGACACAGGAATCAGCTTGCAGGGACTTTCACTGGCTGAATCTAGTATAAATTACATAAAAATAAAGAGTAAATAATGATACTTTATTTAAAAATTTAAACAGAGTGGGAAAAGACAAAGTTCTTCTTTACAGAAAAATGCCAACTAATAAATGTAGAAGAAATTACTGAATTAGAAAATAATCACTTTGCAATAGCTAATTCAGCCAATAATTACCAGTGAATGTTAAAACTCTTGAGTGAAAAGGATTTGGGGAAACTGGATATTCAAAATACCACCTGAAATTTTACTTGTTAATTAAAAGAAACTAAAATATCTGTACAATGGAGAAATATGGCAAACATTGCCAAATTGGATATCAGCAAAGTTCAGACAAACTGATGTAATAAATTGAGAAGTACACTAAATCACCTGCATAGCTGTTAGGTAATAAATGGTTTGTATAGTCTTTGTTCCTGGTTCCTAGCACGCAGCTTTTAAAACTCTTGAAATTTCCTCTGGGGTTGAAGTGTCTTTGTTATTTATGAGCCCCTTGGGTCACACCGGAGTTTCTGCTAATAGGTGACTCACAGTGGGCCCCTAGGTAGCTTCAGGATGAGAGCTGGTGACCAGAAAGACCAACCACATGATTAGAGGGTCAGGACTTTGAACCAGGCCATCTTCTGGGGGAAGGAAGAGGGCTGAAGACTGAGTTCAATCATGTGATCAGTTATTCAATCAATTATGTGTACAAGATGAAATGCCAATAAAACTTCTGGACACTGAAGCTCAGTGGAACTTCCTGTTCGGTGAACGCACTGATGTCCCAGGAAGGTGATGTGCCCTGATTCCAGAGGGACAGGGCACAGAAGCTATGTGTTCAGGACTCTCCCAGACCTCTCCCTATATGTCTCTTTATTTGGCCATCCCTTTACAATAAAATTATAGTAATAAGTATAGTAAAGGGGAACAGAATTTGACAACCCAAAATATGCTTTGGCATAAGGATCATCTTAAACTGGTTATTGTTTTAAAACAGCAGACATGGGAGAAGCTTTGAAAGCCAAGTAGAAATTACCTTTTAGTAAGAGACATTTACATTTATAAGGGAAATCTTTGGTAAACATGTCTCTCTGTGTATAAAGAAGAAATTGTTGACTAAATCTCTAGATACTCTTACAAATGGAGAATGTGCCTACATAACTCTGCATAACAACCTTGTTTACTGTGCTTTGTCTGATAACTGGTTCCTCCCATCCTCAATATTTTCTTTTGTCTTTAGCTGGAGATGGCATTTAAGGTGTTCGGCTTAGGCCATTTCAGGGAGGTACTACGTTTTCCTGAGTATCTCTTATTTTTACTAGAGATATGCATGTTATTAAACTTCTGTTTGGCTTCCTCCTATTAATCTGACTTTTATTACAAGGGGTCTTGGCCAAGAACCCAGAAAAATAGATGAGAAATTATTTTCCTTCCCTGCAACAGCATTTTTTGAGTTCTGTGGGGCATGCTAAGTGAATGGTTAAATTCAAGGGAGTCCTAAATGTCCTGAATTTGCAGCCAGTTGGTCAGGATATGGTGGCCTGGGGATCCCCTGAACTTGGAGCTGAAATGAATCGCTATTCATTGCCCTGTTCTTTTGAAATTTTTAAAAACAAACAAGTTGGGGGCCCTGGCTGGTGGGGCTCAGTGGATTGAGTGCTGGCCTGCAAACCAAAGGGTCACCAGTTCAATTCCCAGTCAGGACACATGCCTGGGTTGCAGGCCAGGTCCCCAGTAGGGAGCACGTGAGAGGCAACCACGCATTGATGTTTCTCTCCCTCTCTCTCTTTCTCCCTCCCTTCCCCTCTCTCTAAAAATAAATTTTTATTTAAACAAAATATTTAAAAAATAAATAAAAACCAAGTTGGGGGAGAATTACTATCTCAAATGGGCTGCCGCAAAATGTCCCCCACATCTATCTATATCTACCTATCTATGAGAAAGAGAGACAGAGACAAAGAAAGACTGATTTTAAGGAATTTGCTCATCCAATTCTGGAGGCTGGCAATCCAACATCTGCAGGCTAGGCTGGCAGACTGGAGACCCAGAAGACTTGCAGTTTGAATCCAAAGATAGTCTGCTGGCAGAATTCCTTTATCTGGGGACTTAGATCTTTTGATTGGATGAGGCCCACCCACATTGTACAGGATAATCTGCTTTACTCCAAGTCTACTGATTTAAATGTTGATCTTATCTAAAAAATACTTTCACAGAAATATCTAGAATGATGTTGGACCAAATATCTGGGTAGTATGGCCTAGCCAAGATGACACATAAAATGAATCATCACAGTGGTATTTAAATTTGAAAATACTGAAAAAGCATAAAGAAGTGTTTTTATCCAACTCCAGTCCCAAAGTAAACACATAGGAACAAGAAATCTCAAGTATTTAGTAACAACTATGTTCAAAATTTCCCTATGGCTAGTGAGGTAAATAAAGAGAGGGATTTAAAAGATAAAGGATGAAAAGCATATGCTAAAAACGCTATTTTTAAGATAAAAGTTTACGATTTAATATTTCTTTAACAGGGGAAAAAGGAACTAAAGTGCAAATTCAAGTCAATGTTTCTTTGCAATAGGTATGTTCATTCCTAAAAGATCTTTCTGAGGTTCAGGAAACATGTAAAGCCATTAAGAAACTGGAGTCATATGGCTTCCTTTTCTTCTTTCCTTCTTTCTTCTTGTTTCAATTTTAGACAGAATCTCCTTCCTATTATGAAAGATCAAAAAATTACCACAGTACATGATTTTTTGACTCTCTCCCTCTCCATTTTCCAACATTCATTTGTATTTGTAAACTAACAATGTTAGTTTTATATCGTTAAGGTTTATAAAGCTTACATTATGTGCTAAATTATAAATTCCACAGTTATTTCATTTTAATTTTACACATAAATATATTCAATGCTTATTACCTTATTTTTTCCAACCAAATCTTCTTTATTTCTGACTTCTTAATTTTGATTCTCTTCTTGGTTGGCTAAATTTTGTCAATAAACCTTTTATTTATTTTTTCCCAAATACTGTTTTTGTTTCATGAGAAGTTCATGAGTGCTATGTGCACCATCCTCATTTATCTGGGACTGTTGAGTTTCAGCACTGAAAGTCCTGTTTCCAGGGCAACCTTGCAGACTTAGCCAAACAGAGACAGGTGGTCACTGTAGCCATGTCCTCTAAGTTCTTGTTTTACACATAGAGCAGCTGGGGTTCCCGCTTCCCTGAGAACGCAGTAACCATTGCTTCACTGATTCCTGCTACCAAGCATTGCCAGGCAGAAGTATGCAGCAGACCTATACTGACCCCTATATATTTGTCTTGTTTTTTTGGCTTTAAAGCTCATCATATTCGTTCTTTACTCTTGACACTCAGTAACTTTTAGATTTTTTTCTGAGGACAAGGTGCTCTCATTATGTAGCTTAAACGCTTTCAATATTTCAAGCAAGATTCTTCTTGTTTTACATCATCAAACATACTTTTCTCTTTCATTTCATTCTTTTCCCATCTCCAGGAATGCCAGCTATGTGCATGCTTTCTCCCTTCATCACTCTGTGCTTCCTTTGGAGTGAATTCCTGAGTTCTGCCTGCTTTCTCAGTTCTGTCCCTTGCAGCGTCTCCCCGGGGTTTTGGGACTCTCGAGGGCCATGATATTAGTAACTAGGGAGAAGAGAGTTTGTCACCACAAAATATGCCTTTTGGAAGATGTTGACTACATTAAGCTGCTTATTTTCAAGAAACAGAAGACTCAGGAAAAGCCTTTCATATCCTCCCTCACTGCCTAAAAGAATTTAGGTAAAGGGCCTGCTGCAGGAAGGGAGTTGTAACTAGTAGTTTAACGGGAACAGGTGTGGCACACAGGGTGGAACCTAGCAAGTTGAATTCGATCAACATTCTCCCTGTGTCCCAGTGTTAAAGATGGCTTAGGAAACATATTTATGTTTCACAACTGTTCGCTTTTCCATCTCCATGTGAATTGCCATCCTGGCCTTTGAGTCCCAAACTACTACCCCTGACTCTCTAACCTTAGTCCAGAATGGCACATAAGCGTTAACTGCCCAATGTGTCCTTGACTCTCATATTTTTAGGGAACCCCCATATGTATTTATGTAAAAATTTGGTCATTTGGTATTTTTCTCCTATTAATCTGTATCATGTCAGTTTGATTATTAGACTGGCCAGAAAAATTTAGAAGGGTAGGAGGAAAATTATTTTTCCTGCTCCACATAACTAATCGTCAGCTACCCCATCATCCCAATTGTGAAAACCTACCAAGTACATTGCTCTTCTGTGTGCTATTCCATTGTGTTTGATTTGTGCCCCATGAAGCAACAAGGAAATGTTGAAATGACTTCAATTCCTGTTAATTAAATCATTCATTTGTCTTCTTTATTGAACACCTCCTACATGTTGAATTCTATAGCAGGTGTTAGAAATGCAAGAATATATGAAAAAAGGATCGCTGCCCTCAAAGCAATTCTAGTCTGGTGGGGTAGGAAACAAAAGACACACACATAAACAGATAAATTCCCACTTTCTTTGGTAAGTGATAAAAAACAAAAGTAAATTAATTCCCACAGAATCACAGAGGCTGCAGAGGCCTGTGATTTGTGTCTAGAAGGAGGAGAGTAAGTGCTCAGATGAGGGAGTGAATGCCAAGGAAGAGGGTTTCTTCCAGGCAGAAATAGGGACACGTACTGAGTTGAAAGAGAACATATTCTTATGCTCAACAAATAATGAAAAATTTGAGGTGGTTGGAGCATAAGATACTTGAAGTAATGGAAGACATGATTGGAGAGGCAAATTAGGGCCAATCGGCTTCTACTCTGTCCCAATTAACACCTTGATCCTAGAAAATGGATGTTGATGTTTTAAAAGTTCTTGGAAGGCTCATATATACTCAGATCAAACTTTCTACATAGCGCTATATCTGACGTCAGTTATTAATTTCTTCCTAGCTCATATTTGATATTTCCAGCTGATTATAAGAGTGTTCTTCTACTTTTGGTTGTCTTTGTTCAGCCTGGATGAGGAATGGGGGGTAAGTGTGTTCCTCTCTCCTAAAAAAATCAATCCAGTCCACTAGCCTCTTTCCAGTATAACATGAGCAACGTGAAGTAAGGAGAGGCCAAACACAGAAATTGAAAGAAATAGTCTTTTTATGCAAACATAGAGTGTTTTGTTTTTTGTTTTGTTTTGTTTTTAGTCTGAAAGCAAACTTTCTGGCAGTACCTTCTCAACAGTGATAATTTGTGCAACGGATTGCTCAAGGGTTGGTTGGCAGGAAGGTGAAGTACCTTGACTTAGTTGGCTATTGTTTTCTGAATATTAGAGCCCACAGAACTGCACTTTCTAGTTCTGGAGCCTACACAAACAACCCGTTGTGGGTTTTGGGGGTTTTTTTAGGAAAAGAATTTTAAGGTTTTAGAATTAATGTACATGTACCCATAAAAGACAATAGCTTCCTGCTTTCAATAAAAATCATTTTTTAGTGCATAGTTGGTATATTTTTTTCAAAATAGCAAATCCGTTTTAGAAACAATAATTTGATAACAATGAATGTGGGTTTGTTTTTTCTTAATCAAAATATCTGGCAAATAATTAAACTTACGGGCAATATTCTAGTCTTAGTAAAAAAGGCCAATCTGGATGGAACTCAATGAAGTATTCAGGAGGGGCCATAAGTGAGGGAAGAGAAAAGAAAGTGCTGGGAAAAAAAAAGTAGAGGAAAGTTGTTACCGGCAACAACATATCTGTTAGTCACAGCAGGCAAAGTGCTTGGGGCCCTTGGCACTTTTAGAGACACATAAAAATGATTTAATTTTTCTATATAAATTTGAAGGGAAAAAATGAACATATTATAATGAATCCAATGTGGATTATATCCAACTTTATACTAATATAGTTATAAGATACAGTGTTTAATATTTTCTTAATGGAGGAAGGAGTCCATGAAAGCAAAAGTGTTAATGCGGCCCTGGTGGTCGGTTACTAGAGAGGTTGGCTCAAAGGCCTAAGAAAACCTAACCCTAATACCTTCGGTGACATTAACACTGATAATACACGTGTTTCACAGTCTGGGTGGCCTCACCCACAGAGCTACAGGATCTCAGTCCACTTCTCCAAATTTCCCCACCTTTTTCTGGATGCTACTTCCATGTACTCAGTAACAGGGAGAGTGAGATTCATCTGTGCTGCCCATTTGTTAACTTCCACTGTCAAGAAACCACATCATGAGATGCCCCACCAATGGTACTTTAACTGGCACCTACTTCGGTTTTTCTATCTAAATGCTGTTCCCCAAATTTCAATTCCTTGTGGTGTGCAAACAGCACCATAGCCCCTTCCATCCTGATCCAGTGTTACAGCTATGCTGTGTACACGGAAGAACGCAGAGACCCCTCAGCCCCCAATCCCGATGGCAGGTGGAATTCACACAAGGCCTGAAACAGCACTGCTTATAGCTGGAGCCAGTTAGTTGCAGGCCTCTGAGCCTGCACTGGGAAACAGACAATGTCCTGCCTACTTCTTTCCCATTTGCTCCTGTCACTTGTCCCAGGCATCTTTGAAAGATTTCATCCTTTCAGGAAGATATACACATCCCACTTTGCAGCTGATATATGTTATGGGGGGGCAAAGGTAAGTTTAGAGTGGTGAATGCAAACCAGAGTTTGTTCTTGTATTCATTAATTATTGTATTATTTTCCATACGAAAGCTGTAACCTACTTTTGCTCCACCCTGCACACACACACATTTGTGTATGTGTATATATAATTAAAGCCAAGTATTTAAAAAATAAATACAAACTTTTAAATATTTCAGAAACAAACACACACATAAAACAAACTTTTACCAACAGTTTTAATACAATAATGTAATTAATGTACTCTCTTTTTACCATTTATTTTAAGTTCTGGAGAACAATTTTGATCCATGATACCTAATGAAATATGTGTAAACGATGGTTCTAGACCTACAGCCAAGAGACAAAAACATATGAGACTGGAGGTTGAAGCTCAGTTGGTATAGGAGCTCCAAACATCTACAAGGAAATGGTCAAAGAAACCAAAGCAAAAATCACCTCATAGTCAGAGATTGGTGGAAACATTTTCACTTATGAAGGATACTCTAAATATCACTGCACCCTGGCTTAAACATCCCACTGCAGCTGGGGAAAACTGACTGTGCCCAGGGCATGTTCAGAGGTAGCTGATGGAGCCTAACCCTTGACTACTTGCCTTTCTCCCAGCTGTTGAAGCATCTTGCATTCTCCCTAGAGACATGTGAAGCAGCTTGGAAGCCATTAATTCATCAGTTCTCAACCAGGACAGCACTTTGGAAATGTTGAGTGCTTTTTCTTTTTTCTTTTAAATGATTGGCTTCTAGTGGGCAAGGCCAAGGAATGCAAATGTCTTGCAAGACAGGGATAGTTGAACAAAATAAGGAATTATTTTTTTTACCCCCCAAATTTCCCTAATAGCCCCATAAAGATATATTTCTTTAACATTTGGTGAATTTGATTGGGGGAACTTCTTTCCTTACTATTGTGTTTAGCTCCTATATAGATGTTAGAGGTGTAAAGGCATATGTGATATTAGCTGATGTGATTTCCCCCATACATTTTTTGTCCCACAAAAGATACAGGGAGCCCTCCATCCCCCAAGGTCCCCGTCATTCAAGAGTAGCATAGAGGGAGATTATATTGAATTTGAGTGATACATGAAAGGGAGTCAGAAGGCCTCACCAGGGATCCTAGACCAGAATGGAGAACACATCAAAGCATGATAGGTACCCTGTCCTTACTGGGAATCAGGTAAGAAGGCAACTTACTGTGAACTGATCTAAGCCAATTTGGTAATATACAGCCTTTTAGGTTATTTTTTCCTAGAAAATAGTTGTCACTAAAGAAATTTGACAGCATGGTGATTACCAGGTGGAGAGAGGTAAGGAGAGGTAGAACAAGTTAAAGGGGGGATAAAAGGTGAGCAAAGGAGACTTGATTTTGGGTGCTGAACACACAATACAATACATAGATGATGTGTTATAGAATTGTACACCTGAAACCTATGTAATTATTTTAACCAATGTCACCCCAATAAATTCAATTTAAAAAATAGAAGTTTGAGGACGTGAGATGTAATTACACTCTCAAAATCTATCAGGTTATAGGGAAAGAAATCACAGGCCAAATTCTGCCACCCATACAGATGTTTACCAGGCACATATGCATTAATGGTCATCAAAGAGCTGATAATCTCCCGTTAGCACAATGAGATTCCAGCTCTGTACCCTTTTAGGTGACTCACTAACTCACTGCAGGAAATGTGCACAGGCAACAGGCACTTCAGAAGCAAGAGTCTAGCCTTCTAATGTGCCTCATTCGGAAATCCTCTTACACCAATAGCTGGGCAAAAGACCATTTTGGGATAAAGCCAGATTTTAGGTTTTCTTACATTTTTACACCTTGTTATATACAAGAGTAAGGAATCTCTTTAAGGCAGTTTAGCCAGTCCTCATGTTTGGAATACCGTGACATCACCAGTGAGAACTTATTTCCAAGAAGCATCATGCTAAGTACTTAAGTTTATTAATAAAGAAGTTAGTTTCTTCAGTAAAATCCCCTTTTTGATGTGCACAATGCTGATTAGCACAGTGTTGTTTTGATGAAGTCACCTCCGTCTGCATTCTAATCTGTTCTGATTTAAAGCTAGCTGATCACTCCTGGACTATGCATTGTGGATTACCTCCTCAATTTTGCTAAATCTAAAAGACAGATACAAAATATCACAACGTATAAAGTGAAGTATTTTAAGATAAAATACAACCACGGTGGCATCTCCATGGGTCCCAACACTATGATCTGCACTTGCAGATCTGCCACCACTTAGAACACCCTGGGCACCACACAAAGGCCAAGGAAATGTCACCAGCCAAAGGCCAGCAAAGAGCTGAAAGAGAAAGGCCCCGAAGCAAGGAGACTCCTTCCTTACTCTGAATTATTGGCTGTGGCACGAGAATGTAGGAATTTAGGATCAATGGAGAGGGAATGCGGTTAGGAAGAGAAACCCTGGAGAAGGGCAGACCCCTCATGGGATAGCCGCTTAACTCTGAAGAATCCAAAACACTAATAAGTTGGGCTCTTAATAGAATCAATAAATTTATTACCAGAATTAACAAAAGTAAATATTTCTCTTCTACATAAAGTTATTCAAGTTAAAGTTCTAATTTTCACCCCTGAATTTTGTGGACTGATGTGACTATGACATTATACCTGTTACAGAGTGATTGCATGTTTAAGCATGTAGGGTCTACATAGGTTCAAACTCCCTAAAAGTCAGAGTCATGCATGAGGAATGAGTTCATCTGTCCTGTCTGACGCGAGTCCCGCCTTCAGATGGGAAGTCTTGACGTGAAGTTACAGAAGAAATCTGGAGGGTAGCCAGGATATAGAAGCATTTCATGCCAACTATGAAATGGAAAGTGGAGCAGAGAGCTGTGCTAGGATCTGCAACCATCTTCTGAAATGCATGTGTCTTATATTTTATGGCTTCGTCCTCTTCACTTATCTCCTTAGTATGTTTGGCACGGTGTTTTTGAAAATTTCAGCCTCTAAGGGAAATCAAGAAAAGCAGTTTTGCTCTACTGGAGAGATCTAGAAGGGAAAGGGAGCTCTCCAGGCACTGACCTGCTGATGGCAGCAGTGATGACGAGATCCCCCAAGTGGGGAGGGAAGCGCAGACGCATGGGTGCGTCCATCTCGTCTGCCAGATCCTTCCAAATAGAAAATGTCTATTTTACTTTTCTTAAAGTTACATAAATGATTTATATTCACTGTGGAAATGTTTAACAGTACAAATAAAATGTTTAAAAATATGAAATCATTTGTAACTGCCCCCACCCAGTGATAGCAACTATCAACATTTTAATGTTATATCTCTACAGATCTGCTTCTACACTTCCATATGTATGCATGAATATTCAAGAGTAGGATCAGTGTGCATATACTCGTTTGTAATCTGCTATTATTTAACTCATTATATTGTGGACCTCTTTTCACGGCAATAAACATTTGTCTCCCTGTGGTTCTCACACTTGAGCATGCATCAGGATCACTTGAAGAGCCTGATACAACACAAGCTCCAGGAACATTGATCCTCCAGCTCTCCTGTTCTCATGTCAATTGCAAGGGAAACAAGGAAGGGAGGAAGCCGTCCTTACCTTCTTTTATTTGTTTCCACTAACTGGTAAATATGCTGGGAATAGTGACATGCTGAAAACTAGAAGTGCTTAGTCTAGTTTTCACATGAGTCTCTCAGGCCAGACAATTAAGAATTCTCAGCCAAGCAAGCATTGCTCATAGCGGCCCTAAGAAAATTTCAATTGCAGATGCTCACAGCTGTTAAAGGAGAGTTTTGGTTTCCTTATCTACTTTATATACAGATCATACATTGATTTTATAATTGAAAAACTGATTATTATTCATTTAAAATAAGGTGTTAGTCTGAAAGTGTTGGTTTCTCCTTCATTGAAATGCCTATATTATTTAAGCAGAAAGAAATAATATCTCTGTTGACATGGAGATCATTTTTGACATAAAAAGTGACTCCAGTAAAAGGTTTTTCCATGTCTTCATGAAAAGCAAACCAAAGAAATCAAAAGAATAGGGATATTCGAAACTCCTCTCTTCCTTTTG
The DNA here is from genome assembly GCF_021234165.1 of Pteronotus mesoamericanus. Classification (NCBI taxonomy): domain Eukaryota; kingdom Metazoa; phylum Chordata; class Mammalia; order Chiroptera; family Mormoopidae; genus Pteronotus; species Pteronotus mesoamericanus. Next base: position 10,430,169 of record NW_026555245.1, read on the forward strand.
TTGTCATTTTCTTTTACTGTTATAACAACTTACCACAAATTTAGTGGCTTAAAACAACACAAATGTACTCCCACAGAGTTCTGGAGGCCACACGTCTGAAAGCCGTTCTACTGAGCCGGTGCCAAGGTGGTTGCAGTCGGGCTGTTTCCGCCTGATTCCGCCTGATTCCGCCTGATTCTCGAGGGGAGAGCTCATTTCATTCTATGCACTACGTAGACTGCATTCCTTGCATTCTTTGGCTCATGGTCCCTTCCTCATCTTCAAAACCAGCAGAATAGCATCTTCAAATCTCTGCTTCTATCATCACATGGCCTTCTTTCTGACTGATGTCACCCTTCTAAGGACCCTGTGAGTATATCAGACCCATGCAAGATAATCCAAGATAATCTCTGTCCATCAAGTCCCTTTATTTAATCACACCTGCAAAGTCCCTTTTACCATGAAAGGGAACATAGTCCCAGGTTCTGGGGATTAGGAGGAAGACACACTTGGGAACCTTATTAGTCTACCACATTCTTCTACTAAATTTACAGTATAAATCAAGAGACATTTACAATGGATTAGTAAAAAGTTACTGAAAACATATAACATCTGGTGCCCCTTGTTTACTCTGAAATTTTATTTTACAACTGGGTTGCCTGAAGAGTACGTTAAACATAAAAAAAATTTTTTTTTGAAGTACAAAGTACACATAATAAAGTGTATATGCCCTCAATATAGTGTAACTGCGCTTGGCATGCTCTCTGCTGAGGTGAAACAAGGCTTTTGAGGCTCTGCCTTCTCATTTCAGCTCTCATTCTATGAGGGTTTCGCTGTTGTTGTTTTGCTTAATCCCTTCACCTTTTTCACCCCTCAATTCTCATTCTATAAAGCATAGTTTTCATGATCTGTTTTTCACATTTTTGTGCTTTTTCTTGGTGATTTTGTTACTTAAATTGCCCGCCCCTGCCCCCCCGCCCCCCCTTCCTCACCGCAGGGCTGAAGTGCTATTTAGTGTTCCTAAAGGCAAGAAGGCTAGGAATAGCCTTATGGAGAAACTGTGTTAGAAAGGTTCATCTGTGAGCTTTAGAGCTGTAAATTCAATGTTAATGAATTTCCTTATATTGTATATCCAGGAAAGCAAAAGGGAATTTGCCGGTTTGTGTGTGAGGCAACTCCTGAGGCTGCTAAAGTAACACCTATACTGCATGATGAAACTTTGGAAAAGCATCTAAATTTGTGGATTCATGAGATGACAAATTTTTAAAGAATAGCATTATTGTGAGGCTGAAAGCCAAAGAAATTTATGGTCACGTTATCCAGAGTCAAGAAATGTTAACCTTTTCTCCTGCTAGGGCTGGCTGCCTCAGGCTTCAAAAGATGATAAAGCATAAAATATGTTGAACTTACAGGAGAGACTGGTTCTGCAGATAATGAGGCTTTGAAACAATTTTAAAAACATCTGCTAAGTCTTTTACAGGAAAAGGGTTATGTGGAAGAGAAGATTTTTAATAGTGATAAGATTAATGTGTTTTATAAAAAAGTTGGCGGGCAAACCTATACAGGGCTGATGGCATTTTGGTTGACAAAAATGTTCTGATGGGAGGTTTTTGGGAACCTAATCCTGTATTTCCTCCAGAAACAATAGTTCCGTATTCACTAATTTAGTGTTTGAAGTGATTTTATTGAACTTAAACCATGAAGAACAGTAATCGACTGTACCTGGTTCACTCTCATAAATTTTGAAACGTTAGATGGGGTTCAGAAACGTTTTGTGTCAACACTTTTATTTGCTTCTGCACTAGCCTAGAACTTGAGAGTCATTGATACAACTAGTTTCCATATACCTATGAAAGCCTATCATATTTTCAATAGTTATCTTTATTTTTTTATCTTTATTAGGATGTGATGGTAGACTACTTGCTCTGCCCTCATGCAAAGATTGCTTTTCCCTCCTGTGATTGACTAGGGAGAAAGTTTTTTTTAAAAACACTGGCTGATGAGAAATCACATCTAACTATTGAAACATTCTGTATTCATCATCCATCTTCTTGCCTCTCAGATTTGAGGTGGATATGATTAGCAACCATGAATATTTGATTTACCAGGGTATATCTAATACCTAGTCAGTGATTTTCAAATAGTGGATACTCTGCACAGTCATTGTGATGGGAATTGAATTCTTATATAAATCACTCGTCCTCAAGCAAGGATAATTTTGCCTCTCAGGGCACATTTGGCGATATCTAGAGGTATCTTTGGTTGTCACAACTGAGGAAGGGACGTGCTATTAGTATCTGGCCAACGATGCTGCTAAACATCCTACCATGTACAGAGCGGCCTCTGCCCCCATACAAAGAATTACCTGGAGCAAAATGTCAGTAGTGCCCAGGTTGAGGAAAACCTGCTTAAACGGATGTACAGTAACAGTCATTGTAGGCGATTTCTTATCTGAGGACCCTGTACTTCTGCCAGAGTCTGTTGAAAAGCCGCAGAAGCGCTGAATTGTATCACTCGCCAGAGCCCACTCACACGCAGTAGTTGGGTGGAAAGATTGCTGGGGAAGGCTCTCCTTTCTCCTCTCTCACTGGTTTGTTGTTGCTCTTCCAAAGCCAAGAACGCATGTACTTTCCCCTCGCCCCTGGTCTTTATACACGAATCTTCCCTATTTTTATTACCCATCCTGATTTCCTTATTTGTACTTCATACAAAGTACAGTCCAGCTTTGTAGGAAACAGGTGTCCCCTGACCTCCTTTGCGGAGTTCCTATAAATGGCTTGCGGAGAAAAATGCACCAGGGGCCCATGAACATGCTCTGCCTCCTCCTCCTCCCTTCCTTTCCTTCCCCTAGAGAGTGAAAGGAGCCTTGACATACTAGATGCCCAAGCTGGGACCGCACATGCGGGATTGGACCTGCTCTCCAGTTACCTTCGTCACATGCTTAGGCCGTGAAGAAAGAACACCAGATTCCTCTAGATCAGATTTCCTGAACAGAAATGTCTGTGGGCAGGGGAAAAATGACAGGACACTTTCATTCAGGTGCAGCATTTAGTTTTCAGTAAGGTTTGGTTTCACAGAGAGAGTAACGACAAGCTGAATGTAGCCAAATGTTACATGGTTGTGAGTCAATCTATATTTTTCCCTTCTGTTGTTACCATTTCTGTCTATTTGAGAGAAAAAAATATATTTAAAAGGAGATTTTTTTTTCCTTAAGAGTGATTAATGAAGATTGAGCAAATTGTCTTTATCTATTTAGCACATATTTAATGAATACCTATTGTATCTCATATTCTGTATTAGACTTGGAAATACAAAAATGAAGGGGACACAGTCCCTGTCCCCAAGGAGCAATATCGGCTATTAATTTAACAGTTTAACATGCATTTTTCCATTAAAAAAATGGATTTGGGGTGATAATGTGTCAATGTAGGTTCACCTGCTATAACAAATGAACCACTCTGGTGGTTCATATTGATAGTGGCGGCGGCTATGCATTTGGGAGGGAGCAGCGGTAAAGGGGAACTCTGCTTTCTGCCCAATTTTGCTGTGAACCTAACAATGCTCTAAAAAATAACATCTATTTTATAAAAAACACACCCAACTACATGTACAGGTATAAATAAGTTCAATGGCCTATTTGAGATGGTGACAATAAACTCTGCACATAGTGGTATGGAACCCACAAATCAGAGTGGTCATTTATATAAGGTTGCCAGCGGGGTGGGGGCAGCTGACGGTCAGGAAGGGCCTCATAAGGGAGATGATGCCTGAATTGAGTGTTGACAGGCGCCGGCAGAGAGCATTCCAGTCTCAACAGCTGAAGAAATGTGTCCTAGCAGAGTGGGCATCATGAATGAAGACCCTCTCTTATGCAAGTCCTTTAAAAAAATCAGCTTGATCTCTCTGAAGAAATGAAAGAGGGAATGCGTTGGATCCTATGGAGGAACAGGCCTGGGCTGTGTTTGGATTAGGCTTCTCAGGAAGCGCAAGAGGATGTCACCCCCTCACCTCGCTTGGTTATGATTCTCTCCTTAGTCAAACATTTCATCTGTGTGTGGCTGGGCCTCCTTGTAGGCCCCCTGTTCTTTCTTGTGCCTGCCTGCTCGCCAGTTTCTGAACTGTTAATGCCTAGAGGGCATCCTCCTACTCTCAAAGGACTGATGGGAATTTCCCTAAAGATTTAGGGGGAAAAACAAAGCCAGGATGGCCACGCATTGTGGTTTTATCACTCTTAAGTCCCAGGTACCAGGAAGCCCTCCAATCCTGGATAAATCGGGATGGTTGGTCAACTGAGATCAAGAAGGTTAATACTCCCTTCAGAATCTCCCCTTGCCCTCACATCCTTTCCATAGGTTGCTGGTTCCCCCCACTGCCCTACCCCCAACAATTTTTTGTAGTCTTTTGGGCTCATACCTCCTCCCCTCACATTCCTTAGCAAAACCCATCAGTTTGCATAATCTCTCAGCCAATCGAAAGGGCTCAGCCAAACAAAAATTACCTGTGGTTCCTCACATTCCCCAGGGCCACCTCCCTTTGTTTGTGTGAGAGTGTATTGATTACATTAGCTAAAGAAACCATAGTCACCTACAGGGAAGTATATTTAAACAGAGGCTGTCTCTGGAAATTGGAGGTCAGACACCTGCCTTATATTTTATACCAAAAAATTTCCCTCTCAAATCTCCCATGTGTTCATCCAATGTTAAGACTGACAGGACTTCTTGAAACTACTCCCTTTGTGGCTTCTAAGCACCCCTCCCTGACTTTTCCTCCTACTTTTCAAGATTATGATGTCTCGGGATTTCTCCCCAGCCTCTCCTCTGTGACACCCTTGTAACTGATGACTTTCACCATGCTTTTTACTCTTTCCTCTCCCCACACTCTTCTGGGGGTGATTTCAGCAAGACTCAAGAATTAATTATTTTTGTTTCCACCCCTTCTATTTCTCAGTGCATTTGCTTTTCTTTCTTTCTTTCCTCCCTCCTTCCCTCCATCCCTCTCTTTCTTTCTTTTCTTTCTTTTTTCTTTCCTTCCTTCCTTCCTTCCTTCCTTCCTTCCTTCCTTCCTTCCTTCCTTCCTTCCTTCCTTCCTTCCTTCCTTCTCTCTTTGTTTCTTTCAGTGCTATACTCAAAGTAAGTCGGGATCTGAGGGAGAGGGTTGATAGTTGAAATGGTAGAATGGAGGTGAAGAGATCAAAGAAGAAAAAGATTTTTAAGATACCATTTGTTACAGATTCTTGTACTTCTTTGCCTGCTTTGTAAATTGAGCCAATAGCAACATCTTCTCCCAAGAATGTTGTGAAGTGAAAAGAGGTAATATGTTCAAAGTGCTTAGAACATGCTCTAAAGACATGTACAACACAATGCACAATGATGTATTAAAAAATTATGCACTTGAAACTCATATAATGTTATCAACCAATGTCACTCCAATATATTTAATTGAAAAAAAAGAAATGTTCAACAAATGTTAGCTGTGGCCATTATTACCTCAGTGGACTTTAAGGAACATATTTCAAGAGGTATTTTTCTTTGGGTGGAGAGGTAGGGAAAGCTTCTCCGGGGAATTTCTCCTTTGAATCAAGTTAATAAAAGAATTCTGACTAGGCCAGGAAGCGTTTACTAATAAGTCTGATGATAAAGGAGGTAAGTTAAAATACTCAGTAACATTTAAGTTTAGTGATCAGTTCTGCATAAATAAATTCTTTTTTAAGGAAAAAAACCATTTTTAAGGAATCAGTTTCTGTTTCTTAGCTCATCTTAAATAGCCTTCACATGAAATGCACAAAATTCTTGAGTTAAACAAGATCCCCTTCTGCTCCAATATTGCTCATCAGTTACTCCCACTATCAGATGTTCAGATGGGGGCTGCCAGAGAGTACAAAGGTTTTCAAGTCCTCCTACTAACGGGAACATCTGTTTTGCATTGGCATGCAGCTGAAAGAACCAGACCATTCTCACCTAACAAGCAATTAGATTAACATTTATCTGGTGTCAGAAAATGAAATTCCATATATAAATTCTAAGGAGCTAGAGGCAAATCTGCTGCCAATCTAAGCATCCCAGGATCTTGAAGCCAGGTTGACAGTTCCTTGTAGAATTGGTTAAACTACTCTTTTGGTTAGAGCTGCAAAGAATTCTCTCCACCCAGGGTATGCAGTTGGAGTATCTTACTGGGTTACCCTGATTATAAGGCTTCATGACACATTGCTAAGCACCAAAGCTTAAATCTAAAAACATTGCTGTAGGTGAAAGAGGGATGAAGAGAAAGCAGTCCTGCTTCTCCTGCCAAGTAAAGCTCGGGGCTGAGGAGCCTTAATAAGACTCCCAAAGCAAAGTATATGTGGAAAATACTCCAAAGAAATATTTGGCAAGCAACAATTTTATGGAGCCAGAAGGAAAGTCTCTCAAAATATCAAGATGTGATATTTCAGGGAAATTCTGAATGCTCCTTTGTGTTCAATACCTTTTTCTTTAAAAAAAAAAAAAAAAAAAACATAATTGAAATCACATTACATGTAGTCTTGTATTATATTCACTTTACTTAATGTATGGTAATTTCCATGGCACTAGGCATATGATAAGAATATTGCATAATACCATGTCATGAATGCAAAAAACAGTACACTGGAAATTTATGTATGTTTTCCATTTCATCAGAAATAAGGATATGACAAACATTGGGCTTCAGTGTGAATTCAGATCTCTGATTATCCCTGAGGATATTTTCCAAGAAGTGAATTATTGTTCAAAGAACCTGAAGAGGTTAATGTGCTTTTGCAGGAGACTTGAGCACGCCTTCCCGCAGTATGAGCGTGCGTTTTTCACTTCAGTCTCCTACGTACTGAGGACAACTGTTTAAACAACACCACAAAAAAACAAAAAACCCCTGCTCTTTTGGTATATAAGAATTAAATTGCTTTAACTTGGATTATTTTTACTGAACTTCAACTTTTCATATTATGCATCTGTACTTCCCCTTATTTCACTTCCTGTGAATTATTGCAGTCTTTGTCCATTTTACTCTCGTCGTGGTTGTGCTGTTAAAAAACATATCAACGTGAGGGATCCGGGGGCCATGGGGAGTGACCACTACAGGGTACAGTGTTCCTTTTGGGGGTGACAAAAATGTCCTAAAACTGATAGCGATGGCTATACAAAAAAACATTGAATTGTGAACTTTAAATGGGCTAATGGTATGGTATATAAATGATATCTCAATAAAGCTCTTTTATAAATATTAGCGTAAATAATTTCCACATTAAGGTATTTAGCCTTCCTCCTTCAGAATCTGTTGGCAAATTTTCCAACTTTGATTGCCTTTTGCTTTCTCATCTTGAGGAGATAGATATTTTCAGTTATGTCTCTAATCTGTTCTTTAGTGAATGCTCCCATTGCTTTTATTTAGAAAATTCCATCACATGCAGAGATAGTCACTGATATGTTCTTCTAGTTTATTTTCTTTCCTAATCCATCTGGATTTTGATGTAAAGTATGAGGCTACAATCTTTTTTAACTGTTCTCCAAGTAGGTACTCATAAATAAGTTTACCCTTTCTTTCCTCACTATGTTCTAACGGTTCTTTTGCAATATTGAACATATACTAACATCTCTTTCTGGGTTATTACTGGCCTAAGAGTTGAAGAGTGAACTTCTAATATTATTAAATATTAATAGTACACTTTTAATATTATTTGAAATATGGCTTCATATCTAATATTTCAAGACTTCATTACTTTCCTATTTCAAAGCATTCCTAACTATTCTTGCACATTGTTTTTTTCAGATGAAATTTAGAACAGTTTTTATCAAAATTTTGAGAATATAATTGGGCTACCATTTAATTGATAGACTGATTTTGGAAGAAAGGACATGTTTAAAATTTTTATCAGCTTGTAGCACAATGTAATTTTCCATCTATACAAGCTTTTATTGTCTTCACACACATCTTACTTTTGTCTACACATTTGAGAGGAGGGGGAAATTCCCCTTCCCTCTATGCTTCCTTAGCTCTTGTGACTGGATTAGTAATAAAATAATACATTGACACAAGACTAGATTAACGAGAGAAAAGCCAATTTAATACATGTGCCCAAGAGAATCATAATTCAATGCTCAGATTATAATATGAGGCTCAAGGAAATTAGTAAACCAGGCACATTTTATATTTTTTAGACAATTTTTGAAGAAAATTGTGAAAAATTGACAGAACAAAAGAAGTTAGTGCTCATTAGAAAGGAATCTAAGTAAAGTTTGGGTATTTACTGATGAGGAATTTAAACAAAGTAGTAAATTAGAAAAGAGGCAGGGGACAAGCAGGGCAGGGGAGACCAATGGGGGACAGTGGGGACAACTGTAGTCGAACAACAATAAAAGAAATTTTTTTTAAAAAAGAAAAGAGGCAATAATATCTGATTGTACAGACTTTTTGACTCTGTATTGTTTAATTCTAGCAATCAGAGGTGTCTTCTAGGTGCAGGAGGACACCTGTCACATGGGAGATTTGATTTACTTCCTGCATTCACAGAGACAACGGAGAGTCTAGGTGCCCTTCTGATACCAAGTAACTTTAATTTGAAGTAATCAATATGCCATTGTGGGCTATATCGGGGCAACCTGTCTTGGGCCTGGACAGCTGTGCAGGAAGCTACAGAGAGAGAGGAAAATGGTTAAATGTGGAATGGTAAGAGAGCTGCAGAAAGAGAGAAGAAGAACATAGATTAGAATGAGGGTGAACAAACAAAAGAAATAATCAAAGCACATTTCTTCACATCCAACTAAATTAGTTCCCCTTCCTGAGAATGGGTCAGTCTAGTAAAATGTCTTGGTTTCATTTATATGACAGAAAATATTAATCATTTAACAGATTTAAGTTACATATTACTTGTCCTATTTGGTTTGCAGAGAAGCAACACTTCTCACTGATTGCTGCATAAGCTCCTCCTTGCTGTGTGGTCAGCGTATATAGAGCATGATGATTTGGGAGTGTCAGAGATGCTAAACTATTGACTTCTGACAGGAGTATTCCCAAAGTTTGCAGAGTGGTGTTGAACTCTTGTTCCATTACCATGGAGAGATTTAAGATTGCTTTTTCCCATTCATAAACTCCAGGCCTGGGGGCCCTGGCTGGTGTGGCTCAGTGGATTGAGCGCCGGCCTGTGAACCAAAGTGTTGCCGGTTTGATTCCCAGTCAGGACACATGCCTAGGTTGCAGGCCAAGTCCCTAGTAAGGGGCGCTCAAGAAGCAACCACCCATTGTTATTTCTCTTCCTCTCTTTCTCCCTTCCTTCCCATCTCTAAAAATAAATAAATAAAGTCTTTTAAAAAATATTCAGAAAAGCTGATGTTATTAAAAACAAAAACAAAACACCCCTCCAGAGCTCAGGAATAAGGCCCTCAAACTGAAAAGAGCATGGAGTTATGATATACCAGAGGATTTTCTATGATTTTTTGACTGGTACATTTATATGGCACACCTTTATAAACAAAGGAGCCCAAACTTTTAATTTGGCTGACATTTAGGGTATTTAGTGACAGATGGAGCCAGGTATCCGAGTCTATATCTTCCTGCATTTTAGGTGAGAACCCTTTATATACTTGATTGCCACATAAAATAAAAAGACCAGTGTGGTTTATAGACAAGTTTAACGTGGAATCTGTAAATCTCAGGATTATTTCATGATGTATGTCAGTATCTGCATATCTCCAATCTCCATGTGTTCCTGTCAATCTGTGAGAGCAGAGCAGATTGTGAAGCTGGTATAGAAGGACTGTAATCTGGTTTTGGCAACGCTAAAGCTAGGTTCTGTCAGCTGGCCAAGTCAGTCCAGATTTTTTTCCACCCACGTATAAGCTGTGGCACTGAGCAGGTTAATCAGGGGAGTAGCTGCAATACCTCCAAGTTATGCAAAGGAAACTTGTGAGAGCCATCCAAAACATTTGGTGACTTGGCAGGAGTCTGGGCCAAAAAAGTTAGTGCTAGAGTCACTTAAGATCTCCTTAGCAGGTCTGAAGATGCCACCTGTGGAATCAAACCACAGAGTTTGCAATAAGGTCCTGATATGTCATCTAGGAGAAGTCCAGTATTGTTTGTTTTCAACAAAGGTAAATTTTTTCACCTACAGACTTTCTCTGGGTAAGGGACATTCCTCGCGCTTCTACGATTCTCCTTAGTCCAAATGACTCACAAGAAGAGGAGGCAAAAGGACATTTGTCTTGTTGTGGATATCATACCTTGTTCTTGTGTGTTAGTCCTTAGTTCAGGTGTTCTTATCAGCAGGAACGAAAACTAACTAGTTCGGGTTCTTTTGCACTACTGAAATGTTGAAACAATCAACAATCAACAATCAGATTGATTAGTTATCGTGGCCAGGGTTTAGTAAACTGGCATAAGGGGGTGTTTAATCTGTGCCCAACCGGTTGAAAATAAAAAGAGGGTTAATGAGAGTAAGACACAGGTTGGAGGAGAGCCCACAGTGAAAACTTAGAGGAAGTAGGACAGATAGAGACAAGCACTCTCCAGTCAGCCTTCTAATAAATAATAAGCGTGGGGAGAGGAGTTTTTTATTTTTATTTTAAGAGAAGGGCTTTTTTGTTTGTTGGTGGATGTTAAAAAGGGGGAACAGGTAAAAGCAAAGATTCTTAATCTGTGGTCTTGGGAAAAGCTATCATGGTGCCCGACGCTTCTGGGCCTGGCGATTGGCCCTGGAAATCCTCAGTGTAAAGTCCCCTGGGGGATTGCCTCCCAGTTGTCTTGAACAATGGCCCGGGTCTATTTTGGTGTGGCTTACATGAATCCAGGAGAATTTGTTTGAATAGCAGGGTAGGCAGTTAGCATTACCTCATAAGTTCCTTCCCAGTGAGCTGAACGTGTGTGTTTTAAAAATACTTTGATGTACATCTAATCTCCTGGTCAAAAGGGATCACAAGCCTTGTCAGTTAGTGGAGGCCATGCCTCTTTCACCTGTTAATGATATGCTTCAAGCATACGAGTTAGTTCTTGTATACAGCTAGTTATAGCATCAAATTGTTCACTTAAGTTGCCATAATGTTCATGTCATCAGGAAAAGAAGGCATTGGGTGTCCAAATGCTATTTCAAAAGAAGTCAATCTATGTCTTCTTTCTGGAATATTTCAGATCTTTATAAGGGCCAAGGGCAAAGCTTCTAGCCATTAAAGTCTGGGTTTCTTGACAGATCTTTCCTGAAGTCCTTTTTATGTCTAGATTTTTATGTTCCATTTGCACTAATGATTGAGAGTGGTATGGAGTATGAAATGTTAATGTGTACTCCAGAGTTTTTGCAAGCAGGTGATTTATGTCTGCTATAAAATAAGTTCCTTGGTCTGAGTCAAACCATAAAGCAGTGCCAAAATGCAGACTAACCTCAGCTATTTCTTTACAACTATTGTGGCATCAGCACACTTAGCTGGATAGCATTCAGTTCACCCACTAAACATAGACAACAACCACACTGAGAAAATACCCTAAAACTGGGGGCAGGTCTGTAAAATCCATTTGTAGTGCTACAAAGTGCATTGGGGGCTTAGGACTTCCTGAATTACATTGATTGCTTCCAGAAATTTGATGAGATTTGTTTGTGCACTGGGAAATAATTTGATCAGAAACTTTTTGATACCAGAGCGAAACCAATTGTCTTTTAGTTCCTTATTTATCCCATGTCAGCCTATGTCCCACTTGGTGGGGTAGAAGTCCAAGTCAAAAAGTCAAAAAGTCAAAAAAAAAAAAAAGAAAAAGAAAGAAAGAAAGAAAAAAAAGGAGCTACAGGAAGTCTGTTAGGCCCAATATGTCATCTACCTAATAATTGTCCGGCACTCATTTGTATCCATTTGTCTTTTTCCAGGCTGTGGAATATTTGCCTGGTAATTAATAATATCAGTGAGGGATAAAGACGGATTTAAAAATGTGTAGAGAAAGGATAATGGGGTCTATTTTGAGCTGTGTATTTTGTATTTTGCAGTTCTGTCAGCTCTGTGATTTCCTAAATACAATATCAGTTTCTTTAGCATGGGCTGAACAGTGAACAATAGCAACTTTAGAAGGGGGGTGATTAGCTTCTAACAGGGCAGCAATTATATGCCTGTTAACAATAGGAGTATGTGCAGAAGTTAAGAATCCACAGGATTTCCAGGTTGTGCCCAGAGCGGGACAGATTCCAAAGGCATGTTTGGAGTCTGTGTAAATTCTAGCTTTTTTCCATTTTGCTGATGTGCAAGCTCTAGTAAGAGCTATGAGTTTAGTCTCTTGGCCTGATTTTATAGTAGGCAGAGAGGATGCTTCCAGCATTGCATGTAGGGAAATTATGGCATAGACAGTTGGGTTTCTCTGGAAATTCTGCTTATAGGAAACCATCACAACATAAACACAAGTCTGGGTTGCCAAAAGAGGTGTCCAAAAGACCCTCTCATGGCTTCGAGACCTCTCCTGTTCTTGTAAGGGGAGGGGAAGCGGAGTTTTGCCACCCTAATACATGCTTTTTTGAGATGCTGGTTATTGACAGAATTGACACCAGGCATTTCAGGGTGAATTTTTTAATGCCCTCTGATATCTCCTGTCCTAAGTAACAGTTGTTTGTACCCATTGAAGTTTACATCTGGAGGCTTTATGGCTTCCTTCAGCTTGTGCTTTTAAAAGAGGGACTCTGTTAGAGTTCCCTGCTCAGTTTGATTGTAAAGAAAAAAAGAGTATCACTATATTGCAGCAGTGTGAAGCTTCAGGTAGAGCTTATAGAATCTAAACTGGCTTTAGGAATTTGGGAAAATATTGAGGGAGACTCACAATATACCTGAGGAATGCAAGTCCATCTTAATTGTCTCCCTTTAAATGTAACTACAAGAAGAAATTGTGAGCTGGGATGCAAAGGGATTGAAAATAAAGCTGAGCAGAGGTCAACTACTATAAACCAGGCTGCATTAGCAGGAATTGAGGTGAGAACAGTAGCCAAATTTGGCACTATAAGGTGCCGAGGAATTACAAGTGTTTATAGCTCTTATGTCCTATACAAATCAATATATTTAATTCCCATTTGAACCAAATTTGCTTTCTTTCTTTACTGGCAAGACTGGCCTGTTACAGGGTGAGAAGGTAAAATCAATATACCCTGTTTTAAGAAGGAGCCCATTACAGGGTTAATAGCTTGTTTTGTATCTATAATCATTTGCTTATACAGAGTATTCAGCTCTGAGTTAAAACCCTGGAAGAAAGGGATGTGGGGTTGGGTCTTCCAGGTGCAGAGAGGAAGCCTTTCACATAGATTTATTTCCTGCATTCAAGGTGGCAAGGGAGGATTGAAGTGCCATTCTGGCACCAACTGCTTGTCAAGTAAATTTAATTCCAGGTAATCAATATGCCATTGTGGGATATTTGGGGGTGCTCTACCTTGGGCCCCAACACATTTTACAGAGCTTGTTGCCATGAGGAAAGAGAATATATTCACATTATATCTTAAAACTACTTTTTTGCTTAAATAAGGAAAAACAATTTTTGGATATCTACAGGTATTTGCTAATTTCATGTTAATTCTAAGACAAGATCCTGAGTTTTATACTTGGACAATCGTATCATCTATAGTAATGAAAATAGTTTTTTCCAATAGTTATAACTCAGCCTAGTTTGGGTCTTATTGCAGAAAAAAAAATAGTAAATCAATATCCTGATGACAAGCCATGAAAACTTTAAGATAGCACAAGTTAAAAATTCTTTGACAAGCAGGCTTATAAAGGATATGTAAAGTTCTCAAGCTTTTGAGAAAGATCTGAGGTCAATATTGCTACTTTCTAGTCTGTTTCATTTAAAATGGGGCTAATGAAGGGCTTTAGCAGGTGAGGAGGGAGGACTTTAGTGAATACACTCAGTATTTGGGCGCGGGGGTGGGAGGCTTCCCTCAGCTGTGCCCTTCACATGAAAACCACAGCATGTAGCAGACCCTGTTAGTATTTGAGTAGAAAACCCGACCTAGAAAGCTGCTCTGGTCCCTCAACAGACACACCAAAGCTAGTTAATGTCCTAGAACGCAATACTGGCTATTAAACTGCTTTCTTCCGAGGCCCCTTGTCTAAGTCTTTTTGCATAATCTGCCCTTGCCACATCTTCTTCCTATCAGATATTTCTGCCCAGAGAACTAATCTTATACTTTTAATCACTACTCACACACACTATAGTAACTACTTAATTTTTGAGTGCTGGTAGCTAACGAAAAAAAATAAAAAACGATTTGTGGAAAGAAGGCATTGGTTTTGGAATAGCTGCTTTCAATGGTGGTGTATGACAAGTTTCAAATGCATTCAGTCATGTTCACATTCAAGAGAGTAAAACTTGCCCTTGCTGGTATGGCTCAGTGCATTGAGTGCTGGCCTGTGAATCAAAATGTTGCTGGTTTGATTCCATGACAGGCACATGCCTGGACTGTGGGCCAGGTCGCCAGTTGGGGGTGTGCAAGAAGCAAGATATTGATGTTTCTGTCCCTCTCTTTCTCCCTCCCTTCCCCTCTAAAAATAGTCTTTTTTTTAAAGTAAAACTTAACTGTAACCACATTTACCATGAAACAGTGTTGCATTTATTTTATATTTAACATAATGAGAAATGATTTTTATTTTTCCGAACACCTGGAAAACTCCAGTTCAATTGATTCTACAAAGAAAGTAAATTAAAAACATGGCTGTCTCCTCCCCAAATAACTGCAAAAGAGACCCCATTTATGTTATTTCACTTAAGTGAATTACACTGGATGGATGACACAAATACACATTTAGAGACCAATGATGCTTCACATTCACAAGGCTGAGTAGCTGTTTACCATAGTCTGGGAAGAACCTAGGTAATGGCCTATAAAAGAAACATTTTTGTTAACTTGTCCTTAATAAGTAATATTGAATCTTTTTGCAGTACTTCATTAACTAGAATACTCCTTCATGAGAAAAAATGGCAGTTTATATATGTTTTAAGGATTTATTTGTGCATGATTTCTAATAATTCCCTACAAAAGATCTTAAATGACAGTAAAGAAATTAGTGAGTTTCACTAACATATGAAACAATTTAAATAATTTATCTTTCCCAAATTACCTATGTTGTGCAGTTCCTGAATGTGGTATGGGCTTCCTTTTGAAATCAATTTTTTTATTATCCAAACTGCTTTTTCTGGGAGTATAAATTCACTTGCTATGGGTGAAGCTGAAAGGTATAAAAGAGTCCTAATAAACAAATTCTATGTAATCCTTTTAACCATCATTAGCAGTAGGGTAATATTCAGACACATGTCAACAGGTACTGTTCTAGAAAGGTAAGGTTCTACAGCTACATAAAAGATGGTGGGTCCACAGTTTTGGTGTAGGGTTGGGGAAATGAACTCCAAAGTCCTATTTTTATGTCTGGGGTGGAGAAAAAAATCCCTCAAGACCTGCCATGCAAATCAGATACACTCACACTACATAAGAGTGTTGAGAAAAATGAAAACTTTGGATATTTGTAAATTTAAAAAACTTTATATTTGGCTAAATTAAAAAAAAATTGTTAATATTTAAAGGAAAAGGGGCATGATGTTAAAAACCAGGACTCCAGGCAAGGGTCATATGGTATTTCCTGTACTACTGCTTTTTACTCTCCTATTAATTTGCAAATTTTTGAAATAGAAATGAAAAAAAAAAAGTTCACAAAACAAGACATCATGAATGAAGTAAAAATACAAGACACAGGCACAAATTATGTGGTACTGAGTATCACCAGTTTTACAGTAAAAAGCAAACAACCATATCTTAAAAGGGAAAATCTTTCTGCCACTAGGGAAAGGAAGAAAGATTTGATATGCATTTAAAGAACAAACTGGATTGGAAGGGACCAGGGATGGAACACCGCATGTAATGCCCTCATTGATGTCATGACTTGAGTTTCCAAAGCTGCCACATCAAATCATGCAAAACACAGCAATCCACTGACTCATACGTTTACAGATGGCAAATGTTTTTAAAAAACCCATGAAACTTTCGTTCTGTGGGGTCAGTATAACAAACTTTTCCATAAAATAAAAATGTTTTCTAACTTTGAGGAATACAAATGTTTTCCCAGTTGAAGGTCTGAAAACTGTCTGATATTACGAATTTCTCGTGTACTGTTTAAGTTGGTTGTGCTTTAAAAATAAAGTACATGGTTTTGATTCTTGTTTAAAGCCTCAGCTAAATGATAAAGTTTCACATTTCCTGTTAGAGCTTTGGCTGAACAGTTAAGTATCAGCTTAGCAAAAGAGCAAGCTGAATAGCAACCTCAAATCATCTGTCTTCTGGTGCAAAACTACAGTAAAAATCATGTGCTGTGAATAATAGCAATACTGAAATCATCTGCCCCAGACCTAATGGTCCCTTTCAGATTCTCAGGCTTTCAAGCACAGCGTGGAGAACAACAAAACACCTCTTCCTTCTTCATTACGTTCTGAGAGAGAAGGAAACTTACAACCCAAGGGCTAAGAAGCAACCAATGGGCAGGTAATATGAAGAAAGGTCAGTGGAAGCCAGTTCCTTTGAAATGGACACAGGTCACACTAGGATGAAGGACACTGGGAGGCTGGACACAAGCAAAGAGCACCGCCTTAATTTCTGCGGATGGCGGCAACTGCTGATTTTTCACACTCGTCATAGCCCCCAGACAGTGTCTAAATATAACTCCTTCTCCTCCCCATTCCAAACCCACACATCGCCCTTTCTCCGTTAGTCCTCTACACTAATTACCGTCAATCAGATCATATAATAGAACTGAGGCAGGGTACTACTATAAAACAAGTTTTTTATACAGCTTGATGGCAGGGTCTGGGGAGATGGCAGGAGGAGTAGAGAGACAAATATTTGTAACATTGAGTGTTACTCCGTAGACACTTTAGTAATAAACAAAGATATCTTAACTCTTTTAATAACCTAAGGTATTTCTAATAATCTAAGATGATTCACAGAATCAACTAAACTAGAAATTGCCATTTTTTTTTGTTTTTAAAAACATATATACATTGGTAGAAACAAAAATTACTCAGAAATATATACACTCAGTCAAGCCCATTTTTTCAAGTTCCCTGAGATGACAAACAGATACAATACACAGCACAATGTTACAGCAGAAAGTAAATAATATTCACAAGAATCATTTACGGTAAAGTCAAATTTCTAATTCAACAATATAACCTACAATATAAATTATATCCTTATGATTGGTTGTTGCTATAAATGTATTCAAATCAAGAAAACTGTCATATTTAAAGCTCGCTAAGTAATTTTGGCACAGGTTTAATCTGATCATTTTATGAAGTCCCTGAGCTCTTTCATAGGCTGGTTTTTGCATTTGGCCTCTTCCTCAGCCTCTGGGGCCACCTCTCCCCACAAAGCTTCATACCTGCCCTGCCCTCACATTAACTCTAAGTCAGCACTTAGTGCCTTCTAACCCTTCCACCCACTGTGCTCCACAGAGACCATGTAACTTCTCTGATATGAAGAGCTGGAGTCCCCGCTCCAATCAGCACCCCCTACAGAGTTTCTGATGTTTATTAACAGGGCAGAAGAATCGGATAGGATACATCTCAGGCAACATTCTTACTATTTCTAAAATTGCCTACAATGAACGGTCAGTGTTTTAACGTCTCCAGGGCTTTCTGCCTTAGATGTTCATCTAAACACTGGATGGCAAAGAAGTCAATGTCCACGTCAAACTTATTGGCAAATAAGTGGTGGTTGCGCAGTATCCAGTTCAAGTCACCTGCTCCGAAAACACACACGGAGCGCACGTGGACACCGTTGCAGGGTGGATAGGGGGCCCCCTTGGAAATGTCACCTTCAAAGTACTGCCACTTGACAAACCTAGCAATTGCCTGCATGTCAGACATGTCATACTTGTGGCTTAAGGACAATGAGCCTGGAACTTCAGGGATCCTCTGAATAGTGGCCCAGAGATACTCGTCCGGGCTGTATGTGTCTTTTGCCCACTCCATAAACTTCTGGATTTTTTCATTCTCTAGCACATACTCCACATACTTCCTACTGACCACAAAATAGGCACTGCCTGAAAACAGAGGTGTTTCAAGAGGAGGGGGCATTTTGTCAGTCCCCGTATTTGTGAGTTTTCCATCAAAGATTGCATAATGTTTTTTCCACCTTTCTTTTTTATGGGATGGCATTTTCTCTGTTTCCAGGTTGTTTTCTCCCATTAATGACTTGAGTTTCCTGACAATTTCCAGGTTGGTTTTAATAGGAAAATCCATACCACAGAGATTTATCAAGTACTTCCAATCTGCATTCATTCTGTAGAGGTCCTGCATACAGTTGAGGTCGGCCTGAACCCGACTCCATGATGCATACACCACAGTCTCCAGCTGACTGGCCACAAAGACATTACTGAAACAGGATGCAATACCAGTCACTGCCGCCAGAAAGGAATCCTCCGATTTTCTGTCCACATGAATGCAGTAGAAATTCTGAGGCATATAGATGGCCCTCAGGAGCCTGTCAAGCATTTCAATTTTGTGATGAACCACTATGGAATACGCTATTGGAAACTCTGCTTCTTCTTTACTAAGAGGTTCTACAATATATTTGCGCCTCTTGATGAAGGAAGTACAATCTCTAGTCATGTTTATATAGTCATCATTTGTCCACTGAGGGCGCTTTCTAAATTCCACTGTTAGAATCTCAAGCTTTACCTTTTCAATTTCATCTACATCACCCTGTAAAACTTTGCTGCAATTAATGTCACTACTAGGATTGTCTCCGGCCACATCCAAATGTTCAATGCTTACAAATTCGGGCTTTTGATAAATTCTTAAAACAGAGAAAGTAACTAAAGAAAAAACAAGGAACAAGAAGTAGTATTTAGTGGGATAAGAAAAAAGTCTCCTCCTCAGCAACTTCTTCAGCATTTCAAACAACAATCAGGGACTTTCCTTTTTTAAGGGCAGTTTTCTCCAGCAGTAATGATTTTGCTTCTGTCTTGTGAGTTGTCGGTTTGCATTTAGCAGAAGAGCAAAGGCATCTTTAAGTGGAGAAGAGCACTAAAAGAAAAACAGAAAGGATATCTGTAAATACAGTTTCCATGACATCTTCTCAGGCTCAAAACTGTCCTCGTTGCTATGAGGTCAGATTTTTAAAAGAAAAACAAAAGTAAGTCAATCAGAGGAAAAGGGGCAGTGTTACAGAATCCCAGTCTCTAGCATTAATGCCAAATTGTTTAAAAAAAAACAAACCAAAACTCAAGTATAAGGATGTGCTAAGATATCCCACAATAAACCTTTTACCTCTCAGGTATATTGAGGTGTAAAAACACAGGTGAAGACCTAGGCTAGGATTAGTGAACTCTCTATAGTTGGTGGGTTTTTGATACTGTGCCAGTTCTAATTAACACCCTTTACCTGGAAATCATTACTAATCTGGGTTCTTCCTGACAGATCCACAAATGCCCATCAGTTGACATCAACAGTCCCAAGTATTTGAAGAGATCAGATTTATTTGGCTCTTCACCAATTTAAGAGTGGGGGTGCACTTACAGAGACGTTCAGAAATGGCCGTAACTTCCAAGAATCTTTATTTATTAATTTTTTAAAATCCTCACCTGAGGATATATTTATAGATTTTAGAGAAAGAGGAAGGGAGAAGGAGAGAAAGAAACATCAATGTGAGAGAGAAACATGGATCAGTTGCCCACCATACACGCCCCAGCTGAGGATCAAACCTGCAACCAAGGTATGTGCTCTGACCAGGAATCGAATCTATGACCTTTCAGTGTATGGGATGACACTCCAACCAACTGTGCCACCCAGCCATGGCTCTAAGAATCTTTGACGGAAAAGCCAGTCAATGGAATTCTCAAGCTGAAGCTGAAAGGCTCAGCTAAAACTAGGCCAAATTTGGGACTCTTTTGGGTTGACCTCACATAGTTCAGTTCCATACCAGACATCACAGGAAGAAAAGAAACACATAGCCTTGCATTTCCTGCATTGGTTATAGCAGGTTATAATAATTAATACTTGTGGGAAAAAACAACTGTTGTGTATAAATTGTAATTTATGATAGAATTTATATCTCTATTCAAATTCCAGGAACCCAACTCACTTTTATTACATAAAATGTTTACAAATAGTTAGGTATTGTTTTTATTTTCAAAAGTCAATTTTCTAACCTGGCAATTCATTCTACAAGTGCAACTGTTGTAAAAAAGAAAGCCAAATACCATCAATTGTCTCCATACCAGATTTATAGAGATTTCAAATTTATTTTTAACACCAGAATTAGCACTAGAACTTTTAAAGATTTAATTAGGAAATAAATCGTGACTATTAATAATACAAATAAAAGTGCATAATTGACAATTATTAGTATAATGTTATAAAAAGTGCCTTTTCTTACCATTTAAAGTTAAGGAAAGTCTGGCTCATTCAGTTACTTGATTCCAGGTACCATCCTGCGCCCTGCAGAGCGCCTCTCATGCAGTCAGGTTTCTTAATTTTACCAGGCATCGGGCAACAGTGTTATGTCCCATGAGGCTTTTAAAAAAAATCTGTGAAATGAAAAGGGAAAAGTGTGAAGAGATATAATGCACATGTAAATATATACACACATTCAGAAAGCATGCTGATGAACTAATCCTACATATTCACTTTTTTCCTCAAAATTGTGGCTGATTAATTTCTCTCATTTAACATTGCCTTTTCTGCGGTCTTACTTATTTTTCTAATGCTATGTTTATGGATTGTTAAATGTTTGAAGACACCCTGCAATTCAATTCAACCTTTTTCAAAGAAAACTTTAGTAGCATGTCCCACAGTGTGTGCCAAGGACTAGTTTAATGGTCCAGTATGAATGGAAAGTCTAGTTTATCCTAACTTCCCTGCGAAGATGTCCAGTGCTCAGTGGCTCACTAAACACAATCCTGCAATTGACCTAGCAGCTTATCTCATCTTCTTCCCGCTTTCTTGTCCACCACCCCAGAAAGCCAACACTGGGAAATTTTGGTAAAATACGTAACCATCTCAACCATTAAAACATCATATTCCTAAAGAAAATTATGCCTTTAAGAAATTTTTGCTCCTTATTGGTTCAAGAAATTTGAAGAAATCTATCCAGTCATTAATGGAACAAGACTTAAGTGCCCTCACACAGCAAAGAATATAAAGCTTAGAAAATGAATTCAGGAAAGTCAATAAGCAAACAGATAGCAACAACACTAAGCCCTGGGTAGAGCAGGGGTAGAGGTATGATTTTCAGGGTGGACATGTTATAAAATGTCTACTTCCAACAACAACAACAACAAAATTACAAGGCACAAAAAGAAATACGAAACTCTGGCCCATACACAGGGAAAAAAAGCAGTCAATAAAAACTGTCCCTGAGGAAGCCCAGGCCCTGGACAGACGAAAGACTGTCACTATTATAAATACGTTCAAAGAACTAAAAAACTAAAAGAAAGTATGAAAATAATATTAAGCCAAATGCGAATTTCAATAAAGAGATAGAAATTATGAAAAAGAACAATAGGAACCTGGAATGGAAAGTACAATAACTGAAGCGAAAAAGTGACTAGAGGGGCTCAACAGTGAGTTTGAACTAACAAAAGAAAAACATCAGTGGAACTGATGACGGGTCAAGTCAAAGTATTCAGTGAGAAGAAAAGGAAAAAGAATTCAGAAAAATGAACAAAGCCTCAAAGACCTGTGAGATACCATTAACCAGGCGAAAGTCGCTGCTCATCTGAGAGAAACAAACAAACTCTTTTCTTAAATGTTGTTACATATATCAAGGGCATGGGTTATGCCACAACATTCAAACTAGTCATGACCTTGAACTTATGCACCTGATCTATGAAACAATATTTAAGAGAAGGGTTTGTTTATATCTCTCAGATCAGCTGCAACTTCCACAGGGTTAAGCATATCAATAAATGCATAATGGGAGTAGCAGAGAGGGTTGGGGGAGGCAGGAGTTGGGGAGAGATGGAAGGTGGAGAGAGCTCAGGCATGAGCAGGGTGGGGTAGAAAAGTACTTAAGGGCTGAAAAAAGTATTTAAGTTTTAAAGGCTGAAAACTTTTCAACTTTAATTTAAAAAAATTAACCTGCACATCCAAAGTTTCAATAATCTCCAGGTATGGAAAATGGTATTATCACTTTGGCAGGCAGTTTGGCGGTTTCTTACAAAGCTAAACATATGCTAACCATTCAACCTAGCAATCACACTCCTAGGTGTTTACCCAAATTGAAAACATATGTCCACACAAAAACCTGCATATGAATGTTTATGAAAGCTTATTCATAATTGCAAAAAATTGGGAGAAATCAAGATGCCCTTCAATATGTGAATGGAAAAACAAACCGTGGTATATTCATGTGGTATATTCCACATATTCATGTGGAATATGTGGAATATTCATAGCCTGGAATATTATTCAATGATAAAAAGAAATGGACTACCAAACCAAGTCTTTTTGACACGGAGTAAACTTAATCTGAAAAAGCTACATACTATGATTCCAACTATATGATATTCTGGAAAAGGAAAAACTGCAGAGATAAGAAAAAGATCAATGTATGCCAGAGGTTTGGGGAAAGGAAGAACAAATGAACAGGTAGAAAACGGGGTTTTTAGGACAGAAGCTATTCTATATGATGCTATAATGGTAGCTACATGATGTTTTATATTTGTCAACATCCACAGAGCTGTACGACATAAAGAGTGACCCCTCTTAACTATAATTAATTAATGATAATGTATCAATATTGTTTCATCAAATGTGCAATGGGATATATGGGAACCCTGTAATTTCTGTGCAATTTTTCTGTAAACTTAAAGCTTCTCTAAAAAAACAATTAAAATAAAAAAAATTAATCACACATTCGAAAAGCCCAATGGCTTACAAGGATGATAAATTCAAAGAAATTCACGTCTAGATACTTCATAGTTAAATTGTTGAAACACAGGCAGCAGGCCTGATTGACAGCCCTCAGCTCCAGGAAAGGCCCCTTCCTCCACAGGCGCTGATGCCTGGGCGGGGCTGGAAGAGCTAGGCTTCTCGCCTCTTAAACTGCCTGTCTACCGTCATTGCATTCCTGTCCTTCCTCTGTCTGGAAATAGGATTAGAAACACACCAGGCACCTTCAAGGTATAAGTTGTGTCTTTAGGTAGTGCAGTGTCTCAGCCAAAAAGCAGAAGCAGATAGGAAGAACCGGAAGGAAAAATAATGTGCAAGGTCACAACAGGTATCTGTAGTAGCCTGTGACAGATGAGGACACTGAAGCTTAAAAAACTGAGGCCAGAACCTCATTCCTGATTATCAGTCCAGCGTTCCTCCTGTGATATTTCACGGACCCTCCCGGTGGAGTGGGGGTGGGAGACTCTCCAGAGTCCTGTGCAAGAATCCTTTTTGAGAACTTGTGCTGGTCAGTGGTTTCTATCTTCTACAAAAATTAAGGCTATATTTATACTTATCAGCTGGATTGTTTTATTGAAAGCGATATGACAATTTAGGCATGTCCACATTAATTTTCATCAAAATTTTGCAATGAAGTTTCACAAATACCCTGCATGTTGGAGGGCTGCAATTTTCTATAGTAAGTCAGACTTCATATGTGTAGGATGGTGGGGGAGGTGGTTGAGTAGAGGTCACTTACTCATGTTTCTACTCCCCACCTTGGGGGATGGGTTCTTGTGATTACACGTCCTCCAATTTGAGGGAAGTGGGGTTCAGAAATAGGAGGCCTACGTCAGCCCAACCAGCACAGCCATCTCATTTACCTGAGTGGAAATGAGAAAAGAAGTGTGCACTAAATAAATTTCCCATGAATGTGACTGAGCTTCTTAAAAAGTAGACTCAGGCCCCTGGCTTTTTATTTTTAAAGTGATCAATCAAGAAATGGGATTTGAAAAGGAGCACTTGGGGAATTTTAAGAGAGATGAGGCACTCTGCCCGCCAGGAGTACGCCCTCCCCTTTCTCTCCCCTCTCTCCTTCCCCTGCCAGGAGTGCACCTTCTAAACTGCTAGGGACCCTGTGAGATTTGCCACCAGCGGGGCCTGGGCAGCAGTGACGAGGGGGGTTCACCCTCTGAAGCTGTCCCCAAGGCCCCCTTTTCTGTTGCTTCTTCTATCCTAGGCCCTTCCATGTTTCACGGTTGTCACCTTTAATAAATATACTCTCAAAGTAAAATACATAAACAATTTAAAAGAGAGAGAAATGAGAGCTGCTAGATCAGGGCAAATGAAGAGTTCAAACAACTACTTTTACTTTGCCCAGCTCCTCCACTGTAATAGATTAATTATGTCTAATTAAATTTCTACAACGTTGAAGAAAATGTGAGTACCTAAGAAGTTACTCCCAAATTTATACAGAATATACAAAGTTCCTAATCAAAAATTTGTCTCACTTCAAAAAAGCCATAGGTCTTTACCATTCTTATCTATATTCTCAACCTCCATCATGCTTTGAAATGTTTTTTTAAAATATAAAATCACTAGTCTTATGTTTGAACTGGGTGTTTACAAAGTAGGTGTGTGAAATAACTAGTCTATCTTATTAATAATGCTTTCAACTTTGTATATTTATCAGTGCGGTGGATAAGTCATTAAAAGAAATCTTAATTAATTAGCCTAACTTCGAGACATGGAACATTCTCCTAACTAAAAGTCAGCTAAGAGTTAGGAGAAAGCTGAAGGGAAAATAAGATTTCACAGAGAAAGGGATTTCTATGAGGAAAAGGGAGGCAAAATGTGCACATGCTGTATTATTTTAATGGAATTTCATTCAGCAAAGAATATTTAAAATAATTCAATATTTAAAATATTAAAAAATGAATAACAAAATGTGCAGAGCTTAATGCTGCTGGGCTCAATGTCCTTCACTTTCAGATTTCATACAAGGACGCAGATCCCTTTAAGAACCTGGGGTGGGAAGAGTCAGCGAGGCCAAAGACTGAAGAATAAGAACCACTCTAAATAACAAAAGCTTATGAATTCTAAAGAGTAAGAAAAATGCAAACACCAAACACACCCCAGGCCTTTCTTGCCCAACAGCCTACCTCAGGACTTGGTGGCTGTCTTAGCCAGTGTCCTGGAGAAGGTCCCTCACTAGAACACAGGTGCCTCTCCTGAAAGAGAAGACTTCACAAAATCCCACCATGGATATTTTTTAAGTAGGAAAAAACAGCCTGAAAAGAAAATAAGTCCACTATATAAAGGAAAGAAGAAAACCAGTACCTAAAGGCAAGGGTTCTTAACACATGGCTTTTTGAAATTAAAACCAAGAAGCACAAAAATACAATGTTCTATAAACACTGTAAGGAAACTGCTCTTTTAGTAATGCCAGCAATAGGAAAGCTGGTCCGGGAAGGGGACGAGAAGAAAAGTAACAAACGCACCTGAGGTAACAATACGGTCACGAGAAGTGCTCCAGCACAAAGCGGACAACTCCAGCCTGTCAGGATAAGGGTGCAGTTCAGTACTTACTGGAGTGGGAGGACAGACAAAATGACCTCAGAAAGACCGGGAGAGGAGGCAGCAAGTAAAATCTGAAAAGCAGACCTGAGAATCCCAGGCTGACAGTAAGGAAAGAAAGGACCAGCTCTATTTATACTATAGGATCTTCAAAAGGTTCAGGAAGATGGTGGCACAGATACCAGTGGAGATCATTATAAAAAAGAAGAAGAAGCCGGGGCGGGGGGCGGGGGGGGGGGCGGGCGTGGTGCAGGAAGAAGGAGAAATGTAAGAATAGTAAAAAAAAAGGGAAAGAAAAGGAAAGCAAAAAGGAATACTGTTTGGCAGCTGTTTTCAAAGCAATTGGGTGACCATCACAAAAACTGACAGAGACCCCAAACTAGTTACTGCAGAGATTCTCCAGGCTGGGGCACAGCAGGCATGACGGAGAGCAGGGTGCCCAGCAGGAGACAGCGGAACTCAGCGAACCCAGGGACAATGACTATCCAGATCTCATTCCCTCTTTCCAGCTCTCAGCCCCCCGGAACTTAGCCAAGGCTGGAGTTTATTTACCATGGAATTCAACCAGGTCAAGACTTAAATATGTTGCTTACATTAGAAATTCTGACAGATAAAGAAAGGAAACAGATTGTGCATGGGGAAAAAGAAAACTAATCATATCCTTAGAGAGATAAGAAAAGATAATGCATTCAGTCAATAAGTGAGGCAGATTATATTGTCTGAAAACAAAAATCAATACTCCCATCCTTTATGTTCTTCTACAGTGTAACCTCGCTACTCCCCAATCAAGAAATAGTCAGAATTCCCTTCCTCTTGAATTTGGACAACCTTACGATTATAGTGAGCAGTACAGTTTGACAAGAGTGATACTACGTGGCTACCAAAGGTAGATCATGTAAAACCATGTTGCTTCTTCTTAGTTGCCTTGTACTATCGGCTCTGCAGAAGCTTGCTTTAAGAACCAACTTCCATGTTGTAAGAAACCGCGTGCAGAAGCCATGCCTGCGTACCCACAGCGACAGCCCCAGTGAACGCAGTCTTCAATCCATCCCAGCCAGTGCCAGACATGTGAGTGAAGAAGGCGTCAGGCGACTACAGCCCCTAGTTATTCAAGTATTATCTGAATTCCTAAACCACAGAATGTGTGAGGAAAAAATTAAATGAAAGGTTTTATATCACTATGTTTGGGATGGTTTTCCCCATAGCTATGAGTAGAACAAACAGGAAACTACATAAAACGGGACACTCAGCAAATAAAAAAGAGCTCTAAAATTAGTGACATGCCCTAACTGGTGTGGCTCAGTGGGTTGGGCATTGCCCCACAAACCAAAGTCATTGGTTCCATTCCCTGTCAGGGCACATGACTGGGTTATGGGGCCAAGTCCCCAGTTGGGGGTGTGCAGGAGGCAACTGATTGATGTTTCTCTCATACATTGATGTTCCTCTCCCTCTCTTTCTCCCTCCCTTTTTGTCCCTCTAAAAATAAATAAAAATTTAAAAAAAATAATGGCATGATAGCAAAAATTGAAAAATTCAATGAAAGCATTAGAAAGTAAAGTTGAAGAAAACTCTCAGGGAGCCAAGCAAATAAGCAAACTGGTTGTATTACAAATGCAATTTGAAAAAGAATACAATGAGTGAGTAAGAGGTAATTACAAATAGTATTTGCCACTCATGTTCCATAATCCTAATGACCTCCTTTCCTGTTGTATTACAGTACTAAGTCTGTTTCTCAACGTGGTGAACCACAACAGTGAACAGATTTCTAAAGCACTGTGGAAACAAGGACAGGATTCCAGGAAAGATATCAGCAGAGTGGTGGCAAGCATGGACCACACGCACGCCCCGAAGTGGTTAAAATGCTCACCTATAACAAAGGGGTCAGCCGAGACGTTCTGTGCAGAGGCAACAGCAGTGGAGGCCTGGCTCCAGGGCCAACTCTGCTTTCCCCTGGGATGGCTCCTCATTCTTAAAATGCATTTCGCTTATAGCAATGAAAATGCTCAGATCATCCCCAAAAAGAACCAAAACACTCTTCTGGAAATCCCCGTTGCAAATGTAAGGTAAACAGTAAGTACACAAAGGCCATGCAAACTACACTGGATTTGTTGCTTATCCTCTGAATGCCTTTTCCTTGTCCACTCCACACACACACACACTTTAAATATTTGAGAATAACATCCAATGCTCTTTCTTTAAATACCCAATGATCACTTGAAAGGGTGCAGGAAGACCCAATAACTAATCTGAATCACTCATTTCCCCCAAAACCTAGAGATAATACATGAATGGAATCAAAAAAGGAAAGGGAGAAATGGGATGGAGGCACCAGCAGCAGCAGACACCATGCATCAGAATGAACTTGCAGAGGTCCCTTCCTTCCCAGAGCCACCTCCTTTGCCTGTCATCTGTGTCCCTAGGCAATCAGAGTGGGGCCTCTGGCTGAAGAAGCAGGGCTGGAAGAAGACACTGGCTCCAGCTCAGTATTCAGGCAAAGATGGAAATGAGGAAATGTGGGGTTAGAGCAGGTCAATTCAGTGGGATTCTATGATTATATGTCCTTAAAACTTAATATTTGTGCTTTCCACAGCAAAAAAAGAAGTCACACTCATCCCATTAGTACTAATGCTTTCTTAACATCCTTATTGCAACTTCTCTTTAACATAAAATTTAGTGCTAGAAATATATATATGGATTTACCCATACAACTTTTATGCACTCTCCTGAAAGTTAAAGAATGCCATCATTGTACTGAAATATCAGAATAAGCATGGATACACATACAATGGACTCTTGTTTAGCTTTAGAAAGGAAAAAAATGCTGATACATGCTACAACATGGATAACTGAAGGCATTACGACAAGTGAAATAAGCCAGTCACAAAAACACAAATACTATATAATTCTACTTAGATGAGGTAACTAGAGTAATCAAATTCATAGGAATAGAATGTGTAATAGAGATTACTGGGGGCTGGGGGAAGAGAAGTTATTGTTTAATGAGTACAAGGATTTTTGTTTAGGATGATAAAAGGTTCTGGAAATGGAGAGGGGTGATAGTTGCACAACATCGTATATATTCTTAGTATCACTGACTTTTCTCTGACTTCATCAGAGACACAGTTTTACCCTCAAGGGCTATTTTTTTTTTATTCTCGTTATGACTTGAGAAAGATGTAGCTAGCTATGACTTTGCTAGATACCTTCAGAGTTGGTGGGCACAGTCAGACAAACAGTATTGCTTAGAAGAAGCTTTTAAAATTATTTAAGACAGACATTAACATATATATGTCTATGTATACACACACACACACACACACACACACACATACAAGTAAGATCCCAGGTTGTCTGGAAACAAAGAAAAAAGGGGGATAAGGGCCTTTTCGAGTTTGGTGCCATAAACATTTTTAGCTAAACAATGATCATCTGTCTGGTTTCTCAAAGATTAGAAAGTTTCTTCCTTTTTTAAGAAAGTCCTCTTAAAGTCTTGTAGTAAGTCCTCTGAAGGCTGTAGAGCTCATTTGCAGAGGCTGACCTTGATAAACTCAAATGGAAATGTATCTATTTATACACACACAAAAACAATTTTTTTTAAGGAATCCCATTACCATTGCATGCCAAAAATGATCATAAAGATCTCACTGCTCACGTCAAAATTCCAGACGGAAGAGTAGTAAATTTTTTTCTTTCTTTTTTATAAAATTTTAATCTAATACTAGGAAGTTTATAATACAGAATAGAGCACCATAGTTTTATGGAAATAGAATTTTACATATGAAAGGTATATTAAAATTCATTTCGTCCAATCTTAAAGACATTGGGGCCTAGAGATTACATGGATGGCAAGGCCACAGGCCAAGAACAATCCTTTAGCAATAGTATACCCTCCTCACTGCATGGGTAGTGATTTAAAAAACCTATAAAGCACTAGCACAGTGACTGGCACAAAATAGTTGCTCAATGAGCAGGAGTTATCGCCATCACCTCCCTTTTCAGCACTTAATTCCACATAACCATCTCTGTGAACAAATCCATGCATGTGGTTGGGGAACTCCTAGTGATGGGGGTCTAGTCTTAGGCTTCTTACCCTCCCCCATCTACTCACACTGCTTCCTGGGCCCAGCACAGGCTTATTCAATGGGAAGTCCAAGTATTTCAAAATCCACTCCCTTGTTCCCCCAACATATAGAGAAGTATCTTGAATGCTTTTTGTTAAATGCGCCCTCCAGCTCATAGGCTTTCCCAGATGAGGACACTAAAGTACAAGACTTAAATGCTCCCAATTATAGTGTGCCAGGGGCAGTGCCATGAAGTCAGAGCATTCTACGTTGGGTCTTCGAAGATATCGGTACAGAAACCCAAAATGACTGGCCTCCTACTGAGTGGCTCTCATCCTGTCTTCATGATTGACCTTACCTTTCCTAGCCTTTCTGCACTTCCGTCTCCGTGCCTGTGCACAAGAGGGGTTGAATTCAGTTAGTCCCCAACTGCTGAGTGACAAAGCACTGCTATTGCTCAGCAAAGGGGTGATG
The DNA here is from genome assembly GCF_021234165.1 of Pteronotus mesoamericanus. NCBI lineage: Eukaryota > Metazoa > Chordata > Mammalia > Chiroptera > Mormoopidae > Pteronotus > Pteronotus mesoamericanus. Next base: position 10,460,138 of record NW_026555245.1, read on the forward strand.
GACAGGGACCGGGGAAGCTAAGTGTCAGGAGAGTGGAGGATGATGGGGGAGTCTTGCTACAGGACAAAATACTAATCAGACTGTATTTCCACAAGTCTGTGAGGGGTTTGGGGCAGGCCTCCCCAAGATGTGCCACTTTGGCATGTGAATTATTTTGAGCTGAAGGCAAATGGAGACGTCACAGACTCCTGAGAAACCTTTATCTCTCCCTTAAAGAATTTAAATTAGGGGACTTGCCTGTAATATGCATTATCACAAGATTATATTTTATGACTTATCTATAGGGCCAGACAAAATACCTAATTAGTGGGCATCTGTTCTTCTTCCTCCTTTCTAAAGCTCTAAAGTGCCCTACCTCATCCCTAGCTCACAATACCATATAAACACCTCATTTCCCCTTTCTGTCTCTGAATCTCTTATGTATGTGAGGTCTCTAGCTCTTGTGTGTGTGCGCATGCGTGTGTGCCCATGTGTGTGTGTGTATGTGTTTCCCATATGTACATATATAATTAAATGTGTTCGTTTTTTCTTTTTAATCTGTCTTTTGATTGTTAAACCAGCAGGAAGAACCCAGAAAGGTTGAAGAACATTTCTTCTTCCCTCACATCTGAGAACTTAACTTTTCCTTACATTGACATTGTTTAAATTGATAGGCAGTTGATGCACTCATATAATGCGTTCATTACTACAATGGTGTGCTTTTTAAAAAAATTTCCTTAAAAGTTGATATTAAATTGATGGTGCTTTCATAATCAAAGTTATCTCAGAATTAAGGAAATTGTTGTTTTTTTTTTTTTAAAGATTTTATTTATTTTTAGAGAGGGAAAGGGAGGGAGAAAGAGAGAAACATCAATGTGTGGTTGCATCTTGCGTGCCCCCTACCGGGGACCTGGCCTGCAACCCGGACATGTGTCCTGCATTGGGAATCGAACCACAGACCCTTTGGTTCTCAGGCCAGCACTCAATCCACTGAGCCACACCAGCCAGGTCAGGAAATTGTTAATATTGGTAGTTAGCACATACTTTGCCAAGCATTTTACAAATATTTTCACATACTTTGCCAAGCATTTTACATACATTTTCTCTTCAATTTGCACAACTCTGTGAGTAGCTATTTTTATTCCCAGTTAGCAGTAAGGAAACTGAGGCTTTAGCTGCTTTGAAAGTGGTCATTCCTTCCAGTTTACCAGCAAGAAAGAAGTGGGGTGGGGTTCAAGACAGAGCTGACTCCCCAGGAGACAGAGGGGACAGGGCAGTCTCACTTCCTAGCCAAGAACAACACTGGATCCAGCTATTACCACCTGTGAATTATACCTCACTCCATCCCCTAACCTTTCAAGGAGCCTCAAAATCTCCCAAATCTCCCTGAGGGTATAAATTCGACAAACTCCCCTCCTGAAGGATTCAGCCCTAAGATACATCACAGCAACTTCTTTAACCCTCAAAGACCCATTTGTGTTCTGAGCTCTAAATGTTACCTTTAAGAAGCTTCACTTGAGTAGCAAACTTTAATATTTTCATTTTACCTAAATTACATTTAGGCATACTTGTTGAATTTAAATTAATTGCCAAAGCCAAGAATGAAGAATTACGTGTCATGACATGAAAAAATGTTCTGGAGATGAAACAGCATTCAGAGATGAGTTGCATTTTAGTCTGTACAGAATAAAATAAAACAAGCCTCCAAATAAATTGTAAATGTGCAGTGGAAAAATTTGAAGAACACACATCCTAAACTATTTAGTGATCATCTTTTTATTTGGAGGGTGGGGGAAGGCAGGTATTTATTCAAGCATCTTCATACTGTTTGAATTTTTAGTTTTCACTTCAGGAATTCTTTTTAATTGCAAATTGAGATAAAATGGTCCCAATGCTCCAAAATAAGCTCCAGCAAAATATGTTTGCAAAGCATGAAAGGTAATTTCCAAACAAACAAAAAGCCATTTACAGCCCCAGTCCAGGAACACTACTGACTTAAATTTGTGCTCAGGTTGAATAGCAGCAGGGATTTGGTTTTCTATTTTGCTTTTTCCATTTAACAGATATCAAAGCGTCATTTTTTTTAATGCCACAATTAGCTTGTGCCTCATGGTTAGATACCAAGGGTATTTCCAAATATATTGTTATAAACGAGCTATTTTGAATATACTCATAGCTTTATTTGCTTCAGGCTCTTTAAAGGATTTCCTTGGGATTCCCAGGAGAGGGATTCTTGGGTCAAAATATATAAATTTTCTAGGCTCTTGACTGCCTTCCAAATGTTTGAGTACCATTTTCTCTACAGTTAGTATAATTATCTTAATTATGTACTACATATTTATATACCATATAATTATTTTCATCAATATTGCAACAGTAAAATTGTAAATCACTGAGGTTTCATCCTTTGTTTTTTTTTATTGCTAGTAGCTCAGTATTTTCTGTTAATTATGATTACAGGTAAGAGGAAGGAAGGTTTGTTAGCAATGGTTTCAGTTCTGGGGCCAGACAGCCCAGCTCAGAAACTGGGACCATTATCCACAAACTTGGGCCTCTCTCCAAGCTTCAGCTTCTTCACTGGCTAAAAAAATTAATTAATTAATTTTAAGAGATTGAATTGGGATAGAGATCATACATATCTTAGTTTTGATAAAGAATAAGTGAGTCAACCTGTAATGTGCTTACACTGTATTTGACACATAAGGAACCCAAAGGATCATGAGCAATTTATTCATTATTATTGTTTATATTTTTTCTTGTCTGGACTTTGTTCAAATTTTTTTAAAGATTTTATTTTTATTTATTTTTAGAGAGAGGGGAAGGAAAGGAGAAAGGGAGAGAAACATTGATGTGCGAGAGAAACATCAATTGGTTGCTTCTTGTAGGTCCCCAAATAGGGACCTGGCCTACAACCCAGGCATGTGTGCCCTGACTGGGAATTGAACCAGAGACCTTTCAGTTTGCAGTCCAGTGCTCAGTCCACAAAACAACATCAGCCAGTGCTCAAACCTTTATGTATAAAGGTAACTATTCAGACCCCTAAAATGAGAAACTGTATTTCAGTTTACTAATATCTGTATACACAAAATTTAATTCCACACCAAGCATCTATTATACAAAACACAATCCTGCGTTCTGGGGGAAAAACACAGTTATAAATAATGCCTCTCCCAAGTATCAAGGGATCCCCACAATACTTATTTGCTGAGCTTTCTGAGGGAAAATATAGGTTTGGTCAATATAATTAAAAATTATTTTTGGAACAATGTGTCTATTGTAGAGCAGAAAGGAACTTGGGAGAACATCTAGTCCTGCTAGAAACAGTTCTGGGGGAAGTTACTAAGTCACAGGGGTGGGGTGGGTTCTGTGATCCAATATTAAGGGAAATGTGGTCATAAAGAAAAACAGAATTCTGCACTCACGGGTCCCTATTGCTTAGCCTTTAAGACAATAATGCTCACTGTGAATAAAGACAGGGACATGGTATTCAGCATTTCTGAAACTGACTTGATCAAGAAAATATTTTAGGGAGAGGAGACTATTACCAGACCGTAAGGGAAAACTTCATCTAGTTCCAAGACCCTCTCTCCTCTGTAACTCATGAGGAAGATGGAAGCCAGGGTGGGTGCAAATGACTATTCTAAAGGTCAACAATGAGTGAAAGGCTGATGCTAACCAGAGCCTCAAACTTCGCCCAGTCAAGATGCGTCCTTTCACAGGGTATTACTGCATTGCCTCAACTTCGTTCTTATTTGTTTTCCGAGGCGGCGGAGTGGTGGGAGAGGGGTGTTGGGAAGGCTGCCCAAAGAACCCCCCCGCAAGAAATCTGACATTCCTTTGCGGTCGATGTCCATCAAATATTGCTTCCCTTTTTCCCACTCACTCTTTTAATACAGGTCAAATTTCATAACCAAAAAGAAAAAAAAAGAGGAAAAGAAAAAATAAATACCTGTATGGGTCAAATATAAAATCTAACGTATTTTTTTAAATAAATATTTACTCTTTATTTTTAACTCCTTCCAAAAAAAAAAAAAAATGGTATTACTGAGCATGATCAATCTACCTTGTAAAGCTGACTTTTGCTGTGTTCCAAAAATCACATCCACCATCAAACAATGGTCCCTTCCCTAAAGGGTCCAATTTGACACAGAAGACAATCATCAAAATGGTCAGAAATGTCTGTGGATCCCAAACAAGTGTTTACTTTGAAGGCACTTCATTCTGTACATGTTTTTTCAAATCCTGTATTTTTAATAACAAATGCCTCCTACTTTCAGGGAATTCAAAAGTTTTTTGATTAAAGGTGATCAAAACAGCACTATGAAGTTGTCTATAAGGTGCTTTTAAAGTACTTCCGCATACCAGTAAGCTGTGTGTTTAGGTCTCATCTATACACTCGGGGCTGGGAGGCTAAGAGCTTCGAACCGGATCACATTCCTGGGGCAGCCACACCCCAGATGGAGCTGCTACGGTACAGGTGCCTCAGGCACTTGCACTGCAAACCAGAGGTTTTGTTTAACTACCAGGAGCGTTATAACTGGAACTTCCTAGGTGATTGTAATGACTTTGATTAGCATAAGATGTGAGAACAGAGTGAAAGGAGAAGAGATCAGGCGCTCCATCTACGTGGATGGGTTAGGGACATTCTAGAGGCAGTCCTGAATGTACATCAAAAGAACAAACAAGTCTGTCAAGTCCAATAGCCTGGGCTGGTGTCCTAGGTGCACACCTGGGTACAGCTGCTGATTCTAGAAAATTCATGTTTATCTGATTCCAGCCCAATGGTCAGCTGACTCCTGCTGCTAGAATGATGACAGGGCGCCTCCCATGAACCTTGGGTGCGAGATACAGCCAGAGCTCCCAGGCAGAGTTGACCTGAGACTTACTTGCCCAGGAGACGGTGGCCCTTCCCAACCTGTTTCCCACAAGGCCCAAACTGGCTTGTGCCGGTTCATGGACTGACCATATGATTTTCTGGAACTTCCTTTTTAAAAGAGACTTATTTAAAGGAAGTTTAACATACACATTCAAAAGATACCACACACAAGCACTGTATTCATTACTTTTCGGAGTTTGAACACTTATTTTTACTCTAGTAGCAATTTTATTTTCAACTAAATGAAGAACAAGAGCATATTATGGGTAGAAAGAAGGGTGCTCTACTGTTTGTCTAATTGAAACAAAATGCTGGAATACACTGAGCTTGGAAGCAGGCTCAAAGTAACTGTGAAGAGTTTTTGAAAATAATGAAGCATATATAATATACTGCTCTTATTATAAATATTAACTATTTGTAGAGAGCAAGAAGTTCTGTACCGTAAGTGATTAAACTAGCAAGTTCATGTCCTCTTTCCTCCATCTTTTTGCTTTGTAATGTACATAACTTATAGTAGTACAAATTTACAATAGTACATAAAATATTTAAAGAAATACACGTATATTGAGGGTACTTCCTCTAAGCTCATTGTTTGCACTAAAAATTTTGCAAACTTATCATTAAAACTTTTGAGTCAAAGTACCTTCAATAGATACATTACAGCTATGAAAATTTGAGATCTGGCTCTCCTCCTAACTTCAATCTAAAACTGCCTCTTCCCTACTACCTAAATCTTGATAATTAGTTTTCAATCTACCAAATAGGAAGAAGTGTCATGGTAAATTTAGATGGTAAGTTTCAATGACCTGTTCCTTGTCCTTGCAAATTACTCAGTAAGTGTTACCTTTTTTATAAATTAACAAATGGATTCAAAACTCACTGATACTCCTCACTTGAAACATTGTAATAGACAGTTCTGTTCCCAAGTTTTTAAAGGTTTTTTTAAAAAAGAGTTTTGATAAATCACCCATGTACCATATTTCTTGGCAACATGCTCACATTACTATGAAAACATTCTCCAATAGCCTTTCCGTAACAAAAATTTGTTTTGAAAAGCAGTCATTCTCCCTTATTGTGAGACCTGCACATTTATCTGGGAGTGTTCCTTTCCCCAAAGTATCTGTGACTACTGATAGGCAGAGCAAACACTGAAAAACAGGCAGCAAATTTGGAAAGCTCTTTTTATTAAAGAAAAAGCTGACACCTGTAAACTCAACTGCTCATAGGTGCTGCCCACAAGAGAAGCAGCAACGCTCTGGACAGTGTATAAAATGGCCAGGCTTCCTCCTAGAGCATTACAAAGGGCTGGGCAGTTTCTACCGCCTGCAGCATCGATTCTCATGTCATGACCTACATCCCAAGAGGCGACTGTGGAACTTCAGCTCGCCTGGCTGAATGGAGAGGGCGGGAAAGAATCAATGTCTCAGTGTGCCTGTAACCCACTTAGGAACAAGTCTAAATATGCCAGATGAGAGATGCTCTCATTTAAAGCCTTTCTGTTTATAAAATTAAAATAATTCAATAACATCTGGTACTTTTTAAATGGTAAGACTTCGCAATATGTTTAACAACAAGGTGAGGGGGTCCCACCTGGGCCAGGAATTTCCACCTCCTTCTGCACCTCAGGAAATCACACTCACATTACAGGACAGAGGACTGAGGAGGTACCAATGGCCTTTATTTATTAATTTCATTCTTAAATGCTTATAAAATTACAAATAGAAGATCTTGTACTTTCTTCCAACCTTCCAAAAGATTTTCATTCACATCCTGCTTTGGACTCCAATGTATCTGATTCACAATGATCTCAATCTTATTTTCATACACAGTTGGCAAACACAGTAAACGCCACGCAACAAGCCAGGGCTCCACAGGACAGAATGGCTTTAACAGGTCTCAGGGCCACCCCCCTCCACCTGCCCCGGGTGAGTGGTTCTAACCTTGGCTCTATATTGAAACTACCAAGAAGCCTTCAAGAAGTGCCAATACCTGAGTTCCCCTACCAGAGACATGGTAGAATGGGTCTGAACCTTGACCTGAATGGCAGGAACTTTAAAAGCTCCTAATGTATAGCCAACGTTGAGAACCTGGACTCACGAGGCTGTGTGGTGAGGGGGCAGTTTGAAAATGCCCCTCCCCTCTAGAAGCCTCCCCTTCTAGGGGCTTTGATGCACGTCAGAGGAGTAAGCTCTCAGCTGAGCATTACTGCCTTTAGTCTTCAAGGGCAAGGTCAGAGGTAGGAAACGACTGCAGAAAAGATGGTGAGAGGCTATTTCGGGTGTACAGGGCTGAGCTGTTTTCATGACACTTCTGACACCAAATGGGTATCCAACCGTCCAATTCACTTCTGTCACTCGCTCCCCAAGAGTTAGTGCGGACCCCACAGACTAAGGAATCAGTCACATTCAGGACACTCCCCTTCGGATGTCAACAGAAAATGGGGTGCCCATTATCAACCCTTACGGTCAGAAAAATTTGATAGGACTCCTGAAAACACGTGACCACTAATACCAGTGTATTAGAAAGGATAAGATTCAGGAACAGCCAAATGGAACGGCTACACAGGGCGCAGTACGGGGAAAGGGCACAGGGCTCCCGTGCCCTCTCATTGCACACCCCGCTCTCAGCCCTTGAGGTGTCGTAGACCCAGCAAGAAGCTCTGCAAGTGTGACTGTTCGAGAGTTTTCATGACCCAGCTTCTAGGTATCCCCTCCCCTTTCCAGAGGTTGGTGTGTGGGGCCAACAGTCCCAACCCTCTTATCTGATGACCAACCCCATCCTGGGGCTCCCTTGGGGACCCCACACCTAAGTCACCTCATTAGCATAAACTCAGATGTGGAAAGGGGCTCCTTTATGAATAACAAGAGATGTTCCTGTCACTCCTATCACTCAGGAAATTCCAAGGGTTTTAGAAGTTCTGTGTCAGGAACCAGGAACAAAGATCAAATATATCATAATGGCTAACCCTAGTTGCAATGAACACCATTTGTAATACTTTCCAATATGCTTACTGGAACGTTGGGCACTAGAAAATGTTCGATAAATATTGGTTGGCAAAATACCTGACTTCACACGCAAACACACCAGACTCAGCAGATGTTTGTGTTTTCTCCTTCAGAGAAATGAGAAGTCCTCGAAATTCCAGTCCCCAAATCTAACACATCTTTACCTATCCTTTCTCTTTCTCTTTTCATCAAAGACCAATGCCCTCACTTGAACTCTGGAATCTTTCACTTTCACCTTCTCTGAAACCTGAACATATCACTTATTTCTTTTTTAAAAAAATATATTTTATTGATTATGCTATTACAGTTGTCCCAATTTCCCCTTCTTTGCCCCCCCCCACCTGGTACCCCTCTTCCCTCCAGCAGTCTCCCCTTAGTTCATGTCCATGGGTCGTGCATGTAAGTTCTTGGGCTTCTCCATTTCCTATACTGTTCTTAACATCCCCCTGTCTATTTTGTACCTACCAATTATGCTTCTTAATCCCTGAACCTTTTCCCCCATCCAGCTGGTAATCCTCGAAATGATCTCCTTATCTGTTGATTCTGTTCCTGTTCTGCTTGTTTGCTTAGTTTGGTTTTTTAGATTCAGTTGTTAATTTGTTGCCCTTTTAATGTTCATAGTTTTGGTCTTCTTTTTCTTAAATAAGTCCTTTTAACATTTCACATAATAATGACTTGGTGATGATGAACTCCTTTAGCTTTACCTTATCTGGGAAGCATTTGATCTGTCCTTCCATTCTTAATGATAGCTTTGCTGGATAGATTAACCGAAGTTGTAGGTCCTTGCTTTTCATCACGTTGAATATTTTTTGCCAGTCCTTTCTTGCCTGCAAAGTTTCTTTTGAGAAATCAGTAGACAGTCTTGTGGGAACTCCGTTATAGGTGACTCTGCTTTTCTCTTGCTGATTTTAAGATTCTCTCTTTATCTTTAACCTTTGGCATTTTAATTTTGATGTGTCTTGGCGCTGTCCTTTTTGGGTCCAACTTTTTGGGGACTCTCTGTGCTTCCTGAACTTGTGTGTCTATTTCCTTCATCAAATTAGTGAAGTTTTCTCTCATTATTTTTAAAAATAAGTTTTCAATTTCTTGCTCTTCCTCTTTGCCTTCTGGCACCCCTATGATTTGGTTGTTGGTGTGTTTAAAAGTTGTCCCAGAGGATCCTAAGCTTATCCTCATTTTTTTGAATTCTTTTTTCTTCCTGCTGTTCCAATTGAATGCTTTTTTCTTCCTCGTGTTCCAAATCATTGATTTGATTCTCAGCTTCATCCTCTCCACTGTTGGGTCCCAGTAGATTTTTCTTTATTTATCTAGTGTAACCTTCATTTCTTCCCTTATGTTTTTGCTGTACTCAGTGATTTCTTTTGAGCATCCTGATCACCAGTGTTTTGAACTCTGCATCTGATAGGTTGGTTATCTCTGTTTCATTTAGTTCTTTTTCTGGGGTCTTGTTCTGTTCTTTCATTTGGGACATGTTTCTTTGTCTCCTCAATTCATCAGCCTTCCTGTATTTGTTTCTATGTATTAGGTAGAGCTGCTTTGACTCCCTGTCTTAGAAAAGGCACCTATAAATTGTGTGGGGCGGAGCCTTAGGTAATAGCCAGGGCAGGGCAACCCACTTCACCACTTTGTGACTCTGTGTGGAAGAAGGGCTCGGAGAGGGGACAATGATGTGCTGCCTGGCTTTTGGAGATTTGCCCAGCACTCGCCCCATTTCCAGTCACTTCACTCACTTCTGGCACGCAACTGATGCCCTTCCAGCTACTGCCATGCTGGTGAATCCCACAGTGAGTAGGTTTGCGTAACTTCTAAGTCCATGTGGGCCCTTTAAATGGACTCTCTTGAAAATCTAGCAGTTTCTTCCACCACCCCAACACCCACTGATTTTTACAGCCAGAAGTTATGGGGATTTGTCTTCCGGCAATGGAACCCTGGGCTGTGCAGTCTGGCCTGGGGCTGGAATCATTTCCTCCCAAGGTATCACTCCTGATTTTTATCCATCAAACATGAGTATGGGACTACCTGTTCCACTGCCGCTGCCGCCTCTCCACACCACACTACATCTCCATACCTCTCGGCCCGTCTCCACAACTCCACCCCTCCTACCTGTCTGGATGCACGTGGCTTCTTAAATCCTTGGTTGTCGGACTTCCATGCAGCTCAATTTTCTAACAGTTATGATTGTTATTTATTTTGAGATATAGTTGTAATTCTCTCTGTGGTTGCATGAGGAAGTGAAGTGTGTCTACCTACACCTCCATCTTAACAGGAAGTCCTATCATTTATTTCTCCTGCCCAAATCTTTAACCTTATCCTCTCTACCAGAAACTTCCCAGCAATAATAGATCACGTTCAAGTCTCACCAATCTCAAGTGGGGTAAAAAAGTTCCTCCCTCTCCTGCATGCATATTTTGCTTCTAAGTAGCCTTAACCAGCTTCTCCTCTTCCAAATACAATGATTTTACTGTCTGGGGCCAGCCCTTTGTCTGCTTATCTGATACCCCAATTTGGATAATCTTTTTTTATATGCATGAGTATTTTTATGCGACAGCTCCCAAACATGTATTTCCACCAATTGTCTACTCCTTGATTCCACTTAGATTTCTCCAAGCAAACATGTCAAGTGATTTATCTCCCTCTACCACCTCTTGCCAACCTGCTCCTCCCCCAGTGTTCTCTGACACTATAAATGCTTTCAGCATTCTGTCCCACTCAGTAATTTATGCCAGAAACTTTTGAATCATCCTTGATACCTCCCTCTCCATCAACTACAGCCAAATAACCACTACCTTCTTACTGAGTTTAACTACAAACTCAATCTCTGTGTCCCCGACAGATTCGGCATCACCACACCATCTCTGGGCGGCAGGAAAAGCCTCTGCACTCTTCGCCCACACCCCATTCTCCCCCTCCCAGCGTGGCCGCAAAGAATTGCACAGGCTATGCCTGTGCAAAGTGACTGGCTCAGGGGGCTGAAGCCTTTGACCTGGACTAGTTGGGACAAAGCAGGACATCTCTTCTAATTGGTCTACCTAGAAGGGAAACCTTTTTCTAGTTTGCACAAAGGCACTGTGTATGCCAACCAGACCTGCCCCTCCAAACCCTTCTCCCCACAGCAACGGTGATCATTTTAAAAACCCAAACCCAATCACTTCATTTCCCATGTAAAACCATTCAATGGGTTCCCATCACCTTTTTGATAAAGTCCAAAATCCTCAAAATGACCCAAGAGACCTCACCCCAGCCCACACTCCTGCCTTGTTCTCAACCCTTTCAGCCTAGAACATCGACCTCTAAGTCATCTATGTCCTACTCATTTTTCAGGTCTCATTTTGAATACCTATTTTTAGGGAGACCTACCCTAAGTAATCCTTTCCCCTAAACTAGGTTAGGTCCCCAGATGAAATGCTCTGTGGACAACTTAGGCTTTCCTGAATTCTAGTTATAACGTGATAGCCTGTGTGACTATGTGCTCGTCAGTACCCTCCCTGCCAGCCACTAGGCTAGAGTGCTCATAAAGGCAAGGTGTTCCATCCTGTTCCCAGGTGTAGTCCCAGAGCTGACAACAAGTGGCATCTAACAGGTGCACAGTAAACAGCTGTTCAATGAATGCATAAATAGGTCACTCAGATATGCAGGACCCTCACAATTTGGCTACCTCTTTAACAAAATAAAGATAATCGTGAGAGATTTCTTAGTATATTTAGTGCATTGATTACCAAATACATGCAGGATTCCTGATTGGAAATATCAGTATAATCAATACATCAGAAACTCTGGGTGTTTTGTGGTAGCAGTAACATTTCCTTCTTTGGATTTGCATTTGTGACCACAATCCTCTTTTGAGCTGTGGACGAAGAGTTTTACCAAGGCCAGCTTCATCGGTTTGTGCAGTCACATAGGACCCTGAACTTTGCTTAATGTTCCTGTCTGTCGCCATCTTGAAATTCTTAATAAGTTTTAAACAAGGGGCCTCACAAATTATGTAACCTATTCTGAGTCTTACAAATTAGTTTGATTTCTAGAAGGGACCCAATGGAGAGTCAATCTCTAGCTAAGGATGCCTCTTTAATAACTAGGGCTGTGTTTTTAGTCTCCCAAGCTTAAGGTCTAAACAAAGAGTGTCATAGTTTGAGGACATTTCTTCTTTAGATATGTTACCATATATTATATAGGGGTCTCTTTCATAAAATTAGGATTTTTCAGACTACAGAAATACATGATTGTCTTAGTTCTTACTGTTAGGAAAAAAGCCATTTAATTTTTCCTAGATCTACCATATTTGCCATGTAGAAGGCACACTTTTTTTGCCCAGATTTTTGAGGGAAAAATAAGGATGTGAATTACACATGGGTAGAGCCTAAAACACCTTGCCTCTGTTCTTGTGTTTTGTAATTATTTGTTGCATAAAATTTCTTGCACCATAATATGTTCAAAATAAATGCTTAAATTCCTTTATAATACAAAACACAAGTATCTAAATGTAAATAAATAAATAATTTATTTAAAAAATTTAAACAAAGGATTTTTTTCCCTGAAAGTCTGGGCCACAAATTGGTGTGCATTATACATGGGAGCACATTATACATGGCAAAATGCAATAAATTCTAGTCTGAACATGGTTTATACCAGGGGTGCCCAACCCACGGCCCATGGGCCACATGTGGCCCAGGATGGCTATGAATGTGGTCCAACACAAAATCATAAATTTACTTAAAACATTCTTTAGTTTTATTACTACATTTTGTACTAAGTTTTAGTACTTAGATATGTGCATTTTCTATACTAGTGATCACAAACTTGGGACCTGCTTGATAATATTAAAACATTATCAAAAGGGCCACTGCATAATTAGGGTTATTATGCTTATCTGTGGTGGTGGATATCATGAAAATTATGCGTGGACCTTTTTATTTGCTTACCAGTTTTCATTAATATTTCTGCAATTAACATGTGTCCCAAGACAATATTTCTTCTTCCAGTGTTGCCCAGAGATGCGAAAAGTTTGCACGCCCCTATTTTATGCTGTCTCATTATTAAAATTTTTGCTTAGAATTTTTTGTTTGGGGTTCTAATATCAGAGATTATGTCCATTTCCCCAAATCAACAGGCACGGTCCACTGATATTCCACCACATTTTTTTTTTAAATGGGAGGACATAAAATATATTAAAAAGAGAAAAATGAAAACTACTCTAGAATTCCTTCTTAGTTTCCAACATTTTAAACTGTAAAAATTTAATAACTATATCAAAATTTCTTTGGAGATAAAATCTGGCTGGCCACACACGGCCATTCACAAGGAACACTTGTTGAGTCATCATTATTGTAAAAATATTTTTAAATGTCAGATGTTTGGTTAAACTTTACAAAGAGCCCCTTTAATCATTAGAAGTTCGATGTTAATTGCATTTACTTAATGTTTAATTCACAAATGTCTACAGCATTTTAAATATTGGCTTTTTTTCCCCTCAACTGTGTGACTTTGTGTAGCAGGGGACATTTGGCAATGCCTGGGGACATTTTTGGTTGTTATAACTGGAGGGAAGGGACTACTGGCATCTAGTGGGTAGAGGCCATGAAAGCTGCTACACATCTTGCAACGCACAGGACAGTCTCCACAACGCAGGGTTATCTGGCCAATGTGTCAAAAGTACCAAAGTTGAGAAACCTTGGTCTAAATATACATGGCATTTGCCACAAATGGCCAACAAGGAAACATGACAACCATTAGCCATGCATCCTGTGTCAAAGCCAATGTGGTTAAGAATATAGTCCCCAGGAGAAACACTCTTGATTTATATGAACAGCCATTTGGGAACTGATTTATATGAGTAGTCATTTGGAAACCACCTTTTTAAGGTAGAGAGTTAGGTATTTGACACCCTGAGCTAGAACCATAATACATTTTTCATTAGATTAAATATTAAAATAGTGACACAATTCCCTGGGTGGCCCATAAAGGACTCAATGCAGTGGAAATAATGTATGACATGAATCAAAAGAGATCATTTTCTGGGTAGATAAAACAACTATGGGACATTTACACAATGGAATACTGCTTGGCTGTAAAAAGAAAAAGTTTTACCCTTTACAACAGGATGGATGGACCTGGAGAACACTGTGCTAAGTAAAATAAGCCAGTCAGAGAAAGACAAGTACCATATGATTTCACTCATATGTGGAATCTAATGGACAAACTGAACTAACAAGCAAAACAGAGACAGACTCATAGATAGAGAGCAGATGACAGCTAAGCGGGGGAGGGACTGACCAAAAAAAAAAAGGACTCATGGACAGGAACAATACTGTGGTAACTGTGGAGGCGGAAGGTGGGGGTGGGGGGGAGGGCAGTATAAGGGGACTAAACGGTAAAGGAAAAAAAAAACAATACACAAAAAGAGATCATTAGTGTTAATTTGTTTCCTACCACCTCATTTCATGAAAAATGTACATTACTCACATGATTCAGAGGTCAGAATTTTTCATTTGCCTGAGAATGTAATTACCAGGTATGGCAGTTTCTCAGACAGACATTTGAAAATGGATGATGCCCCTGGCTGGGTAGCTCAGTTGGTTAGAGAGCCATTCTATACATACACCAAGGTTGTGGTTCAATTCCCAGTCAGGGCATCTACAAGAATCAACCAATGAATTCACAAATAAGTGGAACAACTAAGATTGATGTCTCTCTCTTGATCTCTCAAATTAATCAATAAAATTTTTTACAAAATGAATGATGCACTAACCAAATTTGATTTGATCCCTTGTGTTTAAAAAAAGAAAAAGTTGAGTCAATATTTATATTAAATCAAGTTATGCATTTTTTTTAAATAAAATTTTTTCAGCTATTTTTGGGGAAGGAAGAAAAAAAGCTCTGGCCAAACTAGGCCAGAATTCTTAAATGGTTATGTGGAGGAAATGGCTGATAACCCAGATTTTAGCAAGTCCTCTGGAGGTCACCAGAGACCAACCATGTCCCATTTACCTCTCTGGTGCATTATTTTAGTCCCTGTAGATAGTTGATTTTGTAGATGGTTAATAATTCTCAGGGAAAACATCTTTCTTAGTGTTTAGCAACTAAATTACAAATGGGAAAGAAGCAACTCATGACTAGAAGTAGTCCTATAATCAAGAATGAACTACAATTAGTGAAGGAAGGAATCCAGTATATACCGTATTTTGCCATGTATGATGCGCACCCACATTTTTGTGCACATTAGACATACGACTATTATGCCCATTATACCCATGGTATGTAATCATTATACCCATGTATAATGTACATCATTATTTTTCCCTTAAAAGTTTGGGCAAAAAGTACATATTATACATGGCAAAATATGGTATTCTGGGCCAAGGAATATCACTGTCAATAGCCTTTATTTATTGATTTTGTGTTCTTAAATGCTTATAAAATTACAAATAGAAGATCTTGTACTTTCTTCCAACCTTCCAAAAGATTTTCATTCACATCCTGCTTTGGACTCCAATGTATCTGATTCACAATGATCTCAATCTTATTTTCATACACAGTTGGCAAACAGAGTAAACGCCACGCAACAAGCCAGGGCTCCACAGGACAGAATGGCTTTAACAGGTCTCAGGGCCACCCCCCTCCACCTGCCCCGGGTGAGTGGTTCTAACCTTGGCTCTATATTGAAACTACCAAGAAGCCTTCAAGAAGTGCCAATACCTGAGTTCCCCTACCAGAGACATGGTAGAATGGGTCTGAACCTTGACCTGAATGGCAGGAACTTTAAAAGCTCCTAATGTATAGCCAACGTTGAGAACCTGGACTCACGAGGCTGTGTGGTGAGGGGGCAGTTTGAAAATGCCCCTCCCCTCTAGAAGCCTCCCCTTCTAGGGGCTTTGATGCACGTCAGAGGAGTAAGCTCTCAAACTGAGCATTACTGCCTTTAGTCTTCAAGGGCAAGGTCAGAGGTAGGAAACGACTGCAGAAAAGATGGTGAGAGGCTATTTCGGGTGTACAGGGCTGAGCTGTTTTCATGACACTTCTGACACCAAATGGGTATCCAACCGTCCAATTCACTTCTGTCACTCGCTCCCCAAGAGTTAGTGCGGACCCCACAGACTAAGGAATCAGTCACATTCAGGACACTCCCCTTCGGATGTCAACAGAAAATGGGGTGCCCATTATCAACCCTTACGGTCAGAAAAATTTGATAGGACTCCTGAAAACACGTGACCACTAATACCAGTGTATTAGAAAGGATAAGATTCAGGAACAGCCAAATGGAACGGCTACACAGGGCGCAGTACGGGGAAAGGGCACAGGGCTCCCGTGCCCTCTCATTGCACACCCCGCTCTCAGCCCTTGAGGTGTCGTAGACCCAGCAAGAAGCTCTGCAAGTGTGACTGTTCGAGAGTTTTCATGACCCAGCTTCTAGGTATCCCCTCCCCTTTCCAGAGGTTGGTGTGTGGGGCCAACAGTCCCAACCCTCTTATCTGATGACCAACCCCATCCTGGGGCTCCCTTGGGGACCCCACACCTAAGTCACCTCATTATCAGGGCCAGGCTGAAGGAAGTGCAGGGAGGTGATGGGTAACCTTCAAACTCTCACCATAAAATAGAGGGGGTAAAAAATCTTATGTTATCCACCAATAAAACTTTGTAAAAGTGGAAGAGTTAGCCATTTCTAAGACCTCAAAGTTTCCCCAAACTACCATCTTGAAGGCTTGCTTGCACAAAATTCATTGGGCAATAGCCAGATATCCACGGAGCTTTTCCCTCTTGCCAGAACTGAAATCTGTTACCAAAGCCTTGTGGGGGGGGGGGGGGGGGGGGGAGCTTGTCTGGAACTGTCTGGGCTCCTAGCAGGTAATTTACACTGATCTTTGAAAACCATTCACCCCTCCGCCACCCCTTTATAAAACAAACCTGCCTTTCAGAACAGCTCTGAAAGGGGGGTCAGAAAGCCCAGAGGAGGAGACCAGTCCCTGACCGAGTCTCTCACCTATCACTCACCGAATTCAGGCCACAAATAGCTGTGGCCGTGTTCTCATCTCCAGACACCATCGCTTCCTCTCAACACCATGTATCCTTCCAATTCGCCTCTTGTACTATTCCTGAAACAAAGCCTCTCCTCCCTATAGAGAGAAATAACAAAGCAAAGAGTGCGCAGGATGCCAGGTGACTACAAAACTTACCTCCCTGGGCAGCCCATTAGGTTCAGGCTGGATCACCAGGCGACCTTGTGCACCGTGAAAAATGAGAAGTGTGTGGCAGGCAAGAGTGCCTGTGTTTTGCTCTGCATCTGAGATAAAGCGCTGTACGGGAAGGAAAACGGCTCTGAGTGAGAGCTAACTCTTCAAAAGCTAATGACCAAAAGCTGAAAGAACTGGAATCAGAAATTGGTGCAAAAAAAAGAAAAAAGAGAGAGAGAAGAGGGGAAGGCAGGGAGGGAAGGGAAGGGAAGGGAAGGGAAGGGAAGGGAAGGGAAGGGAAGGGAAGGGAAGGGAAGGGAAGGGAAGGGAAGGGAAGGACACTGTGTTTAAGAAGGATCACCTGATCACCTGTTTTCATAATAGAACTAGCAGCGCGAGTTTCCTAGGCTTGCGCATGAAGATCAGGGAGGAAGCAGGAAGGCTGGGAGAAGCCTGAGGACTTCTGAGCTCCCTCACTTCCACCTCCACCCCCACTAGCGTCTTTTCTAGTGGTTCCAGTCGCCAAGGTGTCACTTGTCAAGCTGACGTCGGCTTCCGCATCAGTGAAAAGGGGGTAAACTTCTTTCGCAGGGCTACGGTTATGATTAAATGAAGTTAAAGTCGTTGGCACCCAGGGGACCGCAGTGAGTGACTGCTCGCTTCTAGCCTATCCACGCCTGCAGCCAACTCCTCCGATTTCTAAGCTTACACTCCCTTTGCGAACCAAGGTTAAAGAGGCCAGAAAATGTGGCTCGCAGGTGAAACTGGGGAACAGAGTGTTAGTTCCCGTCGCCACTGATCGGACCGAAAAGTAGGATCGCGGGACAGCGCCCTGCGTCGTCCCCCGCCCTCGGCGCACACGCTTGCAGAGGGTTCCCACCGCGTGCCTCCTCTTCCTGCCCCAACTCTGCTTCCTCTACGCGGGCGGAGCCCACCCCGCTCCAGGCAGCGGGACGCCGAGAGCCGGCTACCCCTCCCATCCTTCCCATCCCTTCCCGGTCGCCAGGCGGCGAAACTGCGAAGCCGGTAGGGGGTTGGTTACCTGCAGCGAGAGTGTGGCGCCGGGGGCGCGGGAGAATACGGTATAGTGTAGCAACCCAGAGAAGCCACACGGCCTCGTTCCCCTCCAGGCACGGGCTCCCGGGGCTCTGCGCTGAGTTCCCAGCGTTCTGGTACCTCAACTCCAGCCTCCCGGACCCCGCCAGCACGCCACGCCCCTGGGGCCTCCCCCTGGGCCCCGCCCACCGCCTCGCCGGCCAGCCCACCTCCGCGCGCGCCGGGCCTGGGGCTCGCGCTCCTGGCCGGGGCCTTCGCGCCCTCTGGGCTGTACCGGCGTCTGGGAGGAGGTCCTGCCTCTGCCTCCTCAGGTTCGCGTTGGTTCCCAGCTCTCCAAAGGGCTTCAGGGCTGGGCGTGTGAATGGGGTCTTTTTCAAAATTTTACGTCCCCTTCCTCAGAGGCAGGAAACGCGAGAAGTACTGCTTTTTCTGATTTTAAACATGAAAATGTTTTACAACAAAAAAGGAAAAAGATGATGCCAACGTTCTTTATATCGTATAAAGTTCAGAGATGACCATGTTTTTCCTGCCCTCCACCCTTCATGAATCTTGCTTACTAAATTTGGTATTTGAAAACTCACTATGTTCGCCCTGACCGGTGTGGGGCAGTTGGTTGAGCATGGGATCCCCGTGGGGCGCATGCGAGAAGCGACCAATGTTTCTCTCACACGTTTCTCTCCCTCTTTTTCTCCCTCCCCTCCCCTCTCTCTATAAACAAACAAACAAACAAGCAAATAAATATAAATAAAAACATTACGTTAATGGGTACTTTCCCATAAAAACTAACATTACGTATGGAACAAGCCACAGGGCCATGCAAAGCAGTGAACATCTTTCGCCCGCCCTTACAGCATAGAGCATTGGGTCTTTTATAAAAGTTGACAATGTCCTTTGTAACAAGAGTAACATTGTCTATTTGTCCTCTTCCGTTGGATTTGTTACCTCTGGTAGGAAAACAGGTTCTTACTCATCTTTGTATCATTTATTAATTTAACCCGCAGGTATTGCATGAAGGAACATACGCAGTGCCTACCCACCGTGTCCTGCTGGATCTGTCGGGTAAAGCCTGAGACCCTGTGAGCAGGTAGCGTTCCCTGTAACTGCTTGCTGACCATCGTTCTGACGAAAGAAGGTCATTGCTCTAGGCATGCAGAAAGCAGGGCTGGGCTGGCCTGGAGGACACCACTGAGTCTCTGATGCCGACCCTTTTGCGCTTTGGACCTGATGAGGCTAAATAGTGTCCAGGGCGAGGGTGTGTGTGGGGCGGGGGGGTGGCGTTCTTAGGTCCACGCAGAGCAGAGGTTGACAGAGCCACCTAAGTAGAGCTAATAATAAGTGGAGCTAATGAAATATAACTGGAGGAAAGTAAAGGTTGCCCTTTTCCCAAGGAGATTCCTCCTCCAATGACAGTTTTGGAACGTCTTGCTTTAATTTTTCTTAGGAAAGTAATCGTCTTATAATACATTATGTGGAGGACCTAGAACTAAGGGAACACATGAGCTTCTTTTAAACTCTTTTTATTTTTTATCATGGGAACAAAAGTGTGAACCCAAATATACACAGAATTTGCATTTCATCCAGAACAACAACAACAAAAAAGTAATTGCAGTTTGTTTTCTCCCACTATTGCTAATCCAGATGACCTTTTTTACTAAGGGACATAATGATATATTAAAATTCCTTAAGTAAAGACATTGTGAAGTCAAGTTTGTTGCAAAACCCACATATGGCATTCTGAAATCAAAGGCACAAGTTTTATTAGGTCAATGTTTGAAACTAAGCCTTTCAATTCTTTCCACTAGACTAACTATATTTCCTCCATTCTCACTTGACCAGTTTTTTTCTTACTGGGCTAAGTTACATAAAGGATATTTTAAGTTTGTTTTTAATCACCAATACTTAGTAGGCTGGCAAGAATATACTTTTGGATTTCTAAAGGAGTGATCAGATTTGCTTGCTTTTGATTATCTACTCATGTTGTTAAACATTTGTATCTGAAAAAAGAAAAAACTGTGCACATCCTGTGACCCAGCAATTCTACTCTTTGGCAATATACTCAAGAGTTGTATCGTCTAATGCAGTAGCCTCTACTGCAGCAGCTACTGAGCCCATGAAATGTGTCTAGACAGCATTGAAATGTGTGAGAAGTGTAAAATACACAGATTTTGAAGGTTTGGTATAAAAAATTAATACTTATTTAAATTTATTTTAAAATTTCAATGATTTATAGTTGATACAGTAATATAATATAAATAATTTAATAATTTAAACATCACTAACATTTTAAAATTAAAAATAAAAAAATAAAAAGGTGAATAAAATTTGTTATTGTAACAGTGGAAAATTATAACAGTAGGAAATTATAATCTACCTCAACATTCTTTTGACATTGTTTCTGTAAGTGTGGATTCTAATATGTGGCTTCTACATGAAGAGCATGTTTGTGTAAGAATCCGAGGAACTGGCTTCAAAAGATACAGACTCCAACTTTCAAGCATCCCAGCTCCAGAAGATTTGCTGACTTTCAGCAGTGGACCCAGAATGACATGAACTCAGGATGACAGGAAGAGCACACTGACCATCGCTTGCCTTATCAGAATGGACTGGGCTAGTCTGCGCGTAGAGAACTTTGCAACCCCCTCCCTTGTTCTCTTTGTTCTGTTCCCCTTTCCCTCCTTATAAAGAAAAGCTTTGCCTCCAGTGAGAGGTAGAGATGCACTTTGAGACATGAGTCCCCCATCTTGCAGGTGGCCAGCATCTGCGAATGCTATCAGCACCTGCCTCTTGAGTATTGGCTTTTGTAGAGGCAGGCAGTCGGACTTCGATGACATTACTAGCCCAGTAACTGAAACTTTGAATATATGTTGCTGTTAAAAAAAGAAACACAAGCCAACATGGAGTTACTTTGCTAAGCCACATCACCAAACCAAAGCTTAATAACTAATCTAATTGCAGTTTCACCCTCTCCTAAAAGTGGGATTTTAAACCAATCACTCTGTAATTTCCTGGTGAAATAATGAAATCAGTAGTCTGATAAAAATCCCCTACCATCCCATAAGGGGAGGTGTTCTTGCCTAAAGTTATATACTCATTTAACTTCTTTCTGCCTATAAAAGCTTTCCATTTTATACAACTCATGGAGTTCCCCTTCTAGTTGCTGGGTAGGATGCTGCCCAATTCATGAATTACTTTAATTAAGCCAATTAGATCTTCACACCTCTGTTGAATTTGCTCTGTTGAATTCTGTTCTTTAACATTGCCAAAACAATGCTAATTCTGTTCCCTAACACAATTTGTACAATATTTTGCTTCAGGTATATTATGAGCATCCTATATTATGGATTGAGATGATCATCTAATTTTAATATGTAATACTGTTTTGACAAGAAAATTATTTTCAAGATCCAAACAATGGACTTATAAATTAACTTTTAGAATATATCTTTTTGTCATTCGGATACTACATGTATCCTATAAATGTAACTTAATTGCCACAATAACATATACCCATCATAAACTTATACAAGTGGTTCAGAAGATATTTCTGGGGTTTTTTAGGGGTGTCGGGGTCTAGTCAGAAAACAGGAACCTCAGCAGTTACTTTTACGGAGACTTTAAGGAATTGCTTAAATAGGCAAAGGAGGGTTGGAAACGCATGAAGGAAAACATTGCAACAGAGAGATAGTAAATGCAGGAAGCATCTGACACTGAGAAGTGTTCAGACTATCAGAAACTAAGAGCTGGAAGAGGAATCTGAGGGAGCCGAGACTCAGACCTCCAGGAAAGGGGCCATACCCAGCCAGTGGTGGCATTTCCGAAGGTAAATGTAGGTCGCTGGGTCTGAGAAGGTAGATTAAAAACAAGCAATTGGAATCAACTGCTGCGGGCAGGGAAAGCAATTATTGCCGGGTGACAGTGGCAGTTCCAGCTCGCTGCTATTGAGAAGCAAGTCCCTTCTCCCTACTCCAGACTTCCTGTCACCTCAGGCACCCCACAACGGCAAAACCTAATAGGAAACACGGTTTCCTGAGTCACAGCCACAGCATCACCAAACGGCGTACAGAGGAATGGGTTTGAGCTTCAAGATATGCCATAATAACTGGCACAGGGAGTAAGCTCATGACTTCAAATACCCAGTATCCTAATATTATAGATGTAAGGATCTACTGGTAAACACAGCTGTTACAGTGATAATTGATACAACTATAATATATTTTTTAAATATCATAAAACTGTGGTTAAAAGTACAACTCAAGTAAAGGGACAGTGTTGACCCAAGTAAGGGCCAGCGACCCAAACTCTGTGCTCCCAGAAGATAGTGATGGCTAAAGAAACCCCTACACCCACACCATTTTGTGTTCCAGAAAGCAGCTTCCTGTGGAAAAACCACCACCTTTGCTCAAGTGACTTAGGTAGGACTCACAACGAGCTCCCTTGTTTATTTGTGCCGTGGCTAGACACGGACCCTCTAAATTATCTTCTTCATTTCATAAATGATTAGCTGAGCTGTCTGTGCCCCCTGACCAATCTGCACAAAATGCCTACTAACTTCAGTTGATTAAACTTTATTCTAGCTTCCCTTCTTCCCCAAACCTTCGAGCTTTCATCCACGCTCAGCCTCAGCCAGCATTGGGATACAGAATAAACCCCTAATGGCCCCTTCCTGGCCCACCTCAGAGAAAACCAGTCCTGACCAAGTTGTCCAATCATGCCACCTGCTCATCCCAGTCCCTGAGGCAGGTTCTTTCTAGCCATTGGACTCTTGTCTATAAAAGAAGATCACTTTTCTGCCTGATCTTTCAAAAGCTGGCACATCTTTTTTGATTGCTGATTTTTTTTTTAAGAGAGAGAGAAACAGTGATTGGTTGAACCACCCATTTATGCATTCGTTGGTTGCTCCTTGTATGTGCCCTGACTGAGGATCAAACCCATAACCTTGGCGTATCAGGATGATGCTCTAACAAACTAAACTACCCAGCCAGGGCTCAAAAGCTTACAGATCTTAGAATCGAAGCCTTTTCCTTATTACACTCCCCTCTCCCTAATCCAACAAGCCCCTTCCCTGATTGCAATAATCCTTTTGAACTAGTCTTTTTTTAGCTAAATCCATATTTGGTTTTTATTTGAGAGTTTAATGGTGCTGTGACTCAGACCAAGATTAGAGCACATCTAGGCCTCTCCACCATCCTCACTTAGCAATTTGAGGATGCTTTACTGAGTTCAATTCTGGAGCTAATGCTCTGGACATCTTGTCTGTTGAAGTTATTTTAATTCTTTCCAGCAAAGAGAGAATATTTTCCAACAAAGATTCTTTCTTTGGTCCTCCTGTAAGGCCTCTTCTGTTTTCCCTTTGTTCCTCAACCCAGAGATTAGGTGGGGAATTAATTAAGTGGGACTCTTTCTCAGCCCCTATAAAGTTTATTTTGGGGGGTTAACTGTCTGTTAACCCCACAGGTAACTCTTACTCTGTCAGGCACCCTCTTTCCTTTCCTCCCACTGACTGCCTGTCATTATGGCACTAATTAAGTTTACTGTCTTTAAGAACTGGCAACATTTACTAAAAGTGAGCCAGGGCTTCAAAGGCCTTTTCGGGAAATTTGGTATCTTCCCGAACTGGCTTATCTGAGACCTCTCCCTTCTCAGTATCTCCATTTTTCCTTTTTATCACCTTTACCTTCTCTTCAGCTGCCTTGAGTCCTGTGATCTGTCCCCTCTCAACCCCTCTACCAAACCACTTCCTCTGCACTCCTGTGCTACCCTTTCCTACCCACTCCAGCCCCTTGAGATTTAGGCCCCGCCTACTATCTCTTCACCTCTTCACCCCATTGGTGAAAGACGAGCCATCCCCTGACTGAAAACAATTTGAGATGGGCCCTGCTGGTGTGGTTCAGTGGACTGATTGCCAGCCTGTGGTCCAAAAGGTTGCCAGTTTGATTCTTCACCAGGGCACATGCCTGGGTTGTGAACCAGGTACCCAGCTGGGGGCATGCAAGAGGCAACTGATCAAAATTTATCTTATACATCAATGTTTCTCTCCCTTTCTCTCCCTCTCACCTCTCTAAATATAAATAAAATATTTTTTAAAAAAAAATTAAAAAGAATAGTATGAGATGACAGAACACACGGCACCGATACTGGACAGATGAGATTGGTAGCAGTTTATTAGTCACATAGACTCCCAGCCTGGGGGAGGAGGACACTGCATGCCTCTGGGGTCACCTGGGGGTTACACTCAAGGGCAGGGGCTGTGGGAGGCAGGCTTTCTAGTAGTGGCGGCCCAAGGGTTGGGTCGCTCTTGCCTCCCACGGGAAAATGTGACTGCTTATTTAAATAATTTCGTGGGTTGGCAGATAAGTAAAATTCCTTAGATTGAAAGCCAAGAGGGTGCATCTGATCTGGCTCATAGGGGACCGGGTGACTGGGTGGGGGCATCTCTGGCAAGAGCAGGGAAAGTCACAGTAAGCCTTTGGAACCCTGCGAGGACCAAAGATGTCAGGAAGCGCTTGAAATTTCAGGCCTTACAATACACCCTCCCACCATCAGAGGCTCTTGAGGGCTCGGAGGATCCCATCAACAACCGCCTGAGCCTGAAAAAGTAATTGGAAACACAACCGATATTTAGGATATTTTATCCACTCATATAAGCTTTGGAGACACATGAATGTCCACTGGGTCTTCTTCAATTCCTTGCCCAAAATTTAGTCCACAGACTCCACAAGGTTACAGAGGAAATCTTAGAGTCTGCTCCACAAATACGGGTTGAGATCCTTATGCCTCATGTTGAGCAAGTAACCACCTACCAGAAACACAATCCTGGTAAAAATATAAAGATGGGAAAAGGATGAGCAAGCTTGCTCTTTTATATAACCAATGGGTTGAAATTTTAAACTTGAAGTTACAAACTCTCTGTGTCTGCCTGTATGTTTATGCACATATGTTTATATACCTTATAATTATATGTTTTATGTACATAATGTTTTCCTACTGTGAGATGGTATCACCAAATTAGATTATAAAATTCCTTGAAAGTCCTCAATTCTAGTAGACTTGGAGATAGTAAGTGCTTACATAAATTAAATATTCCTAAAATTCCCAGAAATTAAACTTCTAATACTTTTTTGTTAATGTTTTAACTTTTAAAATGAACTTCTAACACTTTCAAAAGTATTCTCGAAACCATCCCAAATATTTTTAAAATTCAAGTTCACATATAATTTAGGTAAATGTTTGGCAGATGAGAATAGCATATATAAGATTGTTGGTTTAACAAAAACAGCTACATCTTCTGTGTTATTAGCACTAAGTATAGACGAAACGTACATTTTTATTCTATTTGGGTATGTTCCCTTTGGTGCAGGGGATAACACTCCGACCAAGGGAGCCACCCGGCCCGGGCAGGCAAAGTACATTCTTAAGCTTCGTTAGCCTGCTACAATATGCAGGTATGGGACAGCAGTTCACAGTTATATACCTCATAGTTTTCTTCGTGAGTGTATTGGTTTGCTAGGGCTGCCATAACGAAGAACCAGACACTGGATGGCTTAAAGAACAGAAATTTCTTTTCTCACAGTTCTGGAGGCTAGAAGTCCAAGATCAGGATGTCAGTTGGGTTGGTTTCCTCAGAGACCTCTCTCCTTGGCGTGAGATTACTGTCTTCTCCCTATGTTTTCACATGACTTTCCCTCTGTTTTACCTGTGATTAGAGGATCTCCTCTTTTTATAAGGATACTTGTCATACTGGATTAGGGTCCACCTCTACGACCTCATTTAACTTAAGTAGCTTTTTAAAGACCCTCTCCTTAAATACAGTCACATTCTAAGGTACTGGGGGTCAGGATTTCAGTATATGAATTTTAGAAGAGCACAGTTCAGTCCATAATAGTGATAATAGTGGATGAGACTCTACTTGAAGAAATACACCAGGAAGGAGCAACTTTGTATGCATTAGAATGCTACTTAGTTAAAAAAAAAAAAAAAAAAAAAAACTGATTCACACAAAAATATGGATGACTCTCACAAATCTTGTGGTGAGGTAATGAGACCAAGCCCATAAGAGCACCTAGTGTTTGATTCATATTTATATATTTGGAATATTGAACTGGTAAATCTAATCAGTAGTGACAGAAAGGAGAGTAGTCGTTGCCTGGGGCTGAGGGGGATGGATTTACTTTTTGGGGTGATCAAAATGTTCTTTATCTTGCCCTGGCCATTGTGGTTTAGTTGATTGGAACATCATCCTGCAAACCGAAAGGTCTCAGGTTTGATTCTCAGTCAGGGCGCATGACTGGGTTGCGGGTTCTGTCCCAGGTTGTGGTGTGTGTGGGAGGCAACCAATTGCTGTTTCTCTCTCACATCAACGTCTCTCTCCCTGTCACTCTCCCTCCCTTCCCCTCTCTCTGAATCAATAAGCATGTCCTCCAGTGAGGATTTTTTAAAATGTTTCTCTCGATCATGGTAGTAATTACATGGGTACATGTATTTCTCAAAACTTAGTGAACTATACACTTAAAATGCATACATTTTATTACATGTGTTGGGGAGAAAAATAATTTTATCTCTACCTTTCTAGGTTCTTGGCTGATATACCCCTGTTTAAAAATAAATAAATAAATAAAGACAAACTTACAGGAGAAAACAAAAGTTTGATAGCATACCTCTTGTAGATGTGGGAGATGCCCAGGGAAACTGAGTAACTCCCTGAAATGGCCCAAGCTACCACCTTAAATACCATCTCCAGCTAAAGACAAAAGAAGTTGGGTGGAGGGAAGAGTTATGAGAGATTACAGGAAAAGCACAGTAAACTGGGTTATGGTTATTATGCAGATTTAAGTTGTTAAGGTGTATTCTCCACGGGTAATTGTTCCTAGAGTTGTAGTCACCCTCTTTTTCTGATACAGGGGAGACACCCTTACAAATGGACATTTCCCTTATAAATTTAAATATTCTTACAAAAGGGTAACTTCTACTTAGTTTTTAGAACTTTCCCCATATTTGCTGTTTCTTAAAAATAACCAGCTCAAGATTATCCTTATGCCAAACAGGCATATTTTGGGGTGGCAAATTCTGTTCTCCTTCATACGTAGACTAAACGTCCATGAAAAAGATATTTTAAAATGTCTTTAAATATATTAGAAAGGTTAAACATGAAGGAGAGAGCACATGTTGGGCAAGATCTGGACACACTGAGTTTGCAATGACAATGAGCTCTTACAGAGCAGAGGAGCTCTGGCTTTCTGGAGATAAGCCTGGACTCCAGATTTCTTATCTAGAAGCCACATGGAAAGGGATAGCAGGTGCAGCTATGACACAAAATGCACTTTCTGAGGGTGAGAAGGCCTAGGAGAAACTGTGGGGTATTTTTACAATTAGGAGCCACTGAAACAGCAAAGGAATGGGAAAGTGTTGCAGAGGGTAGTGGAGGAACAAATTAACACTGTGTCCTGAACCTTGGGAAGAGTGGGCTGACTTGCTACAGGATACAGAAGAGTCAGGTAGACTCACAGAGAATTTCAAGCTGGGCATCAAAATTCTCATGCTACATGAACAGATGTTCCAGATATAAAATGTGTTTAAAATGCACTGACTTAGAGGTAGAGGTTGAAATGTGGCAGAGGTGCCATCTAGTGGTGGAATCCAAAACCAAACGTATGCATGTAAAGTAGTTGAGAAACATGAAAATCAGCTCTAGCTTTTATATACATTAGATGTGAAAAGTAAATATAATTCATTTGTACCATGGAAAAAACCACTACCGTTATCTATAATTATCTAAAATAAAGAGAATAGATAGACTTACATGATAAACTTTCATTTCCTTGTCAAGAGGGATTAAGAGGAATCAGATTTACCTTCTGTTAAAAACAAAACAACAATACTCTGGTTTCTCTCCAGAATGAATAAATCTTTTGCTTTTCACTAAAAACAAAACAACAAGCCCCCAATCCAGTTTTTATGCTAACTCCAAAATCACTAAACCAAGACTTAACTATAATTTCAGTTCTCCCAGAAATGGAATCTTAAACAAGTATAGAGCTGTAAAATTTTTTTCTACCCTTCTTGGCCCTCTAGCTGGTCTAATGATCAAATCGGCATAAGACAGAGTAAAAGGAGAAAAACAAGTTTAATTTCGTACATATGAGCCCAAAAGGGAGCCAGGTAATTGAAGCTTCTATAACATCCTGAGCTAAGGAAAGGAGTGGAGGTGTGCGGATCCAAGGTGGAGAAAGGTGATTCACAGGAAAGGACGAGATGTTTGGAAAACAAAGGTAAACAGTGTCATAAAGATAATACTCTTTGGTAATAACTCTCTTCCTGGTACAGGTCCCCTTTCCAACTTAAATTTAGGCAATTGAGGAGGAATAAAGAGCTTGTCTGGAATCTTCTGGGTTTTGATTTCCTTTAGCCCAAAATAATCCCCATGCCAAGAAGACATATTTTGAGGGCAGTAAATTTGTCCCCTTTCACTCATCAGTCAGGTATTGCCTGATCAGCATTAGTTAGGTAATTTGTCTGATACAGCTCTGCCATCCTCTAAAGGCAAGCAACTTTGCAATAAACAATCTGCTTTTCTGTCTAGTATAACTTTTGTGTCCCTGCTCCCTTCTCCCTATATATCTTCCATTTTGTACAGCTCTTTGGAGCTACTTCCTATCTGCTGGATTGGATGCTCCCTGATTCATAAGTTGTAGAATAAAGCCAATAAGATCTTTAAAATTTACTCAGTTGAAATTTGTGTTTTAACACTTCCTATCTGAAACAAATGAGAAATACAAAATATGTTAAACTTATTTTGGAAATCATCATTTTCTGAAATTGAGTGTGAGGCAACACAGGACAGTGATCCCTGAGAAATAGGAGACAACTGAGGTGAGCTTTGAGGTGAGCCCTGGGGAATGTTTCTGATCGGCAGCTCAGGAGGTAGTGACTCAGGCAGAGCTCAGCAAGCTCCCTGAGACACAGAAACAGAGCCGGGAGTCCAGGGGCCTAACGTGCCTACACTCTATAGGGTAGAATATTAGAAAGGAGAAAACAACATGGGGAGAAAGCTCCAAAGATCTGCAGAGGGTGCTTTCGTAGGCACCCTGACCAGGACTGAACCTGCAACCTAGGCATGTGCCCTGACTGGGAATCCAACCGGCAGCCTTTCATTTTGTAGGACGATGCACAACCAACTGAACCATAACGGTCAGGGCTCGGTTCTTGTCTTTTTGAAGGAAAGATTTCAGTCAAGAGACAAAGTACAGCAAAGTAGGCAAGAATTTATTGGCAGTGCAGAAATACACTCAGAAGGGACTGAGTAGGCACCTCACAGTGAAATGGCCTTTATCAGTTGCACAGTTCAAGTATTTGTGGGCTTTTCTTCCTGAACTTCTGTGCTTGTCTCTTTGGCTCCCCCTGCCCCTCTCACTTACCTATCTGTGCACATGCTATGTGACTGGAACTGGGGACCAGTGGGGCTGAACAATGTCCTGAGATTGAGTCAGAGACTTCGTGACCACATGTTTGGGTGTGGTGATGCGTTTCAGCTTAAAGATTTACAGGAATGCACAAGGAATGCACAAAGATTTACAGGAATGCACATTCCCTTTCCTTTCCCTTGCCTGCCCCAGCTCATGTCTAACTAGCTACCTATCCTTACAAATTCAAATGGAGACTGCAACCAAGAAATCAGAAGAAGGCAAAGACTTGAAAGGGCAACAATAGAAGAATAGGAAAGATCACCAAGAGCACAGGTGTGCCATTAGAGACCAGAGCTAAGATCACCCGCACCTCATATTCCCAACTACTATGGACAGATGGAAGACTGGAACAGTGAAGAAAGTGTATACGAAGAACATTGATTCATTTGAAATACAGTATGGCAGGAGAGCTCTACAGATACCCTGAACCACCAGAAAGATGAACAAGAGGGTCCTAGAACAAATTAGGCCTAAAACATTGCAGGAGGCAAAAATGACAAAACTGAACTTGTCCTACTTTGGGCACATTGTGAGAAGGCTGGGTCCTTTTCAAAAGACAACAATGCTGGGAAAAATAGAAGGCAGAAGGAAAAGAGGAAGACCAAATAAGAGATGGATTGACTCCCTAAAAGAAGCCATAAATATGAGTCTATAGGAGCTGAACAAAGCTGTTGAGGACAGGACATTGTGGACATCACTCATTCATAGTCACTAGGAATTGGAGCCTAATTAAAGGCACATACACACACCTGAGGCCAGGAAAGGTCCACCTGAAAGGAGCAGAGGGAATAACCCCACAGTTCATAAAAAGCTGAGAACAGGCCTGGCTGGTTTGGCTCAGTGGATTAAGTGCCAGCTTGTGAACCAAAAGGTCACCAGTTCAATTCCCAGTCAGGGCATGTGCCTGGATTGCAGGCCAGGTACCCAGTTGGGGGCATGTGAGAGGCAACCAATCGATGTATCTCTTGCACATCATGTTCCTCTTCCTCTCTCTCTTCTTCCCTTCCCCTCTCTCTAAAAGTAAATAAAATTTAAAAACAAACAAATTAACTAACTAACAAAAAAGGCTGAGAACAGTGTTTATTCCCATCTGCCAGAGTGGAAATCCTTGTAATTCAGGAGATATCAGAGTAAGTACATAATAGTGGGCAAAAATTACCCACTAATTAAAATTAGACTAAAGGTTGCTCTAGTCCTGAATAGCAAAATATAAAAGCAAGCTTCAAAAGGATCAAACTATTTTCAAGTAATTTACATGAATTAAAAAAAAAAGGTCAAAAATATTTATAAGACTAAAAATACAACGGGCACACAGGAAGTCAAAATTTACAATGTCTGTCATTCAATCAAAATTTACCAAGCATGCAAAGAAGTCAAATAATATGACCCATACTAAAGAAGGGGGGGGAAATCAATCAATAGAAATAGATCTTTTAAAATGATGATCTAATGATATTAAAACAGTTATTATAACCTTATTCCACATATTCAAGAAGGTAAAAGAAAGATTGAACATGTTAAATAGCAACATACTTAAAACAAGCTTCTATAGATTAAAAAAAAATGGTATCTGAGGTGAAAAAAATGTGCTAGCTGAAATTAACAGCAGAAGAGAAAGGGAAGAAGGAAATATTAGTGTACATGAAGACACAGCAATAGAAATTATAACAGTAATAGAAAACAGACTGAAAAAATGAAAAAAGTATCATAAATCTGCTGTGGGACCACTTAGAAGTGGCATACTGTATGTACAATTGGAGTCTTTGTTATCCTTTCTATTAACCAGTCTATTTCTTATCTCTTAATTCTTTTGTGTCTGTGTACTTCTCATCCCTAAAACTTTCACTTGCAGACTACTAAAACTACTCTTAAAGATCTGCAATAACTCAGCTATTGAAGACTTCATATAACCCTCTCCTGTCAAAATCAATGGCTTTGACAATTTCTCAGCTACCTAATTCTACAACCCTAATCCTTGTTTGCTATCCTCATGACGTTGATTAATTTCCTGCTTTTTAAAAAATTTCTTTGTCACTAACCTGATTCCTTCCTTCCTCTGTCCCTGAATTTTGAGTGTCTCTAAGGCTCTGTCTTAAAGCCACAAAATATAGGGGTTGGCAGAGATCGTGGACACAATTAACCCACTCATTGTTGAATACTTGATTTATGTGTACAATATTTTTATCATATAACTGTCCGACTTCTGTATGAACACCATACATGTTGGGTAATTCTCCCTCTTGATTCTACCTTTAGCAGCTCTGATCTTTAGACTTTTCTTCCTCATGTTAAATTGAAACAAGTCTCTCTGTAACTTCCTACAAAAGGTCTGATCTCAGGCTCTTATCCTCCCTTTGTTTCCATTCTAGTCTAGACTCATTAACACCTCAAGCACAGAATAGTCAATAGTCTGATGCTAACCATGGTAATTCTTCTTTCTTTCAGTTCATTCAGCGGATAACAACTCTTCCTTGATTAATCTTAAAATACAGTTTTGATCCTGTTATGTGTCTCTTCTACTTAACAACTTATAAAGGGCTCCCCTAATTTGTTTTCCTATCAACAAATGTTTTATTTTTTTCAATGTATCCTATTTCTGAATGGCATTCATGGACAGAATTGAAAATATATAAAAAAGTATGGTCTCTACGTCTCCACTTTTTTTTTCAGAGACAACCACTATTGAAAGTTATGGGGGGATTGTATTTTTCTCCTCTGGTATCTCTCCAGAGATGTTCTGGATACTTTATTAAATGTGTATCCGTTGCCTGCCTCTGATGATATATTTCACCAATCAACTTTGCTCTTGAACCACACAGAGGTCAATTTAACCATACCTACCTAGTATATCTGTTCATTTCCTTGTTTCCGACCCCCCCCCCCTTACTGCCTTTTGGAAATCATTGTTCTTCCAAAGTCTGCACAGCACCGGGGGGTTACTATGGTATTTAAATAGATCCCTAATGGGCATTTAGGTCATTTCCAGCGTTTTGCTGTTACAAACAATACTGCTGTGCATATCCTTGTACATATATGAAATATATGGGTAGAATACATTGCCAGAAGTGGCATTTCTTGGTTAAAATGTGCATACAAAAAGTTGATGTTACCCTCTGTGTGGTTTCCTTTAAAGGTGAAGATAATTGGCAAAACATACTATCAGATACAGGCAAAGGGAACAAGTTCCTTAAATCTAGGTTAAAGATACAGAAATAAAGCTCTAAGAAGACCACACAGATCTGGAGATTCAGCAGCCATCTCTGCCAGAAGTTAAACTTCCCTGGACTCTGTTGATGAGGCGAGGATCCTAACAGGTCTTCAAACATTTTCCTTTGCTATAACCACAAGAGGGTTCATGCCATCTTTCATCCTCTGCATGTTCTAGAAACCCCAGTTGCATGCTTGACCAGTGATAGGAACTGATAACAACCCCAGTTCATTCCTGTATAATTATTGCAAGGGTAGATTTAAGGTCAGTTTCACAGGGTAAATTTCCTAGGTGGATGATTCCCTTAGATGGTCCAGGCCTTATGTTTCCCAAAGAGAAATGTACCAATTTACACTCTCACTGAGAACTATGGCTGCCTGTTTCCCCACATGTTGTCTACAAGCAAAGTATTAAAGTGTTTACCTTGGCCAATTCCCATAGGTAAGAACTGAAATATAGGCTTTAAACTTAACATTTCTGTGATGTATATGGTTGCACATCTTTTCATAGAATAATAATAAAAGACATACATGTGTCTATTCCTAGCAAGGCCGGTTCTTCCACTTTGCCACCTGATCCCCACCATTCTGTCATAGTCCAGAACATCACCCAACACATCTCTCTTCTGAAACTTCAATATTTATTCTTTCTACTGAATCTCTCTTAGCAGCATACAAAAATGTTATTTCCCCCTTTTAAAAAACTTTTTCTCTCAGATATTTTCTCTGAGATATTTTTCTCTCAGACCTGGTCTCTCTCTCTCTCTCTCTCTCTCTCTCTCTCTCTCTCACACACACACACACACACAGAGCAAAGCTTGGTGATCTGTTTATAGAAAGAGCCAGACAGTAAATATTTTAAGCATGGTGGGCTATGTGGTCTCTGTTGCAGCTATTTAACTCTGCCCCTGCAGGATGACAGCAGCCACAGGCAACAGACACCATGGGCATGGTCATCATTTGCCTTCGTTCACTAACCCCTGCTTTACAAAAAGCTGCCCGTCCGTTTGTCCTTGCAGTGATCAGCCAGGATGGAGCTGCAGCTGTTCTGTCCTCGCCCTTTGCAGGCCTCTAGCTGGAATCTCCAGGACAGTGCAGAGAGTCCCGGGGGCACAAAGCGAGTTTCTGAAAGAATCTGACGGTGTCCAAAACATTGTCTGTGTCTGCTGTACCCAAATTCTCTTAAACCCTTGCTAATCTAGCACTCCCCACCATGCCTTTAGGGAAACTGCTCTTAATAAATTCAGCTTCAGGGTACCCCATCCAGTAGGCATTTATCTGCACTCATCTTACTTGTCATCTCAGTCACATTTCAGACAAACAATCCCTTTGTCCTTGGAACCCTTCCTGTACCTGGGCACTGAACCCTCCCTGACTTCCTCCCCTCACTCCCTCGAGCCTGCTTCCTCCTCATCTCCCAGCCTCTCCCCGTGCAGAGCCTCAGGACGCAGGCCTCAGACTTCATCTCTTTTCTCTCTCCCTTTTTTCCTTATGACCACACCCTGCCTCATGCTGTTAAATATACCTCTATTTCACATCTGTATTTTTAACATTGACAGCTACCTGATTTTTATCTCTAGTCAGGATTGCCTCCGTCTTTTACTTGTAAGGACCCTGTGATGGTATTGGGTCCAGGCAGATAATTGAGGGTAGTCCCCCAGTCTTAAAGTTAGCTGATTAGCAACCTTAATGGCACCTGCTCTCTTACTTCTTCTTAGCCATATAATGTAATGTATTAACAGGTTCCAGGATGAGAATGTGGGCATCGTTGGGGGCAAGATATTATTCTGCTCACTGCAGGCAGGAATCTACGGATTCCTCAGGAGCCAGGGCTCCGTTTGAATCAACTAAGGGCGCAGCAGACCGAGGTTACTCAGAGACTGATGGTTTGTGAAGCAGGTTTTCCTGGCAGAGCAAAACGCCCTCCACTGCCTTTCTGTGGGCAGTGTCTTCTGCTCCAGATTCATGGCCCCTTTCAGTGGTCATTCAATCAAAACTCCCTCTCAAGATAGCTGTCACCTGGCAAGACGGCAATAAAGGCCTTCACATCAAGGTAGGGATAGTAAGGTTTCCTCTCCCACAGCATTTTCAGTTATTGAGATGAGTTGTTTTCAGCCATAAGTCACAGAAAATACGTGGTCTGTACAACTAAGCACTTTGTTTTGGGGTTTGCTTTATTTTGTTTTGTGTTTACAAACAAGACCTCTGGAGGCAGCAGCTGCTGGCCCGAGGACTTAATGACATCAGCCCCAGTGTCTCTCCCGCTGTCTTAGCTTGCGTCGCAATTGCGGGGGCTCTTGCCCTCCAGCATCACATCCACATTCTAGGCAAGAAGAGAGGACACAGCAAAGATGGCAACACTAGTCGTGGCTCTTGCCAGAAAAAATGTTTCCAGACTGCACCCCACACATACGAATAGACATCCCTTAATGTCTCAATGGCCTGAACTGGTCACATAGGCGCTCCCAGTTGCAGGAAATTTCTGGAAAATGAAGAACTGTATTACTTCCTTTTAGTGTAAGTATGTCATCTTTTGGACATATTTTTACTCACAGTTGTCAGCTCTCATTTGAAATTCAAATTTAACTGGACATCCTGTATTTTATCTGGTCAAACCCTAAGATAGCAAGGGAAATGGGGTAGATGTTGAACGGGGAAACTCACCAGATCTGTCATGAGGGAGATGGCATTTTATTCCAACAGCTGAATCTGTGTTGGAAGACTGCCAGGCCTCATCCACAGGCTGTTGGGGAAAGTCTTCTGTGGCCAAGTCTTTAGGTGCCCTTTGGTCTTCCATTGATCTAGTGGTAGGAGATCCTGTGCAATCCCCAGGTTCAACAGGTCTCCAGCGGGGTCAGCAGGAGGCATCTGCTCTGATAACCCCAAATCACACGGCTTCTCCTTTCTAGCAAGTGGCTGTCCTGCCCGTTCCAGTGCAGGAATAGTTCAACAGTGGAAAGCAGCATAGAAAAGTGACAGAAGCAGCCAGTACACAGATCTGCTCAAATTAGTCTTCTTTCGACTGATCCATCTTCTGGTAATGATGGAGTTGGTAATTTCCAACTTTAGCCCGCAATTAATCAGAAAAAATTAATTACGAATATGAAATTCAATTTAAAGCATTAATGTTTAGACTAAAAGTTCTTTCTCTATCAACTCCTTTCCTCTTATTTTTTTCCCCACTGCAATTTAAATGTTCTGTAATCAGCGGGACAGGGGTTCCGTAACCTGACCGTGCCTCCGGTCTGATTGACATTTGTTTTGAGCCGGGGCTGTGACCAGACGTTTCTCCAGAATCACATGGTGTGAATTGCTATGGAACAAGGTTAAACTATTTTGATGTTGATTCTGACCACAAGTCGGCATTTCCCACAGCTCTGAGTCAGATTTTATTATTAAAACCCAAACCATCTTACTATTATTATTATTTTTTTAAAAAAAGCATGATCTTTTTACCTCTCAAATTTCAGGTTTCTCAGACAGAAAGCATTCAGAAATCAATCCGTAAATTAAATTAGTAGAGGATTCCATTCAAATTGCTTGTATCACGCATTAAGATTCTCTTTTTGGTCCCAGGAAACCTCACAGAATAATACAGCGTTTACCATGTCTTACGCTTTCATGGGAGGATCAGCTGTGGAGCGTGACACCTCCTACACACCTTTATTTAACAGTTTTTCTATGGTATTCCTTGTATGAGTCACATCTTCTATTTGTGTCTCAAATTTGCCACCTGTTGAGACAGAGTGTGACAGATGTATAACTCACCGTTACTTGAAGTACTTGAAAAAGGCGGTTATACCATCTGAGCGTAGTGTGTGACTTTGTACACCATGTAGTCCAGCTGTTCCCAAATCGCTACACATTGGAACTTCTTAGGGAGCTTTTAAAAATTCTGGCGCCTGGAGTCTGCCCCAAGGGTTCTGATTTAACTGGTGGAGTGTAACGGGACGGGCGCAATGGGGCACGGGGAACGCTACGGGGGGTCGCGGTCCGTCCCCCGTCAGGGCAGCACCTGCCTTGTAGGGAGACGGAGCCTGTGGTGGGAGCGCAGCCCTCCAGGATCTGAGGGATGCTGTCCGGGGCCAGCTGAGGTGGAAGCGGGGACTCTGAATCCCGCAGAGCCCGTCCCGAGGGTGTCACGGATGGGGGAATAAACACGAGTCATCGCAAACACCTGTCTGCCAGGAGAGGGCATGGCACATCCCTCTAGTGGGGAAGGTCCAGAGTCCCTTTGTTCAAAGGCTTTTATTGAAAGGGTTACCAATAAATCCAGGAATGCACAGGTTATATCATTACATCTGCATGTTAATATTCACGGAGAATGGGTGATGTTTTGAAAACAAACGGTAGGAACACACGGATTTACATGGGTGCCAAAGGAGATTAGTAAAGAGGAGAGGCGACTAAACTTGAGAGCATAGTAAACACAAGAGTGCCTAAGCCTATAGGGTTACAGTCTGTGAATAATGTAAATTTCCCTCCCAGCAGGAGCTGGCTAGAGCTTCTGAGGAAAGAACAAAGCACACTTTAAAGAATTTACTTTTAGGCCTGATTTCCCTAGGAACTGCCAGATCTGGTTTAGGACTGACTCCAGTATTATTTCGAGCCTGAGCCAGGTGGGGGGAAGGAGCCACCAAGAGACAAGGAGACTTCTTTTGGATAGAATGAGGACTGCGGCCATATCCAAGCCGAGCCGAGGAATGTGGGCCGTTTTTGCCCTTTCTCCGTGTCCCCCAATTTCTTGTCTGCTGCCCATACCCGATCGATATCTGTCTTAGGTTGTCATCTCTGCATGAGATAATTTACCTGTCATGGATTACCAACTATCACAGGGCAAAGAAGAGAGGCAGGAGCTATGCCCCTGCCAGGGGGGGACAGGTTATATCTCTTCAGGGGCCTGTTTCTCCAAGGCCTCCTTGATTATTTCCAGCTTTGGGGCCGTCCCGCCTGTCCATAGGGTTACAGTTCCTGAAAGCAGACAGGGCGTTTCCCAACCGTGTAGGGTGTGGCCTTAGTGTGAACATTTTTTAAAACTCCCCAGATGATTCCAATGTGCAACAAAGTCTGACACCAGGGAACACTCTTCCCAGGTAAGCTATAAACAGGTCTCTTTTGGATGTGCCACTTCCTAGACCAAGTCCCTGAATCCTAATTCCCAGTAGGGGGGCAGGTGAGTGGTACTCAGGACCTGAGCCACACTAAGAGGGACTCAGGTTGGACCACCAATCTAAAAGGCACCGTGGGATCTGACCCAAACAAATTGGAAACACGATGCGATTGTAACTTAGGTTTCCTCCCAACCAAGATGTAGAAATATAAATTAATGTCACCCTCACTCAGCATAGCTTTTGTGAGGTCTGGGAATAGGCGATGCTTTTGCTCACGAGGCAAACAAAGTCTTCAGCGTCAATATAATTCCTTCAATTTCCTTGAAGAAGGTATTAACTAGTGGGTGGAGTAAAGACTTTTGAAACTTTTCTGAGACTTGAACTGAACAGTTCTTAGCAGCAAAGGTCAGAGAGAAGGTGTAGAGTCAGGAGCAGGAAGGGAAAGGCTGCCCAGTCACTGCCAGGTCAAGAAGAGAGGCTTGGAAGAAGAGATACGTCAAGTCAGGGGGAGGTATTTTTTAAAAAGCAAAGTCCTGATAACATTTTATTCAGCACTCTACTCTGGCTCCCCTTTAAAATCTTGAGTAAATTAAATATTCTTCACTAATGCACTAATCCTAGTAAAAGAAGAGTATTATTTTCAAAGAGTTCAAAAAAGAGATGACACTACCAGAGTATGTCACTCTATAAAGAAAGGGGTACGCAGCTTTTATAAAAACTGTGTTTGCCCTCATTCTAAGTACATGCTGACAATAATAAAAAGCTATTTCCTTGGAGGGACACCAGGTATTAGCCTGCTTAGACACCTTCATGTTTCAATCCCTCATTGGGCAGAAAAATAGAGGAGAGGGAAGTTAGAGTTTTAAGAAGGCTTACAGCATTGGTTTTCGATCGTTAGCATGCATCAGAGTCCCCAGGATGGTAGGTTAAAACACATTGCTGACCTCACCCCCAGAGTTTCTGATTTAGTAGGTGGGGCCCATTTCTAACTAGTTCCCAAGTGATGCTGACGTTGCGGGTGAGGGGACCATCCTTTGAGAACCACAGGTTCACAGTGCTCTCATAGAAATTCTTTCCTAGTCTAGTACTTAGTATGGTCTGTTCTTTGAAATTTTAACAGGTTTTATGAGACAAGAAGTGTGTCATGGTCAAATAAGTTGGGGAAATATTGGATTAAATAAAATTAAAAGATGTTTCTTTTGAGAAATTAAAATAACTTACTGTTATCTGACGTTACTGTTCCAGGAGACTTTTACCCAGAAAGATGAAATGGCAAATAATTGTATTGTTTTTTTTCTGGGAACTTTCTGAAAACCTATTTATCTGAACACTAGGGAACATCTGCAGATTTTTTGCTCGTAAAGACTCATGTGGAAATTGTTACCTTGCTGTGTCCAATAATCCTGAACAAGTTTGTCAGAAATGTGCCCAATTTTTATCAAGCTCTTCATCAAAGTAGTCACCCTAATTCCGGCCCTGAACCCTTGAACCCTCATAAATATCCTGCCTTTGCCCTCATCCTTCTGAGAAACTGTGAAAAGTCTGTGATGATAGTGATCTCTCTTATCTCAGCCAACTGAACTAAACCCAGCCTTCTTCACAGTTATTTTGGTGGCATTTTGAGGCAGCCAGCACCTAACAACCTAGTTTTAAAGTTCCTAAAAGAGTACATCTTTTTTTTTTTAAAGTTATTTATTGATTTTTAGAGAGAGGAAGGGAGAGAGCGAGAGAGAGATACATCAATTTGTTCTACTCATACATTCATGAGTTGATTCTTGTATGTGTCCTGACCCGGGTTGAACCCACAACCTTAGTGTACTGTGTACCGGGAAAATGCTCTAACCAACTGAGCTACCTGATTCTGAGTCAGGGCTCAGCAGAGTAAACCTTAAAAATGGTAACTACATGAGGTAATGGATTAACTAAACTTACTGTGGTAACAATTTTGCAACATACACATATATCAATCATTATGTGGTATACCTTAAACTTATGTGATGTTATATATCGATTGTACCTTAAGAAAATGGAAAAAAGAGATTGATAACAACAGAAGCAACTTATTGCCTTAACTTCCTATGCTTGGTTAAGTACCCACTCTTACATCTTATTCACAGCCTAGCATAGTGCTCAGAAAAATAATAAACATCCAATGAGCATTATTTGAGTAAATAAATGTACTTTTTATGCTATTGTGCATTGTGACTTTCTAAGTAGGAAAAGGTGTGACTGTCCCAGTCTTTCTATCATATGGAAGTAGTGTTCCTCAGGACACCTTTTGGAAAACTCTGTCCTAATTTTGTCTCACAGATGTCTTTTTTTGAGAAGTACAGGAACTACAGATAAACACTGACATTCTTTTTTTTTAATTATTTAAAGTTGAGCTATATTATTTTTAAGCTCTTAGATCCAACAAAATATCCCCTTGCCTTTTTATTTACATGAGCCAACAAATCTCCTCTGTTCTTTATTTAATATTATAGATTTTTAAAATTTTATTTTTCAATTATTGTTGACATATTTTATTAGTTTCAGATCTGCAGCATAAGAATTAAACATTTATATGCCTTATGAAATGATCACCATAAGGTTAGTACCCACCTTGCACCACACATAGTGATTAACCATATTATCCACTGTAGTCCCTATGGTGGACTTTACATCCCTGTGACTATGTTTATAACTGGCAATTTGTACTTCTTAATCTCTTTTGCCTTTTTCACCCATTTCCCGAACCCCCCTGCCATCTGGGAACCAACAGTTTATTCTCTATATCTATGAATTTGTTCCTGTTTTGTTTGTTTACCTTGTGTTTTGATTCCTCATAGATGTGAAATCATGTAGTATTTGTCTTTGTCTGACTTATTTCATTTAGCATAATACCCTCTTGGTCCACCCATTTTGTTGCAAATGGTAAGATTTCATTCTTTTTTTATAGCTGAGTAATAGTCCATTGTATATATGTGCCACTTCTTTATCCATTTGTCTATCAGTGGACACCTAGGTTGCTTCCATATCTTGGCTATTGTAAATAATGCTGCAGAGAACATAGGGGTATATATATCTTCTTGAATCAGTGTTTTTTTTTTATTGCTTTGGATAAATACCCAGAAGTGGAATTGCTGGGTTATATGATAGTTCTATTTTTAATTTTTTGAGGAACTTCCATACTGTTTTTCATAGTGGCTGCACTCCCATACATTCCCATCAATAGTGCATGAAGGTTCCCTTTTCTCCATATCCTTAACAACACTTGTTATTTGTTGAACACGGCCATTTTTATTCCTAAAGGCAGTGATATGAAGGCTGAATTTATCAAAAAATTTAAGATGCCCTCCCATGTGAAAACCCTGATCTCAGTAGCTTTTTCCCACTTAAACTTATAGTCTTTATTATGAACTGAATTGTATCCCCAAAAATTAATATGTTGAATCCCAAACCTCCAATGTGACTGTATTTCAAGACAGGGTCTTTAAGAAGGTAATTAGCATTAAATGATGTAATAATGTTGGAGTCCTAATCCAGTAAGACTGGTGTTCTTGTAAGAGGAAGATCAACACCAGACCTCTCTCTCTGTCTATACAGAGGAAAGGCCATTTGAGGACACAGCAGGAAGGCAGCTGTCTACAGGCCAGAAAAAGAAGGTCTCACCAGAAACCAATGTTGATGACACCTTGATCTTGGACTTCTAGCTTCCAGAAGTGTGAGGAAATAAATTTCTGCTGTTTGACACCTAGTCTGAAGTAAACCTTGTTGCGGCAGCCTAAGCAAACATAGTTTTCTTTCTTTCCTGTTTTTTTTTTTTAAATATAGTTTTCTTAGGGCTGAACTTGGAACCAGTGAGTCATGAATATTACCCTTGACCTATATAGTTCAGGGAATTCCTTCTAGCCCAGCTTATCCCTGATATCATAGCTGTTGTCAGTTATGATAAATTATATTACATTTATGTTAGTTTGCACTTTTACTAATTCTTCCACAGTCACAAGCTCATCGGTACTTCCCAACAGTTGAGGGATTTAAGCAGTTTTATCGATGGACTGGAAACTGAAGACTTACTAAGAAGCATAGCCACTAGAAAATGGAAGGGCCAAACTCCTGTGTTGTTTAAAACCTATCATACATCATCCTGTCTGGCACTTGAAAGGGAATATTAAACAAAATACTAAATATTTTAAAAACAATTGCTTGTATTGTTAATAGATAATTTAGTTTTGATCACCCGCATTTGGCGGAGGCAGCAGATGTAATATATTTTATGATACATAATAAAGAATTTGTCTAGTCTTTGTCCTAGCTTCCTGGTACAGAGCTTCTAAAAAAACTTCGAATTTCTGAGCAATAGGAGTGTCTTTGTTATGTTGATGATGTGACTCCTTCTTCCAGGGAAGGGAGAGGGACTGCAGATTAAGTTCAGTCATGCAGCCAATGATTAAACCAGTCCTGCTTCCCTATTGAAACCCTAATAAAAACCCTGGACACGGAAGCTCAGTGGAGCTTCCTGACTGGTGAACACGTTGAGGGGCAGAAAGGGTGACAAGCCCTGATTCTGCAATGAGAAGACAAAAAAGTTCTGCATTCCCTCCCAAACCGCGCTCTGTGTGTATCCTTTATAAAAGAACTACAATCATAAATAGAGTACTATCATGAGTTCTATGAATCAATTTAGCAAACTATTAAACTTAAGCGGGTCGTAGGAATTTGTAAGTCTATAGACAGTCGGTTAGAAGTGGGGGTGGCCTGGGGACCCTGCTTGGGGCTGGCATCTGAAATTAGGGCTGTCTTGTGGAAACAGAGCCTTTATTTTGTGGAATCTGATGCTAACTCCAGGTGGTTAGTGTCAGAAATGAATTGCAGTGTATTTAA
Source organism: Pteronotus mesoamericanus (assembly GCF_021234165.1). NCBI lineage: Eukaryota > Metazoa > Chordata > Mammalia > Chiroptera > Mormoopidae > Pteronotus > Pteronotus mesoamericanus. The sequence continues at coordinate 10,502,861 of NW_026555245.1, forward strand.
TTGGTGCTTGTCCAGTTGGGGATTTTACCAAAATATTTTAATATGCAAATTTACTTTCCTAACCGCTTTCCAATATTCATTTTAGAAAATACAGACAAAAGAAGATAAAAATAACTTATAATTCTACTATCCAATTTGAACTATTCTAATATATATTCTTCCCACCTTTTTTTCAGTGTATGTGTGTGCATGTTATTTTACAACATGTGTGCTATGCCAATAATTTTATAAAACGATATACAGCCTCACTAAAAATCAGCCAAATACAAATTAAAATGGAAGCAATAATAGGATCCTGCTTTATTCTTCTCACACTGGCAAAAAATTAAAAAGTTTACATAATGCAAGTGCTGTTAAGAATGTGGGGAAATGGCAACTTTCATCCACTATAGTAAATTGCAAAAACAAAAAAACCCCCCGCATATTTATCCCATTCTTGTACACCTGACCCTTTGCAATGTAACTTTGCTACTCCTCCCATTAAGTGATGGAATATAATTCTCCACGCCTTGAATCTGGGCTTGGCCCTATGACTTGCTTTGACTAACAGGATATTCATAAACATGATGAAAGAAGAGGCTTGAAAAGTTTCTGTTCATTAGGACTTGTCATTTCTTACTGCCAGGAACCTTTCTGCCTCCACGTGGATAAGCTGGAACTAGCCTCCTGAATGATGAGACGCCAACTGAGGAGAGGCAACGGCTTTTCCAGCTGTCTAGCCATCTCAGATGCAGGCTTGGTCGTATGACTAAGTCCTTCCTAGAAAATCCAGCCCCAGCCAAATTCACCAGAAAAGAACTGGCAGCTAGCCTAAAGAACCATGGAGGAAAATAATAAATGTTTGTTCCTAAGCCACAGAGTTAAGGAACGGTTTATTAGACAGCAAAAACTAACTGATACCCAGTGGGACTGTAAATTGACACCACCACTTTGGAAGGACTTGAGGCACTATTTAGTGAAGTTAAAATGCTACCCAATGTCCTAGAAATTCAAATATTCAATATACACCTGTGAGAAAATCTTCACAAATATATCCAAGAAGAGGGGTATAAGAATGTTCATTGAAGTTTTGTACATATCATAGGAAAAAAGTTAGAAAAACCCAAGTGATTCACCAAAAAGACAAGACAAATTTATATTAATATATTCATACAATGAAATACCATGTCACAACTGGAAGGAATAATTTAGAACTATGCAATTCAAAATGAATGGATCTTGAATATAAAAGTTGTGTGACATTAATTTTTGAGAACAGTTACCTTTCAGGGGTGAGGATTGTGGTGGGAAGGAAGTGTTATTGAAGAGGAGCGCAAAGATCATTCAGCTGGATCTATAATATTGTACTTCTTAAAAAAGTAAGAAGAAAGTATGTCAAATATTAATGTTTTCAAAATCTGAATGGCAGGTATTTATTTTATTTTTTCACTTTTGTGTATATTTGAAATTGCTCATAAAAACTACCATATTTTGCTGTGCATAATGTGCACTTTTTTGCCCAGTATTTGAGGGAAAAATAAGAATGCACCTTATACGTGGGTAGTACTAATTTGTTACTGGTACGTACAATTTCTTGTACCTTGTATCTATTTTGTAATTATTTGTTACATAAAATTTCTTATACAATAGTATGTTAAAAAATGCTAAAATTCCTTTATACTACAAAAAACAAGTACCTAAATATAAATACATAAGTAATTGAATTAAAAAATTAGAACAAATTATTTTTTTCCTGAAAGTTTGGGCCAAAAACATGGTATGCATTATACATGGCAAAATACGGGTAATAACTTTACTGTACCTAATTCATTTGCAAATATAGCATTTGTAGTGACTGCTCAATAGTCTAGTTTAAAGAACTAATATTTCTTAAACTAATTCTTTAATTTTTCTTGTTATCTAGGAGATTTATAATTTTTCACATGCATAAACTGGGCTGTAATGAATCTCTTTGTATAACACTAATTATTTCCATATGATTCATTCTCAGAAGTATAATTGATGGGTCAAATATTCACTTTTTGAGATTTCTAGTACTTATTTTCAAACTGTCAGGAAGTAATACCAATTTATACTACTGCCAGCAGTATATGACCACTTTAACAACACAGAATAATATAGTTGTTTCTCTTCGCCAATTCAAAAGTTGTAATTGCTGTTTGAATTTGTATTAGTTTGGTAAGGCTGCCATAACAAAGTACCACACACCTGGTAGCTTAAGCAACAGAAATTCATTCCTCACAGTTCCAGAGCCTGGAAGTTTGAGACCAAAGTGCCAGCAGAGTTGGTTTCTTCTGAGGCCTCTCTCCTTGTCCTCTATGTAGATGGCAGTGCTTTCCCTGTTTCTTCACATGGTCTTCTCTGTGTGTGTTTCTGTGTTCAAATTTCATCCAGTAAGGATACTACAGTCTTGTTGGATTAGGGCCTATTCTAATGAACTCATTTTAACTTAATTACCTCTTTGAAGACATTATCTTCAGATCATCTCATTGTAAGGGATTGAGGTCTAGGACTTCAGTATATAAATTTGTGGGTGACACGATTCAGCCCATAAGAAGCAGTCAATAGTTTTTTATAATTTTATTATCCAAATGAATTTTTCTATTGCAAATTTTCATACTTGTGTCCTTTGATCTTTTATTGTATCCTCTTATTGGGACTTTTGCTTATTGATTTATAAGAATTTATTATATATTAAACTACTCATCATAAAGAGTGAATGTTATAAAAAATGATTAGAGAAGACAATTTAGGTGACACCAACAAACTTTATTTAACACTCATGAAGTGTACAGTCACCTTTTGGAGAAATGCCAAAAGGGGCAAAAGCAGGAAGTTTTTAGAGGATAAAAAGAATAAAGAACAAGAGAGAGAAAAAAATATCTTCTTGGCTAGGGTCACATAATCAATCTTGTTTGGGGTGACAAGGAGGAAGGAAGGAAGTATGGAGCCCAGTGTTGGTTTGGCTTTCGGGGCCCAGCTGGTTGGATGTACTGAGCTTCTGATCAACCAGAGAATTTACTGGAATGGAAAGTTGTCTAAGTTTTGGCTTGCTAGCAATGCATCCAGGGCTGGAGTGGCTCCAACTTGGAACTAGGAAGTTATTTCAACAATGTATTTTCCCCCCAGATTGTCACCAGTTATTTAATTTACATATAAGAGAGTTTAGGATTTTGTTTCTGTGCAGTTTTATGTAGTCAAATGAAACATTCTTTTTCTTTCTTTTTTTAATTTATTTTTTCAAATACATTTGTCTCGGCCTACACCCACCACTTTCCCTTGCCCCCTCCCTCCTTCCCTCCCTCAGCTCTTCCCCTTTGGTTTTGTCCATGAGTCCTTGCTATATGTTCCTTGACTCTCCCCTTCACTTCCTTTTCCCCGGCCCCCTTCCCTCCTTCCCTCTTGTCTCTGTTGATTTCTTTTCCTTTCAGTGTTGCTGGTCTTATTTTCCTTGCATCTTTGTATTGTTGGTTAGGTTCCACTTATAGCTGAGATCATATGGTATTTGTCTTTTGCCCCCTGGCTTATTTCGCTTAGCATAATGCCCTCTAGTTCCATCCATGCTGTCGCGAAGTTTAGTAGTTCTTTTTTTCTTTCTGCTACGTAGTATTCCATTGTGTATATGTACCAGATGATTGGATTGAAACATTCTTTTTCTTTATAGTTCCAGCATTGGGTATCCCAAAATCTTTGTAAGTATCTATATACTTAACACATCAAGAAACTTTTACTTATAATTTATAGATATATTTTACATATAATTTATAATACTTTTACAGTTTTTTACACATAAATACTAAACTTTGGGTATTTAAATATTTCATCCAAATGGAATTTATTTAGTGTATGTTATAAAGTATGGAACTAATTTTATTTTTTTCTAAATTTGTAGCCAGTTGCCTAAACTTGGTAGCCCATCTTTTAAGTAAATATTAAGTATATTAAAAATATAAAAATAAAATTACTGTCCCTTGTTAGTATTTTGGTAATGTTTTTCATGTGAACTTTCATGGTAGTTCAATGTTTTTTTACCACTAAATGTTCTGGAAAAAGTACATTTGACTGCTGATTTTACTTGTAGGTTGGCTGATTTCATTTTTACTGTTTTCTGAGGTGGCATAAATGAATCATGCTTGCCTTAATACCAGCATGTAACTTTTGGCCTTTCATTTTGATTAAGGCACAAAAAAGAGATCTAGTTACCCATCACCCAGTTCTATATTACTCAAAGAGCTCTGGAACACAGTAATGCTTCATTTTACAGGTTCTGTTTAGCGTTTAAAAAAAGGAAAGGATTTTTTGAGTATTGGAGTACTGGATACTTTTCATAACATTAAACAAGATAGTAAAGGCTGATTTTTTTCTATTGATGAGGATTCTTATTCATTTCACTAGGATGAGAAAGCACTTCTTCAATGTCCCCTCCACGCCCGTCCGCCCAGATGGCTCCTTAGAAACCTTCGCAGTTCAGAAAATATGCACGCAGTCCACTGCCACCACCTCTGATTCAAAGGTAAACCACTCTTTGAAATCTCTACCACCTAGTGTGGAATTCAAGGTAGAAAGGAAAATGTCCACACATAGTCCTAATGAGGTAAATTTCACTGTGAGCCTACTGCCAGAAAGCAAACGTTTGATCAAATTGTTTCAGAAACAAATGAACAAGTATTCTGTCTCAATAAACACTTTGCCACTCTACACTGGAAAGTTTCACGATAACGTCACATTGACTCCCTTCTATGGCTTTCATTGAACTGTCTTAGAGCTTATGTTATTCCTAGAAGAGTTGTTGAACCCTTATCTCATTGAGGCATGAAAAAAAGTCAGTAACAGCATCTGTCCCTTTGTTGTTGAAGATCAGCATGGAACATGTTATTTGGGGGGACAAAGTTCACAATTCTTTTATTCATTAAGATCTTTTTGGAACTGGTAAGTGTGATGCCCTTGAAAGAGGAAAAGGGTGGCTAGAGGCACAGCAGTCTGGTGATGGGAACTTACTCTTCACTATGTACCATCTGTACCTTTTCAGTTTTGTACCTTGTGCAAGTATCATATATTCAAAGTAAATAGCTCTTTTATTTATTTTTTTAAAAGATTTTATTTATTTTCAGCGAGAGGGGAAGGAAGGGAGAAAGAGGGAGAGAAACATAGATTGGTTGCCTCTTGCATGCCCCCAACCCAGGACCAGCCCGCAATCCAGGCATGTGCCTGAACCGGGAATTGAACCGGCAACCTTTCAGTTCACAGGCCAGTGCTCAGTTCACTGAGTCATACCAGCCAGGGCTAATTAGCTCTTTCAAATGTTATTTTTAAACAGTAATTTTTATATTAGGACTTAATTATATTTAGAATAAATGCAAGTCACAGTACAACAGTTTGATCTGTTCTACTGCTCCAAGTATAAACAATTGGTTGACATTTTAAACAATTTATTTTTTCATTAATTCACTCAACATTTATTCAGGTAACAACTCTGTGCTAGGCATCGGCTAATAATCATGAAATAAGATGGTGAAGATCGTGATGGAACTATAAAGCATTATTCACAGAGGATCCAAAGAGAGAAGAAATTGTTGAGGTTATACAAATTACACAGCAATCTATCCGTAAAGCAATAATAAAGGTGAGCGATGTGTGAGATTTGCTATAATCCTCTCAGGATATGATGAGCTGCTGGAAAAGTACAATGCAATAAACACTGATGTGGGTAAAAAAGATGAGGATATTTCTTGCTGAATATCCATGACACTTCTTTTTTCTTTTTTTAAAGACTTTATTTATTTATTTGTTTGTTTATTTATTTATAAAAGGAGGGGAAGGGAAGGAGAAAGAGTGGAAGAGAAACATCAGTCGGTTGCCCCTGGCACACTCCCAACCAGGGGCCTGGCCCACAATCCAAGCAAGCTTGCAAGATGACGCCCAACCCACTGAGCCACACTAGGCATGGCTGTCATATTTCTTTATCTGTCATAGAGATGGCATTTTTCATCCATATGCTTCTTTTGCTGTTGCCCTAAATTATAATCCTTGTTTTATAGTTTGAAGAGGGATCCAAGTGAGGATTCAATTTATTTTACTAACAGTTATTAAGGCAACTAATTTCATAAACTTCATAAATAACCTTATAAATGATTCATTTAATGAAAATTGTTTCTCGCCTCATTGTTTAGATTTGAGGTAGATGAAGGACAAATTCATGACCATATTTTCCTTATACTCAATTGCTAAATACTGAAGAAGCATTCTCATTCTCTTTAGAACTTAAAAAAAATAAAGAAATAAGGTCTATGTTCCAGTGCAAACAAACAGAACACTCTGCAAGCCTTCTTTTAGTTCAATGCGAGGTAGTTGCTGTTGCTTCAGTAACTATTATTGCCAGGATAAAGAAAGTCAAGCTTGGAGATGGAACTCAAAACGCTTAGTAACAGTGGAGGGCAGAGCATGGCAAATCACAATGGAAAGACAAACAGGAAACCTCAGGGTTTTCTCTTTTCTACTTTAGTATCTGTTTACCTTACTCAGTAATTGTTAGAGTTTATCTTCTACTATTTGTTTCCAAAACCAAGACACATTTCCATTTCATTCAAAACTGCCCAGTCTTCTAGGCAAGGCCCAAAGAATCAGAATAAAATTTTTTAAAGGATTTTTATTTTTATTTCATTTTAGAGAGAGGGGAAGGGAGGGAGAAAGAAAGGGAGAGAAACATCAATTGGTTGTTTCTTGCAGTCCCCAACTGGGGACCTGGCCTGCAAAACAGGCATGTGCTCTGACTGGGAAGTGAACCAACAACCGTTCAGTTCGCAGGTCAGCGCTTAATCCACTGAGCTACACAAGCCAGGGCTCTGAATGAAACTTGACCACATTCTTTTCATATTTTTAATAAAACTTTGAAAATTCAGAACAGTTAAGTAAACTTTTTAGACAAATTTTACGTCAAAAGGGTCTTTTGATAGCATGGTATAACTTTTTTTTTTAAGATAACAGATTTAATAAGGATCTCTTCATCCCACTAATACAAGGACACTAATTTACTTTCCTTTTATGGATTAGAGTTTATATTTTAGTACCAATGAATCACATTACATGGCCAACTGTAGAATTACAACAACTTGGTATATACCACAGGAACCAAACAAGATAAAAAGGATCAAGTTCTCAACTAGGCATCTAATGTTAATAATGTGAAGATATTAACCATGTGAAGCACTGTGCCTCACAATCAATGGAATGCTCTGATGGGTTTTGGGCAAGAGACAGTTTTATGGAGCATTAGAAGGGGCAAAGCAAAAAAGACATGACTGGCTAGGACGTCAAGGATTTTCTTATAAGGCTAGCAGGTCCTATTTTCTAGGGTTAGATAAGCTAACTAAAGCTGAATTAGATGATTGTGAATGGTATGTGTTAGGTTTTCTTGACAGGTGTTTCCTGTAAGTACAGGATGACTTTTAGGCTTAAGATTGGTGACATGGCTGGGACACAGAGCCTCCATTTTTTAGGTCCCTATATACAAATTAACTATCATTTCAATGTTAACCCAGTGACAACCTACCCTGTGGTATTAGCTGTCAACATAAGAGCAAATGACTTTTGGGACCCACACAAAACGCTGTAAAAATGCATAAAATTTTATATTATGGAATGTTTACTTTCAAGGATCACATATTTCAATATATCCTTAATATAGCTTATTTTCAGGGCTATATTTCAAAAAATAATCAAAGGTTATAAAACTAACTTTGACAGGAAACACAGGCACAGATAAAAATTTCTTTTCCGCCTCTATTGACGCTTCTCCTTCCCCCTCCACCCACCTCAGGCCTTACAACCAGTTGTTTGTGTAAGAAGTTCTAAGTATTATCTAAGCATGTCTAAGTATTATGTATGTATCTGACATCTTGCATTCTGGGGCTCTGATTAAACTTTATATTTACCTCCTCTTGCCCATTTAAGATTTTTTCAACAAGGTTCACTTTCCAGCTCTAGGAGAAACCTTGGCCGGTTTGTGAGGCTCAGCCCGCATGTAGCTAACATTCTCAGGTCAGCAATTTGCTTGCTAGGGCACATGCATTAACAAACTCCAGTATGAGTTTAAGGTTTCTCCCTGCCACCCCCAATTCCCATTGGAAGTAATAGTTTATGAGAGGATCGCAATAGCTCTCTTCAAACCCCTTCATACATCCTCCCTTCTCTCAATACTCTATTTTTAAACTTTGACTTGTAAAAGGGACCCAGGGGTTGTACAATTGTCAAAATTTCCTTTGTGGATTCTACATAGTGGAAGGAGGATGAGAATAATATGCCACATCCCAAAATGCCTCTGGCATATGCATTATTTTGAGCTAAAGACCATTGAGAACCGGCAGATACAAGAGAAACTTTAAAAACTGGGCACATGTTTCCCTTTTGTAGAGGAAATTTACATTTACAAAGGAAATATTCACCCACAAAGATGTTTCCCTCTCCTGTGCTAGGGTGAAAAAGTCTTAACAACTCCTATCAATGGGGAAAGAATCTGCATACCCTTGTTTACCATATTTTTCTTGGTCACCTTTCCATAACTTGTGTCTCCAGCCAGAACCCCTTAAATCCTTTTTCTTTGCATTAGTGTGCGATGGTGTATAAACCTGAGTTCTAACCACCCTTTTGGGTTACTCACTGCTGGCTGCTCTCATGTGTACATGAGCAGTATATATGTTGATAAACTTCTTTTTGTTTTCTCTTGTTAATGAGTCTTTGGCACTCTCATTTTTAGGGTCCCAGGTGGAGAATCTGAGATGGGTAGAGGAAAAAACTTTTTTCTTCCCTTACAATATAGTAGGTCTATTTCACATATGCTTTGGTATTGAATAGTTTATTAATGCTTCATTTAAAAGGAGACAGAAAGGGCCCCATTTTAACTAATTTATTTACTTTTCAAAAATTATATTTTATTGATTACGCTATTATAGTTGTCCTGATTTTTCCCCCTTTGCTCTCTCCCACCCAGCACACCCTACTCCCTTAGACAATCTCCCCACCATTGTTCATGTCCATGGGTCATGTGTATAAGTTCTTTCGCTACTCTATATCCTATACAGTACTTTACGTCCCCATGGCTATTCTATAACTACCCTCTTAATCACCTCACCTCTTCACCCATTCTCCCCCTCCTACCTACCATCTGACAACTGACTTCTTTTTTCTTGCTGCTTTTAAGAATCTCTCTTTATTTATAACCTTTGGCCTTTTAATTATGATGTGTCTTGGAGTGGGCCTCTTTGCTTCTAATCATACTTGGGACTATCTGTGTTTCTTGGGCTTGAATGTCTATTTCCTTCACCAAATTGGGGAAGTTTTCCTTTCACTATTTTTTTCAGATAGATTTTCAATTTCTTGCTCTTTTTCTTCTCCTTCTGGCACCTCTATGATGCAACTGTTGGACCCCTTGAAGTTGTCCTGGAGGCTATTCATACTATTCTTATTTTTTTTTTGGATTCTTTTTTCTTCTTGCTGTTCTGACTACTAGTTTCTTGCTTCCTTATATTCCAAAACACTGATTTTATTTTTGGCTTTATCCACTCTACTATTGTTTCCCTATAAACTGTTCTTTATTTCAATTATGGTATCCTTGTTTTTTGACTGGGTCTTTTTCATGCTGTTGAGGCCCTCACTAAGTTTGTTGAGCATCCTTAGAAGCAGTGTTTTGGACTCTGCATCTGATAGATTGCTTATCTAGATCTTGTTTAGCTCTTTTTCTGGAGTTTTGATCTCTTCTTTCGTTTGGGCCACGTTTCTTTGTCTCCTCGTTTTCGCAGCCTACCATGTTTGTTTCTATGTATTATGTAGAGCTGCTTTGACTCCGTGTCTTGATAGTGTAACTTAATGTAAGTAGGTGTCCTATAGGGCCCAGTGGCACAGCCTCCCCTATCACCCAAGCGGGGTACTCAAGGTTTGCACTTCACATGGGCTGAGTACTCCCTCCTTCTACAGTTAAGTCTTGGTTAATGTTGGCAGATCAATGGGAGGAATTTATCCAGGCCAGTCAGCTGCAAGGACTAGCTGTGACTACTCACCACCAACCTCTGCCCTCCATGAAGGATCAGCTGTGCAGGGGCAGGTTGGTGATCTTCTGACATGGTCTATAGCTGTCCACTGGGTGCATCCAACTGGGGTTTCCTGGGTGGTGCAGGCCAAGGTCAGCCCCCTGCCTCTGTTTTCCCTGGGGCCACCCTGCCTGAGTTATAAAGCAATCTGAGATGGCTGCTACTTGTGCTGAGCTTGGAGATTCCCAGGTGAAGCCAAGCTGTGAATCTAATCTGGCTGCTGCTAGGGCTCACTGAAACTAGCTGTTGCTTGTTTGATAGGATTTAGGAGCCAAGACCAACCATTCTTAAGGAATAGCAGCTTGGGTGGGCCTGTTAATTGGGTGGGGAAGAGTCTCTGGGTATCTCCAAGGTGGATCAAATAGTGTTAGCCAGGTTGATGAAGTCTCAGATATGGCACCAGCTTGCTGGCTCTGTAGGGGAGGGTTTAGCAAAGGGACAATGGCCTCTGCTTACCTTGATGCCAGATGCTTCAGTTTCTTCCTCTACTCCGATGGTGCCTTTCAAGCTATTACCCCAGCTCTGGAGCTCAGAGGAAGTTGAATAGGTGAGTCTGTGTGTGGTGACTCACCTCTTTAGGAGGAACTGCCTGGGGCTCCAGCAGCTTCTTCCACTGACTCAATCCCTGCTGGTTTTCACAGCCAAAAGTTGTGGGTACTTATATTCCTGGCCCTGAAATCCTAGGCTGGGGGACCTGGTGTGGGTCTAGCACTCCTTGCTCCTGAGATTTCACTCCTGAAGTCTTATCCACGTGGGTGTAAGACCAGCACATTCCATATCTGCACCCCTCCTACCAGTCTGGATGAATGTGTTTTCTTTAATTCCATCATTGCCAGATTTCCATTCAACTTGATTTCTGATTTTCTTGAGGATGGCTGTTCTATATTTTAGTTGTAATTTTGATGTGGTTGTGTGAAGAGGCAAGCCATGCCTGTCTATGCTGCCATCTTGACCAGAAGTCAAGAACCCCATTTTTAAATAGTGTTATATAAATGAAAAACTGTATGTTTTGTACCACATCTTGCTTTGTTAATTTAATGATAAAACCTTTGAAATTATTTGGAGGTTGAAGACACTTGGGGTGTTTTCATTCTAAGCCTTAAACAATATAGGAAGTATCATCTCTTTTAGAAACCCTCAAAAGTCATAGCAAATTATTACATGGCACCTTGTGGAGAAAATCCCCACATACCTCCTGTCCCCTTTACCCCATTTGTTCTTTTATAATTACTGGGTTTATGCGTCCGTGGTCAGAATACTACATTTTAAACACATGTGTTGTTATTCACAGGTCCATGTAGGAAAATTTTTCTTACCAGTTCATCTTTGGGCTCATCTACTACAATAGACTACTTTGTGTTTTGGAATGAAGGACCGGGCAAGGAGAGCTAAACACTGCATTGATAGACTCTAAATTTTTTCACATCAAAGTCACAACTACTCTGGGTAAAGTTGGAGGAAAAGCAGATGACATGGAGATCCTTAAGAGATACACTTTATAATGTGTATTCACAATGCTCTTCTGCACTAGCTCACACCATGAAGTTAGGCACTGAACACACATTTGACTGACACCATTTTGGCCACAAATCACATTTCCATTGTAGTTTTAAAAATATTGAATCATCAGAAAGACTTTGCTTTCTAGTAGGGCACGTAAGTAGGTTAGAAGTCACCATTCCATCTGACCAACAAGTAAAAAGCTGAACAAACTGAAGAATACATAACTCTTAGATCTGTCAGAGAATTGAGGTCACAGGGACAAATGGCTGTTCCAAAATTGGAAAGATAGATACGCAAATACAGACAATAACCACTTACTAGATCAGAAACTTCCTCAGAACTCTTGCTGGGGTAGGAACCCCTGAACTGTAATTGATGAATTGCTGGAGGCTCAGTGTGGAAAAAACTGAGAGAGAATCTCTAGTAGGGGAGGGGATATTTTTCCTGGGGTTCTATCAGGAAGGTGTTCACAGAGAATATCAGAGAAAAGTACTCTTGGGCTTTGGCAGGGTGAGGGGAAAGTATCAGTTTTAAATATGACACAGCACTCTGCTCTCCTTTACATGGTCTGCTCTCTGGAGAAACTATTTTACCAGAGGTCTAACCTGTTGGGATTTTATCTGAGCCCAACTGACCTGGGTGTCGGAAAATAGCCAACTCCAGCACTCTTTAACCACCCTATCTCATCTAAGATGCAGAAAATACTAAGAGGCACTTCTGAAGGTCACGTCTTATGGGTACAGGGTCACCAAAACATCAGAGATCTAATCTTAAGACTATAAAATGTTTCCGTGCCCTTCCGTACCATTACATTACTAAAGCCATGTTTAAAACAGTTTCTTTACTTAGTATATTATGTCTTACTGTCAACTAAGAAATGCAAGGCATACTGAAAGGCAAAAAATAAAACAAACAAACGTCAAAAGAAGTTTGGAGAGGTAGAACAAGCATCCGAATTAGACTGAAGGTAAGAATGTTGGAATTATTAGGCTGTGTATTTGAAACAACTATGATTAATATGCTAAGGGCTATAATAGAAAAGATGGACAGTATGTAAGAATAGGCAGGCAATGTAAGCAGACAGATGGAAATTCTAAGAAGAAATCAGAAAGAAATGATAGAGGTCCAAAAAACTCTAATAGAAATGAAAAAGATCTTTGATGGGCTAAAGAAAGGATCCCTGCACTGGAGAATATGTCAAAAGAAACTTCCAAAACTGAAAAGCAAAAAAAAAAAAAAAAAGGAAAAGAACATTCAAACAAAAAAGAGGGGGGTGGGGTGGGGAGAAACTACCAAAGTTATAACATATGCATAATAGAACAACCAGAAGTAGAAGAAAGAAATGAGGAAGTATAAAGGAATGGATAATGGATGAGAATTTTCCCAGATTAATGTCAGACACCAAACCACAGATCCAGAAGGCTCGGAGAGCACCACACAAGATAAATGTCAAAAGAACTATGCCTAGACATGTCATGTTCAAACTCTAGAAAATAAAAGACAAAGAAAAAAAAATTGAAAGAAGCCAGAGGGAAAAACATCTTATCTATAGAGATGCAAAGATAAGAATTATATCCAACTTTTCAGAAACCATGCAAGCAAGAAGAGAGTGGAGTGAAATATTTAAAGAGTTAAAAGGAAACACCACCAACCTAGAATTCTGTGTCCTATGAAATTATCTTTCAAAAGTGTAGGAGAAATAAAGACTATCTTAGACAAGTTGAGAAAATTTGTTCTCAGTAGGTCTGCCTTTTTAAAAAATGTTAAAATAATTTTTTAAAGAGAAGAAAAATAATATACATCAGAAACTTGAATATACATAAAGAAAGGAAAAGCATTAGAGAAGGAATAAGTAAAGGTAAATAATTCTTAATTCTTAACTGACCAAATAGATACTAGTTTGTTTCAAATAACGACAGCAACAATGTATTAAATATGTGTGTGTGTGTGTGTGTGTGTGTGTATTTATTTATGTATAAGTGAAATAAATGACAGCAAGGATACAAAGGACAGGAGGGAAGAAGAATTAGGAATACTTTGTTATTATAAAATACTTGTGCTAGCTGTGAAGAAATATAGTGTTATTTGAAAGTGGACTTGAATTAGATATTAATGTATATTACAAACTCTAGGGCAATCACTAAAATTTTTTAAAGGTGTATAATAGATATGCTAAAGAAGAAGAAAATAGAATATAAAATTATCAACTAAAACTAAAAATGAAAGACACATGTAGTAACAAAGAACAGATGTGATAAAATAGAAAGCACTATCAAATATGGTAAATTTAAAGCCAACTATATCAATAAACACTTTAAATATCAACAGTGTAAATACACCAGCTAAAAGAGATTGTCAGAGTGATTAAAAAATAAGATCCAACTCTATGTTGTTTATAAAAAACCCAGTTTAAACATAAATACACATTCAGATTAAAAGTAAAAGGATGGAGCCCTGGCCCGCGTGGCTCAGTTGGCTGGAGCATTGTCTAGTAACTGAAGGGTTGTGGGTTCAATCCCAAGTTAGGGCACTTTTTTATGTTATGGGTTCAGTCCTCCACCTGGCACATATAATCCCCAGTCTGGGCACATATAAGGGGCAACTGATTGATGCTTTTCTTTGACATTGAATGCTTCTCTTTCTCCCTTCCTCTCTCTTTAAAAGCAATGAAAAAATGCCCTTGGGTGAAGAGTACCAAAAAAATAAAAATAAGATAAAACATATACCATCCATAAAACAGAGAAACATATACCATCCTAATACTAATTAAAAGAGAGTGGGAGTAGATAGATTAATGTGAGACAGAGCAGACTGTTCAGAGCAGGGAAAATTATCAGGGATAAAGACATAATGATAAAGGGGTTAATTTTCTATGAAGACATAACAATCTTTAATGTATATGTAGAGAATTTTTATGAGTTTATTTGAGCGAAATGGGTAACAGTGGCCAGGGAGCAAAATCTCAAGGGATTTAGAAAATGTTCTGGAGAATGGAAGTTTTACAGCTTATTTTATACATTAGAATAAAAAGAGGAGACATCAAAGGGAGGGAGTGTTACATAAAATTCATTGGGGGTAGAATAAGGAGGTGGGAGAAAGCAAACGGGTAATCTCTGAGGTTGGATCAAGAGTAAAATGGAGAAACGCATACTTCCTTTACATTGGAGGGTATAGGATACTTAACAATGACCATTTACAGAACACAGAAATAGTTATTCAGGGAACAAGATAACAATGAGGGGCTCTGTGGGCTCATGTTCTTGTTTGGTGGGTGTTCCCTGAGGAGGCTGGAAAAGAATATTACTTTGACATTTTAAAGTTATGTTATCTTAGATGCAAAAAGACAATAGACAGGCTCACTTAAGGTAAAGACTGACCTTTGTCAAGAAAGCCACAGGCCCAGGTCATGACTACCTGCCGTGATCGCTTTTAGTTAGGAATTTTTATGTTCAGACCATCCTGTGTGGTTACTTTCAGTCTGAATTTGTAAGGCCCTCCATGCAGGCCTCCCCTGGGCTAGTCAGGTTTCACTTCTGAAAATAAGTGAAACTTTATCTCTAGAATCTGAGAAGTACTTAGTAATTATTGTGAAAATGATCCAGTGCCCTAGAAAGTTTTTTAACCTTGTCTCAGAAATTTTTAGCATATTTTTTCCTTTTTCCTATACAATATTTGCACCAAATATTAAGAACATCTTTTTTTAATAGGAAAGAAGTCTTCATTCTTCTAGTGTATAATTCTGACTTTTCTTCTACTCTACTTTATCTTTGTTAAAAAAACATATATTCAAAGAAAGCTCAAAAAAATCATAACTTCTCAAATTAGAACAACCTGTTATCAAATACTTTTGCATTGAGAACAGGTAGTGAGCAGTGGTCATGTCTCACCAACAAAACAAATCTATGAAGCCGTGAGTAAAACAGACCCTCATACTAAGTGTAGAATTATCGTGTGCCTCGAGTAGTGCCTGAGGTGAACCAAATTCCTTAACTGATTTTTCTGTTTGCCTTTCTAATTTCAAGCATCAGTGAAGTAAAAAATAAAAGTGTTAATGTGCCACCTTGTGGATGTGTGAGGAATGGATTTACATAGGGTTTTTTGTTTTTGTGGTTAGAATCTAATATTGTATTTTTATGTTCTTTTCACTAATTATACAAGGAATAATTGAGCAGTGAAAGACACACTGGAAGAACATAAAGAACAATGGATACTCATAAATTACTTGATTATATGAAAAAAATTAGAAATCATCCCAATCTTAGTTTGGAGTGTACCCTATTGAAAGAGCACAATGAATTAACAACTGACTTTTCCTAAAAAAATCTTATTTTTCAGGTCATCTGGCCTAACATTTGAATCTTCCAGAAATATTGTAAATGTTATATTTGGGCAGAACATAACAAAAGTTTCTTTACATTTTATACAGGTATAAACATTTTTTTAGCTCTGACCAGTGTGGCTTAGTTGGTTGGGTGTCGTCCTGCAGAGCAAAATGTTGTTTGTTCAATTCCTGGTCTGGGCACATGCCCGGGCTGTGGGTTCGGTTCCTGGTTGAGGCGTGTGTGTGAGAAGCAACTGATAGATGTTTCTCTCTCACTTCATTGTTTCTTTCCCTCTCTTTCTCCCTCCCTTCCCCTCTAAAAATAAATAAATAAAATCTTTAAAAAAAATTTTAGTATACTATTGACAATGCTTTATTTCTGTATATAGGGTGTATTTATTAAATACTCAACTAAACAAACATTTCACTATAGATTATTTTGAGATAGTGTGACATAGAGGACCAGGAGATTAGTTAATTATTCCAAAGAGGGTTAGCATAGGTTCACTGTCGTGGACGGAATACAGGGCTAGATGGTATCCCAATACTTTAGAGATTTTCATGTTCTCTAGGATTTAGCAAGTCTCAAGCTCTAGGTCCTAGTTTCCTTTTCTGTCAAACGATAGTGTTAGACTAGATTAGTAATGTTCCAACTGTGTTCTTCAAGGAGTTCAAAAATATTTATCCAAATTTTATTGCAAACATATTTTATGAATTTATTTTATATATTACAGTACTAAAATGTATATTTCACGAATTTAGTGTGTTAAAAACTTATATACAATGATACAAACCAAAATCAAATGTATTAAAGATTGTCTATATGTTGTTAAAGAGAAAACCACAGGCCCGAAAGGCATCACTGGTGCTAAAAACCTATGATACCAAACTTAGATTTAATATCTGATCTAATTGCAATGTAATTTCAATCAATTGGTCTAGAATTTTCTGGCCAAGCACCAGTAAGTTAATATTTGCCTATGAGCCTCCTGTCTGGTGTTCTTTCAACTTCATGTGAAAACCAGGACAAAAATATCAACATTATGAAACGTAATTATGTATTTAATTAATTGTTTGTTTCTAAAATTACTGCTGTTTCCTTTCTCTTTTTTCACAATTAAGGTATGAAATTTTAGAGTATGCTGTTTTTCTGCCCAATATATAAATAATACAGTTTGTTTACGGCACAGATTATAGCTATATTTTGAAGAGGGGGAAAAAAGTATATGTGGTATGGTTTAAATTGAGAAGTTGTCCCTGGTTAAATAAAAGATAGTGTGGTAGATTTAAAATGTTCACAAATTCCTCACCGCTCCTTTTGTTGAGGGTAGAACCTATTTCCCCTTCCTATTAGCTGGCCAGGACCTGTCATTTTAGCCCATCCTTTATGGTTGGTTTAGGCCTCCAAGTCTGCAAGGCTGTCAGGCAGGTATTCCCCAAGCTTGTCAGGCTTAGCATGTGACCTCTTTCCTTCCACTGCAGTATCGAAAGGAAAAAATTTCCTCTATCTTCGAAGGTTCTTCTGTCTGGTCTAATGATTAAATTGACATGAGACAAATTAGCAAGAGAAAAATTAAAGTTTAATATAAACAATAAAATGACTACAAATACATATCCATCAACAAATCTAAAAAAACAAAATCAACAAACAAGCAGAACAGAAACAGAATGAATCATAGAGAGGTTTTGATGGCTGCCAGGTGGGAGAGGGGATGATGGGGAATGGGCAAAAAAAGGTGAAGGGATTAAGAAGTACAATTTGTTGTTACAGAATAGTCACATGGATGTAAAGTACAGCATAGGGAATAGAGTCAATATTAGTCTAATAACTATGTATGGTGTTGATACAGAGAGGTCAGATCAGATCACTAGGGAGGAGTCGGGAGGGAATGTAGTAAATGGTTGCCCCAGGCAATGGTAAACAGTCTGGGATGGGATTGACTGAGAAGCCTCCAGAGCACAGGGAACTAGGGGCCAGAAAATTTAAAATATAAGGAGGGCAGAGACCGGCTCTCTGGCTCTGTCTTCCTTGGAGATGCCTCAGTGGTCCTGTTGTAGCTGCCTGCTGACGATATTTTGGACTGTAGAAGGAATTCTGGGCACAGCCTAGGATTGGGCTGGCCTGCATGGGGTGGCAGGGTTATTCTTTTTTGTGTGTTCTAGAGGGGACGGACTCTAAGGCAGAAGCCTGCCATTCTTTAAAATTGTGTAGTTTTGTATCTTATGTTGTTTTAGTTTATAAACTAGTCCTATAGGAATAAGGTAATTAAAAACTAACGGGGAATAATTGGGGAAGGAGGAGTTAAAGAGTTTAGCCTTAATTGATAGGCTTAAGTGACTAATGCCTGTGGAAAGCTGTTATTCCAAAGTTGTGTAGCATTTAACAAAGTTGTATAGTGGTGGTAGGCAGCAGGACCCCACTTGCTGTTTGGTAGCAGTGTCAGATGGGTGGATGATCACTTATTAAGTTATGTATTATCTAATTCCTGGGGTGTACACTTGAACCTATTATAATATAATAATGCATGTCAACTGTAATTGAAAATAAAGAATGATTTTAAAAATTTCATAACTTGCATGCCTCCTGTATATACAAGACACTCAGGAACACCAAGTAACTCATCAAAATGATGGAAGCCATCACCTTAAATGCCACCTTCAGCTAATGACAAAAGATGTTAGGGGTGGGGAGTGAGTTACTGGAGGTTACCAGGAAAAGTAGTTAACTAAGGGAAGGATCTTTATGCAGAGTTCTTCACTGTTAACAAACAGTAGATGTACTCCTCCCTGGTACAGTGAGGGAAATACCCTTCCAAATGGAGCTTTCCCTTACCAATGTGAATGTCCTTTAAAAACAGAAACTTATACTTAGTTTTCGGAGCTTCTCCTATAATTTGCTGTTTCTTTATATTAACCAGCCTAAAATAATCCATATCCCCAAGAGGCATATTTTGCGGTGGCAAACTCTCCTCCCCTTCAGTTACAGTAAGGTAAGAGAACAACTAAAACCTCTTTTTCAAAACAAAGACAGGAGGATGACCTTGTGATTGACTCCCATACATGTCTTGTGAGCTGTACTTCCGCACGTAACGTTTAGAGTTCCAAGGTTCAGAAGACACACAAACTTGCATTGCAGTGGAGACCAAGCGTTTCCTCGGGCTGATGAAATTCTCAAGAACACTCATTGCCTGGAGCAGGAGGATGGGGAGGGGCCTGCGTTCCTTCTGGGGTGAGGTAGGGGGTAATTACATCATTGCAACCTTCCGTGGGTCACAAACAAGGGCTTCTATTGTGCTACAACTTAAGACCATGGTCGAATGGAGGGGGGTCACTTCTGTCTGGCAGGGAGCCAAGAAAAGCCTCTGTGAAGGAGTGGTGTCTGAGCTGGAATTTTGGAAATTTAATAAATATTTGAGAGAGGAATGAGTGGTGAATCACAAGCAACCTATTGGTTGCCAAAGACCTAAAGGTTTCTACTTGGCGTCAGAATCTTACTGAAAACGAGGAAGGGAAAAAAAGCAGTATAACAACCCTCAGAATGGTGCTTTCATACGCCCAGGCTGAAGTACAGGTTCCCTTGTTCAAACCGCCAGGGCCGGTAAAAAGCCAAGAAGCTGCAAACTGGAGAGGGCGGGGCCATGCTAGGGGCGGGGCTACGGAAGCCGATGGGTGGGGGCCTGTCGGGCTCCACTGTGCTGTGAGCGGCGCTCGCATTTATATCCTCTCTTGCCGCTGCCACCGTTGCTCCTGAGACAGAGGGGCAACCTCCCATCCTCTGAGTTGCCAGGCAGCTTCTGTTGGGTCAGCGGCGTGAGGGGAGAGCCCCGGCGTGGCCCCGGCACCTCCTGGTCCGTTGTACTCCCTCCCGGCCCCTCGGCCGAGCCCCTGTCCGTGTCCCCCGGCAGGTCCGGGGGATTGGGAAACCACCTCCACGGAGGCTCCGCCGGACTTGCAGACTGGGCCTCAGCCCGCGCCCGCAGTGGACGGCGTCATGAAGCATCTGCCACATTTCTGCCGCGGCGAGGTGGTGCGGGGCTTTGGCCGTGGCTCCAAGCAACTGGGCATCCCCACAGGTGAGCAGTGGAGGGCGCGGACGCGCTGAGGCCGTGCCACGTGGGAAGGGGACATCAACTGGGGCTTTGGACGGG
The DNA here is from genome assembly GCF_021234165.1 of Pteronotus mesoamericanus. Lineage (NCBI taxonomy): Eukaryota > Metazoa > Chordata > Mammalia > Chiroptera > Mormoopidae > Pteronotus > Pteronotus mesoamericanus. Next base: position 10,522,915 of record NW_026555245.1, read on the forward strand.
GGTCAGACAGTATCTTGGGACTGAGGACAAAGGTGACACCCTCCCTTCTGCCCATCCCCGCTCAGTTGAGGTGGAGGATCCTTGATCGGGCTGAGGGATCGGGACAAGGCTGGTGCTTTCAAGTATTCCAGGGAACTGCCTTGAGGGGTGGTGAGGGCAAGAAGCTGGACCTGTTTTGCGGTCTCCCTTTGCCATTTCTGTGGCTGTGATAGAGCTGCTAAGCATGGCACGAGCCCTTCCCATTAGAAAACATAACGTGGGCAGATTGGCTAAGTTTTCATGCCAACAGTAGGGTTTTTAAAAAAATCTGTTACTAGATTGTGTCCAAGTGATCACACAGGCAGTTGAATGAAAACCAGATCTCTTTTTTGGCCCTTCTGCATGAGTTTTAGTAGTCCAGACTTGAAGGTAAGAGTAATTGATTTTTTAAAATGCAGTCAGGGCTGCCTCCAGACCTATTAAAGCAGTCTGTGAGTTTGGAGACTAGTTATGTGTATTTCCAAAATGAGAATCTTTCTGATTCCAAAAGACCAGGTCTAAAAATTCTAACTCTTTGTCTATTTGTCTTCTACCTCGAGATTGTGATCTGGTACCTTGTTCCTAACCTAGTAACATGAAGAGGAGAAATTTGATCCACAATATGAAATGGTGGGAATGATAATCGTAGGAAAAGTCGTAGCAATCTTGTGAGCCTAATTATTTAGACTAGCTTTGCATGCTATTTTTATGAGTAATATAACACTCTTAACACTCAGAATATTTACTTCTGTTTTTAAGCTAACTTCTCTGAACAAGTAGTAGATAGTCTTCCGGCTGACATATCCACTGGCATTTATTATGGATGGGCCAGTGTTGGAAGTGGAGATGTCCATAAGGTGGTGATAAGCATAGGATGGAACCCATTCTACAAGAACACAAAAAAGTCCATGGTAAGAATGTATTTCATTCTAATTGAAAATGGGGGGATGACCTAGAGTAATATGCAGTATTAGATGTACCTATAGTGGTGTGGACTACCTCAGTGGTAATCACATAGTCTAAATTCTGGAATTTTGGGCAACATATTTGAAAGATTTAAGAGTGAAGTATTTAGTTACTATTTCAATGGAATAACTTTCCAACCTTTGTCTTTCAATCTGTTTGTGTCTGGATCTAAAGTGAATCTCTTGTAAGTGTATAGTTGAATCTTCTCTTTTTAATCATTCTGCTAATCTGCCTTCTGATTGGAGAGTTTAACCCATTTACATTTAAACTAATTACTGACAAGGAGGGAATTATGCTATTTTGGTATTTGTTTTCTATATGCCTTATAGCTTTTTTGCCCATTATTTTCTCCATTACTGCCTTTTGTGTGCACTTGACTTTTTTTTTGTAGTGACATTTTGATTCCCTTCTGATTTCCTTTTGTGTATGTTCTGTAGATATTCTTAGTTTTTACCATGGGGGTTCCATTAAAGAGTCTAAAGTTAAAAAAGTCTAATTTGAATTTACACCAACTTTAAGAGCATATACAAATTTTTGTTTTGTAAATCCTCACTTGAGGATGGAGATATATCTATCCCTATAGATATATATCTGTATATACATATATGGATACACACACATGGAGTGAAAGAAGAAATTACAGTTTTATACACTGTGCCCAATAACATAACATAACAATTTTTATGCATTTATTTTTAAAGTCTTGTAGAAAATAAAAAGTGGAGTTGCAAACAAATTACAGTAATATTAATTTTTATAACTGCCCATGTATTTACCTTTGCAGGAGATAAAAGTGCTTGAAGAGCATGTTTCATCAAACTCAGCTTGCCACAGTTTCTGTAGTTCATTCACCCTTTAATTACTTGGTCACCCTGTTAACAAGTTGGTGTCCTGAGGGTTGTGGTAGTCAGTGTCAAGGATATTAATTCCTTTTTATTCAAAATTTTACTGAAAAGAAAGACCACAAGTCACATTCATTCGTTCATAGTATTGGTTGGCCAAAAAGTCTATATGATTTTTTTCAATAAAATAAAAGACACATTTTTCATTTTCACCAATAACTTTATTGATTTGGATATTTTGAGTATGTTAGCTATCTCCTGTATGGTATAATATTGATTGTTTTCAATTACTGTCTCGATTTGATCGCTATCAACTTCAACTGGTCTACTTGACCATGGAGCATTGTCTAGTGAGAAATCACCAGCACAAAATTTTGCAAACCACTTTTGACACATTTGGTCAGTCCAGCATCTTCTCCATTCACTGAACAAACCTTTTTTTTGCGTTTCAGTTGTGTTTTTACCTTTCTTGAAATAATAAAGCATACTATGTTGAAAATGTTGCTTATTTTCTTTATCTTCAATATTAAAATGGCTACACAGAAATTCACCAAATTTGATAAATGTTTTTTAAATGAATGCTTATATGACAGCTGTCACAATAAAATCTGACAAAAGTTTTTTGAATGAAATTAGAGAAAACCAAGTGCTACTAGGGCCACCTTACAGAAAAAAACAAACTTTTTGGCCAGCCCAATATAAAACCATGGGGCACCTAGGTCTTCTAACCCAAATGCCTCAATTACAGATGAGAAAGCTGAGTCATAGAGAAGTTAGTTATGCCTTTAGCCGCATATGCAGCTTGAAACTGTAGACTCTAAACTTGCTCCTCTTAGTACAGTACTGCTTTGCTTCTCCTAAACACTTGGAACTTAACATAGTATATAAGTTCAACTCTTCTATAGATGATTTAGTTATCTAACAAAACCAAAGCTTTGATAATAGCTTTAAGAAAAGTTCTATTTTTTAACTTTTTTTATTTAATGATTTTAGAGATAGAGAGAGAAACATTGATTTGTTGTCCCACTTATTTATGCATTGGTGATTCTTATATGTGCCCTAACTGGGGTTGAACCTGAAACCTTGGCATATCAGGACAATGCTCTAACCAACTGAGCTACCCAGCCAGGGCCTAAAAAGTTCTATTTCTAATATCAATGTTTCCTTTTTTTAAATCATTTAAATCAGAGTTCCTTTTTTAATGGGCTTCATAAAATCCATAAATCCCATTAAGTGTATAAAGGGTGAACTTGCTATATTTAGTAAGAAAGAATTACTCAGATTTTCTTGTTTGATTTCTTTAAAATAGGCCATTCTTATTAAACATAGTATTTCAAAATATACCTCTAGTGTCAAGTTACATATTTCTAAATTGCGTAACAACCTTTCAGTGCCACCATTGGAGCCCAGCCTCAACTGTCTTATTATTTACTTGCTCTTTACATTGGTTTTTCTGCCTTTTTGATCTCAGATTCTCTTATTAGGCGCCTCCTAAAATTCTGATTTTTCCAAAGTGTCTTTTACCTCCTGCAGCACTTTGCTTCAGCATGTGTCATACCCATTCATTATATAATTCCCAGACCAGGAGGCAGCTTGGGCTCTTCTGCCCCACATCAGCCTTCAGCCTTGTCCAGTCCTCAGAAGTTCCTCTAACTGGTGTGTGTTAGAGACACTCAGACCCCGACTATCTTTGGAACTCGCTTTGTTAGGGGTAACATTTCTTAATACTTTAGCCATTCCCTTACTAGTGTCTTTGCTCAGTTTCCACATTGCTGAGACTTAATTACTTTGCTGCATGTTGATTTTTTCTGTAAACAGCAAATCATACCAGGTTTGTGGTGTAACATCTACATTAGTCAGTAATGTTTATATGTAAAGTCGGGCAGGAACAGGAGCAGTGGAAAAATTCAGGAAAAACTGCATGTAGATTTTAACCTGTCTTTCAAAATTTAACAAGGGTTGATTGGCTTTTTTTATGTGTATATTTTGAATTTTAGGTATTCTGCATTCTGATGGCAATTTTTTTTTTTTTTAACATTTCTCGACTGTAGGAAACCCATATCATGCATACCTTCAAAGAGGACTTTTATGGGGAAATCCTCAATGTGGCCATTGTCGGCTACCTCAGACCAGAAAAGAATTTTGATTCTCTAGGTAAGTTCTTAGTTAGATTATCTTAAGTATTACTGTAGGTACTTATGCTTCTGCTAGTAACAACCATCGTAGTACAGGTAGTACTTGAGCATTTAATGTGTGCCAGGCATTATTTTAAGTGCCTTAAATGAATTAACTCATTCCATCCTCACAACAAGCATATGAGGACCTCTTCTGCCCATTTTTCAGGTAAGGAAATTGGCACAGAAAGATTACATAATTTGCCCAGGGTCACATAGTAAGTGATGGACCATAGATTCAAACCCAGCAGGCTGTCTGCCATTCCAACAGTATGAAGTTAATAAATTCTTTGTTTCCTTTTCATATTTTAAGGACCAAGTAAGAATTAGTAAGTTGTAATGAATAGTGGATGTTTTGCTGTGCTTGGTGTAAGAAACAGTCAAAACATTATATCAAGTATCTTAGTGTGGTATGATAGTTTGAATTGTAGAGTTTTGTTTACAAGTATAAATGCTGAAGAGAATTAATAGTGAATTTATTTCTTCCATTTGGTATTTGCAATGTACTTTTTTGCTGATGCCTTTCTCTAAGAAATTGCTATAAGGTTAGAGAAGTATTTTGTGTGCTATTGACTTTTTACTTAAGTCTGTGAGAATGGATAGAACAATTACTGGACAACGACCCTGTTCCAGAGACACTGCCAGCTTTGTGAGGTGTTTTGAGGAGAATTTGAACAAAGGAGTAGTGAAAAATGTAGCAATAGTTTTCATCTTTATCTGGTATTTTTTCTCTGCAGAGTCACTTATTGCAGCGATTCATGGTGATATTGAGGAAGCTAGAAAACAACTAGATTTACCAGAACATTTGAAACTCAAAGAAGATAATTTCTTCCAGGTTCCTGAAAGCAAAATAATGAAAGACCGTTGAGGAAAAGTCATCTTCCTTATTCATTCACTGTTTTCCAGTATTTTACTGCTCATAACTGTGTAGTCTCATCCTGGCCAAAAACCAAACATTTTCCTATAGCTGTGAATTTAGTTTAAACAGGACAATGTAATTATCATTATGCTTTAACTGTTAAATTAAACCAATCATGGTATAGTACTAAAAAGATTCACTTTAAAAATCAAGATTCTTTTCATGTCATGTGTTGACTAAAATTTACCACTAGAAAGGTCTTAAGTGTCTTATAAGGGAAATGAAGTGTATGTAGCTAGGGGTAAAAAGACAAGTCACTAGTTTGAAATGAAGACTAATTCTCATGGTAAAATACTAACATGTATGTACTTGTATAGCATGTGCTGCTAAACAGAGAAGGCTTATGAAAGTAAATGTATTAAACAGGTTTTATAGTTTATTATAAACCCCTCATACTTTGTATTTTTATATTTTCTGCATTAATATAGTACTACAAACATGATGACTTGTGAAATTTTAATGAGTCATTTTCTTTATGAGGTCGAATTATTGTAGTGTGTGTGTGTGTGTGTGTGTGTGTGTGTGCGCCAGCTGCTTCAGTTTTAATTGGTATAGACTCCCTCTTCCTATTAGGTTTTTTTTTTTTTCTTTTGGTTTGTCTTTTAAAACATTAAGTGAGTGTTTTTCGAAGTTGTAGTTTTATTTTTGTGTTATATAGCACTTTTCTCTTTTTAAGAGTAGATATTCCTCACCATTTTTCTTTTTTCCTTTAAATAACCACCTGTGTCAATTTTTTTTTTATTTAGAATATCCTATGACTTACAAGGATTGCATCTATCTCTACCATTTCATCCCTTCACTATATGAAAGAACCCTGAAAGTATCACCTTTAGGTTTCTGCAAAGTTTAAACGAACATGTGACAGTTCGTTTTTATTGTACTGGGTTCTTAAAGACAAAAAATAGTTGTTCCCTACTTCCCCAGGGAAAATGTTTTAAGAGCCAATTAAACTATGAAATAGAAAATTATTTAATTTTTAACACGATTATGTAATCCTGAGCAAACAAACTATTGTAGTTGTGCACGCACAATATGATTTATGGTAAGAGTGCTTGTAGCTTGGGGGAAAGGTACAAATAATAAAGTTTGAGTAAATCGTCATACTATGCATTTTTTTCTTCCTAACAACTAACTCTTGTTTATATTGGAAACTTTATATTGGCAAGAAGTTAAATTCTTTGGATACTTAGGAAATTAAGATTACAGGTTCTTTAGGCCCCAGAAACAGTACATTGTATTACTCACTTAGGCACCAGGTTTGGTTGAGGGGTGGGGACAGGCATATAGACGGTAATTTTTTTTCATCAGTCTGTACCGTGTATCCATGCCTCTGTTTCTTTTCAGTTTTATTTTTTCCCATTACCATTTAGTCCTCTTGTATCCCCCTTCTCCTGCAAACACCACACTCCTGTCCATGTCCACGAGTCCTTTTTTCCTTTTTGTCAGTCCTTCCACCCCTTCTCTCCTGTCCCCCGTATAGTCCTGCTCTCTGAGTCTGTCTCTATTTCGCTTGTTAGTTCAGTTTGTTCATTGGATTCCACATATGAGTGAAATATGTTATTCATTATTTGTCTTTCTCTGACTGGCTTACTTCACTTAGCATAATGTTCTCCAGGTCCAGCCATATTGTCGCAAAGGGTAATTAATAGAAGGTAATTTTAAAGATAACGTATTGCAAGTAATTTTTCACTAAGCTGCACAAATAACTGATTTTAACCAAAATATAAGGTATTTGGAATAACAAAAAGTTAATTTAGGGGAAGTGGAAACATGAATAAATTCAGTGGGATTGTTTTCGGTGTATGAATTTATGGCAAATGATGTGTCTTCATGTCTTCTCTATAAAAATACTTAGGAAATGTAATTTAATGTTAGAAATCCTATACTTGAAAGAAGCTTCAAATATCAGTGGCTTTATGAAGCAAAGGTAAGAACAAATGTGTGTGTTTGAATAGATTGCTGCCAGTTATGTCCTCAATGTGTGAAAGTTTTTTGATAGTTTGTCACCTTACATTTTGTGAAATTGCCATCACTTTTGAAAATCATATAGTGTGTGGGTTAGGAGTTAGGTAATACCATTTAATGTTTTTTTTTTAAGCTTTAGTTTAAATATTGATGTATTATAAGAAATTACAATAGTACCATTTTTGATTGGTCTAAATGATTTCCGGCTTTGAAATAAATCTTGACTAACCGATGTCATAACTTTGCTCATCTTGTTCATTCAATATACAGTTGACATTCATTATATTTATTTCAGGTGTACAGCACAGTGGTTAGACATTTATGTAATTTACAAAGTGTTCCCCCAATAAGTCTAGTACCCACCTGGCACCATACAGAGTTATTACAGTGTTATCGACTATATTCCTTATGCTGTGCTTTACATCCCCATGACTGTTTTGTAACTACCAACTTGTACATTTTAATCACTTTATCTTTTGCATCCAGCTCCCCATCCCCCCTCCCACCTAACAACCTTCAGTTTGTTCTCTGTATGTATGTCTGTTTCTGTTTTATTTTGTTCTTTAGATTCCACATATAAGTGAAATTGTATGGTATTTGTCTTTCTCTGCCTGACTTATTTCACTTAGCCTAGTATCCTCTAGGTCCATCTATGCTGTTGCAAATGGTAAGATTTCATTTGTATATATGCCAATCATGGGCACTTAGGTTGCTTTCATATCTTGGCTATTGTAAATAATGCTGCATTGAACAGAGGGGTGCATATATCTTTTCAAATTAGTGTTTTGGATTTATTTCAGATAACCAGAAGTGGAATTGCTAGGTCATGAGGTAGTTCTGTTTTTGATTTTTGAGGAATGTCTAGAATTTTTTCATAATGGCAAGGCCAATTTATAGTACCACCAACATTGCACAAGGGTTCCCTTTGCTCCATATCACCAACATTTGTTGATTTATTGGTGATAGCCATTCTGACAGGTGTGAGGTGATATCTCATTGTGGTTTTAATTTGCATTTCTCTGATTAGTGACGTTGAGCATCTTTTCACTCATCTGTTGGCTGTGAGTACGTCCTCCTTGGAGAAGTGTCTGTTTAGGTCCTCTGCTCATTTTTTAATTAAATTGTTTTTTGGGGGTTTTTTTTTTGGTGTTAAATAGCATGAGTTCTTGATAGATTTTGGACATTAACCTCTGATTGGATATGTCATTGGCCAATATATGCTCCCATTCAGTCCATGCAGTGGGTTGGCCTTTTTTTTTTTTTTTTGGATGATTTTCTTTGTTGTGCAGAAACTTAAGTTTGATGTCTCATTTGTTTATTTTCCCTTGACCTCATTTTTCACCTGTATAAATAATATGATGTAACCTCTTATCTGTCCTACTCGAAATAGGAATCATCCCTTAGTTCCACGTATCCACACTGAATGTGCTGGCTCCCTGCGTGTTAGTCACATAATAGCCAGCTAAGTTATCAGAGAGAGACCACATTCATGTAACAATACAGTATATTGTTATAAGTGTTCTATTTTATTATTTGTTGTTAATATCTTACTGTATCTAATTTATAAATTGAACTTTATTGCCCTGGCTGGGTAGCTTAGAACATCGTCCCAATATACCACAGTAGTGGATTGATCCCTGGTCAGGACACATACAAGAAGCAACCAATGAATCCATAAATAAATGGAATAGCAAGTTGATGTTTCTCTCCCTCTCTCTTCCCCCCACCTTGAAATCAATAAAAATAAAACGTAAAATAAATAAAACTTTATTATTCTCTGTATAGGAAAAAATGTAGCCTATATAGGATATAGTACTATCTGTAATTTCAGGCATCCATTGGGGGTCTTGGAACATTTCCCACAGATGAAGTTGGGGGGTCATACTGTCCAGTATTCAGTTCGATTTAAAGGCACTTAACAGAAGGGCGATATATTTGAGTAGCATTCATGAATATATGAATTTACATACCAACTCCATAATAGTACAATGTCTTGTATTTTTATAATCACCTTAAGTTTTTAGAGCATTAAGTTTTAGAGGTCTTGAACTATATTTTAATTTCTTGGATACCTGTGTATGTATAGAAAGTGCTCTGTATATAATTATACATTAATTAGAAATAATTTATCTCTAATATTGGGACCTGACTACATCAATAGAACTAGAGAGAGCTTCACCAGGAGCCAAGCTTATGGGACAAATAATTTTTAAACCTTCCTTGGTGCTTCCTCTTATAGTTCCACTGTATTTTTTTAAGGCCAAATCTATGCTATGGATGAAACCTCCTCTAGGGCTGAATTTTGTTACCTTACAAGGCCTAGTTTAAAAACCATGGGTAGTAAATTATGTTTTTCTTATAGAAAAATTGTGACTTCTAAAAATTTTTCCTAATTTTTTTGTGAATTAATAGTTTAAAAAAACAATAAATCACCAGAAGAACAGTCACATTTGGATGTCTTGGCAATGTCAAAATGCTATGAAAGATTAATTTTAAACTCTCAATCTCAGTAGTAGATAGTTCGACAGCACAGTAGCAGAGTCTACAGGGCGTATTTTGAGGGGCCCTGCGCTCAAGACCATAAACTTGCCCTTTAAGCTGTAGCAGGGCTGACGAGGGTTTTTTTGTTTGTGGTTTGTGTTTGTGTTTTGTTTTTGTTTTTTGTAAAGGGCCAGAGAGTAAATTCTTTGGGTTTTTGCCATGGTGAAAAGTGACCACAGACAATAAATGGGCATAGCTATGTTTCAAAACTTTACTGCGGCAGCTGGAAGGATTTGGTTCAGAGGCCCATAGTTTGGCAAATCCGGAGTTAGATTTTTCAGTCTTTATTAGGATGTAGTGCAATAGTTACCTCATTTGTAATTATTACGCAGGTTTTAAGTTATTTGTGTGCACATTTTATTTCAGTGTATAGGTGTTTAAATGAGGGAGGGTAGCTATGAATTCAAGTGGTATTGGCATTTTAAAATCTGGAGTGTCTAGGTGAATTTAAAATGTCTACTGTCTTAGTTGCAGGTGTAAATTATCACAATATACCAGCACTGAATGTGTGGGAACTAAATGTGTCCCCTGCCACTTCATGGGTTGAAATCCTGACACCCGATGTGTTAGCAGGTGGGGCCTTTGGTCATGAGGATGGAGCGCTCACTGATGGGATTATTGCCCTTACAAAGACTCCAGAGAGCTCTCTAGCTCTCTTTTCACATGGGAGGATGTGATGAGAAGTCAGCAGTCTGAAAGGGGAAGTAGAGTTTGCCACCCCCTAATATGCCTTCTGGGATATTATTTTAAACTGGTTATGTGTAGGAAAAGAATGACTCACAAAACACCTTTGACCTTTCCTCTAAGTGCCTAAAAGAATTCAGAGGACCTGCTCCAGAAAGGGAGGTATCATCACAGACAACTATAGTTAATGTGAACTAGGTAGATGGGGTAGACAGGAAGGAACCTAGCAGGCCCATTTGGTCAAAATGCTTCCTGTGTCCCATTTCAAGATGGCCCAACAAACATTTGTTTACATTTGTTTAGGATAGGATCCTAAAAGATTTATGTCCACTTGCTTCCTCCGGGGCATTGAGAAAACTTCCTGGTGTGGGTTCTGCTTGGATCCAACTAAACAAATACTTGCTGCTGAGTCACTCATGGGAAATCCTGGTGAATCTCAGGGTCCCTGTAAGCCTCTCTGAGTCTTCAAAATATTTTTTCTTGCTGCGCCAGGAGTTGTTTTGCTTACAGATTTGCTGGTGTTTCAAATTTATTAAAGGTTCCCCATCCAGTACAGTATTTCTGTCAAATGAAGTTTTGTTTGTTTGTTTTTTTAATTATGTTTTTGAATCTATCTCCTGAACTTCTGGGAAACACCCTGTCTGGTTTCAGGAACTGTAACCCCGCTGACAGGCGGAAGGGCCCCCAGGCTGGAAATAATCAGGAGGCTTTGGAGAAACAGGCTCCTGAGGAGACATAAGCTGTCCCCACTGGCAAGGGCATAACTCCTGCCTCTCTGGTTTGTCAAGGAGGATTGGGTATCAAGGACGGGTAAGTTACCTTGAGCTGAGGTATACAACCTAAGACAGATTCCAATTGATTATTGGCAGCAGACAAGAAATTGGGGGACATGGAAAAACGGCAAAAAGGCCCGCACCTCTCGGCTCGGCTTGGACATGACCGGAGTCCTCATTCTACCCGAAAGAAGTCTCCTTGTCTCTTGGTGGCCTCTCCCCGCCGCCCGCCCCGCCCCGCCTCCCCCCACCTGGCTCAGGCTTGAAACAATACATGAGTCAGCCCTAAAGCAGATCTGGCGGTTCCTGGGGAAATCAGGCCTAAAAGTAAATTCTTTAAAGTGTGCTTTGTTCTTCCCTCAAAAGCTCTAGCCAGCTCCTGCTGAGAAGGACATTTATCTTATTCACAGGCCCTAATCCTACACCCTTAGGCACTCCTATGTTTACTATGCTCTCCTGTTTAGTCGTCTCTCTTGTTAATACCAGTCACCTCTCAGACCCATGTAAATCAGTGTGTTCCTGCCATTTGTTTTCTTCAAAACATCACCCATTCTCTGTGAACATTAATATACGGATGTAATGAGATAACCTGTGCATTCCTGTTACCTAGCCCCACTGATAACCTTTTCAATAAAAGCCTTTGGAAAGAGTTGTGAGGAGGGCTTCTCCACTAAGAGGGAAGTGCCCATGTCTACTCTCCCCGCCAACACAGAGGTATTTGCAACTATTTGTGTTTATTCCCCTCGTCCGTGACACCCCCGGGCCAGGCTCTGCAGAATTCAGAGCCCTGCCGCCATCTCAGCCGGCCTCGGAAGGTTTCCCTCGGATTCAGGGAGCGCGGCGCCCCTTGCGGCGGGCTCCGCCCCCCGGTTGAGGTGACTGCTGCCAGGCCTGGATGAGTGGCAGCCCTAGCAGCGCTCCCCTGCAGCGGCGCGCCCCATGTAGCCACCTTGCAGCGCAACGCTGAACCCAACACAGTGAAAACTAATGTTCTGAGGTTTCCCCCATATTTCAAAACCGGATTTTCATCTGATCCTTAGTCTGACCAGCTAGACCTGTTCTCTACTGCTTCCCATAGATTTAATTTGAATACTTTCCAAAGTTTTAGGAGATGGAAGAAAGTGCTATCTTAGGTTCTGTCCTTTTGGAACATTTATTTCTCCTTTTCAGACAGTCTTGCAAAGGGATGGATAACATAAACTATCTATTACTGCAATAGCTTAACTACATTGATGATATCATTCACGATCTTTGTAAGAACAGAGTTTAGAAGTCAAACATAGATAACTAGGTGGACATTGAGCATTCAAAAGAAGAGTACGTTCCCCAAAGTTATGTAGAGATTCAAGATGTAGGTGATTACATTCTCTCCGTTTCATCTACTGACCGGCAGTAAGTTTTAGAGTTTGTAGCAACAGGAGCTTCAATGTTGTTTTATTTATGTCACTTCATGGTTCTCCACAATTAGTGTGAGACATCTATCTAGATGTTATTGTTATCACACTTCAGGTGAAGAAATGAAAATCAAAGATTACTCAGTAACTCAAACTGCCTGGGTAGAAAATTTCAGAGCTGAGTGTGGAACCCAGGTCTTCAACCTATTTAAAGAGGGAAACAGTAGACGCAGGCTTAGCTGCCTGGCCCTGTTGAAGTGTGCACATAGGACCCAGGGAGCTATGGATGGTGGAGCGGTGGACAATGACAATCCTGAGGCCCATCAGGTAACAGCTTTTACAGGACATGGCAGCTCATCCTTTGCTTGTCTCTTATCTCTGCTTCCTGGAGTGTGTCAGGCACAAGGACAGAGTTAGCAAAGCTGGAGCTCCAACTTTTAGCTGAGGTGGCAAAAAAGCAGAAAGTTCACAAATACATAAACTTTAATCAACTTGACAGCTGTGGACAGCAACGAGGTCTCTGACTCTGGAACAACTGGGATGTGACAAGGATCCAGTACACAGACTGGACCAGGAGAGTCAATTAATGTGCAGGGAGAGGGCCCAGGCTTAAATCCTAAGCCCCTGGAAAGCTCCTTGTGCTACTTGTTATTTCCCTGGCATCCATCTTGTGGTTTTTTCTTCCTGTAGAGTCCATACACAGACTCTCCACAGCAAGCACATGATCCCTAGTAATTTGCAAACTTTTACTGATTATTCCAAACTCCGAACCCTTGCTCATTGTCCTCCTATTCCCTCCTCTTAGCCATAGCACACCCATCTGTTAAGTTATGTGAATATGGAAAATACTGCCAAGGATTTTCCTCTTCATATTCCTGGAAAATCCTGCCAAGGGTAAAATTTTTGCAATAGATGAAGCTAAATCCCCCATGTTCAAATACTAGGCCCTAAAAAATTCATGCTGTGCTAAGAGAATGTGAAGCCTGTTCTGCCCCATCTCCTTGGCTTTAGCAACAGACCAGAGAGGAGGTGACCTTTCCACTGGTCTCAGTGGAAAGGGAGAGAGGAGGAGGTAAAGTGTGTACTTTCCATGGCCTAGATATGCAGATGTGGCTGGAGCCATCCCCGAAAGAGTCAATAGCCTGGAACGTGAAGTGACCCAGAGGGCAGGGGAAGAATTTCCAGAAGCCCAGGTTCTGAAGAGCATAAAGGAGGTTTTGGGTGCACAACACACATTGCAACTGAATTGCCCCAGAAGGGAAAATTCAGGGAGACTCTACTTTAAGCTCAGCAAGCTCAGGCTCAGCCAGATAGAGCTGGGCTCTTTCCCCTAAGCCAAAGTGTTTAAAGCTGTGCGTTATAAAATCAAATCACTGGTTTGTGAGCAACTTAAAAATAATAAATTAGAACATGATAAAAGGTAATTTGGATAAGTATTTCCTGAAACTTTTGCTTCAGCTTTATGAATAGGAGTTGGTGTAAGTTTTTTTTTCTTTTATTGTGCATAACAGTCAAAAAAGGTTTGAAAACCCTTATTTTTTGCTTATTTCCTTGTGTTTGGTTCTGGAGGGATTAAGCAGCTGCAATCTGGGAGATTAGAAACAAGATCTCTGGAGCCAGTTTCTATACTAGTTATTTTGCCCCTTTGCGGCTTAGTGTTTTATCTGTGAAACACTGAATAAAAATAGTGCCTACCTTATTGGGTTGTTATGGTGATAAAAAGGATTAAACAAATTGATCCAGGCAAAGCTCTTTTTTCTTTTAAAGATTTTGTTCATTTTTGAGAGAGATGGGAAGGGAAGGAGAAAGAGAGGGCGAGAAACCTCAATGCAAGAAAGAAACTTTCATCGGTTGCCTCCTGATTGCACCCTGACCCAGTACCAAACCTGCAACCCGGGCATGTGCCCTCACTGGGAAACAAACAGGCAACCTTTCACTCTGTAGGACAATGCACAACCAAATGAGCCACACCGATGGGGGCCAAAGTGCTTTTAATAGTACCTGAGGAATTGTATGTACTTGAAAAATGCTAATTATTTTTTTAATCACGTTTATTCTATTACAGTTGTCTCAATTCTTTTGCCTTTACCCTCTACCATCCCACGCCCCTCCCCACCCCAGACAATTCCACAGTGTTGTCCATGTCCATGGGTCATTCATACATATTCTTTGTCTAGTCCCTTTCCCTTCTTTCCACCACTGTCATCCTTCCCCATCCCTCTGGTCACTTTCAGTCTGCTCCATGTTTCCATGCCTGTGGTTTATTTTGTTTGTTAGTTTATTTTGTTGAATAGATTCCACTTATAGGTGAGATCATACGGTATTTGTCTTTCACCAACTGGCTTATTTCACTTAGTATAATATTCTCCAGTTCCGTCCATGTTGACACAAAAGGTAGGAGTTCCTTCCTTCTTTCTTTTTTTGTTAAATGCAGATTGACTTTATTTATGTATTTTCTAAATGTCAAAATACATTATAAAATATTAAAAACTTTAAATCTATTATAAAGTCTCAGCAATTAAAACGACATGAAACCAGCACAGAAATAATCGAGTACATCAATGAAATAAAATGAGCATTCTAGAAACAAACATATATATCTAACAATGTAGTGTATGATTAAATTGATATTTCAAATCAATGGGGAAAATAAGGCTTATTCAACAAATAAGGTGCATGGACCACTATTACTTGAAACAAATATAGAGCCCTATTTCACACATTATACAAAAAATATTGAGGTGAGTTACAAATCAATATCTAAAATCTAAGGAGTTTTAGGAGAAAATACAAAATAGTATTTTTCTTACCCTGAAGTAAAATACTCAAACTCAGAAGCTATAAAGTAATATATTGACAATATGAACATATTAAACATTTAAGACTATACAATAACATACATATAAAAAAAGTTCAAGGGCAAGTAATAGAATAAGAAAATATTTGCAACACATCTAAAAAAGGGTTAATAGTTTTGTGGGGGTTTTTTTAGGGAAAAAATTCTACAAACATTTAATAAAAAAATGGATGAAGGATACCAAAAATTCATTTAAAGCTTTTTAAAAATAATAGAAATGGGCAAGAAATATACAAAAACAGGTTTAGTTTCAATAACTAATAAAGTAACACTTAAAATAACACATCATTGTCACAATCAGATTAATAAGTATTAAATATATTGGTAATATCAAGTATTGGTGACTGTGAAAGGAACTGGGTAGTCATAGACTCTTTCTTCGTCTTCTTAAAGCAGTCCCTTTAGCATATCTTGCAGTGCTGGTTTGGTGCAGATGTATTCTTTGTCTGGGAAACTCCTTATTTCGCCTTCCATTTTAATTGAGAGCCTTGCTGAGTAGAGCCATCTTGGTGGCAGGCCTTTGCTTCTCATGACTTGAAATATTTCTTGCAATTCCTCTCTGGCTTGGAGTGTTTCTGTTCAGAAGTCAGCTGCTAGCCATATTGGGGCTCCTTTGTATGTTACTGCCTGCTTTTCCCTTGCTGCCTTTAGGATTCTCTCTTTGTCCTGATATTTGTCATTTTCATTATGATGTGTCTTGGAGTAGGTATCATTGGGTTCCTCTTGAATGGGATCGTCTGTGCTTCCTGGACTTGTGTGACTTTTTCTCTCCTTTGGTTAGGGGAGTTTTCCAGCATTACTTTTTCAAACAGGTTCTCTATCCCTCCCTCTTCTTCTTCTCTTTCTGGTATCCCTGTTATATAGATATCAATATGTTTCAGGTTGTCTTTAATCTTTAATTCCCTTAATGCCTCTTCATTCTTTTTGAGTTTTTTTTTTTCATTTTCTTGCCCTTTCTGGGAGCTTTTTTCTACCTTATCCTCCAGCTCGCTGATTAGATCTTCTGCTTCATCTAGCCTGCTTTTGATTCCTTCTACTGTGTTCTTCAATTCAGAAATTGTATTCTTCATTTCCTCTTGTCTCTTCTTGATAGTTTCTATGTCCTTTTTCATGCTGATATAGTTTGCAGTAAGTTCCTTGTAGTTTCACTGTAGTTTTTGGTAATTCTCTCTGAGCTCACTGAGCTCATTGAATTTCCTTAGAACCGTTGTTTGGAACTCAGTGTCTGATAGTTTACTTGCCTGTATTTCATTTAGTTCTCTTTGTCGGGATTCCTTCTTTCCCGTTGATTTTGGGGGGTGGGGGAGTGTTTCTTTGTCTTCCCATTATTTGTGAGACTCTTCTTTTTTGCTTCAGCTTCTTAAATTGATCTGTCTGGATTTCCTGATATTGTGGTGTGAACTTCTATGGTAGGAGACTGCTGTTTTTTCTTTCTGGATCTGCCTCTGATGATGTTAGATGTTGACCCTGTGTGACCTTAAGCAGTCCATTCAAGACTTCCAGGAATCTACTGTCTGTGGCTCTCTGCTTCGGTTATTAATCTAGTCATTCTGCACTAAGCAGTCAGGCTTAGGCACCACAGGACGGGCCAGAGTCCCTCCAGGGGGTGGGGCTATTGGCTCCTCTGATGCTCAGGGGAGTGGTCTGCCGGAGCCAGATGGCTGCTGCTTTATGGGGAAGGAGTCAGCACCAGGATCCTGCCGGCTACTCTCTCAGTTCTCTCCCCAAAGCCTCCTTCCCCAGTCTCTCCTCAGGTGCCTCTAGCCGACTCTGCCCCCATCCCTGCCAGAGACCAGGGTAAGTGGCTGCAAATAAAAATTTATGTATTGTCCCTTTAAATAGCTCTTTTTGTCTCCAGCTGCCTGACCCTGGCAGAGAGCAACCCTACCGCTTTTCGCAGCTCATTGTTATCTGTGTACTTTTTGGGCTCTGGTGCTATAGGTTGGAGATCCCTGCTTATAGTTTAGAACCCGTTCTTCTCATGGGGATCCAACTGGTATTTTTAATATGCCACTGGCACTGCTGCTGGTGGGTGCCCTGCCTGCCTTCTTGAGTCTCTACCACACTCCTAACCAGTCAGGTTGTGCTAATGCTGATTCTTCTGTCTGTCCAAGGTTATAAGGCTCCTCTCTTGCTATTGTTCAGTTGTTTGTTCCAGGTGATTTCTCCACAATTTAGTTGTAATTCCAGATTGGTCCTGGGAGGAGGCCAGTGTGACTTCCATTCATTCCTCCACCATCTTAGTTTCCGAAAAATGCTAATTATTGTTGTAATGGTGTTCTCCTGGCCAAAGATAACATTGAAACTTGCTGCCATCTTGAAAGGACATAGAAAATTGTTCCCTAGATTATACAGGGTGGGCCAAAAGTAGGTTTACTGTCATTAGTATGGAAAATAATACAATCATTAATAATAATAATAATACAGGAATAAACTCTGTGTTTCTCATTCTCATAACTGCAAACCTTCCTTTGCCTTACCCTGTGTGCAGAGCCCAGTTTTATTCATTTGTAGGCAATGAGCAAATAGGCACTTCATAAATATTTGTGGGGCAAGGGGCACTCTGGTATGGGCTAGGGGTACAAAGTGGAATAAAATGATGTCCCTAATGTTAAAGAATATAGTCTCCCAGAGAAATTCCAATTTATTTGACTTTATTTCCATCACTCCCATGTGGTTCCTGGTATTTTAGATCTCCAGGAGACATGTGTTGAACGCATTTGTATGAAAGGAATCATGAACTCTCCTTACATCACCCAGAGGAAGTAACGAAGGGAGCACCATGCCCCTCCATTTTTTCTGGTACCTTCAAAATATGAAGGAAAGAACAGCATAGGAGACTTTTCTGCAAATGCCAAAGTGTCTAAAAGTCTACATTTGAGGAAAGACAAATTTGTTCTTGTAGACAACTTCTGGTTTCCACTTCATTGTGTTTACTGAAAAAGAAATTCAGGAAAGTAATGATAAAGAAACCATGACTCTAAATGGTAGAGAAGAACCTTGCAGATTTCTTCTGTCTTTGCTGCTCAGAGCAGCTGGCTAACAAGCAGGGAAAAAGAGCAGGAGATGTGGTGTGGCCTCCTGAGTCATTCATGTGGCCTCCTCCCCACTTTCCCACATTCTCCATTCTTCAGCTATGCAGGCAGAGCCCTGATGTCATAAGCTGAGAAGGTCAGGCTGGGTGAACGTGACCAGCCCTCCCTTCTTCCTTACTCTTACCCATTGGAATGTGGCAAAGACGTCTACAACCCAACAGGGTGGGTTTTTTTTTTTGTTTTGTTCTTGTTTTTAGCCTAGAGGAAGTAGAAATCAGGAACATTTAAAGAAAATAAAAAGGCTGCTTTGGGACAATGGTAAAACCCTCCCTACCTATTGCATTGGAAGGATAGAGAGCTGCACATAGGTCAGGCCCAATGTCAGAATGTGTTTCTTTCTTTCTTCTGTTTTCTTTCTTTCTTTCTTTCTTTCTTTCTTTCTTTCTTTCCTTTCTTTCCTTTCTTTCCTTTCTTTCCTTTCTTTCCTTCCTTCCTTCCTTCCTTCCTTCCTTCCTTCCTTCCTTCCTTCCTTCCTTCCTTCCTTCCTTCCTTTCTTTCTTTCTTTCTTTCTTTCTTTCTTTCTTTCTTTCTTTCTTTCTTTCTTTCTTTCTTTCTTTCTTCATTTTGAATTTTATGTTTATTTGAGCCAAACTGATGACAATTCTGGGATACAAGATCTCAAATGCTCTCATGTGTGTCTTTTTAAAAGGGCCAACAGTAGAGGTTTACACTTCAGTTGAGTTCTGCAGTTTACAAGCTTACAATACACAAGGCACAGCTGTGTACATTATCTCAAGTGACTCAGCCAGCATAACACAGAGCTAAGAGGGAAAGGAAGATATCTTGCATTTGAAGACCAGCATTCTTTGAATTAACCCTTTATGTCTTGAAAAGAAATTCTCCCTCTTTCATCTCTAGCCATCTTCTCAGTGTTTTCCTTCTATCTAAATGTTTTATGCATCTTTAAAAGCTCTTCATCCCTTTTCCCCAAAGCTGCCACTTTTGGTATCTAAATTTCTTTACCCTTCTGGGGGTAGAGGTAGATGCAGTAGCTGATGCATTTTGCAAGCCTCCTAGTGCTCTGAATGAATATATTAAAATCTTGGTCAGCTTCACAGGTGTGCCTTTTGGGCAGTTGCACAGGTCCTGATGCTTTAGAAGGGCCTCATACTTAGTTCGATGCTCCACTTCTGCCATCTTTAAATTCTTAATATTTACATTAAGCACAACATATCACGTAGCCACGCCTGACTGACCCAACTGGTTTTCTGAGAAACCACAGCCCAGTGGTTGGCCTGAAAATATTGTTTGATTTCTCCCAGTTTCCACAGTGTAAGTGACACGACTGCCTAGAATGGATTACAGGTGGACAGGGAAATAACCACATTGATGTAGCTCATTACAGTTTACAACAGACATTTACCTGCATTATCTCTTTTAATTCTCACAAGCGAATGTCAGGAGGCATGTGATTTAGGGTTGTTAGAAATCCATCTACAGAGGACAAAACTGATTTGACAGGAAACATCTCTTTAAAAGTGAAAAATCAACAGAAACACATGACAGAGAAATCATCCAGATGTTATACAGCTGTACTGCAAGGAAGTTAAAAAGGAAATAAAGGGCTCAGCATGGAGTATGGCCATGGGAATCATGGGGGCGGCGGGGTGCGGGGGAGAGATCGAGATCGATTGATCTTTAGAACATCAGCCACAAAGATCCTTCATGATGCCTCACAGTCCAGGGATAAGAAATCTGGCTGAAAACTCCTCTGTCAAGGGTTTTATCTGCCTAGTCACTTCTTGATTATCAATTTGACTTGCTGTTTGTCCTTTTGTTTCAGGAACATATCAACACCAAAAACACAGCTCAAGCCACCTTTACAAGTTTGCTAGCCGGAGACCAGGAATCTGGAACTTAGACCAAATATCACGTTTTGACAATCCTTCAGCACTCAGATTGTAAGTTTTTACTTACTTCCACCCAATTTTCTTTAAAAAAGTCCTACTTATTGATTTGAGAGAGAGGAAGAGAGAGACATTGATTTGTTGTTCCAATTATTTATACATTCACTGGTTGATTCTTGTATGTGCCCTCATGGGGATTGACCCCACAATCTTGGGGGACTGAGATGATGCTCTAACCAAATGTGCTACCTGGCCTGGGCTCCACCAAATTGTCTTGACTTTCTGATCTCCTGCCCCTGCCTGCCCCATTTGCACAGTTCTGGTTCCAGTCTGATGTCTGAAGCTCCGGCCACTGCTGCTGCTGCACCCATGGGCTGGCTGGATTCAAGTAGAGAAGCACAATGAACTGCAGCCTTCTCCTTGGACTAGAAGGGGGCAGTGGAGGATGCTGTCATGAATTTTTACTCCCATAGCTCAGGCAGGCCCACTGCCCCAACTTTACTCTCACGCCACTTTTAAATCCTGTATTGTAAGGGATTTCCTACATGGATTCAAAGTAAAAGTGACCTAGAGAAAGGCCAGACTGCTGTCCTCCTTTTTCCAGTGTTCTCAGTGCACTCCTAAGATCACCTATGACTTTGTAGCCAAACTCTTAACATTTGAGGTTTTCAAGACTTGGGGAGAAAAAAGGGATTTCCTGTAGAAGCCTGAGTTCTCTTGGACACTCAATGTATAAATTGGATTTCCCTTAAGAAACTGTTCTGCCCTCACTGGTTCAGTGGCTCAGTGGGTTAGGTGTCGTCCTGAAGACTGAAAGGTCACCAGTTTGAATCCTGGTCAGGCACATGCCTGGGTTGCAGGCCATGTCCCTGGCTGGGGGCCTGCGAGGAGCAACCACTTGATGTTTCTCTGTCACATTGATGTTTCTCTTCCTCTCTTTCTCCCTCCCTTTTCTTCCCTCTAAAAAGAAATAAAATCTTAAAAAAAAAAATCTGTTCTATTGGGGTAGAACTATGGTTGATTTTCACAGAATGAAAAGCTGTGGGGAGATAGACAGGTGTCATTAAATGTCAAGCATTTGGACGATGTGTTTATTGAATATATGGCCCTTTAATCAAAATTTCTATCACTTCGGTGAAGATTGAGTTTAATTTTCTCCTGGTTTTGGAAAAAAATCACCATTTGGGTTTCTGAAAGAACAACCTCCTGTTTCCCTCTCTTCTGAGAAATCCTATAAGAAAATCCAGTTAATGATCTGGTTACTTAAAAGCACTTGTTGGAGTGTTATTTGCTTTGCCAAGAAGAGAAAGCCTTGTGAACAAGCACTGAGTGGACATGTCTTTGGTTCCAGATTAAGTGTACAGAGCAAGTTGTGTACTTTTTTCTCCCTCATGTAATTTTACTACACAGATCCCTTCAAAACAGATTTATGGGAGTGAGCTGCTTTCACTGCTGGTAAAATGATGTGGGAGGGAGTAGGTGGACGTTAGTATTTTTAGAACCCCTCTGTATACCAGGCCCATTGTGTATGTAATCTCATTTATTCCTTATGGCAACCTTGGGAGAGCTGGAGTTCAAGTTTCCCACATGTAGCAGAGAATCAGAGAAACACAATAGCTTGGCCAAGATTCCAAACGAGAAAAGGTCAGGTCAGAACTCTATTCCAGAAATCTTTAATCCCCCAACTCCTGATATTTCTGTTATGTCAAACCATCTTTATATACAATGAATACAGGAATGGTGAATCTAATCAGGTGCCCCCACCAAGATAAAAAATAAAAGAGCTTCATACAAAGGAATAGTTTATGAATGGATGCGATGAGATATGAGATGAATTATTGAAACTGAAGTGAGAGTGAAGTTTTGAGCCAATTTTTTTTTTTAAGATTTTATTTATTTATTTTTAGAGTCGGTCAGCTGCCTCTCCTACAAACCCTGACCTGGAGACTGAACCCTGCCACCCAGGCATGTGCCCTGACTGGGAATCGAACCAGTGGCCTTTCACTTTGAGGAATGACACCCAACCAACTGAGCCACACTGGTCAGGGCTGAGCCAGTGTCTTTTGGCATATGTGGAAGTATCCCACTTTTTAGGCTCATTAGTGCTTTGAAAACAAGAGCACAAAGAAGAAGTGATGTGGGATGAGAAGGTACTTATCTGCTTGCTTTGTTTATCTGGCCTCTAATAAATTCAAGGAGCCCAGGTTTGCCTGAGAACTAATGCCTGTTATCACATGTAGTTGAAATTGACCTGTGATTTCAAATTCAGGTGAAAAGTGCTTGCCATTTGACAGTCCATAGGCAAGTCAAGATGGAGACTTGCTGCCCACTCTTACTGAGTTCTGCACATTCTTTTATTCTCCCAAATACTTCCCTCGACTTTCTCCCAAAATATCATAGATGCAACAAATTGCTTTTCCTACAGTCTCTGTGTTCCAATAGTTTTATTGTTTTCTTTTTCCCCTGAATTATTGCTTTGCTTGGATTCTCCTTCCTTTTGTGGTTATTTGTACGCATGTCTGGTTTTCAATATGAGCTCTTTGGGTGTAGATGTTATTTATCTTTGCTTCCTACAGTTTAGCTTGCATAATTCACAAAGGTTTTTAACTTCAGAAATACACTTGAAATGGTAGTATACATAAACTTCTATTTCATGCTTATTTTTATATATAACTATTATAGCACATTTGGTATAGACTTTATAAACTTACTTTTAAAGCATTGTGAAGTAGTTTTAAGTTATAAACAAACATGATCTTTTTATTGTGAATACTTTGGTTCTGTTTATATTTTCCAGCAAGGAATTAGATAATTGAAATAGAACAAACATTGAAAAGACTCGACACAGTTTACTAAATTGATTTCCAGAAGAGTTTTGTAGACTATGGTAGGCAGAATCCTAAAGTAGCCCCTCCATATTTCTTACTCTAATTCCCAGGACTGTGAATATGAAGAGATATCATGGCTATGGTTATGTTGCATTACAGCCAAAGTGAGAATTGGGCCTAATCTAATTACATGAGCCTTTTATTATAAAAGCAGAGATTCCTTCAGCTGACAGCAAGAGGGCAAGTCAGGAGGATTCTGGGCATGAAAAGGATTCAATGCTATGAATGTCAGCTTGAAAGGAAGAAGGAGGGACTTTTACAAGACCAGAGAGTGCCTTCTCAGATCTGAGAATGACCCCTGATATACAGCCTGAAAAAAAGGTAGGGAACTCAATCTTAGAGCCACAAGAAACTGAATTCTGCCAGCAAGCTGAGTATGTTGGAAAAAATTATTTCTCAGAGCTTCCAGGTAAGAGCCAGCCTGGCTGACACCTTGATTTTAACCCTATGAGATCCTAAGCAGAGAACCCACTCAAGCCCACCTAGACTTTTGACATATAAAACTGTGAGATAATAAATGGATGTTATTTTAAACTGTTAAATTTGTGGTAGATTGTTATGTAGTAATAGAAAATGAATACATTGGTTTACTCTGTAGCAAGCATGTAATACATGAAATTGTCCATGTTGCTATAGGTAGCAGTGAATAAAACTCAAGAATCGTGTGCTGTATTAAAAGTCTTTGCTAAGATAATATTGATTAAATTTATTTTTCTTTGCTGATGGAAATGAGCAAACATAATAATAATTTTGTGGCCTTCTGATAGCATTGGAGTAGGGGAACTAATGAAAAAAAAAAGACAGGAAATTCTCAGTGAGAGATGTGATATTGAGAGAAAGAAAACAATTACAGAAAAAGAGATTCTATCTAAAAAGAGTGGTAGCTGAATCTGGTTTGTCCCAGCTTATGAAGGTCAATGTTAATTTTTCAGGATTTTTGTAAGTTAGTTATTAAAATTTTGCTAAATTGATTTCCAGAATTATATTATAAACTCAAGTAAGAAATATCCAAAACTCATCACATCCTAGTTATTTTACATTTTATTATTAGCTATGCTCTGGAGGTTATTTATATAGAATCCATCTGTATGGTAGAAAAAATGCATAATGGTTCACTTTACATTCCTTCCCATCTCTACATTAAGTGACACCCAGTTGAAGCTTGACATTGGCAATGATGGAAGTGTTTATATGATGGAAACTGTCAAATACCTTTTCTGAGCCAATAAGATAACACAGAAGTTTTTCTGAGACTTGGATCAGAAGTAGGGCCTTTTTCCTGTTAGGCGTGGACCCAAGAGGATATGAAGTCTGGCACACTGGCAGACATCCTGCTAATGTGAGGAGTAGCCTCCAGTGAGGATGGAGCCAACATAACAACAGATAGATGCAAGAGATAGTGGTAAACCAATGCCTGATGCCGTGGCGTGAGCCCTATTTCCTTCAGTATCTGATCCCATTCCTAGCCCTAGACTTTTGATTAAGTGAACCAATAAATTCCTTTTGTGTTTAAGCTATTTTGGATTGAATTTTTATAATTAAAAGCAGCCAAAAGGATACAGTAGAATTTGCATAGGTCCAGAATTACTCCTAGCCATCAAAAAGGCTTGACTGATAAAAAATAACTTAGAAGGATGGTAATTCTCTTGACCTCAATCTAATACTGTTCTTATATTATAATTCTGTGTTTGACAAACACATATTTACTTTATTTAAGGGTTTAATAAGGCTTACATATATCATTTCCCTTGCAGGCTGAGATCAGGTCTTACCAATGAGAACTTAGACTGAGAGGCATTCTTCTCAGGCTATCTAACAGCTACTCTGCCCTATCCTCCTCTTCCTTGATATTGAAAAGTTTTTTATTTTGGGGGGCAAAGCCCCAGAAAATGAGTCATGATTTTCTAACCCCCTCACAGTCATCCCATCATCCTTGACCAGACACAGTTGACCCTTGAACACCTTGCAGGGTAAGGGATACCAACACCCTCAAACTTGAAAATCTGCATTTAACTTTCAATTCTGCAGTAGGCCCTGCAGAGTTGATATTCATTTAACCCACAAAGAGCCAAGTGTATTTACTGAAAAAATAAATCCATGTGTAACTGGACCCATGAAGTTCAAAGCTGTGTTGTTTAAGGGTCCACTGTACTTGTTTTCAAGTGTAGGCATAGGTTAGCATGTTTGTTTGTGTCTTATTTTTTAATGAAAAAAGTCTAAAAAGTAAAAAGAATTAAGTCTATAGAATAAGGATGTAAAGAAAGAAAATATTGTTGTACAGCTGTATGATGTGTTTTAAGCTGCGTTACTATAAAAAAGTTGAAAAGTTAAAAAATTAAAAGTTTACAAAATAAACAAGTTGTGGGAGGCTAAAGTTAATTTGTTATTGAAGAAAAATACTTTTTTACAAACTCAGAGTGGCCTAAGTGGACAGTGTTTATAAAGTCTACAGTCATGTACAGTTATGTCCTAGGCCTTCACATTCACTCACCACTCACTCACTCACTCACTCAGAGCAACCTCCAGTCCTGCACGGTCCCTTCATGGTAAGTGCCCTATACAAGTGCCCCATTGTATTTGTACTGTAGCTTTTCCATGTTTAGATATGTTTAAATAAATAAACACTATTGTTACAATTATCTACAGTATTTAGTATAGTAATATGCTGTATAAACTTATCTCCTAGGAGTAATAGGCTATATCATATAGCCTAGGTGTGTAGTAGGTGGTACCATCTAGATTTGTGTAAGAGCATTCTATAGTGTTCACACAACAATTAAATGGCCTAAAGACATATTTCTCAGAAAGTATCTCCGCCATGAAATGGTGCATGATTGTACTAGTGCATAAAAAGTGCTCAGAAATAGTCTGTGTTAATAAGTCCCCATAGAATTATCTGGTCTTGATTTAATTTTATTTCCAATTTTAAAATTACTTTCTATGAAATGCAACCCTGTTGCCCAGCCTCTGGATTTATTTCCAGTCTACAAAGATGCTCTTAATATTCCAAGTTATTTGCAAACAGAAAACCAAAAAGTTACTATGTTTTCCAGCCACATATTTACCTATTTAGACATTTGCCAGCACAGTATTCAACAGAAGTCTGAGAATAATGTGACATGACTTAAAACAAAGAAGGAAAGATGTCAAACTGAACCAATACACAGCATGAACCTTCTTTTCAGGCTCACATAGAGTAACAACATAATTTTTCTTAGTATTCAAGGTCATCTTGACCTAATTTAATCCTTAACTGTATATCATAAACACTTATTTTTTTGGAAGAAGATTTCCAGGCTACACAGAGAAATGTCAAACTTAATCTATCAGAGCTTTAGAATTATCAGGAGAGATGGAAAATACAGTAAAAACAAAATTACTTATTTTTATAGGCTACACTTTGTAATTACATAGCAAGAGATGAGAAATTCTTCCCTTGATATAATGGCTATCTTACATGTATTTTTATTTATTTCCAAGAATTACAAGGGGAACTAACAGCTTCAAAGTATTCTAAAGAAATGGTTTTAAATGATCAAATATCTTGAAAGCATATCGCATCTGTGTGTGATACACATAGTCTCTTAAAATTTTTTAAAAATAAGGTTAGCAAACTACAGCCTATCAGCCAATTCTGGTCCATCATCTCTTTTTGTACTTCTTTAAGCTATGAATGGTTTTTATATTTTTAAGTGATTAAAGAAAAAATTAAAAGAAGAATAACATTTTATGATATGTAAAAATGATCTTAAATCCAAATTTTAGTGTTCATAAACAAAGTTTAATTGGAGCATAGCCCACCCATTTGTTATAGATTGGCTTCATTCATGCCACAGTGGCAGAGTTGAGTAGTTGTGCAAAGCCTAAAGTATCTGGCCTCTGGCCCGTTCCGGAGAAAGTTTGCCAACCTTTAAGAGCTTTCCCCTAAAGACACACTGAGGACCTGGCTGGTGTGTCTCAGTTGGTTAGTGTTGTCCCATAACTGGAAGGTTGCAGGTTCGATTCCCAGTCAGGGCACATGCCTAGGTTGTGAGTTCAATCCCTGGTCCAGGCACAGGTACATGCGACTTCTCCTGCATCCCCCACCCCGGACACAGAAAATTCCTAGTCTGGCACTGATCCCCAGTCTGGGCATGTACAGGCGTGTTGTGCTGATCACATGATGGTTCTCTCTCCCTTCCTTTTTCTCTCTAAAAGCAATGAAAAAAATGTTTTTGGGTGAGGCTAAAAAAAAAAATTAAAAGAAAAAGAAACACTGAGGCATTTCATAAACTGAAGACTTCTTCACAGAGATTTCTTGTGTCAGTGACACATCACGTTTAAAGAAATAAAAGAAAATGAACAAGTTTAGTAAAGATAATACAGTTACCATATCACAAAATAAAATAACTGACATGCCTTTATTAGGTTTAGAATGTTTCTTTCCCACTTTATGCCAGTGTAGCATAATTATTAAGAACATGCATTATAGGGTCATTTTTTTTTCCTTGAATTTTGATTAGCTTTCTGTGATCTTAACCTCTCATAAGGCTTGGGTTTCCTATAAAAACAGAGTGATAATGGTGCCAATGACATGAAATTATGGTGGTATTAAGTGGGGTGATTTCTTTTGAAAGGTATATTTAGCTCAGCACCTGGCACATAGTAGGTGTGCAATAAATTTTTTAATAATTATCATCATCATCTGGAAATGTCACTTTCTAACCAGAAGTGATTGTCAGCTCCTGGTACTGCCAATATAACTTGTGTTTTGACAAGGAAATCCATAAAGACCCTACTTTGGTAATGTTATATGGCGAAGAGTCCCTCTCTCTGTATTATCTGCAGAAACACTGTCCCAGGTGCATGAATCAAGCATGTATTTGACAGGAAAGTGGAAAAAGGGAGGCCTAGAATATCTAGAAACAAAAATCACAGGGACAAAAAGTGTCAGAAGGCTGGTTAGCAGCTGGATTACGCTAGTGAATAGAAAGTTGGGATTTTCCACACGAGACTCCATTCCAACTTTTTCTATGGGGAGTCCACAGTTCTGTGACAGCCTATTGAGGAAAACTCTTTTGTTTAGTAGCTAAAGTCTTTTTTGAGAATTTTGATCATTTTATCCATTTTATGTTAGGTTAACATGGCCATTTTGTTTGTATGACTTAGCTGATGTTTCCAAACAGATATGCTCCTAGAAAATCATGAGGGAGTAATGCTGCAATTCTTGGAAAGTTAGTGATTTCCTTCCTACCAGTTTTGCTGCTATCTCCTGCCTGAGCTTCCTTGGCCCTTAGAAACATGATGACTCAACTAAGCAGGCAAACCAGAGACCAGCAAACACGTGATTCCTCAGCTGTGATGCTACCTCCTTTTTCTTTCCTTGTCTCTAAATAGGTTGTGACTGCTGAGGCAGTCTCTTTTGCTCACCAGGGGTGGTCTGGAGTCAATTGTTAAATGGCATGATGAGGAGAACCTTCTTTAGCTGCCCTCAGAGAACTAATCTCTGCCTGAAGACAGCTTCCCCCTGAAGAAAAATCCCCCATGACAAACAACTCTTTCATCTCCTCATCCCCGAAAATCATTTACAGAAATATCAAAATTCCAGAAGGCAGTAGATATCCCACATTGTAGCCACAAAACAG
Organism: Pteronotus mesoamericanus; assembly: GCF_021234165.1. NCBI lineage: Eukaryota > Metazoa > Chordata > Mammalia > Chiroptera > Mormoopidae > Pteronotus > Pteronotus mesoamericanus. The sequence goes on from NW_026555245.1 coordinate 10,551,502, forward strand.
TTTCTATAGGTCTGCTTCCTTTTTGGAAAAACAAATGACATAAAACAGTTTGTACAAATCTTACTTTACTTCCTGCATTTTGCATTTTGACATATTGTTTTCAGGAAAATCCCTCCAGATTTTATCCTTGTTTCTCAATTACGGTAGAACAATTCTGGTATATTGGGTTTAGTCACTCAAAGGAAGAACAAAATATTTCAGCATTTTAACATAATCTAGTTGGAATCATGGTGAAGAAGACAAATACAAACACCCACACATAAACCTATGTGTAAGGATAAAACCCAAAACTGTAATGCTCACACTCATGCCTGTGAGGGGAATGGGGTGGGGTGGCCTCTGTTTACTGGTAGGAGTAGCTCTCATCATCGTATTCCAGCTGATCTTCATCATCATCATCCAGCAGCCCATACTTAAATTTCCGGTAGACAGTGCCATCTTGGCCCATGTAGACTATGTCATCATCGTCATCCTCATCATAGTCGCGGTCCCTGTACTCAATCACCTGATCCTCTTCAAAGCTGGTGCTCTCGCGATAGTTGCTCTTATAGGAGGAATAAGACTTGCTAGGGTCAGCCAGTTTTTCATAGCCTGACTTCTCTGCTGGCTGGGCTTGGCCCCGTGATTTCCTCCAGATGATCACAGCTACCCCAAGCAGAAGCACCAGCATAACGGAAGAGCTGATGAGCAAGGCTGTTTTGGAATGCTCAGGAGCAGACTCACTCTCGCTTGCTGGAAGGATGCACTCATCTGGTGGAAGATCCCCAAAGGAAGAGGGGAGAGAGAAAAGATGAGAGGGAAAAGACATAATGGGAAAAATTAGTTTCTGATGTTAAGAACTTCACATTTATCTTTTAAATCGAAAATGGTAGCATCACTCTCTGATTTTCTTAAAAGGCACACACCACTCTGCAGAGCTGTGGTGTGTACTACATGAGAGTCCCAGTCTATGTCAAATGATGCCATCAAACCCTTCTGGAATGAATGTCGGTCTGAGATCCAAAGGGAGCCCCCTGCATTCCCATACCTCATGGGTCAATTGCTAAGTGTCCAACTTTACCAATTCATTCTTCTATTTCTCTCCTAAGAAAAATATTCCGTCTTGGGCCATGAATCAGTAAATGCCAAATAAATAACTTAGACTTTTGCTAAGACTTGAGATCTCTCTGTAGCTACTCTTAAATTTGGTCCAACATGATTGTACCATCATTCCAAGACAGAGAAGATTATTTATGAAAACATTGACTCATTTCTGTGTGGAACCTTAGATTTATTCAAGTTAACCTGTTGCTTGACAGTTGAGAAACTGAGACCCACAGAGAGAAGTGAATTTTCACATTGTTAGAGCCAAGAGCTTGTTTGTGGAGCAATCAGAATTTGGACTCAGGAATTCTAACTTCATGATATAGTCTGGAGATGTTAGGATAAAACACTGACAACTCTTTTGACTTCTTGGCATTCTGTGACTCTAATCTAGGGGGAGAGAAGTATCACCTTTATTTCTTCTATCATAATGAAGATTGCTAAGGTTGAGAGCTCTGCCCATCACTCATCAGCCTCTGTTTTGATGCCTTACCTGAGAACATAGACTAACCAAAACTATCAAAATAGGAAAGATTCAACGGTAACTTCAGCAATGAGTTCATTTTACTTACTTTTCACCCACTTATTCAGGTGGTAGGCCTTGAGTAAGTTACCTAATTTTTCCCCTCTTTTTTAACACACCAAATGGGAGTGTAAAAGGAAGTATAAAAGAACGAGAGAAAAAAACTAGCAGGCCATGTTGAACGTACAAGCTGAAATACACACTGTTTTCCATAAATATTTTTGAACCATCTGAGTCTGCCTCCAGGATTATTTTATGAGAGATTCTAGGTATATTGTACATACTAGCTTAATGATATAATACTCCTGCCAATTATTTTAAGGGCAATTATTTTTCGTATTAGATATCGGCTGGTTATGTCTGATTCATCACCAGTATATCTTTCTCTTTTTGCTAGGGATAAAAAAGTTTTTTATTTTATTGCAACTTTCATTCTCATGGGATTTGGTCCATTAAGCTAGTTTCTCCTTCTAAAGTAACAGCACTATCATTATGGCTTTCATTAGCAATATAGCACAGAATTTTTCCCTGGAGGAAATATTAAATCACCAGAGGGATGGATAAGCAATCGGTGTGTGGTACTTGGAGAAAAATACTTCCTGAGGCAGGAGAATCAATAAAAGACCTTTTGAGGTTGGTTCAATCACTAGGGCGCCATATGCAATCATGCCTTACTGCCCTACAGTCTTAGGTCTGCAGAGTCAGGTGTGGCCTCTGTGATCCGGCCTCAGTAAAGAATGAATAGGTAATCAAGAGTGTTTAGACTTTTGCAGAGTTGCCCCAGGTGGATGTCTGAGAGCCACAGAAGGCCCAGGAAAGCTAACTAGTTTTTAATAGGAACAGGCTTACAGAAAATCTGCACCCAACATGCACACATTTCTGGTTTCATTTAAGGCCATCAGTGCAATTAGGGTTATTATTCTTCACTGACACAGCATGAGTATTAGGCAATCAGACCCGGAAGGTGGATGTATATGAGGAGCTGGGAAAATCAGCTCTTTATGGGGGTGGGAAACCTGAAAGGAGTAAATCATTAATTTTTGGAAAGATGCTATTTAGAATTTAACTGAAAAGGCTGATTAAAAAATAAAATAGAAATGGCTGGTAGCAGTTATGGATTGAGGATCTACTTCATTTATAAATGAACATGCTCCCATAAATATGACATGTGTTTTTGTCAGGCCACGATACATCTGAACCCCAAGGAAATGATCTACCTCTGGACTAGAGGATTTATTTTAAGAATTTATTTTTAGACATGGCTTGCCTCCTCCCACAACTACATCAAAATTACAACTAAAATATAGAAAAACCATCACTCAGAACCATTGGAAATTGAGTTGAATGGAAATCTGACAACTAGGGAATTAAAGAAACCACATCCATCCAGATTGATAAGTAGGGTGCAGATGTGTAATGGGCTGGTCCCACGCCCACATGTGGTGGGTAAAAATTCAGGAGGGATATCTTGAGAGGCAGGAGTCCCAGTCCCACACCAGGCTCCCCAGCCCAGGGTTGGAGTGCGAGGAAGGTAAGCCCCCACAACTTCTGGCTGCAAAAACCAGAGGGGATTGTGTTGGTGGAAGAAACTTCCGGAGTCCCCAAGCAGTTCCTCTTAAGGAACCGATACACAGACTTGCTCAGACTCATTCCGTCTGAGCTCCAGCACTGGGGTAGCAGCTTGAAAGGCATCAGTGGCATACAGGGAGGAACTGAAGTGCCTGACGTCAAGGCAAGCAGAGGCCATTGTCCCTTTTCTGAACCCTCCCTGCACAGAGCCACAGAGCCACAGAGCCTGAAGGTTGGTGCCATATCTGAGACTCCATCAACCCAGCACTAGAAGTAGTCAGCCTAGATTCACAGCTTAGCTTTGCCTGGGAACCTCCAAGCCCAGCACAAGTAGCAGCCATCTCAGATGGCTTTATACTCAGGCACTGTGGCCCTGGGCAGTACACAGGTGGGGGTTGACTTTGGGCTGCACCACCCTGTAAACCCCAGAGCCTGTGCACTCAGTGGACAGCTACAGGTCACATCGGAGCACCACTACCCTGCCCCTGCACAGTTTATCCTCCACAGAAGACCAGAGACAGAATCATGGATACGGAGAGCATTTTGATGGTAGCCAGATGTGAGGTGGGTGTGGGGGAATGGGTGAAGAGGTGAGGGGTTAAGAAATACAAATGAGTAGTTACAGAGCAGCCATACACAGAGATACATAGAGATGTAGAGTACAGTATAGGAAATGGGGCAGCCAAAGAACCTATACGCATGATCCATGGACATGAACAATGGCATGGGGATTGCATGAGGAAGTGGGGGATGCTGGGTAGAAGGGGGCAAAGAAGGAAAAATTGGGACAACTGTAATAGCATCATCAATAAAATATAATTAAAAACAAAAAAAAAAAGGATTTATTTTTTAAGAAAAATTGATTCCATTTGGAACATTTCTAAGTTTGTGGCCAATGAGGAACAAATACCCATATGGGTAAAGCTGGGGGTGGGAGACATTTGAAGGGCTGGGAACTGCTTAAAAATGTTTGTTTCTTCTTAACCTTCAATGAAAGTTCATTTCTAAAATGCTTTAGGTCTCTAATGGGAAGGCTAGATTTGGGCTGATTTCCATAGAATGATTCTTCCAGATAATATTGGCATCAGCTTCCTTAATAGTTGAGTCTTTTCCTTTTTTTCTCAGAATTGAAGAATTAAAAAAGAAAGGCACAAAGGAAATTTGTAAAGATAAAATTCTAGGCCTACTCAAGCTCTAATGTTGGAGGCAGCACAGCAGTGGAAAGAATGCAGGCTTTGCAGACCAGAGGACCCATATTCTAATTCCAGCCTCTTAACATTGGTGTGGACTTGGGCATGCTCATCAAGCCCTTTGAGCCTCAGTTTCCTCAGGTATAAAACGGGATTAATAACATCTTCTTATATGAGATGATGGACAGAAAGTTATAAGTACAGTAGGCAGGCACGTAGCAGGTACTCAATAAAATGGTAGTCATACTGAGTTTCCAGAACTTTCTATTCTTCTCTCCCTCCTGCTTCCATCCGCTTCCTGAGGATACGCCCTGCTTCTGCAGGCTGCCTTCCTCTCCCCTCACCTGTGGAATCCTGGCAGTCACAGCACTCCTGGGCGTTGCTGGGATCGGAGGTATTACAACAGTGCAGGCAGCGCCCTTCATCCATGAGCAGCAGCAGGTTGGAGGGGCACACGGTACAGTTCTTGGCACCAGGTCCTTTGCATTCTACACAGCTCTCATGGCATTTTTCACAGTTAAATTTCTCCCCCTGTTAAGAACAATCAGGGGATTTCTTTTGAATGAGGAGGGATTTTCAAGGCCCTAGAGATCCCAGATAGGAGTTCTATCTTATCTCCATAAGGAAGGGAGGAATATGGGGGACAAGAGAAAGGTAACCCATTCTGGATGAAAGACAGAGCCAGCTCTCAGCACTTGGATGGAATCATTGCTGGGAATCATTCCCTCTGAGATTCCCCTGATGGCATACTGGGAGAACAGGCCTCAGGAACAGCTCAGGCTGCAAACTGACAGCTCAGGCTGTACCTGGTCAAGGACAAGTTTTATCTGGCCCATTTTATATTGACCTTCATGGATTAAATTTTTTTCATTCATTGCCCACATTTCAAAGTTGGGGTATCCCACACGTAAATTCACCATTCCCACATGGGAATGGCACTCTTGTATTTGATACTTTCCTATTTGATCTAGCTAGGGGCGGCCAACGTTTTGGCATCTCTGAGCCCCATTGGAAGAAGAGTTGTCTTTGGCCACACGCTAAATACACAAACACTAAAAAAAAACTGATGAGCAAATAAAAGATATTGAGTAAATTGATGATTTTGTGTTGGGCCGCATCCATCACCACTCTGGGCTATGAGGGCTGGACACCCCTGCCACTTGCTCTGATGTCAACACATAGGTGAAACATCAAATTCCACTTTTCATCAAGCTTGCCCTGGGGTTTTCTTTGAAAGCACCTTTGACTCATTACCTACTTGGCCTCTGTCCCAGAGTAATATAAGTTATGATTGTTTAACTAAAGCAGTTCAATCTCAATCAGAAGGGGATTGAGAGACGAGGAGAAACTGACAAGTTCCTCTTTCACTGGTGCTAGAAATGTACATGAGGAAAGATAGCTTCCCATTTCACTTCTTCACTTTGGAAAGATGGTATCATAGAAAAAGAAAGAAAGGACATGGTCTTTTCTTGAGCACTTTGGCATGTTCTAGGCACTGACAAAGTGTTTTCTCAACTATTATTATCTCATCCAATCCTGGATTAGGAGTCAGAATTCCTGGGTTCAATCGCAGCTTTGTTATAACACTTACTATTCTTGTGGTCTTTACCAATTATTTAATCTCTCTGAACCTCATTTTCACCAAAGTGTAATGAGGGCTAATGTCAGAATTTAAAGAGAGCTCATATGTGAGTATGTTGGGTCATGTTCACTTCACCATGAAAGAGTTCTTCAATGTCTGAAGTTTGGAAACACAATCAAGAAGTTAGTGGATTCAGAAATCCACGGTTTCTAGGCAAACAAATGAAAATATATCTTAATACACTATGAAGAGGTAGAGGACATGAAAAAAACAACATCAGTTATGCAGTTCTCACATTATTCAGATATTTCAGGTTATAAAGCAATGGGATAAGAAAGAAGATATTTCTCATTTCTGACATAATGTTCCTATGTAGGCTTGAAACTTCTAAGGTCATGAGCAATGAATGTAGATTTAATTTTGAGGCCCTCATTACTTAACTTCCTCATTGTTTATTCCATATCTTCTCTATTCCTTTGATTGAAGTTAAAGCTACAGGTAAATAGCATCTTTAACCTCTAATGCAACAGCAGATTTTAAAACATTACACCTGCACTACAGAAAGTATAGGAATTTTAGGACTTTTTTTTAACTTTTCCCAGAATGACACACAGAAACTAGTTCATTTCCCTCTGTGCGGTGGCAGTAGGCGCACCATGCCCAGCACTCAGTACCTCTCCCACTCTGTATTGCCCCACAAGACAGTCTGAGATGCAGATTCCTCCCAGGAGGTGGTAACTCCACACGCACGATAAGCACTTCAGTGGCTCTTTTCCTGAAAGAAAAAAAAATGATTCTAAATTATGAGACTGACCTTGAATTTTTGCCTTTGTCTTGGTTCCAGAACACTTAGGAACAAGGAATATGTCAAGTAAATTGAAACAGGAGGGTGAATTGATTGAGGATATGAAAAAAGTCTATGAGATACCAAGTGAAGACTTAGAAATTATCCATTTAATTCAATCAATATAAACTTTACATTTGGGAATTGAGCATCTGGACATGACAGATCTTTTATTAAAGCAAGAGGATTTTCAGAGAATGAGAAATCATATAGAACATTTATAAAACCTTCAATTGTCATTCTGCTTATTTTCAGCTTGTATAGAGGACAAGGATGAATACAGGCTGATTTTGGGTGTCCCAAAACTCAGCAACTAACTCATGATTAGGCAGTTCTTAACTGAGAAACACCAGACTTGAAACTTAAAATGCTGGGGCTAAAAGAATTTTTAAAATATATTTTTAAAAAAAGATTGCATTTCTTTATTTTTAGAGAGAGAAGGGAATGGAAGGAGATAAAGAGGGAGAGAGACATCGATGTGTGAGAGAAGCCACATCAGCCAGAGCAAGGGCTAAAAGAATTTAACAGATCAGTTTGTCCAATGGTTCTTAATTATGGGAGTGATAGTTTCCTTTGAAATTCTCTTGCAAATGATATACTCTCTTTTCAGAAATGTAGCATCCTATTTGATTATTATTTTTAAAATAAAACTAAGGCCCAGACATGTGAAATCACTCATTCAAGGTTACATAGGTAATAGTTGAGTCGTGATTCAAATTCGGGTTTGTTGACTCACGTTCCAGCACTTTATCTATCCTACTATCTACTTTAGCACATGGACCACTACGTAGAAGCCTAGATTTATAGACTCTCTTTCCTGTGGAGGTAATCCCCCTCTCTCCTAATTCAGAGACGCATAGAATGGCTGACCCAAACATTTCTTTCCATGCAGCTATCAAGGGATAACTTCTGGGAAGAGTTTGGAGACAGAAGACCTGAGTTCTAGCTCATTCTCTTAGGAAGGCCCTGACATTTTTGCTGAGAATCTCAAAACAAGGATAGAGACAGACAGAACAACAATGTGCCTAGTACTGTGACTTGGAACTTGTATATGTATTCTAATCAGAAGAATATTATTGTAAAAAGTGGTTAGTTAAACTCGAACTAGAACTGTTAAGTCCTGTCCTGCAAATTCACTATGGAGTTAACATTTCATGTCTAATCTGTGAGCTCAATCATTTATAATGTTTCCCTGGAAAATGAGTTTTGAGCTATAAACAACATCTTAGAGAATAAACCTTTATTACTAAACTGCTTCTTTCCTTGAGGCTGTCTGTAGTGATAGAAATTAAAAGCCATTCTATTTTTATTTTATTTTTAGCTTCATACAGAATCTCCTACAAGTCCGAATCAGAACTGTAGTCTTTGATGAACAAATTAATCTTCCTCTACTTCCTTCCTTCCTACCCTACATGTTTCTAAAATACAGCTTACATGTCTTACTTGTCTTACTCCAGTTTTAAAATACAGAGGTGTGGGGTTTGGTTTGATTTTTGTTTTCTTTATGAAGAGAAATTAAGGGTAGGAAAACTTAAAAATTAAAAGAGGAAAAAATGTTAGGTTACAAAATGTGTACCTTAAGATTGGTTATGTTTTTCAGAAGACCAGCAATAATTTGGCTGAGGCTTGGATCCTGGACAATCCCCAAGAGTACTACCTGTCACCTTGAGTAACAAATCACTAACTCCATTTACATCTCCTCTATTGATTTATTGCAAATCCTCCACACTTAGGACACAAAGAGTCTTTTGCAAAAGACAATTTGTAAGTTTCCAGAATGTTTTCTATTGTTTTCAAGTTTAACATCCTACATTTATCATTGCTTCTAAGGATCTGCAGGAGCCTTGGGGCCTATAAAGACGGGTTTGGTATTTCCTTAAAATTCAGAACAGCTCACCATCTGCTCTCCCTTGGACTGACCCCCATTGGAGGAATTCACCAATGAATTCATTGAGCAACCTCCTGGGAGCTGTTCATGGCATTATTCACACAGAGGGAGAAAGCTCAGGAGAGTTAGGAGGGTTTGGCTTCTCAGCCTGGATTTTCATTTCAAACAATTTTGTAAGGAGGATAGATAAAAAGTGTAAATGTGTAAAGGCAAGAAATGAGCTAATTATGGGAAAACCAGTTGCATACAAATGTACATACATATGAAGCCTTGGTGTGCTATCCCCCTGGTCCTGCCTCCCAGTAGCTCAGTGCTTTTCAACTTTTTTAAAATACCCTAATATTATTAGGGAGTCAAATGTGAATAAACTACAATCTAGCTGACAAATTACTTAAGCACGTTGCTAAATTTTCCTTTTATCTTTCATGCTAATGTTTTAAGAAGAAAGGAATTCATACTTTTTTCAAGCAGCATATATAGCTCAAGAGAGAACCTGTCCCCAGATTTTGTGCACTCGAAGTCCACAGTTTACATTAGGGTTCATTCTTGGTGTTGTACATTCTATGAATTTGGATAAATGTATAATGACATATATCCACTGTTATGGTATCATACAATGTTTTCACTGCCTTAAAATCTCCTGTGCTTGGCCTGCCGTCTTTATCCCCTGCCCCTGGCAACCACTGATCTTTTCTACTGTCTCCATAGTTCTGCCTTTTCCAGAATGTCATGTAGTTGGAATCATATACTATGTAACCTTTTCAGATTGGCCTCTTTCACTTAGTAGGAAGCATTCTAGTTTCCTCCACATGCTTTTATGGCTCAGTAGTTTGTATCTCTTTAGTCCTGAATAGCATGGTCTGGATGTATTGATAAGTGTTTGGGACTAGAAAACCATCATCCTTAATCTGCCCAGGAAAGCCCAAACCCAATTAAACTTATACTTTTTTACAACACCATATGTACAACATCACTAATAATTTCTTTAATCCCCGTGAAACTCTTAAAAAGCTGGTGTTCTGTTTTGATTGAATGACATTAATGATGGTTGCCTGATCTAGATTAGAAACCCAGTTTCCTCCTCTTACCCCCACTAGCCGACTGCTCTGTTGGGATTACAGTTTTCAGAGTTAGCAAATGAAAATATAATATTTTATCTGGCAATCCTAGTTGGAAAAAAGCCCCACACATTCAGTAATGCTGATACCGAAGGTTCCTTCAACTTTTCAAAAAACCTAATAGAAAGCCAATATTTGCCACGATATGGCCAATGACAATATGCAAACTTTCCACCCCCTACCTCACCCTCAATGCAATGTGATCTCTCATTTGTTATCTTATTCTGGTGAGAAGTTTTGAGCAGCAACTGTATGCGGTGCTGGAATGAAAAAAAAAAACCAAACAAAAACACCCCACAAATTAATGATTACTTAAGGCAGATTGTTTGGAAGGGAAATTATTTCAAAAGCTGCGGTTGCAAATAGTGAAGGGTGTGACCCACTGTTTGTAGAGTTTCCTTGGTGTTGCCTCAAGGACTGCCTGGAAGTGGTGGGGCAGGTAAACGCAGGGCATGAGGTGGGACTCTAGGATCCCTCCTGTGTTCCACCCTGAGCAGCTCTTTCTTGGTCAATTTTCATAATAGAATTCAGGCTAAGATGTCATCTGTAAACATCATCTGAAACCACTGTTCTAAATTAGAGATGTGTTATCTCATACAGTAGCCAATAGAGCACTTGAAACGTGGTTAACCTGCAACTTGAGTTGTGCTGTAAATGTAAAATAAACATCAGACTTAAATACTTAGAACAAAAAAAGGATGTAAAATTTCTCCATCAATTTTATGTTGTTTAATGTTCAAATGATAATATTTTGATGTTAAAATATATGAAATCCATTTTATCTGTTTTCTTAAAGTGTGACTACTAAAAATTTTAAAATTATATGTATGGCTTGTGTTATATTTTTATTGGATACTGCTGAAAACACCATGCTGTGAGATATGTAAAAGAAATTCTAGGACTGGTTTGAATAGCACATGACCACAGGACCATTCCCAGGGTAGTGTAGATTGTTCACTAGTCTAAGCACTTTCTAGCTAAGAGACATTTTAGAAAATATTTTACTTTAAATATTTTTTAAATATTTAGATATTTAAAAATAGATAGGGGGGAAGGGAGGGAGAAAGAGGGAGAGAAATATTGATGTGTAAGAGACATATAGACAGGTTGTGTCTCACAGCCCCTGACTGGGGGCCTGTCCCGCGACCCAGGCATGTGCTCTGAAGGGGAATCAAACCAGTGACCCTTCGGTTTGCAGGCCGGCATTCAAGCTACTGAGCCACACCAGATGCAGCTAGTTAAGAGTAATTTAACATTTATATTACTGAGAGTTACTCGCTCCAGTTTTTCCCCCCTTCTCAGTATGGAGACATTTCTTTCGATTATGGCTGCAACCAGCAGAGGAAAGTGGGCCTGTGACTCTGGCCGCATTTTTCAGAGAAATGCAGGGCTCATAGCCCAGGACAGGCCAAGGCAGCTCCGTGGCAGAAGATCCAGACCAACCGCTCTGCCGCTCCCAGTCAGCCCAAGGGACTGAGGGCTCCTCTGAGCCAGCAGCACCTTCCCCTCTTCCGCCAGCCTTCTGTCGCCTCCCCGTTCGACATGGGCTCCCCTGCTGCTTCAGCTGGGGAAGGGCCACACTGATGGTCACCTTTGTGATGGGCTCGAGGTGGGGGCCAGACAGAGGGCACAGCTCCGCTGTCTGAGACTAGTCGGGGACTGGGGAAGCAGCTGCCATAGCTGGGGTGTTGGGCCGCCTTGGGGCTCTGCCTGAGTCCCAGGCCACTGCCGTGTGGGTGGGAGCTCATGGCTGTCCCCACAGGATCCCAGCAGGTGGGAATGATCCCCCTGCCTGGTGCTGCCACCGGCTGCCCAGGCACCCCTGATGGGACCCGCCGCCTCGATCGGCCCCTGAGACAGTGCTCAGTGCTAGAAATACAAACGTAAGACATACATTTGTACCTTTGATGACGACCTCGGTCTCCGGGGTGGGACAAAGATAAAATAAACCATTACAAAATACGCTTTCTGGGCTGCAGGGATTCTGTCTTGTCCACAGCTGTACGGACATTGTCTGGGCCATCATGGTGGGTAAATACTTGCTGAATTAATCAACAGATGGATGAACACAGAGTGGATGTTGTTAGGGAAGGCTTTCTAAAGGAAATGCTGACTATAAAATTTGTATAGGAAAAGGGCTAGAAATAGCCAACAAAATTTTTTAAAAAGGATAACAGGACTGCACCCTACCAGCTACCAATATTAACCTTGTAAGTTTTAACAATTGAAATATTGTAGGAGGTAGTGACGTAAGAAATCTCCAAGCCTGTAGAGAATTTTTATGAGTTTATTTGAGCCAAACTGATGACAACTGGAGCGAAGCAAAATCTCAATGGACTGAGAAAATGCTCTGGAGAATGGCAGTTTGGCAGTTTATTTTATACATTAGAATAAAAGGAAGAAATGCAAGGAGAGTTACACGAAATCCACTGGTGATAGTTAAGGGTGTAGGAGAAAGCAAAGTGGGGCAATCTCTGGGGTTGGATAAAAAGGAAAAATAGAGAAACACACTTCTTTTACGTGGGTGGGTACAGGATAGTTAATAATTAACATTTACAGCACATGAGATGATGTTTGTGGAATAAGATAACAATGAGGGGTTCCGTGGTCCCCTGCAGGGAGCTGGTGCCTTGAGGAGTCTGGAAAAGAAGATTCTTCTGACATTGCAAAGTTACGTTATCTTAGATGCAAAAAGACAATAGAGAGGCTCACTTAAAGACTGACCTTTGTCAAGGAACAGAGGGCGAGAACATGACCACCCGTTATGACTCTCCTTTAGTTAGGAATTCTTATATTCAGACCATCCTATGTGGTTACTTTCAGTCTCTGAGTTTGTAGGACCCTCCCTGCAGGCCTCCCCTGAGCTAGTCAGGCTTCGGATGTGGCCCCTTTTTCATCTACAGAAGTGCTTCTTTCCTGAATGTCGAAAGGTGATCATGATCATATTTATGTGTCAAACTATGAAAGGAAATGAACAGATATGGGTTTTATAAAGATCACTCTGGCACTATTGGACAGGATGAACTGGGGGGAGAGCGCAAGACCAGAGCCAGGGTGTCGTGCTGGCTGCTTCAGAAAGTCAGCGGGAGATACTGAGAAGGGAGAAGGAGGAGAACAAAAATGCGGAAAGATACCTGAGTAGAGAAATGCTTAGGAGAGAGAATGTGTAGGACAGACAGTTAACAGACCTTGAAGTTTACCATTGTTGAAGGGCAGGTGGGCTGGACAGGAGGCGAGCGGTAGATATCTTCAAGGTTTCAAACCTGGGCAGTTGGTTGGACAGCGGATCCATTAACAGAAAGAGTGAGTGTCAGAGGAAACCCAGATTGTGCTTGCTCTGGGACATATTGATTTAAAGGGCAGATAAGTAGGTATCTGGAAACTAGGAATGGAGCTTGGGAGAGTTAGAAGCAGACATCTTCAGTAGCTGTTGAAGTAATGAAAATGTAGTAAAGTTCACTAGGTAGAAGATTGCATGCTCAACAGGTGGAGAAGGAAGACAGACTAGGTGTAAAACACTTCCAGGGGAGATGATACCTGTGTCTGGGTCTTGAAGGCTGGAGGCTGGGAAGAGGCAGCAGTGTAGCCTGGGTCAGAGGGCGGTGCAGGAGCAGAGAGAGAATACAGGGGGTGCTGACACGCAAGAGGATTGGTTATGAGGTTGGTGAGCAAGAGGAGCCACCACAGGGGGTGGAAAAAAAGAGAGGAGCTAAGCAGGAAGGAAAACTTTGTACTTTTCCATTCACACATGCAAAATGACAGGTATACCCTTACCTTCGCATTCGTGGCAAGTCGGATGGCATCTCTCACAGGTCTTTGTCCTTTGATCTGCATAGTAGCGCTCTGGGCAGGTGCGAAGACACTCTCCCTTGGAGTGGAGCAGAAAGAAAAACGTATCGCAAGTCAGGCAGTCGGTGGGCCGCGGGCCCCGGCAGGCCTTGCAGCTCTTGTTGCACCTCTCACACCGTCCAGTGGAGTTTTCCGCATAATATCTGCAACCAAGGAGGGAAGCAAAGACTGAATTCTAAGCGTTGCTCCTAAATTGGGTGTGGTGGAAAAACCATGGTTCGTCACACAGTGTTCATTTATAAGCTAGATGAATTTAGATTCTTTACTCATTACCTTTACTCATTAGATTTATTACTAACTATATTAATAAATCTAATGATTCTTCATTTTCTTATCTGTAAATTGGGCATTATAATCTCCCCCTGATATTTGTGAGGATTAAGTTAGACAACACACATGAAAGGACCTGTTCTTATCATATGTAGCAGTGCCACAATAATGATTAGCTATCTTTGCCTTCTATATATGCATGTGCTTTTCCACTTGAAAGATTCAAGCTTTAAGTTGTGTTGAATGGGATCAGAGAATGGAAGACATTTTAAATGTGCCTCTGAGTGGTTCTTCTAATTTCTCAATTTAAAAACCATCTTGAAATAGAAGGCGACATAAGTGATGTTGATGTTTTCATAGGAATAGATGTAACTTCTATTGAAAAGATTTTTGTAGGCTAAACATAACAGTATTCACTGTTCATTAAGTTTCTACTATATACCTGATAGTACACTAGAAACTTTATCAACTTAATATTTCATCTTATTGAACCTAAAAATGAAACACTAGAGTGTGGCACTTAGGAGCTTGCCCTTTGAAACAAGGTTACATGGGGTCAAAGCCCAACCATATCACTAATGAGCAATGTGACCCAGGGCAAGTTGCACAACCTCTTTGTGTCTCAGGTCTGTAATATGGGATTATTGTAAGTAACTACAATTAAACAACTTATTACTGAGAAACTTGTTAGAACAGTGCCCAACACATTATGAGTAAATAATGTATATTAGTGATAATTATGAATGATATCCTTAATATTATATAGCAATATTATCTTATTAATATTCATATGAGTATTTAGTCCTCATAGTAAATCTTATGACATTTGTATTTTACATATGTAAAACCTGGGGCTCAAAGAATTTAGACAATTTGCTTAAGGTGAGATAGCTAGTAAAGTGGAAAATGTGATTGGAGCTTATCTGTTAAATGCTACTATAACAAAGCAGTGCATTATGGGAAGGTAAATTTTAAAAAAATGCACATAAGATAGAAGAGAGAAAAGGAATCATTGTCAAAGATGAACTTGTAGGGGGTCATCTGAGCCTTCTTGGCATCTCTGGACATCTGCACACTGAAGCTCTCCTAGAAACCCAAAGGTTCCATCCTCGGTTTCTATGGCACAATATTATTGAGCCCAGTAGTCTTTTTTTTTTTTTTTTAAAGATTTATTTTAATTCTACTAACTTGTTGAAAACTATGCCATGGCTACATAATGCTGAGCGTGCCTCTACCTAGCCACCTGGCACTGATCTGAGTGAGTACATTTGTACTTCAGTGGCCCAGCCTGTGGCAAATGAAGCCTTGTTTGATCTTTCTGCAGTTTGGTGAAGAACAGTTACTGAAGAACAATTACAATGAGTCACTTGTTGGGAACCGTCCCACCTGTTTTCAGGGACTGTAGCCTCACAGGTAGGCAAGAGGGCCCCAAGGCTGGAGCTGAGAAAAGAGGCCTTGGGAAAATAGGCCACTCAGGAGACAAAACCTGCCTCCCTGGCAGGGGCACAGCTCCTGCCTCCCTCACATCAGCTTGTTTGGCCCCGGAGGATGGCTGATTAGTCAATGACGGGTAAGACCCCTCAATGGCAGGGGCAGCCTAAGACAGGCACAGGTGCATAGGAACCGTCATGGGAACGACATGGGGGACACAGAGAAGGGGAAAAAGACCCTCACCCCTCAGCTTTGATATGGCAGGAGTCCTCTTTCTATCTGAAAGGAGTCTCCTTATCTCTTGGTGGCTCTGCCCCACCCACCTAGCTCAGGCTTGAAACAATACTAAAGGCAGGTACAGCCCTAAACTGGATTGGGTGGTTCCCGGGGACAATTAGGCCTGGGAAAGGAATGCATTAAGTCCCCTGAGACTTACTTTGCTAAGAATGCCCTCGGGTTAATGACTACTGATATTTGGGCTTGAGCATAGAATGTGATCAGTTATCCAGAATGGGTGCCACCCTGTCTACCAGACACTGACCTGAGGCAAATCTCTTGTGTTCCTTCACTTGTTATCTATTTGTTTTCTGTAAACATAACCTTTTGACATTGATTGATGAGCTTTACATCCCTGCTGCATACCCTTGCCCGTACGGTTCTCCATAAGAGCCACTTCAAGAGAACGGCTCGGGGCCTTCTCCACTAAAGGGAATTGCTACCCCTTCCCCTGGCAGACTGAGAGAAAAGTGTCTGGGAAGACTTATTTTATTTCCCCATCCATGACAACCTGGAGCGTACTCTGTGGGACCAGAGTCCACCCTCCACCTCAGTCACTCAGTAAAATTCTTAGGTATTTGAGAGAGAAGATTATGAGAGAACAAAGGAAAGCACCAACCATGAACTGAATAGTTGATAAAGATCATATAGGATTCACAAGAGAAAGCAGCAGGGAAAAGTGAAAAGAATGGAGGGAATAGACAGGATTGAAGCCAGAAGACATGATTTTTGATTTTAACTCCATCATGTGTAAGTAGCTGTGTGACTTTTTCAACCTCTTTGATCCTGGCTTTCCTCATCTGTGAAGTGGAGAGAATATCAACCTCATAGAATAGTTGTAGAATCAAATCATAATGTAAAGATACGTAGTGAGTGGAAATACTATGTAAACTGTAAAGCAGCCTACAAAACGTTCTTTACTAATGTTATGAAGACAAAAATAATCAATAGGACCCCAATGGAACAAAAGCACATCAATATCAAGTAGGTTTTAAAAATTATCAAAGGGTAATGCTATGACGGACAAAGACTTAACCTGGGGTGCTGAACACACTATACATTGGTCCGATGATGTGTTGTAGAACTGCGAACATGAAACCTGTATAATTTTGTTAACTAGTGTCACCCCAATAAGTTAAGTTTAAAAAAGGGTGATAACTAAAAGAAAATGGAGAGTTTATTGGATCAGATTAAAAGAAGAGTACAGTGTCACCGATTACTTTGATGACGTTTTTGCATTAGGTGGCTGTGAAATCTCTTGAGCCTGATCTTGTGCATAAATACATACAGTAATTGGGACCTTTAAAATCCTGCTCTGAGGTCAAACACTAAAATAATTGTGTGTGTTGGGAATGGGTGCAGAGAATTACATGCATGCCTTCCCAAGGCAAAGAGATTTAACATACGAAGTTTGTGCAATGCATGTGCATTATTGATTTTACAAGAGGAACAATTTCAGTTAAATATCTCCACTTATACCTTATTAACACCCTATTTTCTCCATTGAAAAGATTTATGACAATCTATGCCTCCCTTCCCAATGGGCTACTTCACATACCGTGGAACAATTGTCTTCTTAATTCCATGGTCTGTGATCTATTTAGATTATACTCCCTTTCTTGTGCATAACAATATTGAATGACTCAATTTGAGGAAGATGGTGATTCTTTAAATGGGATCCAGATTTTTTTCAGGCATTTATTAGGATGGAGGGGAGGGGTGAAGCCAAGCAGCCCCATCCCCTCTCTTGTCTGTTAAGGCCCTTTCTTTGTTGATCTATATGGCTCGTGTGTTTTGAGGGCTGCTAATGTGTACGTTTCTGTGCTGAGTCTTGTAGAAATATGTGAGAATTAGAGGTGTTTTTCTTCGAGGAGCTTGTCATTTTTTTAGTAGGGCTATGTAAGAAGAATAAGTTCCGGAAGGTTAAGGTCTTTGACTTACTCATCGTATACATACAAGGTGTTCTTCACTAAGCATATGTTGAATGAATGACCAAATGAATGAGGTAAATCGAAACACAAGCCAGTGTATTATACTAAAATGAGTCCTACAAGGAGCGATTGCTATGGAACTGAAGAGAAGTGCCAATTGGGCAAAAGCATTTGTGGAAAGTTTAAGGTTACAGCTTTTCAATTTGGGTCTGAAAACTCTCAGTGCTCTAGGTTACTTGTTGGGAAGGAAGAGTTAGCAAAAGACCTATAATCAATCCTTCTCTTTACTGGAGATGCCTAAGGGTAAAATAGGGATGACCCAGTCAAATCATCTTCTAAATATGCTTGTCAGCAGACTTTCTGATAACTATGCTAATAGTTTTTCCTCATTGAAAAATAATAGTTCTTATTTGTGAAATGCTCTTAGAAGGATACACCTTCTAAAAGTGTTTAGGTTGCCTATGATAACTAAACCTTAATTTGTGGGTTTAAGGAGCATGGCAGGTTAGTGAATTAGTGGAGAGTTTAATGGAAATATTTAACTGGAATTATTCTTTCTGTGAAAGCAATGTTGCACATACATTGCTTAGACCTCACATATTAAGTGAAATCCGAATAAATCTGAATGCAGAAGAGAAAGAAACTATATTCATGGTCTTGGATTTCCCGAAGGGAAGAATGCTTCACAGAAGAATGCTAGTGACTGCTCGTAACCTTTGAATTATTAGTGAAGTTTGGCATGTGAGTCTGATCTGACAATCTGACCCTTTTCGTTCTCTCATTGGGTCACTGGCCTCTCCTGTTTCCTTTTCCGTTACTCCAAACTGGCAGAAATCCTTCAGACACTGTTAGGCCTGGGTTGGACTCTCATCTTTGTCCTTTACTGGCAGTTAGACTTCAGTCTGGTTATGTAAGATGAGCTTCCTTATCTGCAAAATGAGTTTGCTAATAGTGAGATCTGGAGTAGTGATGGGATTAAATGAGGGAAAAGTGTGTTGAGCAACTTACCCTTCCCTGCACTGGGGCAGGCACTGCTTTCCCAGCTGGAACCAGCCTGGTCGGCAGGAGAGGCACTGCATGCTGTGCCTGCCCTCACATGTTCTGCAAGAGCTGTGGCAGGGGGCACACTGGTGGCCGTCTTCATCAGCGTAGTAGCCCTCGGGGCAGTCCTGCACACAGGTTGTATCTGCCAAGGGAAGAAGAGTCTGCCTTGGTATCAAGTATGACACAAGTCTCCCAAACCTCGTCTATATGCTCCACACTCTCTACCACGGTGCGGGGAGGAGACAGTGGGCTGATGGATATCCTTGGGAACTAAGATGAATATCCAAGAAATAGAATCAACCATAAGGCCATTAGAAGGTGAGAGAAAACAGAAGTCAGAGTAGACTGGCCATGCTGGGCAGGACAGAAACCAGTCTGTCAAAATGAGCGAGAGAATGTATGGGGCCTCCAGGGAGAGAGAGTACATTCGAGGCGGGGGCTGAGCCAGGGCTTCATTGAAGAAAGCGGAAGGTGTAATGGCACCTTCCCACGATTTCAACTTTCTATTCCTAGTCTTGAAGGTATTTCTTTGAATATAATCAGATTTTACACTCAGTTCTGCTGTGCTGTCCGCACACTATGGCTTTTGAAATTTAAGATGAAATAAAATTAAAACTTCAGTTCCTCAGTTGCATGAACACAGACATAAAGCAGTTCTCTCAGGACAGAAAGTTCTATGGACAGTGAGATGCTGTTTTGCCCATGTACTTAACAATTAAAACCTTAAATCCTCTTCCCGGTACAGAGAGTGAACTGGAGTTTAGTTGTTCAGCCCTACACCACCCTGTCCTGCCTTTACCAGTCCTAGTGGAGCCGCTGATTCTTGTCTTTTCTTCTTTCTTAACAACATTTAGGGGTGGGAATTGAGAGTGGTTCAATTAGAAAGCAAAAAATGGAGATTTGCTGGCTTTACAGTTTAGCATGCAGTTCTTAGAGAAAACTTCTTCCAGCTTCAGCGTAACCTCACCGAATGGAAGTTAGGCTCTCCTGCATTGTTAGTGTTGGCCATTGGTCAAGTCTAGGCCAGACCATAAGCCAGTTGTCTCCATAACTCCAGTCAGCATTAAGCATAGGCACTGGTGGAAAAGCTAAATTATGTTAGAGCTGCAGTGAACTCTACCTCTCTACTGGGGGAGACTCTCTGAGATGCTTGATGGCAGGGACATATCATTCTTTCCCAGCATCTAGCACAGGGCCAGGTCCCCATTCAAGGTTTGTTTGGTGGCTATTTTGTTAAAGATGGATGTTGACAGTGGTTCATTGTCCATCTGATGTATCTGGTTAACTAAGGGGAAGCCTTAATCCCTTAAAGATGAAATACTTCTCTATTAGTTTCTTATTGTTGTCATGACATATTACCACAAACTTAATGGCTTAAAATAGTACAATTGTATTATCTGGCAGTTCTGGAGGTCGCATTTCTAAAATGGGTCTGGGGGCTATGTTCCTTGTAGAGACTCTGAGAGAGAATCTGTTTTTGGCCTTTTTCAGCTTCTAGAGACCACCTGTACTCCTTGGCTCATGGCCCCTTCCTTCATCTTCACAGTTCAACCTAGCATCTTCTCTCTCTCTCTCTGTTCCTCTGCGCTGACATCACATAGCCTTGAACGATTAACTTTGGCAGTGCTGCTCCCTCTTATATGGACCCTTATGATAATCCAGGATAATCCTCCCAAATCAAGACTATTAGTTCAATCACACCTGAAAAATCACTTTTGCCATGTTGGGTAACATCCCCCAGGTCTGGGGATTAGGATGTGCACATTTTTAGGGGGTTAGTCTTGTTTTGGGGATGTTGAATATTCAGTCTACCACAACCTCTGGAGGAGTTATCTAGTTTATACCTAGCCTGACCCTTGAGAAGGTAATGGTGAGGGATGGGATGGGAGAATATGAGAAAATCAGGCCTGAGCACATCCTGCACCCTTGGGGGGCTGGGTGCAGGATTACACAGTGTGCACTGTATCATACCTTACAACTGAAGTCAGAGTTCTAGTCTGATTTGTATCCCTAGTTTAAGAGAAGACCACCGTGTGCTGTTAAGACATCTTCCTGTCTGCGTCAGGGCACCTTAGGTGATCACTGGTAGCACTCTAAGTTGAGGATAATTAGAAAAGAAGGTCTTGGTGGTTGGGATGATACAAAGATCTGGAATATTCCTTCTTTTTTTTTTTTTTAAAGATTTCATTTATTTATTTTCAGAGAGAGGGGAGGGGTGGGAGAAAGAAAGGGAGAGAAGCATTGATGTGTGAGAGAAACATCAGTTGGCAGCCTCTTGCAAGTCCCCAAAGGGGAACCTGGCCCACAACCCAGGTATGTGCCCTGACAGGGAATTGAACCAGTGAACTCAATCCACTGAGCCACACCAGCCAGGCCATGGAGTGTTCTTATGAAGCAGTAACTTCTGGAAGAAAGTTCACTGAGATCTGTATCAGTGGAGCTAAGATGGATGGGGAGAGAAGACTGATATCTTGGAGTGTTTTCTACTGGGAGGTGGTCAGGGATGGTATGAGGATAGCTACCCCTATGTCTTAGCCGGGGAATGTGCCCTTGCTGATGGCATCTCAACAAGAAGAGGAAAAATTGTCAAGTATTTTTACTCTGAGTGTCTTGCTTCTTAGGTCTGCTCTACTGGGTTGGGGAGATGAATTCTAACATTTTCCAGGTCTTTACCATATTTGTCTCTTTCTTCTCTCTTTCCTACATCCTCTACTGCTCCTTCTTTCAGTTGACTTGAGTTCTGTTTCATTTTGTTTCTCCCATACCTGTTATAAGCCTAGTCATGGTGTCCCTGGAAACCTGAGGACACTGTCTCACATTGGCCATAACCTTCATAGGTGACCTGCTGGAGGAATCCAGCTCCAGACTCTGACATACTGTGTTCAGGAAGATTTGTTAATCAACAGATGCTAAATCAAGGGGAAAAATTTATTTTATCCTCACCTGAGAACTTTTTCTTTTATTGCTTTTAGAGAGAGAGGAACATCAATTGGTTGCTCCCTGTACATGCCCAAACCAAGGGTTGAACCCTCAACCTAGGCATGTACCCTGATTGGAAATCAAACCCACAACCTTTCAGTCATGGGATGACACTCCAACCAACAGAGCCACACTGGCCAGGGCAAGGAGAAATTTTGATGAGGAGCCGAATATCTACATGCTCACAAAGTGTATCCTCACAGACTGCTTTTTTTTAATTGAAAGGGAAAACAGTAACTGCAAAGTGGAGAAATTGGACAGTACCCTGAACAGATAACCAAAATTAACATCACTGAGGAGAATCATGTAAACATGATGTATCTTCAAAAGGACACAGCATCACCTATGCAGTATTCCTTTGTGGAAGTGTGTCGGATTAAAGGAGGCTAAGGAGATGTGGCATCTAAATGTCGTGACTGTAGACTGGATCCTGCTCTAAAGGGGAATTGACACGTTTATAACACGGATGGTATACTAAAGTATTGTATAAATGTTAAATTACTAGGGTTGACGACTCTAGTTGCTGTGGTTATGTAAGGAAGCATCCCTATTCTTAGGAAGTAAATACAGACTAAAGTATTTGTGGGAAAAGGGCCATGAGGTATGTAACACATCCTCAAATGATTCACAAAAAATTTATTGTGAGTTATGTATACATATACATGGAGAGAGAGAGGGAATGAGCCCAAGATAATGATAAAGCAAGTGGGGTGAAAGATTAACAAAGATGACGTGGGTAAAGGGCATATGCGTGGTGTTCTTGAACTATTCTCACTCTTCCATCTTTTTTGTAGGTTTGAAACTCTTTCAGACACAAAGTAAAAAGTTAAAAAAGAAAGGCATGCACATCTACTGGGCACCAAGCATCATGAAAGGTAGTTTCCCAGATGGAGGGGTAGACAAAGCCCACCTCAGAGGAAGGTGACTCACTGAGGAGGAGGCTGTGCCTCGGGCAGGTGTGACACTGGTCCTCGGAGGGCCCCGTGCAGCGGGAGCACTTCATGTGGCAGGGCTGGCACCTCAGAGCCTCTGCATCCCAGTAGTCGGAGGAGGCGCATTCCTTGTGAGGCACGCAGCCCCCATGGTTGTTCAGCTGCAGGCCTTCCAGACAGGCAGTACAGGCTCCAAATGCTGAGCAGGACTGGCAGGACCTGGGGCAATCTGTGGGCAGGGCGGGGCAGCAGACAGAGTGAGAGCAGGCCAGGGCACCCTGCTAGGGAGTCAGTTCCCCTGGAAAGTGCAGTCACAGGCCTTCCTCGTTTCTTCCAGAGATTTCTAGAGCGCTCCGCCATGGGCTGGGAGCCATGAGTTGGGTACAGCTCTTGGGCTCTGGGTTGAGCATTCTTCTTGCAAAATGAGAAGAAATGGCTGTTTTGCATTCTCTGTAATAATCACAGAGTCCCTTTCTGCACCAGCCACCTCAGAAATATTAGTAAGACTCATTATAATTACCCAAACTGCAACAAAATAATAATAAGCAATTCTGCAGCAGAATGGCCACACACTGGCTTGCGGCCTTTTTACCAATGTATTGCAGTAATTACCCTCAAACTCTCACTGTGTTTACTGGGCCTGTCTCTGAATATGGATCTTGTGTTTGTTTGGAGGCAACACTGGGGGTTAAATCACCACTGTCTGATTCATTGGAATACATCCTGTGACTATAGTTAACAATACTGTATTGCACACTCAAAAGTTGCTAAGAGGATCGATCTGAAATGTTCTTACCAAAACAAAAAAAAGGTCATGATTTCTTAATACGTATGTGTATTAAATCATCACACTGTATACTTTAAACCTTCACAATGTTATATGTTAATTATATCTTCATAAAACTGGGGAAAGAGTTGCTTTCCCCAGCATGCCTCTCTCACTTGCTTGAGAATTCCTTTAGTAATAGGCAATTTATTAAAAATTCTGTTCTCTGAAATCAAATAAGAGGCAAAGAATTCATGCCCAGTTAAAACATAAGGAGGCATAAATAATAGCAGATTCTTTTTGCTATTCAGCTGAAGTGCTGAGTGGGAGATGGGCCAGGGGACCCAGGGCAGGAAGAGCTGGGCTGATGCTGCGGGAAGGGGGGAGCTTCAGGGAGGCACACGACAAAGGGGGGCAGGAGGTGCCGAGAAAATCCTCTGTGGCACGGCTCTCCGTGCGCTGCCTTGAACTTTTGACAGCTTAAAGTTTGAAGAAAAATTTTTCATTTTTGGTCACTTTTGAGGACTCATCCTCTCCTGTAAATCTTCACGTGAGAATCCTTTTTGATCAGCCACTGTTGTGATGAGAGCCACCAAGATTCATGGTCGATAAAAGGGATATGATCAAAACGAATGAATGATTCACTTAAAGAAATAATAAATTAGAGCAGATTCGAAATATGAAGGAAAGAGGTGGGACAGCAGTTCTGGGGCTGGAACTGTGCGAACCCCAGATCCAAACCCGTCCTGATGGAAAGCCATAAGCCCATTAGGCTCCCTGGGATTTGGTGCTCAGCCGTGTACCCCAATGTCTTTACCTTTGCAATCCTTAGTCTTTTTTTCATAGTAAGTTCCTGATGGACACTTGTCCAAACACCGCTTGTCATACAAAACAAAGGATGGCTGAGCACAGATTTCACAGTCGTCGGCTGAAGGGCCACTGCACTCCAGACAGTCTTCGTGGCAGGGAAGACATTGGCGTGCGTCCGCGTAGAAGTTGGTGGGACAGGCCTCATGGCACGTATCCTTGTACAGGAAGGATCCAGGCATGCACTCTGGGGACAGGGGAAACAGCAGTTACCCCCTGGGAGACAGGAGAAAGGAATTCATTCCTTCCACAGTGTCTAGCCCACCCCCCACTTTTGGCTCATTTGACCTGTGTATACATTTGCCCCATCTCCACTCAGCCAGAGCACATCCATGCCCCCAAAGCCCTGCCTTTGGATTGGAGACCGCATATGGAGGCCCATTTAGATGATGTGGGGTCTACATCCTCAAATGATCCGCCCCTTGGAGGTACGAAAGACTGTGGGGCTGTGGCAGAGGAGTGATGGCTGAGATGCTGGAGGTATTGTTCCAAAACCCCTGAAAGCTTAACAGATTTTTCAAGTTGTATCGAGCACCTCAGGCTTTATTTAATACAAAAAGCAATTTAGGAACTCTTGGATTAATTTTTCATTTACTGATAGGGCAGACCACTGAAATATACATGGTTAATCAGTATGAAAAATGCATTGTGAGTTTGTGTTTGTGCCCTTATTTTGAATAAACACTTTATGCCAAGGGAACTCTTTGGATAGGATAGCACCAATTGCATGAGTCTGCCTTACTCTGAAGAGGAAATTAGCCTTTCCTGGGAGATAATTCCAGAGGAAATATTCTTAGCTGGAGTGTTATTCTTAGAGTTAGCAATACCGTACAGTACAGTCGCAGGATTCACCTGGGACAGTGCTTGGCATACCCTAAGTGCTCAGTACACACGTGTGGAAGGAATCATGCAAAAGGTGCTCTTGTCTGTCTTAACTCACAGGATCCATAATGGAAAGGCTTTATCTCACCCTCACTTTCCTCAGTGATGTGCTCAGAGGTAGATAAACTTCAGTAAAGGTAGGGAGACTGGTTCCCCCAGTTCTGCTTGACACCCTGCCCTCAGTTGGCCCCCAGCTAGGGTGGCTTGGCAGAGCCACGCTTTCCCCTGGGATGCTCCCAGGTACCTTTGCATGTTTTCTCATGGATGCACTCCTGACACATCTCTGGGCAATGCTTGCACACCCCTTCCACAGCCACGTGCCTCTCATGGCAGGTTTCCTGGCACGTTCCGTGGTCCAGGACGAGGCTTCCTACACAGGAGTGACAGTTGGTGGCATTTCCTTCACATGTTTCACAAGGAGGGCTACAGTGTCTACATATGCCGCTGTCTGCATAGAAGCCCCTGTGAGGAGAGGAGAGAGCAACTTGGGAAGCCTTTCAAGTAAAAAAAAAAATAATAATAATTCGCACCTGGTGGCAGAGAAATTAGAACTGAAAACAAAGAACTATTGCTCTTCTTGACCAAAACGAATTCATCAGATTTCCTGAGTAAGTATGGTCAAAAATCAAGTCTGGAAAAATAAGATAAAAGGGATAGATATCATCTTTGGGAATTTGGTTTGTTTGAAAACAAATTGGGTTAATTTGTGTAAACCTTAATCATCTGATTTCTCTATTTTTATCTGCCAAATTTTATTTCTTTTCTTTTGTCTATGTTAGAGTAGAAAATGCTTTTTATTCAATTTAATACATTTTAAAATAAAAATTCAATTTAATGAATTCAAGAAATTTCATTCAAAAGGCTCAAAAGATTAAATGCCCTATAAAATTGGAAGCACTTTTTTTTTTTTTTAAACTTTTGGATGTTCTGAGCCAACCTTTCATGACTTTTTTCAAAAACACATAGAGCATTTGCACACAGCATCAAATATTTGGAGCAGTGCTATTGGAGTATATGTTGTATGATTGACTTCTTCCATGTGGAATCTGATGTCTGTATACATTGTACCTCTGAATGATTTAACTGTCACACCATAGAAATCACTCACTCATGTGTGAACACAGTAAATATGAAAAACTCCAACCCTCTCAAATATATTTGGGAGATGAGAGAAGTATAGACAATGTTTCTTCAAAGGGAAAAGCTGGAACTTGCAGAAGTGGTAAAACCATAAACCAATTTAAAGATCATGGTTTTCTGAGGTCCCAGGTACCCTTTCCCGCTGTCTTCTAGAATTATCCTTCTGTTAGTCAGCTATCACCCTAATAGTGCTGTGTAACAAAACAGCCCAAACTCATTGCCACTCATATATCTGTAGGCTGGGCAAAGAGGCATATGTGACTGTATAGGAAGAACTCAGGCACGCACTCTGGAGAAAGGAGGCTTGACTTCAAGCTGCACAAAGAGTGTAGGTCTTCACTTCCCTTGATTCTCCCTGGCACAGGGGACTAGTGAGACATGTTTTTCTCTAGCCTTGACAGAAGTAAAGGAAGGCAAGTTCAACAAGGCAAACACATTGTAAGTTTCAGCTTCTCTTCTGCTATCAGCTCATTGGCTAAAGCAAGTTAAATAACCCAGCCCAAAGTCAAGGGTCAGGGAGTCCATTCTACCTCTCATGGAGGTTGCTACAAAGTTACAGGCAGAGGGCACAGATAAGGGAGGAGTGAAGAATTGCAGCAAATAATTTAATCTACTAGAGACCTCTTTGAATCCTAAAGCCGATAAAGGGACTGTAAAGCATCTTTACTTGATGCTTTAATTAATTCATTCAATCACATCCATGTAATCATACTTTCAGTCACTGATTTCTTGTATTTTTTTTAGTAAAGAAAAATATCTTGAATGTGTCAGGAAGAAACAGGTCAGGGTTGAAGAAAAGTCACCTTTCTAATGTGGTTTCAAGAAAGAAAGAGTGGAGAAAAGCAGTTTAGGTCGAGGAGGGGGAACTACGTAGTGTTCAAATGAAAGCTAAGACCCAGCTTCCTTACGCACCTTGGGCCATGATGGAGAACACCGGAAGAACAAAGACACTGCTACTTTGTTTAGCCAAGTCAATCTCTTAAAAAGGAGTTTGACACGACAGTGGGTAGAGATGTATTATATGCTTACGAAGAGTTTGACTAAATTTGAGAAATGTGCAATTAAGGAAATTTAGTATATTCTCAAACATACCCAATCTTCTACCTGAAGGAGAATGTGGTGGATTCCTTGTCCCTATGTGTGTAGTGAAGAACCCTGCCTGATCCAGAGAGAGCCCGGGCCTGTCTTCCTAGCTAACGTCTGAACTCTTGGAATGTTCCATGTGGCAAGAATGTCCGTGCCATCCATTGTTGGTCCCTCCAACCACACCTGATAGCTGATGCTAACAAAATTAGTCGGGGTGGGACTGGCCACACCCTCTGGATTCAGGGTGAGGGCTGGCCTACCTTGAAGGATGAACCTATGTTTAGAGGTTGGGGACTTGGGGCCACGTGATATCTATCACCTAACCTCTGGGAAATTTTTAATGCTAGGCCTGAGCCAGGTCTTTCAAGAATAGCTTCTGGACACCGACAAGCAAATCTATACAGAATTTGAAAAGAGGCAACACAAAGAAACCTTCTTCAGATTTTTCTCGTGAGGGCATCAGTAGAAGTTGGGTGATATGCTAAAAACAAAGGAATGGATTCAAGCGAAAAAGAAAAAAGAAATCCCTACTGAAGATTACTGCTAACTCAAAAATACACAAATCTCAGGAGCTTGTCAGGAGGCAGGCAGATGTCAATGGGAGAAGGTGTTTTCCAGGGAGCCACTTTGCTAAAAGCAGCCTTCACACAGACCTGCCCAGTAATTTGTCTTCCTGTCTTCTCCCTGCATTCACAAAACTTATTTGTGAATGCTTTATTCCACTGTTATTTTTATTTAAGAAGACAGATGTTTCTTTTTAGGGGAAATGGCCACCTGTATTAAATTGCTACATTCAAAGTACTTTAGGTTGAAGTCTTTTGGCTCAGATAAATACATGTAATGTGAAAGCTGTATGGTTCTGGAGCTTTGCCTATATTTTAGGCACCCAAGACAGCAACAGCGCTTAGAGGAAGACTGCTTTTCTTCTACCAGTGCTTCACATCTGTTCATGTTTGGTGAATATGAGTACACCTTAGGTTTTGATTTGTCTTTTAAACAAGCACCATAATGATGTATGTTACTACTTAAACTTTTTTCTTTCATGAATATATACT
Source organism: Pteronotus mesoamericanus (assembly GCF_021234165.1). Lineage (NCBI taxonomy): Eukaryota > Metazoa > Chordata > Mammalia > Chiroptera > Mormoopidae > Pteronotus > Pteronotus mesoamericanus. The sequence goes on from NW_026555245.1 coordinate 10,579,807, forward strand.
ATAATTGAAAAAGCTATGGCCACTAATGCTGACTTAAAAATAATTCTGGATACCTGAATGCTGTTTCATTGCAGGTTGTGTTCCTGTTATATATCTTATTGCTGTTTCAGGATGGATTGTACCCAAAGGGGGTGATTTCTCAGAAATAGTAACAACTTGAAAATGCTATGCTGTAGAAAGGACCGGTCACAAAAGATCACATTCTGTAGCATTCTATTTATATGAAATATTGAAGAATAGGCAAATCTATAGAGACAGAAAGTAAATCAGTGATTGCTTAGGGCTGGGGGTTATTGGGAGTAACGGCTAAAAGGGTACAGAGTTTCCTTTTTTGGGATGAGGGAAATATTTTAAAAATCAATCATGGCGATGATCGCACAACTGTATAAATATACTAAACACCATTGCATACATTATTTGGTGAATTGTGTGGTATATGAATTATGTCTCCACAAAGTTGTTATTGAGAACAAAGGAACCCCAGTTGGATGAGGATGGGGCCTTGCGCAATGGTGAAACATGGGCTAAAGAGGTTTGGGTTGAATCCTGATCGTTTCATGTGTCAGTTGTGTGTTATTGGCCATACTTTCTCCTTCCCTCATCTGTAAAATGGGGGAAGGGGAAGACTAATAGTATCTGGATAAGAAGATTCGTGTGAGGATTAACGGATCATAGGCTTGCAGTGCTTTGTGCAGTGCTTAAGCGTCACAGACACTCAACAGACAGCTGTTTTTAAATGGTTTCTTTTCCCTTGGAATTTCTTAGCCCTTTGTGGATTTAGGTTCTGAGAAGTATGACAATAATTAATGTAAACTTCCCCTACTGGATTTTAGGCCTTTTGCAGGCTCAGACTTCCTTCATCTGATCTTAACGTAGCTTCCAAAATCAATTCTTACACACTTAGTAGGTGCAAAATATGTATCTGTAGAATAAACTTGAATACAATTGGTTTCTACACTAGATTGGAAGCTTCTTGAGGGTAAGTATCACGACTTGTATTTGAACCCTACAGGGTCTGTCTCAGTAATGGATACAAATAGGTCATTAAGAAATAGGCGCTGTTTTCATCACCAAGTTCTTTGAATCAGCAGGCAAATGAAATTTCTAATTCCTTAAAATAGATTCTGTTGCCTGCTTCCCCAGACTCATTTCTCATCTCCCTCTCTAGTCATCCTGGTGATCAGTGTTTTGATTTTACTTGGGTTTTCAGGGATGAATCTTGTCCAGCCTAAACCGATCCTTTTATTTCCATTCTCCCTGCCAGTGATGTAAGGTGTAAGTAACGCACTCTGGCTAATGAGATGTGGAGAGAAGTCTGAGGAAGTGTCCTTTCCTCTTGAAAAAAAGATGGACTGGGAGAAATGAGTCCTTCCCGTGTCCGGCGGCTACAGCGTGGGGTGGTGACGTGTGGGGGTGGGGGCAGAACGTGGCTCAGGGGGGGACCAGCTAAGGAAGACGGAAGAGCAAAATGGAAAGATTGTGCATTTTAAATAAATTCTTGGCCACTGAAATAACCAATACTGGATTTCTAAACATTTTGTTATGCGAGATAATAAACCGTGTTTTGTGTACTTGGCATTTTTGTGCCTCGTCACCGAGAGTATCCTGATGTACTTTCTCGTTTGCTATTCCCTCTCCCCTTTTATGTAAATCCTGGAAGTGGGATCATCGATAGAAAGAGGAAAGGCATTATAAACCAAGGGACTTAAGAAGCCATGAGGAATCAATAAATAATTAACCAGGCCTTTTCTTTATTACCTTTGATTCATACCTCACCTACTTTAAACAGAAGAGGTTTGTGTGTTCCACAGCCTTACTTTTGTGGTGGGAAAAAGACAACTACTTGGTCATAAAGAGGAGGTAGGAAAACAAAACAATTTTACAAAAGTAAAAATACATGCATACAATCATCACAAGAGAGAAGTGTACACCTGGCATTAAGTTTTTGCTGCTGTGGCCAACAGTCATTTTTGACAGTCAAGAGGGGACGCTCACGCGGGCGCTGTAACCAGGGAGAAGAGTTCTTTGGTGACAGGAAGAAACTGTATCCAAGTTACTGCAGGGGAATGAACACAGCAAAGAGGGAAAGGAAAGGAAACTTACTTAGGGCAGCTGGTGTGGCACCTGCCTTGGTGGAGGAAGAGAGGGTATTCCACCTGAGTCTGGCATCGTTCGCAAACATCGGCCTCAGAGCAAGAGGCGCAGTCCTCTGTGCAGTTCTCACAGCTGCCACTGCTCGCCGAGGCCCACGTGCCTTGGGGACAGGTGGGGGCGCAGGTCTGAGCAAACAGATATGTGCCTAGAAGCCCAAGAAAGAAGGCAGATCAGGCGGTTATCATGTGTCTGCTCTAACAACACACACATCCGTGTAGAGAACTGACCCTTGCAGCAGCTTTTTTTGAACTGCTCCAGAGACCCAAGTATTTCATGGATAACAAAATATGTATTAATGATGCTAAGTCTTGCAGGATGGGTTAAATCTCTAGAAGGGAAATTGACAACAGGAGGCTTTTGCCCTGTTTCCTTTACTTTCCTGCTGATACTGGTGTGGTTCGCTTTGGGGCTTCCCTTTGCCTAGTTAGTCAGTCTGTTAACACCTTCACCTGTCTTCCTGGTGTAAGACAGTTTATACATGCACAGCTTGGTGGAGCCTATTTGGCTTCCTAAAGCCTATCTTGTTAGGACCTAACATCGTAGCAACTCTTTCACCCAACAGAGGGTCTATCTATCTAATCTATCTATCTATTTATTAATTATTGATTGATTTGAGAGGGGGGAGAGAAACATTGCTTTGTTGTTCTGCTTATTTACATATTCATTGGTTGATTCTTCTGTGAGCCCTGACCAGGATCTAACTTGCAAACTTGGCTTATCAGGACGACACTCTAACCAACTGAGCTAATCTGGCTGGGGCAGTCCCTCTATTTTTTTTTTTTTAATTAAAAACAAAATTAGATGGCACCATTATTAAAGAAAAACCATTTGAAAATCACTGTCAACTCCAAAATTCCAAGACAATTTCCTTCCATTTTTGTTTGTAAACTTTTCTATATTGTATGCGTAGAATCATAGCACACCTGTCATTTTAAATTCTGTTGGTTTTGTGTCCCATCCCACTGTTAACATTTGCACATTCCAACATAATGATCATTTTAATGGGAGCATAACATTCTTAATTCTTAACGTTAGTGCCCCATGTTAATAAAGTGTCTCCATAATTCAGGGAAGTTGTTATTTCCGATGTACTGTTTTAATAGACAACAGAGCAATTAATTTGTTAAGATGTTATGTACCGCTCTTGTGTTTTTGCTCTTCTAAATTCAGTACCAGGAATGAAGAAAGGAGTGCTAGGTAGACGCTTTATGCTGACCTAGACTCTCTACTTGAAGTCCCCTTGTTTCCGCCAGTGCACTCTGAAACAGCAGTGGGACCGCTCGAAATGTCCAGTAACCAGACACCTTAGCAATGCTGTGGCCAAAGCAATTGCTAACTTCATTATGCTTTTGGATAAAAAATTTTTTTTTTTGTTTTGGTCCTTTGGAAGCCAGTTTTTGTTGTCAGTCAGTGTTTGGGTCCCAGTGTTGCTCCAGAGTAGCTGCTGTGGTGGGAACATGGGATGGGACTAGATCAAGTCTTACAACCCCCTTACTTAAAGGTGCTAATAAACACGTTACGATGAACCAACGTGGCCACTGCCAACTGCGGTCACTCTCCACACTGACCTTTTGGACATGAAGTGCATGAGGTCGCAGATCCATTGCAGGTTTTACAAGAAGGATGACAAGGTTGGTCCTTTCTCAAAACCTCTGTGTAGGGGAAGAAACAAGAAGTCAGTCTCCTTTGAGCAGGTTCATAGTGTTTACAATGTTGGAAGAGATCTCATGGCTAATCTCATGTCCTTTTCTGCACCAAATAAAATCCCTTCGATGTTGCATTAGCTAAATGTTGGCACCAGGCCTTGGCCTACCATGTGGACTTCCATTATTTTTTCTCTTACTCCTTCATTGACAATTGATTTTTAAGACTTTTTTTGCAAACTTCCAGAGACAGGATAGCTTCCAGTACTAAGGGGCTCTTGGAACTAACACAAGTTACTTCTTTCACATATTAACAATATGTGGGGGTGAGTGTGTGCTTGTGTTTATGCACACATGAACAAGTTTTGAATTAAAGGTAATCACCTATTTCCCCGTGATTCTTAGATGGCCAGTTTTCTTTATGGTGGTAACTGAGAATTCATTGTGTTTTTCATGAAAAACTATTTTCTTTTTGTTCTTTGGAACCAGATTTCATAATTGGTCCACGTTTGAGTCTCTGTATTCTTCAGTGGAGCCATGGTGGAATGCAACCTAAAGTTATCACACCTTAAACTTGTCCCAAATTGTCATTAAATATCACCAAAATGGAGCTGCCCACTGGCTTTCTGGTTGGTCAGGTGATAAGCAGGCCGACCTGGGAAACATTAGAGCTGTTTCCCTCTCTCTTTCCTTTAAGAGCATGTGATGGGCAGGCTTTTCAAGGAAGTCAGCAACTCCATGGGACAGTTTCAAAGACATACATAGTAGCCTCAGTGACATCATTCAAACAGTACACATCAAGATAATGACTCAATTTCAAGGGAAATTTCCCCTGACACAGGAAAATTAGAAAAAGAAGTTCTAGCTCAGACTATGTGATATGAATGACCCTGACCCTCAGTTGGTTTCTACATTGGCATTGCCGTTTCCTTTTTCCCCTTCCCTCCTCCCTCCCTCTCTCCCTCCCTTCCTCTCTCCTCTTTCTTCTCTTTCTGAGAGTCAGTCTGCCAGAGCTGGCTCTTTAGTCATACCTGCCTTCAGATCCCAGCTGTGCTGCTTAGGTAGGGTAACCATGGATACAGTAATTAAAGTCTCAGAGTCCTACTTTTCCATGTCTCTAAAATGAGAGAAGGTGATTCTCCCCTTATAGGGCTGTCGTGAAGACTAAATGAGATAATGTGCGTGAAGTGTGCACATATCCGGTCAGTAAATGGTAGTACCTTCTGCCTCCTCTCTCTTCATTCCTTATTTGTTATCATTCCTCTGCATTTCCAAACCTTTTGTTTAATTTTCCCTCTCTCTTTCCTCTGTCCTATACCTGGAGTGGCACCCGGAGGTATGTCTTAGTTTCCATGGTGGCGCTCATGGTTAACTAGCCGGTGAGCCTTGCTACAAAGAAACTAGATTTAAAGGTAGAGAGGTGGATATGGATGTGGATATAGAGATATACATGATTGTCCATCCTGCCATGCTGAGCGGCAGTCTTTTTTCCTAGTTTGGACAAAAAACTCTGCCCTGGTTTTCTAGCAGACTGACCGACCGATGGACTCTCCACGGGCGAAGGTTGTTAAGAGCCTGATTAGCCCTGGGCAGAGCTAGTGATGGGATTGTTCCAAAAATGGTCCATGTGACTTAACATTATGTCTTCCCTTTAGGCCCTTTTAACCTGACAAATCACTTAACCCCAAAAAGAGGATAGCAGAGAAATGGAGCCACAGTTCTGTTGCTAACGTCAGTTCTCACTAATCAACAGAGAAAAGCAAATCAGAACCACAGTGAGATATCACTCCACCTGTTGGAATGGCTGGTGAGACATGTGAAGAAAGGGAACGTCCCCTGGACTGTTGGTGGAAATGTTAATTGGTGCAGCCACTATAGAAGACTATATGAAGATTCCTCAAAAAATTAAAAATGGAACTACCATATGATCCAGCAATCCCACTTCTGGGTGTATAACGGAAGGAAATGAAATCACTATCTGAAAGAGATACTGGCATACAATGTTCACTGCGGCATTATTTATAATAGCCAAGACACGGAAACAACCCAGGTGTCCATCAATGGATGGATGGATGAAGAAGATACGGTATATACAGGGTGGGGAAAAAGTAGGTTTACAGTTGTGATTACACAAAAAAGATTTTATTCTTGTGCTATTTATTAATTTTGTATTATCCATATGAATGACTGTAAACCAACTTTTGCTCCACCCTGTATATGCAATGGAATATTATTCAGCCATAAAAAGGAGATCCTGCCATTTTCAACAACATGGATGAAACTTGTGGGCTTTATGCTAAAAGAAATACAGAGAAAAACAAATACTGTGTGATCTCACTTTATATGGAATCTTAAAAAACCCAAACTCATAGAAACAGAGTAGATTGGTGGTTGCCAGGACCTGGGGTGGAGGAGGTGGTGGAGGGAATGGATGAAGGTGGCAAAGGGTACAAACTTCCAGTTATAAGATGGATTAATTCTTGGGATATAAGGTTACCATGGTGACTGTAGTTAAAAATACTGTATTGTCTAATTGAAAGTTGCTAAGAGAGTAGATCTTTAAAATTCTCATCCCCTAAAAAGCTAACTATGGAGGCAATGGATGTGTCAACTAATCTTGCTGTGGTAATCATTTTGTAGTGTGTACATATAGCAGGTCATCATGCTATACACATTGAAAATGCATACTGTTCTATGTGAATTACACCTCAGTAAAGCTGGAGAAAAGAGATGCTGACTTAATGGCTGAGAGAAGTTATTTAAAAAATAATAAAATAGTATTTGTCAGACATTGAGAAATTGAAAATTTTCAATATATGCCCACTCCACGGGCTTATTTTGTTTGGATTTTATCATTTTTATGCTAAAATGTTATAGTTACAAAGATATGAGGTTTTATTAATTTTTTCATATTTGTATAAGATATCATGTATATTTTTACATGTATGTATATTTGCAGTTGCATATCTTAGATTCTGGCAATTTGATATTTTAACTGATACACTTCGTATAAAATTCTGTAATGTTCTCATTCCTCCACTAGAGAGCACTCTGTACACACAGTTAACAGCAATTAAGCTTGGGCAGTGGATAGTCGTCCCCAGCCAGGGCTCTTTATCGTAAAAGATTAGTAACTTAATCTCAACAAGTACATTTCGACCTTGATTATAGTTTCTCTTTTATTTTCTGCACCAGAAATTATAGACTTTACAGGACCTCAAAAACAAAAATCACCTTGACCAAGAAAATGTAGTGGTCATCCTTCAAAAATAATTATAGTTCAACTACATAAAACAGAGGTTCTTCATATTTTATTGGGCTAACTAAGCAATACTCATATGGTTCAAAATGTACAAAAAGCATATATCATGAAGCGTCTCTCCTAATCCTTTCTCCACTCTTTTTATACAAACCACATTTATTCACACTGTTTGCTTATCACAGTGTCGTGTGTGTGTGTATGTGTGTGTGTGTGTGTGTGTAACTCAATATATTTTGAAGACCATTCTTTCTCAGTACATAAAGGACTTCTTCATTCTTGTTTATGGCTCCATAGTATTCCATTGCATGGATGTATTGTACTTCACTTTTCTAGTCTTTTATTATAACCATTTAGTTTTTCCCAGTCTTCGCTATTTCAAATAATGCTGCAGTGACTAAGGAAGTGACTAAGGAAGCCTGTTAAAGAGCTGCAAGGACAGAGGCTTTTCTTGGTAGCCTCCCTTTCCCAGGCAAAACCACTTAGCACATCAGGAATGTCTTTGAATGTCTTAGAACACTGCTGAAGATCGCTGCTGACTTTCCTTCCCTCTTTCCCTACTGAGCACCACTTATATTTTGTGTTGTGGTCTCTCCTTTAGGGATTTCCTCATCCCACTTGCTCCTAGCTGCCCAGATTCCTGGGTTGTTTTCAACATCACAGGGACTCCTGATTTGTTGTGATTACCTTCTCTTCCCTATTTCCCTGTTACCTCTTTTGATTTGAAACTTCCACCTTCGTCGCTCCTGCAGCAGGTTCTTCAGCAAAGATGGGTTTGAAGTGAGCACGAGTTCTTTTTTATTAAAAAAAATAAAGTGTTTTATTTTTTTAATGCAAAAGGATAAAGAAGATAAAGTTTGCCTGTCATCTTATCACCCAGAAATGTCTGCTGCATAGACTTTGGCACATAGGTTCTCATCTTTATAATGAATATGTGAGTATAATTACACCTGTGTATACTACATCATCATTTACATCTTCTGCATATGTAATACTGACCCTGCTATTGCATTAATATTATAAATCTTATAGACATTTTATTTTGCCATTGAAATTCCTTGTAAACATTAATTTTAATGATTTGTATATTTATTTGCACGAACCATAATTCACTTATTTTTTCTTTTAAACACAAAATATAGGGTTGGTGTTGTTAGTACCGACCCTACATTTTACATTTAATATTATAAATCTTATAGGATTTTATCTTGCCATTAAAATCCTTTATAAACTTCATTTTAGTGGTTTGTGTATTTATTTCCATGAACCATAATTCACTTAACTTTTGTTATTGGGTTGGCCAAAAAATCCATTTGTTTTATTCTGTAATTTGGCTCTAGAAATGCTTAGTTATCTTTAACTTCATCAAAAAATTTTTGTTAGATTGTATTGTGACAGCTGCCATATCCACGTGCCTTTTTTAAAAAAAATCAAAATTGGTGAATTTTTGTGTAGCCATTTTAATATTGAGGATGGAAGAAAATATACAACATTTTTGGCATATTATGCTTTATTATTTCAAGAAAGGTAAAAATGCAACTGAAATGCAAAAAAAGACTTGTGCAGTGTATGGAGAAGTTGCTGTGATGAGCGAATATGTCAAAAGTGGTTTGCAAAATTCTGAGCTGGAGATTTCTCACTGGACAATGCTCCATGGTTGGGTAGAGCAGTTGAACAGCGATCAAATCAAGACATTAATTGAGAACAATCAGCATTATACCACATGGGAGAGAGCTGACATACTCAAAATATCCAAATCAGTAAAGTTATTAGTGAAAATGAAAAATCTGCCTTTTATTTTACAGAAAAAATAAATGAACTTTTTGGCCAACCCAGTAAATAAAGCTGCTATCAGCATCTCGCGAGCACACATTCCGGGTTAAGTCAGGGTTCTCCTGGTCATTGGGTTTCCCAGCTGAGCATTATTGGCTGCCTTCTCTTTGGGATGATTTTTCCCAGGTCTGTGTTACTCTCTCCGCCCCCAATTTCATTTTGTCATGAGCTAGGGAAGGCTGTTTTGAAAGTCACCTAGCATTTTACGTGTTAAAACGGGATCAAGGTAAATGGTTAGGGAGTACATGAACTTTTATTGTGTGGTATTATGTGCTTGGAGCGTTATGTGTGTTCTTTCATTTAATTCTCAAAATGACCTTGTGTGAGATGGTTTCATGTTCTCACGTTCTCATTTTAAAGATGAGGAAACTGAGGCTCAGGGAGGATGTGTAACTTGTTGAAGGTCCCCTAGCCAGTAAAGAACAGAGCCAGGATTTGAATTCAGGCATGCCTACCTCTCCTTTAATAGAGAGAAGTTTTAGTAATTGGATTGGATTGTAAAACTGTTTGGTAGATGCCAAAGCAGTGCTGTACTCGTAATATGGCTCTTTGGAATACAAAACAAAACTTGATTTTCTTTGTGTTTGCCAGTTTCCATGGTATAAATACTCCTGCCATAGCTGATTTCAAGCTGCCAATGATTTTACCGTCCCTTATAAAATTCCTGGATATTTAACAATCAGTGCAACTGGATACACGATGTTCCTTCCTACCACTAGGCTAAAGGTCAAATAACCCAGACACGTGTTTTCTGCACTCATTTCTAAACGAGGCAACCGTATACATCTATAAAGTCCTTCTAAAATTCAGGTTTTCGTGACATCCTTAAGGGTCTCTAATGTTTAGTTAGTATTAGGCAACATATTTCCCACTATTGAGATTTCTTTCACACGTGAGTGTTTGTGACTGGCTCTGGGACTCCAGTCTTTCTCAGGGCCCAATAATTCAGATCAAAAGACAGGCTAGGGATAAATTGTTAGGATGTGGTCAGAGATACAAAGTTAATTCACCGTATCTGTGCTTTGTAGATTAGACTACCATCCGAATATGTAATTAGAGCCTGCTATAAACATGGTTTTAATCAACGATGGGACTAGGTGGGTAGGGAAAATATGGAGGACTTTCCGGCACCACCAGGGGAAAAACCACTTAACAAAATCCAAGTAATTTCGCAGAAATGGAATAAACTGTTTCCATACTCGGCAGTGGCTTCAGGAAAACAGCGGAGTCCGTTATCTCTTTTCACGGCCCGGGGCCTGCTGCACCTGCACATCTCCACCAGTGGGGGGCGCTGTGTGGCGTCGGAGTCACTGCTGAAGCCCCCAGCAGCCTACCTAATACCGCTACTGTTACTAGACTAATTAATCTTTATATATGAGTGACTGGAAGAGGGACCTGGGGATGATCTATACTTCTGGAGGTGCCTTTTGGAGGCATGAGAAACAGAGAGGTGAGCAGCTATCTTTGGATACTTAGTCCTGGCTGGAGGATTTGCTGGGCCTGGTCTGATGTGTAGGGAAGTCTCTATCCTTCCACCAAAGTGGGAGGTATTCCCACTCTGTTGGTAGCCGATGAAGTATGACGGTCCCCTCATCACTGTCATTCTCATCATGAGAAGCCTCCGTATTAAAAGAGGAGTTCAGTGAACTCTGGCTGGATTTTTATTTCAAGAGTATTTCCCCAGTACATGCTGATGTAGACAGTGGGGTGGTCGTACATAGTCTTTGGATGCAAGCACGATCTTATTGTTTCCACTAGGGCAGTGCTTTTCAACTGGTGTGCCCCAAGAATTTATAAAACATGCAATACCTGACCTCGTTTCCCTTAGATTTTCAAATAAAAAAATGACCACAGCCAACAGAACAATAGCTGTCTGGCGTGAATGAATGAAAATAATACCTCTGGATTTTGGGGGTTTTTTTTTGTCAGATTGGCAAAAACCATATGCTTGGGTGCAGCAGAATTTTAGTAGTTTATGTGTGTCATGAGGTGAAAAAGGGTGACAATCGCTGCATTAGGGAGTGGTGAGGGTGAAAGAAAGGACTGAAGTTTGTCTCATCTTACCTTTCCTACCTGGATATGCATCTGTGTTCAAGACAATACCACCACGTTGCAGGTATCACCCAAGCAGCTACCGCCTCTCATAAATACCCTGTCATTTCTCTGGGCTTCCTCTGAGTTGACCCAGGATGACTACAATCTGCTTTCCATCGTCTTAAAGGTGTGGCTGATTCGTGCTTGTCCTCAGGAACCCCCGCCCCCTCTCCTGTTACACCTCGACCTTGTTTTTTTAAGGAAAAGAAGTGGGGAGAAAGACGTGGGCCTCGACTCAAATACCCCTGGGGCTTTGTGGATTGCCGTTCTCATTCGCTGTCCAGTGCAGCGGTGCCTAATCTGTGCTGTGGAAGCTGGGTTTCCTTGCTCAGTGAAGGAACAGTTTTTCCATACTGCTGATAGTCTGCATGTCTTATTTCCTAGATCATAGCAGTGGAAAAGTGCAGCCATGCCCTTGACTTTATTGCTTTTGTCCAGCTGTGAGAAACATCCTCATCTGCTTCCCGAATCCTTTATTAGTGCTAAATCCCCAAATGGACTAATTCCTTTCTCTCTTCAAAAACATCACATTTTGATAGTAGAAAATGCAGAGTGGTGGGTGTGGCGTTTTGACCAAGGGGAGCAATCAGGGCCTGGTTTCTGCTTGCAAAGTGCGTAGTCCAGTTGAAAGGGACGCGTAATCATTTGGGAGATCAAGTCTGCTCTGCCTCTTGGCTCCCTGGGCTTTTTCATCATCTGGATGCCAGATAAAATACAGATGTTCCGAGCTAGAAACACCGCGCCAGACTATTTCCCCCTCGGCCTGCACTGCCTCTTACATGCCTGAATGGCAGACAAACTCGTTTTCAGCATTTTGGTTCAACTATAATTCACGGAAGATATCCCAGTCTGGACTGAATGATTTTCCTCCCAGCTCTGTCTCTGAAATCGGCCTGTGTTCTCCATGGCCTTCAGATGCTGGATCTCTGATGGTCTCCGAGATGCTCTTCCTTTGTCCCATACGCAGTGCTGTCGTAGAAGACAGCAGCCACAGATGTCCTTCCTCTGAAACTCAGCAAGAGCCCTAGATCTCTCGCTCTCTCCAGCCTTTGGAAGACACGTCCTGAGCAGACCTCCTTTCTGTGGCTGTGGCTTCTGCACTGGAATGACCTTTTAAACAAATCCTTGCCTTGAAACAGAACAGAGAGCGTCTCTTGTTTTCAGAAGGGTCTCTGCATTGAAAGTGAATCAGGTTTTCCGAGCAGGGAGAGGATTTTGTTTTCTGACAGCCTTAGACATGAAGAGGCCACAGAAGTTTGTGATCACCTTGCAAGAAAGCTTTGACTGAGGCTCAGAGGGGAGGAGGCCTATTCTGAAGACTCAGGCAGGAATGAATGCGTACAGGCCTTCAGTGTTGGAGTCTAAGCTCCCACATTCTTCCCCCCGCCCGCCACAACTGGAGAGGGCAGCTTTTAAAAGGCAAGCTTGAATGATGGCAATTTCTAATAATCCACCCAGACAGATCAGCTGCTTCAGCTCAAGTTCCAACACTGGAGCAGCTCTTCCTTGCCTCACTGCAATAGACTACCCTACTGGCAGTTTCCTTTACCTTAATGAAGAGATACATGAATAATAGAAGCTATTCTGAAATCTTCAAGAAAATGGAGTCAGGTCATTTCTCTCTATGACCCTCTTTACATGCTCAGAAGTCTGCTTCACTCTGGTGGATACTCACGTGGCCAGACCGATTATAAATTACTCTTTGGGTTTTCCCTCCTGGCCACATGCCAGCTACAGCCTCCTTTCCTCTCTGGCCTCGAGCATCAAAGACCCAATCTTGATTCTCATTCCAAGCTTTTGTTTCACTGCCTTGCCTTCATCTCTTGGTATCCCCCAAGCAAGGGTTAAAGAGGGAGGCCGAGAGGGCAGCTAGACACCTGCGATCTCTCTCAGGAGACACATACCTTTTTAGAACTTACCTTCCAGCCGAGCTTGGGCGGGGTCCACACATGTCCCCTGCAGCAGCTGCAGCCGTGCTCGGCAGCTGCTGCACTCATTGTGGCCAGGGCCGGCGCAGGTCTCACAGGCTCGGTGGCAGGGCTCACATTCGCCCGTCTCTGGGTCCCCGTAGAAGCCAGGGCCACATTCCCTGACACAGCTGCCACCTAGGGAGGAACACAGAGAGGAAGCATGAAGGCGGGACCCTGGCGGGTTTAGCTCAATGCTCCGTGCGGGGCCAAGTTCTAAACAGGTCCAAGGGAAGCTCAGGAACATTTTTGCTTGAATTTGTTTTAAAAGAGACCAGGATGTTGTTAGCTTATTTCAACTAAGAGATGCGCCTTTAAAAATCTGACACCGAAAGCCCTCTTTTAACTAAGAATTTAAATTGGTTATCTGCTCAAAGGGTTAAGATCATAGAATAAAAAACCTGACATTCTTGAGGCCTTGAGAAACTACAGATAAAAGGAATCTCTGATAGAGAACAATGGGAGGTCATGTTGGGCTTTCTGACCCCTTGTCTCCCACAAGCATTCAAGAGCTCTGGACTAGCGGTTCTTTAATTGGAAGACTCACAGTATATCTCTTTCCTAACCATCCATTTTCATCAAAGTCAGCGACAAAGGATCAAAACCCAAGACAAAGGATCTTGATTAACTTTTACAGTGCTCAGGAATGCATAACATAGGTTACGTCTCCAGGAAGGCAGCATGGTTCTGGGTGTCCCAGGTGACTTAGATTCCAAAGCACTGTCTTCAGTGTCCCCCTGTCCCCCACATTCACTCTGGCTTCCATCAGTTTGGAGGTGTTTCAGATTAATTTGTGAAATAGGAACTATGCTCCAGTAACAGAAACGGAAGGAAGTTATCCTGGCTAATGTTTACTTTCAAATCAAATGAACATTTCTGCTCGGAAGAGAGGCACCAGCGCACGCAGACCCTGAAGCCAATCACACAGCTCCTTGATCTCTGTGTGGCGCTCTGGGGCTGCGATTTGCTTCGTCGATGCCATTTCCAGGCTTACCCAAGACAAAGAAGCCGTCTTCACACCAGTAACACTTGTTCTGGTTACAGTTGCAGCAGTTGGCGTTGCACGCTTTGCATTCAAATCCTTCACTGTAGGTCTTCTCAGGACAGACTTTGTAACAGTGGTGTTTAAACCTGGGGAGAAGATAGGCTTTCTTCCATGAGCTATATTGATGTATTTTTCTTAACCACCATGATTTAATCTCCTTACGCATGCCTACACATAGTTTTTAATAGGCGTAGATATTTGGGTTTTGAGAGCAAAAACTTCTTCTTGGCCTTTATGTGCCTTCCAAACAGGTCATAAACCACCGCCCTCTGGACAGCTCAGAGAGGCTGGGGAGAAGAAGGAGGTGCTAATATTTATTTATGGAGTACTGATTATATGTCAAGTATTAGCTTATTTAAACCTCCACGCAATCCCCTTGTGGTAGCTACTACTTATCTTTAATTTCCAGATCAGGGAACTATGTCTCAGGGTTAAGTGCTCAAACCACATAGGTTAAAGGTGGGATTGGGATTTTAATCAAGGTCTGTTCAAACGGACAGTTTGTGTGCTTTTGCCACATGGCACTCGCAAGGTCTGAATAGTTTAGTGTGACAAGATTAACATCCACACTGAAGTGCCTTAGCTTTTATGTATACACACCCTTACACATACTGTCCATTATTCTCATGCTACAGTAGAACACTTCACTGAATTACAGGCTCATGTGAAGTGGGAGTGGAATGAAGCAGATTTTTGCCCTTTGGTGAATTTTGTAGCATCAACAAGGTATCAGAGGCAGGCTTTGCATATCTTCCATACCAACCTCTGTTGTAGAGTGGTTTTTAAAAAAATTTTCTTTATTGTTCAAATACATTTGTCTCCATTTTCCCGCCACCACGTTCCCCTGCCCCAGCCACCCCCACCTCCCACCCTCAATCCTTCCCCACTTTGGCTTTGTCCGTGGGTCCTTTATACATGTTCCTTGATTTGACCCTTCCCCTTTTTGTAGAGTGTTTTATTAGCTGTATTTAAAGTCACTAAGTATTCTAAAAGGTTATAAATGTGTGCTCCTAGAAATAAATATCACGCGCTTTACCCTTAGTGATATTGGGAATGTCCTTTTTAGTGTACAGTAGGCCCTTACTTAACATGGTTGATAGGTTTTGTGACTTCAAGTGAAATGATATATAATGAAATAGGCTAATTGATAGAAACAAGATTTAAGTTCCAGTGGCATCTCATCAATGTTATAATGAAATGACATTGAACAAAATGATGTTATTCTAGGATCTGCTGTTTTTGTTTCTGAAAGGGTTTCATGAACGATGCTCATTCATGGGCAGTGCTGAGCTGGAGAGGCTGACGAGGCAGGCTCCAAACTTCAGCAGAGGGTGCTCTTAGGTGACAGAGGAAGTTGGTGCAGGTCAAGGGGTATCTTCTGGTGTCAAAAATGAAGAAGGGTAGAGTTAGGCTGGAGGGACACAGAAGTCACCCACTTCTGCATGGTCACTGTTCCTTTGGATTTAAGTCCTCCTTCCTCAGTCCTTTGGGGAACAGTCTGTGCCCCCAACCATGTGACTTCATCAAGGAATGCTTGCATTTATGCTGTTCATCTCTGCTTGGGGTGTCTCTGGCAGGCCAAATGCTCGGTAAATGCCAACTATGAACATGCTGACAAATTCCTTTCTGCTCATTTACTGTCATCTGGCCTACCTTCTAATAATCAAGTCTGGGAGCCTGTTCCCCAGCCCTACCCTCTTTTAAAATGGAGCAATAATTTAAATCAGTAGGTCAGGAGTGCAATAATGTAGAGACACAGTCAATGCAGAGAATAATAGGCCACTCTGGAGAATTTGAATTAAAACCATAAGGTTAAGTAATGATAAGGTTAACTGGTCATTTTTGATATATTTCAGCCTCTTGGGTTTCCCTTGCCTTCTTGTCCACCTCGCCCCTTTTAATGTCTTCCTGCCCACTGCCACATTTCAAGCCTCTTGGAATCAAGCCCATTAAAGTTGAGGTGAGCCAAATATAACCCCTCTCCGTACTACTAGCCTGTGGGGCATCATGAGAGAACCCACAGCCTCTCTGAGCTTCATTTTTTCTTTTCGGGCAAATAACATCGATGCTGTGTTCCTGACAGTGTTTTTGGAAGGGTGAAGAGAAGAAACAAATGTGAGAGTTTGTTTATCATAAAACTCTTCAATTCTTAGATGATAGGGAAGAATAATGCAGCCTATGCATTATCTGGGCCTTCCTTTTCCTTTCACCTCCCTTTTCTTTTCCCCTCCTTTTTCTTTTCCTAGCTTTTCTTCCAACATAGGCACCAATGTACACTGGAAGGGAGACTAGAGTGGGAAGGCGAGGTGACATTGAGACATGCCATGCTTGCTTTGTAGATTTGAATTGGAGAGCTTTGTGGGTGACAGTTGTCTGTGTTTCATTTAACCTAGTGGTCTGTGTCTTTCATGACCCAGGGAATGACTGAGAGCTAATGCAGCACCTGACTTCATCCTGGACTGTCCAACTCTTGTTAAGGACAGTCTCCACGCAGACATCTGGAAACAACTTGCCTGGGGTTGGGTCTATGATTAAGGCCTGTCCAGAACCAGCAAGGTCTGAATCTTGGTCACCCATGGCAAGATTCCTAGACATCAGTGTCAGGTTGGGTGCCTTCCAGGACCAAGAAAGAGAAGGCCTTCTTTACAGGCAAGAAACAGCTGGGCTCTTACTGCTAAATCCAAGGATTGTTCATTAATAGCCTGACAGGGCAGAGTTGCTTCAGGCTGCAGGGCCTCTTTCCTTTTATCACTAAATTAGGATTAAGTCAGCAATGCTTCAACTGCAGAAAAGTTAGTACTATGAAAAAGAAGGCAACACTTACATGTAATACCCCGTAACACATGATGTGCAGGTTCCTGGATCATCTGGAAAAAAAATATAAGGATGAAAATAATCACGAAGAGTTCAGCATTTGGAACAATGGGCTTTGGAAAAGTTGTGGCTTGAGACAATCTTTTGGGATAGTTTTGTGAAATGTACTGTCCAGAAATGGTATTTGAACAGATGGTACCATTTTTAACTAGTACCAAGCTGTATGCTACGATTTATCTTTATCAAAACTTGTAAAGTAAAAGTTCTCACAGATACTTGGCCCTGACTTTCAAGGAGGAAAAGAGGCAAGCTACTGGGCCTTCAAATTGCAGACCAGGAACCATCCACTTTGAGAAACTCCTGGTCTCTGGAGAGGTAAAGACATCAAGCATATCCACACACATACACACTCTAAAAGGGGCTGCAGGCTTTGAACCCTGAGCAGTGGGTTTCCCATGAGTTACCCTAAATGCCTGCCAGTGTGAAGGATTGCTATCTGGGAGGTTCCTTTGAAGTTTGGACAATTGTTTTCTTTCCCATACAGTGTCCTCTTTGGGTTCAATACTTTACAGCCCTCTTACAGAAACTTTCCCATTCTCCTTAGGTATAATGACTCAATGTTTCCCTGTTGGCTCAGAGGAGGACTCTTTCCTACAGCTTTCAGGGGACTTAATGAGGGAGAAAGGACTTTGAGAATCACTGACTCAGTCTATTTCCCTCCCTTCAAACCCTCCCTTAAACATGTCAACCCCCAGATCCAGTTATTAAGAGAATTCTATGATTTTTTCTGGTTTTCAAATATTGGGAGTAACAGTTACCTCTAGCAAGTTTTGTTTGTGTTAAATCTGTTATACTCTAGTCTTGTTCTTTTCATTATAATAGGAGATGAAAAACAATTGCTCCTCTTTAAAACATTCCTCTTGGTCCATGAAGATTTTATGTCACCTTTAACTTTTTAAAAAGATTCTCTTTGAACTTTCCTTTCAGATCTACCCTAGGCTTTATTTTGATTTCACAAAGTCTGCCCTTTGGTAGAGCCTCACCCAAATCTTTAGCCAGACATTCATCTTGGGTCCTTCTAGGGATACTGTAAAGACAACACTATTGTGTATTGCACATAGTACAACTAATACATTGCACCAAAAGCTATAGTGGAAACATTTTCAGAAGAGGCTCTGCCATTTACACAGGATCTCCACAACTTTCTGGAAATAGCCCAATGATCTTGCAGCGGAGAGGGTGCTGGCCTGGGAATTGGGCGACCTCTTTCTAGTTTGAACTTTTAACCCTGGCTTAACTGTCTTGAGAACTCACATAAACTTCGCTCTACTTCCTGGGTCTTGATTTCTGCAGCTGTAAAATGATCTGATTAAATAATATGGTTGCAAATTCTTCCCAAAAGTCAAAGATTCTGAAGTTGAAACTAGCAGAAGTTGGCAAACTTTGGCCAACTCTGGGGCCAGATCTGGCCATGCCCTTTTGTTTGCATATTGTGTGTGAATACTTACATGCTACAATGTCAGAGTAGAGCAGTTGAAGCAGAGAGAGAAAATATTTACTACCTGCCACTTTACAGAAAAATTTTGCTGGCCCCTGGCTAGAGCACCATTGGTCATGATGCCCACCTTTGTTAGATAACACAGGTATAAATGTTCTTAACAGCTGGCCCTGGAGTTCCTCTTAGGGAGAAAACTGTCTATATTTAGGAAAATAACTTGTACAACCCCTTGGGGTAGAGGTTGAATTGGATGGATTGAACAAGAGCCAAGACAGCCAAGGAAAGAGCAAGACCCTCTTGCAGGAGGTCATGACTTGCTCATGGGGGAGGGGGGAATGGTTTCCATGTCTGGGTCAACATGGTTTGTGATAGAGTGACTAGAGCAAGACAGTGGAATGAACCATAAGCCAGGCTAGTTAAGTAGAATAAGGAATCTAAAACTAGAGGTACCATGACAAAGAAAAACTCATTGGAATTCTGCGAATTCTTGGGGAGGGCTTTCTGCTTCTACAGTCCATGGTTTGGGGATCTGAATCCATTTTAAGGGGGTTGCAAAGGCCCCAGTGAACACTAGTGGTTCCACGGGGTAAGTTTATTTCCTGCTATGAGTCTGTGTTTGCATCTATATTCTTTTCAGTTCTCCTCTTAAGTAAGTGGCTACTACTCAGTTTGCATCTGGACAACTTACTTTTCCCTCTCCTGTCCCTGATGAACATACTTCAACAGTTTTGCTAATTTGTCAAGGGCTGGGAAATTCTAATCCTGTTCTCCAATGCTTTGGCCATCCCTCCCATCTAGGAACTTAATGAGTTTGCTCTCTGTTCCTTTGAGCAGGTCAACTGATGAAAATGTTAAATGGAACCAAGCCTCAGAAATATGCATCCAGTGTAATCTCGAGTCCAGACACTTTTCCAGCCCAGTTGCACAGTGAATTTTGTAGCTTCACAACAGTTTGCATAAATGAATAATGCATAGGACAGGAACTGTCTTGTAACAGCTTATGAAATCCCATTAGTCTTTCTCATTATTACTAGTTTTTCAAAAGAGGAAGAATTATTTTGTAAAAAATTTCTACCCCAGAAGACCCACAAGTCAGACATAAACTAAATGGATTTATCTTGACCATTGAGAGGAAGCTCTTTTGGGACTAAGGAGAAGTAACAATCCCAAACCTAGAAGTTGACTCTAAGTCAAGTTAGCATTTGGATGGTAAGAAGGGGTGGGTTAAGTTGAAAGATTCGTGTGTGTGTGTGTGTGTGTGTGTGTGTGTGTGTGTGTGTATGTGTGTGATACAGGGGTGGGGTGAGGAATGGAAGAGTCTAAACAAGCTAGAATTGTTAACTGTCTTGAAAAGTGTTATCCAAAGTAGGATGTTTAAATAGGTCTGGTTATTTGATCTTGTCAAACTTTTGAGCTGAGAGAGCATAGTCTGAGGAGGGAGGGGGCAAGTTCAGTCGGAATTCGGAAAAAGCCTCGCACGTTCGGAAGAAAGCCTTTAGAAACAGTTTCTGGTGTCCAGCTGCTCACATCCCCACTAAGGAGAACGTGTGTGCAGATGCCTTTTCAGGATGGGGCATGGGGATACAGTCTGTCTTTCTTGAGAAAATTCATTTTTATGGTTTCATTTTTATGGGGTGGGAAGGGCAGGGCTACCATGTCCACTGCGTCTAGAAAGGTCTCCGTGATCCCCTGCATCACCTTTCTCCTGTTTCCTTGGTGATCTTCACTGCTGGAACTCATCGCAAAGTCACTGTCCTCAGGGAGACATTGGCTTTGTGGTCAACACCACCTTCAGGGGTCAACTGACAAGAAATACCCATAGCCCTCACCATCGACTGTGGATGGACCAGAGCTGCATTAGGAGTTAATGCGCATCTTACTCACAAACTATATTAGAAAAGGGATATTTTTAAATTTGAGGTGAAACTGAATATTTAAAAAATGTCCAGAGAACAATGATTTTTTTTAAGTTTACATAAACTTCGAGTCACACAATTAAAGAGACATATAATCAAAAATGACTCTATTTTGCTTTTTTTCTAAATATCCTGCTCTTATTGCATGTTTATTTTTCATTTGGAGGAGAGAGAAGAAACTTAATGTCTGAAGAGTAGCCCTTTATCGTATAATAAATACCTAGATATGCCAGAATTAGCCACAGATTAGATACATTATGTAGGCAAAACTGATTGTCTGCAAAACTGTGCGGAAGTGTTAATGTTGGGGTGCGCCTACCTTAGCTTTGGTTATTTATTTCAAGATTCATTTTGAGGTTTATAGCTCTTTCATTCATATCCCATGCTAGCCGGGCACCCCTCTACCATGGCCTATTGAAACTTATCTGTGCTACTATCCATTTTTGCAAAGACCTTCTAGGTTACTGCCCAGGCTACTGACTGAAGGGCATGTTAAACCTGTGCTCTTGGGAGGCTCCTGGGCTCTTACCTACCTCAGTCCCTTCTCAGGTGTCCTAGACCCATGAGGCTCCTTTTATCTTGACCTCTTGGGGGCACAGCTGTAAATGTTTCGTAAAAACCTTTAGTACCTTATTGTACTAAAGTCATGTACTGAAGTTATAGAGGGTTGTGGAAAGGTGGAAAAAGTGGATTCTAGTCATATCATTCCAACACATTCACTCATATATATATTTTCAACCTATCTCCCAACCAAAAAGTGCTAGGTGAACAAGTTAATTAGAAAACACATACTCTGTCTATAAAGAAGGAGGAGCTAGAAGCCAAGCTCAGGGAGTCCTTATGTACATGCAGATGAGTGAACCCATCAGAGAGTCATTCCTTCCATTTATAAGGAACCAGATGTGAAAACAATTTTTGGAAAGTTAGTATATGAATTCAGTAGCTCAGATAAAGCATTTCGGTTAGGTATGGCCTGAGTAACTGGTCTCCAAAGAGAAATGTGCAAGACAATTCATTGGGCTACAGAAGAAACAGAACTTATGTTTCATTTATTTTTGTTATCTTCTTAAATTTTCTACTTCAGCATATCTTTTTAATATATGTAAAATATTCATGCACCAGTACATATAAATAATTTACACACACATATATATGCAGTGCAGGCATATGCTAGTTTTTAAAAAACCAATGGGGTAATCAGAAAAGTATGAAAATTACAGCTTTAGATTTCTGTTATCATGGGGCCTGGAGAGTTCCTGGGGCTGGAAACCTGTGAAGTATGGACAGAGCCATCATTTTGGTCTGATACTTGAGAGGCATTGGGAAGGCCAATAAAGCCCCAAGTTTGGTTGAGCCCAGGATATAGGTGATTGGACCTGGGAAGGTGATTGAGCAAAAAGGCTGAGACCATCTGGGAAAAGCCGGGTACGCTGACTTATGGTAAGGTGGGTGCTGTTTTATGATAGATATGAATGGATGTGTTTGAATGATATGACTAGATTCCACTTTTCCCACCACCCTCTATAGCTTTAGTACATAAATTTGTTCCCCAAACAAACTACCTAGATGAACATAACCTCTGGTCATGTCTCTATGAAAGACAACCTGAAGGTTCATCTATTAGAAATAGATTTTAAAAATATGGTATATTTACACAAGATGGGTTAGTATTCAGCCATTCACATGTTGTTTCTCAAGAGTGTTTAATGACATGAAACATTTTAATGATAGATAGACTATGTTAAAAAGGATGATAACTCATATCTAATAGATATGTATATAATATGTATGTCTATCTACCTAGCTGTGCAGATATGACTATCAAAATCAGCAAAAAAAAGCTAAAATGTTAACAGTAATGATCTCTCTCTGGTTCTAGGGTGTGTGTGTGTGTGTGTGTGTGTGTGTGTGTGTGTGTATGTTTCTGTATTTCTTTATAAATGTTGTTACAAAATATATTAGAATAAAATAATGCTATTAAGGAAAGGAAGAAAGTGCTCATGTGAGGAGCTCCCGGGGTCGTTTGGCCACGAGTTTGGAAATAGTCTCCTCCCACCGACCTTCCCTGAGGGAGCTGGACTTTTTGGTTTTGCTCTTCATTTTCTGTCCCACTCCTGCCCACTTCCGTTTTCTTGTCTTTCCCACTTTGTTTCTCAGCACTTCCTAACCCTGCATCACCAGGGCAAGACTGACATTCCTCCACAGGATGTAGCTAAAACAGTGGCAGATGTTTGTTAAATTCCTTTTTAAAAATTCACTTCCAATATGAATTGTTTTTCTGATAGGATTGTGTAAAGGAGGCAGATGACTAGGAAATGGGGTTATTCTTGGCTCTGACTTGGGCTCACTAACCAGACTGGAGACTGTCACTTGGGCCAAGTGTTCTTAACTCCCTTTATGAGCACCTGCAGCCTTGTTGGAGCATCAGCAGAACATTCACCCTATACTGAGATGTACTACTGCTCCCTTTGAGGGGAGGGAAGCATTACAACCAGCCGATATTTAAATCATTTTGGGGGATAATTAAGCACATTGTCAACAGTGAATATTGCCCCAGAGTAAGCATGAACTTAGTTATTAGATGATGCTGTAGAAATTTGTAGGAAGGTCACTGACATTCTTCAATTCACTCGAGAATAATGAACTGGGTAAGAGGTTTATGTGCCCAAAGAGTGCAACTAATTATAAGCCCAAATAGCACTAAAAAGTATGTAATTCAGAAAGGCCTTGTACTTAGAATTTCTTCAAATAATTAACAGTGAAACACAAAATGGACCCTCTGACAACGTTGCCAAGGTAGAATACTTTTCTGGAAGGTTCAATGGCGCTGCGATACAAAGCATTTGGTTGGGAGACCTTTGATGATTTTCAATCATTTTGTCCTCGTTGGTGTCCAAGGACAGTGAATAAATATTTGAATTGGCAGTAGTGCAAATGGTGCAGCTGAAAATGGGGCACAGTCCCCTGGAGAGACACAATAGTAGTAGAAAAGACCTGAATAAATAATCTAAATCATTGTCTACAAGTGTTGGCTAAAAGAGGGCTCAGTTTTTCACTGGACTCTACACTTTACCAAGTCCTCTGATTCCAAAAATGGAACATGATAATAGGCAGGCTGTTCCTGGATTTCCCTCCTTGCCTAGGCTGACTAGCAGTTGGAAATCATGGATGAAGATATGGAGCTGAGTTCCTACATGGATAGCTCACTGCAGCTCTATGTTCAGGCACTTGTTCATTCATTCTGGAGCTTACCTTTTAGGGGGAAGAAGATAGTAAAGAAAAATTAATAATATCAGATATAAATAAATTGTAAATCTTCAATACATGCATGAAACAGCCACTAAAATGCAATCTCTGTGAGGACAGGTGGTTTTGTTTTCCTGTACTTCACTATCAAGACTATTGCCTGGCGCATAGCAGATGCTGCAGAAATATGCATTGCATGAAGAAGAAAACCACACAAAGAAGTATATAGATTCAGATAAAGGGTTAGAGAGTGATGAGACTAGAGTGGCGCAAAGAGGCCTTAATTTAGATAGGCTGCTTAGGGAGAGAGCTTTTTGAGAATTGACAATTGAGTAGAGATTTGAATTATAACAAGGAGTTAGCCATGTGAAGCTCTGAGGGCTGAGTGTTGCAGACAGAGGCCAAGAAAATGTCGATCATTTCAAGGCACATCAGGAAGGTCAGTGAGGCTAGAGGGGTTAAGGAAAGAGGCAGAGTCCAGAGATGAGGCCAGGGTCATGTGTAGGATCAGATCAAATATGATATCATAGGCCAGGGTGAGAGGCTTACGTTCTAATCTAAGAGTAATGAGGACCCACGAGAAGCCTTATAAGAAAAATTTGATGTGCTCTGACTTACTTGAAAAGATCAGTGTGGATGCAGTGTGGAAAATAACGTCCTTAACTATAGATATGGATTCATCTATTAAATCTTGCGAAACTAAGATTCTGTGTAACACATTTCAGGGACTGCTTTTTAAGAAATATACTAGAGGAGAAATGACTAGGGATAAACTGAGAATGTGGCTGCAGTAATAAAACTCAGATGTGAGGGAAACTAAAAGGTAAAAGCAAGAAGAATAGATAAGTTGTGGGAGGGGAAGAGGTAGGATGACACCCTGACGGGGGCCTGGGTACCTAGACGGATGGGAAACGAGGAGCGCCCAGCGGGAAAAGTGACTCAGGGGCCGTAAACAAATACTTACCTGACTGTGTACGCCAGTCCATACACTGCTTTGGATATTATAAAGAGTATATACCGATAAGAAAGACAATCCCGATCCTCAAGGAGTTTGCCATCTTGGGAGGGGACAGTAATTAACAAAGAGACCATAATGTGGCAAAAATGTAGAATAAATAAACAAACCTCTACTCTGGTACATCACAGAAATACTTACGTAGGGTCCCCAAAAGACCAAGTTAAGTTTCTCCGTCTTCTGTCTTCCCATTTAATTAGATTTTAATCTCTATTTTTGAATTTAAAAATCTAAAGCATTCTTATTATTGTCAGGGTTAGCAGATAAAATAGAAGACTGAAATGGGACCCCAAGGATTACAGTTGCAGTGAGTAGAAATGAACTTGCCAGGACAGGAAAAGAACCATCCAGGTTTTAGCCTTGGCACTGGGTAGATTAAAGAAGAACAGCCCTACCTCCTTCGAGAATTTGTAACCATAAGCTAGACTGCATATAGGTTTATACTCAGAATTCATGTTATCTCAGTGTTCTGGAACATCTCAAAAGGAAAAATTCAGCTTAAACTAGTCTCAGGTAGGTAGTGTCACATGCAAATACTCTCTGGAGACATGTAATCTTAACCCAGATCTCAAAGTATTCTCATAGGTATTTTTTTTCCAGGCCAATGGCCACAGTTTAAAAAACTACACAAGGAAATGAAGCACTGAGAGAGAAAGTCAGCAGAAATAAGCAGATAACAGATTCAGGCCCACAGAGACTATATAGACTTTGAAACTATCTGACACAGTGAGCAAAAATAATGAATGTTTAATATTTTTTGTAAAAAATAAAAACTTCTTTAAAATAGAAACATAACCAATTTGCAAAAGAACTAAATAAATATAACCTCTCTAAGTGAAAGACATAAACATTCCAATTTAAAACTAAATGGCTAAACAGATTAGGTATAACAGGAAGCAAATTAGTAAACTCAGAGATACAAAGAAAAGATAAAAAATTCCATTCAGAGAGACAAAGGGATAAAAAACAGGGAAGAATGGTAAGAGAAGTAGAGTTTAGAGAGGGTCTAATATGTGCCAAAGTTCCAAAAAGAGATAACGAGAGAATGGAAGGGGGGCAATATTCAAACACAATAGAATGCCTGAGAATATTCCAGGGTTGTTAAAAGATGCCAATAATTAGTAACAAGAAATAGTATAAACATATATATCATTATTTTTTTAATGCACATAGTGAAATTGCAGAATAACCAAGAAAACAAAATGCTCTTAGTCTGTGGAGAAGGATAAAGAGACATAGTATGTAAAAGAAAGAAAATACCTTGAGAAGAGGACTTGAAAACTTGGTGGATGAAAGGAAAATCAGTCATTTCAGAAAGACACTAAAACAGTGGCAGAAAGTTCTTTGAATTTTTGATGAAAGACCTGGAATCATAAAATATAGGAGCCAGAAGGGAATGTTGGCTCCAGGCCCAGCTCAGATATCCTAAAAGTATGGAAGCATTTTTACTTGTTTTAGTCCCCTAGTTCTTCTAACAGAACAAGTCTTTTTTTTCTGAGCTTCTGATATACTTTGTATTGATGCTGGGGCCATTATCATTGGGGTACGGTGAATTGTAACTAATCCACCCTAGTCAGGAAATACATCTTATTCATCTCTGCAAACCTAGTACCTAGTGTATGCCTACCATTAATTTATTCCTTCCACAAATATACTTTGAATCCTACTATCTGCTAGGGCTACAATGATGATTAATTCCTACTATAATATGGATCTAGACTCAGGGTCTTGGGGGATGCAGCCAGTAAAAAGACAATGCAGAGACTGTTGTGTGAGCAGTGTCACTAATGGGATTATGAACAATTGACTAAGAAGATAATAGGTTGGGCCTGCTGAGTGCAGAGTGGCAGCCACTGATATTAGATCCCTTGCTAAAGGGGACGCAGAGAGGTCTAGAGACACTTGAGGAGAGACTGGAGACGGAGGCTTTGGGGAGAGAATGGAGAGAGTAGCTAGTGGGATCCCCGTGCTGACTCCTCCGCCATAGAGCTGCAGCTAGAGAGGACGCAATAACCCCACCCCAGGAGGGACTCTACCCCACCCTGAGTTGTCTAGGGCAGCCTGCTGAGTGCAGAGTGACTAGATTAACAGCTGAAGGAGACAGCCACAAATAGTAGATTCCTGGAAGTCTTGAATAGACTGCTTAAGGTCAGACAGGGACAACATCTGACATCATCAGAGGTAGATCCAGAAAGTAAAAACAGCAGTCTCCAACCATAGAAGTTCACACCACAAAGTCAGGAAATCAAGACAGATCAATTTAAGAATCAGAAGCTAAAGAGAAGCGTCTCACAAATAATGGGAAGACAAAGAAATATGCCCCACTTGACGGGAAAGGAGGAATCCGCAGAAAGAGAACTAAATGAAATACAGGCAAGTAAACTGTCAGATACTGACTTCCAAACAACGATTCTAAGGAAGTTCAATGAGCTCACTGAGCTCAGAGAGAATTACCAAAAACTACAGTGAAACTACAAGGAACTTACTGCAAACTATATCAGCATGAAAAAGGCCATAGAAACTATCAAGAAGAGATAAGAGGAAATGAAGAATACAATTTCTGAATTGAAGAACACAGTAGAAGGAATCAAAAGCAGGCTAGATGAAGCTGAGGACTGAATCAGCAAGCTGGAGGACAAGGTAGAAAAAAGCTCCCAGAAAAAGCAAGAAAATGAAAAAAAGACTCAAAAAGAATGAAGAGGCATTGAGGGAAATGCAGGACAACCTGAAACATAATAATATCTATATAATAGGGATACCAGAAGAAGAAGAGGATGAGGAAGAGATAGAGAACCTGTTCGAAAAAGTAATGATGGAAAACTTCCCTAATTGGAGGAGAGAAAAAGTCACGCAAGTCCAGGAAGCACAGAGGGTCCCATTCAAGAGGAATCCAGTAAGGCCCACTCCAAGACACATCATCATTAAAGTGGCAAATATCAGAGACAAACAGAGAATCCTAAAGCAAGCAAGGGAGAAAGAAGTAGTAACATATAAGGGAACCTCAATACAGCTAGCAGCTGACTTCTCAGCAGAAACACTGCAAACCAGAAGGGAATGGTAAGAAATAGTCCAAGTAATGAAAAGCAAAGGCCTACAATCAAGACTGCTCTACCCAGCAAGGCTCTCAATTAAAATGGAAGGCGAAATAAGGAGTTTTTCCAGACAAAAGAAGGTTAAAAGAATCCACCTTCACCAAACCAGCACTACAAAATATGCTAAAGGGACTGCTTTAAGATGAAGAAAATATTTCTATGAATACCCAGTTCCTTTCAGAGTTGCAAATACTTGATATTACCAATATTTTTAATACTCATTAATCGGATTGTGACAATGATGTTATTTTAATTGTTCCCTTACTATTTGTTGAAACTAAACCAGTTATAGTATATTTCTTGACTATTCCTATATTTTTAAAAAAAGCTTTAAATGACTTTTTAGTGTTCTTTATCCATTTATTGATTAAATGTTTGTAGAACTTTTTTCCCTAAAAAATAAACAACCAAAAATAAAGAAAAAAACCCCTATTAACCATATTTTAGATGTGCTGCAAATACTTTTCTATTCTATTCCTTGTCCTTTAACTTTTTTTATATGTATATTACTATATAGTTAAATGTTTAATATAGTCATATTGTCAATATTTACTTTATAGCTTCTGGGTTTGAATATTTTACTTCAAGTCATGAAAAATATTAGTTCTATTGTCTTCTAAAACTCCTTAGAGTCTACATATTGATTTTTAACTCACCTAAATATTGTTTGTATAATGTATGAAATAGGGTTCTATATTTGTTTTATTTCAAGTAATAGTGGTCCATGCACCTTATTTGCTGAATAAGCCTTATTGTACCCATTGTTTTGAAATATCAACTTAATCATATATTACATTGTCAGACAGATATATACGTTTGTCTTTAGAATGCTCATTATATTTCATTGATCTACTTGATTATTTCTGTGCAGGTGTCATGTTGGTTTATTTGTTGAGACTTTATAATGGTTTTAAATTTTTTTAAATATTTTAAAATTAAATTTTACATTTAAAAACTAAATAAAATCAATCTGCATTTAAGAAAGAAAGAAAGAGAGAGAGATGGAACTACTACCATTTGCGACAACATGGATGGAACTGGAGAATATTAAGCTAAGTGAAATAAGCCAGTTGATTAAAGACAAATAACATATGATCTCACCTATAAGTGGACCCTATTCAAAAAAATAAAGTAACAAACAAAATAAACCACAGGCATGGAGACATGGAGCAAACTGAAAGTGACCAGAGGGGTTG
Source organism: Pteronotus mesoamericanus (assembly GCF_021234165.1). Lineage (NCBI taxonomy): Eukaryota > Metazoa > Chordata > Mammalia > Chiroptera > Mormoopidae > Pteronotus > Pteronotus mesoamericanus. The sequence continues at coordinate 10,608,579 of NW_026555245.1, forward strand.
GGGAAAGAGGACAATGGTGGAAAGAAGGGGAAGGGACTAGACAAAGAACATGTATGAATGACCGATGGACATGGACAACAGAGTGGGAATTGACTATGGGAGTCGGAGATGGGGGTGGGATAGGTGGAGGGGGGTAAAGGGGGAAAAATTGAGACAATCGTAATAGAATAATCATGATTTATAAGTTAAATTTTAAAAAAAAGAAGATAGTAGGTTGATACCTAAACCAAGGTGTATGTGTAGAGGGGGAGGAGCAGGAATAGGAGGGTTCCTCAAGGAAGTGAATGCTTAGATGAGACATGAAAAATGAGTTTGATGGAAAAGGGGGGAGAGAGGGTAGAATCCTTTCTATGTGGAAAGCCTTGAAGGGAGAGAGAGCTAAATTCGTGGAGGCAATTCCTTTAGTAAACAGCTCATAAGATTCCCACTGAAGAAACTTAAAGAGAGTGACAAGATCTTTTCAGAATACAGCATAGTTGCCTTTGGCTTAAAAACATACAGGCTTTTAAGGAAAAGAAGGATAAAAATACAAAAATGGATTGAAGAGATTTTGGGATAGCTAGAGTAAAGAGTAGGTGTTGGGGCTCAAGGAAATAAAAAGAGACAGGAGAGAGAAGACCAAAGACACTGACCAGTGGCTGGATCATTAAAGAAGCTTTTTTGTCATGTCAGGGAACACTGATTTTATCCAGAGCCCTGGGAAATTATTTTAGGTTGGTAGGCGGTTGTCACAAAATTTAAAAGAACTCTATTATTACAGTATAGAATGTGGATTTTGAGAGTGAAAGAGCAGAAGGAGAATTAGGGAGACCAGTTAGGAGACTATCACAGTATTCAAGTGAATGGCGTTGGTTGCAAAACTACACTATGGTAGAGGAGATTGGTCAAAGTGGACAGAGTGAAAAATATTTAGGAAGAGAAATGACTTGGGACTCCTGTGGGTTAAATTATTTCTCAAGACAAGATGTTCAAGATCTAACTCCTGGACCCATGAATGTGACCTTACTTGGAAATGGGGTCTTTGCAGATCCAATGAAGTTAAGATGAGGTCATACTCAATGAGAGTGGGCCCAAATCCAATGACTTACGTTCATGTAAGAAGACCATGTAAAGACAGACACAGACACGGAAGGAAGATGGACATGAGACTGTGGAAGTAGAGATTAGAGTGATATAGCTACAGGCCGGGAATGTCAGGATTGCAGGAAGTCACCAAAAGCTAGGAAGAGGAGAGAAGATTCTCCTCTCAGAGACTCCAGAAGGAAACAGTTCTGCTGATTCTTTGATTTTGGACTTTTGGCTTCTAGTACTGTCAGAAACATAGACATATCTTGGAGGTATTGTGGGATAGTTTCCAGCCCACCAGACCACTGTAGCAAAGTGAATATTGCAATGAAACGAGTCACACAATTTGGTTCCCCAGTGCATATAAAAGTTATGCTTACATTAATACAGTGTCTGCAATAGCATTATGTATAAATAACATATGTATCTTAATTTAAAAATACTTTATTGCTAAAAAATGATAACCATCCTCTGAGCTTTTAGTGAGTCATAATGTTTTTGCTGATGAAGAGTCTTGCCTCGATGTTGTTGGCTGCTGTCTGATCAGACTTGTGATTGCTAAAGATGGGGTTGGTGGCAATTTCTTAAAATAAGACAGTAATGAAGTTTGCTGCATTGATTTTCTCTTTCTTTCATAACCAGTTTCTCTGTAGCATGCAATGTTGTTTGATAGCATTTTACCCACAGTAGAACTTCTTTCAAAATTAGAGTCAATTCTGTCAAATCCTGCCATGTTGCCTTACCAAGGTTTATGTTATATATCTCTTGTTGTCATTTCAATAATCTTCACAGCATCTTCACCAGGAGTAGACATGCTACTCTTCCTTCACTTGAACACTTAGATGCCATTGTAGTGTTACTAACTGGCCTAATTTCAATATTGTCGTGGCTCAGGGACTAGGGAGGCCTGAGGAGAAGGAGAGAGATGGGGGAACTGTTTGTTGTGGAGCAGTCAGAACACACAACAGTGATTGATTGTTTGGTACCTTACAAATACCATATGATCTCACTTCTAAGATGAATCTAATAGACAAAATAAACTAATAAGCAAAATAAAACGAGAGACGTAGAAACATGGAACAGATAGACAGCAGCCAGAGGAGAGGAGGAGGGAATAGTGGTAGAAAGAAAGGGAAGGGACTAGTCAAAGAGCATGTATGAATGACCCACGGACATGGACAACGGTGTGGGGATTGACTGTGGGAGAGGGGGGTGGGCTGAGAGGAAGAGGGCAAAGGAGGAAAAACTGGGACAATTGTAACAGAATAACAATAAAAAAAAGTTTGGTGTCTTATATGGGCACAGTGCCTGGTGCCCCGAAACAGTTAACAACAGAAACATCAAAGATCTGAGCACAGATCACTGTAACAAGTGTAGTAATGAAAATTTTTTGAAATACTTTGAGAATTTTTGGAAAGTGGCACTGATTGACTTGCTCGATGCAGGGTTACTACAAACATTCAGTTTGTAAAAAATGCAATATGTACGAAGCGCAATAAAGCAAAGTGTAATAAAATGAGGCATACCTGTATACATATCTGTTGTTTTAAGCCCTGAGTTTGTAGCGCTTTGTTACAGGAAACTAATACAGTGATATAGTGTGTTTAGGTGACAACATTTTCCTCTGCATTCTGCCTTGATCTTTAAAATATCAGAAAGATAGCTACTAGAGCTTCTTTCTAATCTACCTGCATCTTTTTAACAGAAAGAGGAAAGCTTTATCCTATGTGATTGGTGGGTTTGAGAGAAGGAACTCAGAATGCCTAGGGAAATGGCAAGTTTAATGCAGGGTCAGGGAGTGGTAAGAAGTTCACTTTTCAGGGCTCTAACTCATTCTCTATTTCAGCCCTGTAAGTAATCAAGTTGATACTTTGATCTTTTTTTTGTATGACTCGCCCACCTTCCCTAATCTTAATTCTCCCTCAGTTCTGAATTGTGGAGAAAAGTATTTCTAACAAAGCCCAGAGAGAAAGGAAGAAATAAAGGATTTCCTAGAATTTTGGCGTGAGCAGCTGAGTGGTGCTGTATTTGGAGCCATGATGTAACTCAGGAGTAGGAGCTGTTGGGTACACAGGTGGGAGATGAAAGTAGGTAGGAGGTGCCTCATACGTTTGCTGAATTGAAGGGAGCCCAGCCTCCTCGTTGTATGGATGAGTAAACTGAGCCCCAAGGAACCCCAATCACTTGTCCAAGGTCAGACAAAACAAATGCAGATTTGAAAATTTATGGTTCCTATGAATTCTAAGTGCTTTCTCTATATTCTCCACTCTGCTCCTTTACGATTACATATCCTTGCTTAAAAATATTCATACACCCACTCTAAGAGACTGTATTATGCAGCCCTGCTGTGCTATTCAAGACCATTGACCCCTGTATCAGTTAGCAAAAGCCTACATCACATTGTCAGCTAAGGAATGCCTGTTCAGGACACAGGCCTTGTGACACTTCAGTTGGGGGGTCCCCAGGATATTTCATCATTGCAGTGTTCATTTCAAGACCTTGCTTGGAATCTCCACTCTATTCAGGAGGCTCTGCCAAAGTTGAACAGCCTGGAGCAAAACAGAACGATTCTTTGGACAATGAAGTAAGAGTCCAGGGCTGCAGGAGCCAAGCTGGAGAAGGCGACGGATCGGGTATGCAGTCTCACTGAAAGCAGATTTTTTTTTAGCCTCTCCATTCAGACAACAAGAGAAGGTTACAGAAGGCAAAACCCGGGATTTTCTGACTCTGCTTAGGTGCACTTCACATTCTCAGCATCCAAGAAAACTTTCCAACTAAATATATTGTTACAAAAAAGGAAAACCAAGACAACATACATTTATCTCCCTTGCTGCCTAAACAGAAACAAACTGCTGAAAAACAAAATTTATTCTCCAGCAGATATTTTCTGGTCATTACTTTTTGCCCAAATTGCTGGTTTGTGTAAACAAACGAGGGTTTGTGTAACCAATTCCTTTCATCTGGGGGGTAAAAAATCTAAGAACCATCCTGTGTGATTTGCTCTTAAAAGAAAAAAAGAGCCTCTTACATTTTTAAAAAGATATTTTGAAAGACTCTGACTATTCATCATCAGGAATATTTTAAAGAAGTGATGTTTTCTTTTTGTATCTTCAAGTCGCTATAGCAACTGGATAACTTTCTACTCATGAATCAGGAGGCACCAGCCAGAGAGTCTATCCTTCCCTCTAGATCTGGAGGTTTTGTCTACAGCTCTGCCTTTTCAAAACTTCACAGATTTTGGAAATAGTTTTCTTCAAAAATGTTTCCCTTGATCTGAGAGTTTTGCTGTGTGCAGTGCCTAATTCATTACTGCATATTTTCTCTTGTGCCATTTGATGGCTTCTGTGGACTACCACGTATGTTTGGATTGTTCTTTCTCTGTACTAATGCGCTTTTATTTCTTACAGCTATGGGAGGTTTTGCTAAGTCTCCAGGGCTGTGTAGTAGATTATATTGAAATCCTTCCCCTTTCTCTTCCTTATGTATACCATCAGCCAGAAGTGCAGTGTACAATTAAAAATGGAGTTTTGTTTTGCACACTATTTACTGATACCATGTTTAAAGAAATCATAGTATTTCCCATAAAAGTATGGACTACCTCAAGTTCTGCCTGTGACAGTTGATAGGGGCTGAGCAGCAAGTAGCTCCCCTAGATGGGGATACCCCTGTGCGGCTGAGCCCCCAGCTGCCAGGCACCTGTAGGTATTTGAATTTAGGACCCTGTTCTTGTCTAGTTTCCATCCCTGCCCCAATTTTTACAGATATGGGAACTGAGACCTAGACTTTTCAGAACTTGACCAAAGCTGAAAGTTAAACTAGCAGTAACTTGAGAATTAAGTCCAGATTTACTGACCTCTTGCACGGTGCTTCAGGTTTTCTGAAGGTCGAAACTAGGTCTTAGGGTATTTGTCCTACAGAGTGGAGCATACACTAAGTACTCAGGAAATACATTGTAAACTATGACTACAACTATACAAATGCACACAGGTAATCACCAGGAAATGTTTCGACAACTCTCTTTATTGTGAGCTTTTTGAAAAACACTCTTTGTGTTATTTTGAATAAGAAGGGAATTATTTTGCAAGTATAGAGAAACACATCACCAGCTACTGGGTATGTGTGTGTGTATATGGGGTGGGCAAGAAGGGAGAGATCCTCTGAGTATATTCTCCAAATGGGGCAGCGGCAGCTTTTCAAGATTTTTCAATTGTAATAGTCTGATCTGAGGGCTGGGAATTATAAATAAGGTGAAAGAATATTAGAAATAGCACTATGAGCACAACACTGATTTATTTAGAGAAGATAGTGAAAGATTAGAAATGTTTTTGTTATTTGTCCCCCCACCAGTTAATGAATGGTACACGTCCTGGTCTCTAGCACACAGTGAGTCTGTCTCCTCCTCTGCGTGTTAGTACAATCCTATGTCTGTGGTATAAGGGTGGGCCCCAAGAGTGTGTGTGTGTGTGTGTGTGTGTGTATGCACGTGCAAGCATGCACCCACAAGTATGTAGGGCGCTTTTGTGGGGATGGGAAATGAGTTGGTGAACAACAAGTAATACTGTTCATTTTTTGAGAGCCCTTTCTCTTTGGATCGATTCCCAAAGAGAAGAGAAATTAATAAACAAATCCTGATTGTTTCGATGCTACATAAAGTAATGGGAAAAGTTGGTCATTAAAGAGAAGTCAGGCTGTGATAATATTGAATCCAAATGACTGATGGGGAAATGAAGCCGTTACAATAAAAATAAAAGCTTAGCACCTGCCAGTGAGGCAGGCAACCACCTGCCACAAAGACATGTCTTATGGGGACTTGCAAGGCTGAAGATACTCTTTCAGAGAGCCTACAATGGCCTGAATGCAAGAGCTTTGTGGTGACAGAGAAAAGATTTTATGGAACAGCCAGACACCCAGCCTCTTCCAAACCAAGCTCTTCTTCCTATTGAACTTCATGTGACTGCTCTAACAGCATTCCAGTGTCACTTAGGTCTGAAAACAAGGGGGATTTAACAGTGTGACTAAGTCTACACAATAACACGTAAAGTAGAAAGCAGGCTGACAATTATCTGCCAAATTGGGGGAGAGCTCTGCCTGACGATGAAATACCTTAAGTTGGTGGTCTATCTAGGGTGATTCTTTTGGATAATTGAGGCTATGTCTTCCCTTCATTTCATGTTTTATGGTGCTGACTGTTCCGTGAAAGCCCTTCTATTTTCCTTCTCCATGGCATGGGAATACCCCAGGACTAGTTCGCAGTGTGCACTTAGAATAAGAGCTCCATTTTATAGGGCTGGCCATTTTGCAGTTGGCTGATTCCTCTCTGACGCTACAAAGATTCTGTCCCCAAGGCCACTGTTCTTCCTGCCATTTCACGGCCCTCTATGGGCCTTCATTCATATTGGCAGGTGATAAGCTATTTTCAACCCATGGGTAATCACAGTAATTCAGCATTTTTCCTTATTAGCACTTCTGAATGGAGAAAGTGCACAGAAACTGCTCATCTGTGCTGTCTCTTTTCTCTAGGTTTAGAGCTTTTATGCTACAGATGGGCTGTGTTAGTCCAAAGAGATAAAATGAAAGAGCATCCACCAATCTTTCTAATGGTAACAAATTATACGGATGAGAATGCTCAGCATTTCTTTCTTTGCTTTGAGAGAAGCCACTGGACTTGTAGGAAAGCCATTGTTATTTTCATCCCTGGTTCTTGAGACCCTATTGAAAGAGACATTATCAAGTGATAGACGCACACATGGGGCCTAAGGGCATGAGTGTTCCCTCTTGGTGATGAGGCAATTTTCTAAAGCTGACAGATTTTAGGAATCTCCAGTAGTTTCTAAAAGTTTTGACACTGACGGAAGCTGGGCAAGCTTGACCACAGAAGGCTTAAAAGCTCAAATTTTTTGGTATGTGTCTAGAACGGACAGGATTTGGTTTCCATAAAAAATATCACCACAAACACCAATGTTCTTTACTAACACTATAAAAGATGAAAGGGCGCATTTTGCCCTGAGAAATAAATAAGCACACATTTAGAAACATTTGGAGATACCCGTGATTTACCCACGCCACCATGATTCCTCCTTTAGGCCCATTATTGTTAATTATGTCTACACTTAGTAAGTGTATGTAATTATTTTTTACAATGGACTATTTACTTCATTCATCTGACATTTTGGCCGATAGCTTTGCTATATTTTTGAGGAAATATGTATATTTAGCCTACTATATGGATATTTCTAAGCACTATGCTAGTGTTTTACTGTCTAATAGATTATTTGAGAATTGTGCTTTCTTTGACCAGGGCTATATTTAATGGGCTTAAAAGGAAATGTGAGGAAATTTTCTGTCTTTATGTTAATTTTAGAAGCTATGCATTCTAAAAGTCTGAAAAATGAGCAGGCATAATAAGATAGGTATCAGATAGAATTATAAGTCAGAAGAAAACGTGTGGCTTGAATAGACAACAAATGCTAATTTGTTCTTCTTACAGGATTGCAAACTTGGGTGGTTTTTCTTTTAACATTTTATTTGAAAATAACTTCAAACTTAAAGAAAAGTTATAAGAATAAAACGGATCACCCTTTACCCAGCTTCACCTATTAACATTCCACCCCATTTGCTCTATAACTTGCTACTTGCTCTGTGTGTGTGTTTTCTGAGCCATTGAAAGTAAGGTACATACATTGTGGTCCTTTATAGCTAAACATTCAGTGTATACTTCCTAAGAAGAAGTACATTCTCTTATATATCTACTGTATAGTCATCAACTTCAGGAAATTTAATGTTAATAAATATTCTTAACTAATCTACAGTCTATATTCCAATTTTTTTAAAAAAACTGACCTGATTATGTCTAATAGGTATCTGTTCTAGGATCACGTATTGCATTTAGTTGTCTTATCTCTCTAGTCTCCCGTAATCTGGAACAGCTCCTTGGCTCTTTGTCTTTTGTGACACTGACATTTTTTAAAAGGTGACAGCTACTTTTTTACAGCATGTTTCTCATTTGGCATTTGTCTGATATTTCCCATTGTTTAGCCTCAGGTTAAGCATTCCCAGGCAAATTACTGCATAGGTCATGTGGTGTCCTTTTCAAGATACCGTGTCCAATTCCACCTGTCCCTCTTTAGTGATATTAATTTGTACTCTTGGTTTTGCATCTCAAGAAATTTCCTTGCACTTTAATCCAGCAAGACACTGAGTCCCTGAAACCAATGAACTGTAATAATAAGACAACTAAAAGGAAGCTGTTCCAGGAGAGAGGAAGAGGTGTTTCAGAATTTAGAGTGAGCATCAAGGCAGGAAGTGACATTTGAGATAATAAAACAATATTAATAGTTGTGCCATTAATATTTATAAGAAATGCTAACTTCTGAGTCCTTACCATGTGCCAAGCACTTCGCTCTGTACTTTAAATAATGTATTAGTTTTCTATAGCTGTCTTAACAAATTATCACAAATTTAGCAGCTTACAACATTGCAAATCTATTATTATACAGTTCTGTGGGTCAGAAGCTGCGTATGGATCTCACTGGGCTAAAATCAGGCTTCTTTCTGGAGCTCTAGGTACTGGTTCTTTGCTTATTTGGGTTGTTGGCAGAATTTGGTTCCTTGCAGTTGTAAAACAGATCCATTCTTTTGCAGGGTTATCAGCTGAGGGATGTATCCAACTTTTAGAGGCCACCCACATTCCTCACCTTGGGCGGTCCCTTCAGCTATGTTCAAAGCTAGCAGTGATGAATCTCTCCTTTCTCATCTCTCTGCATCTGTAAACAGTCTCCACTTCTACGGATTTATACTTAGATTCGTCCCACATAGATTATCTAGGATAACATGCCATCTTAAAATCTTTAACCTTAATCACATCCTCAAAATCCCTTGTGCCGTGTAAGGCAATACATTTAGGGGTTCCCGGGTTAGGGTGTGGACACGGTTGGAGGAGCCAGTCTTCTGCCAGCCACAGGTGGGTTATCTTGTTTAATACTCACAACGATGCTGTGAGGTAGGTACTGATATTACTCCAGTGTCTATGATGCTACCAAAGTTTAGAGGAGTTAAATGAATTTCCCGGAATTGCACAACTGGTAAGAGGCTGGGGCAGGATTAACTTTAGGTGAGGGGTTTATCTAATCTCAAGGATTAAAATTTTTATTTTAGCAGCAAAATCCTTTGCCAAATGGAAACTTATGAAAATTCAGATACATAAACAAAATGAAAGCAAAGCTGCCTTGGCAAAATTTGGAGAAGTGGATGGTGGGGGAGAGAGGGACTTCACCGAATAGGGGGCAGACCACGGATCCACCCAGGCTCTCTGTTTCCTGCTAAAGATGTGAAGTTCAGAGACAAGTGTGAAATCACTTGCCTGAAGTGACCTCTGGAACTGGAGTCTGGCTCTTTCACTCCCCACAAGGGTGCTTTGAAACTGCACCACAGATTGGCCTGTTAGGATTCTACCCATTTGTTTGTTCAAAAATCATGTATTAAGCATCTCCATGAGGTTAGCAGGATTCTAGGTGCTGATAATACAACAACACAGATAATAAAGTCCCTGCCTACCTGCAAGTTATATTTCAGTGAGGGAAGAAATACAGCAAACACGTTTTAGAAGTACATTTAAAAATTAAAATACCAGATGATTGTTTGTGATCTGCCAGAATTCAAATAAGGTGATTAATGTGTATATGTGGGGGTGAGGGGTGGGGACGAGACAGAGAGAGACAGACAAAGATAGGCTGGCATCTTTAGACCTGGGTGCTGAGGGGAACCCTCTTCGCAGATGACGTTTGAACTGAGATGTGACGACAGGAAGGAGCCTGCCATGTTAATCTCTCAGGAAGAGCCAGGCCAGGGAACTAACAGCTAGTGCAGTGCCTGGGGCAAGAATTGGCTGGAAGTAATCAAGACCAGGACCCCCAACTGTAGCTGGAGGAGGAGGATGAGGGGAGGATGGAGGTAGATGATGAGATCAGAGATGTGGAGGAGACTTAAATTAGTAAAGCTCTTCAAGTAACACACACCTCCATAGGTTGTCGAGCATTATCTATTAGTACTAGCTGAATCAGAATTAGCAAGTGAAGAACCTCTGGCTTGTTGGCAGCAACAGCCTAGTGCTCCATCACGGGAGGTGTTTGTTCATCGGACAGGCTTCCGGTGCTAAGTTCCCAAGTGGCCCATCCCATTAATGTGCATTTGGGCACAAAATGTGACAGGTGGACAATGGCTTTGGGTAACTGTCATTAGCCATGGTTAAGTTAAGCTGTTGCTGACTTCACGATTCTGATTTGCATTTTAATATTCGAGGGTGTAATTACTAAACCCAGTCCAAGGAATAATTGACAGATTTTATGTTTGAAATCTCAGTAGGTCACACTTCCCATTTATAAAACTTTTTAGTTGCTCCTTTGCTGAGCACATAAAACGAATTTACTCCTGAACTGAGACCTTGTATGCCAAATTTTTATAGCCTTAAATATAGTATTTTGTCACCACTATAAATGGTTCTTGACTCACCTCCCACAGGCCCTTCAGTGCTAAAAGCAAGAGGCCTCCCTAATTCACTTGTTTCAATTCATAGAAGACTTCTAAGTTGAAGCCAGGTCTTTTGGATAATATTTCAAATGTACAGACTACATTTCTGCTAACATAGTAAATCTGCAGTTTTACAATTGGGTTGGGCGGTTAGCATGATTTTACTGGGCCTTCTAAAAGCACTCCTTCACAACAACTCCCTCTCTCTTTCATGCCTCACCTCTAGACCTCACCCAAAGGCTTGATGTTATCACTGAAATGTTGGGGACGTGGTAATATAGAGACTGCATTTTTAGGTTGATTTATTTTTCCAGTGGAACAACTAGGTTTCTAGCAATTATTTTAGGGCATAAAGTTCCATCATGATGATAAATCAAGCTGTCAGTTGTTGCTGGTCCAAGTTAGAGATTGGAGAGGTTGAGAAACTTTTCTACTCTAATATTCTACCCTTTGCGCCTCTAGATTATACATGTTACCCCTCTGGAGGTAATTCCACATTTGCCCTTGGATTTTTTTCTCTTGTCCTGGTGATCTGATTGAATGGGGACTGCTCAGGTAGAAATGCTTCTCTCCCAGGAATCTCCTTGGCCAGTCCTTAGTGGCCATGGAACAAGGGGCTGAGAGGCGGACATCCCTGGTCTGCCTTCCTGGTTCACACAAAACATCCAGCTGTCTTGCCTAGTGGTGGATCATTTATATGTAGTCAGAACACACTGTTTTTATGGAAAAAGTCTGAAGAAAAGTTGGCTGCTACAGTGGCCATAGGCACAGCTGGGAGGAAGAAAGGTTCGACTGACCCAGTAATACCACCAGTGAGAACATGACTGGTGTTTGGAGATTTCAGCATGGATACCCCTAGCCTCCCAGTGCTCCAGCCTCGGGTCTTGACCGAGGGCAGAAGAGGCATGGCCTTGCCAGAGCCCGCCCCTGAGCCCGCTGCCTTCTCTGGCTTGCCATGCTGTCCGGCCCCCATTCTGCTTCTCGTGCCCTGGGCTGCAAGCTGAACGGAAAGCTGTTGGAAGGGCCGCAGCCAAGATTTCTGGTGGGAGTTGCAGGGGGACTTCATGGAAAGGATGAGGCTGGACTCCCACCAAATTACCCTCCTGTTGACTTTCAGAAGGCTGGAATTTCAGGCGCTCGAGGTGCAGAGGCAATTCACTGACACTCATTGTTGGCTCTACTCTTAGCTGGAGACCTGCCGCTTAGCAGCTGGGTATCAACAGGCAGATACTCCTGCCTCACCCGCACTCAGTTTCTCTCTATTCTTGTGTCTGCTCTGTGACTTAAATCAGTTTTTTCTCCTTAACCAGTGGAGCTGGAAGCTCTTCCTACCATCTGGTGAAGGGCTGCGAAATGGCTGTGTCGCAGTGGCAAAGGGAGCAGAGTGTTGGAGGTGAGATGAGGACAGCTAAGAATAGGCACCAAAACCACAGATATTTACTGAATGCCTACCTGACGACAGGCACCATGCTAAGTGCTTGTGACACAATGGCACACAAGGTAGACGTGTGGCCTCAGATCACCAACAGGCCTCTTGATGATGGCAGATATGATAGAAAAGAGTAAGTTTGAAATGGAGATAAAGCAAATGACATTTTATTTTGATAGTAACAATAGAGCTTTGTGGTTTCTCTCTCTTAGAGTGTCCAAGAAATATCTTTCTAGTTTTCCTTGTAATTCTTAGGGCTATATTAAGAGGTAAAAGGAAGGCAACTCATGGATGTCTTCCTTTATAAAACAGGATGGAATTAGGGAATGAAAAGTGTATGGGACTTACCCAAAATTTTTTCGTTGTGGTAGGGGAAGGATGGAGATAGATGGTAAGATTTCAGGCTCCATTTTCCACAGTGCCACAAAATCAAATAAGCCCTAACCATCCATAGTTCTAGTCCCTAATGCGGGTCTCACTTTCAGTTTTGTTTTAAACCTGATGGATAGACGTAAACTGAGGTCTTGGTTGCTGAGTGGTATTATAAAAATCAAACATTTCACTAGCAGAGCGTAATTTGGCAACATTTTTTCCAGCTCACGATTCTTAAACATGCAAAAGAATGATTTTCTAGATAGTTCTGTGAAGGTAAAATCCATCTTAGCAGCCCAACGGCCCCTTATTCCCAGTTTCTGAAAGTTTACTGTTGCAGGCCCCACATTGCTTGCAGGGATGGCAGCTGGACTTCTGAACCACCCCCCCCGCCGCCCCCCGCCGCAACCCTGTATGCTGTGCTCGACCGCACTGTACTTTTGTTTAACTAGGTTTGTTTTGAAAGTAATTGACTCAGTGCTCTTTCTGCCAGTATACGTGATCCAGAGGGCCTTGGCTCACAGCTCAACTTCACAGGTCAGTTACACAACAAGTAGGAGGAACTTTGATTATATCCGGCTCTGAGGGAAAATGGTGTAATAACACGAAGAGCCAAGATGATGAGCTAATTGCTCTAGAATTGAACTTAGGATACCTCGCCACTCTTTTCTTCTCCCCCATAACTGTAAGAATGTGAACTTGAATGCAGGAGAAGGAGCAAAGGGAAATTTCAGGAGACATAACTAAGGAGCATTTAAGGATATAAATAAGAATGAAACAAATATGGCAGATTGATCTTTTCACAAAAATAATGTCTGAGTGCAGTCTACTCCGGAAAAAGAGTAAATATTTGGATGTTCTGTGGGTTTGCAGCCAGACAGTTCTAAGTTTGGACTTGGCTCTAAAACTTGCTAGCTATGTGACTTTGGGCAAATTACATAAGCTCTCTGTGCCTTGGCTTTCACATCTATAAAATGGGGATAACATTTTGAATGGACGATTGTATGAGAATTAGAGATCATTAGATCATTAGAGTTTGGCAAATGCCTACCTATATGGAATGGACTGCAAGTTGTAATTCTTATAGTATATTAAATAATGCATGTGCCTCTGCTTCAACTTTAATTCTCAAAAAAGTATTTTAAACATGATATTGAAATGATCAGTTTAATGTACCTATCTTAATCAGTGATTTATTTACCCATCTTAATTAACTCTGATTGCACATTAGAATCAGTTAACAATGAAAAAAAACCAACACAGATGCCTGAGCCTCACCCCAGATCGATTAAACCAGGGACCTTGGGAGCGGGCCCTGACTGGGGTGGCTCAGTGGGCTGAGCATCTTCCCGCAAACTGAAAGGTCCTGGTTTGGTTCCTGGTCAGGACTCATGCCTGGGTTGTGGGCTGCGTCCCAGCTCGGGGCATGTGAGAGGCAACCAATGGATGCTTCTTACCCTCTCTTTCTTCTCCATTTCCATTCCCTCTAAAAATAAGTATGTCAAATCTTAAAAAAGAAAAAAAGAAACTCTCAGCGAGGGTCCCGGGACTGCATTTTACATCCCCCGGGGTGACTAACATGCATTTAGGACTGAGAACCACTGGCCTTTCCCACTTACATGTAAGCCCTTTGAGGACAGAAAACATGTTTTATTGTCCTTTATATCCCCATGCTTACTTAGCCTGATGTAGATGCTCAGTAAATATTCCTTGGACCAAATAAAAAATTAGAGGAATTTGTCCAAATTCCCCAAACTGGGCTCATATGGGTACTTTTCTTGGGCAGTAGATAAAGGCAAGAGTGTCAGCATGTTGTTATTCTTACAAAAGGGATTTGAAAGAGTAGGGTAAAGAAAGGTCACTGTCCTTTCAGCTGACCCTTCACCTGTTGACTACATCAATTTATCACGGGTCCTCATTTTGATTCTTTAGTTGTCAAGGGATCAGAGACAATAGAATACTTTGGGAAATACTTTCCATCAGGTAAGGAAAAAAAGCAACTTCCTTAGAAAAAAATTTCTTTGAAAGAAGGAGAAAGTCAGACACTGCCATGGTACGATAATGGGCAGGATCAGAGAGGCAGAAGAGAGAAGTCAGTGGAACAGAGCGGGCACGTGTTTGGGACTATTTCATGTACAAACATACGATGTGAGACCTTGGAACGTACCAGTCGCAGGCCCAGTTGTTACCATGCTGAGAATGTCGTTAGTGTGTTCACAGGCACATGGCAAGATTGCACCTCCACACTATGTGAGCTTGGGCGTGACCATGTGACTTGCTTTGGTCAAAAATATGGGAATGGGAGTTACCAGTGTTGCATTCTGGGGAAAGCTTTAAGGGCCAGCGCGCTTTTCTTCTGCCACAACAAGGTAATGGCCACTCTATCCGCCTGGGTCCTGGATCGGTGACCATGCAGGGCAGAGTTCTCAGCTGACCCGTGATGGAGATGTAGCAGGAATGAGAAATAAACCTTTATTGTTTTAAGTCTTTGAGGATTTGGGGGTTGTTTATGATCAAACCCTGCCATCATAGTGCATACGTCTGACAAAAAGCTTCTAAGCCAACTGCTTGCTCTGTGAAAAGGGGTAAGAAAGTTATGCAGAAGGTTGCTTGAAACTGACTGTTTAACAATCCTTTCATTTCCCCTATGCATTACAATTGGTCAAGATTCAATGCTTCTCTAATCTTCAGTTTCTCCATTTGTAAAAATCGTTGGATTGTAGGTATGAAAACCCATCATCTACCCCAAGTGTCTAGTAGATTGCCTGGTGAATGATGACGCTTGACAAACAGTAGGTCATACAGCCCTGTTACCTGTAGAGCAAACTGAACAAATGATGGGGAAGCAGAAAGCACAAAGTATGCAATAAATACTTGCTGAATGAATTAATGAAGAAAGTCAGGATGAATAAGAGATTGTGGAATTACAAACTGCAAATTCTTCCAGTGTTGGTTTTTTTTTTTTAAGTTTCATTTCTTCTAAACCCCCCACCTTTGAAAAGAGATATCATTTAGAAAAGGAGGGGAGATGGAGGCTTCAATGCATGTAAAGAAAAGCAGTCGTTTTAAGTTTTTTTTAGGATAGCACCGTCTAATGCAGCTGGCTTGTTTCTCTTTTCTTCAGCAAACTGGTGACAATGCATTTAGGTTCTAATTCTTCCTCCGAAGCTGCTTTTTTTTTTTTTTTTTTTTTTTTTTTTTTGGCCTTTTAAAGAAAAGAGGCATCCTGAGCTGCCCTCTCCCTTCTGTCCCTGGAGATGGTGGTAGTTAATAACTACCTGGGTGAGGCTCTAAGGTCCCCTGGACCGATGGGAGTTAGGCACTTGGTCACTGCAAGGAAGAACTTTTATGAATGTTGAGTTTTGCTTTTACTATCAGCAACTTCTTTCCAATTTAAAGGAGATGCTATCCTAGTATAAATTTTATTCTGTAATGCCTTGGGTTTCTAAGGAACCCAAACTGTTTAAAACTGTTTTTGTGCCCCTGAAAATTTGTGGGAAAGGTCCAATGGGAGATTTGGGTAAAGGGAAAGAAATAGTGATCTGTGACTATATTTGATTTGAAAAGCACTGTATATCTGCCTTATTGGAAAACTAAAACATGAATTTTATGTCTCAGATGTTTCAATATTTTTTCTTCTATAAATAAGGTATCACTCCTTAACAGAATTATAGAATGTTTAGATGCATTCATGACTTCTCCCCACTAGGTGTAAGTATCTACCCCCCCAGTCCTGACAATAAAAAATGTCTCAAAACATTGAATAATATTCCCTGGGGTCATCCTCACCTTCAATGAAGAATCATTGGTCTAGGAACTTTCATCAGGGATACTTACTTGTGTCCCTGATATTTACTTGTTAATTTATCACATCAAGAACTGCATGATAACAGGTTGTAAGGAACTAATGATAGTATTGTTTACTATAGTAACTTGGTTAACTTGGTAATCAGCAAATCTCTCCATTGTAATTAACTATTAATTATGGAGGTACACAGAGTGTGATTGTCCTGTTCCCAAACAATTTTCCACTTAATGATTTTAGCATCCACTGGTGAGTCTCCCTTGATACACTAGAGGATGTTAGAAAATGTTGATTTTCTAATCCTTCCCCTGCATATACCAGCTAAATTTTTCTGTATAGAAAAGCTTTCTTCTTTATTCTGTTTTCCCTTTCTCTTCCTTTTTCTCTTCTTTAAATATCATTGAGACATAGATTCTGTTTTAAATGAATTGTAGTTCTTTCTCATCAATATTTTGATGCTCATATTGTCCAAATTGGCCAACGGGAACCCATGTACACTAAATAAGGTCTCACTTGTTATGACTATCTAAACCACTTACATGGTTCAAATCAAAGTGTGTAAAAAGGTATACCTAGAGAAGTCTCGCTCCTGCTCCCTTTCCCCTTCCTCTGTAGGTAGCTACTTTGATTAGTTTCTTATTTATCTTTTTTGCATTTCTTATTAAAAACTAAATGAAGGAAATATAACTATATTTTATTTCATCATCTTTTATTACTGCAAAAGACATGTACAATGCAAAAATTTTTTTTCACATTGCCTTCTACTGAACAGAATACATGAAACTACATATAGATCTTCTTTGCTCTTTTTATGGCTGCATAGTACTCCACCATGTACGTGTACCTTAGTTGATGCAGTCAGTCGCTACGACTGGGCATTTAGGTTGTTTCCAATAGTTTATGACCACAGATAATGTCACAGTGAATAACATTGTGAGTATGCTGTTCTGAATTGTGGGATGTATATTCTCAGGGGAAATTTCTAGAAGAGATGTCATGAAGTCAAAGGATAAATGCATATGTACATGTGTTATTTACTGTCAAATTTTCTTCAATGGTGTTTGTATCATTTTGTCTCGCTACCAGTAATAAATAAGATAGTTTTCTTACAGTCTTGCCTGTATGATGTGTTGTAAGTTTTTGAATTTTTGCCAATTTGATTGGTAAGACATGGTAAGTTGCAGTAATTTTAATTTGCATTTCCCATATAATGAACAAAGTTAAGCATCTTTTTCCTATAATTAAGGGGTCTTTGTTTCACGTGACTCTAAAAACCTATTTCTTCTTAATTTTCTAGTTCTTACCCTTGATCAAGCTCCTGCTACTTAGTATGTAGGTTTTTGAAATAATCTTCTAGCTGGTTTCTTTGCCTACAGCCTTTCTCCTTTTGATGATCCTGAACACAGTTAACATAGTTACCAAGTTAATATTTACTAAAACAACTCTTTAGAATACTCTTTTTAAAAGAACCTTCAATTATTCCCTTTTAACCACAGTAGTTTCAAAACTAATTTTTAAAGTTGTTAGTCCAGAATTCAGGATATGATTTTCGACCACTCTCCAAACTTCTCTTTGCCAACTCCCTCATATTTATTTATTCCTTCTTCAAAACATACATTATTGTCCTAAAATCCATGACGGAATTTTTTTCCTCTAAACCTTTTTTCCTGCTATTGTTCAGGTCAAAAGCCCTTCTGCAGTACAGCCCTGCACTCTTATCTGTCTAAACTACAAGGCTTATATCAAGTCCCACTTTCTGGAAGTCTTCTTTGACCACTTCAGTGCCCAGGGGTTCCCTCCTTACTAAATTCGGTTGGTACAAGTCTTTGTCCCCGTATTTAGCATTTAACTTTATGGCGCCCTGTTTTTTGCAATTACTTAAAAGTTAAAAATCTGTGTATATATTTCCCCAAGACTAGGGTCTATAGGAGTTTTAGTGAGCAAATGCTAATGGATTTTCTTCTTACCTCTGAGCCAAGATAAGGGCACAGTGACCTCTATTTTGTTGACAAGATAATGAAATAAAGAGGGATTATACAATTAATAAAATCAATCATTGAGTCATTGGCCACGTAGATATGAGCCCCAAATCTCAGGTTATATTCAAGTGTCATACTACCACATTCCCTAAATTTAAGGGTGCCTAAAAAATTAAGTAAAAATGATTCTATGTATATATCTTCTCAATTACTTAACAAATATAATTTAGATGACTTAGATTTCTCTTAGTTAAGATTTCCATTCAAGATACTTATTGGAAAGACAAAGAATTCGGCATCAAATCCTCTTGGGACAAAATGGTGTTATATAAAATGCCATTTGTTTTCAGCCTGATAAAAGGCCCATACTCACATTTGACTGGAGAAAACATCATCTAAATCCTTATGTCTCCTAAGCCATGCATCTCTGCTCTGCATTTGGGCAACTCTCAAAGTCAGTTCAATAAACATTTACACATTATTGTGCATTTATTATATCATAGACAAGCTGTTAGTTCTTGTGGGAACAGAGTGTGTAAGTCACAGAGCTTGTCCTCAAATAGTTTAATGTCTAGGTAGTAGGATGTGTACATATCAAATATTAGTGTAAAAGGTATTATTATTGGCCTACAAACAAGGGAAAACAAGAAAAGGAAATTAATTCTACTGGAGAGATCAACAAAGGCTTCAGAAATAAGGTGATAACTGAGGTCAGTTACGGCCATCCAAAAATACACAAGGCCCAAATGTATACTTTATAAAGTATGAGAAATTTTAGTATTTAAAATAAGAAATTAGTAGCCTTTAAAATCTTCTAGTCACGTTTCCTGTAATCCTACTGTACTTTGTACCTATTTCTGCTCTGATAGGTTGTTTGGCAAAAGATTTGGCTCCAGGAGTGCCACTTGTGACATCCAGAGAGAGCCTTACAACAGGGTCACTGCTGTACCAGCTTTGAATTCCCAGTGCAGGCACATAGTAGACAACTAAAATTTCATAAAGGAGTAAACTAAGTATTTTGAAAGCACTTTGCGAAGTCAACTGAACTTTCTAATTTTTGCATATTGGTTATTTTGGATTTTAAGTCCCCACATGGCCTGTATGTGCTATGGAATTCATCTTCCACTGGCTACACTTCAGTCTCATCTTCAGCTGGGTCGGCTAAGGGAAGGATGAGCACAAAGCAGATCCCCAGTGATCGTGCTTGTGGCCGCTCCCACCTCCATGCCAAGATCCGCACTGATCCTGAATGGGTCCCCACGCATTCATACATCCCTTTAAACCTGAGAGTCCAAAATCATAGAAATCATAGGTTTGAAATTTGACAGGTGCACATGCAGTGTGTGCATGTGCATGTGCACACACACCCCTCTCCATGATGCACAGAGATGCCAGCAAGGACACACAACACCCAGTAGCAAAAGCACAAAGGGAGATGACAAAAATTAGCTGGGTTGTGAAACCTACTGGGCAAATGCGTTCTGAGGTGGGCAAAAAGGGAAATCAGTATAGTCAAAAACATTTATCCTTGCTCCCTGCAAGAACAATCACCTCTTATCACTTCACAAGAGACACTAGAATTTTCTTATCTTTTTAATTTTAGTACTTTTATTACTTATATTTAGGTCTAAATTTGCTTCTCAGAAAATTAGCATTTTACCCTTAACTCTTACTCTAAATGTTATCCCCTTCTGAAGTTCAACTTCATTATTATTTTTATTGTCCGGTAATATATGCCCCTTTTCATAGTGGAAGATAATGGGAGAATGGTATTCAAGTTCCTAGAAACCTCTATTTTATAGTTATAGATATTATAAAAATACATCAATTCCATTTAAGGCAGAGAGAATTGGTGACTGCCTTCAGGTAAATTAGAATTCATGTGTAATATTTAAGAATTAAGGAAACCCATTAGAGAAAGTCAATAAAAAGACTACTTTATCCTGGCACAGCCTGACCCCTTGCACATTCACAGGTGTTTCATGAGGCATTGCTTTCACTGGGCAGCTTATTAGAAACACAGATTCTTAGGCCTTACCTAGACCCATGAATCAGAATTTGCATTTTAACAAATTCCCTGTGGGAATTCGTGTGTGCAATAAAGTTTTAGAAGCATGAGTTAACCAATCACAGGACTTCATGGAGGTTCCATGAAGAGAAATTATTCCATCAATCTTTAATTTAGGTTGGGTTTTCTTTCAAAGATCCACATGCCCACATGCAAATTAGTTTCAATATCTTGCCTAAATTTACATCAAGATACATTCCTGAAATTTGCTGGCTTCCCTACTTTTCATTTTGCAACTGGTCCAATGGTGCTCTGTGGTACAGACTGCCCCTACAACCCTTCCCAGGGGAGAACCAGGTGTGCACGGGGAGAGAAGGGGAGCCAGGGATGTGAATTAGAAGACTGTGGGGAAGACTGACAAGTGCTTTTAATTGTGTGATGGGGATTTCAATTTACTGTCACCACATTGTTTTTGTCCTCAATGGATTGTCTTAGTCTTTAACTCATTTTTGCAAAGGAAAACCCTCAAACTCCTGACAGGCTTTTGTGTTTCATATACCAAGTGAGTGATTAGGCATATTTCTTTGCTTGATCTTATTTCTCTCCCACCATTGTTTATTTTCAAATTTGTGACCTTGAGAATTTAAGGAGAGGCTGAGTCCCAGGTACCGGGGAAACCTGGTTGCTGTAGGTATCCCCTGCCAACTGGCTAACAACCAGAGGAAAAGATGCCTGTCCTTTCCTAAACTTGAGTTTCATGAAGACAAGTGAGCTGTCCATTGCCTCAAAAGGGAGCATCTCTCACTGCCACCCTGTTTGCATGGGAATGATCCCACTCGATGGATATCGATGTGATACTGTTGACAACAACGGCAAGAGTCTCTGCTGAAGGAATGACAGGTGAGCGTGTGTGGAAAAGGACACTGCTATTTCAACTCTTTAACCAACAAAGGAAGGTGACATACCCAAGCTGCATCCCAAACATCCTTCTTCACAGGGCACACATTCATCATAGTCTGGGTCTTGGACTTCACCTATACCGTGAGAAGAGTGAAAAACAATTCATTTTGAGTGGAGACATATCAGTTGCTATGAAAGTATGGTGGCGTGTAGCATATTTTCAAGCAAGTCATAGAGCAGTTATGAAACCCAAAATCACCTTTAAGGATCTATGTGTCATTCTTGTTTCCTTCTCTGTTAATTTAAGCAATTAGATTACATTGATTGGCTACAAGTAGAACAGGGTGGGACCATATACCATGCAACTTGTATTGAAGTTAAGCTTGTAGCTTTTATTTATTAAAAAAGTAAGTTCTGGGAATATGGAATTGGGCATATAAATAAATAGGCTCTGTCTCTTCTTATCTGTTCTCCTAAACACTTTTAAAAAAAGTTTTAAATCCTATACTATATTAGTAAACATTAAGAAGAAAAAGGAATGTGTTTTAATTATTCTAGAAATACCTCGTAGCTCTCTTCAGCACCAGATAACGCATAACTCTTATAAAGAGCAGAGAAAGTTTGCAGTATTCTCACATGGAAGAGAACAATAATAATGTGTTGTTTTTAAATCTCCCTCTTCCTATGTAAGATAAGTAGGAAGTGGGCAATAACTATAATATTTGGTTCACAGAACATTTTAATATTTTTCAGGTAGTTTTAGGTCACCAAATCTCTTTGGCTCCTCACAACAAACATCTTGGTGCTATGCTCTCCCTTTTACAAATGAAGAAACCAAGCAAGGCATGGAGAAATCAGACTAATTTTGCTCAGAGTCTCATAACTAGTAATTAAGAAGGGGAAAATTGTTGGCCACAACTAACAGATCCTGATCTAATTTTCTCTCCACTACACCCTACCCACAAACCCTCCACTTAAGATCAATTTCCGTGTGATTAGCTACACTCATTATGTCTTTGGATTATGTCTGGGGAAACCCAGAGAGAAGGTGCATAGGGGAAGAGCGAGGGGCGCTATCACTGTTCCCACTTGATGTATTAGTCATGCAAAATCATCCCAGGCACTGACAGTAAACCAAGAAGACAATTCAAGAGTGTGGGGCATCTAAGGGTACAGTTCCTCCTGCCACCTCCTGGCACAGGGCAGTGGCTCCAGAGCAGCCTTACCTGGTCCACATTTTGACTTCTGGCAGGTGTGGTTGTTGGGCACCACAAAGTAGCCGACCGTGCATCGCGTGCAGACGTGCGCGCTGCGGCAAAGCTCACAGTTATCTGGGCAGGGGAGGCAGGCGTGCCCCTCAGCAGGGTAGAACCCCTGCGGGCAGCTCTCCCAACACAGCCCCTGGTAGAGGAAGCGCTCCTGACCGTGTTTATCTGAACAGATAGAGAGGCAACAAAAAGCGGGAAAATGTATGCAATTAACCATGAAGCTAATATATCATAAGATATTTATTAAAAAATAATACAACCAAGTCTTTTGGCTCCTATAGTACCAGAAGTATACCAATGGATTTAATGAGATGCACAATATCTGTATACTTGTAGCTGAAAAGTTTTCCTTGAGCTCCTTTCAGTGTCCATGGAGGACTCACAGTTTCTTGGGGGACTGAGATCTCATGAGAATAAACAAATACCAATAGACATTTTTTTTTAATGACAGTGCAGTCTTTTAGAATAATTTTGAATTCTGTTAGCAAAATCAACGCTTGTGTTAATTGTCTGAATTTTTGTACTGCTGCCAATTCCTATAATGGCAGCCCACTGAAACACCAGACAAGGCACACCTCTTCGACTCCTTTATGTGCATTCCTGAAAGTTCCTGAACTTCTGTCAGGACTGGACCCTACAAGGAAAGAATCAGCACTACCCCTAGCATGAAACTATGGGAATTTACTCCTAGGTGAAATGGAAAATTCTAATTAGTTACAAACAATTGCAATTAATAAAAATATTATAATCAGTTACAAATACATATGTCAAAAAAAGCAAGATTTATATGGGGGCACCTAGAGGTCTCCTACCCCTACCCTCCTGGAGTTTTTGTTTGTGCTGAGTGTGTTCAGAGGATCCATCTTCTCTGAATCAGGCCCATATGCTCCGTGTTCTGAAGAACAGCTGATCTGTGCTACCCAAAATAACTGGGGCCTACTGTTCACTCATCATGTGATCTGTCACATGAAGGTCCAGAACCACTGACCTTCAAAATGCAAGTCTGCTGCATTTGTGCATAAAGATAGCACTGACTGTGATGTTACCAGTACAGAAACTGAAAGTCAGTATAATGTTAGATTGAATCATATGGAATTGCTAACATTCAACTAGTTACCCATAAACTCGGCACCCTCAAATGGTTTAACCTAATGTTTCTTATTTAATTAAAGCCCTTGTTCAAATACAATTTAAAAAACACACTCTTGGATTATGGGCTCTGAAGCCACCTCTTTCCTGGTGGCGATTTTATGCCAGACATCTATTGGTTCCTGTGGGAACAAAAAAAAAAAACAAAAGAAGGCAGCTTCCATAGAGGTGGTGGAAAACAGTCTGTTCTTTCCATGTTTGAAAGGAGAGTCTTTGAGAAGATATAGTGTGCATTTGGTGTTTCTGCAGCTATAGACCAGTGTTGTGGAGCACAAAACCCTGATCTGGTGGAACCTGGAACGTCAGGAAACCACACAAGAGTTGACCTTACAAGTTATGTTCTTCTCAGGCACATTATGAAAGCCTAGCAAACCCCATTTCCATGACTCATTCAGAACAGATCCTATTTTTCAGAGGGCCAGACTTCTCAGGCCTAGGAAGGAAGATCTAGGTAGGTGATAAGCCTGCCCTCTCTCTACCCAGCAGTTGTACAATCGGTACACTTTGACATGACGTCAACTCAGGACCCAGAGGCTTGGAGGCAGCCTGATATAGAGTGATTTCTAGATACATGTTTGCTGAATGATTGACTGAGTGAGTGAGTGAATAATATTTGGCAATGTTCCTATTTCCCCAACATAGCTAACTGGATCTTAACATAAAAAAATTAACAATCATGGGTTTAGATATTAGAGAAAATGTTCTCCAGTCCCATTTTTTATTGTTTTGATGTGGCTTTACTAATTTAGATAACTTTGGGTTTTATAACTTGGATTTTTAGGACAGAGATTTGAAGGGTCTTGGTATTTAAAATACTCAGACTCTCCATGAGGGGGTTACTTAGATGCCTTGACCATGGCCAGCTTTACCCATAGGCTTGGCCAAGAATATGACAAGATTTGAACATTTTTCTAATAGCCTGAGCAGTATGACAGCTAAGTTTGGTTTGATAATTTGGATACCCTATTGATTTAAATCTCATGCATACATTTTTGGCTACTTGCCAAGAATTTAAATATTATAATTATATGTAGGAGAAGCTTGTTCTATTGTAATAATAGAAGGGCAGATATTTTTGATAGTTGCCAAACCTTTCATGTGACAGTATGAGACAAGGGTTAAAGTTCAGGAACTCCAAAAGAGGTTTAGATTGGCTTTCATTTATACTGAAGTAATTAACTCTTTCCAGTTAATTCCACTTAATTACTGGAATTAATTAATTCCAGTTAATCTCTTGGCAGCTGATTTTGTTAGAAGAGAAGGTGAGCCAGTATGAAGACATTGGATGCCTCCAGGAGGAAAGGAAGGTTGAGGGTGGAGGGCATGAGGGGAGAGGGTTGCTGGAAAGAAGGAAAGAAAGAAAGGCTGTGGGACTCTGACAATAAATTCTGCTTCCTGTAGTTATTGGCTCAATTTGGTAGAGAATACATGGGGAAGACAATTTAGAGTGAATCTTCACCAACAGCTGGAGACCTGCAAGTCTAAAAGCTTTCAGACTTACATTTTTACAAAATTTTACAATTAAGGGGCAACATTCCTACAAAATAATGGGAGAGACTTAGGCGTGTAGATGGGACTTCCAAGCCAGAGGATTTTCAGTGTTTTATGAAAGCCTGTAGATACAGAACTGCATCAGCTCAATCATCCACCTTCTCTAGCAGTATTAGGGGCTTTTGCTCTTAATAGCAGAGAACCCTGCTAATCAGAGCTTGCTCAACAGTACCCTCTGTAGGAAGCCTCCTCTGCTCACTGCAGCTGAAGAGTGTTTTCTTCTCTGACCTGTGGTCAGATTCCTACCATTCATTCGATTTTTAGTATTTTCTTGTTTTATAATACATGAGGACAAACCCCTCTTTTAGACTGTAAACTCTTTGAAGGCAAGTATCATTGATTGTAATTTCCATGACAACTTGTATAGTAACTTATAATGGGAGGGGCACGATAAAGTTTTGTTAACATAATGGATTAAGCAAACTTCCAAACAGAAAAAAAATCAAAGCATTTTATGTGGCGATTGTTTCAAGCAGTGATAGGATACTTAGAACATTGTAGACAGTTGTTTAGCATTTGAGCTACTCCTTAAATTTGTACTATGCATGAAGAGTCAGTGTGTTTTAAATCTGAAAGGGATTTTTGATGCCATCATGTCTGTGCTTCCCTGTTTTGCAAACAAGGGGAAACTTGAGGTGAAGTGAGGAGCTAGAACCCAGGTTTTCTCACTGCTGCTACTGATGTTCTTTCTACTGAACCATTCATTCATTCAGTTATATTGTGTGCTGTCCATATGCTAGACACTGTGCTAGTGCTCAAAATACAACAGAAAACAGGTAAACATTCACTGCTCTTACAGGGCATAGTCTTCTGGACAAGGTAGGTATCAAGTGTGAGGAGGTCTGTAAAGTGGGAAGTACAGGGCTCCAAGCATCCTCATATGAAGAGGGCTTAAACTAGGCAAGGAGAGCAGGGCAACCCTTACTGAGGAAATGGCATTGGAACTGAGACCTAAAGGATGACTAGAAAGAGGTCAGGCAGACAATGAGTGGGAAATATATTAAGTGAAGTCTTTGAACATCTGGAGAAACTCAAACGCCCATAGGAATAAGGAAGTATAAATAATAACAGTAGAAATATTAAGCTAATTTATTTTATTGAGTGCTTCCTATATACCCAGCCCTGCTCTTTTTTTTTTCAAAGATTTTATTTATTTTTAGAGAGAGGGGAAGGGAAGAAGAAGGAGAGGGAGAGAAACATCATGTGTGGTTGCCTCTCACGTGCCCCCTATTGGACCTGGCCCACAACGCAGGCATGCGCCCTGACTGGGAATTGAATTGTCAACCCTTTGGTTGGCAGGCCAGCACTCAATCCACTGAGCCACACCAGCCAGGGCCCAGCCCTGTTCTAAGTGCTTTATTAGTCTATCTCATTTAGTCTTATTTCATTTTTATAATAATCCTAAAAAGCAGCAACCATTAACACCATCTTATAAATGAGGAAAGAAACAGAATGAGCAGGCTGGAGATAAAATTTAACATATATATACTTTGTGTACATAAGAAATACAAAGAAGTAATTTTAATTTATACAAAGAAGTATGTTATTTCCCATTTTTCTACAAAAGCATGATACTCCCAATTTGTTCATTTTTCTCGATTTTATTACAAGCAGGAAGGAAGATAAATAATTCTCTTCCACCAGAAACGCCATGCAAGTATGGTGATGGGGACAACTGACAGCCTCGCAATCAGTGAGAAAGCCCAGAGTGGTGGGATTGTGGAGAGATTGTCTCCAGTCAACCATTTGGGGAACGTGGACCCAGTGTTGCCAGATGCTTCAAGTTTTTAAGAGAAACAAAAAACCCAGGTTTTTCTTTGAAATTTCCCAATTTTAAAATTTGGCCTATATTTTAAATGTTTGATGTAGGTCAAATAAAATATGAATCTGTCCCACATGAGGACAAAGTAGGGGAGAGGCCTATGAGGAGAGTCTGGACAGGAATCAGTGGTCAAACAGCAGAGGATATTTGAGGTTGTAGGTTATAATCCAATGACAGCATAAATTTGAGTTGTTTAAACCAGGAAGAGAAGGTCATATTTGTGTTTTGAAGTGGTTACTTTGTTCTCACAGGGCGCTGACAACTTCTAAATGGCATAGCCCTTGGCTGAGGAGACCTAGACCTGACCTCTATTACAATATTTCTCTGAAAGGCTGAATGTGTCTGCCCTAATTTCCTAAGCTTTTCACTTTTACCTCAACAGACCCTAGCTTTACTGTCTGTCTCATGTCTGACATCATGTTCAGATGCCCTTTCTTTCTTCTCCTCTGGAAAGACATCGCTTAGCTTCTCTCTCATCTCCTCAGGGGCAGCGAGTCTACAATAATGTAAACTTGTGTCCTGACAACAAGCAGAAACTTGGTTGATCACATTCTCTAATGAACAGCTGTCTAATCTCAACCCCTTTTCCCCAGAGATGAAGCTTCTGAGTCAAACCAAATAATGTCCCAAACCAAATGATGAAGCAGCAAAGAACAAGTGACCAACCAGACGCCCTCACCTACTCCACAGGAGGTGCAGTTGAAGGGCCCATTTCCTTGGCATTCTTGGCAGGTGTAGTGGCATAGATGGCATTGGTTCTTAAATTCATGTGTGCCTGAGGGACAGTCCAAAACGCAGCGGCCATCATCAAAAATCCTAGAGGAAAAGCAGACTTTTAGAGTTTGTAAGGGTGACTTTCTGGAATAGTCTTAAGTTTTAGAACATGTAGTGTTTGCGTTTTGCTGCACAAGCTTGGTTTCATTGTTCTAGAAACAACAAGGATGCCTGGGACTGACCATTTTAGACCATGTAGACTATTAGTCACATACATATCCTTGGCCCAAGGTTTGGAGCCAACAGCAGGCATGCCAGAAACGGGCTGGGGATGCAATCCTGATTCTGGTTGCAAATATGCTAATCAGTGCCCGCCAGGATTAAACCCATATTGTAGGCCCCAGCCAAACCCAGCCCATAGTCAGATAATGGTCTTTGAACTTTCAAGACACTAGTTGGAAATTCGAATCCAAGGGCCTTGGAGAAAATATTCTTCCTTTAGGTATGAACATGCTCACACTTTGCAAGGGAAATGTCAACTCTCAGGTCTCTCAGAGGGTAGAATGAAGAACTATCGTACAGCTTAGGTGCTCCTTATAAGCTTGGCCTATGCATATGGCAAGTAATCAATGAAGTCTGATTTTGTGTGTCATTTTTGCAAGCACTTCCTGAAGTATAGGATACCACATCTTTATTTTATGACCATGTTTTCAGTCACTTGTGAGGACAGCACAGATAGCAGGTAAGCTTCTAAAACCCTTGGTTTCATACACATACAATATGTATCATAGTGTTATGGCTAATATTTTCATTTTTCACTTCTTTTTTTCCCTTGTAAAGTAATCCTAAGAGCAAATGCGATTAAGTAAACTATATCCAAGAATTTTGCCCAGAAAAACTGACAATTGTCCAAGTGCAAGAGTCAGGTGATATGAATAGATGAGGTGAGCTGAGGGGCTCAACTCCCAGAGCTTCTACTTCAGTAGCTCCATGGTGGGGAGAGCTGTGAATGTGTATTTTGACAAGTTTCTGGGTGATGCTTATGCTGCTGGCCTAGAGAACACACTTGGAGAACTGCAGCTCCACCTCCTGCTCACTCATAGTCTGAATGGATTTCTATGTAGTTTGCTAAATGATCCCTATGTAATACAGGTGGTACCAAATTGATGTCTTGTAGAGTGTCTTTAGAGTAGTAATTGTTGTATCAGTTGGATGATTAACTGAGTACATAGTACATACATGCTACTGAGGTCATAATGCTGGCATCTAAGCCTCTCTCCCACCTCTCTCCACTCACACTGTACATCACATGGAAGGCCAGGCGTAGGCCTCATGCCACTTGTTCCTGGGGTGGTCCTGGCACTGTTTGCATAGGTAGAGCCAGCCCTAAAATAGGGATAGATATTTCAATTCCAGGCTTGGAGGAAATTGGAGTGGAGTAAGGCTGGCCGAAGAGCATGTTACTGGCAGCCTTCCATCTTGTTCCTGCTCTCTGAAGTTCTGTGTCACTTGCATCTATTTGGACACAGGACAGGATTAAAGCCAACAGCATAAAACAGAAAACTACCTCATTCTCGTCTTCCCCAGGTTCTGGTCACCATATCCAGCACCACTGGGGCGAGCAATCCTTTCGGCCCACTGCAGGGCGTGGAGACTAGCCCTAAACAGACAGGCGCACACATCTGGTTGTCCTTGTCAAAACAGATCCCCTGCCCCATGGCATATGCTGAGAGGACTGTGTTCCCAGCCCAGGCTTTTAGCTGATGGCACTAATGCCTTCCTGGAATATCCTGGGCCCACCCTGCCTCTGCTTTCTGAGCTAGAGGAATTTTCAAGGGATAATTTGGATGCGGCTAGTTAAAAAATCAAAACGAAAAAGCCTCCCTTTAAGAAAAACTGAGCAAGCGCTTTCTGAGGTTTTTAAACAAGGAAGCTATTCGACGCTCTGCCGGAAAAAAAAAAAGAATGGAACATGTTTATTTGTGAAGGTTCATTTTCTTGCTAAAAGAAAAGGGGATGGAGAGCACATCATCGTTTTGTCCTTTATACAAAGATATGACAGATTAGTTGAGGGAGAAATTATTTCTCTTGAGAGGGGCAACTGATACCCTCAACGAAGGGAACCATTTAAAATCCAGAAACTGGGGTGGGGTGAAACATGGTGTCATATTTCTTATGCTGGTACTGGGCTGCCTTTCTTACTTGAGTGCTTAATTTTAAGAAAATACTAAGCACTTAATTGTGCTTTAGATCACGTCTACCTCTACCTTAAGGAAAGCACAGGGGACACACCCAGTTTTTATAAGAACAAAAATTCTTTGTAAAGATTGAAAGGCAGAGAAAACAGCCATGCTTAAGTGCAGGCACTGAATTACATCCTCCCCCGTACCACCCCCCACCCCCGCAACACACCCTCAGGAAAGCTTACTAATGAACTTAAAGAAAAGTACCACTTCCAGTGGCACAGATTTGAACTCATACCAACAAATCTTTCCTAGTGGAGGAGAATAGATACCTTGCCCTGGGCTCCATGGGGCTCAAGCCACCTCTGAGATCAGCAGTCGTCCCATCTGGGCATTTCTCAGACACTCAGGCAAGCTAATCTCTACAGGGAAGCACTTCTCTCCCAAGCCACACATGCTCTTGGCCTTCCTCTAAGCAGTGAACAGTTCTTGGTCCATCAGGGCTCATGGAAAGGAAGAAGGCGGCAAAACCAAATGCCAAAAAGCTGGGCGGAGGTGATGTTCTCAACATTGGCACTGAATTCTCCAGAAGCCCCAGGGGTGTGTGTGTGTGTGTGTGTGTGTGTGTGTGTGTGTGTGTGAGAGAGAGAGAGAGAGAGAGAGAGAGAGAGAGAAAGAGAGAGAGAGAGAGAGATGTGAACTGGAGTGGAAGAGATGCCAGGGCAGAGTTAGCTGGTCCTCTGAGCTGGTTGTTAGTTTGGCCTAACTAAAGCCATCATGAGGGCACTTAAAGTAACTTATTGGTGCTTTAATGTTTTAACAGAATGAAATCTTGCAAAAAGCCTTTTTTTCTGAATTGTTTGAAACACATCGAATAAAACTTTTAAGAGGCGGTAAGAACAGAGGTAACTTTTAAATGCTTTTAATTAGTTGATCGACTCTAACTACGTCAGGGCTACATTGGGAGATTAGCTTGGGCAAAGAGGACCGTGGCCTTCCAGAGCTCTATGGGTTATATAGCAGAGACAAACTTCCTCCAAGTTTTCAATGATCTTGAAGAATCTAAATCCAAGAGTTGATGAAAATGTAAAGGGAAAACTAGAAGTTGAAGAGAGGGCTCTTAAACTTTTGATTTCCAGTAAAACAACTTCAGAGTTAAATTATTTTTAAGTTTTATTATGGAAAAATTTAAACACATATAAAATAAGCATCACAGTATCCCCATTTATTCTTCACTCAGCTGCAACAGTTATCGTCAACACATGGCCGTTCTTCATTTCAGTTCCCACTGATTCACTTCCTTCTCATACGGTTTTGAAACTACCTCTAAGTTAGACTCCTTTAGGGATGAATTTTATTCTGCCACAACTGGAGATATCCAAAAGCTTAAGGATAAGAAGAAACTCGAGGAGACCAACTATCCTGGTTATTCTGTTTCCCCTTCCTGCTGCCCGGATCCGTTTACAAGCGTTGTGTTGGAGATGTGCTCACTAGGCACTGCATCGCCAAGCTCACTTCTCACTTGCAAGTGGTGTTTCTCATTGGCCTCTGCTTAGTTTAAGACCAGGAGAAACACCAGCAGGATCTGTAGGTGGGAGGAGAGACTGGAGTATTTATTCCAGCCAGCGCTGCAACTCTGCTTCCTCCTTCCATGGTTCTGGAGTGGCTGTGTTCTCTTCAGCTCCAGTTTCTACAAGGAGGGACCCCTCAAAACCCAGAACTTATTTATGAAAAAATTGTGTATTTATTCTTACATGTTTAAATTTCAGTCACTTTCTAAGTACTCTCCATTTGATGCAATACACCTGTTGAGACATTTTTTCCACTGCTCAAAACAGGTTTGAACTCATCGATTTTGATCCCTTTTAGTGCTCCTGCCTTTTTTTGTTTTGCATCTTCCACATGCAAAACATTTTCCTCTGAAGACTTTTTTCATCCAGGAAAACAAAAAAAAAGTTGCTCCACAGGAGACTGGGTAAATAGGGAGGGTGCGGCATAGAGGTCATGTCATTTTTGGTCAAAAAATGCTGAACACTCAGCAAGGCATGGGCAGGTGTGCTTGAAAATAACCCATCATGAGATGGGCAAATGGGTTCAAAGAGTCTTCAAAAAAATTTCACTGAAGCCAACTGAACACAGCCTCTCACCACGACGCCAGCTGGCACGCCGATACAGATGGGTTCTTAGAACACCCACCTAGTGGGGAAAGCCTATAATACAAAGGCCTGCCCTCCAGAAGATAATTCCAGTTTCTTTTGGGTTCACCCTTGTATAGGCAGCTCCTCTTTCATGGCTGCATCTTTCGCTTCAGGCCTAGGGGGTTAAAGCTGCCCCACCATTGCTTGTCTCTGAGTGGGTTACCCTCCCTTGACTTTGACTTTCTGAGTTACGTGAAAGGATTCATGGGCCTTGAACCTAACTCAGAGCTGGACAGAAACCAAGTGCTCAAGAATGTCTTGAGACCTGGCTGGGCAGCTAAGTTGTTTAGAGCATCGCCCCCATATGCCACGGTAATAGGTTGGATTCCAGTCAGTGCACATGGAAGAATTAACTGATGAATGCACAAATAGATAGAACAACAAACTGATGTCTCTCCCCACCCCCCACTCTCTCTTAAAAATCAATTGATCAATAAAAAGACTGTTTTGAATGGACCTGATTCCACTTAAGGAAATATTTTGGCAAATACTTTGGTGTACTTTTCAAGAACAAATAAGTTGACATCATCTTTTAAAGTGGTTTCTTTCTTCTCATCTTCTCAACCCCATTCCAGGAAAATGCAGGTAAACAAAGAAGTCAGGTAGTTCATTGCCATGATATAATGCCCGTTCTTGGACATATTTGCAAGTAACTGACATCAAGGAAGAGAAATGGGGAAAAGAAACGAGTAAGCTCAGAGAGATGAAAAGAAAATTTTTCCTGTGGAACAAGATTTCCTTAGGAGTACATCCTGGTTCAAGATTCATATACATGCATTTCCTTCCTCAAAAGCTAAATCATGGGCTGCTGAAACAAGTTAAACTACCCAAATGGCCCAGGAGGTGTACCTCTGATCTTGTACCAGTGGGCTTAGATATTTTTTTAATGGCCATTCATAGTAGTAGAAGTTTTTCTCACTTCTGGTGAGCCCGAGGCAGTCATGACTTCTGGAGTGTATATAGGATGAAGGTTGGTGCTTTATTAAACAACTGCTAAATGTCCCCTTTGTTCAAAGATGTCCAAACATGCAATGGAATTTGATTATTGATATGGTAAGGAGTTAGAGGAGAAATAGGACCTTTTCCGAAAACTGTCTATATAATCGTATTCCCTGAAGCCGCTTTAAAGCAAATTCAATATTTAGAGGCATAGATACCTCAAAGAGACACTTGGAAAATGTTATCATCGTTACCATTGAGGATACTTAAGACTGTTCTTGTGCCTCCCTCGCTCCTTCCCTCCCTCCCGCCCTCCCTTCTCATTTTGAGTGAACTATCTGGAGAACCAAGCCCCTGATATTTATTACGTACTTCATAAAGTTCAATAAAACACACATATATTGAACTATTACTATATGTTGATCACTGTGGGGGAATAAAGAGACAAATACACGACAGTTCCTGGTCAGGATATTAAAGTTCTGAGGGAGAATTAGAGGCAAGGACCACGTAGGGCAGAGGGAAAGCCTGTCCCAGGGATTCACCTGCCACTGCAGCAGGCTTGGTCTGGGGAGAGACTCCGCTTCCTACACAATTAAGCAGAACAGTGGCAGGCTCTGCACACAGCCAGTGAGTCAACAAATGTTAAGTGCTAGAACCAGAGGAGTGTTGACTAAAAACACAACAAGCTCACAACTCTCTTCATTAGAAATTTTCAATGAATTAGAAATTAGATAGATGCTCACCCCATTCAGATACTTGCTATTTCCTCATTCATTCACCTGTCAACAACCTGCCGTTTTCCTAGCACTGTGATAGATAATAGAGATACAAAGATGAGTGTTTCAAGGAGCATATAATCTAAAGAAGGGATAGATCTGTAAATGAATGTCTTAAAATGTCACAGTTGCTCTTATGGAAGTTTATACAGAGCACAGGGGAACATAAAAGAGGAAGAAGTTAATTCTACTGGGAAGAGGTCAAAAAATGCCTTCATAGAACAGTTTATCCATGACCTGATTCTAGAAATCTGAGTCGATATTTGCTCAGCAGATGGGGATGATAGTTGAGGGGTGCAGGAAGGGATGAGGCACTAGGCATCAAAGCTACCACCACCTTCATCGATGAGAAAGCCCCTCTAGTGTCCAGGGTACTGACTCCTGCAGTGGGTACTGGGCTTCCTGGGGAGAAGATGCTCTGGACCACGGAGGTTACTGTGTCACGGGAAAGGGTTTGATTCTTTCTCCTGCAGTTCCGCAGTGTGCCTGCAAGCAGGTAAGCACCTTCTCTCTCCATCCTACAACCGTGGGCTAGCAGCTGTAGGAGATCCTGAGAGACCACTCACCTTGTGACAGGGCAGCCAGTGCAGTGTTCCTGGGTCGGCCCCCGGCACTTGGCACATGAAGCATCACACATCTGGCAGCGGCCATATTCGTCAGCGTATTCTCCTGGGGAACAAAACCTAGTTGTTTACCTCATTTCTACGTGGCAGTGGGCTGTCAGTCTGAGAGCAACCAGACCTGTCTGTGGTTGCCTAAAAGCAAAGGAGACAATACAGAGAGAAGGACCCTGAATGGCTTCAGTTGCCAATCCTACATCCTGACCTTAGAATAACAACTGTTCCTCTCCCAAGGGCCCTGGAAGTTGGAACCTCAGAAAATCATGAGGCAATGACATTCTTTTGGATCTAGTCAAAATGTGTTACAGAATTTATAAGTAGAGAGAAGCCAAGGGGGCTTCCTACAGGACCCCTTCGCTGAACTCCTTCTGACTTTCCCACTTCAGGCTGAAGGCTTATGGCCCACAGAGACCCCAGTCATAGCCTTGGTTCAAGTTAAGCAACAAGCTGGACCCACCTAGATCTTGTCCTATCATTCTGGGGAGGATTGTGATTACTTGTTAAGAAGGGGAGTTGAAGCTTGGCTGACATTTGACAGATGTCAGCGGCACCTCACCCTGAAAGAGTAACAGTGAAGAGATAGCCAGAGAATTCTTCATTTAATTGGAAAGCTTATCTTTCCCAAAGAAAAATATACACGAGGCAAGTCCACAGAAGCAAGTCCAGCCCCACCAACTTCTTGTAGGTATTTAAGAAATTACTTTCACGGCAAGGGTGGTAGAGAGAGGCAAACCTCATCAAAAGTGATAATCCAGTGATGGGTCTTTACTCATTGAATTCAACCCTCTACTCACACTATACTCATCCTTTCCTCCCATCATCTTAAAAGAAGTTGACTTAAAGAAACTTAAGTTCTTTCAGTCTGATCCAGAGGCACTTTGTGTGGTTTCAAAACTGATCATGCTGAGGAACTATAGATTCAGATTTCACCTGAATCACAGGCTTCACTTGCTTCCCACCCTAGCTTTCACAGCCCTCCACGCATGCCTGAACATTGTCAATCTAAGATCCAGCCAGAGTGGTCAGGTGGCAGGACTCGCTTATGGCTTAATCAAGTAGCGTTACTAAAACTCTAAGATTCTCTGCCTGGTTTATTGTAGCTGTGTGGGAAAAAACCCTGGGAATACAGACTTGACTGGTGAGGAATGGATGGAAGTCCTCTCCTTTACCTTTCCCCATAACTTTCTGAATGAGTACAGTTGGGTAAGGTAAACCTTGTATATACAAATTGTTCACTTACTATCACTAAACCACAAAAAATGAGTGAGCCTTAGAGGGGGTAACCAGTGGGGACAACACATGGAAATGTGCAAGTTGTTCACTGCACTAGGCGCCTGCCCAAACTGTCACGTGGAGTTGGAAACCCAGCCCGTGTTGATGTCACCATGCCCTGGCAACTGGTGGTCATTGCCTCTTTCTCTGTAGGGGGTGCTTTTTACTAATTCACACAAAGATGTTAGATTGGACCATTTGCATTCTTGGTAATCAGTAGTTCCAAGGCAGAAAAAAAGCTGGGACTTCTGTTTAGTAGGAGTGTTGATTTCAAGTTGGGAATCTCACTCAGTATAGGCATCATATTTATGCAGCCTTCTCTATTTTTTCAGGCTCCCATATTCCACCTCTTAATTATTACCCTTGTGTAATCTTTTTGCTTGTGTCAGG
This sequence comes from Pteronotus mesoamericanus, assembly GCF_021234165.1. NCBI lineage: Eukaryota > Metazoa > Chordata > Mammalia > Chiroptera > Mormoopidae > Pteronotus > Pteronotus mesoamericanus. The sequence goes on from NW_026555245.1 coordinate 10,644,547, forward strand.
AGGCACATCCAATTGAGCAGGGTGGTTATCAGTTCAGGCACCAGCAAGATGAAGAGCAGAGGATCTGGGGCAGACCGGGTAGGAACAAGTAGAGCTTGCCTACATCACTTATGCTAATAATTTGTGTAGGATGATAGCTACATATCTTTCAAAATATATGTCCTGAGTGGAACAGGTAGGGAGGAGTGTCACAGAGGCTTCTAAACACAAAGAAAATGTTTTCAAGAGACATGCTGGATCATAGCTTGTTCATTCATTCATTCATTCTATGGATATTTGGATATTTTTTGAACACTTATATGTCAGGTACTAGGTGAGATTTAGAGATATACAAATTAAAAAAGCCCTGCCCTTGGGTTCTCAAAGACTTTTGAGAATGATTTGTAAGGGGATATTTGCAATCCAAATGCTAGCCAGGAGCCTTCAACTTCCTTGGACAGTCTAGATTAAAGTCTAAAACAGAAGAGCAAGGGCATACACTGAACTCTGCTAGACGTATAGGCAAAGACCATTATTTTGCCTTGTCATTGGTGCCCATAAAAACTGACACCGTGGTTTGGTTCTCCTAACTCTTGCCACCCATCCACCCTAATCTCCATGGTGTATTAGATTTAATGCTAGGGTGGGTTTTTAAACTAAATACACTTTGTTCTGCTAAATTGAATGCTACTTAGATGGTTCTGAGTGTTATGCCATATCTACACCCAAACTCTCCCTTGTAGTTACAGATGACTCATGGTTAAATCAGACAAAGATTATTCAGATGTTACTGTGGAAATTTTCAATTCTTGTGTCTTTTGTTTGCTTTTTTCTTGGCTTCCATAAGCCAGTAGGTGGCACTGATATCCTGGCCTCGTACTTCCTTGATCTGCTAAACTATATCATTGCCTCTGTTGACACTCAAAAAGAAACCATCACCTTAGATGTAATCATCACGTATAATTTCCCCATCTCTGAGATTTTAAATACCCCCTTCAAACACAATCTTCTTATGCTCCACTATGGTGAGTTCACCCCAGTTGATCATCCTTTCATTCATCTTTCTAGTTCCCTCTTGCATTTCTCACTGGAGCTAAGTTGAATCACTCTAAGACCCAAGTTCCACCCATTCCTTCTCAGAAGGTGACCACACTACCTAATTTACTGATAAGATACTGAATTTCCCCAGCATCATTTTTCTCAATGTCAATATTTCTTTCTATCTTCTCTTTCACTGTCCTCTTGTCTCCCATCTCAGAGGAAGGTACATCTCTCTTCCTGGCAGTTGTCAACTCTCCATCTAATGCTCTTAATCTTCCCTCAGGCTATGTCTCCACCAGTATCTCTATCTTCAATCTTTTCTCCACATCTCTCATTATCCTCTGATCTACAAATGTTCTCCACAACCTAAAACCTCGCTAAACACTTTTCTTCTTTGATAAGTGACCCTTCAAACATGTTTTTCCCTCCTACCATTTGAAAACAAAATGGAGAAAACCTCATAACCTTGAAGATTATGTAAGCAAGTCAGCGCAGGACGCTTAACCGCACCTCTTTCCAGTCTGCACGCCTCTTAACTTTAGAGAAAACTCTGGCTTTAGAACAGATGAGAATAGAGGGACCTGCCTTAATTTTCATAGTTATGTGGATGTCCAATTAGTTATATAAACAACTGCCCCAGCCCTTGCAGGCACAAGTTTCCTACTACACATTTGAAACCAAAAAAGCCAGATTCCAAGGACATAGTGAAGTTGCTTTTTTTTTGGTTGTTGGAGCTGCAAATTCTTCTCATCTGTCTTTGTTGCACAATGAAGCTGAATGTTTATGACAGGAGTGATATACAAAATTTTTAGAGAGAAATCATTTTTAGCACAGACGTCTGGGGCCAATATTTTGTTCTCCATCTCATCCTACAAGCTCTTCCTTCTGGTGTCTTCATCCATTATTATTATGTCCGAATTGTCTTTCTTCTGTGATCAAAAATTTTTCATTCCCTTTTTAGTTCCTTTTTCATCTCATCCTATAATAGTTTAAAGGACATTGAAGAAGTGTCCCATGGGGAACAATGATGTCTCAAAAGTTGAAGACACAGTTTAAAAATTAATACTTGTAAATTTAAAAATTTACAAGTAAGTGGTGTGCTCTGGTTGTTCCACCTCTTGAGAACATTACAGCATGTGTTTGTGTTAACAAGTCTAAGTTACACATAAACTTTGTGCAATCATCCAGAATAGGTAAACATTTATTATAGCATGCACAGCTACTAAAAATGGTTGAGAATAATATAATAAAGGGCTTACCTAGCCAGAAGAGCTTCATTTCTCTTCAGAAATGCTATGCCTTCTTTTGTGCTTCAAAATATTTCTCTATTGATTAGAGCCAAATTTGTTGTAGAGTTTAAGCACATAAATATATAAACTGAATACATTAATAAACACACAGGCAGATAGATTATCATGTGAGTCTGGAACAATTGTTTTAGCAAGAGTGATTGGTAAGAGAAGATGGGAGGAACATTTGAAAAGAAATCAGCCATTTGGTTTTGGAGCTGGTTGTTTCAGTGAGCAACATTGGGATAGACCTCGTAGACCCCTTCTTACGCACTGTCGCTCAGATGCCAGGAACCAGAGTGGGACTTTCCTGAATGAGTACGAGCACAAATGCTAATCGAATGATACAATATTTTTGCAAGGATACCAATACCTAGTTTCCAACCTAAGATACCACTGTGTAAAGATAGTTTGCATGAAAAGAAATCTATATATTTATTACTTTCTACCAGCTACAATAAATACTCAGTTACACTTTCAACTAGTTATATACGAATGAAATAATTTAGTTTTTAAAGCATCATTGAACGTGAAGTTTTATAGGAAGGGCCAAACTATGAGGCCATCTACTTCATATGGCCAATATCTTCACTTAAAAGTCTACACCAGTGACTTTCAATCATTTTAATCTCATGGCACACATAAACTGATTACTAAAATTCTGCAGCATACAAAAATATTTTTTTGCTGATCTGACAAAAATAAGTATAATTTTGATTTATTCACAGTGGACAGCTATTGTTGTGTTGGCTGTTGTCATTTTTTTATTTGACAGTCTAAGGGAAAAGAGGTCAGAGCCCCGTAGTCACGTATTGCATGCACACTGGTTGAAAATCACTGGTCTATACAATTATCCAGCCTTAAAAGGAAGGACATCCTGACACAGGCTACAACATGGATGAATCTGGAAGACATTATGCAAAGTGAAAGAAACTGGTTACAGAAAGACAATACTGCATTATTACATTTATATAAGGCACCTAGAATAGTCAAATTCAGTGGGACAGAATGTAAAATGGTGGTTGCCAGGCTGGAGGGGAGGGGAAAATGGGGAGATATTGCTTAATGCATATAAAATTTCAGCTGGGGAAGATGAAGACGTTCTGGAAATGGATGGTGGCAATAGTTCCGCTGCAATGTGAATATAATTAGTGCCATGGAACCGTAAGGTTAAAATGTTAAATTTATGTTACTGTTATTTTAGCACAATTTTAAAAGGCCTATATGATGAGCTTCTTTCTTTCTCCCCAAACTTAATATTAACTAAAAAACTCAGGCCTGTCTGCCCTCTGGGATGGGTCCAAAGAGCACCAACCATCTTGGGGACCAGTCCATTGAACTGAGGCTTAGGAGATCTGTGAGAATAGTACTAAGTGGATAAATGGATAAAGCTTGTGCTAATGGAGACAACTGACAGATGGAACACTGTGCTTTTTCTTTTTAAAGGCAGAATGAATATCCAGCAGCTAGAGGGAGAGTTCTGCTTCTACATACTGGAGATGTCTGGGGGACACCGCTTTTCTATCTCATCCCCTGAACAACTTCTCCTTTTCCTCCTCCACAGGATTTTCTGATTGCCCAGACTTATGTCTCTTAGTCTCATTGCTTTTTCATTCTTGGGGGGTGGGTGGTGGTGGTGGTGGAGTTTACCTGTGTGGTTTGTGCAGATGCCCTAAAATGTTACTCTGGCCCTTGCACTCCCCATGGGTTGGCGCTCCATCAAAAAAGGATGGATTGAAGAAACTGTGGGTCCAACACACTTGTAAATTTTTAGCTTACTTTAGTCTGTACATTGCCCAAAGATCAGGGGATTAAGAGTTGATGCTTTTCATTTCCATTGTTATTGTGGGCCCTGACCTCAATTAGGATGAAAAAAAAATGTATCTGAAGTGAAGTGTAGGCCAACACACCTGAATATGGTGGTGATATAGCAGTCACACAATGAATAGCACTCCCATTCATTGACCCTACCATGTTACAAATGCTATTCTACGTAATGTTTAACTTAAACAACAGTCCCTTTTATACATGAGAAACAGGCTCAGAGAGATGAAAAATCTTGCATCAATTCATTCAGGCAGGGAAGTGATAGAGTTGCGCTATGACCTACGTATGTCTGAGTCCATGTTCTTTCTGCCCTATTTCCCTGGTACAAATTCATTTCCCCTTTGGTGTTCCAAGTAGCTTTGCTATATATGAAAATACAGAACTGAGCACATGCCTTTTCTGAACCACTCGGTGGGGCAAGGGTATCAAAAGGGAATTCATTGTGAAGACAAACGAACTTTGAACAGGCTTTCTGCACAAAGAAGATTTACTCAGTGATTGAATATACGCTCCAAATTTATATTTTCTCTGATAAAATGGCCAGCATTGATTAAAATGCAATTATATTTATCCAGTTGAGATTTTTACAAGCTGTTTGTTCTGTCCACTCGCTTAAAAGCACCTAAGAGGAACCCAACAATATTTTTTTAATGAATAAAATAATTGGTCGGAGCTCTGCACAAGGATTTTCTGTTTGTGTTGTCTGAAAACAAAATAAACTGGCTCTTCAGAAATAACATAACCAGAATTATAGTAACCTCTTTCCGGTCCCCCAATTTACATGAAAATCTAGTATAGATGGGTTGGTTCCTGCAAATCTCGTCCTCCTTTAAAAGAATTTTGCATAGCCTCAATGTTAGTCATTCTAAGTCCCAGCTTGAGGATGCTAAAATTAAAAAGGCACTGAACAGTTGGTTGCAAGATCAGATAGATACAAGGGGAAGGGGGAACACAAGGCATGAGTGTGATTGTTATCTGCAATTAAACAAAGTTAATTTACAAGGCCTATCATTGAGTCTGCGGAGGAAGAAACCACGAACACTTTCCTGTTCGCAGGGTGTGGTAGGTAGAAATGCATTTATTGCCTGTCTGAGGTATGTAAGATATCTTGCCGGCCTCCTTAGTAGGCTGTCTGTGCAATTGCTGTAAGTGAGCCTAGCATTCCTACAGGGTCTCTAGTGCACGCAGTCCCTCTACTCCTCAGGAATAGGATTTTATCCCCCAATGTTCCCACTATTTGTGGCTGCAGAGGGACTGCGCTCATGGGGGAAATTGTCTAGTAGCTGATGCATCCACAGTGAGGGGATATGTGGGACTCAGTACGTGCTGACCGAAGGAAGTGAACAGGATCTGAGAGAATAACTTGCTTACCTTTTGGAAAACATCACTGATAACCTGAGGCAGGTTACGCTGAGAGGCTCTTACTGAGAAAGTGAATGACTTGAAAGGACAGTTTGTTGACTGAGTTTCTCTGTAAATCTATGAGCGAGCACAGCACAATCAAGTGCTGAAAGCTATACCATTTCCTTTCACTTTGGAGGTGATGAAGATGGCAGGTGAAACTATCGGGATTGCAGCCCACTGAACCACGATCCTGGCTTTTTTTTTTTTTAGCTAAACAAGAGTCCTTGAATGTGGATGGATTACAGCCCAAAGTTCTTCCTAAGTAGCTTGAAATGATCAAAATATTCCCTGTGGTGGTGTAAGTCCTGAAACACAGGCACAAGTTCGAGTCTTATTATCTTTCGTTTCTGTGGTGACCAAAAGAGCCGCCCCAAATGCTTTTATAACTTGCTTTTAAACCCTTCAAAGTACCAGGGCACTCACTTCCCTTGCCACAGTGCCCCATGAGAGGGAACATCTTGCAACTACCCTCCTTCTCTTCCTCTGGATCTATACACCAAACGTGCTGACTTTATCTTTCCTCTCCCGCATTCCCTTCCTCTTTCCTCAAGCCCTGTCTACTGGCACTAAAACATTGCAGCCTAATCACTTAAGCAACCAAGCAGAACGGAAACAGAATCATAGACATGGAGATCATTTGGAGGGTTATCAGTTGGGAGAAGAAGGGGGAGAATGGAGGAAAAGGTGCAGGGATTAAGAAGTACAAATTGGTAGGTACAGAATAGACAGGGGGATGTTAAGAACAGTATAGGAAATGGAGTAGCCAAAGAACTTATATGCATGACCTACAGACATGAACTAAGGGGAGGGGGATTGCCAGGGAGAATGGGGGCTCCCGGGTGGAGGGCAGCAAAACAAGAAAAATTGGGACAACTGTAATAACATAATCAATAAAATATATTTGAAAAAGAGAGAAAAGAATGCTCCTGGAAAGAGAAAGGAGTTGCATTCCGAGGCTGTGGCTTCATCTGTGCTGTAGCTGGTAATTGACAATTTATTTTTTTATGGGGCCGTCGGTAACACTGCCCATCCATGAGCAGTGGATGCTGCTAAAACAGGCCTGCATGGAGCAGGGCACCCAGAGTGCCTTAGGCTCTCAGTGGCTGGGGAAATATCCGATTTCTCAGGCTGCCTGACGTTTTACTGGGAGTGACCAAATTGTGCTTATTAAAAAGCCTAGGACTGGAAGTAAGGAAGGGACTGAAGTTTGCAGTGTGCCTACGGAGTGCCTGCATAGTAGAAAGCACCATGTTGGGTAAATTCACAAGTTTTGGAATCATCCCCACCTGGGTTTGATTTGGGCTTCCTTCTCCAGCTGTTTGGCCTTAATTAAATCGTGTATTTCCCTGATGTTCCTCTTTTGTGTATTGTGGATTATACTCTCATTCTCATAGAATGTGGTGGGGATCAAACAAGAAAACAGGCCTAAAGCACAGTGGACAGCAGAAAAGCTAGTTATAATTATCAGGAACTTTGAATATGTCACCTCATTAATCCTCCAATAATATTGTGGGATAGGGGCTTCATCTCCATTTGACCAAATAAAGAATTTAAACATCAGAATAACTTTCTGAACATCATTTGAACCTGGATTTGACTGGATTCCAAATTGCCTTTTCCACCACCCCTGAGGGGGCCTGAAGAGCAATATATTTGCTGCATACATTAGTAACAACGAGGCACCTGAAATTAATGACCCTGGAGGCTGAGAACACAATTCAGCTGCGAGATGCAGCCCATGCAAGTTAATCTTTATAATTGGCAGCTCCCTGGAGCTGGCCTCCCTGCACCAGAGCAGAGGCAGCTTTTTTAACACTTCATTGTGGAAAATTTCAGAGCCATGGTGGTGTCCTTCTCAGGCTGCTGAAAAAGTTTGTCAGAAAGAGGTGAGTCCCTGTAAGGAGGGACATACAAGGTTTCTTCCCCACAGGGTTTCTCTGAGAAGGTTTAGTGCATGGGATTCTCAGTCCCCTGTGAAGTGGGCACTACACTTGGACTACCTGCTCCTCCTTCAGGTGAGTGGCTGGCAGGGACTTTGCTTCCCTTTTTGGCAGGTATTGGGACAAATTGCAGTTTTTTCTCTCTCAGTGAGGGTGGAGCACATAAACAGGAGAAATGAAAAATGGGGGCAGTGTCGTATGTTGTGAATGTGTGGGTGATCTATATTGCGGAGGGGTGGTAGTGTTGTTAGGCAAGAGGCCTGGGAACTCCTGTATGTTAGAGAAAGAGTCTCGGGTGTTTTCCTGCCTACCAGCCTCCTTCTGCGCGGTCTGCATTTTCTCAAAGCTTTAGACTCTGTCCAGAGCACAGAATGTGAGACCAGAACCTCATCTGGCACCACCCTAGAGAGAATGCCACTCCCCAAAGATTCCTCTTATTTGCACTATGTTTGGATGACCATGAGCTGCTCTCTTCCTGCACAGACAGGAGCAAGGCAGGACACAGGGGAAGTACATGTATTTGCAACCAGATGTCCTGGGTGTGGATCCCAGGGCCGCCTTGTGCTACTTCTGAGAACTTGCACAAATGATAGGGCCTCTCTGAGCCACAGTCAACTCATCTGTAAAATGGGAATTATCACAGCTATGTCATCAAATTGCCAGAGGGATTACATTAGTTAACACGTGAAATGTGCTTTGTAAGATACTAGCACACAGCAAGTGCCTAATAGACGTTAGCTGTTGCTGCTTCAGTGAGCACGAGCAGGTCCCTCAGACAGGCAGCATGGGAGTGAAAAGACCTGTAGAGTCACTCAGACCTCAACTCCTTATTGTTTGTGTGGCTTTGCAAATTTATTTTGCCCCAGAAGTTCTAGGTTCCCTGTTATTTTCTTGCCTATTATCAGATAATGTCCTTTTTTTTTTTTTTTTAAATTGAGGTTGATTTAGAAATGATGGTCAATACAAATAAAATATCTGGAAAAGATTTCACTTCTCCATAATTGTTCAGGGACCACTGAGAAGAAAGGATTCCAGTTTTATTAAACATTTTATTAACTTTTAACAACTCAACAGGCAAGGCCCTCTGTGATTGGCACCAAAGTGTAATCAGTTCTAGTCAGGAAAGTGGCAACCCTCTGCCCTTTCACCCTCCACCGTAAAGCCACAGTTCTGTCTAGATTTATTATCTTGCTAAAAAATTATGGGCATCCCAAAGCAATATTTGACAGAAAGGCAGGTCATTTATTTCTTTATTGCCCAATATTCCACTTGTGGCCTTATGAAGACATCTCTTAGGAATAATATACAATTGTTTGTGACTTAAACTAGCCTTTACTCAGCTCTTAACACACTGGTCAGGAATTGGTTATGAATTAATTTGTTAATATTCATTTGTTATACCAGCTTGATATAAACCCAAGGAATGTCTCTCAGACATTAGGAATTTCATGAGACAATTCTGGCTCCATTAAAACATTCCAGAATGGTATGACTCAATGTGTTCTTGTCTTACTTACCTTGTACCTTAATGCCTTGCTATCTCCTTTAAATGCCCTTCCTGTGTCCCTCCACCCGTCCTGTGCCAGCGGTTCCACGGTGAAATTGCAGCCTCTGCGTCCTTCCACCTAATGGAGCTGAGAACCTCTCAACCTAGTCACACAGGGAAGTCATGTTGAGAACAGAGGGGGACCCTGAACAGCACCTTTGCATTCACCAGAGACGAAAATGGCTCTCGAAGGTCTACAGGAGACTCAAGAGCAATTCAGCTCCTTTGGCTGGAAGGTGGGCAAGTTAGTGTTTGATTTCAAAGTCTCCTCCCTTGGGCCTGAATTCTATTTTCCATAGCCAAGCCCACCCCAAGCAGACTCTTGGCACCTCCCTAGGGGGCCACTGTGCCTTCCTGCACTAGTTACCTTGCTGTCCTGGATGGCTCTTCAGCCTCATTTCTAGGGAACAGGCAACAAAGGCAACCGGTCTTGATCCCATTTTAGAGGCCCCGGGCCCTCGGAGCCCAGCCCATGGCTCAGGTCTGCGGTGACCCACTCAGTTCAGGCTGCAAAGCAGGGCTCAGTGTCCAGGACTGGGAAGCCTGCTGCTTCCTGGACACTCGTTTCCATGATCCCTGCAGGCAGAGCTAGTGAGTCAGGCTCTCCCCTTCCCAAACTCCCTCCAGCAGCTGCATGACCTTCTTTGACTCCTTTTTGCTTTCAAGGCTACTCTTGATACTCATCTTAACCACATTTTATGGGCCCATTTCCCTTTCTGCTGCTCATAGCTGGCTAAAACAGGCAGGGACTGCCTGTGGAGAAGCTGCCTGTGGGCTTGGGGAACTTGAGCAGTCATTTTGCTTATGCAGTCATCTAGTGTAAGTTAGGCTGTAATTTTCTAAAGCTGAATTTGTAAGAGGCCAACATTTGCTATGGAATAAAAACAAGAGCTTACTACAATAGCACAAATGATTGGCATGTGAAACTGCTTTAAAGAGCAGAGGCATGAGAAAGATGGCGTAGTGTCTAGTGTCGATGGCATTACAAGACCAGGCCTTGGGTCAAAGATGAGGGAGCCTTTCCTGGAAAAGGCGGGGCTTTCTCGCTGCTTTCACATTTAATTCTCAGGGCCAGCTTAGGGAGGTGAGCACTGCTCTCATTCTAAAGATGAGGAAACTGAGGCTCAGGAAGTTGAAGTCATCTCAGGTCACCAAATGAGTGACTAGAAGAATAGCTAACATTTATTTAGTGATGGCCATATGCTAGGAATTTTCCTGAGTGCTTTATTTGAATGAACTCTCTCAGTTCTTATAATGCTAAGCCCATGGAGGAAGGATGGTTCTGGGTTCCGCTGTTCTCTATCATCCTCATTATGCTGTTGAGAAAGTTGAGGCAATGAAATATTAAGTGGCCTATTAAAGTCACCTAGCTTGTGGCAGAGCTGGGACTTGAAGAGGTCAGACTCCAAACTTTTGTTCTTTAACCCAGGTTTTGCTGCATTCCTTTTCCCAAATAGTTGGGCCTATCCCAGGCCTAGGCACTTTGCCATGTGCCCCATGCGAGGGTAAGGGGATAAGGTGAAATTGTGTAATCCTAGATACCTCAATCATGCAACCTGTAACTATTGCTTGCCTACTGTTTTCTGGGGGCTGTGTGAGAGAAAGCTCAGTGTCTACCCTCATGAGAGAGAATCAGCTCACGTAAAATACAAAGGCCATAAACCAACGTGGAATCAAGTGTTCAAAATGTAATGATTGCACAGGATAGCTTACCATACTCCTCCGTGAGGGCAGGGCTATTTCTTGGGGTCCCCATGGCCTTCTGTATGACTGGAAGTTGTTTCTAGACTTGTTTTGTGTTTTGGGAAAGAAGTTCATTAAAATTCATATTGTTGTTATACTGTAATAAGATTGACTGAGGCTTGGAAAAAAATGGTCATATTGCTGGATGGACAAGGGGAGAAGTGGAGAGTATTTCAGGAGGGGGGAACAAAGAAAGCAAAGGTTTTAAAAAGGCTGCCGTCTCTGTGACTCAAGTAAATGATTGGGTTGACTAAAGTAGAAACTGAGTTTGGGGGAAATGAAAAGGGAGTTTGTGCAGAATATGTAGATAAATCAGACAGAGTATCAAATGGGTGTGGTTGGCCAAAAGGGGCCACTGAGTATTTAGGAAGACAGACACCCATGGGAACATCTTTGGTGTTAGGTCGCCCTGATTAAGGGAGACTGGGTGAAGTGGAAGGGACAGTCCAAGAAGTCAGCCAGGACATGGCTTCACTAAGCCAGGGGTGAGGGAATGGAGCTGGTGCAACCAAACGATGAAGATAGGGTGGCCCCCAGAAAAGAGCCACAGGATCTCAGGAGTAGATGGGTCTGAGAGCTCGTCTCCTCTAACTGGCCCTTTCTCCCTCTCCCAGCGATTGCGCAGTTACGGTTTTCTAGTTCAGTGACTGCCCAGTCTTTGAATGAAAACAGAAAGGGCCAGCGGACTCATTTCCTCCCGTTGTGTGTTTGAAAAACTCTGACTATGAGAAATGTCTTTGTAGAAAGCCAAAATTGGCCTCCTAGTAAATTTCATACATTGGTTATTTCAAAAGAAGAAACAGTTGCTTTGAGGAAAGAGTGTGATATTTATGGGAATCTTGAAAAGAGAAGGCCTGAGTCCAAGGCTCAGACATGGGTGGCTGTGAGGAAGTCAGGTTAACTCTGGGTCTTTGTTACTTCTGTGAAAATGGGGACAGGATGTGTCCTGCCTCGTTGCCTTTTCTATGTGGTGCATCAAATGATATGCCTTGTGAGCATGCTTTGTAAACTTTAAAATGCCTCATAAATAAAAGATGCGATTATTAATGCTCCACAGCAGGGACTGTAGTATAGTTTAGCGACAGAGAAAGCTGGATCCAAATTCCAGCTCTGCCATTTTCTAGCTACGTGATTTTGGGCTACTTCTCTAGTCCTCATTTCTACAACTGCAAGATAGGATAAAAGCAGTCCTACTTCAGAAAGCTGTAACTAAATTTGATAAAGTACTCGTACTTACAAGCACTTAGCACAGGGTCTGCCTGACATATAATAAATATGAATGAATACTATTACTAATATTGATGAATAATGACTTCCTGCATACAGGAGATGAGTGGAGAAAGAGGAGTCAAATCCGTGGACTTGAACTTGAACACGTAAAGAAATGATGGCTTGAGAATGTGAGGGAAGCGGGTTGGGATGATCTGGCAGATATTTTGAAACTGTGTGACTCCTGGCATAGCTCTGTCTGTTTATATACATGCCACAGGCAGTATTTTGACAGTGGCTGTTTTTTGGGGGCCTGCTCAACGTCAAGCGGCTGTGTTCTCTCTCTGACACACATGTAACAAGAGTTGATGGAGTGAAAGAGAGTGTAGGCATTCACAGCCCATTCCGCCTAGAGCCATGCCATAAACAATCGGGAGCTCAATGCGTTGTTACCAGATAGAGTGTCATGTTTAGATGCCAAGGTGGTGAAAGAAATGTCATCACCTATTCCTGTGGAGGGGCCATCCCGTTCTTGGCCAGGATGACTGTTTGGCAGAAAAGTCATACATCTGTATACACTCAGATATAAAACCCATGCAGAATGAAGGTAAATTGCTACAAAGTGCTCTTATCACAGTGGTTTCAGCTGCTTACATGGATTTTGCAACTCTTCTAAAAGATGTTTTTCTATTAATTACCAAGTCTTACGTAAAAGGTGAACTAGCATAAGCAGGTTAAAGGCACATGCAGTGGAGGCAGAGCTGTGGCAGTTGCAGTGAGGAGTGTCCTTGTACCAACTAGACTGACTGCCTGATAAGGTAAGAGCATCATTTTGATGTCTTTCATGTACAGTTTCTTCAGCTATTAAACAACCATCTAGGAGATTCCCTTTTTAATAGATGAAGAAGATGACAATGAGAATTTCCAGTTTGCCCCAAATCACACAAATTATCTTGTTCCTTCTTTATGTCCAACTGTGTCAAGGGGGAAGAAATTGTTTGGGGGAAGATGTAGAGAAAGACAAAGCAATACCCAGCAATGATAGAAACCGTGCCATCTCAAAGTTGGCAAAGGACTTTATATTAGAAAGATGATGGCAGTAGCATTCAACTAAATCACACGTGATAAACCTTCAAGTTATTTATTCTGGAATTGCTTGTTTCTCCACCTTCTATAAAGTGGTGCTTCCTAAATAGCTCTTCCCAGTCCAGGTCAGTCTCATGAGTTCAATAATAATATATCCATTGTCCACTAGATTGCTCACCTGGATACTTTTCAGGTATCTCCAATTCAACATGTCCAACAAGACTTATCTTACCCCAGTACTGATATCCCTCCTGCACTCCCTGTCTAGGCTAGTGCCACCACTATCCGGTCAGGAAAGCCAGCATAGAAACTCATCCTGGATTCCATCCTTCCTCACATCTGATCCCTCGCAATTTCTGTCAATTCTGTCTCCTGAGTATCTCGTGGTTTTGTCTCCTTATCTCCATCTTTAGCACCACCACGTGACTTCCAGCCCAGTCTTTCCCATCCCATGTGTTAAGTTTATGTTTCCAACTCGTCTCCTGGACTCACCCATCACCAGAATGGTCTTTCTCAAATTCAAATTTTACACTATTCTCTTACCTAAAACATTGCAATATTTGCTCCCTTAAAACAGAATAAATCTCAAGGAACAACTTGCAAGAGCTATTAAAATTTGGCCCTTGCCTCAATTTCTAGCCTCTTCCCCTGCTGCCCTCCTTGTGAACAGTAGTAAACTCCTGGGGGGTCCTGCACACATCCTTTGGCCACATCAAAGGGACTAGGGGACCAGGGAACTGACTCCCAGGAGTTCTCAGCCAGTGACGGGGATTCGGTGTATGAAGACCACAGCTCCACTGCCCCTCCAGTGAGAACTCTGAGGCCTGTGTTTTAGATCACTTTTCAGTTTCCCCCCAGGTCTGAGCTCCAGTCACCCTCTGTGGTAGCTGGCTTGGTAACAGAACCTTTACTGGCTGAATTTCTTTCTTCTCTCGCTTTCCCACTCCACTATTAGCACTTTTTTCCATCTCCTAAATAAACCTCCTGCACTTATTTGTCTTGAGGTTGGCTCCTGGAGGGACCAACTAAAGGGCATCCCTGCGCTCTGGCATTCCCTAGGGACTTCAGCCTCTCAAGCCCATCGCGCATTCTTTCACTTAGAATATCCATTTGCTTTGTATTTAGTCCCTTCACTCTTCTCCCAGAAAACTTGTACTCATTATTTACAACTCCAATTTGCCACCTCTGTGGAGATTTTTGTTGTTGTTGTTGAATCTTTCCTACCACCCCATTATGCAGCTGACTTGATTTGTTTTCTGTGCTTTACAGTGCTTTGTACATAGTTTTAATTTATCATGCATATCAGCTGGTATTTCTGCCCACATGTGCCTCTTTCACAGAACTAGTACATCTTTGAGGTCAGGAATAATTTCCTTTGACCAGGACCACCACTTGTCACTTGATATTGACATGTTTGGAGTTAGGGATGCAAAACAAAACAAAACAAAAGTCACTCGATAGCTGCAAACTCTATGGAAATGTATTAATCCATCCAACATGTGATTATTGCACATATACTACATGGCAGGCAATATCCTGGGAATTGGGGATACAATAGCTCTTCCCTGGTAAATCTTACAATATAGTACAGGAGGCAGGAGGCAAGCCGCAAATACAATAGACTAGTAAATTTTATATAATAATATGGTTAGAAGCTAATAAATACTGTGAAAGAGAAAGGCAAAAAAGGGCAAGCAAATCAGGGTTGGTGAGGGACAGTAATGAGAGTGCAGATTTGCAGGTAGAATGTAGTGGGATCCAGGAACCACGGCCATAGAACCCAAGGGGATGGCGTGTATATTAGGCTGCAGTTGTTCTGAAAGATAGTTGACAAGGTTACCTACCAACATGCAATACAGTAATTTTGCTTCCAGGAGACTAGACATTTGTGCTTCAGAGTACACCAGTCTTATTCTATCTGGGCTTGTAATATCCTTAGTTAAAAATGACTGCTTTCCTAGACATGTGGTCCCCAGGCAGATTGCCTGCTGTGAATCCAATTTTTAATGCAAAATGTCTTTCCAGCACAGAAGCACACAGCCAATTTATTGCAGTTCATGGAGAGGATGGTATCAGTTGACAAGCATATTAGGGAGGGTGCTGTTTCAGGTAAAGAAGAGGGGTGAAGCAGACCAGGGACAATGTGGACTTTCTCAACTAAAGTCACAGCACAGTTACCATCAACCCACTTTGCCACAAAACCACCCAGTTTGGAAAAAAGTATTGCATGAACAATCAAGATGATTGAGCTCTACCCAATGCACTGATAGTAGAGCAAATTTACTCTTTGAGCATTCTCATAAAAAAGCCACAAATAGGGGATTAAATGAGATATATAATAAAATACAAGAATATTTTTAGGAATGAATGACTTAAATATGAGAATGACAGAGATTCTAAGGGAGATGATGGCTCACTATAATGGGAGGCTCAAAAATAAATTTCTGAAAATATAAATCACAGAGGGGCTCTGGCTGAAGAAGACAAGGCAAGAGGTACTTACAGAAGCCAGTAGCACTTCATAGAGAACTCTCTGCTGAGAGTTTATTTAAATACAGGGTCTGGGAGAAGTAACGCCTGTTTGAGTGTGGCTGGTAGGATAGTAATATGGGCGTAATAATTTATGGTTTTAATTTGACCATTTCATGCAGTGTGCTTGAGTGTGATATTGTTATGTTGCAGAATTACATGCTTATGATTTCATAATAAAAGAGTTTGTAATAAAAAAGAGGTGTTATTTGTGCCGGGCTCTGTGTCTGTCAGGAGGCCTGAGCTTTCAGGATTTCCTGCTAGGAGCCCCACTACTGTGGGGGTACGGGGACAGGATACTGAGGAAAGATGCTTAAACTTCTCCGTGGCTCCCTGGAGCACATGATGCAGTCCGGATCTTTTACCTGGCACAGGAAGCAGTTCACAACCAGACCCCAGCCTGCACTGTTAGCTCCTCTCTCTTATGGCTCACCCTCCCCCAGTTCCTTGCACCCGAAGCAGCAATAGGATGAAATTGGCGCTTTCTAGATGCTTTAGGCTGTTTCCCATCTTCCTGTCCCTTTCCAGCCCCTTTTTCCAGCTCAGACCTTCCAGTCCTGCCTCCTGCCGCAGGGCTGATGTATCCCTGTATCAGAGGTGTCCAACCCGCAGCTTGTGGGCTGCATGCAGCCCAGGATGGCTATGAATGCGGCCCAACACAAAATCGTAAACTTACTTATTAGGAGATTGTGTGTGTGTGTGTGTGTGTGTGTGAGATTACGTGTTGCAATGTAGGAGATTGTGTGTGTGTGTGTGTGTGTGTGTGTGTGTGTGAGATTACGTGTTGCAATGTAGGAGATTGTGTGTGTGTGTGTGTGTGTGTGTGTGAGAGATTACGTGTTGCAATGTATTTAATGTGTAGCCCAAAACAACTCTTCAATGTGGCCCAGAGATGCCAAAATGTCAGACACCCCTGCTAGACCATTTGCAGAGCATTTCCTCTCCGATTTCTTTTTGGAGCACCTGCCGATACATCAGGGAATTTTTTTTCTAGGATTTATCTGTCTCTATTACAGTATAAAACCCATACAGGTGTGATTCCTCACTATACTGCATCCCCTGTGCCTAGCACAATATTTGACACAGTGTTTAATAAAAGGTGAGTAAATGAAGAGTTAATGAATGTAAGATAAACGCAAGAGTAGCAGGAAGCATTTAACAATTCAATGAACATTTCTTTAGTGATTTACAGTGTATCACATGGCAACATCCCCAGGAGGGTATATTATTACTATTTTACTGAGGTAAAAAATGGTAGCTCAGAGGGTTAGATGCCTTATGCAAATGTGACAGGCTGAATAAGGGCTCCCGGAGACATCTGGGTCCTCATCTCTGGAATATATGAGTGTTAACATTGTAGGGTCAAAGGGATTTTTGTCAACATGACAAAATTAAAGATCTTGAGATGGGGAGATAATCCTGGATTGTCAAGATGGGCCCACATCACCTTGTCAGAGAGAGGTGGAAGAAGATTTTACTAGAGGACGTGATCTAAAGACCTCAGCAAAGAGAGATTTAAAAATGCTACTGCTGGCTTGGAAGATGGAGGAAGAGGCCACAGTCAAGGAGTTACCCCTTAGCACAAGCAGTAGCAGTGAATACAGTGCTGGACACTGGAAGAGGAGACAGATTCTTCCCAAGACACTCTGGGAGTGTGGACATCATAATACCTTAATTTGTACCCAGAGAGACCCATTACCTGCTTTTGACCACCAGAGCTATAAGACAATATGCATTGTTTTAAGCTACCATGCATAATCATCTGTTACAGCAGCCAAAGGAAATTAATACACCAAGATTCCAAATGCAAGTCAGAAAAAGAAGATTCAGCTGATGTATTGTCCTGAGTCAGGAGCTCCATCATTAAGAGCTGTGTGGTTTTGGATGAGTCTTTTAACCTCTTAGTCTCAGGGCAGAAAGCCACAAGGGGTCCTACTCTTTCAGGACAGGTGTCAGACAACAGCCTTGTTCCCTGTCTGTGAGGTGGGCCGAGGAGCACCTGATTTAGAGGGCCCTTAGCACGGCCCTCGTAGGCAGGGCAGTTCTGCAGAGAGGCAGCTAGAGGCTGAGTTTGCTATTTTCCTGCCTACCATGCTAATATCCCAGAGCAGCCCTGCCAGGAAGCACCCTGCAGCCCGGGGAGAGTGGAAGCAAGGTATGAAGCAGGGAAAGGGGTTCCCTCAGGACTTCGTATGCACCCACGTGCAGCTCCGTGCGTCATCTTGTTTAATCCTTGCAATGGTGCCATTATTACTTCTTTTTTAATAGATGAGGAAAGTGAGCCTTATTTTTTCAAGGTTACATGGTAATTGACTAAGCTGGGACTGGAACCCAGGTGTTTCTAGTCTAATTACAAGGTCTTTGCCTAACATCAGTGTCAGTGGTTCTCAAGGTGGGACCAGCAGCATCAGCCTCATCTGGGAACTCATTAGAAATGTAAATTCTCAGCCTCTACCTTGAACCTACTGAATAGACACTCTGGGGTTGGGATGGAGGGCAGGAATCTGTTTGAAAAAGCTCTCAAGTGATTTTGAGGACTGCACAAGTTTGAGAACCTCTGCTTTATGCTGTTCTTCTTAGAGTCCTTTGGAAGGACAATTGCCTTGTTGGCCCAGGCTCAGGATGCTTGCTATTTTGAGTTACCACTTAGCACGAGCAGTAGCAGGTGGCCAATGTGCACAGACATTCCAGATTTGACATCCTGAATTGCGGTTGTGGCATAAAGCCTTCTTATCAAGGGTGTAGGAGAGAGGAGGAGGAATCCAGCACAGGGTAAGAAATTCTGCTGACTCTTGTGAAGAGTGGGTTTAATATGGAATGCTTAGTAAGATACAGAAAAACATCATCTCTGTTCTATTTTAAAGTTTTCTGATAATTTGCCTGAGACAGCAAAAGGAGACTAATGTTTCTGTTGACATCATTAGCTACATTTTTAAAGCACCTGCCTCAATCTGGAATTTTTGGTGCTATAGATGGTCCCTGTGTTCTTGCAGCTTATGAAGCAGAGAGAATGAACTGCCATGATCAGAAACGCAGACAACACATATCACAGAATGGGGCAGGGCCTGAATTAGGTTCTGGAGGAGGGTTCCAGGCCTCCATGTTCTTCCAGCTTCGTGGAGGATTTAGTGAGTTTGGACATTCCTGAACGATATGTTTATTAGCTTCTTTTCTGGCTTTGATATCAGAGGTCAAATTGCTGCAGTCCACCCCCAAGAAGCCTTCTGTGGTCTGCGAATGTCTGGCTACCTCCTCATGCTGTGTTGTGTGGGAACAGCACAGGTGGTCCTCATTCTGCAGTCCTGGGTCATTGTGTTTTACTCCCACAGAACTGGAGTGGGGAGGTGGAGGGTTGATTTAGGGACAAAGGACAGGAAGGTCTAATCTAGTAGTGGGATAGGATCAAACCAAGTTGTATATATTTTGGTGGAGAAAAAAATCTCAAGATAAAAATCTTTCTATGCAGTAGCTCTAAAGAAGTAATAGGTATTAAGTAGTTAGAATTAAGTGGAAAGACTATTTTTCAGCTTCTGGCTTTATATACTCCTTGAGACTTGTGTATTTTTAAATGACACCCTTGCCAAACCAGCCTGTAGTTGCTCCTCCTGTTCTGGCTCAGCTGCTTTCAAATAGGTTGCAACATGCAGGCAAAGGTGACATCAATGCAACAATTATCCAGCCTGTGACATGAAGATTTTTTTAAAAGGATTTTATTTATTTATTTTTTAGAGATAGGGGAAGGGAGGAAGAGGGAGAGGGAGAAAAACATCAATGTGTGAGAGACGCATTGATTGGTTGCTTCTCGCTTGCCCCCAACTGGGGACCTGGCTTGCAACCCAGGCATGTGCCCTGACCGGGAATTGAACCAGTGGCCTTTCAGTTCCAAGGCCAGTGTTCAACCCACTGAGCCACACCAGCTAGGGTGACATGAAGTTTTTGATATTATGTGACTTAATCTTCATCCTTCCTCATCCCAAGAAGGAGTCAAGCCAACAGAAGCACTAATGCCTTACTTGTCCTGATGCTATAGTTGTGATAGTCTTTCTTTTCTTTCTCTCTGTCTTTCTCTTTTTCCCTCCCTCCTTTCCTTGCTCCCTTCCTTTTTCCTTTCCTCCATCCCTTCCTCATCAGCATATGTGTAGTGTCTTTTTAAAAAATTTTTTAAAAAGATTTTACTTACTTTTAGAGAGAGGGGAAGGGAGGGAGAAAGCGAGAAATGTCAATGTGTGAGGGATAATTGATTGGTTGCCTCTCACACACCCCCAACTGGAGACCTGGCCTGCAACCCAGGCATGTGCCTTGACTGGGAATCGAACCTACGACCTTTTGGTTCACTGGCTAGCACTCAATCCACTGAGCCACACCAGCCAGGGCATTATGTCTTTTTGATAATAGCCATTCTAACAGGTGTGCTGTGATAACTCATGAAGTAATGATTTGTATTTTCCTGATAGATAGTGATATTGAACACTTGTTTATGCACCTATTTGTCTTTATGTCTTCTTTGGAAAAATGCCTGTTAGACTCCTGCCCATTTTTAAATCAGATTGTATTTTTTTTGTTATTGAGTTTTATGGGTTCTTTAATAGTTTGGATATTAACTATAATTTGGAAATATTTTCTCCCATTAGGTATGCTGCCTTTTATTGGTGTACTTATTTATTTTTGCTTGTTGCCTTTGCTTTGTGTCAGATTAAAAAAAAAATGTCAAGAAGTTTATGACCTGTGTTTTCTTCTATGAGTTTTACCTTTTTATAAACTTTTAGAAAAATTTTCAATTATAGTTGACATATAATACTATTTTAGTTTCAGGTATATAACATGATGATTAAACATTTATATAACTTAGGAAATGATCACCCTGATAAGTCTAGTACTCTCCTGACACCATATATAGTTATGACAGTATCATTGACTATATTCCCTATGCTGTATTTGACATCCCCATCGCTGTTTTTATAATTGGCAATTTGTGCATTTTAACCCGTTTCCCTTTTTTACCCCTCCCTCCCCCCCAATAGCCCTCTGTCTAGAAACTTTCTATTTTTAATTGTATCTATGAGTTTGTTTGTTATTTTTTTTACTTTATTATTTAGGTTCTATGTGTAAGTGAAATCATATGGTTTTTGTCTTTCTCTGTCTTATTTTACTCAATATAATATCCTTTAGATCCATCCATGTTGTTATAAGTGACAAGATTTTACTTATTATGGCTGAGTAATATTGCATAGTATATGTACACTACTTTTCATCATACATTTATCAATGAACACTTAGGTTGCTTCCATATCTTGACAGTTGTAAATAAGGCTGTAATGAGCATAGGGATGCATATATCTTTTTAAATTCGTGTTTTGGGTTTCTTCAGATAAATACCCAGAAGTGGAATTGCTAGGTCATATGGTAGTTCTATTTTTTAACTTTTTGAGAAACCTCGATACTGTTTTCCATAGTGGCTGAATCAATTTCCAATCCTACCAACAGTGCACATTTGTTGATTTATTGACGATAGCCTTTTTGACAAATATGAGGTGATAGCTCATTCTGGTTTTAATTTGCACTTCCATTATGATTAGTGATGTTGAGCATCTTTTCGTGTGTCTATTGGCCATCTGTATGGCCTTTTTGGAGAAATGTTAATTCAGGTGCTCTTCCTTTTTAATTGGATTGGGTTTTGTTGCTGCTGTTTTATGAGTTCCTTATGTTTTGGATATTAAGTTCATATGGGATAGATCATGGGAGAATATCTTCTTCTAATCAGTAGGTGTCTTTTCATTTTTTTGATGGTTTCCTTCATTCTTCAAAACTTTTTAGTTTAATGTAGTAAATTTGTTTATATTTACTTTAATTTTCCTTGTCTGTGGAGATATATTAAAATAAATATTACTAAGTGACATCAAGGAGTTTATGCTGCCTATGTTTTCCTCTAGGAGTTTACAGTGTCTGGTCTTATATTTAATCTATTTATACTTAATCTATTTTGAGTTCGTTCTTGTATATAGTGTAAGAAAGTGATCCTGTTGATTCTTTTCATGTATCTGTTCAGTTTTCCCAACAATATTTATTGAAGATACTTTACCTCAGTATATATTCTTGCCTCCTTTGTCATAGATTAATTGACCATACAGGTATGGGTTTGTTTATGGGCTCCCTCTTCTGTTCCATTGACCTATGTGTGTGTTTTTGTGCCAGTGCCATGCTGTTTTGATTACTGTTGACTTGCAGTATAGTTTGATATCAGGTAGCGTGATTCTTCCAGTTTTGTTCTTCTTTCTCAGTATTGCGTTTTCTCATGGTCTTTTGTGGTTTCATATAAATATTAGGATTATTCTACTTTTATGTAAAATGCCACTGGAATTTTGATAGGGATTGCTTTGAATCTGTAGGTTGCTTTGTGTAGTATGCACATTTTTACAATATTAATTCCTATCCATGAGCATGGTATACCTTTTCATTTACTTGTATCTTCCTCAGTTTCTTTCTTCAGTGTCTTGTAGCTTTCTAGGTTTGGGTCTTTCACCTATTAGGTTAAATTTATTTCTAGGTATTTTATTCTTTTTGATGCAGTTATAAATGGGATTGTTTTCTTTCTCTTCCTGATAGTTATTGGTGTATAAAAAAGCAACTAATATCTGAATATTCTTTATCTTGCTACTTCACTGAATTCATTTATTAGTTCTAATAGTTTCTTTGTGAATTCTTTAGGGTTCTCTCCACATAGTTTCATGTCATCTGCAAATGATGAGTTTTACCTCTTCCTTGCCAATTTGGATGCCTTTTATTTCTTTTTTTTGTCTGATGCTGTGGCTAGGACTTCCACTACTGTTGATTAAAGGTGGTGACAGTGGATATCCTTGTCTTGTTCTTAATCTTAAAGAAAAAGCTTTCAGCTTTTCACCATTGAGTATGATGTTAGCTGTGGGTTTGTCATATATGACCTTTCTTATGTTGATGTATGTCTCCTCTACTTCCACTTTGCTGAGAGTTTTTATCATAACTGGATGCTAGATTTTGTCGAATGTTTTTGCTGTATCTATTGATCATATGGTTTTTATCCTTCATTTATGTGGTATATCACACAAATTGATTTGTGGATATTGAACCAAAATTGCATCCTGGGAGTAAATTCCGCATGATCATGGTGTACAGTCTTTTAAATATATTGTTGAATTCAGTTTGCTAACATTTTTGTTGAGGATTTTTGTATCTATGTTCATCAGGGATATTGGCCTATAATTTTTTTTTTTTTTGCACTGTCTTTGGTTTTATCAGGGTACTGCTGGTCTTATAAAATGAGCTTGGGGATCTTCCCTCCTCTTCAATTTTTGGAATAGTTTGAGAAGGGTAGGTATTAATTCTTTTTTGAATGTTTGGTAAAATTCATCTGTGAAGCCATCTAGTCTAGGACTTTTGTTTTTTGGAGAGTTTTTTTGATTACTGATATGATTTTGTTAGTAGTTATTGGTCTGTTCAGATTCTCTGTTTCTTCCCGATTCAGTCTTGGAAGACTGTATATTTCTAGGAATTTATCCATGTCCCCCAGATTTCTCCAGTTTGTTGATATTTAGTATTTCCCAATAATCCTTTGTATTTCTGTAGTATTGGTTGTCACCCCTGTTTTATTTCTGATTTTATTTATTTGGGCCGGCCTGCCTTTTCTTGATGAATGATTGCTAAAGGTTTATCAATTTTCATTATCTTTTTAAAGAACCAGCTCTTAGTTTCATTGATGTTTTCTATTTTTTTTAGACTTTATTTCATTTATTTCTGCTCTGATCTTTAATATTTTCTTCCTTCTACTTACTTTGGTATTTTTTTCTTTTTTTTTTCTGGTTACTAGAATAAAGTTAGAGTGTTTATTTGAGATTTTTCTTGTTTCTTGAGGTAGGCCTATGTACTGCTGAAATATCTAAGAACTGCTTTAATTGTGTCTCATAAATTTTTGAGTCATGTGTTTTCATTTTCATTTGTTTCAAAGTTTTCTATGGTTTCTTCCTTGATGTTGTTGCCAACCTATTCATTCGTTAGTAGCATGTTATTGCCCTTCATGAATTTGTGTTTTTCATTTTTTTCCTTGCAATTGATTTCTAGTTTTCTATCATTGTGGTTAGGGAAGATGCTTGGTATGATTTCAATCATAAATTTATCAAGACTTGATTTGTGGAATAACATGTGGTCTGTCTGGAAAATGTTCCATGTATACTTGAAAAGAATGTATATCCTGCTGCTTTTGGGTGAAATGTCCTAAAAATATCAATGAAGTCCATCTGGTTTAATGTGTCATTTAAGGCGACTGTTTCCTTGTTGATCTTTTTGTTTGGATGATCTATCCATTGATGTGAATGGAGTGTTAAAGTTCCCTACTTTGACTGTATTACTGTCAGTTTCTCCCTTTTTGACAATCAATCTTTTCTTCATATATTTAGGTGCTTCTATGTTGGATGGTATCTACAAGAGTTTTATCTTGTTGGATTGATCCCTTTATCATTATGAAATGCTCTTTGTCTCTTGTTATCGCCAGTGTTTTCAAATCTATTGTGATTGCTCGGGAGGGGGGGTATAAGGGGTCTAAATAGTAATGGAAAAATACAATACAGATTATATAAAATATAAAGTCTATTGTGTGTAAGTGTTGCTACCCCATTTTTAAAATGTCCATTTCCATGAAATATATTTCCCATCCCTCTATTTTCAATCTGAAAATAGATTGAAAATCTATTCAATCTGAAGTGGGTCTCTTGTAGGCAGCATATGCATGGATCTTGTTTTTTATCCATTCAGCCATTCAGGGTCTTTTGATTGGAGCATTTAGTCCATTTACTCTTAAAGTAATTATTGGTAGTTATGTACTTATTACAATTTTATTCATTGTTTTCTGATTGTTTTTATAGTCTTCTTTCTTATTATCTTGCTCCCTTCTCTTGTATGTTGATGACTTTTTATAGTGTTATGTTTGGATTCCTTTTTCTTTATTTAATGTATATGTCTTATAGATATTTGGTTTATGATTAACATATGCTTCATGTATACCAAGCTATATTTATAGAAGTCTATTTTAAGTTGATGGTTGCTTACATTTGAACACATTTTAACATCACTACCATTTTTACTCACCCCCTCTGCATTTGTATTTGTCATTATTTTTTACTTTTGTGTGTATGTATATGTAGTTTTTAATTTATCGTAATTACATGAGATCTTTCTTATTTGTCTTTTAACCCTTGAATTAATTTTATAGCTGGTTGGTCCATTGCTTTTACTAAATGTTTACTTTTGTCACTGAGAATTTTTCTTTGCTCTATTTTCTTATTTATATTTTTTATCTTTTCTTCGAAAATAAGTCTCTTTAACATTTCTTGTAATACTGGTTTAGTGGTGATAAACTCATTTATCTTTTTCTTGTCTACAAAGCTTTTATATCCTCTTCAATTCTAAATGATAACCTTGCTGGGTAGGATAATCTTGGTTGTGGGTTTTCACCTTTCATTACTTTGAACATTTTGTGCCCTTTCCTGATTTCAGCCAGTTTCTCTTGAGAAACCAGCTGAGAAACAGCTGATAGCTCAGCTCTGAGCTCCCTTGCACACAGTGAACTGTTTTTTTTTCCTTGCAACTTTTAAGAGTCTTTAACCTTTGGCATTTTAATTGTGATGGGTTTTGTTGTGGGCCTCTTTGGGTTCATCTTGTTTGGGACTCTCTACATTTCCTAGACAAGTGTGTCTAGTTAATTAATCAGGTTAGGGAAGTTTTCAGTTATAATTATACAAAAGGGTTTTATATTTCTTGCACTCTCACTTCTCCTTCTGGTACCCTTGTGATGCACAGTATGGTACACTTGATGTTGCTCCAGAGATCCTTTAAACTAACCTTATTTGTTGGATTCTTTTTCTTTTTTTAATCCTGTTCAATTGAGTGTTTTCCAGAACTTTGTCTTCCAGATCTCTGATTCAGTTTTCTGTTTTATTTCATAAGCTGTTTTTTCTCTCTAATGTAGTCTTTATTGCAGCGATTGTATCCTTCATTTCTTATTGGTTATTTTAATGTTTTGTATCTTCTTTATTGTATTTTATATATCTTTGTGTAAGATATTACTGAGTTCACTTATATTTCCCCTAACTTCATTAAGAATCCTTATAACCATTGTTTTGAACACTGTATCTGGTGGATTGCTTGTCTACATTTTATTTAATTCTTTTTCTGGTTTTTGTTCTGTTCTTTAATTTGGGACTTTTATGTGTGTAAGTCCTGATCTTGGCTGACTCCCTGTGTTTGTTTTATTTATTAGGTAGATCTGCTACATCTCCCTATCTTGAAAGAATGGCCTTTATGTACAAGGTGTCCTGCAGAGCTCTGTGGTGTAGTATCCCTGGTTACCTGGGCTGGGTGCTCCAGGGGTGTGTCCCCTGTGTGGGCTGTATGTGCCCTCCTGTTGTAATTGGGCCTCAGTTGTTGGCCTGTGTGTAGGGTTGACCCTTATGTTGACTGTGAGTGCTAGGCATGACTATAATGTATGAGCAGTTATGTAGGGGCTCTTCCCATGGAGTGGGAGCCATTTTTATGTATCAATTATAGAGCTTTTCTGGTGGTACTCTGGTTTCATCTTTAGCTTGCTACCATGTGTGTTTGGTCAGGAACCTCCTTGCAGCAGCTCTGTGGATAGGAGCTACAAAATGATCTGTGGTTGATTGCTGCCTGTGCTGGTCTTGGAGGCACTTAGGAGGGTCTACACTCTAAACTGAGGCTGGCTTCCCCTTGTGCCAGGCTTGGGACCCATTGGTGGGCACCATGATGTGAGCTGAGGGTAGCTGCCACTTGTACCAGGTGTGATTGCTTAGTTGAAGCTACATTTCAGGCCAAGACTAGCTGCCACATAATGCCAGGCTTGGAGCCACCTAATGGGAGTTAAAAATAAAGTTGAGACTTGTTATTACTTGTGCTGGTCTTGGGGCCACTTAACAAGAGCTACAAGGCACACTGATGTTGGCTGCTGCTTGTTTGGGGTTTGTGGACCTTTGAAAGATTTGGGGAAAGTCTTCAGCACAAGCCAAGACAGGTAGCTTGTGTGGAACTGCTGGGAGAGGCTTCAGCTGGGTGAGGTGAGTGTCTTATGGAATCACCAGGTGTGGTGAATGGTATAAGCCAGATTAATGGAGAGCACAGATATGGTGCCTGACTGTGCTGGACTGGCTGGGAGAGGGGAGAGTGGAGAGTTCACCAAAGGAACAATGGCACTCGCCAGTTCTTCTGTCCCTGGAGAGAGTGGCTCCAGCCCCAACCCCTACAGTCCTCATCCTGAAATTAGTCAATATATCCTTGTATGTCCTTGTGTGTCCTTGGTGTGTTTTGAGGTGCTGCCTCTGCTCTGGAGCTTAGAGTGAGTTTTTAGCAAATGAATGTGTGCTGGCCCTTTAAGAACAGCATGTCTCAGTCTCCCACAGCTCTTTGTCTTCCTCAGATGCAATCTCCACTGGTTTTCACAGACAGATATTATAAAGACTTCTCTTCCTGGCATTGGTGCCTCGGCTGGGGAGACCAGTGTAGGGTAGGGAACCCTTGCTCCTTAGGGAGGACCTCTACAGCTGAGATTTCTCTCCCTATTCTTAATCCCTACATTGTGGGTGTGAGTTCTGCCTGTTCCATGTCTCTGCCCCTCCTACCAGTCTTAAGGTGGCTTGCTCTTTATGTCTTTAGTTATAGAAATTCTGTTCAGCTAGTCTTCAGGTGGTTCTCAATATAGTTGTTCTATAATTTAATTGTAATTTTGGGGTGATTCTGGTAGGAGGTGAGTGTTGAGTTTACCTACTCTGCCATGTTGAACAGAGGTAGGCAAGTCTGAGTCATTTTAATTGGAACTCTCTGGGCTTTCTATATTTGTGTGTCTGTTTCCTTATCGAGGTTAGGGAAATTTTCAGCTGCTATTTCTTCAAATACATTTTTTGCCCCTTTCTATCTCTCTTCTATCTCTCTATATTGCAAATGTCGGTCTGCTTGATGATGTCCCAAAAGTCCCTTAGGCTATCTTTATTATTTTGCATTCTTTCTTTTTTCCTTTTTTTTTGCTGCTGTGATTGGGGGAGTGCCACTGCCCTATATTTGAGGTCACTGATCCTTTCTTCTGCTTCATCTAGTCTGATATTGAACTCCCCTATCATAGTTTTCAGTGAAATTATTGTATTCTTCATCTGTGACTTCTATTTGGCACTCTTATATTTTGTCTCTTTGTAGAAGTTCTCATTATCCATTCTTTTCCTGAGATTAGTGACCATATTTATGGCCATCATTTTTAATTCTTTATAGGGTAAATCATTTATCTTCATTTCATTAAGAACTTTTTAATGAGGTCTTATCTTACTCTTTCATGTGGAACATATTTCTATGTTTCCTTGACTCTCTGTGTTGGTTTCTAAGAAAGTGGTAAAATAGCCATATCTCCCCATCTTAGAAGAGTGGCCTTGTGTATGGGGTGAGCCTTGTTATTCAATCCTGCCCTAGTTCTTGGGTGTCTCTCAATCCTCTATGATTATTCAAACAGTCTATTTTATTTTTAGTGGATCCAGTAGTTTAGGGTGCGTTAAAAGAACAGTTGGGAAGAATTTTATTCAACACCTAGATTCAGGCTGTATTGAAGCCAGACTCAAAAGCCTGACCTGGGATTTGAAAGTTCAGGCAGCAGCTTTTCAAGTATGCAAATATAAGGGTTGGTAAAAGTAGGTTTTCAGCTGTGACTACACAAAAACAGTTTTATTGTGTTTAAAATATTTTTTACAATATTATTCTATTAGTTTTAAATATTAGTTTCAAAATATTTTTATTCTTGTATTATATATTTTTCCACATAAAAAAACTCTAAACCTACTTTCACCAACCTCTGTATATACAGTCTTTTGGATCTATAAGCATAAGTCTCACTGGATGGCAGAGCCAGGCAATCCTGAGGTATCCACTCGTTGGTACTCCCCAAAACCAGGACTTCAACATGTGTGCAGGTACTTTTCCCAGAGAAAATCAGCAACCTGGAGTGAGACAGGGAGAGTGCAAAAATGGCATCCACCACATCTGTCTGAGTTGAGCATCTAAATAGGCCTCTGGATGAGTGCCAAACCAGAAGCCTGCCCCTCAGGCTAAAGCTCCAAGAAAGTATATAGATTTTTTTCACAGAAAAATGAGGGTGCATTTCAGTCTCCTCTTTGCACAGGTGCCCCGGGGATGGTAGCCAACCAAGAACTGGCTCTGTTTGTTACAGTCTCTTGGGTTGAGGAATATAAGCCTTGCTGGCCATTAGAGATAGGCGGTCAGAGGATGTCCTCCGGGATGCAGCCACAAAAAGAGGGGCCCACGATACATGTAAAAGCTTTCCTCTGGGAGATAGTGGCATTTGAAGTACAGCAGTTGGAGAGCACAAAGACAGCGCCTCCCCTCCAAGATCCCTGGAGATTATAGTGGGCCCTTACAAGTGTGATTAGAAGCTTTCCCCTTAGGCAGGAGTTATGAAGATACATTAATAGGTATTAGTTTTCTATTGCTGCTGTAACAAGTTACCATGAATTTTGTGGCTTAACAAAACACCTATTTATTATCTCACAGTTCTGTAGGTCAGAAGTCAAGGCACTGTGTGGCTCAGTTGCTTCTCTGCTCTGGGTTTTACAAGGTTGGAATCGAGGTGTTGCAGGCTGCATTTTTCCTGGAGGCTCTTGGGATATATCTCCAAGTTCATTCAGGTTGATGGCAGAATTCAGGACAAATTCCCTGTTTTCTTGCTACCTGTTGGCTGGGAAAATGTTCTCAGTTTCTAGAAGCTATATGCATTTCTTGGCTCATGGTTCCCTTCCTGTATCTTCAAAGCCAGTATCTGTGGGTTAAATCTTTCTCACTTCTTGAATCTCTCTGATGTTCTCTTCTGCCCCATGCCCTCTCTGCCTCCTTCTACTGCACCTCTCTCACTGACTCTACCTTGGGTCCACATGGGTACTCCACGGTAGTCTCCATATTTTAAAGTCAGTTGATAATAACCTTTAATTCCATCTGCAAAGTCCCTTCACATCAGTGAATAATAAGCTGTGGAGGGGAATCGTAGGGGTTCACTTTAGAA
This sequence comes from Pteronotus mesoamericanus, assembly GCF_021234165.1. NCBI lineage: Eukaryota > Metazoa > Chordata > Mammalia > Chiroptera > Mormoopidae > Pteronotus > Pteronotus mesoamericanus. The sequence continues at coordinate 10,674,229 of NW_026555245.1, forward strand.
CTGTTACCAGAGCATCCAACCCCCAGCTATGTTGCCACTGCATGCTTTCAGTGGCAATGTCTTAAAACATTAGACTGAGTTTGCACCTAAGGTTTTTCTGTGTGTTTTAGGGCCAGTGATAGAATCTCCATAAAACCTCCTGGGATAATCTTTTTACATCAAATAGAAGGGCTGGAAGGGTCACTGGGATGAAACCGAGGTAGGGAAACTGTGGTGCAGCCAGCAAGAGAGAGGGCTATATTGAAGTTATACAGAATCAACATTAGAACTTAGTTGTCCCAGTGTCTGGCCAGGGCTATTTCTTCCCTGTCACTAATTATTCACTCAATTTAATCATTCATTGACTTATTCATCTATTGATCAGCATTATCAAGTACTTACTCTATAAGAGACACTGAGCTAGATTAATGAGCTATAAGACATTTACAGACTTTGTCTCCAAGGAGCAAACTTTGTAGTGAGAATTATATATATCAAGTATATTTTCCTACAATCAACTAGATATTTATAATGTACTTAATATGAAAATAAAGTAGAGGCTTCCATGATAGCTTACAGTGAGGAGATCTAACCTTGTCTAGAAGGATCTGGAAATGAAGAAGTGACATTTAAAATGAGGCCCCGATAATAAATGAATATTACCCATGTATAGATGATTAGGAATGGGATAACATTAAAGTAGGGCAAATGAGATATGGGAAAGCTCTAAGATACAAAGCAGAATAGATAAATCAGGGAACGTCAGTGTGGCTGGGAAATATGTGGGGAGGGAGAGAATGGCATGAAATGGGTTTGAGAGGTGGGATGGGTCAGATTAACCATGGCCCTGATGGCCGTTGAAAGGAATTTCAACGTAGTATCCTAAGTGAAATGGGAAGCCATGGGAAGGTTTTAAAATAGTGGAGTCTTCTGTGAGCTTTGAATTTTTAAAAACAGCACTTTGGCTTCTGTGTAGAATAGATTGGAGGAAGAAGGTAAGGACAGGTGGAGTGTGGACACAAGGGGATTATATTCAATGAGGCTAATTAGGAGGTGTTGCAATAGCACAGATAAGAAGTAGTTTGACGCAGAATTGAGAGAACTAGGATAAGGGCAGTAAAGGTGAGGGACAGAATGGATCCAAGACATATTTTGGAGGTAGAATTGTCTTGACTTGCTGATGGATCAGATATAGGGGTGACAGAGAAGATGGTCAAGATGACTTCTACTTTCCGTCATATTTGTGGCTTTTCTTATGACACAAGTCAGTTAAAAATCACATTTCTATATGTAAGAAAAAGCCTTACATTTTATGGATACTTTAGCTTTTATTATAGCATCACAGTTATGATTCAGGTGACAAGAAAATCCTGTTTGATATCATCTGGAAAGAATTTATGTTTTACCAGATTTGTCAAAGAAGCTCACAGAATTTGTATTAAGTGATGTCTTCAGCATTATAATGTTTCTCCATGTTCTCTGTTTCTCCATTCTATTTCTTGCTCATTTCATCTGGGGCTAGAGAATGCAAATAATGGCTTCCTAGACAAAGAAAAATTAGCATGAAAGGAGGCATCACATCCTCACTTCTTAACAGTCACTGCCTCATTTCTTTTAGGTCCATTCTGACTTCCTTGCCCATGTGGCCCATTGGTTGCTACTAATTTCTCATGATAATATTGATTTCCTCTTCTATCTTGGTCACAGAAAGTGGCGTGTGGTCATGGTGTATAACCCTGGGTGGATGTTGCTCTGTTCACAAGTGATGACATACATTCTGGACCAGACATAGCTAAAGTACATACAGTTGTCCATTGATATCTGTGGAGGATTGGTTCCTTGCAGATACCAAAATTCATGGATGCTCAAGTCTCTTATATAGAATGGCATAGTATTTGCATGTAACCTGTGCACATTCTCCCATATACTTTGATAAATTATCTCTTTAGGTTACTTATAATACCTATTACAGTGTAAACACCATGTAAATATTAACAATTGTTTACTGTAGTTTAGAGAATAATGACAAGAAAAAAAAGTCTGTACATGTTTGGTACATATACAATCATCATAGACCTAACTACGTAGTACATGTCAGCAACAAAATAACTTTTTATTTTAAAAAACACTCTCAAGGGGAAAAGGAAGGGAAGGGGAAAGTCAAGGAACATATAGCAAGGACTCATGGACAAAGCCAAAGTGGGGAAGGATTGAGGGAGGGAGAGGGAGGAGGGGGGCAGGGGAAAGTGGTAGGGGGAAGGCAGAGACAAATGTATTTGGAAAAATAAATTAATTAAAAAAAAAACAACCACTTTGAATCACTGGTTGGTTGACTGTGTGGATGCAGAATCTGTGGATATGGAGGCCAACTATAATCCTGATGCAAGCTCCAAGGTCATGGCCCGAAGTTTGTTTTGACAGACATCTTCCCAGGTCTTGCATTTCTCCTTCTGGAGACTGTGATATCAGATTGTTTGGGTTTAAATGAATCCCAGATCATGCATTTATTACTGGGGTGCCGTAGGCATTTACCCCATATGCCTCCTTATTTGTAGAAGATAAAATTAGACTATTGGGAGTATAGTATGAAATAACCCATATAAAGCATTTAGCACGGTGCTTAGCACATAGGAAGTACTCCATAATGGGGTTATTATTATTTTCATTGTCAGGGACAGGAGGTGGTAACATATCACTTTGTTTCCTTTTGGCTCTTCTCTGGTACTGACAGTTTAGAGAGTTTTTCTCTTAGAAGTAAAAAGTTTCTGAGCAGGCCCTTATTTCCCAAGTCTAGGCCTTACCAAATTCATTGTTCTGGTCATGAACACCACGATGAGGGAAGCTATGGGCTACCTCCCCTTACGTGAGCTCATCTGTCAGCTGAACTCTGCTTAGTATGCTGTCCTTTAATTTAGTTGGCTCAATGTATCCATCACTTCCCTGGGGACTGAAGCAAATATGGCCTCTTCAGCATTCTGTACAAATGAATGCTTCTTGAATAGGTTGGCAGGAGGCCACGAGTTGACCTGATGGGGTCTTTGTGTAAGCTGATTTATCCTCTCTGAAAAGAGAGTTGATGCTGGTAACAAGGAGGTGGAGGGAGGGCAACAGCCCATCCAAAGCCCTTTTCAAGTTGACCTAAGTGGTCGTCCCATCTCTCCCCTCCAGCTGCTCACCCTGCCCATTCCCTGCCATCTCAGTTCATAAGCCCTTTGATAGTTTTGTGTCTTTGTATGGGTTTTATCTTTGGAGGTTCCTTCTTCAATATCCTTGCCTTCTTTGACTTACAAATTCTTGCATCTTTCAAGACTCAGGTCAAATGTTATTTCTGCATTGTCTTTTTATGTGTTTGTTCATTATACAAATATTTATTAAGCAAAGAACTATGCTAGACATAAGATAAGCTGTGAACAAGATGGACAAAGCCCCATCTCGCATGGTGCTGATATTGTAGTGGGAGAGACTGACAATAAGCAAATAAATGAACCATAGAATGTCATGTTGTGATAAGTGCCGTGAAAAGACCAAAAAAAAGTTAGCAGGTACGGAGTGAGTGGTGGAAGGAGCCGTTTTGCAAGGAAATGATTTTTGAATCAAGACTTGTAGGATGAAAGGAAACCAGCCATGTGAAGAGCAGGGGTCTAGATGCACAAAGTTATTTGTATTTGAAGAACAAAAAGAAAGTTGGGATGACTAGACCTGATGAGCAAGGGGGAAAAGGGACGTGAGAAGAGATCAGAAGATCTCAGTTAAGGAGTTCAGATTTTATTCTGAATGAATAGGCAGAGGTGAAATCTGATTTTGTATTTGTAATAGCACTGTGCTATCTGTATGGAGAATGGATGAGGGAGAAGAGGTAAAAGAGAAAGGAGGATTGGAGGGGAAGATGAGTGGGGAGCCTAGTTAGAAGGCTCGTGCAGCAGTCCAGGATGGAGATAATGGTGGTTTGACCCAGAATTACAACTATGAAGTACGGAGTAGACTATTTAGAAATATACAGTGGAGGTGTGGTTAATGGGGCCTTACTAATGGATAGGATTTGGAGGTGAAAAAAGAGTAATCTTATGTTTTAGATTTGAGCAACTGGGGGGATGAATTGTAAGGCCATTTACTGTGATGTCAGGCATTTGGTGATAGCAATGTTAGGAGACGGGGGAGTCTGAAGTCTATTTTGGACATGTTAATTTTGAAATGCCTGTTAGACATCAGAAGGAAAATGCCAAGGAGCTGATTGAATCTACAGGTGGGACTCTTGAGGAAAGAGATCAGGAATATATAAAAATATAATCCTCTAAACCCCAGCATGATTAGTGAATTTCTCCCTCCTTTGCAGGGTCATATTATGATCCCAACAGAACCTATGTTCTCCTACCCCTGTAGGTTCTACATCATATCAAACATTAAAATTTACCTTCATCCTACTGAAAACTAAATTGTATGTGATTCCTTAAGATGAGTTGCAACTGACTAGTTTGACACGCTGTGTTTTGCAGATACTTAAAATATCATTTGACTTCTGTTCGTTTTAGTAGCAACTTTTTTTGTTTCAGGCTATTTTTGGATGCCCTTGGAAAGTGTGTAGTGCAAGGGCATGGGACCTTTAGTACTTAATTGGTAAAGTGAGCTCCTCCTCTGGTCTCACAACAGTATGTTTTATGCCCCTTTTAAGACACTTAAGTAGCTTCATGTTGTAGCCATGTGTTGTGTGTGTACCCCATTAGACTGTAAGATTGTAGAGGGCAAGAACCACCCAGAGTTTGGTATATGACAGGGACTCAATGTTTATTTATGAAAGCATTACTGTGAGCTCATAAGGAGGAAAAGCCAAGTCCAGGGATACGGTGTGCTTTCTCTCTGCACTAGGGAAAAGACTCTTACCCCCTACCTTGCAATATATGTAATATAGACTTGTTTTTTCTCTGGAAGTCTTAAAGAGGGAGGCAATGTTGTGCAGAAGGTTGAGCTATGGGCTTGAATCCCAGCAACTCCCCTCTTACTAGCTGTGAATCTTGCATCAGAAAGTTAATCTCTATAGACCTCTGATTTTTGTGTGGGCCAAATTAAATAAAGCTGTTTAGAAAACTGTCAGCCTGAAAACATGGTAGCTTTAAAATAATGCATTCTTTGTTGAAATTCAAAAAGGTGTTATAATTCAGGCCTCAGGGAATGTTCTGGAAATTTCTAGAAGTGGGGATGCAAAATATCTTTCGTTGCCTGACACCTGGCCCTATAAAAAGCAACAGCTGCTCCCAGAGAGAAGACCTTGTAGGAAAATCCTTCAGTAACTAGATAGCCATGTCTTTCTAGGTCCCTCGCACGTGAAGAGTGGGAAGTTAACTGCCGGCATTCCCAGGTCCCAGACTGGCCCTCTGAGGCTTCGTGATGCTGCACAACTGCATCCTTTTTGCTCAAGAATTGGCTCTGGGCCAGATTTTCAACTCATGATGAAGAGGAGGCATGATAGATGGATTACAGCCCCATTGCCAGGTGCCAAGCAGCTCTGATGAGCCACAGGGAAATTAAGCCCTTCTTGGCTATGCTCTGCTAAATTTGTCAATGGCTCCAAAGTATTCTGCTACAAACTTCAGATTGTATGGGTTTGCAACAAAAATAATATTTAGAAATGGATATCAACCGGGGTAGAGAAACAGGTTTATACTTTCTGTCACCAACACATACTGAGTTTGTGGCCAGGGCTGAGCTTGGGCCAGGTGAGGTCAAGCTGCAGCTGGCCTTTGTATGCCCTCTATTTTGTAGTAAAGGATGAAAGGAGGGAGTGTTGAACTGGCCAGGCCACAGTTTGACATTGCCTCCAGCTTTCTTCATATTCGTCAAGCTGCTGTCTGTTCTTGCCCTTGGTGTGAAGCTGAATGATAATATCAAAGCCGTTAAAATGCGTGCCTACTTTTGTCTAAGCTGCACGAAAATCTTCTTCTATGAGGAGGATAAGGTATTGAACATTTCCACATTCAGATATGCCTAGAGTGTTCATCACTTGACTGAGAAACTTTAACTTGGTAGGTAATTACTGCAACAATCACTTTCTCTTCTCTACTAAACATTCAGTTTTTGAGTTCTTCAAGAATGAAGGATAAACTGCTGAGAGGAAGGCAATGTGTCTGACGGAAGTCAGCAGCAGGATGATCAGCCCCTGATGCTGGTGTGGAACATAAGGAAATCCCGGTCACCCACAGATGATGGTGATGAGTATAATGCAAGGTCTTCTGTGGGTATGGGGGTTGAGGAGGACCGGCACACTATTTACCTTTCACAGTGCAAAACTGTAGCTTCTTCTAGGCTTACCCATCAAATGTTGACTCACTGTCCTATTTTAGCCCTGGGCTACTTATATTAGAAACATTCAAACAATTCATTTGCTTCCCTCATGCAGCAAGATTGCTGGTAATGTTCTTCTTGCACACCTCGCTTCTGCTTAGTTACCCCTTGGCCATCCTCCAAGACCCAATTATATTTCCACATGCTCTAGAAAACTCACCTGATCAATCAGTTCAAAGGAATGTCTGCCTCTTTGAACTTACAGTAACTTAGTGTTCCACTCACTTGAGGTTTAGAATTCACGACTTGCTGCTTATTGTATTACTGTTAAATTTTATTTTTATTATTTTGAATCTGGCTATGTAACCGCAATTTACCAAGTCCGTGTGCCTCAACTTTCTTATTTGTAAACAGGATAATATATGTACCTCTGCTCTAGAACTTTTGTGAGAATTAAAAGAGGATATATTTACATCAGTACATAAATACCCTATATTCCCATATTGTACAGCACATAGTAAATGGTCGATAAGTTTAGTTTCTCCTCATCCCTACAATGGGACTTCACTCTCACACCTTGCTGTATCTCCACATCTTTAAACCTAACCAGAACGCAATTTGTTTGTTGCTTTTGCTGATCTCAGTTTTCCCCCCAGAAGACAGGGCATTGAATCTTCAAGGCTAAGACTGCAACTCAAGCAGGGTTCAGAAACATCTATAGCCCTTTGTTGTTTCTGCTTTCTTTCTGTCTTTCCATCTTTTTTTTTTTTTTTTACTTTTGCTAACTATTCTGTCCTACCTTGTGGTATGTACTGGAGATTTTAGACAAAAGCATCTTTTAGGCATCCAGGGATACAGTTGCTGTCAGTTTTATACAGGCTATCATTACATTGTGCAAGGCCATCTTTTAACAGCTTTTCCACTCACCACCAACTTATGCCCAGCCCTTTGGTCCCTGGCCCTCTATACATCACTGGTGAGTATGCCATAGTCCACATCCTAGGGAAGTCCAGGGAAAGGGCAGGCCCAGATGGCCATAGACTGTGCTAAGTATTTCTCGATTTTTTAGCGACATTTAAAGAAATGGAATTCGACATACATTTATGACCAAACCTAAACCGTTCCTTTCTGATATTGCTGTTTCTTTTTCCCTCCTTTTCAATTCCCACCCCTACTCACCCTTTCTTCCCAACTTTATTTAGGTACTTAATTCCCTTCTACCTTTTCCTTCATACTCAGCTTCTACATGGAAACAGAGAAGTCTCACATTACCTCACCCTTTCAGAGATGTTTACACATGGGTATGGACAGATCAAATAAACAGGAACTTAGGTTAATTTAATAGAAAAAATAAAATATGGAATAACATTGATTTTGGCCAGTATCAATTACAACCATTCTACTATATTTTACAAAAAAACAACTGAACATTTTACACATGTACAGTATTTTTCAGTAAAAGTGGATTTGGATTTAACAATGGATCACTAATTAAAAATAAAAAGACAAAAGAGAACAGAAGATAGGACTTTTGTCTCTAGGAGGTTAGAGCATTTGTTAAGTCTCCAAACTTTGCACTATCCATTACATATATCTCATTATGAATATATATATTTATACATAATATATAACATTAACTTAAACTTTGAAAGCATTATGTTCTAGTTAATAATATTCTGTAGATAAACGAGGCAGTAACACACTAGTAGTTAAACCAGTATTTCCACGATGTGCGCCTGCATGGTCAGTGGGAAACAGAATCCACTTGGGTGGACCCCGGTGAATTTGGCTGTCATCTTGATGGTTATTTGTCTAAGAACACAGACATCATTTTTATCTTTCCCATCATAGTTAACTTTTGTGCCTCAAATGTTATTGGATGGTTCAGTTAGAAGGATTCCTTAGCAGGCAAATCTTGGTTTCCCCACCTGCTTGACCTTGCGTAGGTTGTGCTCACATTTGTCCATTTAAAGACTGTGCCTTTAAATGTAAGACTCTAGATGCCATACCCAGAATTAACTTGTTTTCTTCAGGTCAGAAGGGCCTGCATTGCTATGAAGAGAAAAATTGCTCAGCAAATCAGTTGATTCCCTAGTTACTTATGAATCATAATGTGACTCTGTATTACTACAGTGCTAATTAAGAGGCTCATTAGACTATTTACTTATTATTCACCCTTGGGTTGAATGTTAACTTTGATGTCTAGAAATGAATCTTTTCAACGTAGGCTTTTTACTAACTTGTTTCTTAGATGGGGGAACTTCGCATCCGCTTCCCATCTCCTTCCTAGGATAATCTATATTGATATCATTCCTCTTCTCATCTGTGAGGCCAGTGACATCTTGGAAGTAAAAATAAAGTCTGTAAGATGGCCGGTCACTTCCAAAACAAATGAGGTCACCAATGGAGCTTTGATTTGAAAAGTGAGGAAACTGGAAATCAGTCTATCCTCTCCTAAACAGAGAAACTCAGAAGTGGTAAAACGATCTATCAGGCTTCCTTGTTTCTGACCACTGATCCAAAACAGTTTCGCATTATTCAGTCTGCTAGATTCCAGGATGTTTTTAGGGAGTCAGAGAATACCAGTGAAGACATTTCCAAGAAAACAGATGATCTCAATGACATTCAGTATACAGGTGTATCATAGCACAGTTATAGAGGGACAGAGGAGTGGGGAAATAACAGAACCAGGAGGGTACAATCATGCCGCCCATATTCAATTTCCAGTTTTATTTTCTGAAAATGAGAAGATGAAAAAATTTCTAATAAGCACCATTGAAAAACATTGCCCAGCCAACTTGGGCACGAGCTTAAATATTATTTAAATCATCTCCATTTCTTAAAAAATACAGGACCTTTTAGAAACTTTTGACTCCAGGAAGAAGTTTCCTGCATCACATCCAAAATGCTTCCCACCACAACAAATGGAATTTCTGATGGCTTTAAAAAATGCTATGGGAATAATGGCTAGATAGCACCAAGAGATTGTGCAGGGTCTACAAAGTGAACACTCTGGATTTGGGGAAAGCTGGATCAGTCTCAGCTATTTTGTGTAATTTTGCATTCTGTCCATCATCAATCTGACTATGCAGAGCAATCCCACGTGACCAGCTGTGTGTAAAATAACCCAGCCTAAAATGGAAAAGCCAGTAGCAGCAAGTCTATCTGATGAAACCAGTGGAGCAGACTTATCAAGTGAGTATAATGCCAAAACCACATAATGCATGAAGTAAATTATGTGCAGAAAGTATCTATGTTCAACTGCGAAAAACTAAGACAAACGACACTGAGCACAACTCTGCGGGATGTCCTTAATGCCCTTAGGTCCAGTTTTCTGCCATTTCCTCCAGTGATGGACTCAAGCATGAAAAATGATTAACGCAAGAGCTTTTTGTTTCATTTTTGTTCTATGTCTACTCTTGTGACTTTTTGAAAGGTATTTTTTAGGCATCTCAAAGGGGAAACAAGCAAGTAAATGTAAAAGGAAAAAAATGGACCTTCAAAACCAGGGCAGGAAATCAAATAATTACTTTAACGTCAAATTTTGGCATCAAATGCTTTGGTCATACAATACTGTCTCTGTGGTTCTGGCTGTTTAGCACTAAACACCCAGTTATAAAAGGTAGGCTTGTTGTAGGTTTATTTTTTTTTTCCATTTAAGTTCTGACAAAACAGTTCACCATCTCCCTGCACAGATTTGAGAGAGAGAGAGAAAAAAAAAAAAGAGAGCAAGAAAGAGAGGGGTGGCTTGCTTTTTTTTTTTTTTTTTTTGCTTTTTTTTTCCTTTTTAATAATAATATGGAGTAATCTATAAGTCTACAGGAACAAAGAAATCTAGGATGGAAGCTCAGCCTTGGAATGTACATGTTTTGCAGCAGAGTTGTTGAAGAACCTTCCGTTGGCACAGATTGTTCTTTTTCACTAGCATACAGAAGCCTCCTTCCGCCCAGGACTCTTCCGTTGCTTTTCCAGGAAGTCAGCAAGAGAAAGGGGGAGTTGAGGATGAGAGCAGCATGATGTACACACATGGAAGAAGGTTTTGATTGGCCAGAGAGGCAGATTGGGGGATTGGAAGAGATCATTCAGGAGCAGTCAACAAGGAGGAAATTTGGTCCACCCAAAGTGATTTCAGTCAACAGCATTGTTTTTCAAGGAGAGTTATTGCAGTCCAACGGTAAATGTGATTGGTATCCATTTGTGAAAGGAAAAAAAAGATTAGAAAAAGAATAAATTAGAAATCAATAATAATATAAGCAAAGAATTTTCATTTTTAGAATTACCTGGAACAGAGAGTAACAATCATTTATACTATATTTCATTGACTCTTACGACACTGGATTTAAGATGCACCACTATTTTAAGTACTACCAAGACAAAAATACTTATTAAATGATTATGACACAATATTCACTTATCAACCTCATGCTTATTGAAGGTATTTGTTAAACTTACATAACATGCTGTTTTGTATCTGTGCAATAATTTTCCTTTGAATATAGAAGAGTTTAATTTTCTGAAGCAATTTTGAACGGTAATCAAGTTCAACATACGTAGTAGTCACCATGTGCCTCACTTGACCAGACATCTCTGTGACTGTATTTACAGTCAATGACAACTATCTCACATCAACTTGCTGGGTCAAAAGCAGTTGTAAGCTGCTATGAATTGTAAGATGCATCTGATTTCAGAGATGATAAAATGTAAAAGAGGTATGTCTTAGAGTCATTGAAATATGACAGTAGAAAATGAATAAATACCACATCCTACATGCAACTGCCATGGGATTTGAAAAGCCTGATGAGCCATCAATACTCTGTTTTTTCCCCCTGCTACAAATTTAATGGTCTTTATAATTGTACTGTGTAGTACCTGAGACCCACACAGAATATGAAACATAAGAAAAAATAATAATACCCTGACCATCCATGAACCCATCACCCTTCAGAATGACAGTATTTTTGATTTTCTTGGACCTGCCATGTCCTTATTTTCCTTCTTCACTTCTATAAGTAAACTCTCTAAAACTTGTGGTCATTTTTGCTTGTGGTCATTTTTGCTTGTGGTCCTTTGCTTTTTCATTTTTCAGTTACAGCTGACATACAAATCTTATTAGCTTCAGGTATATAACATAGCGATTAGACATTTACATACCTTACCAAGTGATTACCCCAACAAGTCTAATACCCCCCCTGACACCATACATAGTTATTATAGTATTACTGACCATGTTCCCTATGCTGTACCTTACATCTCTAGGACTATTTTTATAACTCCAATTTGTACTTCTTAATCCTTTCACCTTTTCTACCCATCCCCTAAACCCCTCCAAATTGGCAACCGTCAATTTGCTTCCTGTACCTAAGAGTTTGTTTCTTTAGTTTTTCAGATTCCACATATAAATTAATCATATGGCATTTACTGTTTTCTGTCTGCCTTCTTTCACCTAACATTTTACCCTCTAGATCTATCCCTGTTGTCACAAATGGCAAGATTTCATTCTTTTATGGTTGAGTAATATTCCATTGTGTATATATGCCGTATCTTCTTTATTCATCCGTCTATCGATGGACACCTAGATTGCTTCCCTATCTTGGCTACTGTGAATAGTGCTGCAATTAACAGAGGGTGTGTATATATTTTCTAATTGGTTTTCTGCATTTCTTCAGATAAATACCCAGAAGTGGGATTGCTGTGTCTATTTTTAGTTTTTTGAGGCACCTCCATACTGTTTTCCATAAGTGGCTATGCCAGCATAGAATCCCACCAACAGTGCATGAAGGGCATCCTCACCAACATTTTTTTTTTTTTTGGTTTATTGATGATAGCCATTCTGATTGGTATGAGGTGTTATTGCATTGTGGCTTTTATTTGCAGTTTCCTGATGGCTAGTGACTTTGAGCATCTTTTCATGTGTCTTTTGGCCCTCTGTATGTCCTCTTTGGAGAAATGTCTATTCAGGTCCTCTACCCATTTTTTTAATTAGATTTTTTCTTTTTTTGGTGTTAAGTTGTATGAGTTCCTTATATATTTTGGATATTAACCCCTTATTGAATGTGTCATTAGCAAATATTCTACCAATTAGTTGGTTGTCTTTTTGTTTTTTTTTTTTTATGGTTTCCTTCACTGTGCAAAACTCTTCAATTTGTTGTAGTCCCATTTGTTTATTTTTTCTTTGGTTTCCCTTTCCCAAGGAAATATGAAAATAAAAAAAAGTTACTAAGAGCAATGTCAAACACTCTCTTGCTTACATTTTCTTCTAGGAATTTTATCGTTTTGGATCTTCTATTTAAGTATTTAATCCATTTTGAGTTTATTCTTGTGTATGTATGAGAAAGTGATCCAGTTTCATTCTTTTGTATGTGTCTGTCTAGTTTTCCTGGCACCATTTATTGAAGAGACTGACTTTATCCTGTTGCATATTCTTACTGCTTTGTGATAGATTAATTGACCATGTAGTTGTGGGTTTATTTCTGGGCTATCTATTCTGCTCCATTGATCTAAGTATCTGTTTTTATGCCAGTACCATGCTGTTTTAATTACTATAGCCTTGTATTATAGTTTGATATCAGGTAACATGACAACTCCAACTTTTGTTCTTTGTCAAGATTGTGCTGGCTATTTGGGGTTTTTGTAGTTACATATATTTTAGGATTATTTATTATACTTCTTTGAAAAATGCCACTTGTGTTTTGATAGGGATTGCACTGAATCTGTAGATTGTTTTGAGCAGTATGGGTATTTTTACATTGTTAATATTTCCATTACCTATATCTTCTTTAATTTCTTTTTTCAATGTCTTATACTTTTCTGAGGACAGGTCTTTTACTTCCTTGGTTAAATTACTCCTAAATATTTTATATTTTTTATGCAAATATACATGGGATTGTCTTAATTTTTCTTTCTGATAGTTTGTTATTGGAATAAAAAAGGTAACTGATTTCTGAACATAAATTTTTGTATTGCGCCACTTTACTAAATTCATTTATTAGTTACAATATTTTTTAGGGTTCTGTTGTATCATGTCCTCTGCAAATAATGACAATTTCAGGTCTCTTGTCCAATTCAGATGCCTTTTATTTCTTTTTCTTTTCTGATTGCTGTTGCTAGAACTTCCAATTATTATGATGACTAAAAGCAGTGAAAGTGGACATCATTGTTTTATTCTTGATCTTATAGAAAAAATTTTCAGGTTTTCACCACTGAGTATGTTGGCGCTAGGTTTGTCATCAATGGCTTTTATTATGTTGAGGTATATATTTCCTCTCTCTCCACTTTACTGAGAGTTTTTATCATAATCAAATGCTGGTGCGGATTTTGTCACATGCTTTTTCCTCTTTTATTGATATGATCATATGATTTTTATCCTTCATTTTGTATATACGGTGTATCAAGTTAATCGATTTGTGGATATTAAAGCAGTCTTGCACCCCAGAAATAAATACCACTTGATTATGATGTAAGATCTTTTTGAAGGTATTGCTGAATTCTCCTTGCTTATATTTGATTGAGGATATTTGTGTTTATGTTCATCAGGGAAACTGGCCTATAATTTTCTTCCTTTGTAATGTCTTTGTCTGCTTTTGGAATCAGGGCAATGAAAGCCTTGTAAAATGAGTATGGGAGACTTTCATCCAATTGTTTCAAAGAGTTTGAGAATAGCATGTATTAATTCTTCCTTGAATGTTTGATAAAATTTACCTGTGAAGTCATCTGGTCTAGGACTTTTGTTTGTTGTTGGGAGTTTTTTGATTACTGATGAATTTAGTAGTGATCAGTCTGTTTTGATTTTCTGTTTATTTTTGATTCAGTGTTGGAAGAGTATGTGTTTCTGGAAATTTATCCATTTCTTCCAAGTTGTCCAATTTTTTTGGCATATGTAGTATTTCCTGATAATCTTGTGTGGGACTCTATGCTTCCTGGACTTGTATGTCCATTTTTTTCACCAGGTTAGGGATGTTTTTAGTTATTATTTCTTCAAATAGGGTTTCAATCTCTTGCTTTCTCTCTTCTACTTCTGGTACCCCATAGGATGAAAATGTTGGTATGCTTGATGCTGTCCCAGAGGCCCCTTAAACTATCCTCGTTTTTTAAAATCCATTTTTATTTTTAGTTTCCTGGTCAGGTGTTTATGGTACCTTGTCTTCCAGGTTATTGAGCTGATCCTCTGCTTCATCTAATCTGTTCATCGCCTCTAATGTATTCTTCCTTGCAGTTATTGTATTTTTCATTTCTGACAAGTTATTTTTTGTGGTTTCTATCTCTTTGTGTAAGTTATCACTGAGTTCATCTTTCCTCCCCTAAGTTCATCGAGCATCCTTATAACCAGTGCTTTGAACTCTGTATCTGGTAGATTGCCTCCATTTCATTTAGTTATTTTTCTTGAGTTGTGTCCTGTTCTTTCATTTTAGACAAGTTTCTTTGTCTCCTCATTTTGGCAGCCCTCATCTGTTTGTTTCTACATACTCTGTAGATCAGTTTCTTCTAGTCTTGGCAGGGTAGCCTTATGAAATAGGTGTCCCATGAGGCCTGGTGGCACAGTCTCCTGATTACCTTTGTTTGGGTTGTGTAGCCTCCTGGTATAGTTGTCTTAATTGCTGTTGGCACAGCAGTGGGTGGGATTGACCCTCAGACTGAATGGCTGCAAGGACTGGCCGTGACTACACTGGATGAGTTGTGTGGGGGCTGACTCCACAGAGAGTGCTTTAGTGGGGCTCCAGTGCCTGCCATGCCTGCCCTTTGGAAATGTCTTTTGAGACGCTGACTGAATGTTGCTGTGGTATGGCTTGAAGCTGGCCACTGGGTATGTTAGTGGTTCTGGGGCTTTCTGGGTGAGGTTTTGGTATAGACCAACTTCAGTGCCTGTGCCTGGCCTAAGGCCATGCTGGGAATGAAGGCTGGCTGCCACTAGTGCTGGGTTTGGGGCTGCTTAGCAAGAAGAAGAGGGCAAGCTGTGGCTAGCTGCTGCTTCTTTGTGGTTCGTGGACCCTTGAAAAATTTTAGGAAAGTCTGCAGTGTGATCTGCTGGCTGCTTTTGTAGAAAAGCCACTGAAAGAGGTTCAATCCAGGTGTGCAAGTTGAGTGGGGCGGAATCCCATGGAATCACCAGAGTAGGGCAAACAGGGTTATCTGAGTTATTGGAGTTCAGATTTGGTATCCAGCTGTGCCTGGGTTGCGGGGGAGGGCTCAACATCATCTGCCAGCACTTCCATCCCCAGATAGAGCTGCCCTAAACCCTCTAGCCCTTGCTCTAAAGCTAATCAATCTGTTTCTTCCCTGTATGTTCCTGATGCTTTTTGAGCTACTGCCCCTGCACTGGAGCTCAGACCAACTGAGTTTATGAGCTAGTGAAGCTGTGATTAGGTCCATTGAGATCTGTAGCACCTAGGTCTCTAGCAGCCCGTTATTTTTTTTTGACACAATCCCCACTGTTTTTCACAGCCAGATGTTATGAGGACTTTTTGCTCCTTAGGGCAGACCTCCTCAGCTGAGATACTCCTCCTGATTCTTAGTCAACACACTGTGAGTGTGGGATCTGCCCCTTCTGCATCTCCACCCCTCCTACCAGTCTTGATGTGGCTTCTTCTTTATATTCTTAGTTATAAACAATTCAGTTTAGCTAGTCTCCAGGTGATTCTCCATGATGGCTATTCAATAGTTTAGTTGTAATTGTGATGTGGTCATGGGAGGAGACAAGCACTATGCTTACCTGCTCTGCCATCTTGAGCAGAAGTTCAATACTTTCTTTCTTTAACTGACCTGAAACTGGACTCATCACAAAGTATTGCTCCTTTTCCAATACTGCCCACAATCCTGACACTCCACTTTACCAGAGTGCCATTGGCATAATTTAGCCCATCTTAAGGAAAGTAGTTAAAGCATCACAAACCTTGAAATGACTGGCACCAAGTGCTATGGGTGAAAATTTCAAGTCACAGTGGGTCTCCTAGGTCAATCACTTAAAAAAAAATCTTCCTCTGTTTTCAGGTTACGAACTTAGGGAAATTCTGGTCTTAATTCAGATATAGGGGAACCCTGGTTTCCAGTAAGGGTAAAGGGCCCTTGCTGGTAATTAAGAAGTGATACTTACATGGTCCTGGGGATGCCATCACCCAGTCCTCTCACCCCAATGTTGTTTGGTGAGAATTGGCTCTGGTCAGGAAAACCTTGGACACAGAGCCTGAGTGGGTCTGGCCTGCCCCTGCCATACCCGTCATACATCAGAAAAGCTATGAAGATGCAAAGTCACCTAAGACGCCCCATGGAAACGAGACCATAAATGGTGTTTTATCAGTGCCATTGCGTGCCCAGTTCTTTCTGAAGTCTCTCAGAGATTCCTAACTGTTGTGGAATAACCATACGAGGTCAGTGATATTATCCTCATTTTTACAGATGAGGGGAGTGAGGCCCATAGAAATTCAAACGTGCCCAAGTCCGGAGCCCAGATATGAACAGCAGCATTCTGACTCCTGAATCCACATTCTCCCAACCACAGCTCTATTCTGCCTCTTGTCAATTTCTACAAGAGGAGCCATTCAAAGGAAGAGAAAGAATAAACCCAGGGGAATAGCCTTGTCAGGTAAGACTCTTCCAAATACATACGTATTTTCTTTATTTTCATAACAACCAAAGATGTGTAGAACGACAACAGTCCAAAATAATTTCTTTCTACATCATTGATATGTATTTTCTGCATAAAATTTAGGCACAAAGTTTATGGGCCCCTCACTATGAATTATAACGAGAGCCACAGTTCACAAAATGTTGGAGTTAGAATAATTTAGTCATTCATGTTATGGATGGGGACACTGGAGGCAGAGAAACGAGGGATCTAGGCGTTTGCCAAGTTGTCAGGGGCCATGGAATAGTCAGGGGTTCCCAAACCTGCTGTACCTTAGAAACATTTGAGAAACTTCTAAATATATTCATGTTCAGACTACACCCCCA
The DNA here is from genome assembly GCF_021234165.1 of Pteronotus mesoamericanus. Lineage (NCBI taxonomy): Eukaryota > Metazoa > Chordata > Mammalia > Chiroptera > Mormoopidae > Pteronotus > Pteronotus mesoamericanus. The sequence goes on from NW_026555245.1 coordinate 10,691,428, forward strand.
AGGCCAATATAATCTCAATCTTTGCAGACGGTGTGGCATCCTGGCATTTTGTTTGAGAACCACTGGTGCAAAGAAAGAAAAATGGACCTAAATTACTTGGTTCTGTCATTAATTCCTATTCTCATGAGCTTTAATGAAGATGCGGCTACCATTTGATTGTTATTTACACATCAAAATTTTAAACAATCCAAATAGTGGCAATAACCGGTGGAATCTCCACATGAATTTATATTTATGCTCTTATTAAAAATGAAGTTTCTAAAGAGTGTGTGAAACATAGGATTATGTTTGTATCCAATGCTTAGTGCAAAAAGGACACAAAATTCCATGTATATATGGCAAAAGATGGGAAAGAAATACATCCAAAACTAACTGGAAAGGGCTATATATTGTATGATTCCAAATATATGACATTCTGAAAATAACAAATCTATAGAGGAGTAAAAAAAATGCGTGGATTTCAGAGATTGGGAGGAGCAAAGGATGATGGGGGGCACAGAGGATTTTTAGGGCAGTGAAACCATCCTGTGTGATACTAAAATGGTAGCTGTACATCATGTTACATTTGTCTAAGCCTATAGAACATACAACACCTAGGGTGAACCCTAATGTAAACTATGGCCTTTGGGTGATAATGGTGTGTCAACGTACGTTCACTGATTGCAACAAATGCACCACTTCGGTGTGGATATTGGCAATAGGGAGGCTGTGCTTGTGCCTAAGTTCAGGGGATCTATGGGAACTCTGTTATTTTCTGTTCAATTTTGCTGCATCTTCCAGTGGGACTACAGGTGATTTATTCCTTCTTTCAATTAAAAATATCCCAAAACCAAAAAACAAACCCACTGAAGGCATAAGTTCAGGATGAATGAATGCCAACGACACATCAGGTACGGCCTGAGTCATGCCTGATAGTTTCTTTTTTAAGTGAAAATATATTATTAGGCCTAAAGTAGAGAGATCACACTTTGCTTAGAAGATGAAAATGAACAGTTGTACTCACCATCTTTGCAGATGGCTCCCATTTGACACATTCCTAAGTCTAGGAGATACCCACTGGGGCAGCTTGTACAGTTCTTAAACCCTGGACCATTGCACGTCAAACAGCTGGTGTCACATCTATGGGGGAAATGAAGAATTTATCACCCCTTTACACATCAGGCACAGGAAAAGACGTGTTTATTATCAACCTCCTAACGTCTTAAGCTTAAATCTCTGAAGTTGATACAAAAATCTTTTCTTAAAATAACTCCTAGGTTTGGCAACGTTAAAGAAAACCTACCTAGCAGGTAGACAGTGTGATTTGAAAAGTTTTAAAGTACTCTGAAGCAAAAGTAAATAAATACACACACACAAACATATCAAAGATAAACTGGGTTAAAGCTGCAGGACAGTTTCTGTAGGTAAATGTTTGAACCTTATTTTATCAATAATTTTAAGTTTCAGTATTTATGAAGGCAGTCAAATAAGGAACCCGGTAACCAAATGCTAGGGCTTGAGGGGCATATCCACTCACTTTTTGCAGGATTTGTATCCGTTCTCTGAAGAGTGGTCAAAGTAATGGCTGATGCTACAGCTGTGCACACATCTCCCATCCTCCATGAAGTAGCCCTCTGTGCAGTTAATGCACCCATCAGCGCCTGCCCCTTCAAAGCAAGACAAACGCAGGAAACAGAAACAAAACCTCAGAAGTGGCATGATGGGCTGCTTCTCATAGTTTGTGAAAATGACATTAATATGTTTGTAATTTTAAGAGTTATAATATGTGTTTTTTCTTGCATTCTTTGGAAAAAATACCTCCCCCCATTTTAAATCGAACCCACTTTCCAAAAGCATAAAATCTTTTGGAGAGAGAAGGAAATATCACTGGGGTATTTAAATTTCTCAGTGAGGATAGGATGCTGAGGACTGACTTCCGATGAGAATACGTGCATGATTATTAGAAGAGAAATGAGAGTTCTCCAGCAGCTACTTTAAAAATATCAAGTGAGTTTCCATGAGTGGTGGCTAAAAATGATCAACAGAAGCTAAACCAGAGCCAGAGGAATAAAGGGAGAGACTGGGGGAGAAGCTACCAGCACAAGTGGCGCAGAAGCGGTGACAGGGCTGACAGTCCTGGCCGTTGAAGTACTGTCCGTCCTCACAGGCGATGGAACACCGGGACCCCTGCAGGCTGAAGACACAGGCACAGACCGCTGTGATCAGGCCAAGAGGTACTGACTCCCCAGCTCTGTCTGTAACAAGTATCGTTCCCCCCAGAGACCTGTGGATTTGGCGAAGCTTCAAAGCAGGGGAAGTAGCCCTTATACCTTCTGTTGTTTGCTGCTTGATGCTACAGCGCTTCTCCGTGCATTACTCTAATGATGTTGGCATCATATGCATGTGCTGCAAGCTTTAGGGACGTTCCTCTGAATTGTCTGACTGGTTGACACACCTTACAACCCAGAGGTTTTAAAAAGTATTGTATTCACAAAATAATCGCATTGCCTAATACGCCTAACAATTCCCTGATATCCAGACCTACTACATAATACATTTAAAAGATGTTTCATAATTAAAAATGCAGTAAGAACACACAGTAAAAGAATTACAACTGAATAAGAGGGCACAGTCATCCTTGCATAAACTCTCAGGAGCAGCTTTTTTAAGTTTTTCTGATTTTAGTTCTCGGTGGTCCCTACAACAGAATTTTTATATATATATTTTTGCCTCTATTTCTGGATTTATTTTAAACCTTAATGAATAATTTAGCACAATTACCTACTTACTCTGCTGCTTCCTCAAACATCTCAACTTTTCTTAGTTATATTACTATTTAGTGTTTCTAGACGTAATCTGTACCATAGTTTTTCCACTCTCCTAGTCTAGAGATGGCTTCTTAAAATTTAAAATAAATTAATAGAATTTTCACTATTTCATATACAAATATTACTCGCTTAACTAAATAGTATGCCTGGAACCAGGGAGAAAGACTTGTAATCCTAGGTCATCAAACAGATGGTACTAGAAGATGGGTTCTCTTTTCTTAAGCTCTATATATTGTTCCACTTTGCATCTTAAGTGACTTTGCCTTAAATATGGGTCATACTGATTTTACAAAGCAAAACTTCTATCAGTAAACAAAATCAAAGTAGATGAAAAGAATCCCAAACAGACCAGTTAACATTTTAACCCATTTCGTTCCAGTATTTAATGCAGAGATATTTTTCCATGTTTGTTCTTAGCCATTATTGAAAAATCGATAGGTCTTCAGGCAAAATGGTCAACGTAGAGGTCCCTAAGGAAAACACAGGGAGCCACAATGACACCGAGGGAGCCTAACTGAGTGTTCTTCATTCATAGACATCCTTGCTTGCCAGAGAGCACTGCCATTAGGGAAAAACAAACTTCTTTCCTTTCCGTAGAGCTGGAGAAAAGGACACTGCATCAAGTGGATCTCTTTGTGAGAGGACATAGGACCACCAAAAAACTGACCAAAGTTTTTAAAAAGCTGCCTAGTTTTTCTAATACAGGACATTACTGCTGAAATTGGCATGTATCCAGCAAGAGACAGAAGCTGCACTGTGTTCTTTCTGTGATAAACCAGCTGGGTTAGACCTGCGCTGTCCTGCCTGCTCGAGCACTTGTGGCTTCCAGTTTGGCTAAGGAATGGAATTTTAAGTTCTAAATTTTAATTAATTTCAGTCTAAGTTTTACAAACTGGCACTTATTTTAGTTATTGGCAAAATTCTGAGTAAGTTTGCAATGACTTGGCTACTTCAACTAAATTTTATAAAATCTCAATACAGATCAAAAAATAATTGTCTGAATTGAGATGTGGTTTAGCGGTAAATACATACCAGATTTCCAAGACTTGGTACAACAACAAAAGAATGTAAAATATCTCACCAAGAGTCTTTTATATGAATTACATGTTGAAATGATAATATTTTATTGGAATAAATGTCATCTGTACCTTCTTATAATCTTTTGATGTGGCTACTGGCATACTTAAAATGAACATATGTGGCTCTCATTTCTATCGGAGAGCCCTGGTTAACTTATTTTATAAAATGTTCCCTAAGAAATATAGAAAATAATCTTAAGTAATCTTTTATTTCTCATGGACCAGTTCTGTGTCAGATACTGGACTAAGTGCTTTATAAATGTTATCATGGTTAATCATAATCCAGAACGTAGGGGTTATCACCATTTTCTAGATGAGAAAATTGAAACTCAGCAGCTCAGTGATTTGACCAACATCACACAATAGACAGTAGAGGCGGATTTGAGTCCATATCTGACTCTTTTCTTTTTATTATACCAATCTGCTCCTTCTCCAAAAAGAATTAGGCTGACTAGACTGATATTTGTCAAGACTCTCTTGAGATGAAAGGTGCTAAGCAAACTAACACTGAATGCATTTATGAAAAATGAAGCCACAGATAATTAATAAACCTAAATAAAAATGATGCAATATTACTAATGTGAAGAATTACTTGCCAGGACCCTGCTTATTTCATCTCTAATCAACGGTGGAAATAGAGGTACCATCAACACTTAAAAGGGTTTGAGTGCAGCAGAATTCTAGTACTATGTAAACCTAGAACCCAACTCCTCACTCAATGTAGGCTGATTTGACCTTCTCTAATCAAGAGAGATTACATCATTCTTTTGAGCTGCATGTTTTTCTCTTACAGAATCCATCAACTATGTTAAGTCCTCACTTAATGCCATCAATAGGTTCTGTGACTTTAAATAAAACAATGTATAAGAAAACCAATTTTATCATAGGCTAATTGATACAAATAAGAGTTATTGGAGCACCTGCTGTACCTGGCTTTAGCCACCAGCAAGTCATCCATTCAGGGAAAACATCTCTAGGTGTTAAATCTATGTGCAGACAGTAACATAATGGAACCAAGCCTGAGGTTCTTAAGATAAATGATTGGCTCTATGGAGAGAAATAATAAAGATCAGGGAAGAGTTTCTGACCATCAAAGGGATGAATCAGGGGGATTAAAGATAACTCATTGGTATTACCTACACAGCAATTGTTGACTGGTGCACTGCCAGTTAAAAAGCATGAAGAAAGCCTCTCAAATGGCCATTTTTATTTACTTGTGTCTGAGCCATCTTTTCCAAAGAGAATTTTATTCGGTTTATAAACCTTCCTTAGCCAAGACGGCATCCAGTTTTTCACATACAATGGTAGAGATAATGCAAATAGCAATCAAGTGTTTGAATGAGAGTCAAACCAAGGGTGATAGTGAGAGGGTTATTTCTATGGAGCAGCTGCCCGGGCCGCGTTACTCACGCAGTCCTTCACTGTCTTACCTTAACCCATCCCTGCATTCTGTACAGTTGTGGGATTCAGTACACGTCTTGCAGTTTTCACTGCATTTCCGACAAAGATTTTTCTCTGTTAAAAAAAAAGTAACAAGGTTATAAATCAGTTGGTCAGTTGAATTCCACAAAAGTTTGTGAAGATATTCCAGTGTTTGCTAATAGTGTATGCTATAGTACACATGGCTGTGAGAGAAAACTGCAGGAAAAGCCCCACAGTCAACATTTGCTATCACTTCTCAGCAAACCAAATACAGGCAGGAACTGCAGCATTGGCAAATACCTTAGTGCTACCTTACCATTTTTTTCAGACAAGAGAACTACAGCCCCCTTAATTCTTAGTTGAATAGTTTATTAGCCTTTTCCCTCCTCTTCCCATTCTCTCTCCTAAGCAGGGTTTCCTAACTTCCAACAACGAAAATCCCACCACAAAGCTGGGCAATGCCACTGTGCCAGGGTTGAGAAGCACTGCCCGTGGCTGTGGAGAGGAATGACAGACCCCCCGTGCTCACAGCTCTGAGGGCTACCCTGAGGAACTCCACTGCAGAAGGAAACCCGTATTTAAGAATGAAAGGTAAGGATTATTTCTTGCATTGTCTACAATAGTATCTTGTACTAACTTTACAGTGGCTGTGAAATTGCTATAAACATTATTTTACAGCAATGTCTGTATTCTGGAGATAGCAGTGTATTTGACTGAACAAATATATTGTGAATTCTGGCTTTCCTGTTTAATACCACACACAGGTCCTCATTAGGAAGAAAAATGGTGATTTGTTAAGTAAGGCCTTTTGCCTTAGGTGAAGTTTTTCTGGAAAGTTGATACCTTCTCTAAGATATAAGTATATTATAACCACATGTATGTGTAGAATTGAATGTTCATAGGCTTCCCCTCCTCTATCTACACTCGAGATGTTGGTGTCCTTCAGGTTCCACAGAGCGACACTGCTTTCGTGATCCCTACAAGGACCTCCTGGAGGTCCATCTTCTTTCTCAAGTCTGAGCCCCTCGACAGGAAATATGAAGTCCTTTACAACCTCCTGGCAGTTACCACATGCCCTGCCCCACCCTGCACCGTGTCACCAAGAATACCGGACACGGCACGGGACCTAGACTTGTGCTCTGCTTTTAGCATTTCCTGTGGGCAAGTTCAGGGCACTCTTTTTCCACTTATGAAGTGTTAAATACACACTAGAATGATGCCTACCTCTCAGCTCGTCTTGAGGACTTAATGGAATTATTCAAGGGACCTGTATGACATTTAAAGCACTGTCACTGTGCTAACAGTAATTATTAGGAGTCATGATCACACGTGATCACTAAGTTGTATGTTAAGTGGGCACATCGAAAGAGGAAACTATAACAAAAGGCAGTTACATAGGAGAGATGCACAGACCACTCTTATCAGTGAAGTAATTGAACAGTTGTCCCTAATTATCCTCCTGCCAGGTTCTGAAAGAACTGGCTCATCTTGATGATGTCATACACCATCTCTAGAACAAAATTTCTTTTTCAAGGTTCAGCCTCCTTAGTAGAATTTTGATGTTTTTTCCCCTCCAAGGAATGCCGCTTTCTTCTGTGGCTCTCTAATTCCCCCTACCCACGCCCACTTTCTCCTCTCCATCAAGTTATAGCTCATGTTCTAAAGTTTGGGAAAAATAAGAACTACAAGGGAACCCCCCTTCCCCCCGCTTTGCTCCAAATGTTAAGCTCTCTCAGCTTAACCCCATCTACCACATAGAGAAACATCTGTCTTTGGATCAAGAGACTTTGATTAGTTAAAAAGCAAGAGTATTCACTTCAGAATCTGTGCCTGATTTTTAAAAACACAACTCTTGTGCCTTCCCAGTTGGGTTTTCTTCTCTCTTAGGTTGTGCAGGAACCTGAAATTTCGGTGTCATGACACACCATAGTGTGATACTCTTGTTCAGAAATAAAGCCAAAGACCTTTTCAGGGCCATACCAGAGCACTAACAGATAAGCGTGCCCAGGGATGATTTAGTTTTCTAGAGAACGTCCTTTTGTGTTTTTATTAATGATGGTTAATTAGTCTCCAAACTCTGTGAAGTACATGTTAATTTATAGATTTTTCCTTGGTAAACTTGCAAAAGCTATCTGTCCATTTGAAAAAAGAACCCCAAAATTTTAGAATTGATTGCCATGCTGGATATTATCTAACTCAGCAAATGTATTTAATTTTGTCTTCCTCAGTGGACTATAATACCTGATAGTCCCTGAACCCATTTGCTACCTTCCAGGTTCCCTCATTAGTAGGTTAAGTAAGTCTATGGCATGCATCCATTCTACATTTTTGTGAAGGTCATGTTTTTTAACCTCTTCAAAAAGTATACTTTGAGATCACAGCGGCCTGGTTGCTGTCTTCTGAAAGCCTGCTTATAATGTTGGGAACTTGGATTTCAGGAGGGTCTCCACCATCCTAACAGATAAGAGTGGCTCATGGTGCCTAAACTGTCTGTATAAACAGCATGGTTTACACCAAACACCTACTTTCCTTCTGGGAGCCTGGGGTTTGGGTAAGGGCCGGGCAGAAGATGCCTTGGTGTCCACACCTCAACAACAGCTCATTTCAGTCCCTTGTGAACATTTCATACGTTGTCACAAATTGTCTCTGGGCAAACCAGATGTATCCTTTGTGATTCCGTGGAGAGAAAACTCTTGGACACTTAGGCCTGGTTTCCAATGGACTTTGTCCCGTGAGCCTTTTCCCTTTGCATCCTTTTGCTGTAACTAATCATAACTGAATACATAAGCACAACTATAAGTTGAGTAGTGTGGGTACTCCTAGCAAGTCACTAAATCTAGGTATGCGCTTGAGGGCCCCTTGACGCAGTTAGCGACAGGCCTTTTTACATAAATTCTTTACAAAGCAATTGTTCTCTTAAAAAAAATTGACTAGATCCTGGTTGCTATCCAGCAAGGCCTAGATTTCCTGGAGAAGGAGTATCCCTCCCGAGGTCACACAAATGAAGACCTTATAGTTGTTCTCTAAAACCCAGGTATTTGAAATCAACTCACTCGTGTCCTGATATGATCCGTCAGGGCAGTGAGTCACGCAGCTGTTGGTTTCTTCATTCAGGAAGTACCCGTGTTTGCAGGACAGGCACTGGTCACCGTGGCTGCCAAAGCAGGACTCGCAGTTGGGAGCGCACTTCCTGCATCGCTTCTTGTCAGCGTGGTAGTGGCCAGGGGGGCAGCTGGAGACACAGATCCTGTGTGGTGGCACATAAGAAAGGAGGGCAGCGTCACCCCCGACTCAGTCTTCAGCATTCTCTTGGAGGCGCTGAGAAGGTAGCTGTTCTTGGTCTCAGAACCCTTTTTAAAGATGGTATAACACCACAGCCAAGTGGCCAAATTCTGTCGGTTAAAGCTTTTTCCTGTGTACAGTGTTGGCTAAATTAATATATATTTAAATTTATGTTGCTTATGATAAACAAGGAAGTTTTTTTTTTTAAAGTTTAATCGAAGGACACAGCTTTATTTATTCATTTAACAAATATTTACCAAGTATCAATTAAATGGCAGGCATTTTGCTAATAAGTCTAGGAGACAAAAGAGGTGCTGAGTAGCCAAGGGCTTCTTCTGGAAGGAATTTAAATTCCAGCAAGGATGTAAACAGGACTTGGAACATGTCTATGTCTGTCCGGGTGACTGGAGTATGAAGTCACCACAAGCCAGCTCCCTGGAGCGAGTTTTCGACCAAAGGAGGAGGGAGAAGGCGGCAGGGGTGTGAGCCACGGCTGGGCAGCGGGGCTTCTGCTGGGGCGGTCACTGCTCCAGGGCCCTGCCCTTCCTCACGTATCTGCACGGCTCGAGGCAGAAGCCAGGGGCACAGGGTCAGAGTAGGTCAGTCTCAGTGCCCAGAGCAGGGAAGTGAGGAGGAGCAGGGACCAGCATCTTTGCCACATTGAGGCCTGCACCTGGGAGAATGTGGGAAAGCATCCGTTCGGCCCCCACACTGCATTGCCACAAAGGGACAGTGCAGCTGTGCTGTCACACACATCAGCAGGAGGAAAAGAAGGGAGGGGAAGACCAGGCACCTACCTACCAAGTCCCTCCCCACCATCTTTCCAAAGGTGAGACAAGACATTTGCAGGTTTCATAGCACGTGTGTATTATGTTCTGTTAAGGCAGCTTGACTCCTGGCAACCCTATGAGTGATGTCTACAGTGTCCTGTCCTCGGCAGCCCTGTCCAGCTCCTGCGCACTCCTGCCTATGGCTTCCTTTGTGGAGTCAGTCCATCTGACTCCACAAAGTCATCTGGGCTAGGTGGTCTTCCTCTTTTCCTGCTGCCTTCTGTTTTTTTCCCAGCATCACTGTCTTTTCCCAAGAACTATGCCTTCTCACGATGTACCCAAAGCAGGACAGCTGTGCCCCCAGCAATGTTTCAGGCTTAATTTGCTCTAGGACCCACTGTTTGTCTGTTGGGTGGTTCAGGATACCTGCAGAACTCTCCCCTAATACCGTATTTCAAATGAATCAATTATTTTTTTTCGGATGTGTGATTTCTGATGCACATTTTCCTTGCTTTCAAGGCCTGGTAGGGGGTCACCGGAATGCCTGGCCCACAGACCTGGTACATGATGTAGGGGATGTGACTTGGCCTCCCTCTCACCTCGTGTTGTTTTTCAGCTTGTAGTAGTAGTGCAGACAGTCATTGCAGTGGTCCGGTCCCGGCCCATCACAGCCGACCTCGCTGCACTCGGGGTCACAGGGACCTTTTCCAAAAGAAATTAGAACAACACGCAGAAAAAATGATTTTAAGTAGGTTGGCTTTACCTTGAATTTCGAATAAAATAAGACTCTTTTTTTTCTTTTGCAGTGAGAGTTTCTTTGAGATGGAGGAATAATGTTCAGTGTGGCTGTAAGCTCAGAGGTGAACCCCTGAGTTTTGGGGGAAAACCTCAATTACCGAAGGATCAAGAATGTAAATCCTAGTCATGGCCTGGTCCTCAGAGCACATATGGCTACCTTGTGGGAGACAGCAGACATTTCAGAACGCAAATGAACAATGCCACTGTAGTAAATGGGAAAAAACCAACGGCAATTAAACATGCATAACAATAAAAATGTTGAATTTATGGAAAAATGAGAAGTTAAGCTGTTGACAGAAAAGAAATAAAAAGTTATTATTCAATGCTTGGATCAGATTGCCTGTCTCTTCCAAGGTCATTAAAGCCACTGAATACCTCTGAGATACTGTAGCCAGCAAGAAACAGCATTATGGCATCTGGCACAAGCTGATCGGCATCTAGTCTTGGATTACAAAGCAGGTACTTCAGGCACAGATAACAGATTTAAAATTGCATCCTACCCTCAGGCCAACAGGCAACTCAACAAAAGAACACTACACATAAATTTCAAAATGCGATCAAGCTTAAAGTATTCCAGACCTAGGATGAAGGTTCCTAGTCTCTCTTGTTACATATTCTTTGGTATAGAACTAGAGAGAATGCATAGTGAGAAAACAATTCCAGAAAGATGGAACTATCTGGTGATTGATGAAAAGCTGTCTAATGACAGGAGAGTTATAGACATTTTGCTCTATTGAACTAACTCCCTTTTTCCTTCTTCCTTGTTCTTTATATTTTGGGACATTTAGCTTCATAATCCTTAAGCTCTTTCCTACAGAAAATTCATATGATTTTTAACTAGCAATAAACATATTGCATGCAATGTACAAAACAGTGTCTGTGGTGTAAGAAATGTTTCAAACATACTTATTTTAATCAAAAGGACTTACTGTTGAAACTCGGTCTCCTTTAGCCAGTATGGGGCTATGTTCTACAGTTACTGAGTCATGAGAACATGAAATGGTAGAATGGGGGCGGGGGGGAATGGCTCAGTGAAAAATCTAGTAGTCAACACCCTCATTTTACAGGTGAGAAAATAGATTTCCCAAGAGTTACAATGGTCTACCCAGCATCATACAGCTAGAAGAGGTGGGATCAACATTCATCCTGATTTTTAGTCCAGGTCTCTTACTTAGAGAAAATCATATACTAGAGATGAGTCATTTTGAAATGCTGTAAACTTGAGATATATTTCTGATTAATTGCAAGAGTCATTTTACAGCATTGTTTATCTCTATTTTTCCAAAAGCCTTAAAATGGATCTCTTAACTGAATTCCATAGCTAGCACAATAGGGACAGTTTAGCTGCCTACTATGGTAACAAGGAGAGAGTGTCTCTGCTGTGTTAGGGGCTGAAATTCAGCCAGCTCTGGGTCCTACAGTCCCTGGAATTCAATAGAACAGTACAGGGACCTGGTTATGGTAATACCGTCTGTGCCTTAGACAGCCTGGTCTCTTTACAAGGGCAAACATCTCAGCTCTAAAGAAGAGGATCATGAGTGACCCTAAATTTTCACCAGGCAATTTTGACAATTACCAACCCCCCCGCACCCCCCTCCAAAATTTATTCTTCATATGTGCTAAAGGGCTCTGTATAGTAAGTTCACATGCTGTGCTGTTTCTTTTAGAGTTTTAAACTGTCCCAGATGCACATTAGCATTTTAGTTGCAGGGTAATAATAATTGTGTTTGTTCTCTCAATAAGTACCAATGTGGACATTTTGAAGATGTAGTGACAAAAACCACAGAGATGTGTAACTGTTCAGAATTTTAACATTACTAAAATTTGAACTGGAAACATACCATAAAGCACACAGTAATAGGTTACTATATGCTCCATTTATGTTTTTGGATATACTTGCTCCTATCAGAGAGGAGAAAATGATTTGCTAGTTCTAATATGAATAGTAATGTTACATGCTGTAAGCAAATTAAGACGAAATCTGACACAGTCTAGCTCTGGTCAGTTCCATTGCACTGAACTAGCTGAGCTTATTGGTTCTGGGACACTACCTGTTTAAAACAGAAGGAACTGCATACATATTTAAGATACTCTGTTAAGGCGATTAACAAAGTACATTTATCTTTAGTATCTACAAAAAGAATTTCAGAGAGCTGCAGGAAAAAGTATATCTCTCCTCAAAAGGTACATTAAACTGCTGTTTACAGCAGTGCTGCATTAGAAGCAGCTTTGTTCATTAAGTGTTATATGTCATATCCCAGAAGGACTGAACGCTCCTGGAATAGTAGCCAACGCAACGAGAGAGGAATCAGAACGATATGAGGAAGGAGAAAAAAAAATTGCAGGTGATATGGCTGGCTACAGCACCTACACTGTCCCAGAAAATCAACTCAAACTTATAAATCAGTAAGAGAGTTAAGCAAAATAGTCATATAATATAAATATGCACCAGCCAATAGATTTCCTAGATATCAGCATATACTAGGTAAAAATATGGAATATTTTCCACTACAATAACAACAGACCTAAAGTAGGAATAATACTAATAAGAATAACACTATGTAAAATTGAAAGATTTCATTAAAATAGAATATGGTCTATGTCTTAGATGAAAAGATTATATATTGTAATTCTTCCATTACATCGCATATAAATTCAAATTAAATTCCAATGGGACTTTTAAAGGGGAACTTAAGAATTTCTATGAAAACAAGAAGCAGATGTTCAACAGATATTAAATATATATCATGAAATTAAATAAAACCAGTGTGGGTGCTAACTGGTCTATGAATTATTAATTGATAAATCAGAAAATGTGGTACCAGAAAAGACCCTGGTATAAGAACTTAACTATATTGTTATAAAGGAAATATCCTAAACTATTAAAAAAGGAAGGTAGCTTAGCCAATGATGTTAGTCTGTGTACAAAACACAGAACTTCGTTTTATACTATATATCATAAACCAAAGTTCTAGATGAAGTAATGGCTGAATGTAAAAATCACAGATTACAAAAAATGCATGTGAGTATTTAGTTGATTTTACAGGATAAAGCTTCTGTTAAAAAATCACAAATGTTACTACCTGAAAATATAAGCCCTACCGTCCAATTTTCTTTTTTCTGTTAGAACACAAAACAAAAACCAAATTTCAGAAATAAGTGATAACTAAGAAAATGTTTTCAGCAGATATGAGGCAGTATGGGAGGCAATAACATACATGGAGTCCTTATAAATAGATAAGAAAATTGCTGCCAATTAGAATAGGTAAAGACAGTTGTTTTTAATAGATAAGAACTAGATTCTTGGGACTGCAGCAAAATGATGAATAAGAAAACCAGTTTTATTATAGTCTAGTCGCTATCAGCAAGAGTTAAGTTCCTAGAGCATCTCATCAGTACTCTATAACGAATAAAGTGACATTATTTGAGGACTTCCTGTACATATTAAAAAGTTTGGATATACTAGCAAAGCTATAATATATGGAAATATTTTTTTCTTAACTTTTATTTTTTCTTTCTACTCAGTGCTGGTAGGAACGAGTGCCTTAAACACTCACACAGCTGGTTACAGTGTAGACTGCTACGTCTTTGTCTGGAAAGAAATAAGTTTGTGACAAAACTTATCCAAGCCCTAAGACTGATTAATGCCTTTGATGTAGTAATTCTCAGAACTCTAGTCTAAAAAAACTAATTAAAAAATATCAACAAAGACTGATAAATAATGATAGTCATACAAACCTTCTTTAAACTCATGTAAAACTCTAAGCAAACTACACATCCCGGGTTATGGATTAAATATTACAGTACAATCATAGGACAATTATGTTGTCTTTTAAATGTGTCCTAATGATATCTGACAACAGGGAAATATGATCTTAATATTTTAAGGACAAAGAAGGATATGCAAACTATATACAGTGTGGTTTAGCTTTGAAGAGAAAACATGGATATTTGAATATATGAATATACATTTACAAATATTTGGAGGGAGAGAAAAGATGAAGAAAATGTGTGAGAATATGGGTAGAAGTTTATCTCTGCATGGTGGGATGATGCATGAATGTTCCCTCCTCAGTCGCTGTCCCTGTTGGAAGCTGGCTCACCTGCATAGTCCTCTGTGCCATAGTCATCGGTGGGGTCTTCAACTCGGCTGTAGCGGACACGCTCCATTTTGGGAAACTCATTGGTTGGTGAGTAGGGCTGCTCGGAGGTGCCGTACAGTACCAAAGACCATTCTTTCAATTTACCTGGGGAAGCAATAATGAAACCGCGGCATGACCAAATATTCACTCTTTAGCCTTATAATTTCTTTACTTCCTTTTCCCCTGAGAAGAAGCTTCAGTAGAAGAATTGTGGGAAACAGATTCATATGACTCATTACATCAGATACAGGGCTAGAAATACATATTTCCCACTGTTGGCAGAATTTTTTATTGAAAAATTTATATACTATATATTTACTGAGCATCAACTACAGGCTAGCCCTTGATTTAATCAGCCTTTATAGGGAGACTAAGAAACAAACACACCTTAGACTACTGGGCTGAATTTCAAATTATGGATATTTAAAAAAATCCCAGAATTTTATCAAGAGCTTTGTTTTTCTAGTTATCAAAAGTCTTATTTGAATTAAACAATTTTTTTGGTATTATCTATCAATAAAAAGAAAAGAAAAACTACTGGTACTTCATTCCATGGTTTCTGAAGCAGTCACTCAATCTTGATAATACATTACATTATCCTACAGACATGTGCTATTCAATGATAGCCACTAGATACTGTGGCTATTTAAATTTAAATTAGCTCAAATTAAAATATTCAGTTCCTCAGTCACATTAACTGCATTTCAAGTGCTCAACAGCCATATGTAGCTAGTGGCCACTATAATGCACAGCACAGGTATAGAACACTTTCAACACTGCAGAATGTTCTGCTGAACAGTTGCAATACAGCAGTTTCTAGTCAAGGGTGCCTTGACACATGATGCAAGTGTTTAACCTCATTTGGATGGTATGATCACAAGGAACATTTTGCTTTAGTTTAGTCCATGCTTATTCATTTGTTTTTCAGATTTATGAAATTAACGTCTTTAATGTAAAAAAAAAAAGAAACCCAAAACAAAACCCAAGCTTAGCCCCAGGCTATTAAGCTTAATAAGATTCATGTAATAAACAATCAACCATAAGCAAAAGTTATTAATTAAAAACACGGAAATATGCAGATAGAAAGGACTCCCCTTAGGCCCCGCCCCGTCACAGTAGCCTAATACGGAGAATCCGGGTGTGGCTCAGTGCCCGGGCTCACCTGATTCAGCTCTCATCATTTGTATCACCGTCTAATTGATGCTTACCATTTCTAAGTGCTTACTGTGTGCTAAGTTTGATCCCATTGCTGACAACAACTGGGATGTAGGTACTTGTATTCCCAATGTAGTTGATATAAAGAATGATGAGGAAACAGGGGCAAAGGAGTTGATAACTTTCCCAAGGGCAGTAAGAGGAGAGACTGACATTAAAACCCATTGGGGCGCTCCAGTTTAAAATGGCGATGTAGGAAGATCCTGACCTATCTTCTCCCACAGACACACCAAACTGACAGCTATATATAGAGCAATTTCCTCTGAAACCTCAAAACTAGCCGAGTGGTTCCTACACATTGGGCAAACAAGAAAAAACCCATATCCAAATGGGTAGGAGAGGCTGAGACACATTCTCACCATAAACCTCACCCCTGGTGTGGTGAGAAATTCTGTAGGGAACTCAAAACCCCAGACTTCTCCCTAAGGAACAAAAGGTTTAAATCCAACATTGGGTATCCCACCTTTTAAGACCAGCCCCTGAGAGACGAGCCCCACAAAACATCTGGCTTTGAAAGTGAATGGGCTCCTGTACACGAGTCCCACAAGGTGACAGCAAACCAAGAGGCAGTTCTTAAAGGGGTCCAGCTGACTCACCCATGCCAGGGCCTACCACAGAGGCAGCCGACTGGAAAGCACCTAGACTTTGTGAAATAGAGAGCTTATCTTAAAGCATTCTCCTGAGGAGCAGGCATCTAACTTAACACGCCGCTAGAGGCCTCCCAAAATAATCTCCAAAACTGGAGGCCAGCAGGAGCCACCTTTGTACTCTCCCTCCGCCTCTCTCAAGCTCACTGGGAGCTTCAGGAAAGGTGCTTGTACTCTTGTCTGGCACTGCACTTTTTGTGGCTTACACCCAGGGGACACCTCCAGATTGCCTGGCTCTAGTGGCCAGCAGGGCTTATACTTGCAGGTCCCTTAGAACTGTAAACAAAATTGAGAATCCTTTTGTTAGACTCACCAAGGAGAAATGAGAGAGAAATCAAGTAAATAAAATAAGAAATCAAAGAGGAAATGTTATAACAGATACCAAAAAAATTGCAAAGGCTCATAAAAGACTACTATGAACAACTATCTGCCAACACATTAGATAAGATAAAAGAAATGGATACATTCCTAGAAACAGACACCATGCAAAGAGTGAATCATTAAGAAATAGAATTTCTGACTGACCAGTTACTGGTGAAGAGATTGAATCAGCAATCAAAAACCTCCCAACACACAAAAGTCCAGGACCAAATGGCTTCACTGGTGAATTCTATCAAACATTTAAAGAAAAATTAATACCACTCCTTTGTAAACACTTCCCCCAAAATAGGAAAGGCAGGAACACCTCAAAGCTCATTTTGGAACATTCTGATACCAGAATCAGACAAGGACAACACAAGAAAAGATTACATGCCAATATTCCTGATAAACATAGATGCAAAATCCTCTACAAAAGTATTTGTAAACCAAATTCAACAACATATTAAAAAGATCATACATCATGATCAAGTGGGATTTATTCCAGGGATGCCAGGATGGTTCAAAATTGGAAAAATCAATCAATGTCATCTACCACCTTAACAAAATGAAGAAAAAAAATCATGATTACTTCAATAGATGCAGAAAAAACATTTGACAAAATTTAACATCCACTTTTAATGAAAACTCTCAATAAAGTAGATATAGAGGGAATGTACCTCAACATAATAAGGGCTATATGACAGCTAACAACATACTCAATGGTAAAAAACTAAAAGCTTTTCCTCTGAGATTAGGAACAGAACAAGAATGTCCACAATTCCAACTTTTAGTCAACATAGAAATGGAAATCCTAGCCAGAGCAATTAGTCAAGAAAAAGAAACAAAAGACATCCAACTCAAAAAGGAAGAAGTAAAACTGTCACTATTTGCAGATGTCATGATATATACAGGGGTGGGCAAAAGTAGGTTTACAGCTGTGAATATGTGAAACACGGAGTTTATTTATTTATTTTTAAAGTCCTCACCAGAGGATATGCGTATTGATTTTATGGGAGGGAGAGAGAGAAGGGGAGAGAAACCTCAAAGTGAGAGAGAAACATCCATTGGTTGCCTCTTGTACGTGCCCTGACCCGAGACCAAACTCACAATCTAGGCATGTGCCCTGACTGGGAATTGAACCCTTGCCCTCCTGATTTACAGGATGATGTTCCAACCAACTGAGCCATGCCAACAGGGCTAGAGTTTTATTATTTATTTAGGGTATTTATTTATTATTTATTATTATTTAGGGTATTATTATTTATTAATTACTGCATTGTTTTCCATATAAACTGTAAACCTACTTTTCCCCACGCATGAATATAAAACCCTGAAGACTCCACCAAAAATCTTTTAGAACTAATCAACAAATACAGTAAAGCTGCATGATACAAAATGAACACATGAAAAATCTGTTGCTGAGTTAGCTAACTTGCCCAGACTCCCTAGTGACTCTGTGTGCTCATCTCCCAGCCTCTGTTTCCTTCACTCACAGTGGCTCTCAGAGAGTGGCACTAGGAGGTACTGCTTGGTTTCCATGATGGTACTCACGGTTAATAAGCTGCTCAGTCTTGCTACAGAAGTAACTAGATTGGCAGATAGGTGGGTAGGTAGAAGATAGATGTAGATGTAGATATATAGATGATATACAAGGGATTGTCCATCCAGCCATGCAAAGTGGCAGGACCCCTCCCCTCACCCCAAGTTTGGAGAGAGAGATTTGCCCTGGTTTTTTAGTAGACTGACTGACTGATGCACTCTCCCCTTGTGCAGAGCTAATGATGGATGTGGTTTTCACGAAAGTGGTCTGCATGACTCTTAATACGATTGAGCCTTTACCTGAAGGCCCTTTTAATCTGAAAAATCACTTAAACCCCCAAAAAGAGGGCAGCAGAGAGATGAGCAACAATTCTGTTGCTAACATATGTTGTCACTAAGCAACAGTGAAATGCAAATCAAAACCACAATGTGGTATCACCCCACCTCTGTTAGAATGACTTATCAAAAAGATAAGAAATTGCACGTATTGGCAAAGATGTGGGGAAAAAGGGTCCCCTTGTGCACTGTTGGTTGGAATGTAAATTGGTGCAACCACTATGGAAAACAGTGTGAAGGTGCCTAAAAATTAAAAATAGAACTACTTTGTGGTCCGGCAATTCCACTTTTGGGTATTTATCCAAAGAAAATTAAAACACTAAATCAAACACTCTCATGTTCATTGCATTATTATTTACAATCGCCAAGACATGGACGCAACCTACATTTCCACTGATGTATGAATAGATAATTAAACTGTGGGGGAGGGGTGTGTGTGTGTGTGTAAAATATATAGTGGAGTATTTTCAGCCACAAAAAGGAAATCTTGCCACTTGTGACAACAAGGATGGACTTTGAGGGCATTCTGCTAAGTGAAATAAGTCAGAGAAATACAAATACCAAATGATCTCACTTATATGTGGAATCTTTAAAAAAAAACCCCCAAAACCAACACATACATAAGAAGCAAGCTCACAGACACGGAGTACACAGGTTGTTGGTTGTCAGAAGCAGGGAATTGGGGGTGGGTGAGATGGGTGAAGGAGGTTGAAAGGCACAAGCATCCAGTTACACTAAGTCATGGAGACTTACTTATACATTACTTACAATAAGTAATGTATAGCCTGGTGATTATGTTAATAATACTGTATTGCATATTCTAAAGTTGCTAAAAGAATATATTTTAAAAGTTCTTATCACATGAAAAACTTTTTTTTACCTGTGAGATAATGGATGTTAACTAGATTTATTGTACTGATTGTTTTACAACAGAAACAAATCTTGAATCATTATGTTGTTCATCTGAAACTAATGTTATATGCGAATTATATCTCAATTAAAAATATGTTCTGAATCCAAATCCTGTGTTTTTAAACCATTATATAATGCTTCCTTCCTGTTCATTTCCAGGAGTTTAAGAACCTGACATTTAAAATTAAATATACATTATTTTGTTCTATACTGTTTCCTGACATTTGCACTGGTCAGCGCATTGGTGTACACATGTTTTGCCCTCCGTCAGCTTTTCTTTGGACTCACTTGTTAGTGACTAGTCTTTTCATATTCAGGATGCTGTTTGATCTCAGAATTCCAAGTGGTAGGCACTGAGTAGAAATGAAATGCCTGCATAAAACTGATGACTTATCTCCCTGCCTGTAGGAAGCAAGGCAAAAGAGAACCCCCTTTCCCTACAGCATCTCTCAACTGTACAAATGGAGCATGTTAGCACAAGGACATCACAGGAAATTCAGTCCATCAGTCACCCTAAAATCTGTTTCATTTAACTTATAATTATTTTAGATCTAAAAGTGTACCCCATAAGTGCTTTTAAGAGTGATACCTCATAACTGATTCCTTCCCTTTCTGCCATTTCTGAAGTACTCTGTAGGTCCACTGAGGATATTCTTGCTGGGCAATCCATTTCTTTCTTTTTCACTTACCATGTAATTATATTTCTTTAGAACCTCTGCCACAATTTGCATCAAATTTCCATATTTGGGCCATCATTCTTTTCTTCCCTACCACTTTTTTCTGTATATTTTATTGATTATGCTATTACAGTTGTCCTGATTTCCCCCCCTTTTCTCCCCTCCACCCAGCATCCCCACACCCTCAGGCAGTCCCCCCACCATTGTTCACGTCCATGGGTCATGCATGTAAGTTCTTTGGCCACTCCATTTCCTATACTGTGCTTTACAACCTCATGGCTATTCCGTAACTACCTATTTATACTTCTTAATCCCCTCACCTCTTCACCCATTCTCCTACACTCCCCTCCCATCTGGCAACTAATTAAACATTCTCCATATCCACGATTCTCTCTCTGTTCTTCTTGTTTGCGTAGTTTGTTTTTTAGGTTCAATTGTTGATAGAATGTATTTTTTCCCATTTTATCGTTCATAGTTTTGATCTACTTATTCTTCTTAAATAAGTCCCTTTAACGATTCATATAAAATGGTTTGGTGATGATGAACTCCTTTAGCTTTTTCTTGTCTGGGAAGCTCTTTATCTGCCCTTTGATCCTAAATGATAGCTTTGCTGGGTAGAGCAATCTTGGCTGTAGTCCCTGCTTTTCATGACTTTGAATATTTCTTGCCAATCCCTTCTAGGTTGCAAAGTTTCTTTTGAGAAATCAGCTGACAGTCTTACAGGAACATCCGTGTGGTAACTAACTTCTTTTCTCTTGCTCCTTTTAAGATTCTCTCTTTATCTTTAACCTTTGGCATTTTAATTATGATGTGTCTTGGAGACGGCCTCTTCGCATCCATTTTGTTTGGGACTCTGTGCTGCCTGGAATTGCATGTCTATTTCCTTCACCAAATTAGGGACATTTTCTTTCACTACATTTTCAAATAGATTTCCAATTTCTTGTAGCACTCATATGATGTGACTACTGGACCTAGTGAAGTTGTCCCAGAGGCTGCTTATACTACCCTCATTTTTTGGATTCTTTTTTCTTCTTCTTCTGATTGGTTGTTTTTTGCTTCCTTATGTTCCAAATCATTGATTTGATTCTGACTTCATCTACTCTACTGTTGTTTTCCTGTTAATTGTTCTTTATTTCAATTAGTGAATCCTTCATTTCTTACTGGATCTTTTTTATGATGTTAAGGTCCTCACTAAGTTCCTTGAGCATCCTTATAACCAGTGTTTTGAGTTCTGCATCTGATGGATTGCTTGTGTCCATTTCGTTTAGCTCTTTTTTTTTTTTTTTTTTTTTTTGAGTTTTGATCTATTCTTTGATTTGGGCCATGTTTCTTTGTCTGCTCATTTTGGCAGACTCCCTGTGTTTGTTTCTATATATTAGGTAGAGCTGCTTTGACTTTGGGTCTTGGTAGTGTGGCCTAATGTAGTAGGTGTCCTGTAGGGTCTAGTGGCACAGCCTCCCCTAGCCCCCAAGCTGGGTACTTGACGTGTGCCCTTTGTGTGGGATGAGTACCCCATTCTCTCGTAGTTGAGCTTTGGTTGCTGTTGGTAGATCAATGGGAAGGATCTACTCAGGCCAGTCAGCTGCAACGACTGGTTGTGGCCACTGACCGCCAACCTCTGCCCTCCATGGAGGATCAGTTGTGTAGGGGCAGTGTGGTGGTGCTCCAGTGAGGCCTGTAGTTGTCTACTGGGTGCGTTGGCCCTGGGGTTCCCCAGGTCATGCAGGCCAAGGTCAGCCCCCACCTGTGTTTTGCACGGGGCACCCTACCTGAGCTATAAAACAGTCTGAAATGGCTGCTACTTGTGCTGAGCTTGGAGATTCCCAGGCAAAGCCAAGCTGTGAATGTAAGCTGTGTGCTGCCAGTGTCCAACCTGGAGCTCACTGAGGCCAGCTACTGCTTGTTTGAGAGGATTTGGGAAGTTGTGAGGTATGAGCCAAGACCAGCCATTCATACAGAAAAGCAGCTTGGGTGGGCCTATAAGGTGGGTGGGGCAGAGTCTCTGGGGATCTCCAAGGTGGGTTGGCATAGCATTAGCCAGCTTGATGCTATCTCAGATATGGCACCTGCCTGCTTGCTCTGTGGGGGGAGGGTTTAACAAAGGGACAATGGCTCTGCTCACCTTAATGCCAGATATTTCAGTTTCTGCCTGTATGCCACTGGTGTCTTTCAAGCTCCTACTCACATGTTAGAGCTCAAAGGAGTGAGTCTGAGTAGGTGAGTGCATGTGTGGGTCCTTTGAGAGGAACTGCTTGGGGCTCCAGAAGTTTCTTCCACCGACTCAATCCCTGTGGTTTGTGCAGCCAGAAGTCTTGGGGACTTATTTTCTGACACTGGAACTATGGATTGTGGGGCCTGGTGTGGGGCTGGGACTCTTAACTCCTGAGATATTCCTCCCGAATTTTATCCACCACACGTGGGTGTGGGACCAGTCTGTTCCATGTCTGTGCTTCTTTTACCAGTCCGGATGGACATGGTTTCTTTCAATTCCGTAGTTGTCAGACTTCCATTCAACTACACTTCTGACAGTTCTAGTGGTGGCTGTTCTATATTTTAGATGTAATTTTGATGGGGTTGTGTGAAGAGGTGAGCCATGTTGCCTAGACCACTGTCTTGGCTGGTCTTACACTCTTTCTACTTGCTAAATTCTGTAGGAGATATTAACTGCAACTTCGTGTTAATAAATAGCTATGTAAATACAGAATGAGAAAGATCCAGTCTATTTGCCAACATAAATGCAATCTGCCCAAGATAGAAAACCCAAGATAGGTTTAATGTGCACCAAAACAGAAATTGCCTTCAAAATCTTTAATTTGCATTTTAATAATATACAAATGGGAAGAAACAATAACAATTATAGATTCAGTTTGGAGCCAGGAACCACTATATTTGGGAGTGATTTTACCATTTAATTGAACTAGAAAATTCTATTATCTCTAACTGAATATCTAGTAGCTTATTAAGAAGCCCCCTATTAACTAGAGAGAGAGAAACCTTCCATAGATCTGTTAATACCATAGAAATGATAGAAATGTATGCGCATGCATGTACACACACACACACACACACACACACACAGAAAGAGAGAGAGAGAGAGAGAGAGAGAGAGAGAGAGAGAGAAGCTAAAGTCCCTTTCCAAAGTTGTGACTAGTCCTGAACCAAAAGGTTGATTGAAGGAAGAATACCCAGAGATCATGTGTTTCTATTAAAGCCTCCTGACCCCAGGCCAGTCATAGCATTAGAACATCTCTCTCTGGCATAAAGAACATCTCTGAAATGATTGGAGGTGACTGGGGTTAAACATGAACATTTAAATAGCATAAGGAGAAGCTGGTGCTATGACAGACAATCCAGAGATTCTGGGCTACTTCAGAGGGCTTTCACACAGGGCATGGAGTAAATTGGATAGACTTTGAGCTCCCTGAGGGCAGAGAGATTTACACTCCCAGCCTGTGACCCTTGCACACAAAAGTCAGGCCAATCAGTGGCGTGCCCCCAGGGCAGTCTGCTCTTGCAGGGAGCTTTTTATCACTGGCATCCTGTAGAATTGCTGGTTCATGGTGATAATAAAGAGTAGTCGCTTTTTGTTAGTTTTCTAACTGTCTTCAATCCTCAGCAGAGAAGGCACCCCTTGTGTCCGCACTCCAGGCTGCACCACCCAGCACCACGCCGCTCCCCCCGCCCCGCTCCACCCACCCCGCTCCATGCTGCCACATTTTGACAGAGTTTATTTCTCTGGGATCTCTGGCTACATAAAAGCTCAGTAGTGACACCTGCTGATGGCTCAACTGGGAGCTGCACTTTGGTTAGGGCAGCACAGCCCAGTCACCACGCTGCCATTGCCCCCAGGTGACCCCGTGCATCGGCACAGCAGGGGCAATGAGCAGGGCCTCGACACAGGAGAAGAGAGGGAGAGGAAAGGGGCAATCCTGGGAACTAAGTGTGTGATGAACAAGTAAAAGTGTCTAGAAACCAGGCTTTAGCTTATCTGAATGTTTTCTGTCAACCCTGACTTGCTGACAAACATTTGATCCCTGGATAAAACCTTGGCAACCATTATATTCAGGCTGCATGCTGGAGATGAGTTGGACCCAGATGCTCTTAAACAAAACTCTTTTGCTGTTAACTGTGACCTTGCCACCATGCTGGTTTCAACCTCTCTGATTGTGGGACCAATGTGGCAACACAGATGAACCACAGCACAGAATTAGGGAAAACAGGTGCCTAAACTATGTGCTCATAAATGGATTTTGCTCTGGTTGGGTGGCTCAGTTGGTTGGAGCACCGTCCCAAACACTAAAAAGTTGCAGGTTCGATCTCTGGTCAGGGCATGTATGCAGGTTGCGGGTTTGATCCCAAGTTGGGGCACGTACGGGAGGTTTGTATTCCAAGTTCTTTCTCTCTCACATCGATGTTTCTCTCTCCCTAAACTAAAAAAAAAAATCAATAAACATATCCTTGGGTGAGGATTAAAAAATGAATCTCTCAGAATAAGTCATTGACTGGTGTTCAAAAGTCTGGTATCAGATGGATGCTGTGTTCACCTGTCTTCTGCTGTGTGTCTCCTCTCTCCTACAGAGCGCCCCCTGTACCTGAATGGTTCATACCCTTACAGTTAATCACCAAATGTCTTGGTTCATTTATTCTGCCATCAGGAAAGGGCTAGAATTGGATGTCAGTCCTAAAAAATCACTCTGATGCCTGATTCTTCTGCAGATAGATTGGACAGAACATTGAGAAGCATGAATTTTTCAGACAGTCAAACGTGTGTCCACAGCTGCGTGAGAAGCCGGGGTAACTGCTAAACAGACCCTCTATTACTGAGCTCAGTCCTCCGTAGGGTTCCATCACAGGCAGTGCAGGCTGCCGCAGAACATTCAGTCCCATACCCCATGCTGCACTTGTACTTTCCACCCCTTTTTAAGGTTAGAAATAAGCTTCCATGAAGAGGGAAATAGGACACACGCAGCAACAAGAGCCTGAGACTGCCTGAAAAGACCTTTGTTAACATCATAACTCCCATGATTTTGTTTTGTTTTTTAACATAGCAAGAAAGTTTTCTTTTTGCTTAGCTCTGGGGTCCCGTGGGGCAGAATACCATTCTCCCTTTTCTTTAGTGGTAAACAGTTTAGGTGGCATAGGCCTGTACTGAGAATTGAGTGTAGAGTAAATTCAGAAAAAAAAGATTACTAAGGAAACATGTCTCCTCTTATGACCAGGCAGTTTAACCCATTGCTGGTGGGCATGGCTGGCTTGTTAATGGACAAAGAAAGTATGGGAAGCTGGTTAGAGATGTGGATCTCATATTCTGAAATATCAATCAATAGCTGCCATGATTTATCCTGGACTGATCTAAATATTTATTCTTTATTTCTTATCCTTGAATTATTACCTGTGAAATCATCTTGAGATCTGGAATACATGCAAACAACTCAAAACACAGGATCACATGAAAAAGAATGATGTTGACATATGATTGTGAAACACTACGTGGCTAAAATATACTCATTTTTTCCCACACTGCTAACCCAATTATAGAAAGGAAGCTCTTACCTGGAGTCTTGAAGTTCCTCAGCTGAGAGGGAGTGTCATAGACCTCAAGGATCCAGTCACCGGCGGCACGTTCTCCCCAGCAATGAATTGTCATGAACTCCCAGTTTTTAAATCCTTCCATGGAGTGATCAAAAAGCCTGAAAGAGAACCATAAAACATTGTCTTACCTGCTGTTTAAAACCTCATGAGCGTCAAGTCAAGACCATGATCAATGATCTTTTCAAATCCATCAGCACGTTCAGTTCAACACTGGAGGATGTATTCACCCTAGACATCACTGATTAGTAGATCCAAACCTTTATCATTCGTTGTTCTCCCATAGGGAACCAGGCATGGGGCGGGCCATGCACCGGCAAATCTAGAAGGGATAACCATTGGGGAAGCAGGGAAACTGGGTTATGACTTTACCCACAAGACAGATTGTTCCATGTGTTGAAGATATGGTACAACTGGAACTCCATACACTATTGATGGGAATGCAAAATGGTGGTGCTGCTGCTCTAGAGGACAGTCTGTGGGTTCTTACCACACAACTCAACAGTCCCCCTTCTAGGTATTTACCCAAAAGTGGTGACGACTTAGGTCCATGCAAAGGATACCACGAGAATGTTCACAGCAGGTCTATTCATAGTGGTCAAAACTGTTTACAACTTAAATGTTCTTCAATGGGTGAATGGAAAAATTATGGTACATTCATACTGAAAGCCTACCCTATAATAAAAACTAATGAATGAGTTTTGAATGAACCATGAATGAATTTCAGAAGCAGTAAGGTGAGTGAAAGAAGTCAAGACTACATTCTAGAAAAGGCAACATAGACAGAGCAATGGTCATCAGGCTCTGGGAGGGAAGAGGGAGTTATACAACCATATAGATACATTAAAACTCACTGAATCGTTCGCATTGAAAAGCAGGGGAAGAGACTAATCAAGGAACACGTACGAATGGCCCACAGATGTGGACAACAGGGCAAGGGTTGACTATGGGAGTGGGGGGCGGGCTGGGTACAGGAGAGGAAGAGAGGAAAAATTGGGACAACAGTAATAAATCAGTAAAATATTTAATAAAAATGTGAATTGCATTATATGCAAATTACACCTCAGTAAAAAGACTGCCCCTAATCTCATCCAGTTCAGGGAGTCATGCCTCAAACCCTTCCAGCTCTTCAATGATTTTTCTAAGTTTTTAATTCCCTACATGAAATCTCCTCCTACTTAAATTAATTTAGAATTCTGTTTCCTGTGATGTAAATCCTGTGGATACAAAATATGAGGAAAATAAGGAAATAAAATCCCATCAAGGTTATCTATATCAATAACGTATAAAACTAGCACATTAAGAAATTGGCCTATCACTTATGTAGGCATATAATGTACAGTGACCACCTGAAAATACAGCCAAAAGCCTGAAGACATGGGACCTAGAGGTGGAAACTAAAGACAGGGCAAGCGGCAGATTTTTTTAAAAAATTATGTGCATGTACTATTTTTATTGAAAAAAATAATGAAATAAGAAAAATAACTTGAGAGTCAGAGAGGGAAAAATATGTCCAGCCTTGTTTTAGGAGCAACCATGTCCAGTTACTGGGATGTATCTGTCCTTCAGTGGAAACAAATGCAAAGGTCGTGGCAAATGGATGTTGATGGCATTTTCATGTTCATCAAGAAAACTCATGGTTATAATTTAACCGTCTATGTAGAGCTTCCCATTGGGATAAAATGTGCCCTTTTAAACACACAAAAATAACTAGTTTAATCTCTTTATAACTTAATATATTAGAATTCTGATTTTTAAAAAATATACTATCAATGTGTTTGAGGCTCCCTCTAAAAGGCCAGCTGGACTCTAAAGCCGAAAGGCTGGGTAAAGCACAGCTGTGCGCTGTGGTGGGTAAATCGCTGACACTCAGCAGTACTCCTGGGAGAAAAAGAAGAAACAGAGATATCACTAGCTACGTGTTCCTGAGACCTTGAAAGACAAAACATAACAATAATTTAGCAATATTCTCAAAGTGTCCCATGTCAGAAAATTTGGGAAAAGCTGAGTTAAAGTTGAGCAGATCCCCTCACTGGAGAACATCTTAGATCTTCAGGATATTCAGATATGTTACGGTAATCTCCATAATGGGGTTAACGACAGGCAGTGATTTTCAATCTCACAGGGCCATAAAGCCCTTTTCTTTTTAAAAGAATTTTTAACTATGTATTATCTGTCAAGTGCAGCTCTGAACAGAGGGGTGTGGTAATTTAATGAGGATTTCACTGGATCTGGCAGCTTTCCCTCAGATAACAGGGATGGAATTAGTGGCTCTTTTACGAATATTTCCACACTCATAACTGATCCTCGATAGAGTGATGGGGTTACATTTATGGAGACCCTGCAATTCCTGCGCTTCTTTAACAGGGCTCATTTCACAAGTTTATGGCTTGAAACTACACTTAGCCAGGAAAAAATTGCTGGGTCATTATATAGTTGACTTACGTACAGAGTTCTTCATGTTAAACCCCCAAAAGGATGTATGTTGGGTAAAAGGAAGACACAGAGGTGGGTGAAGAGGAAATTTTTCCCATTGCCCTTCCTGCCCAAGACATGTTACTAAAGGGAATATGTTGACACAGAAATGGATGGAACCACTCCTGAGCCCCCAGTTCTAATTTAGACTCTAATTCGTGGAGGCTGCTGTGCCATTTGAGGGTGCTGAAGCAATAACTCGTCACATAATACCTTTCTAAGAGCGCTGAACTTAAAAGCAATTCCCAAACAGTTTAGACAGAACATTTGGCTACTTGCCTCATATCCAAAAACTACAAAGGAAGCTTGAGGCTGCCATCACTTGAGGGCCAGTCTTGTTTCCATGACCTTGGCCAACTTTTAATTACTCATGGGTCAATTATTTGACTGCTGGATTAGTGGACCCCATGTTTCTTCCCTTCCACCCTTTCCTGTCCACCTTTCAAAATCATTCCATTGCTACCAATCGCTTTTAAATCACGTTGG
Source organism: Pteronotus mesoamericanus (assembly GCF_021234165.1). Lineage (NCBI taxonomy): Eukaryota > Metazoa > Chordata > Mammalia > Chiroptera > Mormoopidae > Pteronotus > Pteronotus mesoamericanus. The sequence goes on from NW_026555245.1 coordinate 10,719,964, forward strand.
AAACAAAAATTAAATAGAAACTTGGTGCCAAGAAGAAATATTCATAAATCAGCATTCAGACAAGTGTTTCAAAGCTCGAATATAAACGGGCTTTGTCTATCTGGCTAACCAGTTACTCCTGGTCTCTTCATTGTATGCAGAGCCGAAATGATCAGTACTTTTACGGGAACATGGAAGTTGAGGAGAGGAATTAAAATGCAGCCAAATTCAGTCATTACATTTTGCTAAAAGAGTTGAGGCAGAGAGAAACAGACACTGATTGCTGTTGTTTCAACTAGCTGGGCATTCAGTTTTCTAATTTTACCATCTTTTATTTTAATTCTGATTCAACATAAGCTATTCCTTATTTTTAGCACTGCATCATTTAAAAACACTCCGTCACCTGCACGTAACGTCGCTGGAAGACGAGATTTGTGTCACAAAGAACATACTTGCTCAAGACAATCCAGTGTCAAATTGTTGGACACCTGCTAAGGAGATCCTAATTGTGTGGTCTCCATATGTCAACTAGGAAGTCCAGTGCCCAGTTTGAACATTTGCGCTGTGCTAACAGTGGGGAAAGCAGACACACGGCGACATTTATCAGGATAGATAAAATGTCAATAAAGCAGGGCCAGTGTGTTGGAACCTGTGACAGACTAACTCCGTGCCCAGGTCCACACCTCTTGTTGCAGTGAAACTCTGTTCTGTCAGAGCTGACTTCACAACCAGGTGTTCAGCAAAATTATACACGCATGCGGTGGCGGAAATCATGCATCCAGTCATTAAAAGAGAGCCCCACAACCTTACCCCTGTGAGCAGTTTTCAAATAAATGACTTTGGATGGAACCTGGGAGTATATCCTTTTGAGGAAGTAGCTCAGGAAATAACGCATATAATTACCATAAGTTTTTTTTTTGTCCCCTTTCTCACTTAAAGAGTCTAGCCAATCTGTCAAGGTTACAACATTCTTCTATGACGTTATGGCCATTAAGTAACAAGACATAAATGCTGACAGTTATGTGTTACAGAGTTATTTCTAAATTTGCAAGTGGATCTTAATTTCACAGTTATCCACTACTAAGCAAACAGTATTTATGTGCACTATAGAATTACACATTAGACAAATATTTTTGGGAGTTTTCTCTATTTTTACATTTTTAAGTGCTTCATCGCAGTTTAAGGCAGAGCTTCTATAACGCTGAAAGCACTCACATGGCTCAATTGTAGTTTAGTTTTTTACTTCCTTTAGGTGTTGGCTTTTGTGGGTTTTAAATAATTTGCTTCTGAAATAGGGTATTGAAAACACACATTAGGTTTTTCTCTCTCCCAATTGGAACCACTTCTTTAAGAAATGTTGACAGAAAGGTACTGGTTCTGGAGGTTTTGAATACCTAAAAAGATACGCTTTTAAAAAACTTTCAACATGCATACTATTACTAACTTCCACACCAACCCCAAAATGCATTTCTTCTTGTGGGTATATGATGTAAGTACTTAATCTTCTTGAAGATTTATTGTATTTTATAGCTGATGGCTTTTATCTAAGTATCTGCTTTATATTTTAAACTCCTTTTTAAATTACTTGCACAGCATCCAGCACATACTGCTCACAAGTCTTTTGATGACACGAAAATAACGAGAATGTGTATAAAAAGCTGGACGATCTTTTAAATCAACGCTGTTTAAAGCGTGGTGTGTGGACAAGCAGCTTCAGCATCACCTGGGAGCTTATTAGAAATGCAAATTCATGGACCTCACCCCAGACCTATGGAATGAGAATCTCTGGGAGAGGGGCCCAGCCATCTGTGTGTGACTGAGTCATTCACCAGGTGCTTAGAGAAGCACAGCGTAAATAAAGGTTAGCACTTATTAAGTACTTACTATGCCAGGGGCTGTGCTGAGGACTTGCTTTATGTTGTCTTATTTAATACTTGTAACAACCCTATGAGGCAGACACTATTAGGTCTGTTTTCCAGATGAGAGAATCACTCTTCTGAAGTTAAACATAAAAATCGGTGAAACCAAGATGAACCCAGCTCCATCTAACTCCAAGGCCATACCTTCTTTTAAATGAAGGAAGAGGGTTCTCATGGGGAGGCCTTATTGGAATGGAAAGCTTTCACTGCAAAAGTGTAATTTGTACTGCAAGTCATGGATACATTTATGTAGCATGACACTTTGCCAATGTCAAAAGTCTGTTGTTGAACATTTGGGAAAGGCAGTGACAAAAATGATTCAAATATAAATACCACACTTAATCAGTTATAGAATCCTATAGGCTTTGCAGCTTAGAAAGTGTACCACCTCTGTTCCTAAGATCATAATTAGAAGCAGAGACATTCAGCTGTAATCAAATTAGAAAGGGAGGCAAAGTTTCAGCTTACAGTCAGAGGCCAAAATTTGGAACAGAGAGCCAGTACAGCGAAACTAAATCTACAACTCAATGAGTTGGAGGAGGGGGGATTTAGGGGAAAAAAGATGACAACAGCTTTTCATAATTCTATAACAAATGCAGTTGGAGGAAGAATCAGGTGAGCTGAACTTTTGTTGAAAATTTTTACACAGGCAGATTTTGAATGTCATGGAACCAAAGCTTGTATCTAAAGTTGCTCTTGTCTAAGAACGTCTTGAAGGGACCCAAGCCCACCTAGCTTCCCCCTACAAGACTGGACCTCCATATTCTCCCCAGAAGTAAATAATTTGTGCTGATTATTCAGCTTGGCTTTTTGTTAGGCAGGGTGTACAGGCCAAGAGGAGGACCGAAAGGGTGGGAGGGAAGGAGAAAACAAAGGGAAGAGAGGAACTGAGCATGTGTCTATTCAGGGACCACTCTGTTTACACAGGGTCCCACCCACCCACTAAATTATCAATCTTGCCAGCGGTGCTTGCCTGCTGGGCGAATGGGGCACCAAGCACAAGTCGGACTAGCTCCGAATGATGCTGAGTGCCTTCCAGGGCTGAGCACCTGCAGATGCTTGGGTAAACTGTTCTTCCCCCAACAGCTGTTCTCCACAGGAGGTCCAGCAAGTGCTGGGCTGCCTGGATGGGGAGGCACTGAGGGGCTCCAGACGGCCCACACAGGCTTAGTGTTCAGCGACTGTGGAAAATCCATTTCCAAGGAACTGCTGTGTTGAGAGGAAACACAGTACTGAAGAAACTCCTCACAGAAACGTCTGGGAAAATGAGGACTTCTTGAAAGCTGACCATGGGCTTTTTGTATTTTCCTTGGGAGTTTACCCTTACAGATAATATTTGCAGGACCCAAGACGATGACACCTATTGTGTCAATACTGGAAAGGAGAACAGTCACAGGTGATAAGGGAGGGCGCAGGCCTCCCCTGCCTGGTTTGCCCTCGTTGCCTGCAGTGTCTATTTTTGCATCATCCAGGGGGATGTGAGCTGGCGCTCGCCATCCTTCCTCCTCACAGCAGCTGACACCGTCCATGGTGCAGAGTCACACCTCACAGATCCACAGGAAGGGCAAATGCAGACAACTCTGCCACCACGGCTTTACCTCTTCATCTCAAATGACCCCCACTAGGGCAACTTTATGTTTTACACCTTTCAGAATTCCTCTTTTGTTCTTTTTAAATCCTCACCAGAGGATATGTTTTTACTGATTTTACAGAGAGAGAGATCAATGTGAGAGAGAAACATCAATTGGTTGCCTCCCATACGCGCCCTGACCAGGGCTTGAAGCTGCAACCTAGGTATGTGCCCTGAATGAGGATCGAGCCTGCGGTCTCCTGGTTTACAGAATGATGCTCCAACCAACTGAGGCACCTGGCCAGGGCAGAATTCCTATCTTAAAACTACAGCGTTCTTTGCTCTATGTGGTCTTCAGAAATCTTGAGTTCTTTGAAGGAAAGGGAAGTGTCCAACAGGGGAACTATTTATTGCCCTCTTTAATAATCTTTGATACACAAATTCCTTCTAAAACCTGACCTAAGCACCTTTTCCTTAAGGTAAAGCGTTTTGCCCTGCAGACTAACATGAAGGACACCGGGAGCAACGCGGGCCTTCCCTTACCCCCTCCCCACCTTTTTTCTATGCTTCTTGCCCTCAGCTCCCAATCCTGAAAATGTGTTTTGAAACACGGCCAAGGTGACAGGACATGAGGATTCCTTGCCACTAGGTCTGAGACTGAGAGGTTTTGAGTAGAGATTTCCTCTCATAAAATTAAAGCTTCGGAATATGCCAGATGGAGGAAATGCCAAAAGAAACCGTCTTTCCCTAGCTGCCTCGGTAGGAGGGATGCTACTAGTGTCAAGCACAGCAAGGACAGGGGAGCCAGGCCCTGGAACGTGGCCACGTGTGGATTTGGGACCTGGTGCAGCTGTTTCACATTTAAGGAGTCAGCTGCTCAAAGCAATGTTTTGGGGGAGCTGTAGACAAATGAATTCATAACTTCCTTTACATCTCTCAGTGCCTCCAGCCTCCTTCCTCCACTCCAGTCTGTCCGCCTCTTTTTGGTGGCTACTTATTTTCCTGAGATGGAAGATACATGAAAGAGCAGCAGTTTAGGAAATGCTCCAGACCCAGAAAATGCACTCCGGGTGCAAACCTGATTCCCAGGTGCTTTTGATTGGGGAAATGGAGGTAAACCTCATGACTGCTAGTCACTGAGCATCTGAAATGCCTGATTTTTTTTTTTGTTTGTTTGTTTGTTTTCTCTGACACAAGTCAAGCAGCACTCTGGGGTCCAGCACTTTGCAAAGAGCAAAGCAGATGGTGGTGGTTCGGGAATGCATGTGCAACTGATGCCAGTGACCTCGTCATCCACCAAACGCCTGTGACGGACGGACAAGTTTCCTCACTGAAGTCATTTTGGGGGAAGCCAACAAAGAATACCAAAATATGCAGGAAGAGCCCAGAAAGGCTGAGGAGGCTATTTTCCAAGCAAACAGCAACTGCAAAGGATTATTTATGTACAATGGAGGGGGCTCGAGGCATGAGCCACACATGTGCGAAGCAAACCTTTGCTCTTCACAATCAATGTTTCGCATAGATACCCTTTTAAGTTTGACACAGATGTATAATGGTAAACAAAGAGAAAAAAACAGAAAAAGGTCTTCTCTGGCTTTAGTAACAACAGCTAGTGTGACCTCCATTAATCATGTAATTGTGCATCTGAAAGCCCTGCTTGCTGAAAGGAAGCATCAGGCAGGTACTTGCAATTACCTGGCAGGCAACAGCTGAGACCCCTGTTTGTGAAGGGAGGAGGGCATGCCAGCTACCTGAGGCCAAAGCGCCCGTCTGTTCTTTGCACCTGCACACACTTATTCTGGCTAAGCTGTGCCTCATAAAGTATGAAACCCAGGTTTCCCCATGCCCGAGCGGAGGCAGTTAGGTTTTAAAGAACACGGCAAGTCTTCTAAGCACTGAAATGAAATGCACTTGAAGATTTTGGAATCTGTACTCCTCGTCACCTGGAAGCGCTATTTATTGCTCTCCCTTTTTTTTGACTGTTCCCTAGCAGATGGAGTTTGCGGATGTTGAAAAGCAACTAGCAACTGCTCAGTCTCACTTTTGGTTCTACAGGCTTGCGTTGGCCCCTGGCCTCACCACTCTTCTGGCCTGTTGTTAGTGTCCTAACGAAGATGACCGCTGCCTTGGTCACCTGGCATGTGGACAGGTGGCTATGTCTACATAAAAGGTTGGGTTTCATTTGGACTCTTATGTGTCACTGATGTTAAGGTTTTTGCTCCCATTAAATGTTCCCCTTGGAGAAAAAGATCAAATTAAAAGAATCTTTTAGGCTTCCTTCTGGTTGTGGTTTGTACTTTAGGATCATAATGGGAATGAGGTGAATAGGACAAGCTGACATTTTCCCATCTGGTCCCACTTGTTGACAAGCACTCCCTGTCCATGCTCCCAACCACTCAAAAAGCCAGTGGGGCAAAAAGCCAATGCAAGAACATTCTGGTCTTTCATCAGGATCCTGGCAATACCTGCTGGAGAAATGTGTGGAGGGAGTGACGAGAAGGGGAGAGTTTAAGGAGAGAAATTACATCGAGTGTCCTCTTGGGCAATACAGATTAAAGGGCCAATCTTTAAAACAGGGGTCAGCAAACTACACAGTCCATCCTCAAGCCTGTCCCTCTGCTTATTCTATAAATAAAGTTTTATTGGAACATAGCCATGCCCACTTATTTATATTGTCTACACTGTAATGGCAAAGTTGAGTAGTTGTAACAGAAACATGGCCTGCAAAGCTCAAAACATTTACTAATTGTCTGCAGAAAAAAATTTGCCAATACCCATTTTAAAACAAATAGAATTTCCCTGAACTTCAGAAAGTGCTTGGGCAGGAGAATTCAGCTAATCTGTACCAAATGCCAGCAGGCATTTAAGTACAGGGGCGAGAATCTGAGAGGCCTAAGGAAGTAGTGCTCTCCGTTTCATATTCAGGATAAGGTACAACAGATGGCCCTCGGTTTTTCTGCAACGCCCTTCTAATGTTACCCACCCATTATGCTATGCTGTTCTTTGCGGCTTCACACTCTCTATTTACGTGTAGGTAGAAAGTGCTACGACCATCCTGTCATGACATCTATGTGCCCCTTAGTTATCAGCATAGCAAGTAAGGAGCAGCTGGCCTTTTCTTCCCACAGGAGGAGCTGAGTGTCAGGGTGACCCCTACACGCTGGCGGGCAGAGGCCGTCACTGTACCTGTTGGCCAAAAGCTGGGACCTGGTTCCTGAGGGCGAGGTCAGGTAGATGGCCAGGTCACCCCTCCTGGGATGGGTGATGGTTATGCGCACAACTACATGTTCCAGGTAGTTGACATGGTGGTTGGGGTTATCGGAGCAGCCGGAAGCTTTGTAGATGGAGCGCACTGCACTGTTGGGGCGAATTGTCCTGCAGCAGAGAAAGAGGGAGTTTGAGCAAAGTACATGGCATAGCCCGGCTGAGAGACCCTGCAGGCCTAGAACGACATCACACGAGGTAATGCAAGCAGCTGGTCGCTGGATCCTAAAGGACACAGCACTATCACCAAATTCCTGGGTCATTTAAAGGATTGACACTGGTTAGGTAGTGGGAAAAATGCAAGTAAGAGGAAAGGGGGAATTCAAGGGTCTTTTATCTGCACACAGGTAGTAGGTATCTAACTTGAGAATCTCATCTTGTTAAAACACGGACTGCTGGGCCCTGGCTACAGAATGTCTGACTCAGTAAGGCTGCGGTACATCTCAAGAATTTGCATTTCTAACAAGTTCCCAGGTGACAGTGATGTTGCTGACCTATGGAACATACTTTGAGGGCCACTGATATACAGTACTGTGGTACTGTGAACTTGGGGGTAGTATGACCTTGGGATTTGACCCTGGTCTACCATTTCCTTGCTCCCTAACCCTGGGCACACACCCTCTTGCCCACAGATTCCTGTTTTCTTCACTGACTTCCTCCTGTGTGGCTGTCCCCCTAAACACCCGGCTGCAGCCACACGGGCATCAGTTCAAGTTTGGGGATGATTCAGTTTTCCCACCTCAGGGTTTTAAAGCCCTTGGCCTCAAGTGCTTCAAAAAAAATTTATTTTTTTGCTGCTGACTCTTCATGGTCAAAGCTTAAATTTCACTCTCTGAGACTATCATTGAACCACAGGAAAAAAAAATATGCTTCCACCTCCTATTTTCTACCCTCTCTATTTCCAACATTAATTTATTGTAATTTGTAATTATTTACGTATATTTTTTTGGCTTGACTGCCCCTAGACTGTAAGCTCCACAAGGGCAGGGAGTATTTCTTATTCCCCTTTCTATCCTTAATATCTGTCTCAGTGTAAGAAAAATAGTTGTCAAACTGGTAAATAAATTGTGAACAAATAAATATTCCCACTGATCTCATTTCCTCATTTGTCAACTGGAATAATACCCAAATTCTTACGAACTTTTAATAAGAAAACACAAATGAAGTTTCTAGAGCTTGGCTGGGCTGTTAGTCAGTGTTCTATAAATACTGGTTAACTTTTACTCCTCTTTTTCTGGTATTCGTTGCCACAAAAGAACAGAATACAAAAAAATAAAAATAGTTCATTATTTCTGCTTCCTCACAAATTTTCTCAAGAATTATATTGGCTCTAGTTTCATCACAATCAAAGTTCATAAATATTTTTTCTGAGAGCCAACTCTCTAAAAAGAAAGCCAAAAGCAAAATACTAGTAAAATCACAAGATGAATCCTGTTCTTTGGATTCAGCACCTAGAAGACATTTCTTACTACCGCTTGGTAAACCCTGTCAGCACAGCCTCCAAGTCTGGGCAGCCAAACATGTGAATAGGCCCTGAAATCTCTAAATAATCTGTAATCTCATGTACTGTGCATTTTGCACCACTCTGGAGAACTACGTGCATTTTGCACCACTCTGGAGATAGTTAAGAACATAGCTTAACTATGATATATAGTTAAGTTTCCAGACATGTGGTTTAGTTTTTTTGGAGTACACTCACTCACGGAGAATACTTGTACCATCAATAGATATAGTGACAGAGTGGAAACCTTAAGAATGCCCCTAAGGGTCCCCCCAAATCCCCTTTCAAGAGATGCTTTTCTTTTAAGGACCAATAACAACAGCTTAACATCCTAGCCATTCTATTAGAATTTTATAATTACATTAGAAAAAACTATGCTGAGTTTCAGCTTCCACATGTAACGCAGAGCTATCCTGAGCACTTGCTCTGGCCTGTTCTCATTTAAGGCACTGATATGCTATCTGTTTGCAGCAAACATTACTTGATTTGTCGGTCTGTGCTCTCCACACACACGTGCTGCTGGGGAACAGTGGTCCACTTCTCTGCCTCCATCACCATGGCTTCTGCATCCATCAGTCCAAATCCATAGAGATGGCTCACTACAAAAGGCAAGAGGCAGGTCAGCTTTGCTGTGGTTATGAGCAACCTAAGCTATATATGTTGGGTTATAATTTCATTCAGCAGAGAACACAGACACATCCCTAAGGGATCCTAGCTTTCTTTAGAGCAATGCTTTTAAAACAGATAAAACAAGTAAACAATCACAACAAGAAAGTAAGATGAATGTATATCACTCATTGATTATCATAGCATTACTAGTAACATGACTATCATTCATAAATTGTGACTATGTGGCAGGCACTAGTGCATATTTTTTACATTTAATCTTACCAACAACCTTAAGATGTTAGTGTTATTATCATCCATGGATGAGAAAATTGAGGATCAGAGAGAAATTTGGCTGGGATTGCCTAGCAGTTCAGTGGTTGGGCTGGAGTCTAACCCACAGAGGTTGCTCAAAGGCTTCACTGTCAACCACTTGGACTCAAGTGATGGCACTGCCAATTTTGTAAGATAAAATAATTGATTTAAAGAAAGAGAAATAACAAAGTATACAACTTCTCCTAGTTCAGTAAGAACTTCCATGCAAGAAACACCAAATTTTCTGACACACCTAGTATTTAGGTTGAATATTCCAGGAAACACAAATTATTACCTGTCCTCTAGCATATGAAAAATTTATTAAACTTTATACATGAAATATTTGGAGACTTCTAGACTTTTATGCCAACTTCTTATCCTCACATATTGTAATCTTTTCGTCCTCAATGAGAATACCTATTGACCTAAAGATGAATTTGACATAACTGTCTCAGTAACTTCAACTACATACGGGAATATTTTAATAATGGTACAGCAAGATCAACATGTATAGTTCTTCCTGAAACTACATTATACTCCCAGTTGAATACTTCTAATATTCACCTTGTATTAAACTGTCTCATGTCTTTTTATTTAACATAAAGTCATATTTCTACCAGATTTGTTGCCTAAAACATATTCCTTATAACATTAATTATGCAAAAATTTCTATAGCTGCTCAGGCTTACAGATTAAGTACTCCAGCTTGAAATTCAAGATGCTCTATAGTACCATTCCACTTTCAAAGCTTTCACCAAACCTTCTGCTTTAGAAAATGCATTAGTTTTCTAAAGACACGATACTCGCAGTCATATCACGCTCTTTCTGCTGCACTGCCTTTGCTCATCATGCTGGGCCCTCGGCCTGGAATTCCGCCACTACCCCTAGGTGAAGAGTCAGATTCTACTCTTACAAGTTCCTGAAGGCCAGGCTAGGCTCTTTTCTCTTTCTTGAAATTTCTCTGGCCTATGAACATCAATAAATAGTTAACTGAATTCGATCATCTGTGACAAGTGAACTGTTCTCCTTTACAGTCCTGTATAGCTAATTAATTTGTCAATCCATCTGCCCTTCTGCTCATCCATCCATGCAACAATGCGCCCACCCACCCACCCACCCATCTACTCACTCATTGATCCATCCACCTACCCAACCATCCACCCATCATTCCTTGAGTGCCTCTTATGTGCCTGCACTGTATGATGCACTGCACTTTCATTTATGCCATCAACTGAATTGATAATTAACTCTGTCAGCATATGTATTTGTACCCAAGCTGTATTATAAACTGCTGATGGCAGGAACTGGGCCTTATATTTCTTTATATGTTTCATGGGATTGAGCAGGCAATTATACATAGAAAAGGAAAAAGGTATTATGGTATATAAAAAAAGAAAATTGTCCTAGGATTCAGAAATACTGCTCTATTTCTGTTATGTGCTAATTACATAACCTTGGCCAACAAGATAAAATATCTAACCCACAATTTCCTCGTTTTGTGATATTATTATCTATCCCATTACCATTACTAAATTAAGTAAATGTCCCACATGAGAAAATCTGTATAAAGAACTATACAAATGGAAGAGCTCATTATTATAATATCAAGTTCAGCTAGTCAGAACATACTGAATAAAATTACTTTGCTATGGCAAAGATATATGTGGGATTTTTATACATGTATTTTTATAACATATTATGAATGACTTTTTTCTTGATTTAAAAGCAATTCATGTTCACCATAACAACTTGTAAATACATCCAGAAAAGAAGAGAGAAAATGAAACTCTCTGGTAACCTCATCACAAATTAGTAATTGCCATTAACAACTCTGTTAGTTTTGTTTTAGTTACATAATGTTATGTGAAAGCAATTTTGCCTCCTTGGTTGACTAAGAGACAGAGTGGCCCACGTGATGCAGGAGAAACGTCCAGTTTGGGCTTAAGGAAACCTAGTGGCGGAGATCTTTTGTGAAAGTTCCTGTAAATCCTGCGCTCTCACTCATGACTTACCCATAGCCTATATCATTTCATCCCGAACGGTCTAAGGTATCTTCTTTCCCTGGGGGAAGTGAACTTGTTGCCAAAGATGTTATGGCAGGCTCTCTAACTCTACACAGGATGCAAACACCCCCATGCTAGTGTTAAATGGTTTCCAACCAGCAAAACTTATCATTTTATCTCAGTTTAGTGGGAAAAGATGACAGGCTTGACAGGTGAATGAGCGGGGTGGAGAAGAGGGTTGGCGGAGGCTTGGTGAGGACAAGGGCTTGGAACCATCTGCAGAGCGGGCTGCCTGGGCTCCAGTTTGGCTGCACTCTGCTCCTGCCACTCCCACCAACTGTCAACCTAACAGCCATTAGGACATAAACTAACACACAGTCAACAAATACAACAAATACTTCATGCCCGTTAACCACTTGAGTTAAGCAGAAAAGCACCTTGAGCCTTTATGAAGGCCATAAATATGTTTCCTTTTCCAAGTCAATTCCTATCCAACAGAGACTGTCTGTCCATGCAACACTCGAAGTAGATGTTCAGAAAAGGGGCTCACTAATTCCACTTAACAACAGACTGGCACGTCAACAGAAAAAAAAATATGTATTACTAAAATATTCATAAATAAGAGAATTAGATTAGATCGATGAAGGCCACTGGGTAACGGATATTTTTAGTATTTTATATTACTAGAAATTACGGATCTGTCCACAATCATGATACACCGTCTAAGAAAATGAAATAAATTTCTTTCCTTTTTTTGGGGGGTGGTGGTGTTGGTTGGTGGTAATATATCAACCCCTTGGAATCTGACTGACACATTTGGTTTTTTGTAAATACTAATGAGAAAATAATTACTCAATGAATGTGTTGGGCAGGTAAACTCTTTCAAAAATATGGTGTCGCCCTGACCGGTGTGCCTCAGTTGGTAGGGTGTTGTCCTGTAAAGTGAAAAGTTGCTGGTTCAATTCCTTGTCAAGGCACATGCCTGGGTTGCAGGTTTGCTCCCTGGCTGGGGCAAGTACAAGAAGCAACCAATTGATGTTTCCCATATCGATGTTTCATTCTCACTCCTTCTCCTTCCCTTCACCTCTCTCTAAAAATAAATAAAATCTTAAAAGAAACATGGTGTCAACAGGGGAAATAGCCATCTGTTTGGAGGCACTAATAATTTTTTGAAATATAATTATAACACATGTAATTTTTTTTATATAGCATAAAGTTTTCACTCTAAATGACTTTACACATTTAGAAACACTGTTCTTTCTCTTGGTGGTCATTTGAATATATCTGTTTTTCCCTTCACACTGGTGCCATGATGGGCCACAAGGAGTATGATCGCCCTCCAGTGGCCATGGAGACCCGGGTCCAGAGGACAGCTTCTATAAATATTTGTGAAGTGAATCAACAGAACACAACTGACAGGAGAAATTTTATTTAATTTATCAAGTGGCATAAAGTGTTGACAAGAAAATTATTAGGGGAAATCGAGGTCTATTCTTTTTATTACTGACTCCTATAAAGTCATCTTTAATACTCAAAAAAATTTTTTTCCACTATAGAGACTATATTCACATTTTAGAAATTGATGATTATAGGAAATATGCCATGCAAAAAACTGATTGTGATATGGCCATTCCACAGCTAAAGTAGTTTCACTTATGCACATTTTTCATGCTAAGTTCAGATCAAAACCTGAGCCTGAGTATCAGTTTATGCTGATTAAGTGGAACCCTCCCCTCACAAACACTGAGTAAAGTACAAAATTCTATGATAGAATACTACAGGTAGGCATATAACCAGTTCAAACAGAATTTTTCATTCATGTGTGTGTTGGCAGTAGTTTTAACATTACGTAAGATTCAAAAATCAATATTCAGAAAGATATTGAGGGAAAAGGCATGTACATAGAGTAATTAACAATCTTAAAACAACATCATTGAAGTATATTTCAGAAAGTAAAACTTATTTCTTGGTAGAATGATGTTGGACAAACTTAATAAATGGAATTTGAAAAACTTACATAACATTATATTTGTTCTATTAGGCTGCATGACTGTTGTGCAGATAAGCTGTAAAAAAAAAATGAAATTGTCTTACGCCAGAAGTATAGCTAGTTTTTGTTCAAAGGTATGTATAGGCATCTCTGCCTGGACCAGTCAGAAGGACAAGGAAAGGCGGGAAAATAGATAATGTTCTCTACCAGCAGTATTTCCACTTTCTGAGGAGATCAGAAGTGCTGAGAGAAGCTAATCATTAGGCACACAAGCAAATGATTGCATAGTTTGAAAGCAGACACAGTTAATTTACATAACAGTTCTAAAGAGGAGGACTTAAAAACTCAATTCTAAAGAAAATCTAGAAGGCTCAGCAGAATAAAAAAATTAAAACTTTCTGGGCACAGGAAGCTTTAACCAGGGAAATTGGGTATATTTTCATCTCTTTTGCGTGGACTATTCTTACTAGAGCCAGCCACTTTATGTCTGTTTTTCTTTCTGAATATTAGGCTGAATGGACATTTCATGATGAGTCTAAAATGACTGTTAGTACAGCACTGTATGTATAATACAGGAATTCGTTAAAAAAAGTATTTTTAAAAGAGCTTTTGAGCTCCCCAAAGTAAGCCTCCTGCTACCAGCTGTCAGATGCACAGATGATGCTATGCAGCACCCAGTGTGAAACAGGGCGAGGAAGCAACAACAAAGCTGCATGAGCAGCCTGTGAGAAATACAAAATTTTGCCTGTAACAGAAAAAAATGCAACTAAGTGAGAGCTATCCACTACTGAGTATTTACTATTAAAGTCCAGCCAACTTCTTCTACAGAAGAAATCATTTCTTACGACCAGTGTGCCTAAATTCCTGGGTTTGTCTCGAGCTGCGCTTGTGTTAGCAATGACAGTCCTGTGTCCAGGAGACCCTCATTCTTGGGCAAACGAGGAGAGTGGCCACCCAACGGGGAACCGAGCCAGTAATGCGATGCTGTTAGGAGTGGCACAGAGCTCACGTCTTTTAGTATCGATAATCCAGTAACTAGAGGGTTTATAGACATCCTTAACTTAGATTCATGTTTGCTAAGGTGCACCTAATCACCAAACTATGGAAAAGGGTCATTAAATTTGGTTTAATTACTTGATTATTAGAAAGTAATACACTTTCTAATATACTTCGCCGTCGTAAGCAACTAACCGATTCCGTTATTATCCCACTAGTGGAGGTTGTGGAACACCTTCTATGTATTCAACCCAATGAGAATCCAAAAGAAAGAGAAAAATGATTTATGTTCTCAGGAAGGGGGTGAGACAAGAATAATTTTATGATTTCACTAAGAAATAATTAAAACCACTAACTGTAATTGCTGTCAGGTTAAAAAAAGACTTCAAAAGAACAAGAAATCAGTAAAAAGACAATGGTTGTAAAGAAACCTAGAAGAGGCTGGTGTACACAAAGTACTCAATAAACGTTAGCCAACAGTCAGGTAAGAGGAGAAGGTGATTATTTAATCTGTGCTTTGGTACACGCGTGGGCTTCAGAACACTCCAGGGGCCGGGACAGAGCCTTCTGGGTAAATAATCAGGCCTGCCAGTGGCTCGCAGGGCAGCAAGGAAACCAGGAGCCCTGGAGCCAGTGGCGTGTGGGCGAGGGGTCTGCAGGGGATAGGCATTAATAAGAGGGTGACAGCGAACCTGGGGAGAACTAAAAGTCAACCAGGATTGATTGTGCTTGGGTCCTCTGCCATCAAGCAGACTGTGGTCCTTCTCATCTACCTAGGAGTAAACCACCAGGCTAAAAGGTAGTCATGCAAATTCCTGTTTTGAGGGGGATGCTCGGTCCTGCGGGTGGGTAGAAACTCCAGCCTGAGATCAAAGGGCTCCTGCACCTGTGCAGTCCTCCCAGCTCGGGGTTCTTTGATCCTCAACGCACTGAACCACCTGCCCTGAAATAACAGCTCCCACCAGGGACCCCGGGGCCTCCTGCACCTATTAATCAAACCAGCCAAATGTGCAGACGAGCAGGAGGGGGTGAAATGTGAGTGGGCCTGCGACACTTTCCTTGGGTCACCCCCTCCCCCATGCGTAATGTAAACACAAGAGTCCTGCCTTTTAAAAGTAAAATTAAACTGCTAAATATCATGACATAAAATGGAAGATTCGGAAAGATGAAAAGTGGCAAGTAATGCTCTTCAGTCTCCTGTGTGAGCATTTCTTCACCTAAACCTCTCAGGCAGATGAAAGCCAGGCTGCTTCCGGAATTGCCCATTCCTTTCCTCACTCCCTTTGTCCGGCCTCCATCCCTTCGTTAGGTACTCTTTTAGATTTCAGTGTGAAGGGCACACAATAAGCTTCTTAGAGCATCAGAGCGACCTGCTCTCTCTCTCCTGCACCACAGTGCGAACTGCAGACTCCCTCAGGGCAGGCAAACGGGGCAGCCGGCACCTGCCTTCCCCTGCATGTTTGTTTTTATTTTTCCCGTGCTCTTTCTAAAATCTCGGCTCTAGTAACAACTCCAGCCAGATCCAAATGTGCCAGCCGTCACCAGCGCTACTGAGGATTTGCACGTGGGAAGTTTCCAGACACTGATACTTGGCTGTCTGCAGGGTCTGCACTTCAAAGCTCCTCTTGGGATGGGTTTGGTCCGCAGCTGTAGGTAGTCAGAGAGGCTCATCTTTTCAGAAATGAATTAAGGAGATTTTAGGAAAAACTCTGCTCAGTCCTTCTTTCCCACGTACAATGTACTTCCTTATACATGGATGCATATATACACTAGTATATATACATATATAAAATATATATTTACTATTTTTTTTCCATTTTCAGAGTTAAGATAAGGAGATATGCTTGCCTTCTCTAAAGGGCCTCCTTAGAAAAAGAATACCAAATTATTTTCTCTGGACATTCCTTTTATTTGCTTTCAATACGGTTATAATAAGCGAGAACTCTGCTTAAGGTAATTTCTTGAATGGCAGTAGGAAAACTATTTTGCCAACCCGGGGAGACCAAGCCATGGATCACAGAGCATATGCAGATCACAGCTGTGCTGGTTTTTAGTAAACTAAGCTTGTTTCGACAGAGATGAGAATAAGAAAAAATTGTACTATAAGGGCTTTTGGGTAAAAGATAATTGAAGATGAGACTGAGTATATTTCAACTCCTCAGCCTAGATCTTGGTGTATAATCCGAGCAAACAATGACCAGACTAGGAGCAGCCAAATTCTTATTTGTGAATTATTCACTTTTATTTTTTATTCTTGCCAAGGACATACTTATTGATTTTAGAGTGAAGGGAAGGGGAGGGAAAGAGAGAGGGAGAGAAACATCGATGTGAGAAAGAAATATCCATCAGTTGCCTCTTATATGTACCCTGACCAGGGACCAAACCCTCAACCTGGGCATGTGCCCTGACTGGGAATCAAACCTGTGCCCTTTTAGTTCATGGGACAATGCTCCAACTGAGTCATATCAGTCTGGGCTGAATTATTCACTTTTTAGATAACTCTTCATTTAATTTACTCTTACTTTTGTTTTTTTTCTTAAACTCTCATAAAAGAAAGAAACAGAAAAGCTAGTTGATACTTATTTCAGGTGAGTGCCTTTGCACGCTCGGTTAACAGTGACTGCAAAGATAGGGTTATTTTTCATCCATCCACACAACTATGGCTCACCTGACATGGAACCAATACCCACTGCTGATGTGATGATCACAGAGAAGAGTGACAACAAAGAAGAAATTATTCCTTGCAACTGAAAGTGTCACCATTTCAGTGGGAAGAAAGTTAACATTTATCCTTAGAAGTTTCCAGTACTACATAAAGCTTATCATCTTATCATAACATTCCTTTTCATTTACCTGAAACTCAAGTAGTTTTTTGGCTTCGGGGACAATAAGGAGGAAATTTTTTTAACAATCTCAGAAAAATAGGCCATTAATGAGGACTGCGTATGCTCTTAGCAGAAATAAAACTCGAGATGGCTCTTAAATTTGTAAGTAAGATTTGGATTCGTGGAGGTATTATTGGGGGTCAGTAATGAGAACAGGACACTGGGCTTCCTCAAGGAAGCTGGACGCACATGGATGGATTTAATGGGAGGTAATGAGTAGCCAATGACCAGGAAAGGACATAATTTAATGGATATTCCACAAAGTTTTAAAAAGATATTTTGTAAAAGATGATTCATAGATTGTTTTGGAAGTTCTGAGTTTTAAATGTCTTAGGAAGAGCTTTGTGCAGAGATCCGAGATTGGTAATAGATGGAGATGGTTTTGAAGATGGAGAGATGAAAATCATTAATAGAGAGGTGCTACTTGTCATGGAAAGGAAGGCAGGGATGTGAAAGAAAAGCAGTGAAATTCAGAGGATGTGTATGGGAGGGAGAGCTTACTCACTGGAGAGCGCAAGCAGGAGTTGCTCCTGCTCAGTGTTCCTCCACCTCAGCCACTGATCTCAGGGAGTGGCTGAGGGAAACGGAGGGGGGAGGAAAGAATCAGCGAGTGTCAGGGAGGAGGGGGGCTACAGGTTTGCATCACAAAAGGCACGGAAAGAGATCTGGACTGGGTAGATCAAAAGCAAAAAATCCCAGAGAAAAACAAGCGGCAGCCTTCTGATTTGGCAAGTAGGGATGGTTGAAGTCTCAAAGAGTAATTTCACTTCAAAGGTGGAAGCGGAAAAAAAATTGCAGAGAATTACAGAGGGACTGAACAGTAAGGAAATGGAAGCAGCTAATTTAGACTACTTGGAAATTTTTAGTTGCATAAGGAAGAACAGATTTAAGGCAGGAGGATAATGGAAAAGTTTGGGTCCTCCCCCCAAGATGGGGGGTACAAAGTTTGAAAATAGAGGATTGTGGTCTAATTGACAGATGGGAGAATGCGTGTTGCTGGGAAGGAATGACTAAGTGACTGACAAGGAATGGGATTTTTTTTTTGAGAGCACCTTTCACAAATGGGATTCATTACCTGACTACAAAAACAAACAAACGAGCCGTCCAAACCCCACTGATGTGAGGAACTTTTTTTTCATTTCTTCTAAAGATGGTACTTTATTAGCCCCATTCATTCAAATGCACCAGAAACAAGCTAATTCATTGCATACAGTGGATGACTTGGGTCAGTGGTTCCCAGACTTAATGTGCATCAGAATCACCTTGAGGATTTGTGAAAGCACACAAATTGCTAAGTGCCACTGATGAGCAGTTTTGAGGTAAGGTCCAGAATTTGCAATTTTAACAAGTTCCTGGGTGATGCTGATATTGTTGTTCCAGGGACCCTACACTGAGAACCACTCCCTGAGGGTACTGGGGCGACTTAGCATCTCTCCCATAAGACCTGCTGATAAAGCCTAGTTAATGAGGCTTTATCACCCCCTCCGACACAGGTAGACAGCAGGGCAGCGGCTCTGTCGGCATGACTCACACATGCCCTTCCCTCACGCCAACATCTGTGCATATGTCACACACATTTTTGCTTCTCTTATGAAGATATTTTAAAAGATACAGCTCTCATAATTAACCTATGGATATGTTATCCTGCACTCTTCAAGCACAATTTGGCCTAGATATTTCCTTTTCTTTTTGGACACACTTTAGTCAAGGAATTAAGTTCTATGTATTTTTAATGCAGAATAAGGATTTGACTGAGCTGAGATACAAAACATGTTTAGTTAAAATGTTGACAATAGTAAATGCACTGAAGTTTCCATATAATCTATTTAAATCTATTTTATCTAATCTTTTACAGTTGAAGTGAATTTAATGTAACAAGCATGCTTCCTAAAATAAGATGCTTTGTAGAAATTTTTTTGGGGGGGAGGTAAAAATAATCTTACATTTGCATTTAATCACATATTAGCTAATGAAATCTTTATAACCATCCTATTGACAAGATAGTATTATTTGCATTTTACAGCTGAAAATAACTTAAGTCTTGTAATCTTAAAAGAACTCACCCAAAGTCACAGGGACTCAATCCTAAGTATTCAGAATCTCCTTGTATTATACATGTACCTATTGTTTACTGTTGTCTAAAAGATACACGATATTTATATCAACTAATTTCTCAAATCAAGTATCAGCCTCAAAGTAACAAGGTGGCAAAGAGGGCAAATCATTTCAAGTATTTATCTATATAACACAAATGAACAGCGGACTATTTTTATCCCCCCCTTTTTTTTTTTTCAAATCAGCTGCCTAAAATCTGCTCTGTCCTTCAAAACTCATTAAAATATCATGCACAGAAAAAGAAGTATGTGGGTTTTGGAAGGAAAGTTAACATCTGGCCCATAACCCTTCTCACTGTTCTTGCTGAGAATGACCTTCTTCAGTCATTTCTATCAGGGATTTTTTTCCTGAGTGTGGAGATCTTATTAATATGGAAAAGATACTTTATTTTCTGTTCATGCTTAGCCATTTTATTTTTACGAGAACTAACCAGGCATGCACGGATGCAAGAATGGCATTGAATGGTAAAGAAAACTTCTCATTTGTTGATATCCGGCAGCAATCAAAATATCCTCCTTTTTTGGCTCTTTCAAAGATGACTCTGGAAACTTATGGGTGTACCTTGTCTTCTGGTAAAACACCATAAAATGAAATCTGTTGAAGCCATTATTGGGATGTGTGATAGAAGTTTAATTGCTTTAAAATGCCTAAGGCTAGCAAGACGTGAACATATGTAAGGAGTATGAATTGAGATTCTAAGAAAAATAGAAGTCTGGGCCTATTCATTTCACAGAAGATGGATCCAGATGGATTCTGCAAAGCAGTCGCCTGGCACGTAACTGTACCTCGCTAGATGCAGTGGCCTTAGGAAGTCATGCGTAGAACTAGGGCAGGATTAATTTTCAGGATTTCTTTTTGAATCTTTGGGTCTGGTTTATATTATAGACACTGGCACTAATTTACAGATCTCTCTGGAGAGTGGAGAGAAAAAAAGGATGGGCTAAGACATGTTTAATCACACTGTACTTTAAAAAAAAAGTCATCATGAGGGTCTTTAGGCTCTTTCGTCTGTTGTTCATCTGGGCTATCTTATTGCTCCGGAAGCAGGTTTCAAAGTGAGAGCAGTGCCCACTTCCCACAGTCTAGCGTGGTCACAGCAAGTAAGAGCCCTCTGTCCCTGACGGGCAACAGAGAACTGGTGCTGCCGTCCACGCTAGGAATACCGATGCCAGAGTCCGAACTGACATGCATGTACTAACTTCAGTAACAGAGCTCCTCCTATGCACCTCAATTGTATTTCCTGGTCACACTTAAAGCTCTGTTCTTTGGAGGGAAAGATGGTCTGTGGGGAGCAGCTTCACAAGACAGCTTGATGAGTACCCGGAAGCTTCAGGGAAAGCCTTTCCACGATGGCCTTACGTCTGTGCTCACGTAGCCTGCGTATGTTGGTATTTATAAGGCCTCCTCACCCCAAACATAAATCGTCTACTGGCCCCCAGTGAAATAATTATACATTCGAATTCATGAAGCTTCAGTCATTTTTGGTCATAAGAAAAGGAAGAATGTAAAGAGAATATGAAAAGAATAATAGATTTGTGCTCAGCATTCACACTCACTGAAAATTCTAAGATTTTACTTCAAACTGTCTAGAGAGATGGTGATAAAGAGAGTGTTGAAATCCTCAGAGATGCTGGAAACTCTATTTAACTCTGATAACACTGAGCTACTTTGCTAACAAAGTTTCTGTGTCTGTGTCACAGTTAAAGGCATAAGTACAGGTTAAAGTGAACAAAACCTTATCTCAATAGACACCTTTAAAAATCTGCCTGTGCTTTTGATAACTGGGGGAGAAATTACAACAGAATTCCATGCACGCAGGGCTGCTCAGGTGGGACCTCTGTGACTTAGAGAAAGGTGCCCCTTTCTTTAAGGTGGACCTCATCCCACTCGGGGGCACAGGGCTTGGTGAGTGGATCATAAGCTTGATTTCAGTGCAACCAACAATGGCAGCCCTATCACATAATCATAGACATTTCTTGGCATTTTTAACCATCTCCTCTGATTCTCTCGTCCTATATGCTGGAATTCAGTGGGGGTTTTAGGCTTCTAAGATGCACAATATTGAATTCTAGAACAAAGCTGGACACATATCTTTTGCTTTGGCTCTGAAGATACTTCTGAGGGTAAAAGATGAAAAGAGGCAAACGATTTCCAGACAAAACCATCTTAAACACTATATTAAGAAAACATACACATTGTAGCCTCTGGCGGGCTCAGAAAAGCAATGCAACTTCCTAGGCCTATAGATGATTATAAATTTGCTTCATGGCCAAGAAAAAGAATATGTAGGCAAACCTTAGAGAAAAAGTAATTCATAAACTGGATATGCCTTTGTTTGCCAGAATTATGTTACTTGCTTTCTCTAAATCTCTGCAAATTCACTTGGCAAATACAAAGACTACAACTGTATGTGAAAAAAAAAAATTCAAATATTGGATGTTAAGTGGCTTCCTGAAGGTCACAGGGAATGATAACAACCTGCAAAAAGACTTTGGTCAAAGGAAATTTGTGAAGTCTTCTCAACGAATAATTTCTGGCCTGACAATTTTCAAGAAGCAATAAGGTCACCACACCCTTTGCCCTGGGTTTATTAAAAAGCTATTTCAAAAAGCATTTCTTTCTCTTCTTTGGAAAATAGAAGAATTTAGCAAAGATGATTATATATCCCAAGTCTAGAACCCTCCTCATTTCGGAGGCAGCCAGGAGGTGATAACACATTTCCCTGACTGTCAGAGGCCTTAGTCAGAAATATGTAACTGCAAACTAAGATCACATAAAATGATCACCGCAAGAGGATTTTCATCCATTTTAGCAAGTCAGTTTCTTACAGACATGTCATTTGGTAGCACATATCACAGGACCACTGGATTTACACCATCAGTTTAAGAAATGAAACTCTGACACCAGACGAGCAACCAGAATCCACTTGCTTGAAAGTCATTACTATAATCCAACTCACTTTCTCAAGATCACGGCAGTGGCTCAAAAATATTTCTCCAACCAAAAGAGAACTCCTCACTCTGGGCTTCAAGTAGCTTTGCTGTCAGTTCTTTTAAATTACCTTCCTCATCCCGCTACACCTGCCCTTTGTGCGGTGGGCCCTCTTCTCCCTCAGCCTGCCCGTGGCTGTCACCAGAGCGGTCTCTTCCAGTGTTGGCCCCCTGTCCCCCAAGAAATGCACATACACAAAGTAATGCATCTGTTTAAATGGGTAACCACTCTAGAAAGTATTGCAGACAAGCTTCCGTTCCCAATAGTGTATCTCAAGTTCTCAAACATCTTCCACTCTCCTACGTTTATTTATGTTTCTGACCTAGGTTATGTAGGTGACATTAATGTAATTCATTAATGATCAGAAGGTTATGTTTTTTCAATACTTTTGAGCCCACTGATTGTTTATTGAAATCTAAGCAGTCTTATAGAAAAAAAGAGGCTGAAACTAAAGAAGTTAAACCCTTTAACCAGAATGATAAAACCACTGACAAATGAAAACTATAACCCGAATTAGATAAAAGAGACCACAAAGATGAGAATAGAAGTGTTCCAAGAAATGTGAGAATATAAACTAGTAAGTTTAATATTTGAAAGTAATAGGGAACTAGTTTTATTTCTAGGCTACACACAGAATGTTAATGGCCACAACTCTATGCATATCTACACATACATATGTTCATTTTTTATCATACAAAAATCTTAACAGAACATTAACTGTTCATTAACTCAATACTAAACATAATATGAGAATGATGACATGCAGATGATAATTTGACCTGAGTGCACGCTATGAATGAAGAACTGTGCTGAATTCTCTACATGACACTGTCTTCCTCATTCTTCCCTTTGTCCACATCCCTTGACCGAGTGCTCGTACGCGCTGTCTGGCTGGCCTGCAGTGCTCTACGTCTGATTAGCCGCTGGATTGCTCCCTGGCTCCTCAGAAAATTTCAATAACAGGCTCTCTACTAGAATTTGAAGGTCCTAAAGACTGTAGCAAAACCACAAAACTACTCCAAATGTAATTCTCTTCGTTAACTAATTATGTCTGGTATAGAGATAATAATCAAATAGTGCAATTGTCATTTTAATTCTAATTTTGAAGGTGGATTTTAAGTGTGAAACCACATGCAAACTTACATAGAAACTTATGCACTTATTCAGGATGAAAAAATACAACAAAACAAACACCATAAAGTGTAACAAAACTAGCACTATCAAAGACCAGCATGAAGGAACAATATTTCTCACCTGTAGAAAATATTTTTAAACCTCACATATTTGAAGGCAAGGCCGAACACCAAACACCAATGGGACCAGCAGATATTTTGGATACAAGACTCTAGATTAAGCAATGATCAAGCTATTTGCTGGTAGGGTTTCTTTACTGCTCTTTCCACGTAGATGTTTAAGTGAATCATCTGCCAGACCAAAGAATAAAGGTAAAATCTCTAAATTACGTGTGACTCACCTCTTTTTTGTAAGTGAGCAGGAAGATAAGCTCATATATACAATGGTCAATTAATACAGAATGAAATATTTTAAGTTAATACATAGTAAGTGAATATGAGTTCATAGAGCACGATAGTATTAAACAAAATCTTGAAGGAAAATCAGGTGCCATTTTCAGTGAGCAAGTTTTATCACGTAGAATCAAATGTCTTTACCCTATTCCCCATGTCCTTTGCATTACACAGAAGAACTAAGTGCTTATGAGACCGGGACTGGAATGAAGCATCTGATTCTAAATTATCGCTGACACTGACCACATGGGCAACTTTTCTCTGACCTTTCTTCAAAAAGATAATGTGCAGATTACCCAATAAGGTGCATTATGTAGCCTTAACTATAGCTACCAACATCATATCAACATGCTAGGTAGCAAAGATGAAATATTATTTGTACAGTGAAATAATAAAATATAGCTTAGCTTGACCCTTCCAAACCATAACACATCGCTTTGTACACTCAAACCACATCTCAAAATCTTTAGTTTCAGTTCAACGCATGGCATGCTTAATAGTTTCAGCACTTCTAATTCTTTTTAATAAGTGTTACAAACTGAAAGCAAGACAGGTAGGTATTAAAAATATATTGGAACATCTTAAAATTACCAGCTCTATCAGTGGAAATAAAATGATGGCAATTAAAAGTAATAAAGGTTATTAAAAGTTAAGGCCTTGAAGGCTAAGAAGTCATGTTAGACTGTCAATTGCTTTCCCCATGGTGGGAAATCAGTTAGAAATTTTTTTAAAAATCTAGTAGTTTAGTTGTGGTCAAAGAAAGAGTCAGTGGGGACGGGGAGGTTTCAGCAACATGCTGGTAGAAAAAAAGAGACTTACATAGTCTGGGAGGGCAGTGAAATGGAAGGCGTGGTAACCTCGCTCACTTAGTTGTCATTTTTGATTTTCAATGACATTTTTTTCATTCTTTCGCCTAGTAAAGATGACAGAAGGTCCTAATTTATTATCTGACGTCTATTCCTGTTACTAGATTTAAGAGCGTTTAGCTGTATACAGTCATATAATCCAAATACAGGCACTTTGACCAAACAAAACAAAACAAACTACAGCACTAATGTTGCATGCATTCAATTACAGATATAACTGTACCCGCGAAGCAGAGATAAGGACCCGGGGAAGGGGTCTGCCCGCACAGCCCCAGCAATTGGGGAAGGGAAGGGTGGTGGAGTGGCCGAGCCCTCAGATTACAGCAGCAGAGAGAAGGGAGCAGGTTACAGCAAACAGCTAAGTCCTTCCTGAAATAATACTAGCTATGGGCTCCAGAAGAAGGCAGAATTAAAGTCCTCAGCATGGACTGCATCAAATGCTGCATCACAAACAGAGCTGGTCAAAATGCACATCACAGGTCATGAGAGAGAGTCTCTCCATTAGACTCCTGCTGCTGCTGAGGTCGGAATTCATTTTACACGATGAGAAAACAGTCACTGGCACTTTATTAACATGATGACCTGGCACATCCCCAGGGCTTGACTGAAGGGGAAATAAAGGTGCAGTGTAAATTTGTTTAGGTAGGTAAACTGCACCATGGCCAGAGCAGATTAGGCAATGCCACAGGGTCTCTGACATTGCCTTCCCCTTCCACTGTTTGGGTGCACGTCAGCATGTGTTGGCCTGGCATGCAGAAGGTGCTCGGAAATACTTGCGAGTAAATAAATGAAGAGACCACATAAATTAAATTCCATGAAGAAAACCACCCAGACGGTAAGGGCCCTTGCTTCTACAGCTGATTTGTACGTTTTAAGGAGCATCAGGGAGTATGGGGAAAAAAAAAAAGATACAAACAGATAAGAGTTTTTATAAGAGGGAAAGGAAGGGATCAAGGGAAAAAGTACAGTACTGGCAAAAACAAACAAACAAACAATTTAATGCCAAACTCATCTCCTGGCATTGCAAATGCTGAGCAGCAGCAAAATATTGGAATTTAGTTCTTCAGGGGTGACTATCGCATCTGTCCATCTGGACTCATACAAATACTTTCCTATTCTTGTGCACAATTTCAAGTAGATTCTTTGATAAGTGTGTGATATTTATTCCATTTATTCTTAAAGAAACTCTATCTGGGGAAGTTTAAAGTTAAAAGGTGTCTGAAATTTAGCTGAATTATTCACAACATGAATGACCAAAATAATGGTTAGTCAGTTCTCACAGGTATATATTCATTGTTTTCTGTTTATTTTGAAAACCAGATCTTCAAAAGACATGTACACTCTAAAAGGTGGTGACAATTATTACTTAAGAAGCAGCAGGATAATCTTAGTTCAATTAAAATGGTTAAAAATTAAAATGCATAAAAATGTTGATGAGTGGCTTTTATCTTTAGGGCTCCCTTCACTGTGAACTAATCTCACTATAGCACTGGTCACGGAGCACAAGGGGAGCACAGAGAGAGAAGAAGGAAGTTCTTTGCATCCGGCTCATCAGTATGCAACTCCTGGGCAATCCCCTCAGGGAAACCAATTAGTAGAGAGCGACATGTTCACTTTTTCAAGGCCAACCTCCTACCCTGAATGAGAACCTACTCATGCCAGTCAACAGGAAGCCAGCAGCTGCTTCTGGAGGGAATCTCTTCCATTTTGCAGGTAACGGTGGATCAAGCCTGCCTTGGGGAGAGGCCCACGCCCGTCTAGATCATCTAATTGTGTTCTCTGCCTGGCATGTACTACATACGGGTGTGTCTGAAGAAATGGAAGAACTTTGTGTGAAATGGCCTTGGCAGTGTTTTGTGAGAGGTTATACTTTAGCATATTGCCTTCTCTGAAGTTATCAGTGATAAGTATGACTTGCAAGCTTATCCATAGCAAGACCCTAAACCAAATTGGTTGCTACTCTGAGCTGCTTCTGCTTAACCTGAGGAGAAGGAAATTCTGACCACGATACTGACAGACCCATTGCAAAAGAACACCTACCAAGCAATATGTGAAATGATTCTCATTTAAAAAAAAACACCACTCTTCAAACGAGTTAAATTGCTCAGCATTAGGGCACAAAAAGCAAGCCCCAGGAAGCACAGGTGTCTGCAAACTCATTTCATGTGCATGTCCCACTGAGCCTTAGGACTGAGCTGCATGGGAAGGGGGACAGCAACCGTGGCTACGTGCTTCTGTTTGGAGGCAACTTCCGTTTTCTTCTAAGGAGAAATGTTTGGCCATGTGTCCCTGCTAAGGAAGGCCTGCAAAAGCCGGCTGACCTAATTTAAAATACGAGCTCTTGCTGAGCTCT
This sequence comes from Pteronotus mesoamericanus, assembly GCF_021234165.1. Lineage (NCBI taxonomy): Eukaryota > Metazoa > Chordata > Mammalia > Chiroptera > Mormoopidae > Pteronotus > Pteronotus mesoamericanus. The sequence goes on from NW_026555245.1 coordinate 10,746,843, forward strand.
CATTGCATGAACCTCTTCCAAGAATTAGCTATTTTTTGGGGTTTTTTTTTCAGTGCTTATTTCATAAAAAGTCAACCCATCTTTCTCCAGTCCTAGTGACCTGCATTCTCTCCTTCCCCAAAGCATATCACTTCTCCCGCTAGCCTCCGCCTTAATCATTTTTATTTGTGGGACGCTAGGGAGGGAATGGTAATGCTTAGAGTAGGAAAGAAAATAACTCCTTAAAAAAAAATTCTTCTTATTATGATCATGTTTGGATGAAATATGGTGCTTGCCATCAACAAAATTACAAAACAATTCCACTGGGAGTTCAGACCGTTCAGGGTAATTCATCTATGAAAAAGTGAACTTTAATTGTTACTCTTGGCAGCAATCTAAGAGAAGAGTGAAATATTATACTAAATATTGCCACGTGCAATAGTAGAATGCTCTCTCCTCCTTGCCAGAAGGAGTGTACAGCCCCCTTCAGAATCAGGTTTGGATCTGGCGATTTACTCTTAAATCCTGTTTCCCCCTTTCCAAAACCAACAGAGGTTTTCAAAAGAGTTGCGTTTTTTATTAGAACCACTTGCTCTTTCTAAGTTGCCAAAAAGGAATAAGTAAAAACTAAGACTTTTATTTGGGCTAAAGTTGATTCCTCAGCTTCACGGAGGTCAATGTACTTAGTCTGCGAACTTTCTGCTAAGAAGTTCATTGCAGTGGTGAACTAGCCAAGGTTATGTTTTGGTCCCTTCTTCCCCCCGAACCTCCACCCTGCAGCCTCACTGATTCATATAGCAGGAGCTGGGAGCATGGGGAAGCTAATCAAAATGAAACATATATTTGGCAAATGACATTCTGAATTTCTAGAGTAACAGAAGTTTCAAATATTTCTGATGCCACATGTAACAATTGCTATTTTGGGATCAAGTGTTCTGATCTGGGCTTCAAAAAATGTGATCCCAACAGGCACAACTGTTTAGGTTCATTGAACACTGCTATATTATATAGTTTACAAGCATGGAAAGGTATTCAATAATACTCAAAAGCAAAGGGATGTTCTTGTTCAGAAAAAGCAGGGAAGTCTTCAGTGAAGATGTTAATCAGAGAACTATTTTATATGGCGCTGGTTACCGGGTATATTTATAGGTTTTGGCTAAGCATGAGACTATAATAAGCTATTTGCAAATGACTTTTTAAATTACATTTTACATTTCCAGCATGCATATTTGCATACATCAGGTATAATTCATTAAGGACATATTAAAGTCATATGTAAGATATCACATGTAGATAATATTATTCGGCTTTTAAAATCATTAAGTTGGGGAAGTTAGGGCCCTGAAAAATCAAATGACTTGCCCAGGATTATTCAGCATGTAACCAATGATCTGAAGATCAGAAGCTCAATTTTTAAGTAGATATTTTCTATGCTATATGATGTTTTCCATCCTGAGGGATATATAATGACACTAAGATTAGTTGGGAGTAAATTTAAGTCTGCAGATATGACAAAGAGTAATCTTTATTGCAATTTAATTAATGGATAAAAATTTAGGTCATCTGAAACCTGAATAAACATACTAACCTTTAGGATATCTGCTTTATCTAATTATTTTCTTTTTATTATAACATAGGTTATGAATGACAAGAAACAAAATGGCTACCATTAAACAGTTAAAGGGAACTATAATCTCTATCAGTCATGGGAAAAATAGTCAGCACTTATTATATATTATGCACAATTTCATATAGACTGCACATTATAAAGCTTCATAAGAATTTTTAGTTTATACAATGTCTCAGAAGTATTCCTGTTTTTCTCCTCGTGAAAGTTGAAACAAACAAAAGAAAATGTATAGAAAGGATGGCCTAGCAACTAACAGTGCTACACTCAATTGAACAAAATATACCAATTATAATTTAAGTGAAGGCCAGTAACTATAGAAGGTGAGGAATTTTTAAATACATTGTTACAAAAAGCACTCAGATAATCAATGACAGCAAATAAACTAATTAGTAGCCCCATAGGTCAACTATACTTGGAAGTTGGTTATCTTTAAGAATTTGACAGATGATGTGGGAAGCCAAGGAAATCTGCCTTATATGTATTGTTTAATTTTCTTAAAAAAATAATCTGCCTTTTATTTACTAAAAGATCAAGCTCTTTCTGTGTCAGCACAAAATTTAAAGTTTTTTTTTTTGAGGGGTTCTAGTTCCTGCTCTCCATTTAAAATGGGGAAAAAATAAAAATATTTTGCCTGTGACAGAATATGAAAGAAGTTCTCACCCTTAAAACCAGCAGCATTGGTTTTCCAGTCATTAGCGTTCAAATGTCCTGCACGGGAAGTCCTGACAATAACATGCTGCACGTCTCTCCAGGTCAGAAACGGACTGGGGAAAGACAAGGTAAGAATCATTGTACCAAAAAAAAAAAAAAGATGGGGGCAGCAGAGTCACAAGCAAATTTAAAAAGCGAAAGCAAAATGGCAAAGTACTAAAAACAAAGGGTCAGCGATTTGGGTTTGGGATAAACAAATGCCGAATGCCGCTCTTGTTCTCAACATGGAGAAGTGACATTCGTCTGGGGAAGGCAGAAAATCTAACCTTAAATTTAATAAATAATGTGATATTAATTGGTGTAATTTAGTTTTTAAAAGGGTGAGGATTTCCAGTTTCCTCAACAAAATGGCTCCCAATTCTGACCCTATTGTCCTTTGAGTAAAAGCTGGCATCATCGTCGGAAAATTACAATAAGCTAAAGTAAAAACTGAAGGCCTCTGGAACATTCTCTGTTCAGATCTACAGCCAGGGAATTGATTTTGTAATTTAACAAAGAACTTAGCAATGTTTACAGCTCTGCGTGTATGTGTGGGATATAGAAAAATTGTCAACTACAACCAAATCCCCATTTTCAGTCTCTTAAAAGAAGAGAAGATGGTACCGGGTCCAAAGCTGGGCTCCAAGGCACAGACAGCAATGGTAGTATTCTGATTTTGCAGCAAGGAGCTATCATCAGTTATTTGCTACCTATTTCTCATGGCAGTTAGCACTTAAAAGCACAAAGAAACTATCGTATGGAAGATCCTTTCATTGGAGAACTGCAATGCTAAAATACGAACACACAGGACACAAAGCCAAGTACAAAGACACAGACTTCTGTGTTTTTTTCCCAAAAAATATGTAGAGACTGGAAGGTGTCTGACTCAGTGCATGCATGAAATGCTAATCAGGATACCTATTCAATTTAGTCTTGAATGTGACATGTGACAATCTTTTACTTAACTAGGAACTACGACAATTACTGTGAAACTTGCACGGTTACTTTGCTCTTCACCACCTTCCTTTTAGAAGGATATTTGCAAAGGATGGGTCAGAACATTGGGAGGAGGGGAGACAATAACTGACTACCTTCCTTGAGGTGTGACAGGGGCATGTGGTAGTTGCCGTGCCCCATTGTATGTACATGGAGGGACATGGGCATCTCCCAGGCAGCAGGAGACCCTGATACCGTAATTGTAGCTAATTTTCTTTTTATTTATTGAATTTTTCAATTAACAGTTGACATTCAATATTTCATATTAGCTTCAGGTGTACAGTACAGTAGACAATTATATAATTTACCAAGTGATTCCCCACAATAATTCAATTGTAGCTAATTTTCAATGTTTCATTTTACATTACCTTTTCCCCATCACAGTCACCATATACATGTGTTTGTGGGTGGTCTCCTAACAAGAGGGAGCCCAATGATCAGATTCTGGCTCCTTCATTTTCTATGTATGTGAAATTGACTTCTCAAAGTTTCTCCACTTAGAATGTGGATGCTATTATCTACTGTACTTCATCATACTGGTACTGCATCATACCGATCATCATAACAAGTACTTAACCTAGTTCCTGGTGCATAATAGATCAGAAAGAAGTGGTAGAGAGTACAATATTTTGCTAAATTATGAACCACATCTTCTTGAAAATGAAAGAGGCAGGAAGGGAAAAGTACTATAGAGTTCTGATAACTATTGTTTTATGACCTCAGATTAAAAGTTACAGGAAAATTATTACTATCATTTTCAAAGTTTTCAGAGGGGACAAGATTGGATCTAAACTATTCTGTAAGGTTGCATTAACAAAAGAATTTAATATTAAGGAAATTAAAACCCAACCACATGAATTTTTAAAATATGAGAAAGATGCAAACATAATCATTTTTGTTTTAATACAATACTCGTTAGGAACCAATTTACAGCCCAATAAGGCACAGAACTCTGAAGACAGGGAGGGGGAGGGTGTGTTATGGATCCCAGGAAGCAGAGAAGTTCTGCTTCTAAAACAAACAGCATGATTTGGCCCTTTGCCGACTAATACTGAATCTACATAATAATTCAGTAGACTGGATGCACTACTGCAAGGAAAGCCAGGAAATGAGTCAGGGGTAATTCTGAATGTTAGTCCCAACATAAGCTGTTCTGGCTTGGCCTGGGATGTGGTGCCAATCTCCTCTTTCCCAGTGTAGTTATTGGACGAGGGGCAAAAGCAACAACAACAAAAGCTCAGTCTGGAAAAACATTCCAGCCACTTATGCTAAAGCAGGATCTCTGAAAATGTTTTTATTTTATCATGAACAAATGGCGAGATACCTAAAAGGATACTAGGATTTGATAAATATGTCTAAATCAACCTAGTGTTTTAAAAATAACATTTAATATACCGTTGAAACTTCCATATTTTAACTCTTACCCTTTAGGGAGGGAACAAAAGAAGAGAAACAAGTTTCCCTTGTTTCCCTACAAACCAAGACAGGATTCCGCAGAAATATGAAGTACAAGGTTTTGACTCTTGGGAACCTTAGCACTAAAAATATAACAATAGTAACAGAAGAGGGAACATTTATTTTGTACCTTAAGGAGTTATATTCAGGCAGATTCGGGAAGCCGTCTGCATTCAGCTCAGCCTGAAGAAATAAGAGTTACTTGCTCTCATGCTGAGCTGCGAAGGCTAGTTCTTCTTGGAGTGCTTGTAATTAGAGGGAAGAAATTAGCTCCAGGAAATTGGAACTACACAGGGAAGGAACCAAGCATTCAGATAATTCTACTCTGACATTTGATAATGTACAACTTCAGAAGTGACTTAATTTCAAAGATTTCCTGAATTTCACCAAAGAAAGTGAGGAAGATAAAATGAAAAACCCGTGTACTTGAAATCAGTGGTTTTCTTCCTACCCGTGGAGAGTAACTAACGAACTCAGGGAAAGGCCATAAGAAACCTGCTGGTATCCTGAGAGAACTTTTATTTATGGAGAAGTCTGGTTCATGTTTTACAACCTATTTGTATTTACACTCACAGGGATGATGTAGAAGTGAAGAAGTCAAACTACCAGACATCTGGTAAACCACATGCAGCGAGAAAGCAGAGAAGTGCCAGGAACCGTGGAGTTCACGCTGGTAGTGAGGACCCCCCTAAAACTTACCCCTTCTGCCAGATGCCCTGGACCCATATTTCACTGGCCTCTGCAAACCAAGACTCCTTTCACCTCCAAGAAAAGGAACACTGAGCACCAAGAGCTTTGGGGCAAGCAATAACCGAGAGGCTGAAACTCTAACCAACACGGAGAAAAAGAGCAGCTTCTCTCAGCCTTGGGCCTGGTAACCACTGTCCCATCATGTCACAAGCAGTTACACCACACATCTCTCAGGTTTCCTGTTGGAATTACTGACAATTTCCCTTAAATAACAATATACACTAAAAGGGTAACATTTATAAATGCCTGCAAGATATGACCTTCCAAGGAAACAAAATATACACAATTTTCTGAGGAGTCCTGTATATGTAATCTTCTTCTGTTAGGAAGTTTTACATCCTTTAACGACCTTGTAATAATAACCAACATGTAGTAAGCACTTGGCCAGGGCCAGGTACTGCATGCTGTACAAGCATTACTAGTTGTAATCTGAAAAATTGAATGATATAGGCAAAACTTATATTCCCTTTTCATAGACAACAAAACTGAGGCTTTGAGTTACACACAGCAAGTCACGTACACATAGGAAGTAAGCGGCGGTGCTACAATTCAAACAGGCTGTGCTGGGCTGCAGAGTGTGCGCCACCCATTGCTACGTAACACCATCTCCAGATGGACCCACAGAGGCGAAACAGACATACACACGGTGGATTGTCACGTGGTTCTTTGACAATTGGATCAGGAAGCCAGGTATGGGACATCATGTTCTCATGGTCACACAACTTTTGTGCCTGCATGGTCTCTCTCAACTCAGTGGGTTAATTTTTGTTTACTGCAGAGTTCAGGAGATACTTTGAGTCGTAATTTCTCTCTAAGGTTCCAAAAGCCTAACATGAGCACACTCCATCAAAGGTAAGCAGAAAGACATCAAACGAGAAAAAAATCATGTTATTTTAATAGTATAATATTTTATCCTCATACCATATCATGACCTTGTTCCATTATTTCCCAACATCATTGTTATGCACTTGTCACCTTGCCTGACATGCTCACACTTTGATGTGGTTTACAGCCTGGTTAGGTCTAACTCTTCCCCAGTCAGGGGACCTCAACCGAACCACATCCCAAACACTTCTAGTTTCCAGCTGCAAAAACATAAGAAATTGACGACACTCTCACTACCTAGTGTTTGCACTACATTTTTGCTCTGAGCAGTTCATAGTATTTCATGGGCCCAACAGTAGGTTTAGAAGAAGTAGGATGGATCCCAAGAAAGATACTTTGTCTAACACTTCTTGTTGGGATTCTAAGTACCACTGCTAGCACTTAAAAAAAAAAATTCACTCCCCAAGAGTTTCCCCAGATAAGCCTGCACATGTTTGAGTGCTAGAAATAAATCTGTGCTTCGTGGTCCTTAAAAACAAGGACCAATTCTGAATCTTGAGTGACCGATTCATCTGCACTTTTTAAAAAGAAAAACGAACTGACCTTCCCTTCACCACCCATACCCCAAAGTGGATGGATTTATCAACATAAGCATTTAAGAGGCAACTGAGAAAAAGGGCAACACAAACACATCTAGGTACAGAAAGGGAATTTATCAACAAAAGGAGTAACAGCAAATCCTGATAATGAAAACTGTTTCCTAAACTGGGAAATCTTTAAATACAAGAATGACTTCAGCTAATGCGATGATGAGCAATTTCATGGACCAGGCCTTCGGGGGAAACTGCAGGACCAGTCAGCAATCATCCAAACTAAATATTCATCAAAATATCCCAGACAAAACCAGTCTCTTTTTATGTTTCTTAAGATTATGTAAACTAGAAATGGGAACAAGTAGCCAGTATTTGTGGGAACGAAGAATTGGTTTTGAGCTGGAACAACAAAGATGAGCCAGACAGTGTTTAAAGTCTATTGAGACTGGTAAAAAAGATTCTGGCTGTAGCCAGCGCATGCCAATGATGATTCAAGAATAAAATATCGACCATCAAACAAAGGAAACCCATCTTCTTTTGTCAGTTAATGAAGACCCTGAATGGATTGTCAGTCCCACTGCGAGCAGGAGTACATATCGATAACGGCAGCGCATTTGTTTTGTGTTCTACAGTAATTCAAAAGTTCAAGGAGACTTATAATGGTATCATCTGGATAGTTATTTAGGCCCTGTCCACACCTGGACCAAAGCAGAAATAAAAAAACAAAAGAGAAAATTGGTTTGTGACCACCCACGTCAATTTTTTATTACACTCTCTTATGACACCACTCACCAATTCCCTGAATTCAGTGTAAACCAAAGGTACAGAAATTTGTTCTCTAAACCCACTTAAGAGAATACAGCCTCTAATTTACAAAGAACATTTCTGTCGTTGAAACTCAAGTGCCTCCTTTTCTTTATGAATCCTGACTTATCTGCAGGATTTGTCATTGTACCTAAAAGACATCAGCCTTATAAACAAATGATACTTTGTTTGCAAACTCAATCATTATTTCCTTGAAGTACTCTGCTATGTAAACTCTAGTGGAATAAAATTTGATGGATGGCAGACAGAGGTACACTAACTTGAGATCACTTGTTTTGAAATCAATTCACAATAATGAAAGTTTCCACTAGCTCTCCTAAACACTCAATTTCCTCCAACAATATTACTCTGAGACACTAAATTCTGGCCATTCTAAATGCCTGTCTCTATGCAACCCACAATTTGGAATGCAAACCTGACCCTCATCTTCTGCCCCAAGCTTAGCCATCTTTTGACATAGACAGAACGTGACTGTACGAGAGCTTCCTCCCTGAGCTTGTCCCAGTTAAGCTGTTGGAAACCCAAGTCGAGGAAAGAAGCGAGAAGTCGCTGCTCACTTTCCCCTTGCTGCTATTTTTTCGTAGGCTGTCCAGCACTTGGCATGAATAAATATGCAATTTTAAGCTAACTGACGCAGGCCTGTAAGAAGACACTGTCTCCCCATTATTTCTATTTCTTATTTACGTTTGTTCTCAGAACAACAATGAATGTAGTCTCTAATCATGTGAGAATGGTGTGAATTGTGTGTTAGAGTCTTTGGGGTAAATCGTAACCTGCTACCTACTAATTCTATAACCCTGGACAATTCACTGAACCTCTTTGGGACCTAGTTTTTTCAACTGAACCTTGGAGACACATTCTGCAGGGTGGTTGCATGAATTCCAGGTAGCGAATATAAAGTGCCAGGCACAAGACAAGCTCTCAAGGACCACAGTCATCATGATTTATTGAAATAGCCAACCTACCATCCCAGAATCCAGAAGGACCATTTGATAAATGCCCATTTAATTAAGTTTTCTTCTATGCTCCCAAATTTCAATAGTATGTTTTTTAGCTTCTGTAACAGATGAACAAAAGAGCATTTTCAACTCCTTCATATATTTCTGCTTAGTGAAATAATAATGCTACCAAGGTCTGTCCAAGAGATTGGTTTTAACAAGCCAATAGTGTGGGCAGAAAGCTGACTGAGGAAGAAACCATTTGTACCCATTGTAACAAATCTTCTCTATTTGCGGGCGGGTCTTCCCTCTCGATGGCTGGTCATTGATGGGACGTAGAGGACGGTGAGATGTTTTTGGTTTCATAGCGGAGCACTTTATAGCACCAAATACAGACTAGAATGAGGACTTCGAGCATCCTTAATGGCTTCACTGAACTGCCAGACAGAAATGTTTTTGAAACTTTCCTAAACAGTTTGGGGATCTGGAGTTCTCACCTCAGAAGCTAGCAGTTGAACCCTTTGCCAGGCAATAGAAATAGTTGGTTGTACCTCTGTTATTACTGGTACCCTAAATTACTTTACAGCATTTTTTCCTCTTTTTTAAATAATTACATACAAAGAACTAAGATAATGCTTTTCTACACACTTATCAAAGTACATTTTTTAATAAGGATTTTTAACATCCCACCTTAATTTTAAACTTTTTAATGAAAATCGCTGAATGTCTTGGATTCTAGAATTTTAAGTAAATGTTATTCCATTTCAGAAACTCCTAGGTTATTATGTCAACTCCTAATAGTCTGCCTAATTAGACATCAATAGTAACAAAAAATATTTAAAAAAAAATTACATGCTACACACACATACACACACATGGAAAGACTAAGATGAATAGATATTTACTATAAAAATTTTGGAGGTATTTCAAATAACCCTATGGCTGATGTGACTGGAGTGAGAGAATAATTTTTAACTGTATCATACTTTACATTAAGAAAACAAAGCCAGTGTATCACTTAAAGAAGAAGGGGGAAATTACAACCCCCCCAAATAAAAAACCATCAGCTCTGTTTCTCTGTCTCCTGAATTAAAGACCCAAGATATTCATGGGCTAGAAAAGTAGGCGCATAATTCTTTACTGGACAAGTACTACTTTTATAGTTTCAAGGCAGCCCACGTATTAACTCTGATATCTCTCCTGTCCCTGTTTTCAGAGTCTCGACTCCCAAAAACTAGGCAGGAAATAGGGAGCAAATTGCAACTTTCTTTTTCATTGTCTCTCCTACTGCATATGGTGGGATGCCAAAATCATGTTTCCCAGACTCCCTGATAGTGAGCAATGCACAAAAGACAGAGTTCTGACAAATAAATCACAAGTGGAACTCTTGTGAGCTGCTGCTTTACTGCCTAATCCTCCTTCTCTCTTCCTCTTCTCCTGCTGCCTGAATGTGGATATGACGGCTGAGGCTGCAGCAGCCATCAAAGCAAGACAGAGAGAATACCACAGATGCTGGCATTGGTAGCCTTGAGCTTCTGAACCAACACCTTGACTTGTGGATTCCCTATTGTACCAGCCACACTTTCTTGCTACGGAATGTAATTACTAAAAGATGTATCTCCAAAAGTTCAGAGTATTAGACAGCATTTAGTGAGGGCTCACTGTGTACCAGGCATAGTGTGAAAAGTACTCTATATTCATTATTTCATTTATTTTTCATGACAATCTTGTGAGATGGGTACTACTATTACTTTTATTACCAAAATAAAGACCATCCAAGCACAGAAAGTTTGGTGATCCCACTCAGAGTCACATGACAAGCAAGAGCTGAAACCGGCCACAGGCAGTCTGACTGCAGAGCCGTAGCTCTGACCAACTCCGCCAATGTCTTACACGAGAAGGGCCACAGGAGAAGAATCAGGTTAGCAGTGCCTGTAGGAACTTGGCCACCAAGCCTCCAGTTTTGGATGTAGGGTAGGAAATGCTACCATCCTCACTCAGCACACTCACTTGGGGAGGACTCGGGGTTTTGCCCGTCATCCCACCCCCTTCAACGGTGGATGTGAGTAGATCTGTGCTGCGATGCTAAGCAGAGCAGGGTCAGCATCACACCATTTATGAAGCCAGAGTTTCTCACTGAGAATGAATAACTAAAAAATAAAAAAAAGAAAAAAAGAAAGGAAACAAAGGAAGAAAGAAAAGAAGGGGAAAAACATAAAAGGAGAGTACAAGGGAAAGAAGAAAAAGGGGGGGAGAAAGGAGAAGAGAAGACAGCAGAGAAGAAAAACATTAACAATGTTTTACCTATGGAAAAGAGAATGCATAAAAAAGTAGTAAGTCAATAAATAAAGCAAGCTGAGATGTCAAAATAGAAGCTGAGAGAAAGGCAGACTACAAGAACTGTAGGGTGGTATTAGCAAAAATGAGGTTTTTATTGAAGAAAGTAAATTGGCATGGATGTTGTGGATTGATATTGTGGAATATTGAACTAATGGTGTGGAAGATGTAAGAACTTTCTGCGTATTTTTTTGGAAGATAATTAGGAGATGACAAGGAAAGACAAGATGATAGATTTAAAGAACAGAAAACAGAAACCCACTTTAGGATACTAGCTTTGTCTTCCTCTGAGGAATACCATTTACTGAGTCTTTCCCTATTTACTCCCTAGGTGCTCTACTGGGTGTCTTATGCAGTGCATTACTTCACTTACTGGACACAAAAAATCCCACGAGGTACACAACATTATTATTCTCTTTTTACAGATGTAGAAACTAAGGCTTAGAAAGGTTAAATATCTTTCCCAAAGTCGTAACAGTGAGAACCAGAATGGGGCTTTGAAGCTATGTCTGTCCGACTCCAGGGCCCACGCTCCAAAGTGTCATGGTAGATTTTGTTAGTAATCAAAATCACATTTGATTAAAAATGTCTAAGATAGGCTGAAAGGACTCAGTATATTTCAGGAAATATTAAAAATTGCACCCCCTTAAATACATACACTTTTATTACAAATATAAAGAAAAAATATCCTAAAAGCTGCTTTTTCTAGGATTGAACAAAAGAAAACAAAACAAAACAGGATTTCTGTCTTAAGACTTTCTCTGCAAAGCTAATTTTAGCAGACAATGAAAGAGTAGAAACAAACCCAAGAATTTTATACTAAGCTCCTTGTCCTTCATGAGTAAATGTAGAAGACACATACTTGCATGGCTGAGAAAGTATAGTAATCCATCCCTCTGCAATCACACACTCTGAAAACCAAAATAAAAAACCAAATAATTTGAAGATCTATTTCAGAAGATAAATAAATAAGTCAAAATTAAAAACCCTAGAATGTGTAGTCGCTCCAAAAGACCTACTAGTGGCTCTAAAATAGACCGAGCATAGAGTTAAGATTTAATAAATTTTTACATTGACACAATTCTTCAGGAAATAAAAGAAAAAGAATGGTAAATAAATTAACAAAAATAGTCAATTGCATGAATCCTGATTATAGTATTAAAGACAGAGAAACAAGTATAAATAGGAACAGCAAGTAAATGTAAGCCAAGTTTATATAGCAAGTTGTCAAAGGGGATAACTCCCTTTTTAGAAGATATATTTATTTTTAAATACCAGCTTTATTTTTTAAAATGAACATTTTAAAGTTACCAAAATTATTTAAAAATAAACATTTTACCTAAAAACATGAAATATACAAACTAAAAATTAAAGTGTACATAGACTTTCCCACAATACAACAGAAATGCATGAATGGCAAAATCAGTTGCAAACATTAACATCTAAGACAAAAAACACTGTAAAGGACAAAGAAGTATAATTAGGCTGAAAGATAAGATGATGTCTATAATAAACACCTAACTGCATGTAATTTGTGCATCAAAATGTATAGATCAAGGACTGATGGAAATATACTAGTGTTCAGATAGTTTAATCCATTCATTTCAGGAGAAAGAATACAGAGGATTTGTTTACATAAGATACAATTTAATGATATTATATGCTCTACAAAGAGTAATTTTTTATAAAAGAATTCATGTGTCAACACAAGAGTTTTGAAAGAGAAGTTGAAGATTTATTGGCCAAAAAGGAAATCTCATCAATTGCCCTAAGGAAAAACAATACCTCACAAACCACCAGTGTGGTTGATGATCTCACCTTATTATCTGACCACAATGAAGTAGAAAAATAAAAGTCAACAATAAATCTCAATAAAGTTTGTTAAACACTTAAAAGTACTATTCTCAACTGTTATTGTATCAAGTGAAAGCCAAAATATCATCCGAAAATAATCACAGACAAAAAGTGTGTTCAGAAATAAAGGCACATCTTTCAAAAATTGTATTAATGTACAAGGAAAAATAAACAAACCATGATTCAATATTCAATGAACAAGATTCATAAAAGAACATAGAGTTGTCCTAAAGAAAGCAGGAAAGATATTAATGAGATTATTAAAAAAAGGACAAATGTAAAAAACAGCATTACTCATCAACAAACCTCAGAATTGGCCTTTTGAAAAATAAAAATAAAAACACCTAATAAAACAAAAAGAAGAACACCAATGAAATAAATTGTAAATATTAAGGCCATCATAAAAACCAAAACACAGAATTTTTATACTATTAGGAAATCTATATCTAATCTGTATCTATATAATTATTCTCATGGTTGCCAGATGGGAGGGGTTTTTTGGGGACTGGGTGAAGAAGTGAGGGGATTAAGAACAAATTGGTAGCCACAGAATAGCCAGAGGAATGTAAAGCACAGCATAGGAAATGCGGTAGCCAAAGAATTTATAAGCATGGCCCATGGACATGAACAAAGGTATGGGAATTGCCTGAGGGAGTGGGGGGTGCTCGGTGGAGCAGGGGTGGGCGAAAAAAGGGAAAATTGGGACAACTGTAATAGCATAATCAATAAAATATAATTAAAAAACAATCGTACTAAATACAATTATATTATAGTTATATATAAAACCATATACAATAATTGGCCAATAAATTTGAAAATCTTATGAAATGAACATGGTTCCGGAGAATATAAATGAAAAAATTAAAATTAAAAAAATTTATCAAAGAATTACCTCTCAAAAGGCATGAGGGCCACATGGTTTCCTTCAAACTTATAAGGAAAGTGATCCCAAGAGTCGCCAGAGAAAAGAGAAGTTGCAGAAATTCACAATTTATTTTGTGAATTTAACATCACTTGATACCAAAAACTGGCAGATAGAGGTCAATTTCAAGGTCAACCAATCTGGGTTAGGAAGTCTGACTCTTCATTTACTATCTGTGCTATCTTATACATGAGAAATAAATGAAATAAACCATAACGAAAATTTAAAAGATGCTGTACATTTGCCATAAGTACACAGCTAATGTGAGCTAGCTGCTGTAACAACAATGTAGAATGAACACACACACATTATTTAGTAAAGAAATCTAAAAATCTTACTCAGAAAAATAAACACAAAGGCATAAAGTTTCCTAAAACTAAACCAATGGCATATTAAAGAAATAAATTTAATCCATGAATATAAACAGAATAAGAAATATATTATTCTAATAAACCATATTAGCAATTTTTTTAGGAGAAACTATTAATCTCAACAGATACTTAGAAAATACCCCCAAACGCATTCCTAATAAACCTTTGTGAAACACAAAATGCTTCATAGGTTCAACATGGAAAAGCAAGCATCAGTAAAAAGTGAAACAAAAGCTTAAACGAAAATCCTGAGAAAATCAGGACCTAGAAATGAAGGCTTATTCTCATTCTTGATACTTAACAGTTTTGAATGGTTGGCTAATATCATAGAAATAATATTTTAATACATTCAATATGTCTAAAGTCATTTAATTCTAGCAACAATTTGGTGATTCTAGATTGTTATCTCAAATTTCAAATAAAGGAACTGAAGCTCCACAATATTAAGCAACAAAATTTTCATTTGTTCAAGGCTACCCAGGTAGTAATGGTATAGAGGCAGGACTAAAACTGAAGTCTGCCTGATTCTAAAACCTGAACTTATAATGACGGATCCGTACCACCTTCCAACAAGAACAAACATAAAAAATACTCCGATGAACACAGACAAATGTTACTGCTGTCAGGTGCCATGTATATATTCCAAAAAACAAACAAGGCGATGCGTTATAGCACAATGCAAATTAAAGAGGCTAGAGATAAGAAAAACATACAAAAACAATAGTTCTGGTGTAAATACACAATAACCAATTAAAGGCATAATGGTAATAGCAAAACAAACATATATTTACTATTTCAAAAAAATAAATCTAAACCTAAAAGTATAGAACTAAAGACATGCCTAAAACTTTATTAGGCCAGAGACAGATTTTCTTGAAGGAAAACCAACTGTTAAAAAGAAGCCAAGATTCATAAATTGCCATAAATTGTCCTTGGGATTGTTTTTGGAACATGGCAAAATGTTTCTAAATTTTATCTGGAAAAATGAATAGGCAAGAATGTTTTAAAAAATGTTTAGAAAGTGGAGTGATGGTGTAATGTCAGAAGAATTGACAGATTAATAGTATAGAAAACGCTAAAAGAGACCTTCATAAATGTAACAACCTAAAGAATACAAAACAAAACATTTCTGGAGGAAGTTACTTAACAAATGACATTGGGCAAATGGGATCCCTCTGAAAATACAATTTAGATCCTCACACTGAACGCCAAAATAAATTCTAGTTGGTTGGACATTAATGTTGAAAAATGAAAGGAGAAAACACGAGATGAAAATGTTAGTTGGTAATTAATAGATTTTGAGATAGGAAACGACTTTCTAACCTAAGGGTTCTTAACTCCATGAGGTTCATGGATTATAAAAAAATTTGGGCCCATTTAAGGTGGAAAACATACATAGTTTTCATCAGCATATATAAAATTCTCCAGGAGGTACCAAAAGATGAGGAATAACTAACTTAAGGATTTATAAAGACAAATATATTCGACCAAATAATAATTAAAAATAAAAGTTCTTTATGTCAAAACAGTACGAAGAAGCTTGTAAGTAAATGACAAATTGTTAAAATATTTGTAATAACTATGACCAACAGGCAATATAGTATTTATACACTGATAAGAAACATATTAACAACATAAATAATTAGTAGGTGTTCTGTAGAGGATTCATACCCTTTTGAGTAACTCTGAAATACATTTCTCTAGTTCAATTTGAATAGTAGGTCTTACAATTTAGGAATTTCTCAATACCCAACTTCCAACAGCTGTATGGAGACCATACTCACAAAGACCTGAAACCTTCTTTAATCTAGTCTTGCTTGGTTGCAGGTTGAATAAAACATTTTTTTTTTTTTTTGGTTAAAAAAGAGATAAAAACTAATGAAGGAGGGATAACAAAAGGAACAACAGGATCTGAAGGAAAAGCAACATGCAGATTGAAGATAATAAAGTCGAAAATATTTTTGTGATAAATACATTGCATACTGTTAAAAATACTGTTAGGAGTTACTGCATTACACAAGCATTAAACAGCCACTCAACATTGACTGTTAGGCAGGTTTCTGATTTTTTGTGTATATATTTCTGCAGGATTTATGTTCCTTTCTACAAAGAGTATGCAGTATTTTAGTAATGATCTAATTTTAAAAATGGTTCTACTGCTAACCATATTGTTGGTTATGAGATTACTCTTCTCAGGATATTCCAGTGTTAAATATTTATTTGCTTCTAAGAAGTTAGTGGCAAATGGAATTGTTTGAAGCACCAATAGGATGAAAAAGGATCTTCTGAATCTCAAACTCTAGCACATTTCTTTTTTAATTTGGAAATCAGTGGAAGATTGGTAACTTTTAATTTGGGCAAGTAAGTACAACATTGTTTCATACAATTCAGGAATTTTATGACAAAATGGTACGTGATTTTCAAATATGCTGCTTTCAAATTAAAAAAAAGAAAAGTACAAAATACACTTTCATTTTTAAAATAACCTACATTATATTACCACCATTATCCTTTGCCTGGCGATCCTTGAACTCTCTCACTCAATAGCCATCTCTACAGCCAGATGGTCGCTGGGCAACCTTCCAATGTTATGATTTCTCCGACAAACTGAAAACAATTATTTTATATTCCAGGTAAAGTATCACATGTAATTGAGAGTTTTAGCACAATGACAATTATAAAATTGAATACATCTGCTATGGAAAATGAGGCTATTAGATGTCAACTCCAATGGCACCTATATTCAGAGCAACGCATAAGAATTCAGCATGACTAATATGATCACTCCCATATCATGCTCTCCCCAGGAAGCTCTCTACAATATCCTTTCAAGTCGGTTGTAAAAGTTTCCAATAGCGAAATAACAGGCAGACTGTTCTGAAAGCCTATCTTAAATTTCACTCAATTCTCTTTCCTCCTCCCAACATTCCTTGGTTGTGTACCGAGTTTTTCAGATTAAACTAGAGTACCCACTAAAGATAGAAAACTAAGGTTTTTATTGTATTCTTTTTGACAGAATGAACAGTTCTCATCTTTGAAGTGCTATCTAACCAGTTTTCAATCATATACGGGCATGCGCCTAAATTTGTTGTAGAAATAAAAAAAAATTATGGCTTATTCAGGCTTTCTTCCTTTTCATTTGGCCTTTTATTACCTAAGGCTTGGCCATGATTGCAAGAACTTATTGGATGAAAAGAGATGAAAACTTGGTTAACATTGTGATCAAACAGTAACTCAGTAGAGACTCAGAAAAAAAACAAGTATAAGTTGGATCACTGATATATGAGCCCAGTTTCAGCAAAAATTCTATTATTTTATTAATGATAGCCTTATGCTTTTCTTATTTGCCTATCCTTTCCTACCCTTACTCCATCATCACTGTCTACCACAATTATCATCTCCTGTTTTATTTTTTCTTTCATTGTACATAACTTCAGGTGTAATTACCGTTAATCAACGCCTGCTTTAACTGGAATATATGCTCTATTGGAGGCAGTTTCAAAGCATACACACAATTGGGCTCAACCTGCACTGCCACTCCTCACATGGAACAGGCATGTTTTGCTCACAGATGCATCCTAACCTAAGCACAGGGACAGAGACACACTGAATTACATCAAAACGAGGATACTAAAGACTGCAACCATGACTGGAAGATGTACTCACAATTTCAGAGATGTGAAAAAGTCTATTTTAGAATAAAGAAATGACAGTTACAAGTGTGACTCAGTAAATATTTCTTGAATGAATCCATCAGCATTTAGAGATAAGACTAACCTTGCTAGCATTACTCCACGCTAACTATACACTATACTTACCTGAAGAGCTAGCCATACGTTTGAATACCAAAGGGACAGTTTCCTCTCTCCATTTAGTCATTTGTTCGTTATATAAAAATGCGATTGCTTACTTTGTGCCACCGTTCGTGGTGCTGCATACCCACTCTCAAAAAGCTTACAGTCTAGGGGGGTTTCTAATTGTGATCTATGGGCTGCTTGCAATTAAATCCCCCAATTATCTTGGGGCTGTGAAATATGCACTTTTCAACGAGATTCTTCTGCATAAACTCATATGCAATGAAAATTGAAAAAAGAATCTCCAAAATATAGATCCTTCTTCTTCTGTCAGATCTTCCTAAATTATCCCTGTTCAGAGGTTTGTGACCCTTCTCCATCCTCAGGGCCCTGGTACTTCATAGCACCCATTTGCAGGTAACCATGACCTTCTAAAGCTCTTAAAAGAGAACGATGACATGGTGTGATGGTGGCCTCGGACATCAACATCCAGATCTATAATTTATTTACTACCTGTGCAAATGTCTAAACCTCACTTTCTACATCTAAAGTATGGTGAAAAGGACTACATCGAAGTATGTTGTGAGGATTAAATTAGGTAACTGACGAGAGCACTCAGCTCAGTATTTGGCATAGAGTAAGCATTCAATGCAAATGGACTGTTGTTCGGCTTATTTCATCATTTTTATTTTCTACTTAATCGTTTTGCACTATTAAGCACTATTCCCGCATTCCATTTGGGGCTAATAGTAAGAAGAATCTTTTTGTCTCATCCACCGGAAGTCACAGCCCTGTGCTATGATCTTTATTGGTTAGAATGACACCAGCGCACATTTGTTTTTCTGGGATGTGCAAAGAATATGAAAGTTTATTTCACCGTAGTCACACATATGGTTACTTACTACGATTCAGGATCATCATGAATAGAGAAATGAAAACTTCATCCAAGATGGTAAGAAATAATTCAATCATCTCAACACAGCAATGGCCTTTCTTTTGTGTTGCATGTTCTATTCCAGGTATCAGTTTATTTCACTATGAATTTGTTGCTTGGAGCATTTGACGCATCAAATGCCATAATCAACTTCTTGATGTCAGGCTGAATAAATCTTATATGCTAGTGAAATGACTTGCTCTCCAACCTGTCATTTATATTTCCCTTATTTACTTCTCTTTCATGCTGATGGAAAATGTATTGTGATTAAAGACTTTGAGAGAAATAATAGAATGCTGGAATCAGCTAAAAACAAAAACTAGACTCTAGTGTAATTAGAGACAATTATGTTCTCCTGAACAAATGACACGAAAATGTCCTAGATGTAAAAATTACAGGTCAAGGCAACGTGGTCATAGATAAGATTGACTCAAAATTCAGCCAGAGATCACTTGGTGTAAAAATAGGTTTGAATTTTAACTGAGCTTCAATACAGAGCTTAGGGATATACCTGAGAATCTTCAAATACAAAGATAGTGATATTTGTTGAAGCCATATAAGTCATTTTGCAGAGATGTACTGAAATATGCTTTGATTAAATTAAAGCAATTAAGAAGCAGACTATAAAGTGAAACTATCATGGACCCTGAAAAAAGTCAGCTTCTCTTATTCCTAACAAGGAAAATTATATTTGATAGTATTTGGGGTGTTACCATAGACACTATCAAGAACAAAACTTTCCTGGCAATAAATAAAATCCACAAACCCTTAAGAGACTAAATTTTACATACTTCTTGTAAACCCACTCATACTAAGTAGATTTCCTAAGTAATCTTAAGGGGTAAAATTGTATAAAGGTTAATTTGCTGTGAACACCCTATTTAAAGGACATGGCAGTAGATGACCAATCTCTAATGTAAATAAATACATAACTTTATTTTCTTTCTATTTTTTTAAATGTAAACTGTTACAGTCATTTATAGCAATCATGATCTCAGTGATTTTTCTAAGGGTTTGTTAAATAAACCATTGCGGGAGCACAACCAAAGCACAGTCAGTAGTCGCAGGCCCAGGGATCTTGTCCCAGTTAGTTACACTTCTTTTAATTCTCAGAATCTCATGGGAAGAACAAAGGGTATCTATTTCAAAAAGTGGTGCACAATCTACCCAAGAGCTCAGCTAAGAACTCAGCCTGAGTTTTTTCTTCCCCTTAAGGCACACGTCTTTATTCCATGTTCGCTCTACCTGAAAAATGGACATCAGATTTATGCACTGCCTTCTATTCCTATTACTATCATGTTGACCAGGCTACCCTAACCTGTCCTGAACTAGCTTCCTGAATGGTTTACCTGCCTTGCTTCCACACCAGTTCTTCTCCAAGGAGAAGCTGGAATGATCTTTAAAAAATTTAATCAAGTTGCCCTGGCTGGGTGGCTCAGGTAGTTGGAGTGTCATCCCATGAACCAAAATATTGCAGGTTCGATCCCCGGTCAGGGTACATAATCTAGGTTGCGGGTCTGATCCCCTGTCAGGGCAGGTACAGCGGGCAGCCAATGGATGCCTCTATCTCACATCAATGTTTCTTTCCCTCTCTTTCTCTCTCTAAAATCAACAAAAGTGCCCTCAGATGAAGATTTAAAGAAATAGAAAAAATTAATCAAGTCATACCTCCCTCCTTAAAAGACTTCATAAATCTCTGTCATGCCTACTAACTATGATGTCTTATGTGATCTGGACTTCTCCAACCCCTCAACTCACCCTAATCATATATATCTTCCTTTCTCTCAAGTCCAGTAATCTTGTTGTAACTTTGTGGTCTTCCCAACTCTCTCCTCCCTCTCTCTGGAATGCTCAGTCCATTTTAGATCTCAGCTAAAATGTCACTTTCTCCAGGAGGTCTTTTTCCTCCACCACTTTACATAAAATAGCTCCATTACTCTGTTAATGTTTTTCTTAGTACTTATCATTTTCTTTTTTACACTCTGCCTTGTCAAAGAGAATGAAAGTTCTATATCTGTCAATCCACCAATCAATTCACAGTGCGTAGCATGGGAATTAACAATTGATACATGTCTATTGAATGAATAAATGAGCCCATTTAAGGCCTATGTTAGAAAAATCCATATTCCTTCATACGTCTGTTGGAGATGAGAAAAATGAGATGAGATTAGGAGTTCCCTTCCAAAATCCCTTCTTACCCACCTACTTTTTTTAAACACTGGACTTAAACTGGGAGAAGCCTCCTACCTTTGTATTTTTTCAGAGTGGAATCATTGTTTATTGAATTCTCAGATACGGTGTCCTTTGAGAAAGCATTCTTGTCAAGGTAGTAGAGAGGGTGGCATATCATAGATAATGATATAATTGCTACAAAATTAATTACATCCCAGAGGTCACTGTACAGGTCTTTTCCACCCCCATCCCCATTTTAAGCATTTCTGCTTATGTTAAACCACAAATTAGAAATTTATTACATGAGACATTTCTAACATATAACACTTGAAAATGACATTTGACCAGCTCTACAAGGAAAAACCCTGGGGATGGCAAAAAAACTGAGAGCTACTCTTCTTAAGAAACGATCTTAATTATTACAGTAATAACAGCAAACTACTCTTAGTGAAAACACCTATTTTTGAAAATACAGCTAAGCAAAAAGAGACAGGTAACAATGACCTAATAACTCTCTGTCCTCTGTTTAGTCCCTCGGCAACTCAGCTACACATCAGTCTCATCATCTCAGGGAGAAGATGAAAAACACTGGCTAAATCTCAAGATAATACAAGGTGAATGAATCTGTTGACCAGGGCTTTTCCAGTAATACAGGGCACCTTTGGAAGCTGCATTGTTTTAAACCATTAGTTAAGGTACAAAGTTGAGTCCAGTGAAAATTGGCTTCTAAATAATTTGAACTTGAAAAGTGTTAGAGGACACAGTGTATTGTCTGTGTGTATGTAGACATAACAAAGCTATTTTCATGCACAGTCCTGGCAGAAAGCCCGTGGTAACTGCTCTGTGGGTCTGGTTACAATTATTTCACTATAGGGAATATTCCAGGACAGTACATCCCTTCTCTGTCCGCTCAGCCTCAAGTGGAAACGTGTGCTGTTTTTACCTCACAAACCTTCTTTTCAGCTCTCCTCCCTGATTACATTTTAATTCTCCCCAAGCTATATATCCCAACCATTCATGCCAAAAATCTCAACTAAATTCTAAGCCTAACCTACAACATTATTAAACTCTAAGAGTATGTGAAAGGAAACACGTGCGTGATAACTTCTTTACCCTTCTAATTATAGCGAATCTGGGCATTCACGTCTCTATCCTCACTCTTCATGAATGTACTAAAAAAAAAAAAATATTGGTGAAATAAGGAAAACCCTCCTAAAAGAAAAGAGTTGGGATGTTGATACTCTATTTTACCTCAAAATCAAATGTATGTGTGTTTCCGCCCACTGCAACATTTTATATAGCTGAATGTGGCCCTTGGGAGAAATTTTAATGGAACATTTTATACTGAAATGTGTTTTTAATTAAAACAAAACAAATAAGATAAGACTAGTTTACAAGCTATCAGGACTAAGATGCTAACCCCACTATCTAGAAATGTTTAGGTCTGTCAAGTCCTTATGTGGCCTCCCTTCCAAATGGTTAGCTCTAGGATTTTGAGGCCCATCGATTAGTGACTTCAACTTGTCTTGTGAAAAATTCCAGACTTCCTCTCAACTGTCCTAGAAATTAACTTCTCACAAGAATTGTATCCCTAGTATTTGTGCCACTTCCCCATATTCTCCCACATTGGACACTGACAGTGTAAGACAGACATTACAATGAAACGTGCAGCAAAGACAAAAAGCAGTTGATCAACAGGAACCACATAAAAAGTTTATACAGATGGACTTTTTTTTTTAGGTTTATAAGAAATGCAGATGGTAAGTTTAATTTCCCAAGAAGAAACTATTTGGGGATAGTTTTTAAAATCGACAGCATAGGGTGTAAATCATCCTGTGGCTCAACATGTCTTAAGTCTTCACACTTTGACCTTTCCGTGTCTGGAAGTATCCCTTTCACTAAAGATCAAAGCTAGAGGAACTGCGCTGGCAACCTAAGGGAGGGAATAACATCATGTCTTTATTTTACCCAGGTTAAGCCCAGATCTAGAGAATGGTAAGCAAACAGGGTGGCAGACAAGTGGAGGCAGTATGGGGAGGCCACTAATCATTTGGAGACATTGAAAGGTAAAAATAATTAATATATACAATTGAACTAATCTGTTGGCATCACTTCCCTTGTACGAAAAATAAGAAGGTTGGGCTGATTTAATGTTTGTTTAGAACTGATGTTCAAAACACTGTGCTTAGGTGTCATGGAAGATAAAAGAGCCATGGCACCAGCGTTCTGAGGTGGTTTACTGAGGCCGACCGTTTCTGTTTTCATCCAAGTTCTGCGCTCTCCACTACCTGTCCCCGAAAAGAATCTCACTGGCTTTCTTAAATAATTTGTGCATATGTGAAATGCACACTGGCATTTACTTGTTAGTGTACTTTTGTCTCCCAAAGGAGATTCTTTGAAGGGAAGTGGCATATTTTGCAAATATTTGAATTATACCCTACCTAATTTACTTAGCTCCTAGCATGATGCTTTAAACATTTTTTTAAATGCAATAGATATTTTTATATACACACAAATAAAGACTGTAAGGCAAAATCCTAGTCTCTACAAATTCAAGCCTTGATTGTAAGATAGTCCATATAAAACATCTGTAGTACAATAATAGAAATGTCTAAATTATCAAAACTATGTTCACTCTATGCATTTTATAATCTATGTTGTACATATATTGATATGTTATATCTTATACACCAGTGGTAACAGGACAATTGAAATAGAAGAAAACAGGTAGGTAATGAGAAAGTAGATAAGCCTACCTACAAATGTGTGTGCATGTATGTATATACTGTATAACACAACAGAGGCAGCTACTGTTTAATAGGTATGAAGTATGTTTCTAGTACAGAATAACAGTTGCCACCCCAATTTGTTTCTTTTCTGACTTTAGATGAAGATATATTAGGCGTTCTCAAAGGAAGGTATCCCTGTTCACTGACATAGGATATCTGAGGAAAGGACTTTCAAGTCACTTAAAAACAAGGATTTGTGGAAGATTCTTCATGTCAGTATCTTCTTTCTAAGTCCTAAATAATTTCAGAAATTTCTACCTAACTCACTTCCTTTTATTTATCATTCACTATGCAACATTTTGTGATTGCTGAGCTATTTTCCAATGAGAGATTATTTGCAATTCAAGTCCAAAAGGTTTCTTTGGTTAACTTAAATTTTGAATTTCCTGAGCTAATCCTGATAATTTAACATAAAATACTCCACTAAAATAGCCTTTCTCTGCTAATAGTTGCAAACTCAGATAAGGAAAACTTTCAGTAAAACATAGTTTATGATTCTGAACATCTATAAATGTCAGTAATTTCAACTTTGTTTTACAAACCATTTTATAAGAAACAACATTTGTTAGCAACTTTTTTTTCCTTTCCATGGGTCCAAAGTACCAGTGATATATACTAGCAACAAAACATAAGGCGCCTTACAAATGTGACTTGACACTTTTACGTAGCTCATCTAAAATTATTAGTCATGTTTCATCATTTCTTTCATTTAAGAAAACTGCACGCAGACACTCATTTTATTTGAACTTTTTGAGTTATATTATAAAAAAAAGACATCATTACCAAATGGTGATTAGTTCCTTGGTAATCACTGATTACATATTCCTTATTGATTCAGCTGAAAAACCAGAAAATTACCCCAAAGGCCACAAAATCCAAATAATTGAAATATTATAAACTTCTGAACCAGTACATATGTGATGAGAGTACCCCAACACAAAAACAGTTTGCTCTCCCTCTGAGATGACAGTGTTTTCTCTCATTCTAAAATTGCTCATGATTTTTAGAAGGGTAAAGGATTTAGAGCTTTCTGTACCCAGGAAACACCTTTGGGAACAGGAAGAAATTACCTAATTGATTGACCAGGCAAAAAGTTCATGATTAGACTGTCAGAGACGGTTGTAGAGCTTAAAATGGCTCCAACCCAGAGGGGAGGAAAATAAGGAAAGGAGGCAGATTTTTAGAGCAACTAAGAATCCTTCCAGTCTTGGGAGTAGCGCACTTTTACCCAAGCATCTGAGGGTGTGTTATAGTGGAGTTTGTTGCAACACATGTCCTCACATACCCTGTAGGAGAGGGATGGCCTGGGAGTCCCCGTAGCTGTCACAGCAGAGATAATTCATGACCAAGCTTTTGTTGAGCCCAGATGAGAGATCTGAATACTTTAAGCTTATCTGTTTCTATGTTTGCTTTCTTTTTCTCTTAGTTTCCTAAGAAGGTTTCTTGGAAAAGCTCCTATGTTAGAGCAAGAAGAATTAGAATGGCAGAGGGGTCAATGGTTGCAATGCATTGTGGGTAGGACTCACAGTCTTATGACCCAAACAGATCGGCTGGTGTAGGCAAGCACCTGGGGAGGCAAAGGCCCAAGGAAGCTGAGGCTGTGGGCTTTTCCTGGATTAAATACTATAATCTAATGGTATTAGGGGAAAGGATGCATTTCTCCTTGTGCAAAGATAGATGGGACACACAGTTAACTAGGGACAGGCAGCACCTGCATGCAGCTTTTCACCTGAACACTCACTCTCACTCACTGAGCCATGTGACCTGAGCAGGGGAGCCTATCTGAAGTGCTGGCAGTGTCCTCAGCCATAATGCTGCTCAGCTCTGGCTTTTTCTCCTCTCCTTTAAAAGGGAGTGCCTGGTAAATCAGGCTGTTCGTCTTGTGAGAGTAAAGGCTGAAGCTCAAAACGCCACAATTTAAGTGCCGCTGAGAAGTACTAGTGTAAAAGGAGGTTGTCAGGGGTGGGGGCTGGGTGAATGGGTAAGGCCTCTGCCACGGTCAGACTTAGCCGTGGAACAACTGTAACCTTGGTACACTGTTATTTGACAGCCTCGCTACAATTTCTTAGTTCCATATTCTTTTTACTCATGCTGGAGACCCATGGCTTACTGATCCTAATATAACAGCAATGCCTGACCCATTCTTAGTTTTCCAACCTCTTTCCTCTACTTTACAGGTTTCACTACAGGCAAAGATTCGCCTGTAGCACAAACCAATGGAGTAATGAGAAAAGGTTTATTGTTTTTCATTTTATCAGAAGATTTACCGTGTACGTTGGCCCCAAGGTCAAACTAGACTATTTAAAATCTTAAAATACAGGGAATTTTCCAGGTAAACTGTATCGTGGGACCTTCTTTCCCCATCACAGGTTTGGCAAAAATCAATCTTAAAAAAAAAAAATGCTCAAAATGCAAGGGCAAAGAAAACAGATGCAGCCTGTCTGAGTTCCGAGGCCCAACATGATCTTATCCAAGTGAGTGGGCCATTTAAGGAACAGAATAAGGATTTTTCATTTGAATTTAAATAGTGCTTAAAATAATTACTAAAAGTATTAGTGCTATAGTAATATCTCAAAGAACTGGGTATCATTTAGCCACAGTGATGGTACTAGGTTGCTAAGTTTGAGATTGTATCCTTTTGTGGCAGGGGGAATGGGGAAGCGCAGGAAGAATTCCTGATTTTTTTTTCTCAGTATTTTGTGGACAGGAAAATATTCTGGAAAAACAATCTAGCATCCCAGAATGAAGACGATGTATTTTTTAAAAAATCCAATTTACAATAACCAAATTAAAAACACAGACACTTAAGACTTCTGTCAGAACAGTCCAATGAAAAGTTGTAAAGTGAGAATTTAATAGGATAAGAGCCAGCTCCTTGCTAAACCCAAACTTTTTTAACACTTGAAAAGATATGTTGAAATGTTTTAATATTTAATCTTGTCAAAAAGAAAGAAATCCAAACATTCATGGGAGTGAAACGATATGACACCTGCTATGGTCTAAATATTTGTGTCTCCCCCCTAATTCCTACGTTGAAATCTAACGCCCAGTGCCCCTGCCTTCTGTCATGTGAGGCTGTCTAGAAAGTGGGCTCTCACCAGACATATCCTGGCTTCTTAATCTTGAACTTCCCAGCCTCTACAACTATGCGAAATAAATGTTTGTTGTTTCTAAGCTACTTAGTTTATGATATTTTGGTATAGCAGCCCAAATGGACTAAGATAAGATAGCCCATATCCAAAGTCTGTGTTGGTCTACCGGTCTCAGTCCAAGCAGTTACATGACTTAGCAATTTACTGTATCCATATTACATTAAGGTCCACATGCCTTAACTTAAGCTCCCTGCCATCCAGAAAGGCAGCTGTCATGTTGCGAGGCCACCTGTATACTGAGGAAATAAGTAACTTTTTGCTGTAATACCTGAGTATAGTTATGATTCTTATTTTCTTTTCCTGTTACCTACTATTCTACATCTTTCCATTCCTCTTTAGGGCATGGGTGCAAGACTATTTTTGGAAAAACACTCACATGCTTACTTCAATTCCTTTGTGTTATGACTGTTTTTGTGTGCCTCAGAGTGCAGGCCCACAATCCTTTTACTAATGTGCTTGCACCAGATGTATTTAAAATTCAAACTCTTTTTTCAGATATCTTGTCTACAGCATATACTACACAAACTTCCAATGGGGTCTGAGCCAGCACCTCATAACCGAATACGTTAATATTTCTGCAGTAAGCATTTTCACAATAAATAACGACTGTCAATAGTCTCAAATCAAATCAGGGCAAGCTTTGCCATTAGTGAGTTTTGGTGGTAATTTTGCAAAAGAATTTTCCATTTTCTGGGCTTTTGGATTTTGAAATCGAGAGTACAAGAGTGTAGATTTGTGTTAGGTTTTCAAAGAGTTCAGACAAATTGATCTATTGGTGCTTAGGGAAAGATGAGATGGGATGCATTGCAAATAACTTAAGGGGACCTTTCAAAGGGATCTTCAGACACAGAATTTGACTGCATTAAACAGGATTTAAGGTTTAAGTGGTTTGTCCTTGTTTCTGGGCTCCTGCCATAGAATCTTGAAAGACTCTGTCCCCTAGGATTAGTCTGTGACAGTACTATTGTCATAGAATCTGAGCTGCCTCACTGTTTTGCAGGAAAAGGCCCAGAAGTGGGCAGACCTGACCACTCTGAGACTCACAGGAACATTCCCAGACTAGAATGAAAATCTCAACAAGGCAAGAGTATTGGAGCCAACTGGCAGGCTTGCACATGACTCCATGATAAAGCAATGACATGGTTTGATTTTTTAGGGAGTATAAAAACCAAAAAAAGAAAAAAGTTGCTTTTTTCCTTAATATAGTAAAAATATTGTTTTAAAGTCTTAATCTTTGAAGTTTTCAAGCTGGGATTGGGAAGGTTACATTCTGGGTTGTTGTGCTAGGGGTAATATACTAGGGAAGGGGCAAATTGTCCGTGAGAGGAGGGGTTGTCGCCAGTGGAGACAGATGGAGAGAAAGGCTTACTTGGCTTCCAGGGCCAGTGCAATGATGCCCGCAGCCATGGGGGCCGAGGCGGAGGTCCCAGTGTGGTTGTCTGTGCACCGCTGCCTCAGGTCTGTAGTGATCTAGAAGACAGAGGGGAAAATATTAGGGCCCGTGGGTCAACGTGAATCACATGCAAGTCAAAAGAAACGTACTCATAAAAGCGGAATGGAGGGCTGTTGAAATAGTTGTTTTAAACTCCTTGTTCCGGTGCTCCTCTGACCATACCACCGCCAGAGAATTGCCTGTGTAAATCAACTTTGAAAAGGGAAGGGTTTGGGAATTGGACGACAGGGGGCTTTGGCCTGAAACATAAGGGTTAGGCAAGTTGCTCCTTAAATTTTATACTCTAGACAACTCAGTTGCCTCACCCTAGTTCCAGCTCTAGTTAAAGCTAAAGTTCTTTCACTACCCCAACATTTTCAAGAATTCAGACAGGCTGAACCTGCAATCAGACATGGAGTTAGATGTTGGCAGCATAAGGAATAAAACACGCAGGCTGGTCCCTGCCCTCCCAGAACTGTCACGTTGGGGAAGCCACAGGTTTTAAGCAAAAAAGGTGTGCTCTGCCATAGCAGGAACATTTGTTTACGGACTTCTTAGAATTCATAGAAATGTTACATGAAAGAACCAAGGATTTCTCAAAGACCTAACACAAATGCTAAAACACCAGGTTCAACCCAGTTCGCCTGATATGAAATCACAGCGCTAAGTGCGGCACACTTGCATATTATAAAAGGAAATGAGCTACTCCACCATTTTCTTTAATCAAAATGTAAGAACTAGGTCATTTTTTTTTTCCTGTTTGTGTGAACCCAGTTGTGGCTCAGCAACGTTCCCATCGATAAAGGTGGGTTTCTCAACCTTCGTTTCATGACTGTTTCACTCAGGAAAAAAATATATATGCAGATTTTCCTTAACAAGGGAAATCAATCACTCTGGGATAAGATTTTGCAAAACACTGTAATATCTAAAAAATGTTAAATCCCTTCTTCCTGACACGCATCCACACTTCCGCCTTGGGGCCGCTATCACTCCTACTGGGAACGCACAAGGCTTGCGAGATGAGCTGGTGGTCTCACCGCAGTTTTGGAGACATCAGTAATACCTCCTTCAGCATCAAGACAAACCTATCCCCCACATTTTACAGGTAAGAACACTGAAGTGAATGGTCATTAGAAAGGCACAGGAGGAGAGTGGTGGCTAAAAACAAAGTCCTGTTTTATTAAGGTGCACCCTTTAAGAAGAGTGGGAAGATTAGGTGATTCGGAAAGATATTTGACCCTTGCAGGAACAAGGAGCTGCGTAACTCCTTAAAAACAAATCCTCCCCTAAAAATTTCCTCAGTGTCACGAGAGGATGCCTGAGTGGACTCTAATCATTTGTTATGCATCTAGATTGACATCCTGGAGGACTGAGCTTCATAAAAGGCTATCGGTTCTCCTTGTCTTTCCTTTGTTTCTTCGATACCTCTACTGTTACCAGATTATTCATACCAGATAGGGACCAATGCCTAAAGTGGGAGTACAGACAAAAATGTACAGAACCACATAGATGTGGTGATGGCAGAAGGGAGAAAAGCCTTAAAACTCTTGTCCTAAATAACTGAATGGCGTGCAGGAGCCCTGACAGCATGTCTGGCAGGCAAGGACGGTGGCTTCTTGATTCACAGACTTTACGTCTTCTGAACCTCAACACTGGAATGCTTATAACTTATCTAGGTAAACAGAGTCCTACCCACTCATACATTCAAAAGCTTTCCGTATTTTTAATTGTTGACTTTGAAAAGGTATTTATTTTTTAAATGGTGGTAAAAATCATATCGCACAAATTTACCTTTGTAACAACTTTTAAGTGTACAACACAGTATCGTTAACTATATGCACATTGCCGTGCAAAAGACTAGAACTTTACATCTTGCATGACTGAAACTACCCATTGAGTAACTCCCCATTCTCCCCTCCCCCCAAACCCTGGCAACAACTTTCTCCTTCTACAAGTTTGACTACTCTAGATACCTTCAGAAGTGCAATTATATAGCATTTGTCTTTTTTTGTGACTGGCTTTTTTCACTTAAAGTTAGGCCCTTAAGGTTCACCCATGTTACAGGATTTCCTTCTTTTTGGGCTGCATAGTATTCCATTGCATGTATATACCACACTTTCTTCATAAGTCATCTGTCAATAGGCATTTGGGTTGTTTCTACCTCATGGCTATCGTGAATAATGCTGCAATGAAAATGGGTGTGCAAATATCTCTTTCAGATTCTATTTTCAATTCCTTTGTATATAACCCAGAAGTGGGATGGCTAATCATTAAAAAGGTATTTCTGTTTCATATGAAATCATGGTTAAATTTGCAGCCTTATTTTCCAAAGGCCTGATCCCTAAACAATGCCTAAACAGCCCAGAAGCAGCCTGTTTCCATGTTTTCAGATACACTGTTGTTGAGAGATGGCCTTGCTGCATTCTTCCCATTTTACCTCACCCTCATGGTCATATTCCTTTGCCAAGTTTTATTTTTTCAATGACTTGTGCCTGGACTCAAGATTTTTCATGATGTTTTCCCACTTGGCTCACTTTGCGTATTCTTCAGCTGCACCAGACACTTTCAATGCACAGAAACAAATCCAGAATAAACACTCCAAGTGTGTATAGCATTTCTGAGTCTAATAAATAACCATCTCCTGCCAACCTCAAATATGAACAATAAAATTTTTAGGATGTCAGGTTTGCAGTTGGAATTTGCCCCATTAATATATAGAGACCAGGTATACACACCTATGTATTCTATTATACAAATAATAATAGACTTAACCAAAAATCTACTCGGTGCTTTTATGTCTAAACATCAGTTTTGTGGTAAATGCTATTGATATAGGCAAGCCCGCAGAATTCCAAATCAGCATTGTGCTTTTATTTTTTTTCCAACCACTTTAACTGCAGGAAACTTGAGTAGTGAGCAGGGGTGGAACGGGAGCGGAACAGGAAGGTGATGGAGAGGGGGAAGGTTGAAAGGAGCGGAGAGAAAAGAAACAAAAACATCCTTCCTCCCTTCTTATCCTGTCTTAAGTGGAAATTCCAGCTGGGTCATTTCAAGAGGAAGTTACTGTCAGTGGTAAAGATATTTAGGTGTAAATTACCAGAAAGATCTAGGGCAGGGTTTTCATCATTAAGAGAAGCCACAGTATCAGAGCATTTTTATGTCTATCTTTAGAAAGAAAAGGCGAAGACCACCAAGGAGCATGCAATCTTCAAGAAAAATGATGTTCCGAAAACTGGAACCACATGGGGTAACCCAATTAATCATAACTCATGCATACAAGATCTGACACTGTAATTTAAAAGAAAAGTTGCACTTGGTCCACATCATGGGGCAGGGAGTCCAGGGATTCTGTAAGTGAAAAGGGAACAATAAAGCACTTTAAGTTTAGGTTCCATTTGTAAAGAATGTCTCAGACTCTGGTTTCAAGCCCGGTGGCACATCCTGCACGCTCCAAATTCCCTCAATTCACCACCCAAATCAGAAACAGAATTTTTCTCCTCAGAACTTCTCAGATTGCTCAAGAAAATATCATTTCTGTCCATCAGAGTGAAGAAAACAGGAGGTGACACCAGGCCCCCAAGCCAGATCAAAGCTGTCCTGATCAGCAAATTAGATTTCCAGTCTGTCCCAGGATGAGTAGCAGATGGTTTTTTTGGACTCCACAAAGTTAGGGATGTCATCTTTACATGGTGAGAAGGGGTGCGTATTATTCAGGTCCAGTCGGCGTCCTCTGAGGAGAACCGTCACTTTTTCTCATCCTAAGCTCTTATTTCCTAATATTTCATATTTCATTACTTGAGCTGATTGAATCTTTTATTCTAGCCTGTTGACGTAACTCTCCAGGGAATCTCATTCAGATTGACTTTGGCTGTAAGTGACAAATCTTGACAGCAACCTTCCAGTTAAGAGTTTCTAGCTCCCTGGTATCTTGTGATCTGCTTTATTTTGAAGGTGCCATATTGTCTCATATCTGTTAAAAGAGCAACTGAACAGATAGTTTTAAAACATGAAGTGATTTTACTGTCTGCTAGGTTGAATTTGTTTCTGGTGTTGGTTTTCATTTGGGTTAGAAGTGTGACCAAAAAGCTGTTTCAGATGCAGCTATGAACGATAAGGAGAGAAATGGAATCTTAAATGTGTCAATGAATAAAGTAGAAGAAGCTGATTTATTAAAGCACAGCAAAATAAAAAGGAACTGAGGACCAATGAATGCTTTCTGCATTCACTGAAGTCACAAAGACTGGTATGAAGTTCAATCATTACTGACAAGTCCACACCAAATTCCACTCCTGTGTTGCTATGAGAATCTATAAACGTAAAGTGCAAAAGTAAGGTTTTGTTTACAAATGTCAGACTACTATCACTAAAGAAAGATGCTATTTTACATCACTTTTGCATCTTTGTAAGGTCCGCTCAGTGCTTGGTACAAAGCAGAGGCACAATATTTGCTAAGTTGAATTGCTAAAGTCAAGCTCCTTTGTACTTATTTTGTCTACACTTTAAACTCTCCCACTTATTAGAAAAGACTTCAAGGTCACTCCTTTATTGGCTCCCCAAACAGAACTCACATAAACTTATAAGCAGCCTACAAAAATTATGTGAGTATATGTACACATACAATCCAGGCGCTAAAAAAAAAATAGAGCAACCCCTCCCACAGCTACTACTGCTATCACCAGCTGCGCTGCTTCTAAAGCTACCACCACGAGCAACTTGTAACAAATGAGGCAATGCGCAATACGTGTGCATGTGTGTGCTTGCGTGCGTATATAAAGTTACATCTAATCCCACAAGAACGCTCCAAGAAGACATACTATTTTTTAACTTAGGAAATGGAGGCTTGAAGAGACTAACTTGCCCAAGAACGCACAGCGACTAGTGAGCTGGTAAATGGTAAAGTATTGAAGCCGGAAATGGCAGGGAAAAAAAATGCTGGGTAACTGTGGTCATCTGTGAGAGCGAGGGCGACAGTTCCAGACCACCACCAGCAATGATGGTGGACGCCGGGACGCAGCCCAAGTCAACAAATGGGCACAGTGATTCTCCTTCTGGCAACAAGCGAAATCAGAACTTTTCAGATCTCTCTCTCTCTCTCTCTCTCTCTCTCTCTCTCTCTCATCTCCCCCTACCCTTTCTTTTTAAATACCCCAAGAGACTATGTATCAAACTTCCACACAAAAGAAACACAGCTGGATTTGCTAGTCTTTTACTCATGAAAAGTAATGACATTTCCTGAATCAAAAGGAGAAACAGAGAGATGATAGAGTAGTGACTGCATTTGAATAATGAACTGAGTAGTGGGGGGAGGCCGGGGGAGGGAGCGCAATGTTTCTGCAAAAGGAAACATGTAGCTGCTGAGGAACATTAAAAGCAATAAGATAATTCCTCCACATGGAATCAGTGGTTCAGGCCAACCCTGAGATACCCCAGGCAGCAAGTTTGTTTTGAACACAAATGAATAAAATGACATCAGGAGAGGGTTGAGCAGAGCATATATTCTCTCAACCTTGGCTCACAAAACCCATCCCAGGAGGAATAGCATGGCCCCCGAATTCCAATCACTGATCCAAATTACTACAGGAAAAAAAAAAAAAGGCAAAGGCTTAACTAGTCCCAAAGGAAAGAGATAATTTAATGATGGGAGTGACTGGGATGAGAGGGGAGCTTTATCTCCAAAACAGAACTTGGCAGAAAATTAGGGATGTAGTGAAGGGTTATAGACAGGATCTTAAATGGTCCTTGACACTAAGAAAGGTAATATGTACAGCTTTATCATGTGGCAAGACAGAGCACTGACTCCAGGCAGTTTTCTATGCTAAAACATATTGTCAAATACCCTTTGCCTCTTGCCACCTATCTGTCAGTAGAAGGAGTTCCTCTTGGAGAAACAGAACATCTCTCTGTTTTCCTGTGGCTATTATATAAAAACCCCAAACTTCCATCCTTCCCCTGCGTCTGATTAGCCACTTATGCCTGATTATTTATAAGCTCAGGCTCTGGAAAGGAACAAAACAAAGTCTTCGACCTCGAGTAGTTCCCATTCTAGGGTGAAAACAGTCAATATGAAAATGTATAATCTCATGTTAAATAGCTCTGAGGATACGTGAAAGAAAATTCAGCGGGCTGAGAGCAGAGCATGGTGGAAAGAGGAGCCGCTATTTTAGGGGAGGTGAGGACGAATACCCTCACTGAGGTGAAATTTGAGAACAGACACAGTAAATGAAGTGGTTTCGGGCCTGACAGACTTCACTTCTCCCAGGAGAGAGTCCCGATGTGAATGCCACACAAACGGCATGAGCTTGGGCAGTTTGGGGCTGACACGGTGCCACAAGAATTAGCAACTCAGATCTGCAAAGAGTTTAAGGTTTTTGAAAGAGGACTGACTGTCTGAGCAGCTTATGAAAAGGTTTAATGGCACGAAATTCAAAATAAGTGGTCTAAGTTGGAAAAATTAATGGGCGTATATAGCCCAAATACTTTTTAAAAAATCACTATGCAAAGAACATGTAAGAGGAAAAAAAAGGCACCCCTTTTCATGTAGCCACATACTGGATGTCTCTGAAGAGTACCCAGGGCATAATAGCACATTGGGTGTAAAATGAGTTTGGAGGGGGTCTATGTGACTTTGGTTGGAATCTGGGCTCTACCATTTCCTAGCTGCATTTCTCTTAACTTTCAAGCTTTATTGTTCTCATCTGTAAAGGAGGGAAAATACCTGATCTTCTTGCATAGGGTTCTGAGGACATGATGAGACAATGCATTTGGTACACACAGTGCAGGGCCAGGTACATATTAGAAGGGCAAAAATGTTACATGTTCAACATGGAATTAGATATATACAATATTGTTAATAAAAACAATTATTTAATAATATGGCTTTATAATACATTTTAACTGGCTTCTATTTAGCTTACAGAGAAGCTTCCCACGGTAGTAATCTTGATATTTTGGGTGTAAGAAGATATAAGGTGGTCCCTGATCTGATCTATTAAAGCATGAATGGAATATCAAGGTCCACAAATCCTAAATAGTAGTGGCAGGAAACCAGGAGATGGAGACCTAGCTATATTTTAAAACCCAGGGCAAGGTTTTCCAGCTTGCATACCATGAAAAGGTATTTATTGAGGATAAGTAAAATTTATTTAACACAAGTGCTTTCCCAGAAGCAGAGAGGAGATGCTCCCTCTCTTCTGGATCCTTAGCAGCTGCCTTGGTTCAAATCACAAAGGTGCTCAATGAATGAGGAATGACAAGTATGCTCTTCTGGAGAAGCTGCAAATGACAAAAGAAAATGAATGACCCAGGGAAGAGAGCCCCGAGTACAAAGGGAGACACTGCCATTCCTGTAACACTCAATCACAGATGCCACTAACAGGATGCGGGCATCTCCGAGGGACCACAGGCGTCTGGTTCAAAGCCTGATGAAGAAAAGGTCCCAGGTGCAAGACAGGACTATTTGTCTTCCTGACATCTAGAAGGAAAAGGGGTCAGCTGGACCATAAAAGGCTGATGTTGTTGCCAACTCTATTCATGTTCAACTGTTAAAAAGTGCTTTCTTTATGGGACATGGGGGAACAGATTGCAGTATTTGAGAGATTGGACAAATGGTGGTGCAACACACACCTCTGTTAACAAGAGCTGAAAAAATGACCACACTAGCCTCCTAGGATGCAGAAAATTATGGTGACTTAGAGAGGCTTATTGGGCCGTGTGCTGTGTAAATACCTACACTTCATAGCTCATTCTCCTCATGAAAATCTGTGAGGTTGGTGCTGCATTATACAGATGAAGAAACCAAGACTGTGAAGGTTGCTTAGCTACTGAGCAGTCTGAAGCTAGAGACTATAGCTTGAAACAGCTACCAAATTTCCCCTCCAATTGGGGGTAATCTGGATATTCAGGCATAGTAAGAGAATCTAAGAGCAAGATAAAGAACATTTCTTAACAGTTTGCTGCAATGAAACTGGGAGAGACTTAAAAAGGTGTATAAACAAGTAAATATTAAATATACACAGTAAGTCAGTAAAGGTTTTGACATCAGAGGCAGTAATTAGGGAAGAGCAAAGTACAAAACTTGAATCAAGGATATTATGGCAAGGTCTCCACCTTCCCACTAGGCCCTATCCTGGACCACCAGATGGGTCAGTTTGTCCATTCCTGGGAGCATCCTAAACTACCACCCCATTATGGTGTCATAAAAGCTACCACACAATTGAGCAAATAGTGATGAAGGGACCAGCAAGGTCAAGTCTAAGGAGTAAATCTTATTGTAGCAATTTTGAGGTCCCTCTGTCCACACGTGTTCATTTGGGATGCAGGCAAGCCTTCCTTCCTCTTTGGCATTTGCCCATTGGATTATAAGTTTCCTTTACGGAAGACAATTATGGAACTTACCACCCTCCCACACCCCTACCAGGAATCACCCTACAGGGATAATCTGGACTAGATGGGCATCTTTGCTTGGAAGCAGGGGTGAGTTTGCCTTAAGATGCCTTCAGACTTGAGAGGTACAAGAAGAGAACTCTTCTTCCAGAGAGTTTACATCAGGATTTTCATGATGCAGAACTGACCGACACCACTCATTACTAGTGGACATTGACCTAAGGGTCAGTTAGTTCTGGGAAACAAGGTCTTCATATTTGAAAGCTGAAGGAGCATTCCTAGGTTACAACATTTTCATAATGAAGGTAACAAACACATCACAGGAGATCACTTTCCCATTAAGAAAGCTATGAAATTTCAAAAGTTGCTCATCTCTGTATTTTTTCCTTTCATATTTCACTTTGTATTGTGGAGTTATGTTTACTGATGACTGATGGAGGTAATTAGAGGCAGACCCATATGTATATCTTTCCATCCGATTACTGTAGAGAAATTAACAGAAAGAAGAGGACAGACAGGGCCTGTATGGGGGTAGGCAGCTTTTATTCCAATCAATTTGCAAAATGTCACTGGAGAAGGTCTTAAAAAATAACTGAGAAATAAAACGCAAAATCACGTAATAATCAGGAATCAATCCAAATGGTTGTGAGTAAAGAATTACAACGAATGAGGTAGTGTCCTATCGCTGCCTGGAAAAGCAGAGGGATCCAAACCTGCATGAATCAAAAAGACCTCCTGAAAGCAAGGCCTGGGCTAAATGCTAAAAGGCGACAGGTATAGCAGCTTAACTCCACTTTAGTAAGACAAATCCCAAGACAGCTTATAAAACCATGGTCGGGAAAAGAGCATCGTAAAAAGGTGCTGACATCTAGCGTCAGCAGCACAGTGCTGGGTACCCCCAAAGTCAGACCTGTCCTGGACACAAATGAGTCACGTAGTATGCAAGGTACATTTTATTTGCTTCCTCATAATCTTTGTAATAACTCGACAGGCTACGTACTATGAAATGTCCCCATTTTACAAATAAGGGCATTAAGACAGAAAAAGTAAGGAATGTGTCTCAAGTTACCCAGCTAGTAAATAGTTCGACACCCAATGAAATGGATGCAGGCTAGTCCTGCAACCTGAACTCTTACTAATCACTTTGCTCTCTGCATGGAGAGCAGGGCATGTTAGGAAGCAGATCACACAGGACTTCTGTGCTTTTCATTCAGGCAACAAAGTTTGTGAGGAAATATTAGAACAGCACCTTTTGTACAGGGCTAGTTTATGTTAAATAAATAGAGTCTAATTGGAATTCTGGGTTTCCTTATGTACTTTTGTTTTTCATTTCAAATTAGCTGTCTTTGGAAAACTGAAGCACAGAAGCAAAGGCTCAAAAGGCAGTAGGGGGATACAAGGACAGAGGCACTGGGCTGAGAGTCAGATCTAGGTTCCAGTCCCTTCTCTGCCAGTAACTCACCAGGTGAAAGTGGACCATTCATTTGTCCTCAATAAAACTGAAGCTTAATCATGCCTAAGGCCACGTTAAATGCTGGAATGTCATGACCTGGACAGGCTTTTTCAATGAAATGATAACATTTACAAACACTTGTGTTCAGTAATCGGCTAATAGGCCTTTCTCTTTCCACATATTACTTGTGCATATAAATTTG
This sequence comes from Pteronotus mesoamericanus, assembly GCF_021234165.1. NCBI lineage: Eukaryota > Metazoa > Chordata > Mammalia > Chiroptera > Mormoopidae > Pteronotus > Pteronotus mesoamericanus. The sequence goes on from NW_026555245.1 coordinate 10,785,318, forward strand.
TGATTTTCCCCTCTGCATGTCAAAGTGAAGGAGAGATAAATAAATCATGGCAGGCATGTGAATAGCACATACTATTTTCTTATCGTAGGACTCTCCGCTGCTGTAGGTGGTGGCCAGGGTGGAAGAACACTCTTCCAGGTACCAAGGCTTCTTTCCACTTTCGGCTGTGCTGCTGATGGAGATGGTATAGATGCTATTGGTGTAGCCGTCACAGGAGCAATGGTCTTTGCTCCTTCCGCCATTTCCCGACGCCCAGACAAAAACAGAGCCCAGGCCTCTCCGCCCCTGTTCACAAACAGAAACAGTTACAAAGTTAAATGATGGAAGACAAGGATCAGAGACTCTAGCTGAAGAGATCAAAATCAACAAGGCAGAATCGAATATTTGCAGGAGGGGTGTGATGTTATTTTAAGTAACATTCTGCATTTAAGCTGGCTTTTGAGGTAAGAGGAGTTGCTTTTAGAAACGAAAATAATCCAAGTAATGTACTTCATGGTAACTATGGTTAATAATATCGTATTGTATATTTGAAAGTTGCTCAGAGAGTAGATCTTAAAAGTTCTCATCTCAAGAAAAACATTGATACCTATGTGAGGTGATAGAAGTTCACTAGACTCACTAACAAGATCAATTCACAACATATACAAATACTGAATTGTTAATGTTGTGTATTTGAAACTAATATAATATTATATGTCAATTGTATCCCAATAAAAAAGGAACTAAAATAATTTTTTCCACACGACATTGTCATAGAAGTCACAAGAGCACCAATGATGAGAATAATAAGGGCTCACATTTATTAGGGACCCATCATGGACCAAGCACAATTCTAAATGTTTTCCATGAATCAGAATGAATTCTTCTAATAACCCTGTGAGAATGATACAACCTGTATCATACAGATGAACAACTGAGGTACAGAAGTCCAGTAATGTTCCTAAGGTCATATAGCCAGTAAAAGGAAGGACAAAATTTGAACTTAGACAGCCAGACACCAGAGTTGTGATATTATTAATCATAAATCACCACAGTCATATAATAATACTGCTTTAAATATTTATATCCACCATGAAGGGCATACTATTGTGCATCCTCATTTGACACATGAGGAACATTAGATGTAGAGAGGTTATGTATTTATCCTGAGATCACATTGTCAGCCAGTGGCAGAATTAGGTACTATATCCTCCCTTCTAGAGCTGTGCCTCCTCTGTGCATGGTGTGGGCACTAATTACAAAGGGATGTTAATAGAAGCTACCAGAAATAAAAGGATTTCAAGTTAAGCAAAATTAACAGGTTTCCTTACTGTAGAACTTCTAAGAGTCTTTCATAGTTGGTCAGTCACTGGAAAACTCTAAGAGGGTAGCACAATCTGAGGTAATTTCCAAACACATTTGATAGTAGATACCTTATGGAGTCACATTCTTTGGGCCAAACCTTGGCATAAACAAGAAGATTTTCCTAAGGTCATAAGATAATCAAGATAGAGCAAAGTAGAACATAGTGACTATTTGGCTCTATAAAATGAGGCCTTTGGGGAAAAAACAGAGAAATAAGCCTAGGGGAAGAGCATTTCCTGGAACAATTATAGCTGAGTCTATGAAAAAAATTTCTATTTTAAATCTAAAAGGCACCCTGGAGGATACCTGGACCAACTCCATCACTGTGCAGTTATGAGGTGAGAACCAAAGTCACATAGGGGTGGTGGGGACTCTTTCTTCCTTCCTCCCAGGCTCTAACTTTCTGTTCTTGGGTGTAGGGAAAAGTATTTGGGATGTTGTATTGGAACTTCTGGAAGAAGAGTCAAGGAAAGAGAGACGACAAAGAATCTGGAGTATCTGTGATGAACCATCTCTGCCCTTCAATCCTTAAGGAAGAGAATATTTATGACATGATTTGAATGATGTGAGCACAGATTTCTTTTTATCCCTCAATGTGGAAAAAATGCAATATGATTATGCCAGAATGGAAAAAATCATGGAGAGAGAGGAATAGTAACTTCTAGATGCTGTTGCCCAAGACAGCTGGGCCTGGTTTACTTTCCCTCACTTGCCCATCAAAATATTCATGAAATATAGAAAAAGATGCAAAAATCACCAAGCCATCATAAAGTAAGGATTATGTTCAATACTTTGTTAATCCCTAGATGGAACTGCCTCTCATTATGGTGTGGGTGGCCAGACTGAAAAATCCTAGTGACTAACTTATATCTAGACTTCAGAAATAAAACATCATAGTCAGAGAAGGAAGAAGGTTCCGGTACATCACCAAAACGTACCCTATTACATACTGAGGGGCTGTACTGTAAGCAAAAATTTGTTGGAGCCTTACCTAACAACATGTGAACAGAACATGTGAAATAATACAAAAAGCCATCTGGTTTAGACAGGACCATAAGAGATAATAGATTAAGAACCACAAAACAATGAGAAAGCACATCTAGTACAATTACATACATACACACACTTTTTTTATGTAAAATTATGACTGTACCTGTGTATAAATTCAGAAAAGATCTTTAAAAACTAATTCAATTTTTAAAGAATATTTAATAAGAAATTAGGCAGTACTTTTATGTTCATGATGTAGTGATAAATGTAGGATACAAAATGATATAGTATGGTCTCAGTTTAAAAAAAATGTATGTGTATATAAAGAAGTAATGTGTCTAAAGTTATATGCATAAAGCTACCACAAAGTGACAATGTACCAGAACTACACTCCTTGGTAAGATTAGGAAAAATTTTTATTTTCTTTTCATACCATCCTCCAGTGACCATGTATTATTTCTATAAACAAAAACAAACATGTTTATTCTTCTATTAAGAGGGAAAACATAGGACCAATTCTTAAGAAATAATGTTACTTTATGATCAAGAGGGGCTTTACACATAGAAGGTCCATTGCATACTAAAACCAACAGAGGCTAACATTTATAGAAACTTACTATGCACCAAGCACTGTCCAAACATTATTCTGCACAATTCGAGTCAACATCATCATCATTTTACAGATGAGCAAAGAGGTTCAGAAATGCTCACTAATGCCAGAGCCAGAGCTTGAAATCCAACTGGAACCAGAGTCTGAGCTGAGCCCTTGGCCGTTAAGAGCCACCTTCTTCTGGGCAAAAAAAGGGCTTATGTTTGCTATACTGTTTTTTAGCTGAAACTCCAATGTCTTCACTGAAGCTTGGCATTAGGATCTGAATGCAGACCAGCCTCCAAGTTCCCTTCAGATTTGTAGAATCAGAACTCAGGACCTATCTGAATATCCTCAAGGGAAGGGACATAGGTTCTGACTCCAAAGCCTCCCCTCCCCCCGAAATCTCAATCTGACAAAGGTTCCCTCAGAAGTATGACCACAAGTCCTTCTATTCTGGCAGCATTGACAGATGACACCACACTGGAGGACAATGACATTGTTCAGGGGCCCTCTGGAGATCCACTGGGTTGAGATAGCAGTTGGTTAATAGAATAGTGTGTCGCTGCTGCCCTGGAAACACCACTTCCAGACAGATGACATCCTTGTACCAAACAGATAATGTGATACAAGGACATAGTGAAGGGAAACTCGAAAGGATAGTATTGAGTCAGTAACCCATTCCTACAGCAGGCCCGCAAGGCCCTGGGAAGAGGGGTGTCCCTGGAGCTGAGACAGAGGGAATAATAGTTGAGAACTGCTCAGGGGACACACCAACCCCTATCAACCCTTCAGGGAGGGGGCCAGGGAAATATATACTGAGACCCAGTCTCCTCTTCTCTCTCCCATTTCCTGCCAGTGTATCCATCTCACTGGCCACACCCTAGCAGAAGCCAGAGGACCCAGGAGACCATAGACAGAGGACACAGAGGTCAGTACCCCTCAGCACAGAGCACATGGAGAGAAGGGGCAAAGGGATGTGGAGCGTTGAATGGGAGACATCAGGAATCATCCTTAAGGTGTGTAAGGGACTGAATTGTGTCCCCTACCTCCAGATTCCTGTGTTGAAGCTCTAACCTCTCAATGTGACTGTACTTGAAGACAGGTCCTTTAAGGAGGTAACAAAGGTTAAATGAGGTCCTAGGAGTGGGGCCCTAATGTAATAGGACTGGTGTCCTTATGAGAAAGAGAAGAGATGCCAGAAGGGCACCCACAGAGGAAAGGCCATGTGAAGATACAACGAGAAGGCAGCGAAATGCAAAGTGAGGAGAGATGTGTCAGCAGAACCCAGCCCTGCTGGTGCACTAACTATGGACTTCTAACCTTTTAGCCTCCAGAACTAGGAGAAAATATATTTCTGCTGTTTAAACCACCCAGCGTTTGTTAATCTGTTATGGCAGTCCAAGTTCACTAACAGAAGGTAAGAGGAGGAGAAAAAGGATGCCTCGCCCCCCATGGACGTACAGAATATACTGATGCTTCCATCATTCCACCCACGAGGTGACCTGACCTTTAGGCATGTGTGTATGGTTTATGATTAAAGACCCAGAAATAAACAGACTGAATTTGTGGGCTGAAAATGACATACAGGCAGCTGCTAAAGATCTATGAGGTTAATCTGAAACAATTAGCAATTCAAAGATTTATTCACTACAGATGCACAGGAAAGTTTCATTAGTGTGCAATATTCAGAAAACCAAAACATATGTGGTTAAAAAAAATCTGGACATTTTTCCAAAATTCAGAGTGATCTAAGAATTAAACCTTAATGGGGGATGCAGGAAGAAGGGAAGCTGGGCAGAATATTATAAAGAGAAAAGAATCTTGAGATACATATTTTCCCAAAATGTAGGAAGTACCATTTTCTAGTTTGGCAAAGTACTGTGATTATAATTGGTTATTTAAATATGGCTTTTGATGAGGAAAAAACCCTCCAATTTAATTGAGTGCTAAGTTAAAAGTCAGTAACCTAACTTAAGGCAGAATATATTGTGACATCCACACAGGACCCATTCAACCAAACTCCAAATACACTCTTTCATTGCGTATTTAATTGTGCATGTGTTTCTTCTTATGTATGCCCTACAAAAATCAATTTATAACACCCCACAGAGTTTTTATTAAAGGTGAAAGGAACTGGGTTTCCTTGTGGTTCAGGAGGTCAGAAAAGGCTACTTTATGCTAGGTTACCAATTAAATCATACACCCCAAGCCAGGCTTTGAGAGCTACAGAGTTTGATGGAACTAAGTTCCTTTCTTTAAAATGGCATCATAACTTTTCAGTCAATGCAGTTAGATGTTATTTTGGAATTGTAATATTATTTTCTTCTCCCATATTTCATAAAAAGTATTCTTAAAGGGCCATGAGTGACTGGAGACGTCTTGGGGACAGGAAAATTAATTACATGATCCAGCACTGGACCCAGAGAATAAAATGGGCCACTCTCCACCGAAACCCAAGGGAAATAATAAGACAGGTATGAGATGATTTTAAAGGAGTAAAAGAAAGAGATGTGGCCTCTGAGGGTTATGAATCTGGAGGTTAAGTGCTGCGTTTGTCAGAACAATCCTCTACAAACTGCTAACTGTATCAGGCCACCGTACCCTCCCCTGGAAAATAGGCTTGCCTGCCTCTTGTTTTTATGATCTACTCCATAGGTCAGAATGCCCGCTATAAAGAGTACACAGGTTTCACATGACTTTACTTCTGCTCTCAGAATATTAAATTACTGTATTCTCAGAATTGCAAAGATAAACAGAGGAACCACTTTATGTACTTTAAAACCAAACTGTCATAATTATGGTTTATGTGATTATTTGAGTGCAACCCACAGCTGGGTAATTCTACTTGTCTCTAAGCAAAAATCCCAGGACTGAAAATGGTTAACGATGGTAAGTAACAGCTCCCCAACGGTGATTTTGTCAGGCAGCCAACACACAAGTGAGTGTCTTCCACTAACACCTGCTGAAAGGCTGACCTTTGGCCTGGAGCCACCCCACTTGCTGTTCTCGATGTTCCCATTCCTGCCTTAGTGTTCTGCTCTCAAAGCTACCCATGCAGCACAAAATCACACTTGGAGGGGCTGTCTGAACACCCACACACTGACTTTCAAAAGCACTCTATGGGAGCCTTCACGGTTCTCATTCTACGTGACTTAGCCGACCAAAGGATGGTTGATGAGAGAAAAAGACTGAAAATACAAATGCATCTTTCTCTAAAGTACTTAAAGTGGAAGAAACAAGGAAGTCCTTTGTGAAGGGTAATCTATTGGGTTGGCTAAAAAGTTTGTAAGATTTTTTCCATAAAATAAAAGACACATTTCTTCATTTTCACCAATAACTTTATTGATTTGGATATTTGAGTGTTAGCTATCTCTCACTATTGGCTTCCAGTGGGTAGAGGCCAGGGGTGCTGCTAAATGTCCTCCAATGAATAAGACAGCCGTAAAGCAAAGGATTATTTGGCCAAAATACCAATAGTACAAGAAACTTCACAAACCACTTTTGACACATTCTATCAGTCACAGCCCCTTCTCCATATATTGCACAAATAATTATTTTTTTGCATTTCAGTTGTGTTTTTACCTTTCTTGAAATAATGTAGCATAATACACTGAAAATATTGCATGTTCACTTCCATCTTCAATATTAAAATGGCTGCAAAAGAACTCACCAATTTTGGTATGTTTTTTAAATGCACACTGATATGACAGCTGTCACAATACAATCTAACAAGATTGTTTTGAATGAAGTTAAAGACAACTAAGCACTACTAGAGCCATTGTACAGAAAAAAACCCTAAACAAACGTTTTGGCCAGCGCATTGTCTCTCCCCACTTTTATCTTCTGCCTTTTCTCATGTGACTTCACTTCCTCCCCACTGCAGCCTCACCTGTCTTTGCCACCCCACGTCAGGCTTCCTGTAATCCGATTTGCCATATACACAATAGGTGTGTAAGCCATGCATATTAAGCAATTTTTTATGTTCTGTTGACTTTTTAATAATACACTGAAAATGAGTTGCAGTTATCAGTGATCATATTAATTTTACCATACACAAATGAAAATCCATTCTATATGCTTCCTGAGCACATCAAATGCAGTGACTTCTGTTTTAAAGGAACAGAGAGCCTCATAGGAATCACAGCGGCTGGGGACGAGGTGTCACAAGCATTTCTGGTAAAATGACCAAGTTTTACATGTCACAACCTTCACTGAGGGTCGTTTCACAGTGTCATTCTGTTCTAGTACATGAATGAGTTGCCTGATACATTGAATTCAAGGAACCTGCAGGTGACTTTAGCTTGGTTTTCTAAAAGAAGCTGTCAAGAGATGGGGACAAAAGACTAGTGAAAAGAATAACTAATCAATGCTACAGATGTAAAACGTGCCCAGACCCAGGTTCCTGATAAAGGGCTACTTTTATGTTTATTGTATGACTAGAAAGAAAAACAAACAGAGTTGCTTATCCGCCACATCTGCCAGGATGTAAATTCAGGAGCACATCAACTGGACAGAGGCTCGAGAGAATCAATCCTGTCATCAGAGCTTCAGAAGGGGTGGCGCTGAACGTCTGCACACATAACACAGCTTCTTACACTTTATCACCACAAGGCCCAATGGTGTGAGGCTTGCCTGCTGACAGCAGCATTACAACAGCAGAGATTTCCTTTTCTCTATTTTTAAAACATAGCTGAAAGAAGAAAATCACTCTTTCATGGAGAAAGTGTAGTAGAATATCTAGTGGGAAATAAAAACCAGGTGTGTTTACTAATGGAAGTAAATATACTTTCAAGCAAAAAAATTTATTTCTATTAACCTTTGGGTATTCTGTATATGTAGGAACTTCACATAATAAACACTTGGAGCTGAATAAAGCGCTATGGATATTACTTAAAACTGGACATATAAGAGGTTCGTGCAGTGAAATTTTAAGTTTCTACATAAGGAAACTAAGGAAATGAAGGTGACAGAACCAGTTGGTGGCAGGGCTGGGATCAGACGGATCCAGTCTCACCTCCACTAGCACTGATAATCCCCACGGACTAGTACTGACACTGGGTGTCCCTAAAAATGCTTCACAACATGGCTTAGGGAAACACTCCTTACTGAACAACAGTGGATTAGAGGAGAAGTCCCCCAAAACCTCCTCCTGTCATCTTTTGCTAAATCAACAATCCCAAAATAAGTGTTTGCCTTGTATTTTCTATCTATGGCCAGTTCATATTGTTCAAGTCACCATTATTTCTCAAAACCTGTCTTCCTCATATGACTCACTGAAACCTCAGCAAGGCTCAGGCCATTTACTTCCGGTCTCTCCCACTGCCCTCCCAGCTCCAAGCCCTGTTCCAGATGTTTTGCCCTGGCCTGGGGCCTGTTACCATGGGATGGGGGAGGGGACATGCAGATCAGGTGTCTCAATCCCTCATTCCAAGCAGCTAAAAAAGTACATGTGAATCTTAGTCCTCTCTGGAATAAGCAAAATCAATAGTTAACAGTACCAACACAGCTGTTCTGGGTACAGCCACCATCGCAGGAACCCCATTTTGGGGAGGAAAAAAGACATACCTGCCAAAAGTTTCTGCATCTTGGCTCATCCGAGAGGAATGGCAAAGCCATCTCATATTGTCAGGAGAGCCGAGTTTATGAAATTGAGGAGGACATGTCCAATATCAACATTAATTACTTAATTTGAAACTGCTCAGAAAGATACTACCACCTTGAAATTCATATTGAAGGAGAAATTGAAAAATTCCTTTCATACAGAATAAAAACATTATCAAAAAGGGTATGAAAGGAATTTCTCGTAAATGTTTGGAAAGGCACTTAGAAAGGATAGAGGGATACTCCAGCAATAACGAAAAGTTTATACTGTTTTTGAACTTAGTTCTAGGTGACACAATGCCTCGCATGGACTGGTTCCAACTGCCAGCTCAACTCTAGGAGGGCAAGAAGCAAGCTGCCCCTCTCCAAAGCTCACCATGGGGCTTGACCATCACTGGCCCCCACTCCATGAAGCAATGACCTTTACCTTTCAAAGAATAGCTAATAATATTTAAAAACCCAGCCCTCTACATTTTCGTCCCATAAACACAATCCCGATTTATCGCAAGTTACATTTTGGGGAAAAAATTACAATTAATATGTGGCTTATATTATTTACAAAATCCTGTGGTCCTTAACGATGCATCAGATGTGGCCCTTCCTCTAAGGACACCAGCAGTCGGACTGAGCACTTTACATGTGAGATCTCAATCAGTGTTCACGACAGCTTCCTAAAGTATTATCATAGCCTTTTCTCAGGGAAACAGAGATCTGATACCTTAGTTACTTGTCCCAGATCAAAATTCTAGAGAGAAACCTCAGGTTTTAACCCCGCTCGCAGCGACTTCAAGGCATCATCACACGCTGCATCCAGGGAGGAAGAGAGACAATGTAGTAGTGAATTTCAGAATATGCCAAATCAGTTGCCTGGATGATAAGTTCTCTAAAAGTTCAGAGAAGACAGAGGTCCCTGTTGCAGTGTTCACAGGCCCCTCTGATGCACTTGACAGGAGCAGATATGACACATGGTGGCTTGGAAGGCGGCAGACCCCAGTTGGAACTGCAGTCATGCTTCCTAATGACCAGGATGCCTACTCTGCCAAGGGTTAGTTTCCAAATCTATGAACTGGGTTAGATTTGATGAGAATTATTCCAATGCCCAACTTAAATGGCGATCAGAATTAAAAATCAGGATAATGATTGTAATCTTGAATATTAAGTTTTATTGTTTTCATCTTAAAGATGAAGACTCTAGGCTCAAGTTAGGTGAAAAAAAAAATCTTCTGTAGAAGCCATACATACTTCAAAATCATTTGATATCATCAACTCAGTTCAATTTATCCTTGTTTATTACAGAGTGGCTTTTCTTTTCCAGGTGCTTCCATGTTTCACTGTAAAACATTGATTGGTCTGTCTTCCCCATGTGCTTTCTCAAATCTATGTTTAGAATCACAGACACTCAGGGCTGGAGTGGGCCCTAACCTGGCCTAATCCAGCTCCCGTTTGATTCTGTACTGTCTGGATAACAGGGGCCTCCACACCCGACTAGGACAACTGCTGTGACAAGGACTTCACTCACTCCCCAGGGGGCCCAGTAGTCACTATAAATAGAACAAAACGAACTAAAAGGAAAAGAGAACTGCTACTGATACCTAGTTAATCCATGAATAGAACACAGGGATTTAGAATGGAATTTGCAGAAGTTAGTATAAACTATTTACCAATTTAAGAATGAATCTCTAAACTAAAACTGAAAGCGAGGTGACAATAAATCTTTAACATTTGCACCTACACAAAGCTAGAGGAGATTTGTGCTCCTTCCCATAAAAATACATCACAATTCACAATCACAGAGTAATCTAAATCTGACACTTGGATATCAAGTAACTTTGTGAAGATGACAGCAAGTGAAACTGCATATGTATTTATGAAAGGCATACAATTCTTTGTTTGCAAAATAGATAATCTTATATTGGGTTCACTTGGCAATTCACTTCATAGCTTTGTTGGAACTCTTAAGAAACAGAGTCCCACCAGCATGTAGTTAGATCCTAAGGGAGGACTTTTAAAACAAACTTCAGTTAAAATCAATTTTCATTAAGTGGAACCAATATGAAATAAACTCCCTTGTTTATCTTCCCCTACCCATACATCATTCCAAAGTTTTATAACATGTGCCAACTAATTCAACAGCAATCTGTCATTTATTAAAATGTAAACTGGTACCAATCCTGCTACAGCTGGGTGTATATCAGATAAAAACATACCCCTCCCAAATTAAATTGGTTAATTTTATTACGATTATTATTACTGCTGTATTATACAAGCTGATTATACCTCCTCTTTTTCCCCCTCCTGGTGAACATATGCCTTTAATTTAAGGGTGGAGAAATGTGTGTGTGTGTGTGTGTGTATGTGTGTGTGTGTGTCTGTGTGTGTGTGTGTCTGTGTGTGTGAGCACACACGTGCACACACTTGTGTATCAGAGACAATCTGTGATTGTACAGCAACCATCTGCTTTCAGCAAATATTCTAAAATATCTAATCAGTTGTAAAATCTGGTGACTCAAAAGGAAATTGGTGATGGGAAGGGCATATACTAATCAGACCTCATAAGAGACTCAACAGCCAGGGATGTGCCAATAAATGTTCATCAAATGCCCTGTTTCCATCTGGATGCCTGGATAGAAGAGTAGAGTGAAATAGGGAAATAAAAAGGACACAGTTCCAACAAGGAAATTAGGAGTCAGTGACTGTGATTTCACCTACTTTTATTTCTTACCCTTGACATTGGTTCTGTTTTGAATGCTTTAATCCCAAAGTCTAAAAAGCTCAAAGACAAATAACCTGGAATTGAAAGTTTACTTGTAGATAAAATGACAAAGAAAACTCTGTAAGCTGAGATCCTACAACATCTATGAGCTACTCAATTTCTCCAGATAAAAGATTAAGATAAATGCCAAACCAGTATGTAGTGGCTACTTAAGAAATACTTCCTGAGTACAAATAATAAGGGAAGTACTGGTAACCTTAACATAGCATTTTCTGATTATGGGGAAAGGAAAAGATTTGATTCCAAGTTTTTTTGCTCATTTTCAATAGGATATAATTAAACACAACTGTCAGGAAACTGTAAAGTGTTGTTAATGCATTAGATACCTGCTGATGAATATCAAATGCACCAAATATTATTAAAGTTTAATAACCGAAGGGGTACAAAAAAAGATGACTGCAAGGCAACTAGGCTGCACACAATAAGTTTTGTTACTGTGTGGTGTTTAGCCTGTCCTCCTTATTGCTTATCAGATTCTATTCAGAGAAGAAACTTCGGTAGTTTCCTTGCACTTAGGACATTTATTCATCATTATATGGTGAGCTCCCCTAAGACAAGTGCTGTGTTTCTCATCTTTCACTGTTACCTAGCAAAGTGCCTGGAATATTATAACTACCCAGGGAATGTCTCCCGAATGCAATCAAGAATAAGTGAATGAATACAGAATCTGTCAAAGAAAACTTTAGGGAAATAGCTTCTTATTCTGACACCAAACCTTGGGTCACCCATATATGAAACACTATCAGTTGACTCACACATTTTATAAAACTGCTTTTCTATTTAGAACTGCCTGGGTAGATGAAGTCAAGAGTTTCCCCTGAGGGAAATCTTTGCCAGTCATACCAAGGAGTCAGGCCAAAGGATCACCATGGTTAAATGGAATTGTGTCAGTTTGAATGAGAGCAACCTTTAAACTGTCCTTTCCTAAAATGACATGGAAGATTGCAATTCTGAGACCCCTGGTAAAATTGTGAGAGGTCTACGTTCCTTCCTAGGGGGCTTAGAATGTGCTTTGTTGATCACCCAGAGTGGTGATGAGTTTTAAAGAGAACACAAATGACAAGATTTACATAGAAGACATACTTCCCTGGCTGCCATGTTGATGCTAATGTGAAAGTTGAAGCTCAAGCTGGGAAGATGGAAATTTTGGAAGTACTCTCTTGCCCAAGCCTATGTGAGAGATGTTGGTTCTAATCATGAGAGCAAGCGGGCAGATTCCACAGAGTTTTAGGAAGTAGCAAAACAAAGAAAGACATATTAGATGACTAGGATGAGGAAAAGAAGAAATCACAAGTTTTAGGAAGGGAGAAAGGGTGAATGGTAGTAACATTTACAGGTAAATAAATAAAAAAGGTTGGTAAAAACAACTCAGCCACTAAAATTATTTCCAGTTCCAACATTCTGACTCTAAAAGTCTAGTGAGTTTAGCTGAATTTTCATAAAGTTGCTCCAAAGAATTTAAAATGAAATTAACTTAACAGCAATCTTAAAAAATCATGAAAATAAAAGCTTCTGTGTGCTCAAAGTTTAGAACATTGATTAAATAAAGTTAAGCTTTACTACAGGAGTTCTCAGAGCCTTTAATATACTTTTAAATTTCCAAAGGGAACATGTAATGAGTGCTGTTTGTCAAGTGATTTGACAGCAAAATCAACCCCCTACTTTTTTTTAAAGCATTTTTTTAATTAGTGTGTTTGGATTAAATTTTAGAAAATACCCTTTTGGATATTTTGTCCCATTTATTTTGCCCATTCCTTAATAATAATAACAAGATCATATACTTACCTTCCCAAAGGATCACTCAGTAATATGGACTTGATTTAACCCAGAAATTTCAAACAATCAAGACTTTTTACAGTATTTTGCATGATTAATCAAGTTTTCACTTTTACTACCCTTGACTTTGCAGTGGTGATAATGATTAAGGTTTATAACAGAATAGAGACTTTACTATGTTTCAGGAACTTTGCCTTGTATTTTACAGGCACTAAACATATAATCCTCACAACAGTCCTAAAAAGTAATTACTAGCATTTAGGTCCATTTTATAGAGGAACAGACTGACCCTCGGAGAGGCTAATTAACTTGAACAAGGTAAGAAAGTATTAAAACACACTGTACAGTCTGAGTCCAGAGTCGGAGTACATTAATCACCAGACTATAAAACATATATTAATAACTCATTTCCAAATTAGTAACATAAAACAATGCAAGTGTAATCCTTAAATAAATTCATTCAGTATATGCAGCAAGCTGGCATGGAAGTCACTGACCCATCCATTCATACATTCACTCAGTAACTCTCTAAACAGACACTGTTTTAGGTACCTGGAATACACAGAGAACAAAACTGTCACACTATGGGCCTCTCTGGAGGAGAAAATTAATCAACTACTAAATCTAATAAATAAAAGGAGGGATAATAATTGCCAAGAAAGTGTTCTGAAGCGTTGGGAGTACATGTGTTATATTGCAGATGGGAAGAAGCAGGCTGGCCTCCTTGTTCGCACAAATTATATATGACAATTCAGACAAGAGCACCGGGTTTTTACATAAGGAGATCACCGTGACTTTGGTAAGAGCAGCTTTAGGGGAGTAATAGGTCAGAGCCCTGATGTAGTGGCATCAAGAGATCATGGAAAAAAAGAGCTTGTAGAGACAAGTATGAACAATGTTTTCAAGGAATTTTGTTCTAATGGGGAAAAAAAGAAATGAGGCCATAATTGGAAGGATAGAAGGAGGCAAAAGAGGGATTGTCTTCTCTCTCTCTCAGGAGTTTAACAATATGAATGTATGCAAATGGCAATGGCACAGGTGAGAGGGCAATTCTGATGACGAAGGAAAAGACAGTTAATTGGGCAATATCTTTGATGAAGTGAGAAAGGGTGGCATCAGTGAAGAAATGGAGGAGCTGGACAAGGTTAGAACATGAGCAATTCACCACAGGAACAGGAGGAAAGCTAGAGGACATGGTCACAGATGAAGGAGGGAAGTCAGATGTGACAAATAAAATGGAAATGACAACATGTAAAAAATCTATTAGATTTCTTAGAGGCCCACATTCTGACTTCTTTAGCTATGCTGAATATTTTCTATAAAATTGGGGATAACAGTATCCATTTTATGTGATCATTGTGAAGATTAAAAATGATCTATTTAAGGGAATAACAGAATCACTACAGTGTAACAGACTGCCAAATGTCAAATGTTTGGCTGTACCTTCATCATAATCATTAAGTGTATGCAGCCCAGGTCATATACCTCTAATTCTTGCATGTAATTTTATACTCCTCAGCATCACAAAAAATGCAACCTTTGGAAGAAAGAGCAAGCTGTCAACTGTGACATGGTTTGTTCAACATAGTTTCTTCAACGCAATTTTGGTACATTAATTCTAAGGGGCCTATAAATTGAATCAATTCTGATTTTGTTAAAGTCTTTGAAAACAGTGTTACATTCTCCTGAGCCAATGCTTATCTTATAGTAAACAAACAGAAAGCAATTTGAAATCCCGTATTTGCTACGTTTTTTGATTAGCAAGCAGAAGGAATGGATGCAATCAATACTTGGACTCCCTGAGCAAAATTTATTTATTTCCCTAGTGAAAATCTCTCTTGATACTTATACTTCTCTCTCACCACCCACCTCTCTAGTTGTCTTGATATTGTCGCCACCCTTGTCCAACTCATTATCAGCTCTCTGCTGGACCATTTCAACCTTCTACTCTTGCCTCTTCTCCCTTACCCCAAGTAAAGTACATTCTCTACATAGCAGTGCCCTTTTAAAATTGTGTATCCCATCAGGCCACGACTCTGCTGAAAACCTCCAGCAGATGGCTTTCTGTAACAGAATAAAATGTGAGCATCCTGCATGGTTTAGAGAGCCCTGCTGAGCTAGCCCTTGCCTACCTCTCCAACCTACCTCCTACCGCCTGATCTCTGCCCCGTTGCCCCCAAAGCCCAATTTAGCATCCTGTTCTGTGAGTACATCCACACCATTCTCCACTCACGGTGCTTTGCTCTTGCTGTTCCTTCTGCCGCATTTCTTCATGTGACTGGCCTCTTATCACTTACGTCTCCATTCATATATCACCTGCTCAAAGAAGACTCTCCACCCTCCTAACCAAAACAGTCCTGTCCTCTCTAAGTCCCTGGTTTTATTTCTCCCATCACACTTACCCTTAGCTCAAATAATCTTCTGTTTTCTGTCATGTTGCTAGAATATTGAGACTTCTATGTACTGCATATAAAACTTAGATGCCTTCTTTAGTCTTTTATCTATAGTATATAGAAAGTGAGAGCTTAATAAATTTAATAGAAAAAATAAATTCCAGTTGTTACATTTTTGTAGATGATATAGTTAAAACTCCAAGAGGCCAGAGCAACTTTCAACTGTCATGTAGATTTCCCCTAGCTACCTAAAAGCGTTAGTTTATTAGTCATTTATTCCTTCATTACTTAAATCACTCAACCAATAATAATTTATTTCTCTATTGCATCCTGTAATCTAACTTTGTTTAAACTATTTATCCAATTATTCTTTATACATTTGAAAATACATAGTATATAAAGAACACAAATTAGAATAACCTCAAAAAACATACTGTCTCATTTGATGCCTGATAACAGAGGAGTAAAACGTTTCTTTTTCCAGGAAAAGACTCTCTGATATACTGCTTTAATGATACTAAATTACCTATTTATGGATATTTAGAGAAACATTTCTTGGGAAATATAAATAAATTCAAGACTACAAACATGGATAACTGAAATGAATTTATTCAAGAGGTTATCTCAATGAAATTAAAGATATGCTTTTAAGGACAAGTGAAATTGAAGGTGAGCACAGGTATAGGGAGAACAAAGTAAACAACATTATAAAATTCAGAAAGTTTATGCAGACTTCTACCATATTGTTTCTTATCTGCCACTACAAGCAACTCAATGGAATATTTCAGAACTCTACAGTATAGAAATGGTAGGGAAGTGAAGAATGGAGGACTGATGAGAAATATAGTGTTTTGGAAGAGAACGATCTTTTCTATGGTGGAAAACTTAAAAGTAAAAGTTATTTCTGAGCACTGATTATGTTCCAGGTATTGCGCATTATCTTCTCATTTAACACTCATAGTATCACTGTAAGTAAGTACAATTATTGCTCTACATCAGATGAGGAAAAGAAAGGAGAGAGGTAATTTGATGTATATCAGATCAGACAGCAGTAAATAAAAGACGCTGGAGTCAACTGGAGCCTAAGTCTGAATGAAGCCTATGTGTATTAAATATGTAAAAACCATGTCTTGTTGATCTTACCACACTTAAATAGGTCACTGCTGCTCTTCCACAATTGGATGTGCAATGCTAGGAGCCAGGGAATAATTTGTTTTTAAGAGTTTTTATTGTAGTTCATTACTACCTTAACTTTAAAAGTAAGTGGTTTATTCTAAAACTAAAATTTCTCTTTTCCCTCCAGATGAAAACCTCAAAAGTTTCTCAGTAGAATGTTGAATGAATTATGGGCTCTCCATACTCCAAAAATTTTAAAACAGTACAATAAATGAGCTATGTCCTTATGAACTGTTCCGGAAGGACTGCCCATGATACACTGTTAGGTAGGTGGAAATAGCAGTGTGCAGAGACAAGAGATCCCCATTTGGAATACGAATGGGCTAGGACTATGTAAAGATGTAGTCCAAACCTTTAATACTGGTTATCTAGTTGGGTGGGTAATCTATTTTTAATTTCATCTTTAGAGTATGATTGATTATAATAAGCATGTGTTGTTTTTGTAATTAATTATGAGTTTGGGCATTAGCAGGGTAGCGCAGTTGGTTGGAGCATTGTACTAATATGCCAAGGTTGTGGGTTCAATCACCAGTCAGGAAACATATAAGAAACAACCAATGAATGCATAAATAAGTGGAACAACATATTGATTTTCTCTATCCCTTTTTCTCCCTCCTTCATTTCTAAAATCAATAAATAAAAAAAATTAAAAATAGTGAGTTTGGAGTAAATTTTCTTTAAATTACTTATTCCTAATATAGTCTTCCTATACAACTTCCAATAGCTTTCTCAGGTGATCTTGTTCCTAATCGTAATCTCTTTTTCCTTCAACCAAAATACCATATTTTTATGTGTTTTACACACTGAACTTCCAGTTAAGATTTCCATTGAATGAAAGATTCCCTAGCTAGAAAAAATTTAAAAATCATTGGTCCATATCATCTGTTTCAATGACAGCCATTGAATATGGGCATTTTCTCTCTATATGTACACTCATGAGTTATGTGCATTTGTAATATAAATATATATTATTCATGAGAAATTCCAGATTGCTCTTTATTATATCAAGAGCCATACACATAAAATTTGAAAATCAAATATAAACTACACTTGATTTATTTAGCTTGAATGATCATTTTATTGATGGCACAGAGAGGGAGAATAGTAATCTGCAGTCCAGAGGTTTAGTAATGAAATCACCAGATTACTTGGAGTAATTCATTTCGTGTTCAGACACGTTGAAAGGAAAATACTAGGCAATGATTTAAAACATTATCCTATTGCTCAAAAGGGCTCCAATGTAGCTGAAAATTGTCAGAGCAAGAAAGTATGCCTTCCCCAAATCCAAACTATCTTTTAGTTAGGAAGTACATTCATAATAAGCGTGTAAGCTTTTCCCTCCAGTCTATTCCAGAGTAACCAAGAGCCAACTTAGCTCAGTCTCCTGATTAAAACTCTAACACCAGCCCCACAAAGGTGTATCATTGCTCTTTGTATTCCAGCTGCAACATTACATTTATCAACTGCATGCATTCCATGCCAAAATCTGGGCTGAATGTGTAACAACCCTATGGTTAGCACAATTTGTGGTCAATTAAATTAAATGCAACAAGCAATTTACTGAGTAGGCACTGAAGTTCCATGTACACTATGCGTTTTGCAAAGCCCATAAAGGAGGGTAGAGCAAAACTCTGCTCTCTAGGAACTTATAATTTAGTGAGGAAGGTGCATGCAAAACTGACTCTGATATGAAGCAGAATATGGTAAAGACAATACGTAAAAACAGGAGGAATATAAAGCATGGGGAGTAGAGAGTAGGGATTGCTCTCATATTTAATTCTAGTTTGGGCAATGAGAAGGTTTCTGGGAAGAGGTGACACTTTAGCTAAGATGATGGTAAAACAGGAGTCGGCTGTAGAGTAGGACATGCGAGTGGGCAGAGAAGCGCAGGGAAAGCAGTGCGTGCTGATGGATAGTAAGAATGTTGCTTACATTATAAAAAAGTACAAAGAGATGTCAAGGGAAAAGAGGTTAGGAGCAGATCATGATTAAAATGGATGCTTTAAGTCCCCCCAAGTTTTATTCCTGAGTAAGGAGAAAGGAGGTGCTTCTGGTACAGCTCTCCTCCTTCCATGAGTGCAAGCATGCAGCATCCTTATTTTTTACTTAACTAAAAGAGGGCAGGATTTCTTAACATCTGTAATTTGAAACAGATGTTTTATTACATTAGATAATGTCCTCCATTTTGGGGGGAGTAGTCATGAATTTCTTAGTGAAATCAAGGAAATCAAGTGACCTCCAGGGTTAAGCTGCCTGGTAAGGGAACTCAGGGGCACATAAAAATCATATTGTCCTGGGGCAGAGGTGGAACTAGGGAAGGGACTACAAAAGAAAGATACAATGCCAAGGGCATTGTAGGATGATCTATCCACATGAACCAGAGACTTTCAGTATCTCTACCTCTTCTGAATCTCAGTCCTGGGAATTTATTTCTCCAAATGCAAGATTAACATATAAATGAATATATTTCCTTTGGAAAAAAATCTAAGCATCCAAATATACCTCTGTTCTCATCAAGGGAATCTCTACCGTTTAACTCATTTGTAGAACCGCCATAACATTCAGTCTCAAAGCTTCCCCATCTCTTTCCATTAGCCTGTCTCCAGGCTCTACCTCTGAGTTCCATCTACTCCTCTAGACTGGAGGACCAGGACCCCCAGGTTCACAGATGGCTTCCTATGCGAATCATCCCCGATTGCCAAGGTGCTTTGGACACCTACCATTCTAACGCCATTCTCGAAGGCTTGCCGGGTGAGTGGAGCAGGGCCGTCCACAGTCTTGCCGTCATCGTCGGGGCCCCAGCTCGCACTGTAGATGTGTACATGCTGGGGATTGAAGCTAACTGATTTCGCCTCGACCATGTCTGTGACATCTCCATCCAGCATTCGAACTCCTTCAAGACAGACGGGAAGGAGCTTGATCAGAGGCTTTGCCATATATATATATATATAACACCCAAACAACCCAAGGCTTGCTGCAGCTACTGCATGTGGGGAAAAAGAAAGAAACTTTTAATCAACACTTAAGTGGACATATTCTCCTGAGAAAAAAGATAATTCAGACTTTTCTGAAGCTTTCTTAGGAAGAATGGAAGATACAGTGCATATGAAAGAGCAAAACGTCTGTAAAAATCTTTTTTTAATCCATTGTTCTCTCTTCCTAGGTTTCCACAATCTCTCCCTTTTCTTTACCCCGTCTTAATTGAATAGTTGACAAAGAGTGCCTCAAGCAATCCATCTTCCCTAAATTTCTCTTCATTAGATCACTTGTGTTCATAACTGGCATGAAACATTCTGACCTTAGCATGTTTACAAAAGTTGGAAAGCTGCCAAGTTAGGTTGGTCTAATTTCCTCCATATTTAATATTATCTCCTAATCTGTAAGACTGATGTGAGTTTAATATATTACTTCTCTGTCAAGTTATTTATAAGTCAGATAATAAATGAGAAAGCTCTCTATGCATGTAACACATCAAATAATTCTCAAAGGGTTTTAGCAATGTTCAGTTATTAATCTTCATTTAGGAATATTCCCACCAGACAGATAAGAATTTATTATTAACCCTAACTTGCAAAAACAGACACAGATATTAAAAAATAAATTATATGTCAAATGCCAGGCTTTCCTTTTTTTCCTTTTATTTGGGAGACACACAACAACTAATTGTTAAGTAAACATAACAGCTTCGGCTTAAGTTAAATACCATCACTGAGACATTGTATTACTTTAAAAATATCTCTCTCTACAGCCCAAATTTACTCCTTAGGAAAACACTGTTATCTAGTAGGATTTCAAGTTTTTATTCATTACCATTAAATGGGGATAAAGTAATAAAACCTCAAATCAGGCAGCATTAGATGCTACATGGCATTAGTGGGACTTTTGGTAGAAAATAAATTCTTTAAGAAGGTACATCTTTGTGCTTTAAAAAAGTGTTTAACTTTAAACTATAAAACTTACAAACACAGAAAAATAGAAAGAATGACAATAAACACTGATATAGCCAATACTCAACAACTGTTAACTTTTTCCTTCATCTAAAAATATAAATATTGGGCTGAATCATTTTAAGTTATGTGACAGATACAACACTATATTTCTTTAATATTTTTTACCAAAAAGAGAGAGAAATAAATAGCCAGTCAATATTAAATGTCCCCAAAGCATCCCTAAAGACATTGCATTTGGTTATTACATCTTGACTCTCTTTTCCTTTAGGCTTTTGGAGTTTTAAAAGAGATGTGTGTGAAAGGGTGATGTAGAGAACAAAGGTTATGAATAATGGCTTTAAAAATTAGGAAATTGGAACTGCAATTCAAAAGTCTGTCAGCAGTTTCTGGGGGACAGAACACCCAGCATGGTGCTCTGCATGCGCTGCGTCCTAAGAAGCCAATGGTTTTCGCTTGACATGAATATTCAAAATTCATCAGCATGGTTTTTAATCAAAGAAAGATAAACTACATCATATTCTTACTTTCTATTTAAAACCATGCAACAAAACTATCTTACCCATATGGGGAGGTATGAAAATAAGGCTGGACTATCCAGTATCCCTAAATGCCAACATGCAGGAGTATCTACAAAATACCTGAATTCAGTTTCTACGTCACGTAATTTATGTGAAGTCCACACACACACAAACAAAATGTTGGATAAAATCATATCTAGAGGGTAATATTAATGGATCAAAAACTGACAAATAAGAATTTTGTTTCCTTGAGTTTAAAGATGAATGGTTGCTTCTTCATTTGACTGCAAGCCTTCGTTCCTCGGGCATGTGAGGTTAATTACATAATTTGGAATGTTCTTATTTTCAGGATGATGGAACATTTGTGAGTCATTGCCATACACTCATTTTTGTACTGAGGTCCTTGTTCAGCCATGTCAGCGAGCAACTTATCTGTGAGGTTCACGAGTTCATCTCTTCATTCCCTCAAGGTCAGTGAGAGCTGGATTAGCATTGGAGAGTAATGACAGGGACATGCATGTGTGTCAGTGTACGCGAGAGACTGTGTGTGCCCTGGAGAGCAAGGAGGATTGACTGGGCAGCCACTGGAGCCATGTGAGTCTCTTGAGAAGAGCAGGGGCCTCCAGCACCCTCCTGGTTCTCAGGGGAAGTCTTTGCCTCCTTTCTTAGATCCTCCATGAACTTCCCCTTGACACACAACTCATGCTCTCAGAGTGAAGCTAATTGCTGCTTAACGAGCTGCCGCACTCTAAGAATTCCGGATGAAAAAAGCAAAGAGGTCCAATTTACTGATGGCCAACATTCAAAGCAGTTTCTGAAAACCTTTTCTTAGCACCATTATTATATACCCCAAGTATTTCATGCTACAAGACCTCTACATTTATCCTAGAAAGAACTGTCAATTTTATTTTTCTAGATCCAACCTTATTTACCATTTGAAAGCAAACAGTGTATTAGAAACAAGGATGCCATCCCGGGTCCAGGAGCTTCATTCATCTCATGACACCCTTTTAAGAGACCCCCAGGGGACACCTCAAAGATACTAGGTTCGATACCATCTCTTACAATGTTTTCTTTCCATTTACATGTGGCTGTGGCACCAGGCTATCCTAACAAAAATGACCACAGATGGAAAAGGAAAGATTTTGCTTTTATTAATGACTGGATTTAAACTGCTGTGGCTGGGTCCTTGTAATAAGCTTACATATATTTGAATTAGTGCATGTGTGTGCACATAATCTGAAATGATCAGTGATAACAGTCTTACTACTTTATGGGACTACAAAAGGAGACTTTACCATTTATCATTGTAATTGCAATTAAAAGGAAATTTGTATAAAACCTAAAGAAAAGGGAAAGAAAAGATAATTCTGTTTTAACATAACTTCAAATTATTCTTTCCATACAGATGTTATGGGCTGGCCTGGTGTTTATATTATTAGTTCTTTCTGACTCAAACACCAGTTTTACAGTTCTGTACAGATGTTAACGACCCCTTTTTCAGTACTGGACAACCTTTTTTAACACACTGGACAACACATTAGGGGTACTGCTTCTGAAGTCTTTAACTGTGTTCAATAACACATGTTAACATGGTCATTTTGCTGTCAGCAACAGTTGAGCACTATTATACAAACATATGCCTGTCTTTAGTTCCAAAGGGTTCTGAAAGCCAGTTTGCACAAGAGCTCTTGGCTCATTTCTCTACCCAAGGAAGTTCGTTTCCCATACCTCCGATCTTGGCGTTGAAAGCAATTCCGACTGTGCAGTGAGAGTTGTTTGCTGCGGCCGCCACTTCCCCGGCACAGCGGGTCCCGTGCCTGCAGGGAGAACACACACACTTTCTAAGTAAGACACTCCATTCTCACAAACTCAACACACTACTGCCACCACTCAGGCTCCAAAGTACTGAAGAATGGATCAAGCTGGGGGGTTTCTGGACCTTCCTACCCAAGGAGTGCTTAATCTGTCCACAGAAAATTGTTAGCACTTAATTATATTCTGCTTTGGATTATATTCCTGAAATGTTTATTTTTGATATCTTGCTTTCCCAACTGGAAAATATACTTGAAAGCTAAAATTAACTTGTATGTTTCTTTGCAGTCCCTAAAGTACCGCAGTCAATGTGGTAACCACCAGCCATAGATGGCTATCGGGTACTTGAAATGGGGCTAGTTGGGCTTCACCTTTATTTTTAATTTAATTTAGTTCTAATTAAATTTATAAAACAAGTATTCAATTCAATTATTAGAAAATTCAAGAATGTCAGTACAACTCTACTTTTTGACCTGTAAATTTAAATATAGTTCAAGTATCTCCAATGGAAATTTATCACCTAAAATGGGATTGCTGAAAATACACACTGAATTTCAAAAATTTTATGAAATTACAAGAATGTGAAATAGCCCATTAAGAATTATTTTTTATCAATGACATGTTAAATATCCTACCTTGAAAATATGTATTTGCAAATATATTTTTCAAATATATTATATTTGCAAGTATAATATATTTGAAAAATATATTATCAAAAGTTATTTCATCTTTTTACTGCTTTTAAAAAAAGGTAGCTACCAGAAAAGTAAACTTTTTTTTCTCAAAGATATTCCCTATTTGTTCTCACCACAATAACTTAGTTCCTTTGTCAAAAAGTTTTTTAGCTGAAAAGACTTCTTAGATCATCTTATCCAAAGGTGGCAAAGAAGTTTCAAGTGTAAAGAATAATCTGCTTAGAAACAGCGTCCTGACACAGTGTGTTGAGAAGAAATCGATGGCATGGCTGAGCCCGGAGAAAGGACACTAAGACTGACGACCAAGGTCTGCTGTAGACACAGAAGAAGGAGGTGACAACTATGATGGCCTATTTGTCATTGCTACTTGAGTCCAGTGCTCATCTCCCGTCCCTCATTTTTAGAGAAGGCGGCCCTAACTTTTAAAGAGATTTGTTGAAAGAGTGACTAAAACTCAGGCCCCCAAATTCTATTTCAGTGCTTTTTTATTTTACAGCACAGGTGCCTCAGACCACACTTACCATGGGCTACGGCTACCATCTGTGCAACCATAAACAGGTTACAGCTTGCATCTGATAGGTACACGGCTTACACAAAAGTGGTCTTATATCCTGCTTTTCCTACTTAGTAATGTCATGTATATATTTCTATGTAAATATTAATCTATATATAATTTAAAAGGTTAGTATTATATTACAATAATCTTTCAACTTTTATATATATATATCTGTTAAGTATATATACACACCATATTCTCTTTATAAAGCTCTCTATTCTTGGAAATTTGCCCAGTTTTTCATGAGTATTAACAAGGCTACAAAGAACGGTCTCAAGTATATATATAATTTTATACCTTGTGACAAGTTCCTAGAAGTGGAATTACTAGATCAAAGAGTATAGAATATATTGTCAAACTGTTAACAGCAGATGAAAGTAACAGAACCAAATTCTCATAAAAACTGCAAGATTAATAAATATTACTACAAATCATTACATTTTGTGCATGGCAAAAATAAAGACCACAGTCTAAGTTGAATGACAATATGAAGAATGGAGAAAATATCTGGACAAACCCTTGTGTACCTAAATCTCTATGTATGAGTTTTTCAATCTTTTTCATTCAACAAGAAAAACTGTATCTCATTGTTCCTTCTGTTTGTATCCCCTATAGTTCCATTGGATGCACATCTTTTCAAATATTTATTAGCTATTTCTATTTCTTGCTTTGTGAATAATCTTTTCATGCCCTTTGTCTAAATTTCTTTCTGCCTTTCCATCACATCTGTCACATATACATTTCCTAATTTATTATTTGGAACATAACCAACTTATTTATGGCAATTTGAGGTTGTCATACACAGTCCTTAATTTTGGTATAGTAATAATTATCTTGCCCTTCTGATATATTTGGTTGTACCACTTTAATCATCAGAAAAAATGTTTGTATAAAAGAAAAAACATTTCTTTTGTAAGCCCCAAGCTAAACTACAACTTCCCCCCTAACCCTAGCAATCATTTGCGATGATTCTTCGTTGTGTCCTTATTGCAATATTTCTTCATGGTATATTTTTATTTTTATTCAAATATCAAATTCCCTTTACGAGTTTATTGTTGTTATACTTTATTCCATCTATTTTAATTAATGCAAGTGCTACTGGAACATATGGATTTTTGTTTTTAATTCTGGTCTAGTTTACTCTTTGGTCTGTGGATTGTTTAGAAGTATGATTTAAAATTTTCAAATACATATGGGTGTTTAGTTATTTTTTGTATCAGTCAATAATTTGATTACACAGTGATTAAATATAATTTTATGAAGCAACTGCTCAAACTTTGTGAGTTTCACACAATAACTAAGTATTGATCAATTTTTATAAATATTCCATATGCTTTGAAGAGTGTATATTATTCAGTTTTTTATTTTATTTTTTTTGTTAATACATTATGTCAAGCTTATTCATTATATTGTGGATTTGTTAATGTTCTTTGCAGTTCTATTGATTTTTATTTTATTTAAAATTGTATTTTATTTATCTAATGAAACAAACCATTTATGAATATGTAGTAATATTCTGTGGCTCTAAGATAAAAATATCTGATTAGTATTTAAGTTTTTTACCTGTTCGTTCCTTTTACTTTCAAACATTTTGCGTTCAATTTAGTTATATCTCTTATAAATAGATTGTAATTGTTTTTTTTCCCCAAGCTAGGCTAACTATCTTTGTCTTTAAGCTGAGAGCCCACGTACAGTGACAGTATCTATTAATATATTTATGTTCACCTCTGTATATTTTCTCCCTTTACTCGTCCGGATTTTATACATTCTATTAATTAGTGGTTATCTGAGGTATTTGATCATGGGTACCTAACATCACAATGTCTAGAGTCAGCAATACTTTTTCAACTTTTCTCAAACAATATAGACTTTACAATGTTTTAATGCTGGGGTTGCCCACTTTTTGACATGAGTCCCCCAAGATAATAGCTATAATTTTGAATTTTTTAACTCTAGAAATTACTCGTTCTTATTACTTTAAAAAACCAATGTTTGTTTAGACTTCTAAATACATTCCTTGTTCTATTTTTTTTTTTTTGGTAGCTCATACTTTCTTAGGAGATAATTGATTACTCTTTGAAGAACATTCTATAAATGTAAACTTGAGAGTCCTTTAGTAGCCCCAAGTCTTTTAGTAGTCTTAGAAAATGACTTTATTTTACTGTTGTTCTTGAAAAATAATTTCTTTGGGTATACAATTCTAAAGTAACAGCACTTTGAAGATGCCCCTCTATTGTCTCCTAGATCCCATTGCTTCTGATGAGAAATCAGTCATTTTGGCAATCTAGTTCTCGCTGGATGCTTTTCAGATATTCTCTTTGTCTTTTCTATTATACAGGTTCATTAGGAAGTTGTATTGTACAAGGTCCGTCTAGAAAGTATCCAGCCATGCCATATGAAAAAGACATTTACTGAAGAAAATGCAAGATACAAGAAACACTGTACACAGTGCAATGACACCTCAGTCTCCTTCAAAGTAGGCACCTTGGGACCTCACACCGTTTTCCCAGTTGCCATCAGCTGCCCTGTAGTATTTTCCTGAATCTTATCAATGGTCTAAAATCTCTTGCCTTTCAAAGGAGATTTTAGTTTTAGGAAAAGCCAGGAGTTGCAGGGTGCCTTTATATGGGCTTTACTGGGCCTGAGTCACCTGGGTGATTTGATGTTTTGCCAAAAAACTCTGCATGAGATGTGATGCATGAGCGGGCCCATTGTTGTGATAAAGCTGCTGATAATGAGTTGCCCATAGCTGTGGCCTTCTGCATCATCCAAAGTTTCCACAAAGAAATGTTCAAGTTTAACTCAAAATTTGATGCAGATTTGTTGCTCTACTTGCTCAGTCATTTTGAATGGAATGGTCACACAGTACACATGCTCACTCAGTGGGTGTCTACCGCCCCCACTGACTAGTACAGTGAAGTCATCATTGTTCACACATGCACATTCCAGTCCACTCTCCTTGGATGTCACACGAACCTCTCTTGTTATATTAACAATGGTTAGACCTTTTTGGACAGACCTTGTATATATGGATTTTTAAAAATTCTTTCTTGGAATTCCTAAACCTGTAGTTTAATGTTTAAATCTTCAGCAGTCTTAGTCAATACCTTTGAAAACTGCTTTTACATTACTGTCTAGTTCTTTTCATTAGCATCCCAATTAAACGTACATTAGACCTTTTAACCTTATCTTAATCTTTAATCTGACCTCCAGGCTTTCCTATCCTTCTCTCTCTGGATTGCATCCTGTGTAATTTTCTCAATTCTAGATTTCACTTTTTCTGTCTTCAGCCATGATTAATCTGCCATTTAATTAATTTACTACATTAATCATTTCAATTATTACTTGTTTTATTTTTTTCAAGTTCATTTTCAAATGCATCTGGTTAATTCTGATCTTTTTCTTAGAATACTTTTCAATATTCATTCCTTCATATACATTAATTATATCTAATAATTTGAAAACATATGAATCTAATTCTGCTACTTATTTTTGCTGCTGGCTTCTCATGGTGATGTTTTCCATGTGTAGTTGATAAACTGTCCATTATGCTCTCTTTGGACTTGAATCATTGTGAATTCTTTGAGGCTGGTATGGCGAGTTTATTATTCTAAAGAAGATTAAAAATTTGTTTCTACCACATATATGGGTGTACACTGACCAGGACCTATTCAACCAAATTTAAAACTTGGTCCATACAAGTAATTTGAATTACAAGTACAAATCCCATGAGTACAGTTAGTAATTTTTAAAAAGTAGGTAGCTATTTATCCTCCTGTCCCATATTACCTATGTTGAAAAGTCAAACATGTTCTCTGTCTCTCTGTGTATACATAGTTAATGTATTGAAGTGGTGCCTCAGGGATTCTGTTTTATGCAGAAATCTTATCTCACCCCACTGGACCAAGGCCTTGTCTCCTGAAATCCTTGGGAATTTTTAAAATCCAGCTCTAGGCTGGTTGGACTGGTTGTTCATCCTGAAAAATGTCTAGTATCCTCTTATTGGCCACCTAAGTTTATAGACTTGACTTTCTCAGAAACACATTCTTGGTGTCTCATTAGCTCAACCACGTACTAAAAAGTTCTTCAATATTATCGGAGGAGTTTTAGATGTAGTACAGTAGAAGACATTTAGTTGAATATCTATTCTACCATATGAAGAACATGAAAGAGCTAACTTGGTTCTGTATTCCTAAAATGCAATAAAGCCCCACATATATTATGTACATCATTAATATGCAGTGAATTCTCCTAAGTGAAGAATAGAGTGACTATTTCCTTATAAATATATATCTTATAAAGATTTATGTACATTGCTCCACATCTTAAAGCCATTTTTGGGAAACAGGAAGTTAGTTAGCACTCTACTGCTGATGCATATATTTTAAATATCAGGTTAATAACATACTGCAGTATATGGTAATTGAGGGTCCAAATTGCTAGCACAACTACATTTCCGTAGCCAACTCTCTTTAGATGACAATGATCATTGGCCTAAGTAAAGTAGCAGTCATTTTTAAATTTTTATATCTTAGTTGGACTCAGCGTTTTGACATGGATTTAAAATAGATCATAGAACTATAGATACCATCATGACCCATTCGAGTAGGTGAACAAGGTTCAACTTCCTCCTTCTACCAAAGAACAAGAGTGGTCAGCAAGAACAGTTATGATGTCAGTTACATTAAAAAGTCATAAAACAGAAAAAGTCTCTTTCAGATGTATTTTTCTTGAGAGACAACAGAGTATAAACATTTAGTGTATTTTCAGTATAAGGAGAAGATTTTAATAGATTTTAGTCCAGAAAACAATATACTCATTATACTACGCTCTGACCAAAATGCACCTAAATATGAACCTTACCAGCTAATTCCCACGTAATGCCCCTTGGAAAATGAGTCAGCTGTGTAGTTTCCTGTATATATTCACAATATTACTAAGAACTTATTTTCTGAGACCTCCAGAAGATAACCCAATTCAGTAAATGATAAGGATATATAGACCAATGATTGGACATCATGTCAAATTAAGTGGGTGTAGGCAAACTAGGAATTAAAAATGTATCAGTTCTCTGATTCTCTTAAGAATACTATCATTGCGGCCACAGCCCCAGTAAGCATAAGATGTTTTATCACATAATTTTTACTTGGATAAACCATTTTGTCTTTTAAAGAGCATCTGATGTAAAAATCATTTTACTTTTTGTCCCACTGTTTTTACTGGGGGAAAAACGTTTTTCCATCTGTTTCATTACATATTCCCAACAATACATTATAATTAAAGTTCTCAAGAAGTTTTACCTCGGCTACCTGATTAAAAAGCTGGAAAATCAAAGAGTGTCCATTAACCCATTTCTATACTGTCGAGAACACATACAAACTAGCTGGAGTACAGAAAATATAAGTTCATGGTGTCTATTATATCTTGCCAGGTGGTAAAATATGCCTTCATTTCTTCTTTTACTTTCTCCCAGTCCTCCAGTCACACTGCTTTGGGCACCTTTTTCTTCCACGTGAGTTATTGGGGATGATAATATTAACTACTTTAAGTTCTACTGCAGATCTGAAGACAAGATGCTAATAAAGCTCAGCAATGAATCTGAGGTATCAGGACACTGTCAGGAGGTCACCCTAATAGTCATCACTGAACTGCTTGAAAGTCAAAATTTCACTGACACAGAGTTAAGCAATGGCAACTTGGAGAAAGGTGGCTTTCTATTTCCTTTCTTTTTTGGAACAAACATTTGCAGCTGTTCATGGATGCTGTCTACACCCTCACAGTTTTGATTGCCTTTTCACATCCACCGTGCTTATTCTCTTTGACATATTTTGATTTTGTTTAAATTAAGTGAAAGCCTTCAATTTAAGTCTACCTCAAAACCACCATTAGAAAGGAAGAGAAAAGTATGAAATAATGATGAGTTTGATGTGTTTTTCAATATCTCACCTAGAACTGATGTTTCTGAGTGCTCATGTTATTCCTAATAATATTACCACTTGATGTTTATATCACACTCTCCACTTCATAAACTATTTTAGCCTCATCTGATTCTCACCTTAACCCTGAGAAGTAAGCAAAAAACATATCACTTCTCTTATTGTACAAATGAGAAAATTTAGTCAGTCAGATGGTGATCGAAGGGCATAAATGTGGCAGGACAAAGACTCGATCTGGGTCTCCCAGGTCCTTATATAATGACTCTTCACTTCCAGCAAGGCTCACAAGGGCCCACATTCCTAAGTTTTGAATGATTGCCAAGATTTCATTACATCTTCACCTGCTACTCTACTTATTTTCCTGAGGTAGAGGCAACTTTATTCCTTCATTACTATTAATGCAGGATATTTGACAGTATGTTTTATAGAATCTCCATTATAAATTATTCAACTTGAGCTAAAAAGAGGAAAGGCTGGGAATCTTAAAAATGAAAACTTAAAAAGAATGGAAAATAGCTAAAAATCGATTTTTATCCTCTCCTTATTGAGAAGCTTACCAAAGCTCAAAAAAAAATTAAAAAATAAAAAGGTAAATTAAAATTTTTTAAATGCAAAAAAGAAATTACATAGTCCAATTTTTTTGTGATTAGTTGTTGTGAGACAATTAAGGTAATAGCTTCTGAAGTGACTGCAATTATACAAGGTCCCCGAGGCACCAATAATATTAAAATTTGTTTATGATACTAGAAAGAAATTCAGGAAAACTCACTGAAAATAACTGCTATGGACTGAATGTTTGTTGTTTAAGCAACTCGATCTATTGTTTTCTGTTATATATAGCAGCCTGAACTGACTAAGGCAACATCAAATAGATAGATACATAAAATGATAGATTATATTCAGAGATCCTTAGATAGCCTGATATTTAAAGACTAGTAAGCATGAACTGTAAACTATGACTATATTTTTAAAAAGATTTTATATATTTTTAGAGAGTGGGAGGGAGAGAGAAAGAGAGGAAGAGGAACATCGATGTGTGAGAGATACATCGATTGATTGCCTCTCATATGCCCTCAGCTGAGGACCTGGCCAGCAACCAGTTGTGCCCTGACTGGGAATAAAACCGGTGATCTTTTGGTTCACAGGCTGGCACTCAATCCACTGATCCACACCAGCCAGAGCTAAACTATGACAATATTTATATTTGGCTAGACATTGTGAATCTTCTTTGTAGCCTTTAGGAATAAGTGAAATAAATAATAATAAAAGCTAGCATTTGTCAGCTGCTCCAAAGTCTAACATTATATTGTAGATAAGTAAAGAAAAAATATATTTTATAGTATTAACCAGTAATTGGTCACTACTGAGAACTGGCATCAGAAATATCATATGTAAATAACTAATATTTTAAAAAGTAGAATATTTATTTTGAAGGGTAGAAAGCTGTTAGTCTGACACATACATATATACACATACATAAGTACAAGTAAAAACTGGTGAAATCTTGTACATTGTATTAATGCCAGTTTTGATATTTTCTTATAATATCATAAATTGTTACCCCTGGAGGAATCTAGGTGAAGGGTATGGGGAACTTCTACTACTTCTGCAACTTTCTATGAGTTTATAATTTTTTTTTTAAGTTTTAAAATATCACATGAGGAGTCTGAAGAATTTATACAGTTATTTGTAATACTGGTTGTAATTCAAGGATATTTCACTCAGAAAACAATTGATAGTAAAATAAATAGAACTCAAAACATCAATATTTTGCTTTAAAAGTATTTTCTTAGCTCTTCCATTTTCCCTATTCCTTATCACCCTGGGCCTGGACGGTTTACATATTTTGTCTTTCTCCTCCTTCTATCCATCACAGCCTAGGAAAATAGATAATTTATTGTTTACTGAATTCATTATTAACTATGCTATTATTCCATGTCAAAAAAAAGAAAAAAAAAGGAAGTGTATTTGAGATCCCTGTTGATGAAATATACCAATCATAGCAATAGAACAAGGCTCTTTTTCTTGGCTCCCTGGTTAATATTCTAGATTTACCCCCTCATGCTTTTTGGCTCCTTTTTTTTGCCTTTAATAATTAGTTTTCCATGCATTACTTAGATCTGTTTCTATGAATTCAGATTGCCCAAAACAGTCTACATCCCCAGTGATCCCATGATGCTTTCCTCATCCCTGTCCCCAACCCTGCGTCTATTAAGGGTCCACCATATTGCTCTTCAAGCCCCTCAGTTTGTATCATGGGGCTCTGTGTAGCCTTTGAAACTTAGATCTACTAGTTTTTACCCTGTGTAGTTGGCTCTTTGGACACAGCCTGATTTCATTTTCCACTGCAAATAGAAGACTGAGAAATTGCCTCTTTCACCTTTTGACTATGAATAGACAGCAATTAGTTATTCCTGTTGATTAATTTTAGGTCTGTTGTTAGTGATCTGGGAGTCAAGTGTTTTCTCTTAAAAGTTTATAAATGTGGATCTGGAGGACCCAAACTTCCCTGGAATTGGAGGGTATAACACAATGCCCATCTTCTCCATTGGACTATCTGCTTTTCCAGGATAAGCACTACCTACAATTTCAGAAAATAGAAATATAGCACTTACTTTTTAAGTCACCAATGAACTGTCAAGAAATACCATTGTTATTTTCTAGAAATTATCAAAGTACCTCTCAAGAAATATTTTATTTAACAACATTAGTCCCTCCTTCTTTTCCTCCCTCCCGCCTTCCTTTTTCAAGTCCATAATTCACATGCTATGTCCAAGGGATCTTCTAAGCAAGGAGCATGCGAAGATGAAAAATCCAACTCTATGGTGCTCACAATCTTGATGGACAAGATTCTCAATAAAGGATTAACAAAACCTTTTTCCTCATCTGTGGAAAAATTACTTTCATTTAACTTTCTAGCTCTGTTACCCTTGATATCTGATCAAGGAAGTTGAGACGTCAACTGCCAAGCAATGTTTCTTATGGTAAAAATGAACCCTGATTGGTGTGTTTCCATGAACTGGGAGTTCTGTGGCCAGGATCATAAATACCTGGTAAGAAGTCTTGGCTTTGAGCTTCTACAAGTAGACCCTGGAAGCTGAGCACACCCTTCCTTGTGTGACCCTGGAAACTATATTCATCAGCTACTGCAAGAAATATTGTTCCTAAAGTATGGGGCTTCTAAGGCAAAATGACTATCACACCCACCACATGGCTTACTCTTGTACAACAACTGATGTGTCACTTGAGGTGGTGATGGGACAGGGGACAAGCAAAAAATAGTCCTGGGACTGGTGATCACTCTTGCTGAAGAAATACGGCTGATGTTTCTCTGCTAGTACACTGTATTTCTATCTCTTAATTACACTTGTAGCCTAATGGAGTTCTGTAAGTTTGACTGACCAATTGAACCTAAGACCACTGAGAGGGGTGTTCTGATATTTATGCAAATAACGACTGAGTGCTGAGGTACACGCTAATCAAGGTTTATATACAAAGTGGTACAGGAATTTCTGCTCAAAAGTTCTAGTTTATGGTTGGTGTTTGCAAAATTGCTTGGTATGCAATCTAAAGAACTTTTTATTCCTCACACCTGAACTGATTTTCCTGTAACTTCACATCATCATAATTAAAAGAAAATTTCATAATTAGAACTCACTAAAGCATGAAATACGAAGTATGTACGCAGTGTATATGCTGCGAGACCGATAAAAGATCTATAAAGATAATTAAAGAAATAATGACCTGTATCAAATTATAATTTTGATTTTTGTGGTCTATTTCTTTCTATACACATTTCTCTTCTCCAAATAGATACTGAAAACCACCTCATACAAATCATTCTAAAGTAGCAAATACAAGAAACCAGGATTATAGAATGTACCCTACATAGACAATTATTTCAACTTTACCTGTATTCCTGTGGATTGTAAGCTCCCTTCTATGATTATAATGACCTAGTTAACTATACATAATGAGACTACTTCCATGTCCTAGCTCGTGATTAAATAACTTTTTTGAATCATGCCTTCAATGAATATTTGTTGAGTACCTACTACTCACTAAAGATTCAAAAGAAAGAAAACTAAATGTGATATGATGTAGTGGTTTCAATGAATTCCACTGGCCTGAAAATACTGAAAATAGGTAACAATTCACAAGTCCACGTTCATTTAGCAGTAACCTATTTAATGGTTATGCTCCTATTTGCTTTTGTGAAAATATCATATTTAAGTAAAGATACCATTCAATACCGATACACTGTAAAACAGGCTCAAAATATCTGTTTTCTCAAATTCTGTTAAGGACTGATGCACAAAGGCGGTATTTTAGATGTCTGACTTCATTCACTTTTAGACAAACTGTCTCAACAAACTGTCTAAACACTTCTGTAGATGTGAGTCTTACCTTTGCAGGGGGTAAGGACCTAAAATTGGTGACTCTTACCTAATCTTATTTGTCTAAAATACAAGTAAATTGTGTTTACAAAATTCTGACCCAAGGGCTCCCCTGGTGTCCTCTCTGCAACGCCCTCTGGGGTCTGAAAAGCTGGGTGGCGCTTGGGTCCAGGGTCCCTTTGCACTTTGAGAAAGAAGTCCTAAGTACAGTAACTCAGACACCTTCTCCTTCTAAGCTATCATCAATTCAGCCTTTCTTTTTATTGATAGCTGTTACCCATTGCCCTCTCATAGTTCACCAGAGCCAGTTCTTCACACACTGAAAGGTTCTCAAGGTTATGGAAGTATGAAATCTACCATTAAGGAATGTCTGCCTCCAAAAGATATAATTTATCACAATCCCTATTATTGATTCAACATTTTAGCATATACACCCTATTTCATTCAGAAATAACATGACATGGGTTTTTAGTATGATTGCATTTGCCTAAGTTTATACATAGGGTTGGCAAACATTTTTTGTCATGGGCTAAATAGTAAATATTGTAGGCTTTCAAGAGCCACACAGAGTGTCTCTGTCCCATAATCTTTTTTAAAAAAGCCTTTTGAAAACATTAAGACCATTCTTAGTTAGAGAGCCAATGGCAGATTTCACCTGATGTCTGTAGTTTGCTGGCCTGTGGCTTCTAGGCATTAAGGGTAAATATAGTCATAGCCACCCATGCCTTCTTGGGAACCAAAAAACAGATGCTTCTACCTATCCTCCTCCCACTTCCAATGATCTAATATTGTTTTATGTAAAGTAATCAACTCAACAAATAAAATGTATAAGAATTTCCATTTGAAAGAATGCTTGATTCTATTTGCAGTTTAGACATCAAATCAATGAAGGTAGTAAGGATCACTTATTTATTATTTGCCAGGTAGTTTCACCTAGGTTCTTATATTTAAGTTTCAGCTCTCCTATAATCTTGTACTAAATGTACTTTTATCCCTATTTTATAAGTAAGGAAACTGCAATTCATATAGGTGACCACCAAGATAATGCGACCAGTTTACTGCAAAAAAACTTGAACCCACATCTCCTGACACCAAGTCTGCGTGTTTCCGCCGAGTAAATGAAAAATACATTGATGGGAGAACATGCATGCATCCTTAGGCACATCCATACGTAGCAAGACCAGAACAAAGTAATGATGATTTGAGACCTTTTCTGAGAGAGACGCTCAGAAGTTGTCCCTTTGAAGCCATTTAGATCACAGCCCACAGGTTCTTTTTTTTTTTTTTAAACAGGGCGCCACAATTGTTAGGTTTCCTACCTCAGCAAGTAAGAAAGATATCAACAAACGATCCTA
This sequence comes from Pteronotus mesoamericanus, assembly GCF_021234165.1. Lineage (NCBI taxonomy): Eukaryota > Metazoa > Chordata > Mammalia > Chiroptera > Mormoopidae > Pteronotus > Pteronotus mesoamericanus. The sequence continues at coordinate 10,821,185 of NW_026555245.1, forward strand.
CCACTAATGAAATTACTGCCCACGCAAGCATCCTATCCCTTTCAGTTGCCAGAACTTTATGTCTTTGTGTAAATATAAAATGCAAACAAACAATACACGGCATTTCAAACAAATCAATTGCCTAATGAATTTTCAAAAGACACAAGATTTCATACAATCGATGAAAATAATATTTGAGAATAGCTTCCATTATACTGAAAACTGTTGTTGAAAGAGGAGACAGAAGAGTGAGATTTAGTAAAAATGAGACAAGGCTGGGACATGACAGTGGCTTTAAATGAGAATGATTTGTCAATAAAATGATTCCAAATGGCCCTTGGAAAAACCAATAGAGATTTTTACAAACTGAATCCCTTTATGACTACTAAAATTCAAATTTAATAACATTACAGAAAAACTACAACTTTAAACGCGATTCATTTTTGTTTGATGTAATCGTGGCTATAGCTGCATGTTCTGCTAGATAATAAACTACATGCAATTCATCATTTCAGTTTTATCGTTAAAATAAAACACCATTTGCATCGTTCATTATGAGACTGGCCACAATTTAAGTGGATTCCTTTTTAATGTCTTCTACCACCAATACTCATTTATTCCAATAATGAGTCCCTCCTGCCCTGCTTCCCCAAACCAGAAAGATGGTAGGTTAAGAGAATAAGGCACTCGCTTGCCTTTCTTGAGAGAGCAGAAGGTGAGTCACTGCTGTGTCCATAACCGCCTTGCTGCCTTGACCCTCAATGCGTGCTCTAGGCCAGTGGCTCCCCATATACTAAATGCTTTTTGCTCAAGTCACTAGAATGCAAAAGCTGCTCACACCAAAAGTCTTGAAAGTGGTATTTTTCCACGAATACAATGTGATAATAGAAAATGTCAGGCCTTCCATTGCATGCTCAGCCTTAGTAAGATTTCTCTGGCAGTATTCACACAGTTTCCTAAATCTAGGATAAGGATCTTATTTCCTTACTTGACACATTACTTGCTTTGGCCAGCTGTGAGACCACACTTAGAAACACAGGGGCAGCCAATGGCTGGGGGCCATCATGTCTGGTTTTCTTTATTAAAGTTAGACATTGGGACATAGAGAAACTCCTTTTTATACCCCATGAGGAGAAGTACGTTCATAGAGCTGCACTGTGTGATATTTAAGAATGAGGGTCACATTCCTTCTTGATCTAGTATCTGAACATCTTAAAATATAAAAGAAAACATTCTGTACTAAAGCTACTAAAGTTTTATTTTAATTCAGTTTGATTCAATTTTTCAGATGCCAAAACACATGGCAATAAAAAACAACTGTACTGATACTCAAACGTTGTATGTTAAAGCACTTATTTATCATTTTCTTCATTATCTTCCCAACTGAATAGCTCCAAAAGTGTATAGTTATAAGTAGTAATCTCAGAAATGGAAAACCTTTATGGCAAAATTAACTAACATTCTCTCATCAGAGAGAATTTTCCAATTCACCCCCTCCCATGTCCTTTCTCAGCACTTCTCCCCTTTCAAGTTGCAGATCACTGGGATCACCCAAGTATCTCTTTTCAGCATTTTGACCACTTTCCTGTTCAGCGCCCATCACTGGGACAGCAGGTGAACAAGCAGGAAGGCAATCCCAGGCCAGTGAAATAATGATGAACTAAGAAACTTCGTGAAAGGTGGAAAAGAGATTTAAATAGATTAGTCAGAAAAGGCACTGCTGGAAGTGGTATGTGTCCGATAACCGTCAGTCAATAGCTCAGACAATCATAAAGTTGTGTCCTTTTCAAAGGGAGAAAAGTAAAATGACTTGGCAAACATTTTCTTTTCCTCTCCCTCTGCCACTTTAAAATGGAAGAATTCTGGATCCTTGCTGTTAACCAAATGGCATTTACAGCTCTCAGTTGGCATGGGGCAGCTGAGAATCTAAAACGAGGAATGCTTATTCCATTTCCATTTCCATGGAAACCAGTCACCAACTGGTGAAAATAAGGTAGATCAAATTTTGAACAAGAATGTTGAAATAATCACTGTTTTAAAACTTTTCTCTTGCATCAGGATGGAGAGCATAGTATAATCTCAGGGGCACACAAAGATGTCTGTGTGGAAGGCAACTCACCACTGCTTTATTGCTGCAACTCTTCACAATCACAATAATTACTGTAGTCACGTGAGTTTTTGGTTTGAAGAACAAATTAGTATAAATCTAATAAATATACCACGTAGTAAGTAAAGTGTGAAAACTAAATGAGCTTTTAAGAGATTTTGCCAAGAAAACCATGGAGTAATCGAGTAAACCTAAGAACTCTTTCAAAATTTATGATGATGTTTCTCTTCTTCTATGTTCTCTTAGTAGATGCATGAGGAAAGACATGTGGTTTCTTTTCGCAGACTGCGTAAACTATGATCATTTTTCTTATGGGCCTGAGAAGCAGTATTCCATTTTTGAAGCTGTACTATGAAAATCTGACTTTGAAAAGGACATTGAAATAACCAGTTGTTACGGAGTGGAGATTTACCCCTGTAGCTCTTAGAACCACATACCTTTCCAAGAGACTTTTGGACCCATTTCCTCCCCTGCCCAAAAAAAGGAAAGAGAAAACCAGATGCCACTTCCACTGTTTGCACATTTAGAATATAAATGTTGTAAATTTGATGGAAATAATTTCCCATAGACAAATGACAGGATGAAAAGTGCCAATGAGTCCTTCCACTTGCATCTCAGTCACTAGGCCATTCCTGATGACAAATTCTCTAAATGAGTTCTAATACCATGACTTATTACACAGGCTGGTAAGGCCTACAGTACAGTTTCCTGAACATTCAGGACGCACTATCTGCAATTCTCACAGAAAACTGCAAGTAGATACTTTTGTCTGCATTTTACACAGGAGACAACGAAGTCTCCCAGTGGCAAAAAGACTTCCCCCAACTTATTCCTACAATCAGTGAGTTTATTTCTCCAAATCCGACTTTCAGATTCCCAGCATCCTACTTAGACACACTTCCCTATTCCTAGGTTGTATCCCCAATTCAAAAATATCACCATGTCTATTTCCCCTCTCATTAATTCTAATATCCTCATATTAGTAAAAGATAAATCTATGCAGAAATATCTGGCCTCAATCATTGCTATGTTTTGCATATGTACAACTCATTTGATTGTTATTTCTAATTTTTCAGCTAAATTCTAAATCTGAAGTTGTTTCTTAAGGTATCCAATTATTTCTGATGTATTTCCTACATATGCTAAATATTTAAGAGGTCTGACCTTATTATTTTTAATCCTCATCTGAGGATATGTTTATTGATTTTAGGGAGAAAGGAAGGGTTTGAGAGAAGGAGAAAAACATCGGACTGGCTGCCTTCCTTAGGCACTCCAAACAGGGGGTGAACCTACAGTCTAGGTATGGGCCCTGACCAAGGATCAAACCTGCAACTTTGTTTTTGGTGTACAGGATTATGCCCCAACCAACTGAGCCACCCAGCCAAACCTGACCTTAATTTGTAAGATTAACATTAGAGTTAATAAATCAGAAAACAATAATAAGAAAGGTATGTGCATATGTATGAAATAGAGAGAGAGGAAGACTGATTTTCTTTAGATTTCAAATCACTCAAAGAATATTCACAGAAGTTTTGCTCATCGTTATTATACGTACATGGCCCTTTTCCTCCTTTTTATCTTAAAATCACTCAGTGAAAAGTTTTTAAAGTTTACATTACTCGACTTACATTCTTATTTCAAGAAAGCCCAGGATATAATACGTTAAAAAAAAAACAAACCCCTGAAATCAAAGGTTAATTTGTAATTTCCTTTCTGATGGCTAAGAATGAGAATCAGTTGATGTTAGTGAACATAGCCCCAGGTAACTAGCAATGAAAACTGTACTCCGTCTTTCAGAGTTAAATGGAAGCTTCTTAATTTTAGCTATGAAAAATACTCGCAAAAAGAATTCAGTATAAAGGGAGGATTTTTTTCCCCTGTTACCAAAACTGCTCGTTATTTATATTCATTTAGGACAAATACAAATAAAAATAAAAATGGCGGGACAACTTTACACAATAACTTGAAATATTAGAATAGGAACAAATTAAATTCATTTAAAACTTTTATTTCTGCCTGGGTTTAAAGTCATCCATAAAATTTGAATATTCTGAATATCATGGCCTTTTATCCTTCCCTGGTTTTCTCCAGTAAAAAGGGGGCAATGATCCTGCCACAGAGGAGGGAGGGAGGGATATTCCGCTTCCAAATGGGTTAAATAAATAATAGTCACAATGACCATCAAGATCACATCATATATTTAACAATCTCAAAGCACAATGGAATAACAATATCAACACTTATTGAGTGCCTACTATTTACCAGTGCCCAGCACAAACAAAAAATGCTCTTCTCAGACAACTGTAAAAAAAAAAAAAAAAAAAAAAAAAAAAGATAAAACTAGAGTGTGATGCACTGTGAGTTAAGTGGTGAAACATAGTGGACATAGTATGAGTTTTTTGTATATATCTAAAGAGTTTGGACTTGGTCATGAAGGGTTAGAAGATAGAAGGAAAATATGTTTAGATTTGAGTTTTCTGATAAAGGAAGAACTTTAGGGAAAATAAGAAATTTCTGGCTATTCCTCATACAAAAAAGAAAAAACCAAAATGACTTAATACCAAGACACTTTCAGCCAACCCGGACATTCTCTCAGTAACGATTATTCCCTTTAATCAATCATTTTCCAAGACCCACAGATGCTACTATCCCCAGAAGCCTTCGCCTGGACTTCTGCCTCCCTCCAGTGACCGCCCCTCTGAACCCTCTTCCTCTGGTCTGTAGCACTGGTTCACAATGGTTTATTTTGTTTTGTATCAACAGAACTTCTTAGTTCAAATCTACTTTAAGGAGAAATTCTACTCTCTAAAATAATTCTGAAATACATTTTCAAAAGGGGTTGAGTTGTGGAAGAGGGAGCTACAGACACTCCACACGGGCCCCTGAGTGATACTTGGGCAGTCTGTGAGATCCATCAACAGATGCTACGGTTCCATGAAACACTTTTGGAAAACCAACCGTCTCCCAAGCACATCCTACCTCATGGTTTATTTTAATTGTTGTACTGTATTAGTTAAGAGATGGATCAAATATTAATTTTCTATGCATTGTAAGTATATTATTAGTTTCATTTTTAAGTGCTATTCTCCCAGAAGGTATTCAAACAATCTTTTCTGAAACTACACTCCATGAAATAAGCACTAAACTCACATAATCTACAAGCATTTCCATGAATTAAGAAGTGTCTATTGCTTATGAACAATACACAGTCATGTGCTGCTTAATGATGGGGACACAATCGGAGAAATGCACTTTTGGGCCATTGGTTTGATTAGGGAACTGTGATAGAGCGTGCTTTTACCTACCGAGATGGTATAGCTTGCTGCTGCCAGAATACCGCCTGTACAGCCTGCTACTGCATGAAACAACACAGGACTGAATCAAGCATGAGAGAAAATGAGGCAATCAAGAGACATGGTAAAGACAATATGAGTGAGGTGGCTGCTGGCTTAAGACAACGTACTATTTCACAGCAAACTTTTTTTATGTGAGTAAAAAGGGTACATAGTAAAATAATGATAAAACATATAGTATAATAGATACATAAACCAGTAACACAGTTGTTGATTTTCATTATGTCATGTAGCACATACAACTGTACATGCTGTACTTTCATATGACTACAGCACAGTAGGTCTGTTTACACCGGCATCACCACAAGCATGCGAGTACTGCACTGCACTACGTCATGGCAGCTGCGCCATGACTAGGCAGTAGGAATTTTTGAGCTCCATTATAACCTTATGGGACCACCATCCTTTGTGCGGTCTGTCGTTGACCTAAATGTTGTTATGACTGTTTTCAAAAGAGCATCTAGCATTGTGTTCCAAATCAGAGTGTGTTACGTGATACAAAGAGCACAGCCCGGAAGCCAGGCTCACTTTCGTAAGCTCTCTGTGAACCTGCAGTGAATTTTACTTTCTTCCTCTGGAAAGAGAGGGCTCCAATAACTTTTCATTTCAGGTTCTTTCCTGTAACTGAGTTAAGCACAAAAGTGGCTCATTAAAAAACGAGGGGGGAACTGAGAATTGCGGGAGCACAGAATATGCAAGGCGATGCCTCCGGATCAAGAAAAACACCCAGCTTCTCTGTAAGTAAAGACCTACTGAGAGGGAGAGGGAGAAACACACTTGCAAGTGAGTGAGAGCTTACCTGGCCTCTTCGTTCCCTCACATGCATAGGTGCAGCTGGTTTTGAGAATCTAGACCACGTGGCCTGTCATTGACCACAGCAAGGGCATTCTGACCACCATACTGGAGAGCAGTCTTGGCTCCCCACCAAGTCTCCTAAGACAGACATTCCTTACACACACAAAAAGAATCAGATACTGAGGGACCAAAAGAATGACCCACTACCTATCTGACATGAATTTTTACAACTCAAGTGAGAATATATATAAAAATGCTTTGTGAATTCTGAAGTTTGAGATAAATTATTATTCTTAGTCAGTGGTTCTTCTGTATTTGAGAAGGTGAGATCCGCAATGACTTGGAGGGACTAATCCCAGGCAAGGGAGCCAGAAAACCTGCTCTTATTTCTCATTATCTCATGGAAAACCTATGCTGACCCTGCGAACTCTATTTAGACTTTGCTGAGTTTATAGCCCAAGGCAAAACCAGCCAGGGTTTCTTTGGGGAACAAAGTTGTTCTCCACTCTGCTGCCCAAATCATGTACCAAGCTTCTCAAAGCTATAGAAGTGTTTACAGAAAAACCAAATAAGCAGCATTTGTATATTGATTTTTAAAAATTATTACAATGACATAGCATTATCTTTTCAAGTATGATCAACATGGAGTGTTTGTCCATGTATCGGTATAAGCATGCTTTCACAGTGTTGCTCAAAACATTCTCTCAGTGTATAAAAGGATCGTTCGATTTATTTAACTTATCTAGCAGTTACTTGGGTCTTCCCTCCCCCATACACATTTTCCCATTTCACTCCAAATATATGTGTGAAATCCATATGTGTTATATTCATACAGGTTTCAGAAACCTATAAATCTTCTAAGAAAACCATGAATTTAAGATATGAGTACCATTGTTAACAAACATCTCCCTAATCAAAGACAAGGTAAAACCGTAACAGATGTGAAGTCATGAGTATTCTGTTTCTACCAGGATGAATTAAACATGAGTTAGTATCCCTTAAAATAGAAATAAGTTTTACAATGGGGAGTCTAACAGAAGCGCATAGAAACACAATGGGGAAATTAGATAATGATAAATTGAACCAACTGATATAAAAACAGTACGCATGATGATAAAATGTAAAGACAAAACATTCATATAATTTGCAACAGTTTATCTGAATACCTTCATATCTGCATTGGAGTTGCAAAGATTTCAACAAATATGAATGAACACTCCTACAAACACAACAGTGGAAACAACCGGTCTTGCTCCTGTATATCCATGCTGGGGAACGGGGTTCCAGCAAAATAATGCCACTTGTATTATTCCCCATAGAGGGCTGAACAATTTGATACAAATTCAACCTAACTATGCATTAAGTACAGTTGCTGTGCCATCACTCACTACATTGGGAAAAACAAGTTATAATAGCAGGGGCCTCCGCTGTGCCATAAATGGTACGCTTCAAAGTGCGGATGACGAGGAGCTGCTTCTGGACTGTCCCTCGCTTTGGGGACTGCTTTTGCCTCCATTTGAATGAAAGTTCAACAATGTCAAGTCCTCTAATACTTAGATTTTTTTTTTCATTCAAATTCCAGTTCCTTCTCAGATGTTCCGCTACCCCACCTCCCCCAATACTCCTTATGTGATGAGAAAGATGGGTGGATAAAAGACAGGAAAAAAAAAACAACAATCAGTGTTTTTGTTTCAGATATTTCCTACTCTTTGTAAACCATGAAAGGAACTTATTTATTTAGGAAAGATCTTAACAAACTTTATGAAAGAGTCTGATATCCAATGCAATTAACAACACAAATCACAGTTAAAACTGCTGCATGACTCAAGTTCTAGTCAGATCACCTAGTGCAAAGTGTGTGAACTGGTGCCAAGAGTGGGCACTTGCTGGACACAAATGTGTGCTTCTTTCTCTGCATGATGACAACATTATACTAGAGCAGCCTGATAAAGGGGCTGCTGGAGGGATGGGTAGAAAATGAGAGTCTCTTTAGGTAATTCGGACAAGCATGGCAGGGGCAGGGATCCTGCGCAGATGAACCTCAGAGGAGGAAAAAGCAACCAAAAGCAAAAAGGTCACACACAAATCTTTGGCAGACAGCTAATCTCAGTCCAGGATGTCATCACAAGGTATTTTTTTATCTGCAATTCATGCAAATTCAAGTGCATTTACTAGCATATAGAAATCATATGCAGATGGTGTAGGGGTGTCTAAAAATAGAAAAAGGTAAACTCCTCTAACAAAGGTCAGTCTTTTCTAAAATTCATGAAATGGCAGCTTGTGATAAGAGGCAGTGGAGAAAGTGGGGATTCAGAAGATGATGGAAAAATCACAAGCAGCCCACGGCTTATCTCAACTCCTTTGAGCCATTTTCAGTGTTCTACAGGCAAGAGAACTCACCACGAATCCCCAAAACGGGACACAAGACCATAACCCCTCCTTAGGGAAGGAGATTTCTGATGCCCACAGGCTTTCCGGAAGCACAGTCTTTTCTTCCTACAGGGAATCTTCCTTTCACAGCCCACTCAGCCTCTCAAGGATGTCGCTAAGTGCAAAACCATTCGGAAGCATCTCTTAGCTTATGTGATTCCAGCCTCAAACACTCCATATCTCCATGTAGAGAAATATGAAAACTAACTCTACCTGCCCTCGAGGAATTAGACTAAAACTTGACCTTATTACTTAATTATTATCACCCATAAAATAATATTAAGGATATCCATCCCTGTGACACATTTATGCCGTTTCCAAAAGATTATGACCACCTGGTATTCATTCAAATTTAATGAAAACAAACAAAAAATCTGTTAATACACACCAGTAGAATTTTTTGAGGATACCGAAACTCCAGCTTTCCCATGCCAACCCCTGATCAAACCATACCTGACGCCTTCATTTTTTAACCTGTAAAGCTTTCCCAGTCCTGTGTCTGCCTTCAAGTGATGGTAGCTGATCCCCTTGCTAGAGTAAGGTAGAGTAGAAACTAGAGGCTATTTATCAGAGTCTCACCTGGGTGGCCTTTGTTTATTTCCACAGAACAGTACCATGGTAAAGTCAGATCTATATAATCATTTTGTAATAAATGACCTTGGTGACTTGTTCAAAGTCCCATGTATGTAAGGAGACAGCAGTCTTTGTGGACCCACTCCCCCTTCTCTGAGCAACAGGGCACTTGGCACGGCCAGGCTGTTCAGTGTGTACTGATCACAGTGGGGCACCAACCTGGTATTACAGCCCTCCCAAGGTAGTAAACTTACTGAAGCATGTGCTCAACACAGGATTAATTTCTCAACTACTTGACTGCAGAGTAATAATGTAGCTATATACCTTCATAGGCATGGGAACAATGAGCTCAAATTCTGACTGCCACTCAGTGACATCCGACACTTCACCTCTGTCCAGGCATTATCTCTAATGTGGGTTGTTGTGAGCAGTAATGAGACAACATGCAGATATGCTAATTTTATTAGCAATTGCTTACATTGCATTTAAATAGGGTCAAATAGCAACCAGGTAGCCTTACAGGTGTTTTGGTTGGTTAAGTTAAAAAGGAACATTGGGATGTTGATGTGGCAAGAGAGGCTCCTATAAAGAACATTTCTCCAAAGCCACAGACAGAGTGAACAACAAGGCTGGGACGGACACCAGGTCCCATCTGAAAGGAGAGCATTTCCCCCTCTATCACTTTGCCTTCTTTGGTGACCTATTCTATGAGAACTAATGAAATATGTTTTGAGGGCCCCACGAGGGTAAGTCCCTAAAAGACACATTTTCTATTTGTTTACCTGTATTAAGGATTGTAATTAAAATGTGCATCTACCATTGATACTAACCATACACACTTATCTTAAGTACACTGGTACAATAGGCTTCCATTGTAATGAGCTGAATGGCTAAAACATAAAAGTTTTGACATGTCTGTTAGCTTGTAACAACAAAATTCTAACTTTAGTTCCTTAACTTAGAAGGCATTTGATTTGAAAAGAAGCCAACTGATATCTAAATAGCACCTTGATAACACTAAAATGAACAATCAGCCCATTTGCAGTTTGATTATATTTTCAGCATGTTCTTCTTCTGGTATCTGTACAGGGGTGAGGTACATAAAACAAGGACTCTGTTTTCCCCTCGGTTTGCCTTCTTGTTCAGCATCTAACATGAGTGTCCAATCTGGCTGATCACATTTGAAAAGTCTTGGATGCCTTGTCTAATGCTCTGCAATAACACAAACAATATCCTACCACTGACTTCTCAAGGTCTTCCTGCTCTAAGTTTTATGTGTATCTAGGTGTAAGGAAACAAGAGAAAATATAAAGGTCCAAGGTGGAGGTTAGAGGAGAAGATTAAGAAAGAAAGACAAATACATACACCTGTCTGGAAACTCTGCTCAAATGCTTAATCCATTATTTAAAAAGGATACTTGATACTTATCTCTATCCCTTACTGCAAATTTCATCTGCTCTAGAGGCCTCACGAATTTGTGAGTTTGTTTTTTTTAAATAAGATATTTAAATTGAAGCAACTATCAATTATTCATGTCTAAAGTGCATTGAGTTAGCATAAATTATACCCAAATCTCATTTTAACCTATAGCATCAATCAGACCCTTTATGAAAACTGTTATAAGGCCCTAAGAGGGTAAGTCCCTAGATCCTTGAGGAGAACACACTGCAAGTGACAAAGGGAAGAACAAAGGGGTCCGGAGAATGCATTATCATGATCATAAGCCCCAGAATAATGAATGCAGAGGTTTATAAAAATGAATATTTATACTTCAGGTAACAGGTATATGGAAATTCTAGGCTGGATAACCGTTTTCTATATTTATACAGTTCTCATTAGAGTATAAACAGCCATTTAGACAAATCCTATTTATATATCTAAGTATTTTCTTTCTTAGAAGAGTCTAAACATTTTTTCATTTACCAACGATACCAGGCTAATGGGCCAACATATCTGTCAGTCAAGAGCCAATCAGGAAACATGGAGCTCCTTTATTCTGGGGAACATGAGAAAAATTTGTGCAAGGGACCCATATAAAGATGCAGATGGGGCTTGGGGAAACCATTAGGGAATACGGCAGTGTTCCAGACTAGTGACACTGGAACCCCTAGCTTTAAAGAGCCTTGGGGAGGAAGTGGTTATTGATACCCTCAAAGAGCAGCTTTTAGGAGGTCAGTCCGAGGGCCACCTGCCAGGACTTACAGGAATTATAATCTTTAGGGATGCAGCTAGCCCCCAGTGCCCCGGCAAGGAGGGAGCAGAGAATAAATACCCCCTCCTCCCTCTTGCGCATCCCACTGATCACCTGCCTGAGCCTTCCATTGGCCAAACCCAAGCAGAACCCAGAAGGCAAGGGAACACATTAATGCAGTCCCTAGAAATCAGCTTTCTCGGGTACAGAGTAAGGCTAAGGGTATAAAAAAAGGAGTACAACCGCTACATGAGAAAACACTATTTAAAAGGTCACTACTTCAATTGGGACACATTTTGCTAAATTACCTAGATGAGCCAATCAAGGAAGATACTCTTATAACTCTTACTGTTGTATTATAAGTAAGACCAAACATTTTATACCCCAAACTAAATGGGAAGTCCTCTTCTCAGGATCTGGTCTTGCCTCTCTATTCCCACCATATTGGTGGGAATCCCATATTGGTAAATGTGACCGCATCTACAATAGGGAAGATTTTGTAAAAGAAGTTACTCCACAAGCGCTGTGAAAACCCCCTGGAGGGCAGCCAGCTGGGACGAGGGAGGCTGAGAGCAGACATCACAGGGGAACCGACAGGAACTGCAGGGGGGGAAGAAGGACGCAGGTGCGGCTGGTGGAAGGCTGAACAGTCGTGGCACATTCAGGGGGCTCCGTAAGTCCTGATGGGCCAACAAACAACACAGGAGGCGGAGTGGACAAACTGAGCAGGGCAGACTGACTAATGAGGGAGGACTGCAGTCCTGAAGGGGCTTGTATTTTTAACAATGTATCAAGACATTAAAGGCTTTTAATGTTCTTATTTTGGTTCAGAAATATCACTTGGCAGGATGGGGTGGGACTGGAAGCAAGGGAAACCTTTTAGATTTTATAAGGATGCAGGTGAGAGAAGAGGGGAGACTTTCAGAAGGCTAGTGTGGAGGGATGGGTGGGGGGGTGTCTCTGGAGAGCCCCTTCAGAGGACGATGGCGAGTCCTCTCTCCAATGGTGAGAACTGTCATGACACGGGGGCTGACGGTTGTTGAGGGGAAGGGAGAGGGACAGCGGGCTTCTGGTCTGAGAGGATTTTTCCTATTGTACTACAACTTTTTGTGAGGTGTCCAGCACCCAGACAGCCTTCCTAGAACCTAGAAGATGATCAAATTGTTTTTTGTTAACTTATCTCAATGTATTGATTGTATCATGAACTCCTATGAAAGAAATGAACTTTCTAAAACAGTCATTGCCGCTTCTTTCATGGACATAAAATCTATGGCTGTATATGAAAAAGTGTCAGATATTTTTCACTGTCTGTTTTGTATATATTCAGCACCTACTCTGTACATCTGTAGAGACATTACATAAATGTATGTGATAATCACTGATGCGGTAACTACTATGAGTATATTATAGATGTTATTTTGAAAATATTTAGAAAACATATCAGCCTCTTATAATGGCCCTGTTTTTTTTTGTTTTTGTTTTGTTTTGGTAGGTTCTGTCTAATCTACTTAGCTGTAAGATATTTTCTTAATATATTTGGCTAAATCCTATATATGAAGAAATAATGCTTCTACAGTAAGAAGTATTATGGTCATAGAGATTAAAAGTCATAGATCTAAGTGTATTTTTTTTCTCTCACATTGAATTAAAATATTTCTGTATAATCAGAAAACACTGTCTACATTGGCTTGGCTTGGAACACTCCCTCCTGACAACAAATCCTCATCCAAAAGAATAAGAAAAACAGGCCACACACACTTCATTTTCTGCAACATGGCAACATTCTTAAAACCAGAGATTCTGTGTGAAAGGAGACTAAAGAACCACCCTGGCTAAATCTTCCTAGAAACAGAGATAAGAAACAAAATGGAAAATCCATTCCTTTTTGAAAATGAGTTTTTAACCTATGAGTTGGTTTATTTTGAAAAGGAATTAGATTCTAGGCCCATACATGACACATTCAAAATACAATGTCATGGTCTCATCTCCTACTAAATGTGTTGCTATGACTAGGGAAGGGACCATCTAACTCGGACATCAATAATTCATTTATCAGAAATAGGAGTAGTGGTATGAAATGCCAGGAGGCTGTTTCATTTACAGAGAGGCGTTTTCTATTTTAAGCTTAGAGCACTGCAGTCAGCTTTATTCAGAAAGTTAATATGAATGGTGACAAAGCTGCACTAGTTGTATGGTCTCCCCCAATAATGCTGTGTCTTTAGCAACAGTTATTTAGGTCTGACACACTACTACTTGGGGATATGAGAAAGTGACAAGAAAGGAATTTTTATCATTTTTATACTCCAGAGGTGATTGCCTCCACCCCAAGGCTTGGGCATTAGAAATATAATCATGTAAGTCTAAGAGAAATGATTTGTACAAAGTTGTGATGGTACATTTTCTCTCAGTACTAGAAACTCTTCAGGCATTACAGCTTCTTCCTAAGTCATCTCCTAATCAACCCATTAGCTAGTAGCCTCTGTTACTTCACCATTGCCTTCCAGCATTTAGCAGAGCATCATCATTGACAAAGTGGGGTATCAATGAACATCTGTTGAATGAACAAATGCCGTCACGTATGAAATAATTTCAAATACATTCTGATACCTTCTGGTCAGATGGTACAATGAGGAGGCATTTGCATAGCCAATTCCTCAACTTTCTTACTCTGAAGATGATTAGAAAGTCCTCCCCTTCACTACCTTACATCAAATTCAAGGATTCAGCACTGCTGAGGGAGGTGGGGCAATGGAATTAATGAGAAGCAGGACTACTGCAGACAATGATTCACAGCTCCCAGCCCCTGCAGAAGCAGAAAGACCTAAGTGAACCTCTAACCAAGGTAAAAAAAGACCTCCAAGTCTTACTTTACGTTTTAAATGTTCATGTGCATATGTATTTTAAGACATTATAAATTTAACCCTTTATTTATCCAAGAACTGGATAAAGGAATAAAACACAATTATAATAACAGCTGTAAATATCTACCACCTATTATATAGTCAGCATTATGCTTGGTGTTTCACATACTTTATTGCTACTCTTTAGAAGTATTATTATGCCCATTTTACAGATTTAAAAAGCACTAAAGCTCAGATTGGTTAAGTCCAAAGACCATCAAGTTAATCAAGGAGCACCAAGGCAAGTCAACTCTTCTAAACTACAGACCAACTCTTATTTCCTGATGCCAGGTGACCTCTATTCCAAGAGAATTATCTGTCTGTGGATCCACGCTTAAAGACAGTCCATCAACCCTAACTATAGTTATGGTGTAATAGGGAGGATATTTTAGCCCTAAATGCCTCAGCACATGCTTCTGGTTGGCCAATGAAAAGTCAGGTAGCACTACTGAGAGGAGATAAAGGGACATCAGATGCCCCACGTGACTGCTGGCTGCTACAAAACAGAGGTAGGCAGTGCTGGTGTTGCACCTCTGAAAATGCCGTAATTCACTCACAAGACTACAAACCTAAGCACACACCTGGAACAGTTCCAGTGTCCTCCAATAATCAGACTCACACCATACTCAGTGAGCCATGGTCAGTGCTTAGAATGGGTCAAAACAGGACACACCAGAATACCCCAAGGTGAGCAAGACCACTGTGATACTTCTTAGCAAAGGTCTTGGGGACTGGTCAAGTGTAAAAGGAACCCTCACAAAGGATACAGTTTTTAAAAGGCAGACTGTAAAAAGACTTCAAAGCCAATACTTAAAGAACTGTCTTTACATACAGACTTTGTGGTTAGCAAAGTTAGTCACAGGTCAGATTCCCCTTGGTGAACAGTTGCTATGAACACTGAGAGTTTCAATGCAAAAACTGAGCACATGTAGCTTCAGAGAGAACTGACTAGAGAGCACAATGGATTTTTCTTTTCTACCTAGAGACACCCTTGCTCTTTGACATCCTGTACAAGGATACTTTGAGTGTTAAGATGACCTAGACGCTCCCATACCTTTCCTGTTTCTCTTTTCTCTATACAAGTGTTGATGGGATAAATTTAGCTAATGGTCCTGGCCCGTTTGGTTCATTTGGCCCATAAACTGAAAGGTCGTGGGTTGTTTCCTGGTTAGAACACATGCCTGGATTGTGAGTTTGGTCCCTGGTCAGGGTGCATGCATGAGGCAACTGATGGATGTTTCTCTCCCTCTCTCTCCCCCTCCCTTCCCTTCTTTCTAAAATCAGTAAGCATGTCCTCAAGTGAGGAGAAATAAAATTTAGCTAATGGATATAGTACAGTCAATTCTGCTATACTGCTTCCCTTGAAAACATACTTTTTGATTGATATATCTAAGCAATCAAT
This sequence comes from Pteronotus mesoamericanus, assembly GCF_021234165.1. Taxonomy (NCBI): domain Eukaryota; kingdom Metazoa; phylum Chordata; class Mammalia; order Chiroptera; family Mormoopidae; genus Pteronotus; species Pteronotus mesoamericanus. Next base: position 10,836,915 of record NW_026555245.1, read on the forward strand.
CAACAATGGCTGATATATTAGGGAGTAAGTTGAACATGATATGAAATTTGCATGTGTTTATACACAATTTTGTCCCCCAAACTCTAGGTAAATGTAGAAAATATACCCAGCTGTACTAAGCCCTGTACAAATACTGCAGCAGACACACAAATACTACACACCACAGGAGCACAGTGGGCCATACTTGTCCAGGCTGAGGGCGGCTACTTCCCAGGTGACTTCAGATCCTTCTCCTTCCATCTCACAGTAACTTGTGCGCTGCCAGGGTTCCGCAGGCCATCCTGGTGGTGTCCTCCCCTCTCCTAACTGCCCCTCTTTTCTTCCCAACCTATTTTGTACTTTCCCTTTCTACTCTCTGTTCTCTGTAAAAATTTAAATCTTGATCTCTTTTTTCCATATTCTTTTACTTTTGCACACACAAAGGGCAAGCGTGTGAGTAGGAGTTGATCTAACGGGTGCACACTTCCACAAACAAACTTCAGGTCTTTTTGCAGATTGACTGTCACTGTGACTAGTTTTACATGTTTCTTAACCACTTTACATGGATAAAATTGGGATTATTTTTAATCATTTTTGTGTGTATCTCTGATGAAATATTTCAGTGCTGAGCTCTAACTCCATTTGCTTATTCCTCCATGGTTTTAGACTTTGTAGAGTGCAAGTATTTTTAGAAATGCATGTGTTATGGCAGAACAGATAGTATATTGACATTTATTAGCAATGACTTTATTGAAGCTTCAAGTTCCTTCAGTATTTCATGCTCTCACATTAGGTTAAATCCATGAGCGCAGTGTCTCAAACTATAATCCTTTGTGTGAAATTCACTTTAACTTTAAATAGTGTAATCTGGACAGTAATGACTGGGTCTGAAAGAAAGTTACCCGGTTTAATTTAGTTCTCTTTCTCTTTAGAAAGTTCTAGAAAATTCTATCTATTGATACATCCATTTGCACATTAATGCTTTCACCGCTAAATCTGATCTACAATATTTACCCAGTTGTTAATATTAATGATCAGCATATTTTCCACAGTAACTTTTTTGAGGCTTCTTGGTAGATGGTAAAAAGAAAAAAAAGGGAAAGGATCCCATGTACAGTCACAATTATCTAGGTCATATAGTTTTATCTAAACTTATTGACTCAATTAAATAATACTAGCTGAGAAATTTTTCCCTATGGAAAAAACACAGGCTGGAAATAGTACATAATAAATGGGCACACCACCACTCTTTGGAATTTCTGCAATCCCAAACTAAAACATGCAAATAAAAATTCAAGTGATAATATCTAAATCACAGCATAATGGCTGAAGGAGCTTCGCAGTAAAAGGAAGAAAGTTAATGTGATCTAAAGATTAGAAATATCCATAACCTTTAAAAAACTTGTATCATTGAGAGCAAGAAACACCATTTTCATTTACTTTCTGAAGAATTTTAAGATATTCTATCTTATCAAAAAGATGTGCATTTTCAATTGCTTTCACAAAAACTACTGTACTAACTGGAAAGTGTAAATGTGGTTAAATGGGTTTCTATGGCTCTTGACTCTGGAGATAAGAAATGTAATGTGTTCCACACGCGGCAAGCCTTGTAAGTATTTCAGGTATACTAGCAGAAAACACCATCACTACAGGGAAGAGGAGAAGAAAGAGACTTCATGTACAGTATTCATTCAAATCTGCTGAATTTAACAAAGTACCTCTTTTGGGGGATACTTTGTTTGCCTCTCCCTTTAAGCGCACTGTCTCTCAATAAATGGGCCACAAGTCAATTACCACTTGAAAGGCAATGTTTTCCAGCTCTGCTCTCAAAATTTGGAAATGTTGAGTCATTCTCTTGAGTGTTCTCTTTCTCTCTACAATGATTCTTACTATGTGGACCACTCCTTTTTATTACCCAGAAGCTTCAGTGGGAAGATGCTTGTTTATCTTGGAGCAAATCAGGGACCATTTGTTACCAAGTATTTCCAAGAAAAAAAAAATATCTCCCTCGGCAAAAGCAGAAAGCAAGTCTCCTTGCCAGCCACATGCCAGCCACCCTTCCCTTGGGCCTTACTTGTTCTCGTTGCTTGCATCGTAACGAGGCATTGGGTCCAAGTCATTCCCATTCACGTCACAACTGGCCAGAGCATCCTATGGCCACAGAGAAGAACAAGAGAAAAAGACAGATGGTCATTAATTAGCCATTAACCTGAAAGCTCATGCATTCTTAAACACATTTCTGCAAAGGAGTAATTAGATTAAATAATACATGCATGGTTCAGTGGTGTCAGGATGCCTTGTTCAGTAATAATCAGCGTCGTACTTTCTTCCACCCTTAGGGTGAAGAAATACTCTCCACAGACCAAAGACGTGCTCAGTCCATTCTCGCCAGCACTTTTTCTCTTAGACTAAGAACTGGACTCTCACCCAATTTCTTCAAATATATCCTCAGTTACTATCTTTTCTCCATGGACTTTCTATCTTTATTTCTTCAGTGTCAAATACCTAATTTAAAAACTTTTTAAGATAAAAATCATTCACAAATAATTGGCAGGTCAATTAAAAGTCGGTACTAGGAATTTATTATATCAGGTATCTCAGCATCTCTATTAGGTGATATTTGTCTGGTTTCAAATGTTTTATCTACTGAATCTACAATTCAGCCTTGCTGCTAATATCAATGGCCTCATGCACCAATCAAAATAACAAAGTTTTATTCTATGTCAAGGTTCAAAATGAAGCAAAAATACCTCCGAAAGCAAATAAATGTAGAAATAATTTGGGATTTTTGAATATTCTGATACTTTATGATAATTCCTGATTTCAGTTTTGATAAAGATAGTAAACAAAGTTTAGCTCTATGGTACATAGAGTCTGAAACATTTAGGGAAAATAAAGCAAAATATGCAAACATATAAAGGTAGTAAGTCCCTGCTTCCTGTACAGAGGGGGCCATGCAGCCCTCCTTCGTGGTCATGAGAGTACAAAGGGAGTGTAGCTAGTGTAACTTACTAATTTACTTATAAGGAAACAGAGGCCTAGACAGGTTAAGTAACTTGGCTGGAGTCATGAAACGAACCACCCATGGAACCAAGACTGGAACCAAGGCCATCTGAGACCCCATCCACTGTGCTTTATTCTTCATGGCACTGATATTAGGAGAACTGAGAGGGTATCAGTACCGCTAATTACACAGATAAATTCTGGAATATTCTTTCAAAGAGGGGGAAAAAAATGAAAAAAGTAAACAATGCAATCACCGTTAGGTTAAAGCTATTTGTATTTTATCAAATACATTCCGACGCAGTGGGGAGCAGGAATACACCACAAGAACAGCACTGTGTATGACAAGAAGGACTCCTTTGTTAGGAGTTAGGTAGCCACACCTCTGTTCTATATATGGTCTGGGTTAACTCATTTTAGTCTTCAGGCCTGATTTTTTACCCTATTAAATGAGGAGACTGAACTGAAGTTCCTTTTTAGCCCTAAAATTCCATGCTGTGAAGAGACACAAGTTTATACGCTTGTGCTCAGACACAGGGTGAGGGCAACCACTCCACTATTTTGCTTAATGACAACTAAATGAACTTCCAGTTCCTTCTCTCTCTCTCTCCTTTTTAAGCCTCAGAGAAAATCATCAGATTTGGGGGAAATCACTATTTCATTGTAATAATTCACTTGTGAAGTTTTTTCACTGAATTTTTGAAACAAAAAGGGCAAAAAGAACAGTGGATGAAGTGGCTGGGAGTGTGGGTGATGCTGCATTTCCTGTGTGAAGGAAGGTCCTCAAGGTTAGAAACGTGGGTGACTATGGGAGACAGTGGCAGTTCCTGATGTGCCAAGAAGTGACTGGGAAGCACTATATTTGCAAAGATAAAATGGAGTGTTTTCAGGTTGGAATGAGAAAAGGAAAATTTAGAGAAATTAAGTGTCGCTGAATGAGAATGAACAAATAAGAAACACTAGAGAAAATAGATGGCCGTTTCTATCCAAATGGTTTTATGAGAAGCATGAACGTGCTTGAAGTTAAAATGGGTTTCGCAGTGATATTAGTGTTTATGGGCGGAAACAACTGTCAATAGAAAAGAAGTCAGAGGAAAAGCCAGGAGACACGGGCATGTGTGGGGTCCACCTGGAGTTTCTGTTAGGCCCTCAGAGGAATCAGAGTTGTTATTTGCAGACAATAGGGAGTCACTGCAGGCTCTTTAGTAACGAAAGGAATATTTTAGGGAGAACCCCAAGGTGTCAGGAAACATGAATTTGGAGCAGACAGAGAATGGCACCCAGGAAATAATTATGGCACTTTTCACCCAACTTAGGGAGGGGAAGCTCAGGAAGGGATCATTCTGGAGAGCAGAAGACAGAGGAGGGGTCACTGGCATATTCCCAGGCAGCGAACAGCACAGTGGCCGAGGGGACCCAGAGGCCACTGGAGCAAAAGATCACAGGGTCGGGGGACAGGTTACCCTCCCACTCCCCACACAGCCGCGGGGTATCAAGACCATAGTTTTCAATGAAAGTACTGAGTTTCAGCATTTTTGGTTGTTCTGCGACCCTGGGCTCATCTTATGTTCTCTCTGAGTCCTGGAATTGTAATACCTTCTTAAGAAAAAGAATTCACTGATTTGTAAGGATCATCACTGTCCTTTAAAAAAGGAGAGAAATAGACCAACACAGAAAAACTTGAGAAAAGTCCTAAGTGCACTTTTCTCCACAAAAGAAACAGCACTTCCTAGTTGTGTGGATGAGCTGTTGAGAATAGCGGTTGTTGCTGGTAGCAGGTGGTGTGGACGGTGGGGTCTCTACTTCCTTATCACCTGCTGTCTGTTGTCAGAACATCAAAGGCACTTGAAAGCTGAAAGCATGTATCTCATGCTTCCTGGACTCTAAGTGCATCTCTTACAAGACTAGCGCAATACACAGAGACTTCTGGATCTGTTTGCTGCATTTGCCAGTAGGTTTCCCTCTTTCTGATCATTCTACCGTGAGTTCACTTGCTTCCAAAGAGGCAAGGCGTTCCGATCACAGCAAACACTCACATAGTTCTGCATCAGATCCGGATGGGTTCTCTCAATGCCGTCATCCAGGATGGTCACCACAATGTTCTTCCCCGTGTAGCCTCTCCTCCAGGCTCCTTCAATGTTCATGTCTGACTGGCAGGGATGCGTGTTGTCACTGCAGTGCTAAAGGCAGAAGAGGGAGCATTGGACATTGCAGATTACTAAACAGTAAGGAGACGGGAGAATTACCTACTTGTTAAGATAATGCATTAAAAATTAACAGCAATTTGGTGGATTGCCTGTTAGAGTAGAAGCATGGCTTTCTAGCATAATAACAGGGGAAAGTAGGAAGGTTAGGTGTGGGAAAGGCAAATGAGATTTCTTCTGCCATCTCTGACTTGTTCTAATACCATTGATCCTTTGGAAAAACATAATGAAATAAAGTTTATTTCAACAGCAGAATGAAGGATGTACCATTTGATTGTTAGCATGTATTAATGACACACAAAAGTGCATCGTAGCATTTCATTTATAAATGCACATTAGGTAACTCAAGAACACATACTTTATAATTTCAGCCATCTACAAGCCAACTTGCTACAAGTGAGGACCAACTCAGGCAGCGCTTATACAGTGTCAGCCAGACATGTGCTACTGTGAAAAACCCATGAACAAAATAAAAGTTTGTGCAATCTTCTGTCAATAAATTAACAATGGCTATTGTACCATAGTTTGTAGCAGGTAGACACTTATTTGGCACTACTTTGAGAAGGGAAAGAAGAGTAGTACATAGTCTGGAAAGGTGACATATACAGGAAAATGTATGAGGACTTCAAGGGGTGAGCTTTAGGAGTATGTGTTGTAATTTCATTCCACAACAGCTATGACATGCAAACATATCGAGAAATGAATTAATCAGCAGCTCTTTCAGATATAATTTACTAGCACTCATCAACCCACACAATTATTCCTTCTAAGTTCATCTCTTCGAAATATCCCTCTGAGCGGTGTTGATTTTCAGTTTAAGACTCAGTAGAGAACAAAGGAGAAGAGATGAACTGTAACATAATGCCATAACGACACAAGCCACCCCTGGTCTTTCACCAGTCACTATTCTCTTCCTGTTCTGTGACAATTTGGTACATTGGAACACAAGCTTTGTATGTGCTTAAGCATACTGGAGACCCAACTGCCAACGATTCACCAAACACATACTTTACCGAGTACCTCCTACATGCTGGCTCTGGCAGGGAACAAGGCAGATGAGATCCCTGTCCTACTGATCCCGCTAAAGGGGTGATACAGATAAACTAACAAGACCATTCAGAACACTCCTTATACTTTAAAGGAATTAAACAGAGTGATACGATGGTGACCGCTGAGGGGTCTGAGTTTACCACCTTAGGTGGGATGGTCAGCAAAAGACTCCAGTCTCTGAGACAGTGGAATGTGAGCTGAGGCATGACTGATGAGAAGGAGCTAGTCTGCCCAAGGGCCTGGAGACCAGTGTCTTGGTAGAGGACACAGCAAATGCAAGGACTAAAAGGTGGGGAACAAGTTAGCACACTGTAGAAAGAGAAAGATATTGCTGAAGCTTAGTGAACAAGGGAGAGAATGGCATGTGAGGTGGCAAATCAGAACACAAAGTGAGATTAGAGCATCCAGGGCTTTGTAGCCACAACTTGGCTTTCATCCGTGGTACAACCTAAATGGAAGCTCATCTCTTTCCAAACTTCATCAGTCAAAATCAAATGCTAACTAGCAACAGATACCTCTAATACTCCCCAACAAGAATTTATTAATGTGCTCCCCAAATGAGACTGCCCTTTGTTGAATATTATAAACACACTTGAATAGTTTCAAGGATTCATTCTAACAAAGGGAGAACCCATTTTCCATCACAGATAATATCTAGAAAATAGGGGCTTATATATTTTATAAACATTTGCTTTTGTTCCCCCCACTTAATTGATTTTTCTCTGACATTTGAGGCCCTGCAAACACACACACACACACACACACACACACACACACACACACACACACTCTCTCTCTCTCTCTCTCTCTCTCTCTCTCTCTCTCTCTCTCTCTCTCTACTGCACTGACCCAAATTCCACCTTTCCCACCTCTCCCCAGTCTTTGGTAGCTCAGGTAGCGCATACAGCTGTCTCCGGTTCTTCAACCTATTCATGTTTCATCCCTTTCCTGAACTTACGGACAGGCACACACATATACCCCCTGTTCTACACATACAACCCCTACACACTGAATTCTACTGAATTGTTGTTGACTGTTGAATCTGGTGTGTGGATTTTGTCTTGATTGTAAGCCCTTACGAAACTATGCATTAAACTAAGTCTAACTAGGATTTCAGTAAATATTGGCACGCCAGAAATGTGGGCATATCCTTAACCTTATTTCCAAATTCACAACTGCCATTACGCTTAGCACTCTGACCTCATCAGAGAGATCTAGCCAGCTAATGCTTGGTTAACAGAGATGATCATGAAAGAAATAGCATAAATTTCCAAAATGCCTCTGTTTTTCAGAAGTCTCCCTCTGGCTGAGAGTGAGCTTGGGCCTCTCCTCACCAAATGCTTTAACACAAAGCAATCTTGACAGGTTTCCATTTCATTTTCTTTTTCCAAACTTGCTCTGGCCACCTGTGGTATCATTTCTGATGTGCAGTAATGTTAATGTGGTCTCAAGAGGTGGGCCAGAGGAAGGAAACGCACAGGAAATGGGTAACCCACAAATGGGATAACCGTCCTGGAGTGGAGGGATGCGGCCTGAAATTGTAATTATGAAAACTGAAGAAAACCAGCAGTCTATGGAAAACACGTGTGTTAAAAGTGGAGCAATTAGGTTTCTTTCTTCCAAGTCTGCTTCTGGTGAATCTGACTTTATCATTAAATATTTATGTCCCATCCTTCCCCCCAGCCCCGCCTGCCTCTTTTCATCCACCAACATGGTATGGTATTGGTGGAAGGGGAAGAAGGGGAAATATCCAATCGATATTTTCACTTGGAAAATCTATTATGGTGAGTAGCGAAAAGGTCAAAGGAAAAAAATACTCAGAGCCTGAGGTGTTTCTTGCAAAAGACTAATAAGGTCAGAGGACCCTTAAATCAGAACCACAAGTCCTGAATATGAATCTTAGATTTTATACATATATTTCAAGTGGTCTAAGCTTCCAAACTTATTTTTAATATAGTTGTTTCATATACTCAATGTACCTAAAGAGCAAAGACTATGGAAAATATTGATGCCAGTCAATACTGACCAAAGAGGAGAGTGAATTAATCATTTCTTTAACTGTCTGATTGAAACAGTCTTTAAACTGGGCTCTAGTCACTTGACAAGAATCTGTAAAATAGCATCACCCAGAGGCAAAAGAAACATATACAGTCAACATTTTTGAGAAAATCTCCACCAGAGCTGGGACTAAAGACTAGTTTCCAGAAGTGTGTTATCACATAGTATGTAGTCCATAGACTGGTATTCACAGTCAGAAATGTCCAACATTATTGAAACTGATGAAAAACACATATGTACACAGTATATGCAAGATAAATAATGTACCGTATTTCAATGATGGTGTCTGCACAGATGACTACTGAGAAACAACAAAAATGGAAAATATCTGCAGAAATAATGGATACCACTTAGATCTCCTATGTTCTCATCCATAAAAGCTTTATTCTTTTTAGGAATTAAGTTTTGGAGAAATTGTTCTGTGAGTTGTAGAAAGGGCTTTTTCCATACCAGCGTTATGAGTTATTCTGCTTATAAACCACTCTGGGTGTGTCTGCTTCTCTTGTGTCTCCATCAACGTATCACAGCGTTTGCACAACAAAGGAACAGTTTATACCCCAAATAAACACCTTTGTTATATTTTTACTATCACTTTCTTCCAACCTGGGGAGGTGGGCGGCTTCAGTGTCATTCTTTTTAAGCTTCTCCTAGTTCTGAGCAATTTATATGCTGCCAATAGCCTGCTTGTACACTGACAACATCTGTTGTTCATTGTCATTAATGCAGTGGCTCCTAAGGCTGCATCACTGACTATACAATGTTCATAAGAAAGCAGAATTAAATACATAAAAAATCCGTTTTATAGACAGTTTCAGAAACAAGCCAGTCAACCTAGTAAAGTGTATAAATACTTGAAATTCTTTCTAAAATTTTGAGTCCAAGAGTTCTAAGAAATAGCAAAAAAATAAAACTGATACTCCCTAAAGTGAAAATATAACTGACATCTACTAGATCCTTCTCCTGGCCAAGCACTGTACTAGTAGCTTTACACAGACTAGCTTTATTTAAGACTTAGAACAACCCTTTGACAGAGGTACTTTTATCATCTTTTTAAGAGATAAAGAAAATAAGATTTTTTTTTCTTTGTCAGTTTTGTTTTTTCATTTGTTGCTTTTTGCAGGTGGTGGGCACAGGAAGAGTATACAGCTGTCCTATTACAAGGTTGTATACCTGCTATTTACATAATGTCATTAACTAATGGTACCCTGAATATTTAACAGAAAAAGATGAGACTGACTCGGCCTAGGGAACCTTTCAGAATTCAAACAGCTGGTCAACAGTCAAACACCAGACCACAGAGCTATGAAAACTTATCTGTTAAAAGTTGAAACAAAAAAAGGCTTAGAGGAGGGCAAAATACATGCAAATTCAGATGAGGAGTGGATAAGGAGTGGATGTTGGACAATACAGCATCAGGAAAAAAAATTCAGATAAGAGAAATTCCAATGGCCTGTGCATTCAGGCGATCAAGTGAAAATACTCCTGGATAAGGCTTTGGAGACCTTCTAGTGTTTCCTTATTCCATTTATTGCAACTCAACTTTTAGAAAATCACCAAGTTTCTATTTGAATAGTTTCAGTGACAGGGAGTCCACGTCTTTACTAAATAGCCAACGATGTGTTGGTAAACCAGTTCTTCAAAAAAGAGAAAATGTCCCTTATTTATAGTGTTTGCTCATTTTCATGGTGTAAATACTCATATCATGGCCAATTTTAAACAACCACGCTCACAAAATTCTTGACTGTGTAACAATAAGCTTTCATGAGCTGTTAGAAGGCAGATCCAGCATACCACTGGGAACAGCTCACTCCATTGTTAGTCTTGCTCCATTTCTGATGAAGTCATTCCTTCCAATGGGTCTGACATCTGCTCCTCAGTACTTTGGAGCTTCTGGGAAGTATCTGGGCTTAGTTCTCCCCTTCACAGTTTCAGACAATAGTTTTACTACCTCTTGCTTTTATTTGGAGAAGATCTTTAACTTTTCTGTTTCAAGGCCTGTAAAGAAATTGGACTTAAGAGCTTTTGTGCAACCAGAAGCTGAGGGGCACTCTGTGGGATACAAAATAGATTCTGTAACTCCAAAACTGAAGATGGTAGCACAGATTTTTGAAAATCTAAATTAAGGTAGGGAGTTCTCAGGCATTCACTATAATATTTATGGGACAATTTGATGGACTTCTTATCCTTTGTTATCATACACATGCAAAAATTAGATGCCCATGGCCAAAATGGACCCAATGTCCAATTATTCAAGGATACTATTCAATTTGTGGGTTTTCCAGGAATTTCAAGATAGCCCAGTATGTCTCACGAATATCAAACTATCAGCATTAGCAGCAAAGGACACTAGCTATGGGAATTGGGCAGAGGGATGTTTAAATCCCACCTCTGCTACTTTCCAGCTGTATGATTTTGTCAAGTTACCTAAATTCTGAAATCCTGATCTATAAAGTTTGCATGAAGAGACTTGCTACAAAGATTAAAGATAAAGTATATGAGAAATGACTGCTGTTATTATGATCATATTGTTGTTGATAACAGTACATTCATGGGCGACATCACATTCCTAATAGTTTAGAGAAGGTGACCCTGGTGTTAAAAAAAAAAAAAGGAGATATAGATTATTACAAAATAAAGAGATGATGGTTTCTTTATTGTCTGGCACATGTGAAAGGGCAATTGATCGTCTGTAAAAGTAGCTGATGTGACACAATCTTTTATATGTGGGCGAGGTGCTGGAGACAGGATTGGGACATAAGAGGAGAGAACAGTATCCAACTATTTTCTGGTACATTGGTTAAATGGCATCCTATGAATCATCGTGCTTTACTCCACACATCTATACCTAGCATCCTGACTCTGCTAGAACCATGGTTCACATCTACTATAATTTTGACAGAGTATGATTTCTCAGTTAACAAAAGTTTAAGGAAGTCTCATGTAATAACAAAGAAACATCAGAAAATAGCAGATGTTAGAAAAAGAAAGGCTGTGGTATACAAGATATGCCTAAGTAGATAAAAGTCAGACTAAATCCACTTCCTAATGTTCTACTCAAAACTGAGGGTCAAGAAATTGAGGCAGTGTAATGAAAGGCAATCAATGAACCAAACGCAATCTTTTCAACAAGTGGTGGTGTAACAACTAGATGTTCTCAGGAAGGAAGGAAGGAAGGAAGGAAGGAAGGAAGGAAGGAAGGAAGGAAGGAAGGAAGGAAGGAAAGGAGGGAGAGAGGGAGGGAGGAAAGGAGGGAGGAAATACATCAAGACACAGGCCTTATTCCTTTCACAAAATTTAACTCAAAATGGATCACAGACCCAAACATAAAATGCAAAACTAAAATTCTTGAAAGATAACATAGGATAAAACCTAGATGACCCTGGATATGGTGATGGCTTTTTAGATTCAACACAAAAATCACTCTGTGAAAGAAAGAACTGAAAAGCTGGACTTCATTAAAATTAAAAACTTGTGCTCTGTGAAAGACAGTGTCAAGAGAATAAGAAAACAAGACACGGACTGGGAGAAAAATATTTGCAAAAGACACATCTCATAAAGGACCATTATCCAAAATATACAAAGAACTCTTAATAAACTCACTAAGAAAACAAACCTGATTAAAAAACTGGCCAAAGACCTCAATAGATACCTCACCAGAGAAAATATACAGAGGGCAAATAAGCATATGAAAAGATGCGCCACATCATATGTCATCAGGAAAATGCAAATTCAAACAGCAAAGGGATACCACTACATGCCCATTAGAATGGCCAAAATCCAGAACAGTGACAACAGCAAATGCTGGCAAGGATTCAGAGCAACAGGGACTCTCATTCATTGCTGGTGGGAACTCAGAATGGTACAGCCACTTTGGAGGAGAGTATGGCCATTTCTTACAAAAGCAAACATACTCTTATCTCATGCAATCAAGCAATAACAGTACCTAGCATTCACCCAAATGAATGGCAAACTTATGCCCACACAAAAACCTACACATGGATAAGTATCTGCTTTATTCATAATTGCCCAAACTTGGAAGCAATCAAGATGTCTTTCAGTAGTAAGTGACTGGATCAACGGTGGTACATTCAGACAATGAAGTATCAGTCAGCACTAGAAAGAAATGATCTATGAAGTCATGAAAAAACATAAAGGAAACTTAAATGCATATGACTAAGTGAAAGAAGCCAATCTCAAAAGGCTAAATACTGTATGATCCAACTACATGACATTCTGGAAAAGACAAAACTATGGAGACAATGAAAAGTTCTGTGGTTGCCAGGGACTGGGGATCGTCAAGGGGTGATGAACAGGCTGAGCACAGAGGAGTTTAGGGCACAGAAAACACTCTGTATGATACTATAATGATAGATCCATGTCACTATACATTTGGCCAAACCCATATAAATGGACAACACCAAGTGTGAACCAAAAGGTACACTACGGACTCTGGGTGTATGACTATCAATATAGGTTTACCAACTGTCATAATCATACCAACCGTAATAATCATACCACTCCAGTGAGAATACTAATAATGGAGGTGGCCATGCATGGATGAGGACTGGAGGGAGACGGGAAATCTCTGTACCTTCCTCTCAACTTTGCTATGCAGATAAAATTGCTCTAAAAAGTCTTTTAAAAAAGGAACTGAGGCGAAGCAGGCAAATAACTCGACCCTCTATGGATTTAGTTAAGTAAACAACATTTCTCTTATCTGTAAATTGTGTGATCCTCTTTGAATCATCTTTCCAAACAGACACATCTTGAATTAGAGACTTTCAGTCCAAAAAATATTTAATACAGTAAAAATCAATGAGCAAAAAAAATCTTGTCTGCTTTTAAAGAATTTCTACATGTCTCATCTTAGTGTTTAGAGAACTGGTTTCAACTGTCTTACTTAGCTTTGCTGCTAAAGGTTAACCAGGGTCTCTGAAACTTACTGGACATTTCAAAGACACTGAGACCGAGCCTTGCATGGGCAGCCATCGCGCCTGCCAGGGCTCACACATCCCTCAAATACCTTGGGTCCAAAAACTGAGTCAGGTCTTGAAAATCTGGATGTGAAACCACCATGTTCCTTCAATTTTGAAAGCATCCTGAGGTTCAAGCCACTGACTTTGATGCACTACATTTAACCTTTCTAACCCAAAATATGCCTCCTATCTATCCCTCTCTCATTCAGAAAATGTTTTACCAAATACTTACTACATTCTGGTCACTACAGTGGCCCTGATGCTCTCCCTATGCTCAAGTCCTTAAAGTCAATTCTGTGTGACAAGCAAGGATTTTACAAAAACACATGGTAAGTACTACAACAGGGGTTCTCAGGGGCTGTGGAAACATGGAACCCAGTCAGGGGAAAGCACGGGAAGGCTGACAGCACTTCTAGAGAAAACAACGTTCAAATTTAGCCCCGCAATATGAACTGACTAGCCAAAGGGCAAACAGAGGGTGAACAGGATGTGCTTACTTTTAAAAGGATATAGAATAATTAAAGAGGGATTGGAGTACCAAAGGAACAAAAAGAAACTTGGTGTAGCTGTCTGATACAAGATGAGAGAAATGGTGGGAGATGAGAAAAATGAAAATGAGATTAGAGAAGTAACCACAGGCAGGACTATAAATGTTCTTATAAGCCATTTTTTAAAATTTGAGCTTTGTCATAATTCAGCGTAAAACTGTCTAAGGGTTTTAAGATAGTGAGTGACATGATTTGGGTGTCTAAAATCTGCGTCAAACTTTAATTACACAGGAAAAACAACTTGATCTCCCCCCTCTGATTCCTACACAAAGTTGCACATGTCGTAGTTGCAACAGGGATCTCTGTTGTCCCTACACCAAGATACGGCATCTATGGCTCCCCTCCTTCTCCATAAACATCCATGAGAAGATCCTTCAAAATTAGCTCTTGAACCTCTCACCTCTTCACATGTTCTTCATGGCTGGCTACACCCTGATTCAAGCCACTATCCTCTTGGTTCTCTATTGTCTCTTCTCTGTACGTCAGCAAAGTGATCATTGTAAATAAACTATGTCAGATTTATTCTAAGTATTCCCAATAATTCCCAAGCTCCACTGGCATTACCTCACACTTTCAGTAATATCCCGGGTCTGTTCAATGGCCTATAAAGAGCTTCATGACCTGAATGGGAAGTTGTCTTCCTGGCCTCTTGACCTACTCTCTCTGTCCCTTACTTACTTAATTCCTTTTCCCTCCAACACCATTCTTATCTCAAGGCCTTGATACTTGCTATTCCCTCACCCTAGAATGTCCTTTCTCAGATATCCACATGGCTCTTTCTCTTATGCTTAAATTTCACCTCCCAAAAGAGGCTTTCCCTAATCAATTTATTTTAAATAGCATTCTGGGTCATACTCTATTCTTCATTATATGTCTCTCACACTGGATTGTAAACTCCATGCAGGCAGTCACTTTGATTTATTGCTGCATCCACAGTGTCTAACACATAGCAGAAGTTCCATAATTATACACCAATTGAATAAATAGACGGAGTGGTAAAGTCATGCTGGGTCCTGTAGAACATGCAGAAAAGCATGGAAACCGATTAATTGGAAACAGGTCTAGCATCAAGAAATGACAATGGTCCAGTAGGAACAGTAGAAACAACAGTACTTGATGCATGGTAGGCATTCTTTATATTTGTTAATAACAATGAATGAATATGGTAAGGGGACATATGTCAAGAAAGATCAAATATCTGTCTTGGACTACAGAGCAAATGGTAGAATCACCTACTGAGAAGAGAAACACAGGAAGAAGAAAAAACTTGACTGTAGAATGAATATATTGGGCTCAGTTTTAGAAATATGGAAGTTGAAGTAACATCCAAATAGGAGTTGCCAGTAGCAATCAAATGTGTGGCTCTAAACCTCCTTTCTGCACAGATCTACAACTAAATTCTTCCTCAAATTTTAGCATCATGCTATTTCCCATCTCAAACCTTTCTGATGCCTATGACGTGCTAATACTTTGGTCTCCAAGCTGTTCTAAAATGTAGCAATGAACCTACATTGCCCGGTGCCATGTGTTGACTCAAAGTTAAAAAATTCCTAAGGACAGGACTTAGTGTGTAATTTTGATGATCTTAGAAAAATTAAGGGTCACTATGAAATGAGGCTCATAAAAAAACCAGGCACAATTCTCCACTGATCCCTGAACCTATGGTATTTGCAATTACTCCTATCAAGAAATGAGGTTATTTCTTCACCCTTTGATTCTGGGTTGGGTTGACCAGCTTTGGCCAAAATAATGTAGCAGAAGTGACAATGGTCCCGTTTCATCCTTCTACACCCTTTCTTTTGTACACCTTACTGGTTGCCCTGTGAACAAGCCAAGGTAGCCCTGCTAGAAGATGACAGACCGCATGAAACAGATAGGACCTGTCCCAGCTGAAACCACGCTCTACTGGCTAGCCCCAAGCTAACCCAGAATGGCTGACAGATGCATTAGTGAGTTCACATGAAACCAGGGAACTGTTAGCTGAGCTTAGCCCAGACTGTGGATATGCAGAGTCATAAATCTAATAAATAGCTATTGTTTTAAGCCACAAATTCTTGGGGGTGGTTTGCTACATAGCAAAAGCTAACGAAGAGAAAAGATTATCAGTCTGAGGGAAGTGAGGCAAGCCCAAAAAGTAGAAGATAATTGGTGTGTCAAGTTGAAGCAGCTTATTTAGAAGAGACGTGCTAGCTGTATAATTAGGGAGGAAGGGCAGTAAGGACATCTAAATGTATCAAATGTATGATTCTAAAGCAAATTCTAAGATCCCTGTGGCTTCATTCAATCCTTCCCCTTATGAGAAGCCCAGTTTTTCTGCTCACCCCATGCAGCATTCTTATCAGCAATCTCTGATTATATATGGGTTTTATTTCCCAATGAAATTACAAACAACTTGTGGTAATGGAGTCTCCATTATGTATCTTTATAACCTCTATAGAGTTCATAGTAAAAATGCTCAGTAATTTATAAATTGATATTTGTTTATGAGGAAAGCCAGGAAGTAAATTCTGAGATAAAATGCAGAAAGAGATAATTTACATAGTTAAGACATGCAATGCAGGTAATAGAAAATGTTCAAATCATATCTGGAAATCTGCCTTCTGCACTTTTGCTCAGAATAGAGCACCTGCTTATTCAACTTTGCCAACAAAATAATTCAAGAAATAAAACAGAGAATGTGCAGGGACTGAAGGTTACACAAGGAATAATATGAGAACAGAAGACAGTATTCATTTGGGGGTGCTTACTATCCTAATGATGGCAGGAGAGGTCAGAAGAGATGCAACATAGTGACAGCTATTATCCCAACAGGTGTGGTGGGGAATTTCTCCTGGCTGGAGTGCAGCTCAGGGGCGCAGGTCTGTCTCCTTTGGGACAACACGGCATGACAAAAGTGAACACTTCTCATCTCTTCTGATTTTGGTCATGGCTCAGTTTCAATATTGTCTTCTAGTTCAAGCAGTAAATACTTTCATGGGTTGGGAAACTTGGTTTTACCAGATGATTTTCTTCCTGGTTGACTGTGAGTAAAGAAACAAATAATAGTAATATACTACTCTCAGCCCAAACTATTCAATTAGTAAATTAGTAAGTTGTTTTTTGCTTAGGAATGATCTCAATTAAAATGTCTTCCTTAAGTGCCCATAAAGCCAAGAAACAATTCCTACATTGAGCTCATGAAAATGAATTTTAGAAGCAACTGAGCTGCATTATTTAACATTGGAGCTCATGAAAATAAATTTGGTAAGCAATTGAGCTGCATTATTCAGTAATTATGTGAACATCAGCAAGAAGCAAACCTAGTTCTTTTCCAAAATGTGATTTCTTTGTTTACGTTGTTTACAAAATTCTACTTGCATAGACTTCTTCACCCACTTTGTCTACTCTGTGCATGAGTCTGGCTCAGGGACTCCTCTCTCCTGTTTTTCCACCAAGGTCTCAGGGAGGAGAGCTGATGGATTGGAGGAAATTTCCCTTTCTTTCAAATGATTAGGATGAATAATAATTTGGATAAACATAACGAATTAGCTTTGGGACTAAATTGCATTGGTACTTTTACTTTTTCAAAGCCACAGAAGAAATTTGAGGAGAAAAATGATAGACATTTTTTGTAATGTTGGAGACACTTAATATCAGGGAGGAAAAACTTGAATATTAATGGAAAATATATTAATACAATCTTAATTAACGCATCATGTTTCTTCACTTACATAACTAATAAGAATGGCAATATTCTTATAAAACATAATGGCAGAAGTAGCTATTTTTCAGGTAAAAAAATTCATTTTCAGTTGAAGATATAATGAAGAACAGGAATATACTTACAGAAGATCCTCCCTAACCCTCAATAATTCTGCAATCAGGTTTCAGCAACATAATCATCTCTTAAATAGATAAATGGATGGACAGACAGGGAGGATGGTGGGATAGATAGATGGACAAAGGATGATGGACACATAAGCAAACAAATAGACAAATAATATACCTAGGTTTACCTTCCAAGCCCTATTACATTTTGGTTTTTCTTAAATTATTATTGAAGGCTTTTTCCTCTTTCTGTAACTCTACAGAAATTTTGAACAGTAAAAGCCACTTTAACCTCCATTTGTCAAACCCGCAAACTCTCATAGATTACATACTCCCCCCAAATATTTTCAGTTGAGATCAAATCACCAAAAAATGTTGAGGGATGGAAGAGAGAATCAAATTCACATGACAGTGAAACATGCATATTCGAGTACTGTTCAAAACTACTAGAGAGCTCATGTCCTTCCAGAACAAGAACCCCTTGAACTATCCTAATAGAACCAAGCTTCATTTGTTTAAATTTAACATAGAGAGGAACAGAAATATGGTCTTAAACATTAACAGTAGTTTCCCCTATTTTTGTCTTAAAAAAACACACACATTAAAATAGATACTCTTAAAAGGCCCCCAAAAATTGTTAGTCTGCTGAAATTACATATAAAATCAATGGAGTGTGAAATTTGAAACAGTCTTTTCAAATTTTTGTTTCTTAGATCTAGGAGATAACTGACTCAACTTCCTGAGTATTCTGAAGGCTCTGACGGGTTTTTGCAATGCCCTCTAGTAAGTTATTACCTCGAAAACTATTATCACTACAAGAAGCCAATAATAATTGTGGTACAGAGACTCTGAAAAGTAACATTATCAGTGTGCCAAAATTCTTTTTCTTAAAATTAAACAATTATATCAGAAGAGACAGGCTGGCCAAAACTCCATGTGGGTCATAAGTAGCTGCCAACAAAATCTGAATTCAATTTTGTTTTCCTGTCAACACGCTAGCCCACTTTGACTCCCACAAATCTTTTCTTTTTCCCACTAACATGAATTCTTCAGGTAAATTCTAGTCTTTCTGTTTTTTACATAATCAAAAAAATAGACCTAGGATTTATAGTGGCACCAAAAAAAAAAAAAGTGTGCTGCTTAGAAAAAAAGAAAATTCATTCGTATCAATAAATGTAGTATATATTGTAAACTTTTTCCTCTATTGTACAAACCACAAAACTTAATGTCTGAAAACAATAATTATCACAGCTCACAGTTCTAGGGGTTGACAAGGCTCAGCTGCAAGGTTCTCCCTGGGCCTCCATGCAGCTGCAGACAGATGTTCACTGGGGCTGGAGACTTGCAAGCTTGACTGACGTGGAAGTTTAAAATGGCTTCATCATTCACATGAACGGCTGGAGAATTTTCAATCTTATGCATAAGCTCTAGTTATTAATGTATATTTGTTCCAGTTATCTGCAAGTCTTTCTGACAGGATGAGATCTATTACATAATGATTTTTTATCCCATAATAGTTTGAGGAATAGAAGTTATATTACAGTTTCTCTACATCTGTTAACTGTCAAAACACTTCATTTATCCACTTGTGTTTTATTAGTTTGTTTTTAATTTTCTAACCAATATTGATTAAATGCTTTTTAAATGCTGAATCTGCATCAGAGAATGAGAAAACACATGGTCTGGCCTTCACAGAGTTTACATTTGAGTTGGAGCACGTAAATAATATACTGACAAATGAAACAGATAGTACAACTAGAGGTTATGGTGAGACTTATGAAGAAAATAAGAGCCTTTGGATAACATCAAGGGAAATATGTTATTAAATTTATACCTTGAGTTCTTTACAATTCTGCTATTATTGAGCTGACCTTTATTCAATGAACAGAGAAACTTCATTTTGAAAAGAGATGTTTATAGGTATCAGGCAATAAACCTTTGCCTTAAAAGAGCAATGGAGAGCAAAGTTGAGGTTCCAGATCAATTGTCATTTAAAACTTTAAAGCAAAGAAAAAAACCCACTTTCACATTTTAAATAAAAACATAAAACCAAAAAATTTCCTAAGACAAAAACCCCATAATGTGATATGTGCTATTACTGTGATGTAGCACAGAAAAATAAATCTATCTATACTGCAAAGTAAAAACAATCTCACCTCTGACAATCAGAAAAATCACTTTAGATAACTACTAAATATCCCACTTTCATATTGTTTCTTCTAGACTGAGTAAAAATAAGTGTCTAAATCTACCTGACATCTTTCCTTTCATTGTCCGCTGCAGATATACACTAGGATAAAATCTACAAAGTTGCATGCAAGAAAAATGAAACATTTTACTTAAACAGACCAAAAATAAATCTAGAGCTTCTTCTACTGTGGCCAGTAGTAGATGCATCAGAAAGGAGGGTTTCCAAAGTGCATTTGATTAGTCACTCAATAAAGGAGCCTGCACAGCAGATTGCCTCTTCGACCTGGTGAGATCCTTGCCAGACGCTGAAGTATATGGGGCAAGAAAACAAAGTCATTTTTATTCTGCACTAACAAGCGCAATGGCAAATGCTTTCCTTATTAATAAAAAAAAAATCAAATCCTTTCAAGAATCTAACCAAGCAAGTTGCTTTAAAAGCATCCTATAGAATTTCTGTTAAAGAAAAATAATAATTCAGAAAAGTATGGCTGTCTAAACAGAGTGGCACATATTCATTTATAGAATATACACAGCAGTGAACTTTCTCTATAGTAACTTTTATAATGGTATACACAGAGTAAACTGGAACACAGCTCTGCAACCCAAGTCACGATTTTTACCGTTCACTAATGAAAGGAATAACGTTAACACAACTGAATTCAACACCAGCATTGCAGCTTTTCCCAGGCCCATTCACCAGAACTACACACATATTATAGAACAGTTTCCCAAGCAGCTATTGTCTTTTCTACCTATGTGATTAGCAAGTTCTTTGTGGGTAACTAATAGAATTACTTCACAGACGATCATGGTCCACACATCCATATGCTATCAGTGGTAAGTTTTCACCTATGATTTAGGTTACGGCTTTCCAAAGTGGAAAAAGTAGAGACAATGCTAACGATGCTGACCTGGAGTTGCAGAAATCCTAATGGCTGCTTGGTTCACATGGCAGATAAACCTACCCCTTTCCATTTCATTCTGTGACACTTATTTTTAGTAGAATGGGAAAAAAGGGCCCAGTGAACAATAAACTGACAGATCACTATACCTAAAAAACTAACTAAAACAAACAAAAAATAAAACTTTCTTTAAAAAGATGAATTCAGTTTGTAAATTCCTGAAGTTAACTTTCTAGTGAGGACTCATACTAAACTGGAAGGCTTTCAGCTGTAAGGAAAAGAAAACCCAATGAGCCATAGTCAGAAAGGCGTTTAATTATCACTCAGAAAATTAGGAAATCGGTAATTCCAAGCTTGGTGCATCAGCTTAATGACATCCTTAGAGCACAAGATGCTCAGTACCTTCTCGACCCCCATGCTTAGCTGACACTGGTCCTCTGAAAGCGCCCCTGGTTGTTAGATAACTACTATACCTCCCCTTATTATGTCTCTCACACCCCAAGCTGGAAGAAAGGAGAAGTCACCAAACTTTTCCTCTCCAAAGAATGAAACCCCCTGGTCAGCATCATCAGTAGATGCTTGCTTGACATACTAAATACAAAAGTTAAATACTGTTTATCTGACATTCAAATTTAGCTGTGTATCCTATATTTTTATTTGTTAAAGCTGGCAACCTTTAGTACCATCGGTGTAATAGAAGGTTAACTTGGTGGGATGATAACAATTTGTCTATTATTGACTATGGTGTCTCCTAGTTTAACCAACTGCATCCGTTTCTTAGGAAAGAATGAAGATCGCTACAGGAAGAATGCAAAGAGAAGGAAATGTGCAGTGTTCCACTGTCTTCATATCCAGAAGAGGCTCTGGAGACTCTTATCTCAGTTCCAGGAGGATAATGAAAACCACCTAAGTCTGTACCTCTCTGTGCATCCTTCAAAAACACAAAGAGATCAAACAAGGAGAAAATATTAAAATGTTGATAACACATATCTATCGTACATCACAACTAGGACAAAAAGAATACAATGAACCTCGAATTACACATAAATAGGAGAAAAACACTCAAAACACTCATCCAGCAGAAACAGCTCTGGAGACCACTCTGGAGCAGGAAGTCAGGTAGACTAAGCAGAGTAGTAGAGAAGGAGCAGAATCCTGAGGATGGTAGAGCATACAAAGAAAAAGCTCCATCCTCAGCAGGGAAGTACTGAGAACATATCTAAGACCTGGGCAGAGTTCAAAGTATGAAGGCACAGAGTGGCAGTTGTAGGCAGGCACCACTTCTGGGGAGAGGGAGCAATGTGGGAGGGGCGCTCATTGAAGACTTGACGGAAAAGGTAAGAAAATATAAAAAGCAGAAGTTTAAAAAAAGGAAATCATAAAAACAGAAGACCAACTACCCTCTTCCCACACTCCCCCCAAAAACATTTACCAAAATAAATGAATTTGACTGTACCAAACTAGTACTACATTCTTGAACTATAAAACTTAGTAAGTTATCCAAACTCCCATGTCTTTCTATACACAACTGCCACGAATGGCCTAAGAAAACATTTCAAAATCAATAGAAATTAGTACTCAAATATCCATTTGATGTTCTTATGGAAAGAAAATATAAAGTGAATCAAAATATTGCATCTTATAGAAATTCTGCTCAAAAATCTGCAACAGATCAACACTGTATCACAACATCTAAACCTAAATGAAATTCACTAGACTATGTAGATATAAAAATACAGCTCAAATAAAAAAATTTAAAAACATATGGACAGAAAAAAAACAATGATGAAACTAGAGTTGATTAAATCCTGAAAATAAATCAAAGATCAAATAAAATTTAAAATAAAAGCTAAATGACAAGGTGTCCAAGAAAGAATTGACTCAACTGAATGATAATCAGAAGCATTAAGGAAAGGCATAAATATATGAAAAGAATAAAAAAACAACAACGAAGTAGAGGTCAAAAGGATCCCAGAGCAACTAACTCATAAAGGAAACAGGCAAAAGAGATCCAATTATCCAATTATGCATAAACTGTATCAATTCTTAACAGTACAGAAAGTCCTCACTTAACATTGTCAATAGGTTCTGTGCTAAACAATGTACAACAAAACCAGTTTTACCATAGGATCATTGACATAAACGAGAGTTAAGTTCCTATGTAATCACATCAATGTTATATTGAAATAACGCTGAACAAAATGGCCTTATTCGAGGACCTGCTGTAAATCTTAAAAAAAACTCCTGAGCCTAATCTAGACTAAAATAAATAAATAAATAAGTACATAAATACATAAGTAAATAAAATAAAGAATTCACTTACATGCTAAGAAAAATCAACCAAGGAATCCCTCAAGTATCAAAACTATAAAAATATTGTATATAATTAAGAACTCTGGGAATACTGTACTTCCAAGCCCTGGTTAGGTATCCTAGCAGAGAATGTTCTTCTTCCAACAGAGATCTGACTGGCAGAAGAACTGAAGGTGAACATGAAATATACTTAATTGTAAATCGAAGATTACAGTACAGGTGGAAAGAAGGGCAGAAAAAGTAAGTATATTACGAGGTCTGTCCAGAAAGTATCCAGCCACACACTATGATAAAATGCACGGAAATACAATTTCTCGTCTACCAAACTAGCCATCATTCAACAACGGACAACAAGGCAAGGCGAGGGGAGCAGGCCCTCTCAAACATGGTGCGTGGTGATGCAAACTGTTCTCACTCCTGCCCAGGGGGTTAGGCACGATCTCATAAAATTACAGTTGCTTCTACCTTTTAACTGAGAAATCAATCCCACAGCAAGCAATTTATTCTGAAAGTACACCTCCAACACCAAACAAAAATATATGCACCAGGTTATTCAGTATGGAGTCATTTGTGAAAACAAAATATTGGAAAGAACCTAACTGCACATTCATCTATGTCTAAATATATTATGGTAACTCTCCCACCACACAGCTATTATAAAAAGGAATAAAGCTCTCCACAAAATAATATGGAGTGATTTCCAGGGTATATTAAGTGATAAAAGCAAAAAGGAAAAAAATGCATTTGTAATGTTCTATGAATTTTACTTTGAACCACATGTTCTACATACTCCAAAATAAAATTAAGTAAATTAATAAAATTAAATTTAAATATGGAGGAGGGAGCTCTAAAATTGGACAAAAGAAAAATTAACCATTAACCTGTGTATCAAATTGATGATATAATCATTGAGGAAAAAAGTATTTATTCAAGCAACTTTTGATTCAAGTACTCTTAAGTGTATTACCTCAACGAGATATATGCTTAGAACAGAAGGAAATCATGAATTTTACATCAGAAAGTCTGTTGGTGGTAGTGATGTTGATGTAGTAATGCCAATACTTTTTGTGTGTATGGTAGTAAATTTATTGATACTGATGAGAATCATGACAGAAATACAAAATAGGCCAAAAGAGGAAGAACCTACACTATCATTGAGTTGGAATGGGAGGTGCTCCTATGAACTCCAGATATGTATGCGAGGCACTGTCCACTGAAAAACTGCCTAGAACCAAGGATACCCTTTACCACCAAAATCTTGCCATATAAATGTCATTCCTTAATAAAAGAAACCACAAACTTGGAGAAATGGCTATTTCTAGGTGTGTGGCAGAGAAAACTCAAGGTGAACATTTGTTATGCCATAGAGGAGGAAGTGCTAAAACTGAGTGGAGACCTCTCAAAAGGACAGAGAAGTCAACCTGAAAGGTCGTCTACTCATCAAACTTGAGACAATTTAAGAACTAAAAAGGAATAATGTCAGTAATGTGTCATTACATTTGAAAGGAATCCATGAGCTCAAAATATTTAAAAGGAAGAGTAGTGAACAAGGGATTACAAATTAGAAAATCATCACCTTGCAACCATTGATCTAATGATTAATTTAGGCAGGAATCATCAATAGATGCTAAATTCTTGGGGTGAAGCTGGCAGGGAATAACATATTCACAAGTCTCAAAATATTACTTCTCAAATTTCTTATTAACTAGAAGGTTAAAATGCACCTTTACAATGGAGAAATCTAGCAGAAACCTCAACCAACCAAGAATACGAATTTAGCATCACCAAAAATAGGACTTCTAACATGAAGCACTGAAAAGGGTACAATCTCACCTGGGTAGTTTTTGTACCAAAAATGTTTAATCACTCCTATAGTCCCAAAAAAACCATCAAACAAATCCAAAGTGTGAGCTATTCTACAAACCACCAACCTGGACTTGTTGAAATCAGCATAAAAGATCACTCCTGCCCACTCCGAACCCCAGTAAACCTAGGGAAACTCTTCTAGATTAAAGGAGATAGCACAGTGGAACAAATAATGACAATGTATGATTCTGGGTTCTGGATCAAAAGGAATAGATCTATAAAAAATATTTTTGTGATAACTGGGGAAATCTGTATATACTCAGTAAGTTGGATAAGATCACTATTAAACTTTTTAGCAGTAAAAATGGTGTTTTGGTTATATAGAAAAATACTCTTAGGAGACGCATCCTGAAACATTTAGGGATGCATTTTTACAACGTTTGTAACTTACTTTCAAAATCCAGGGATAAAAAATTGTGTATGTCTACATGTGTGTAAAGAAAGAATATTAACTTTTGATAAAGCTAGGTGAATGAAATGTATGTGTTCCTACTATTCTTTCAACTTGTCTGTAGATTTCAAATTTATCAAAACCAACCATTGGGTGGAAAACATTACAAGCACAATTTAAAAAATGATCAAAGGGTTACGCCTCAAGAGACTTCGAGCACAGAGTTCATGCCATAATGACAGACTTCAAAATGACTCAGGGAGAGACAGTAGGTATCTGGCAGCACTGGGAGCCACGTGGACACGCCCATGCCCTGCAGACCACCCACTGCCCTGCGGACTCTGTTCTCTTGCTGAGGTGGCTCACCAGCTACAGCTTCTTTCAAGTTTTCTGGTGAGGGCTTTTTATCAACAGCTGCCTTTACTCTGCCCAGGAACTCACATGACTATGACTCCCATCCCTGACCCAAGATTTCTATTGGGGTGGCGTGACCTCCTTTCCTGAGCCTCAAATGTCCCTGTGGACTCGCGCTCACTACTCTCCCTCTAAATCATTTTGTCCTAAAGGTATCCCACAAGGCAGACAAGGCTCTGTGGTCAGTAAACAAGAACAGGACAGGGAAGGAGGTGAACAGTGACAGAACAGAAGGAATGTGCCCCCAAGAGATTTTTCTCAGAACATGAAAGCAGAGGCTCATTATTTCTGTTAAGATGTGAACTAGGAACTACCGATGACTAACTTGCCATCATAAGCAGAAAGATTTGAGAATGAAACCAATAACTGGAGAGATCAGAGGGACACTGGGTGGCGGAGTTAATTGGGTTCCTAAAGACCTGCTTTACTTTCTTGATCAAGTGAGGCTTGCCAGTCTGGACTCACGTGAGCCAATAAATTACCTTCCTTCTCCTACTATCTTTTTTTTCCCTTCCCCCAGTTTGGATTGGATTTTCTGATCTCTTATAACTCAAACAATCTCAACTGAAACAACATTTCATAAAAAATATAGTAGAGAAATAAATTAGGGAAACAATTATTTATTTACATTTACATGTCCCTTTCATCAATTCGCAAAGCATAATAGGTTAATAAAGGCTCTGAGAAGTCCTGCATTAGAGAAACATTTTTAAAAGTTTGTTCAAATCAATATGTCCCAAACCACTCAACTTTGGAGATGCCTATTAACAATCTTAAGAAGTAGTTTTCCATGGCAAACAACTTTTGGCATAACTGTGTGAAAATTATTGCTTTGCCTGCAAAGAAATCCTGTCATGTGTTAGCACTTAATTTCGATATCACTTAATTTCCACATTAGAAATTTGAGGTCCAGCTAATCAAACCAAAGATTGTAATTTAATGTCAAAATATACTTAATGTATTTGCAGGAGTCTCACAGCACTTTTGTGCATGCCTGTATTATACTGTTTGATATTACAGAAAATTAACTATTTCCCAGCTTGCCTATGAGTTGGCTAGGGAACAGAGTATACAACCTTTTCATACTTGTCTCTCCAGCATGTCGAATTACACGGGATACACACGGGAAGTTCCATAAATGTTGCTGAATGAATAAAATTATTATCAATTTACTTTTTCCTGTAGGGATTACATTTCTTGTTGCTTTCCCTCATTTTCCCTTCAGTTACACATTGAATTAATGCTTTTATTGAGCAGTATGTGGTAACTCCAAGTTCTTAAGGTCCTGGGAGGATAGAACTAATTCAATGCTCATTAGAGTGTACAACTATTTAAATGATTTGTTCACAGCACATTCCGTTTTACTTGTCCAGAGTAAGTCAGGCTTGATCATTACGAATCTCTTTAATCTTTCATTTTCTTGGATAAACCTCTAAAATTAGATGTTTCTAGTCTTGTTTTACTTCATCTTTCAGACCAATAAAGGGTACAAGATTTAACACACTCTTTTCTAAAGTAGGCACATTAGGGGAAATAATTATATGCTACTGTGCATAGACTTAGTGGAGTTAATTTCATCCCTTCAAAATAAAATATTAATTTCCAAGCATCATGTTGTTAAAACGGATGGTTTTGCTCCTCTCCATCTATTGCCTGGATTAGCTAGAGCAATGCATGTCTTTGTAATATTTTCTATCCTTCCAACAACAGAACAGAACAGGACATACACTGAAACATGTTGATAAACAACTATGATGGTAGAATAGACTTAAAGCCATGTAATAGTAATATAAAGATTTTTATTTTTAAGGAACTGAGTAACCTTGAGGAGATTCTGGGGCAGCATGAGAGCTATTTAAAAAATGTCTGTAGAAAGAGGAACGTTCCAAAGTAATTTCAAATAAGTAATTTGACCATGTGGCATGTGTCGGATATATTTTTAAGGACAAAAACAACTATATACAATTTAAATCGTTTCCTGTTATCGCAGTGCTGGTGGAAGTCTTGTTATTCTGAGATAGTGTTGCACGTAGCGTAGGATCTAACTGATGAGAAATTCTGTTTGTGTCACTGAGAACAGGATTTTCAGCTTAGGAATAGATGCATATGTAACTGATGAGGGTAAATAAACTGTAGAGTTGATTTTAAATTGCAAATATCTGTATAAGCTCATATTATATATTATTATTATATTATCATATAATAACATGTATATTATATATGTATGTGTGTATGTATATATACATTACTTCTGACCCTGTTGACTAAAAAAGCCTAAAGACTAACCCAACAGTGATGAGTAACTCAACACTTACATTATGATTTCTAAATATCAATTAAAAAACAAAAGGAACAAGTGGTTAATGGAGAAATGGTTGACTCCATGCCTGAAAAAGGAAATCTTTAAGTAGAGACAATTTGTCATGCCGGGGGCGGGGGGGTGGGGTATGAAAGGAATACTGGGGTCATATCAAAAGGACATAGGAGCTAATCTGAATGGGCTCTCACTGACCAAAGATGGGGCAATTTAAGCAAGAATAGGTTTATAACTTCAAGGAAATCAAACATACCAGATATATCTAAATTAAATTTGTAAGTTAAAAAAATCTCATTAGTGGCTCTTGCTGAATGCTAGGGAAGGAACCCCTAATAAATGTAAAAGCTGACCATTAATCTTGCCTTTCCTCTAGGAACTGTACCTCATTATACCAAGTAATTGATGACTCCCTCTTAATTAAAGTATTCCAGCCAATAAATGAAGGAGTCACAGAAAAAGATCACTATTTTGCAAACCCCAATGATTAATTAAAGGATCTACGCAATGGCAGCTGCTAATATCACAAATAGAGACAAGCACACATTGTATCTCCTGATGGAAGTACACACAGCAACTAGGGAGGAAGTGGTTTCGTTTTCCTGTTCTTAAAAGTAGACTTGAACTTGAATCTGATTGAGGCTTTAGCTTTTACTACTTATAAATTCATTGATAATACTAGAAATAGAACATGCTAAATGACCCCATGAGAATGTAGTTAGCAAAATCTAGACAACATATAGTTCTAAATAACCTAAATTCTTCCACCAAAAATTTTCAAAGGGAAAATGGAGATGATGTACACAATAAAAGAAATTTAAGTGATATAGCAATTAATGTTAATGTATGAGTTTTGTTTGGATCTTGACTCAAACAAGTTACGAAGAAAAACTTATGGGACGATAGGGATATTTGAAAACTGACAAGATATTTGATAATATAAAGAAATTATCATTAATTATTTATAAGTGATAATATTATGGTTCTATTGTAAAAAATGGTCCTTACAGAGATAACTAATATTCAGGAATTAAATAAAACAAGGTTGTGTGAATCTCTTTAATATAATCCAAGTGGAGGGGGTAATAAATGAAAATAATATTGGCTTTGAATTGGTAATTACTGAAGTTGGTGATAGAGACATGGGTGTTCATTATGTGGTTCTCCCTACTTTTGCTTCAAATTTCCAAAACGTTTCTGTAATGTTTCAGTGAAAGCTGGTAAAATAGGGATCAGATGTGATCCTTAACCTGGTGTGTGGAGTGACAGGGACAGAAATTTCTGCTAAAGCACAAGGAAGTGTTTTTGAATGGAATTATTCATTATGGAAAGAAAGGGCTATCTAAATAGAGTATATTTCTGGTTACAGAAAATATACCAGGTAGGTAATGAGCATGGGCTGAGAAATTGGATCAAGTTATTTTTCAGGCCCATTCCAATTTAGTGCTGTATGATCTTTTCTAAGCATAGTCTGAAAGACCACCTGATTCAAAGCACTAATTACAAAAACATGCATAGCATTTGTTGCTGTGTACTTGTGTAGTGTGCTTGGGTGCGAAGCAGAGGGCCTGGAATACAGAGCATGGGCATGAACGAAGGAGAACAGGCGTATAGAACATTTCAGCACAACAGGAATGATCTAAAATGTTATACAGACCTTCTATGTTTAACTTACTGCTGAGAGCCTGCCAAATCTCTTTTCACTGAAAGATAAGGATGGCTTCTCTATCACTAGGTAACAAACCCGAACAACAAGTTTTTAAGACACTAATTTAACTGAGTTTCAAGAAACCATGCAAAGAGATCATTAGGACAACACAGCCCTTTGCTACCTGGGCATTATTTTCTTTTCTCTGCTTCAGATATGCCAGCTTAGAACATCTGAATCTGAACTTCTATCCCAGTAGGATTTTTACAAGAATCAAAATTCAACTCACCAGGAAAGTAAAAGAAAAAGCCACATTTCCGCCAAGTAGTTTTCAAGATTATTCTGTAAATCTTGTACCAAATACTTGAACTATCACTATCAAACTGACTTTTTTCCTTAGAATAAAACTGTTTTGTTTTTTTTTAAAAAAAAAATCAGGTTCTTTTAATCAAGGAAAAAAGTAATCAGTGAATACAGGTTTTGCTAAGTTCACATCATCTACCATCAAAAATAGCACCTTTACATTATGAACCCAATTTTGATTCTGACCTATGCAATTTAGTAATCAAATTCTATTCCTGGAACATACAGTTTTACTCTACACGTCTCATTCTCCTTTGGCCTCGTGTCGGGGGCAGCAGGCCTCTCAGTGCGCAGTGAGTACCCGTCACTGGCCCGGAGTCCCAGCCCCCAGCCTGAGACAGTCTTCCACAGGTTTTTGCTTGTTTCTTTAACATTTGGGAACCTGGAAAAGTCATATTGCTGTGCATGTGCATTCTATCTGAAGATGGGTACTATTTTCTCCTCCCAGGCAATTGTGTCTTTTGGATTCTTCTCATCCCTGGATTGCTAAGAATCATTTCTTTTACTCTATTAATTTCCTGGCCACGTTCACTGTCAACTAAAATTAAGGAAAAACAGCACTCCAGAGGCCTCAGTCTCAGATAATTTCAGGATTTGAATATTCAACACAGGATATATGAAGGCACCATCTTCTTTTAGGAATAGTCAAACTCAGTTCTGTGAATTTGGAAAATGATCAAGTCTACATGACCAACTGTCTCCTCACTTTATATCAACAAACATTTATTGAGTGCTTACAAAGAACCCTACTTTGGGTTAAAATATGTAAAAAATGTTCCTTGATCACTAGAACTAACACCAGTACTGGGTGAAAAGTAAATGAAAAATGAGGAATTCAGAGAAACTGTTCGATAAAAACTTGAATCAACATGTTAAGAAAACAACCACAGATTAAGTGAGCTCAAGGGTCAATCCTATCTGCTCTCCAACAGAAAATGAGTTACTAATTAAAGAAAAATTGTGACTAAAAATCTTGATAAAAATAACATACCTCTCATCATGTTAGAGTCATACCCAAAGGGTCAGACTACCCATATATTTTTATTCTTTGAAAGTGAAGCTGAGAAGATAAATTACCAGTATGGAATAAGTTATATTGTGCTCAAGGAAATTCATGAAGGTTGTAATAATTTGCACTGGGTAAGAATGAATATTATCTGAAGTAATTTTTCCAAGTAGATCATTAATTACTGGTGTCTTCTACAAGCAGCTTGACTGACTAGGTAATTATAGGTTAACATTCCTAATATACTGACTTCCATCACAACCATCATGTGGGACAATGAAATCATTATAATCACCATGAGTTAATCAGTAAGTTCCAATTAGGGTTCTGCTATGGCACCATCAGTGAATTACCATCAACTGATTAGGTAAACTGACTAAAATTGACCAAACCTCTGCCAATTAAATGCTCCACTTACTTATCATTAAAGAAGGTACCATTTACTGCTTTATCTTTGGTGTCAGGAACATTGTAAATGCAGGGAAAAAAGAAACCCCTGCTAAATATGAATGAATGCATACATGTACGCATGCACGAATCATTATCTGCCTCATAGGAACTTTGGGTCAGTTGTGATTTTCCAGGCCGCAAAACAAATAAGGACCATACTTAGGATTCAAGTTTGCTTTTTTCTCAGAATGATCCCTTATGAGTGTTCTTTGTGTTAATTTATTCATTCAACGAACACAATGTTTTATTAAAGGAGGAGTTATTCCAACTTAGCCACTCCTGTGTCTGGCCCCCTAAATATCCTTGGCTGGCATCTGGGAACCTGAACATGAGGAGAGCCTCTCTCCAATCCCTCATAAGAATGTCTCACTGTGTTTACACTGTGTATGGAAACAAAATGGCTTATGTTGAAAACCTCCTGAGGGGATGGAATTTGGGTACACAGTAGGCACTGAAAACCTGTTATGACCATCCCCCATTAAAATCCCTGAGCACTGGGTCCCTGAGGAGCTTCCCTGAGATAACATTTCACACATGTTGTCACAATTCATTACTGGAAGAATTAAGTGCTCTCTGGGTGGCTCCACTGAGAGAAAGAAATCTCTTGGAGGGTGAAAACTGGATTCCTCCGCACTTCGCCCTACATAGCTCCTGGTTTTTGTTTTTTTGTTGTGTTGTTTTTTGTTTTTTTTTTTTTTTTTTTTTGCTGATTTGTGTTATATCCTTTCAATGAAATAAAACATAGCCACACATATGCCTAACTGCTGAATCATGCCAAGTCCTCCTAGTGAATCATCAGTTCTGGGGGTGGCCTTGGGAACCCCAACACAGGCCACATAGTGAGGTTGAAGTAGTAAAGAAATGAGAGAGCATGGTATACTGCAGTCAGGAGCTCACGGGGTGGGACTGAGCTGGAAACCAAGAGT
Source organism: Pteronotus mesoamericanus (assembly GCF_021234165.1). Taxonomy (NCBI): domain Eukaryota; kingdom Metazoa; phylum Chordata; class Mammalia; order Chiroptera; family Mormoopidae; genus Pteronotus; species Pteronotus mesoamericanus. The sequence goes on from NW_026555245.1 coordinate 10,869,323, forward strand.
GGGGTTCACTGGTAACATGTACTCTCCCTAAACTCAATATCCAGTTCCACTTGCCATGTGGAATGAGAAGCAGTTCAAGCAGGAATTAAGTTTAAGAAGGCGTCTAATCCAGAATCCTCATTTTTTCAGATGAGCTAAGGTTGAGATCTAAAATAACTTTCTATAAGACACAGAGCTAGTTCAAAGCAAATACTAGCACGCCAAAACCACATCTCAAACCCCCAGTAGTTCCTACCAGTAAATCATTTGCTGCCTGGCTGGAGTCTGTCCTTTCTCAGAAGGCCTCCTGCTTGCATCAAGATGTGCCACATGGTTGCAGATTCGCACCATGTTGCATTTTCAATTAAAACAGCTAAATGGGGTGTTTTAAAAGAATGATTTCCAAGCTGCCAGGACAATAACGCCACAAACTCCACCAGATTTTATTAGAATCAAACAACAGCATAAATCATTAGGAAAATGTGTGCCAACCAGAGAAACAGCAATACCTCAAACTCTTGGAGTACTGAACGCCATCCAGTTGGCTGAGAAAGGACCATGTGGCTTAAAATCATTTTTTGCAATTACTATACTAGCTAGTTCATAGTTTTTGGCAGATATGCCCCACATGCATAGCAGAACTTAGCTAATTTTCACTCCGCTGATCGACAAATGTTTTTTTATTTTCCCCTCAGAAAAACCACCCAGAGAGCTTTTATGAAATCCGAGGAAGTGCATCAATAAGGGAGCCCATTTGTTACAGCCTAGCTTTAAATAATGCATATTAAATAGGCCACCCAATATTCATCACAAAAAAATTCTACTGTGCTAAGATGATGAGTTAAGAATATCAATCATACTAATTACTAGAGTCTGAAAGTCAAACAGCAAGATTTCCCAAGTCTTTCTTACTTTTCCCTCCTGAATTGAGTCTGCTTTTTGGAAAGCAGAAAAAAAAATTTAAGAACTAATAAGGACTTTGTAAATAACTTAACAGTTAGACAAGAAATAACATACCATGCTACATCCATTTAAGCAATAAAATATTTATATGACCAAAGGAATGAAAGCGCTTTTTTATTAAATTTTTTCATCCACGTTGCATTTCCACGTTGTCTTCTTGGGACTTTCCTCAATAGCCCAAATGTTGAATTCCACCTATGAATGTGCTGTATGCTGATTTCAAAAAATGCTTATCCATTCTAAATTGAATAGCTCCTCCCTCAAAGAGAAGCATCCAGCCAACAAGGAGGAACTCCCATGCTGTACTGTAAATGCAGCATCTGCACTAACTCTGCAGGGGATGAAGGGACACTGTTAGTATAGGGCTGCTTGTCACAGGCGGCTTCAGCTGCGCAGATAGAGAATGGTCTGTTCCCTAGGTTGGGGGTAGATGGATAAGCATTTGTGGTATTCTTTAAACTTTTTGTACATTTTAAATATTTTATAATAATTTCAAAAATATTTAACTCCCTAAATTTGCTTCATCAGCATTCCCAGACCCTCGAGGGGGTGTCTTACTTAGCCTCGCTGTCTCTAGGCTCAAACTGAATTTTCTTTAGTAGGATCAAAATGGTCCATTGAAATCATTTCTATTAGACTGAGTTCCCAAAGACCTGGCCAAATTTTCATGATCTTTCCTATCAGATATCCTTTGTCTGTGGAGCATCCTGAAAGAATATATAAGCCAAGAATATTTTCAATCTGTGTAAGAAAAGTGATAACATCTTCTCATATGAAAGCTGCCAGCTTCCCAGATAGAAAATTCTGTCAGTAAGTAAAAGGTAGAAGATCAAGAAAAACAAGATAAATTGATCAAGTGTGCTTTAAAATGTCCCATAAATTTAAAAGCCCTTCTTCCCCCAGCTGATAATGGGAAGATGGAAGCCAGCTGTGTCCACAGAAACCTCATGTTTAATGTATGGAAGCACAGAGAGATCTCAAATGGGACCCCAAATCCTAGCTTCAGCAGCAACTGTCAACTCGTTAAAAATGCAAATTTACAGATCTCTGCTGTGGGAATGCAAGAGGACTGGGCAATAATCCCTGGAAATGATTCTGATGCCTCCTAGTTTGAGAAGCAGGGATGCACAAGTTGAAGTCTAGCCTCTGGAATCAGAGCGCTGGGTTTGACTACTAGAATCTGCCCCTGCTAAATACCGTGACTTTGACCAAGCTACTTAATTTGTCTATGTTTTAATTTCCTCATCTATAAAGTGAAGGTAATAATAGTTCCTAACTCATCAAACACTGGCAATAAGATAATACATGTAAAAGTCTGGCAAAATGCTTGACACATACTAAGTACTCAAGATATGTAAGCATTAATTCTCTCTACCATGGAGATTATAATAGATTTGCTTTTATTCCAGTGTATTCACCTATTTACTTGATTAGCACTTATTGAGCACTTGCCCCATGCCAGACTTAGGCATGTGATTACACAGGATTTTTGGCTGCCCATCAGAATCACCCAGGCAATGTTGAAGAAACCCCACGCCCTGACCCCTACCCCACAGCAAAACAAAGAATCTCTGATAGTGCCGCTTAAGCCTGGCTATGTTATAAAAGCTACTCAGGATATTTGAATCGAAGAAGCAACCTGCAAGCAAACATTAGAGCCCAAAGCCCAAGAAGTGGGGTTCGTTGTATGCACATGATGTCAAAAAATTTTAGGAGGGGTTGTCTGCCCCAGAAAATTTTCACAGACACTTTAACAGTCCTCTCCTGCTTTACAGATCTCCTTAGGAAGCACAGATCTCTTCCCAAATCTTCAGTGCTGGCTACCATGCCAACAACAAGGAGATGCAGAAGTTGGTTGATGCTACAAGAAGTGAGCTCTATTCCTGGGCCCTCCCTCAAAACCTGAGAGCAGCAGTTCAGGACAGAGGAGTAATTATACAGCCATCATCTCCATAACCGACTCTTGTAAGAGCACATTTCCCTAAATATATCGCCAAGCCTGAAGGCTAGACATAATGGTTTCATATACCAGTCTCCGAAGGGAGGAGAGACAGGGGCAAACCTTTTAAATTAATTAAAAGAGACACTCGGGCACACTTCATGCCATCCTTTAATCTCCATTCTCCTGTGATAAATATAGAATGACAGGAACAGGACCAGGCTAACGAGCTGAAGGCAGGACCCTATGGAGACTTGTCAAGCAGCCCTCAAACACTCTGCAGAAGGGCCCAGGGCTCAAAAATAGGAAGGAGGAGGAACTCGGCCCCTGACTTCTGCTGTGTTTCCAGGGTGCTCTAAAGAACGCCCACTGGGCCTGCATCCTGCCCTGCTCGGACTAGTAGCAGTTTAGAGGACACATAAAAAGGAAATAGCATGTTTTGTAATTTAGAAGTCAGAGAATAATAATAAAAACAGTGATGATTTATTGAGGGTTTTCTAGTGTCAAGCACTGTGCTAAAGGCTTCTCATGTAGTATTTTACTTAATTGTGATAATCAGCTTCCTAACAACCCTTGCCACTTAGTATACGCACCCTGTGGATTTCCTCTTGTTCACTGAATCAGAGACAGTACGTGTGACCAATAGAAAAGTCCAGAAGTAACTGTCGGTGACTTCTAATTAGATCACAAAAGGCGTTATCACTTCCAACATGACCTCTTGAATCACTTGCCCTGGGAAGTCAGCCATGTCATGTAGACACTTGAGCAGCCCTGTGATGCTACCCGCGTGGAGAGGACCCAGCCATGCGACCAGGCCACCTCAGAAGTGACCCGCCAGCTCTATTCAAGCCTCTAAGTCTTCCAGCTGAAGCCCCAAACATCACAGAACAGAGAAGCCATCAGCCCTTGGCCCTATCTGAATGGCTGACCCACGGAGCCCGTAAGATAATTGTTTTAAAACTAAGTTCTGTGATTAGTATGTGGCATAGCAAACTCATACCTAAGAGCTAAATACTCTTCCAGGTGATGAGAGTTGAAGTGATTCAGTCACAGGCTCAGTCAGTGAAATAGTGGGGATCTGAATCCATGTCTGCAGATTTGAAGTTCTGGCTTCATTCTGTCACACTACTCCTGACACATGCATATAAGGTGTGTAACTGATTTTGCATCCCTTTTATTAAGGGAAAAGTAGTCATTTCATAGGAATCTTTCAAGCACTTTGGTTGTTCCCAATATACTTTGTTCATCCTACATGGCAGCCACCATCATGCCTTGTATTTCAGCCATTTCTGTTTGGACAGATTAGAAGTTTCTGGAAAGTTTGTAGTAATGTCTTCCTTATGACGGCCTTGTAAACAGCATAAGGTTGTTGCTAGGATGTCACGTTACCCCTGTACTTGGCAGTTCTGCTCCACCATTTTCAGGCCAGGCGATCTTAGGCCAATGACCTCAATGTTATGAGCCTCCAATTCCTCACTCTTCCTGACTCTTATAACAGGGCCAATGTTAACACACACTTTTGTTTGCACTACATTAGAAAAATACTCAAAGTATTTAGCAAATTGACAAGCACAGAGTAAGTGTTCAATAAATGTTACCTATTTGAATTATTATTAAAATGTGTTGAAAAAATCCCACATTTTAAGTGGCCAAACGAAAGCTGATCCCCCCAATCGATCCTCCTGCGGAAAGAAGTTCCAAAGGCACAGCAGTGGTTCTGAGAATGGGGAAATTTCACTGTGCAGACACTGAAACCTTTGGAGACATCTTGGCCATGCTCTTGCGAGAGTTCAGCCTGCCCTGCAGAGTGAGGAGAGGATCGGGAAAGCTGCCTTTGCTTCCGCCGTCCAGTGGGACCTGTGCATACAGCAATTTGGCTCTTTCTTGCAAGAAGCAAAGTAAGGCAAGGAGGGTTTCCCTCCCCCGGGCCTTATCCACCAGGGAAGAGAAGGATTTTGCTTCCACCCTACTTCTTAATCCTATTACATTCTTATCATCTTGTCAGACAAAGCCCCTTAGCTCCTGCCAATATTCCCTCTAATGCCTTCCCCTGTGGTTCAGTCTTCCCTGGTCTTAGAGCTAGCAGGCTGTCAAATGTCTTACTGTCCCTTCAGATGATCTCTACTTAAGGGCTTCCAGTCCCACCTCCCTTTGAATTTACCTTTATGGCTCCTATTTTTTTCCCCTTGTGCATGAGAAAGTTTTCTGTGTAAAATTCTGTTTAGGGTCCAAAATGCTTCCACAACCTTCTACTTCTGGGTAAGATGAAGGAATGTGGGGGAAATGCCAGCCATATTTGCTCATTTCCAACTAAACACATATTCCTAGCACAGCAAGGTGCAGGGTTAAATTCTTGCGTGGATGGGGGGTGGGGGATGAAGATATAAGTGACTTCTCCACTGTAACAGAGGAGACTTTTACAAGTATTAATAACTAGGAAACAAAGGGCCAAGTGAAAGATGCTAAGAGCAGTAGGGACTGAGGGCCCAGGAGAGCAGAGGAAGGGAAAAATAGAAGATAAGGACACAGGGGAGCTGGAGCAGCAAGCCTGGGTGCTGGGTAGGGACTCTGAAGGATGAAGGAATCCTGCCCTGAGGAGGTGCGCAAAGGCAGGAAGAGCGCAGGAAGGAAAGGCAGGGAGGCAGGAAAGGTGCAGGCAGCTTTGCAAAATGCTACAGATTTATGGAGAAGCAGGGACAGAGATTGCAAAACATAAAGTTGACTGGGGAAAATACACAGCCCAAAATTAGCAATAACAATCTTTAAAAGGCAGAAAAATAAAGGTCTTTTTGCAGATTATAGAGCAAACTGGTGACATGTGGATTTCATGATTAAGAATTAGTAACATATTCTAATCAATTGTTCAGGGATCAGGAACATAAAACTCTAAGACTAGAGGATATTTTCAAAGGAGGCGAGGTTGAGCGAGCGGGTACCTCACTCTCCCCAATATATTAAGTTTCCCTCACTGAAAGCTTTGCTTGAGCCACTGAACTGGCTATAGGTGAAGTACCTTCCAGACTTGACTTTTTTTTTTTTTTTTGTAGTCTAGTTTTAAAAACTATTACCTAACATGAAAAGGCACATGTTAGATGACTTAAGTCAGGAATCTGTTATTTATCAGCAGTCATTTCAATGGTTTCCAAGAGCCAGTATCCACTAACGAGATTGGTTTGAAGGTGACATAAATGTGTTGTATCAGAAGTAAACACGATTATTGGTAGGTGTAAGGGTGTCTGCACCTTGGTATATTTTCCTATCCTCTATCCCAATCTTAGAAAGCTACTACACAGAGTAGGCACTCAGAGAAATTCTGAGAGTCAGAACTCACTTCACATTCCCCTTACAACCAAAGAGCTAAGTTCAAAAAAGATCCAAGATATATCACAGGCCATCAACCAATCTCAAACGGGTTACTCCCTGAAACAGGAAGAAGTCCCTGGGCACTTTTCGCTGTCCTTCAGTCCCAAGAGATGTTCCCTGCACACTACAAAATTGGACAGCCAGGCCCAGGCCAGGCGAGCTTACCATATACCACATGCTTGGCCACTTGGGGTCATTGAAGTAAGTAGACTGGGCACGACTGAAGTCATAATCCCTCTTGGTCCGTTTTTTTACCACTTGCTGTTGGATCCACTCCACCTGCCAAGGACAAGGACATCTGGTGAGCGTTCGAGTTCCATCAGGGTTCACGCAACATAAATGACAGTCGGAAGCATTTCCCATCTCGAGTCAATTCTGTTTAAGTCACAGGCTTCATTCTGGCAACTAGAAGCTCTGAGATTCTCTAAAAATCTAGTTCTATTTTATTACATAAAATAGAGTGGGTAGGCTTTTTTTTTTTGTCTTTTATAACAGATCATTCATGTTTCTCAATAATATGCTAACCTTTTAGTCCTTTCAGAAAGCATACACCATTCACAATTTATTGCAAATTGATAGAGTGAATTTTTTTAAGGTAATTTTTTCATTCTTTATACTAAAGGTCAGCAAATATTTTTCTACAAAGCTCCAGGTAATAAATATTTTAGGCTTTGCATGTCATATGATCTCTGTTGCAACTACTTACTCTGACATTGTAGTCCCCCAGGTAATGTATAAATGCATGGGAATGACTGTGTTCCCAATAAAACTTTATACACAAAAACAGGTGGCAGGCTAGATCAGGCCCACAGGCCAGAGTTTATGATCCCTGCCTCACACTTCATATCAAAAATTTTAAATGCTCTGAGATTAAACATCAAATTTAAAAGTCATCCTGGGATCAAATACTCTAGGATCAGAAATTTTTAAAAAAATGGCTTTCTACAAAATAGTGTGGTGGGAAAAGTACCGATTTGGGGAATCAGAAAACTAAAGCCCTAGACATGTCTCAGGCAAAAAATTGGACAAGTCCCTCCATTTCCTGAGCCATCGACTCCTTGGTTGCTCTAAAATTCAATTCAAACATATCGCATTTGACAAAGTCTTAATATTTAGCTGCAACTTTTGCTTAAACAGAGAATCTTGCACTTTCAGTTTAATACAGGATTGTAACTTAAATGGTAGAGGTATGAATGGGGGTATTTTTTAAAAAGAGGCAGTCCTTATGTCAACATAAAAATAAACGGGTTCCATTTTGAACTGAGATCTCAAGTGCAGTATCAGCCCTGGTGGCCTTCTACAATTTGTTTGTAAATTTTCTTTGATTTCTTCTGGTCACAGCTAATGTAGTCACAATAGTCTAAAAAGGTTCTGTTCCACCATTAATCCCTAACTCTTCACAAAGGAATGACAAATTGGGAGGGTGGGGGGAACTTGGTAGTCCAGTACTGAGAATAGACACCAATCCATTCAGTAAAGATTTCAAAACCTCTCTTGCATAACTGATTAAAGATTACTGGAAGAGAAGGGATACTATGATACTGACTAACAAACTCAAAAAATGCATAGCTGTAAATAAGATAGTAAAGGCCAAAAGCCAAACTAATACATTTCTATGATTCTCATATTGAGAAATATATTCAACAGGAATATTGGCATGCAAGATGATTTCAGGGGTTCATCCCTAACATCACTAACAAAGCAAAGTGAATCACGTGGCCTACTAAATAAATATAAATCTATTTATGATTAGGATCACAGCTAAGCATCATATATGAGCCTGCTCTGATAGGTAATTTAGGCAAAATTAGTACAGAAAAAAAGCGAATAAATGAAAAATAATATTCTGGAAAATAAAAGTTTTTCTGATCCTGTTTTAATTAATCCAGACCAAGTGACCCTCTGGCCCTGAACCATTCTACACCACACACACATATGCAGACACGCACACTCTGGATAAAAGGTATGCCATGTTTTTCTTCAAACTCCTGGACAATAGTTGTCCTGGAAGCTAACAGAAATCTTGTTTTTTCCTTAATTGAAGAAACCACTTTTTAGCAATTCCAAGGAAATTAATGTGGCATTTTAAATGTGTATAAATTTATTTTTAATGAAGAGAGTAATTTTTAAATGACTGTGTTTCTAAGAATATAGTGAAAAAAATCAATTTCCTTCTCAATCAAAGTGGAAGGGTAAGAATGGGCATGCTTATACTTCTCTATTTCCAGGAAACATTGTCAGTCTTTATATGGTGTGAGTTGCATTCATTCATTTATTCATTCAAAAAAAGGAATAAATGCCAATTCTATACCAGACACTGCGCTGGGAATATAAAGATTAGTAAGAATAGTCTTTGCCTTTGAAGGACTTACCATTTTACCAGGGAATATTTAGCAAGTGTTCCACAACTCTCCACTTCATAAAAATAAAATGATCGCCATGACTGACATCTGGTGCAGGCCATATTACTGTATCAATTAGACCATTTGTGAAAATTTTGACTATGCAAATTACATTTGCAATCCTCAGATTACTGTCTATAAGACCTAGCCCAATAAGACCGAACCACTGCATATTTGGACACTCAGTAAAAGAAGGCTGTGGATCTGTTTAGTTAGGACTCTTTTCAAACTAATCCTATATTAGCAGTGGCCTTTCCTAACAGAGCCTACATAAATTCCACAACTGCCAACATATATGTGTCCATAAAGCAGAAAGCGTCAAATCTCTACCAACGTGGGCTCAAAAAAGAGACTGTTAGAGACCAGGACGAGTAGATACTGAAGAGGGGGTGGATAACTGTTTCTACAAGGATGCTTCTACAATGCATCATACCCTATAACACAGGCAAACAAGCGGTACAAGAGGCAGCCATTTCCTAGATGAACTATACATACTAAAATAGAATAAAATGCCTTACCAAACAGCCGCTCTTCTGTAATTTTAGCAAACAAAAATGTTTATTTACAGGGCTTGGTGACTAGAAGGTGGTTCGGCAACTTGGCATGTAGCTTTGACTATATGTTACTCTGTCTGATCACAGGGCTGCAATACTCAAGAAAAGTACAGTGGGGATATTTTTGGAGTCAGATACCATGTATTTTGTCTCAGTGCTCTATGAGTATGTATATATAGCCCTACAATTTTTGGAAAGTGGGAAAAGCACCTCTTGAAGCGGAAGATTTCTATGACTGGAAAGACCATATTTATATTTTTAAATTACTACCCATATGTCTGTCCTTGAGCCCTTTAAGAAAAATCTCAGAAGTAATGCAATATACAGATTTCATTTCTTGCCAAGAAGCCCAATGCAAAGAAAAAGCACTTAAAAGTTCATTTTTATAAAACTACGGTCAGCCTGGGAGAATAAAAGAACTGTGTGCTTTCCCTCAATGGTTTAAACTTCTAAAAATGCAATTTCCTATATATTATGAAACTATAGTTAACCTAGAGTATAAAAACCACACGAGCTTTGGAATCTTCCGTCTATCCTTCATTAATTTCCACAGATATGTGCTACTTGCTTTTAAAGCCAGTCCTTGCCTTCACTCACAGAGCTCTCCCTCCTCCCTACACAGTCCAAGTGAACATCAAGCATTTGCCTCTTCGGAATCTTTGCTGAAGATGTTCTGTTTCATCAGATTTCACTTGTCAAGAAAAACACATTACGGGTAATTACGGGAAGGCTACCTCAACAATCTTAGCTAAACTCATATGTCATTATTTTGGAACTTATCAGCTTTATGATACCATCGACATGGGGAAGGCAATTTGTCAATAAGAGGGAAAAAATGTAATCATATGAATATACATTATACATGTTATTATGTAAATATCATGAGAAAGGCAGATACTGCGTGATATCACATGTGGAAACTAAAAAGAGTCAAACTCATGGAAACTGAGAATGAAAACTGAAGGGGTAAGGAGACAAGGGAGAGGCTAGTGAAACGGTACAAATTTTCAGCTCTGAGTAAGTTCTGAGGATCTAACATATAACATGGTGACTACAGTTGATAACGTATTGTATAAGTGAAATATGCTGAGAGTAAAACAAATATGTCCTCACATACACACAAAATAAATATGTGAGGTGACAAATATGCTAATTAAGTAGCCAGGAGGAATTTTTTCACAATGTGTGTGTGTGTGTAATGCATGTGTGTGTGTATGTATCAAATTACCACGACATACGCTCATAATATCTTACAACTTTCTATGTCAATTATATCTCAGCAAAGCTGAAACTTAAAAAAGAACATCATGGTGCCACTTTTAAAATATGTCCCACAGTGAGGAGGAATCAGCCTTTTAGGTAGTAAAATATATCAAAGATAATGATTAAAATATATTCTGGTAGCAAATATCTACAGATATCTCAATGACATGGAATGCCAAGTCAAAAAACTGACCTCAAAACATGAAAGAGCATAGCATACAATAAGGGCGCCATCCTAAATCAGTGAGGAAAAACAAATTACTTCATAAATGATGGTAGAACAAAAACCAACTGAACAGGAAAAATAAAGCAAACCATTCTCCCATCTTACATCAAGGTCAATTCCAAATGAATCATATTTAAATGTAAAAGTAAACAAAACCATAAAAGTACCATGAGAAATAGGGGAAGTTTTCAAAAATAATCTAAGAGTGAAAAATAATTATCTAAGTATAATAGAACCCCCCCCCCCAAAAAAAAAGTGAGTAAGAAAAACTGATATATTCAACTACATAAAAAATAAATTTGGCACGGCAAAAAACTTCAAAAGTAAAGTAAAAAACAAACTGGGGAAATGTTTACAGTTTTGACCTTGGACAAAAGGCTATTCTCCTAATATATAAAGAGTTCCTATAATTAATAAGAGAACACTTCTATTAGAAAACAGGCTGAAAAGATAAAGCAAGTTCCTTAAACACAGAAAAATATGCCTAATCTCATGCATGTAAAGACAAAAACAAACCAATTCTACATTAAGACAACACTTTTCACCTTTCAAATATGAATAATCTAAATATTGATAACATACTTACTAGTGAGTTAGTGAAGGGATTAGAAAATTGTCTTCCTATTGTAAAGGTGATGGGAATATAAATCTCTACAACACTATAAAGAGTAACTGACAATATCCACACAAGTCTAAAAGAACTAATTCTACCAAAAGAAGTTTATCCTACATATTTATTTACACATGAAACATGCAAGGTTATTTCCTGAAGCACTGCTAGCAATAACTAAAGTGTGTAAGCAACCTGAATATATATTGATAGGGATTAAATAACAACTTATCAATACAACAGAGCACATTGGAACCATAAAGAAGAATGAAACGAGCTTTATGCACTGGCAGAGAGTAGTCTCCACGAGGCAGTTGGTGTTAAAAAAAAAGAAAAGAAAAGAAAAAGAAAGAAAAAAGTAAAGTACAAACAGTTTATAAACAGTCTATACGGAATACTACAATTTTTTATCTCTCTGAAGTGATTTTACACAATCAACCCTAAAAACATTGGTTCTTTCTGGAGGATTAGGTGATTGGAATATAGAATAGGAGGGAAAAAGTTTTACTGCATTCCTTTTAATACCTTTTTACTTTTGAACTATGTAAATATGTCACCTATACCATTTAAAATTTCTTTTAATATATTCCATTGGTTAAATCCCATCATATAATCCAATGATTTCAAATGTGACAAAATGCCTGCATTACATTGTATTTTTAAAAAGCAATAATGAGAAAAATATATAAAAATGTGACATAAATGGTTTTATATTATGTTCTAATATCACAATTACTGAGAAAAAATGGATAAACAAAAAGTCATTGGAATTTGGGGAACTTCATTTATAATCTTAGAGTTGCTACCAGCCACCTGTGTGACCTTGTAAAATCTTTGTAGGCCGCTTTTATCTGTAAAATGAGAGAAAACAGACTAAACATGCTGTCTCATCTCTTTCTTCTAGCTTTTAAATTTTATCTATATTGTCTCTTCTCTGAGTTGACCAGGAATAGAAAGTTTGTGCGAAATGCCATAGAGAGATGAGGTAGGTGCCCCAGTTGATAAATGATCTTAAATCATTCTGTGAAGAAGCAAGATTAATATTTGGAAAGGAGGGTAGTCAATTATATTACTCCTTTTGTGATTTGAATGAAGCTGTTGCCAGGAAATAAAATATGAGACTACATGTTTCATATTTTTTTATTAGCTTTGACAAAATGGGGGAAAGCACATGAAGAGATTTCTCCCTCTATTTTCTTTTCTGAAAACAAAATAGAGTAGCCCTGATTGAAAAAATAAAAATAAAAAAGAGCCCCGGCTGGCGTGGCAAACCAAAAGTTCACCAGTTTGATTCCCGGTCAGGGCACATGCCTGGGTTGCAGATTCTGAGCTCTTCTCCCATCGGGGAGCTTGCAGAAGATGGAAGGCAACCAGTTGATGTTTCTCTCAACTCTCTTCCTCCCTTCACCTCTTCCTAAAATAAAATAAATCTTTTAAAAAAGTATGAGTTGAGTGCATAATGGCCAGGTACTTTTTGCTATAAGAGAGAAAAAGAATGACGAAGACAATTTTGTACCAACAAGCCTCTCCAAAGCCCTAAATCTGAAGCCAATGTAGTCCAAAAATTTTCCAAAATTCTGGTCAAGAAATTAAAATTAATCAGTGCAAAAAATCAGAGAATCTACTGAAAGTGTGTATTCAGATGACAGTAGGTTTGAGAAACTCTAGAGACTGGTAATTAGTGAGTTAGTAAATATTGGCATTGTTATTTGAGTTACTTTATTAGACAAGTCAGTCTTTTTAAAGTAAAAAAAACTAATTATTTGAATTCTATTTTAGTTAGCTACTTATGGACAAAATGTGCACTACATTTTATTTGATAGAGAGTTTTTCCTTGATTTGCTTGAGATAGACACTTTGAATCCTATTTAATGACTGCAAACATCAGAGGCTTAAGTTAGAAAGTCAACTAGTCAGGAAAATGAGAAATCATATAATTTTTCAAAGGTCATTGAGAAGAAAGTTTTAAAATAAATACCACATGTATATTCAGAACAGTAAAATAGAAGACAAACACATGCCGAAGTAGAGAGCTTTAACCGCCATAAAATTTTATAATTAGTTGGCTTTCTCCAAGAGAACCAAAATTTTAGAAATGTGTCGTCAATTTAATCTTGTTCCATTTTGTTTAGTGAAAAACTCATAGCATTATTGTTCTAACTGTATTACTTACTTTCAGAGAATTAAAGTCATATTTCTCCACTTAAACTATTCCACAATGCTCTGCACGCTCCTAAAACTTTAATTTCCTAATTTGTTGCCTGTTTTTTTTCCCCCACTTCTAATAAGATGACATATAAATGGGAGAAATAAATGGTTACATCCAATTAAAGCAGTAAAACATATCCCCCACCCTCAAGGCCCTTTGTTACATTTGTCTGTTCACTCCAAAAAAACTTATATTGATTATCTACTATGTGCAGGCTGCTCTGGATTCTACCAAATAACCGCTTTCCTGCCTTTAGTCAGTTTGCATTCTAGTGGGAGCCAGACAATAAGCATGTGAATAAATAAAAGATAATGAACTTTCATTGTGTTAAATGGCGTAAAAAGTAAATAATGTAAAGAGGTCAAGAGTAATTATGGAAGAGTAGGCTGTTTTATTTAATGTTTTTATTGTTGTTCAAGTATAGTAGTCTCCATTTGCCTGCTACCACTTTCTCCTGCCCCACCCACCTGCACCTCCCACCGTTAACCCCTCCCTCCTTTGGCTTTATCCATGGGTCCTTTATACATGCTCCATCATGACCCTTCCCCCTTTTTTTCCCCCATTACCCCCTCTCCACTCCCCTCTAGTTACTGTCAGTTTGTTCTTTATTTCAATGTTGCTGGTTATATTTTGCTTCCTTGTTTGTTCTGTTGATCAGTATCCACTTATAGGTGAGGTCACATGGTATTTGTCTTCCACCAAGGAGCTTATTTCACTTAGCATAATGCCCTCCAGTTCCATCCATGCTGTTGAGAAGGGTAGTAGCTTTTTCTTTCTTTCTGCTTCATAGTATTCCATTGCGTGAATGTACCATAGTTTTTTGATCTACCCATTTACTGTTGGGCACTTAGGTTGCTTCCAGTGCTTGGCTATTGTAAATTGTGCTGCTATGAACATTGAGGTGCACAGGTTCTTCTGAATTGGTATTTCAGGATTCTTAGGGTATAAATCAGTGGAATCACTGGGTCAAAAGGCAGTTCCATTATTAGTTTTTTGAGGAAATTCCTGTTTTCCACAGTGGCTGCACCAGTCTGCATTCCTGCCAACAGAGTACTAGGGTTCCCTTTTCTCCATATCCTCGCCAGCACTTGTTGTTTGTTCATTTGTTTATGATGGCCATCCTGACAGGTGTGAAGTGGTATCTCACTGTGGCTTTAATTTGCATTTCTCTGATGGCTAGTGATGCTGAGCATCCTTTCATAAGTCTCTTGGCCCTGTGTATGTCCTCCTTGGAGAAGTGTCTGTTCAGGTCCTTTTGTATGTTTTAATTGGATTCTTTGTCTTCCTGAAGTGGAGTCATGTGAGTTCTTTATATATTTTGGAGATCAAACCTTTGTCTGAGGGATCATTGGGAAATATATTTTGCCATACGGTTGGTTCCCTTTTCATATTGCTAATGTTTTCTTTATCCATGTAGAAGCTTCTTATTTTGATGAAGTCCCATTTGTTTTTTCTTTCCTTTATGTCCCTTGCTCTAAGGGACATACAGGTGAAAATATTGCTGCATGTAATATCTGAGAGTTTCCTAGGTTCTCCTCTAGGACTTTTATGGTATTGCGCCTTATATTAAATCTTTTATCCATCTTGAGTTTATTTTTGTATATGGTGTACATTGGTGGTTGAGTTTCATTTTTTTCATGTAGCTGTCCAGATCTCCCATCACCATTAGTTTAAGAGGCTATTTTTACTCCATGTTATGCTTCTGCCCTCTTCATTGAATATTAATTGACCATAGAGACATGGGTTTATTTCTGGGCTCTCTATTCTGTTTTGTTGATCTATGTGCCTGTTCTTATGCCAGTAGCACACTGTTTTGATTACAGTGGCCTTGTAATGTAGCTTGATGTCAGGTATTATGGTCCCTCCTACTTTGTTCTTGTTTCTCAAAATTACTGCTGCTATTCAGCATCATTTATGGTTCCATATAAATTTTTGAAATGTTTGTTCTGTACCTGTAACATATGTCATTGGTATTTTAACAGGGATTGTACTGAATCTATAAATTGCTTTGGGTAGTACAGACATTTTGATAATGTTAATTCTTCCAATCCATGAACATAGTATATGCTTCCGTTTCTTTGTGTCTTCCTTAATTTCTTTCTTCAGTGTTGTGCAGTTTTCTAAGTACAGGTCTTTTACCTCCTTGGTTAGGTTTATTCTCAGATACTACAACTTTTTGTTGCTATAGCAAATGGGATTTTTTCCCTGATTTCTGATTCTGATATTTCATTGTTGGTGTACAAAAATGCCTTTGATTTCTGAATACTTACTTCGTATCCTGCTGTTTTGCCATATTTACTTATTAGGTTGAGTAGTTTTTTGATGGAATCTGCAGGGTTTTCTATGCAACTATCATGTCACTTGCAAACAATGACAGTTTTACTTCCTCCTTTCCAATTTGGATGCCTCACTTCTTTTTCTTGTCTGATCATTGTAGTTAAGACTTCCAATTCAATGTTGAATAGAAGTGGTGAAAGCACATCGTTGTATTGTTCCTGATCTTAGCAGCCCGTTGAGTATGATGTTGGCTGTAGGTTTTTCATATATGGCTTTTATTATGTTGAGGTATGCTCTCTTTATTCCCACTCTGCTGAGTGCTTTTATCATAAATGGGTACTGTACCTTATCAAATATTTTTCCTGCATCTATTGATATGATCACGAGATTTTTGTCTTTTCTTTATGAGATGTATTACATTTATTGATTTGCAAATATTGCACTATCCTTGCATCCCTGGGATGAATCCCACTTGATCATGGTGGATGATCTTTTTAATGCATTGCTGGATGCAGCTTGCCAATATTTTGTTGAGGATTTTAACATCCATGTTCATCAGCAATATTGGCCTGTAGTTTTCTTTGTTGTACCTTCATCTGGTTTTGGGATTAAAATGATGCTGGCCTCATAAAAAGAGTTTGGGAGTCTTTCCTCTTCTTGGTTTTTTGAATAGTCTGGAAAGGACAGCTTTTCCTTAGATGTTTTGTAAAATTCTCCTGTGAAACCATCCGGTCCAGGGCTTTTATGTGCCAGGAGTTTTTTTATTACTGTTTCAATTTCGCCAGCTGTTATCAATCTGTTCAAGCTCTTTGCTCCTTTATCCAGTTTTGGAAGATTATATTTTTCTAGAAATTTGTCCATTTCACCCAGGTTTTCAAGTTTCTTGGCATATAGTTGTTCATAGTAATTTCTTACAACCCTTTGTATTTCTGTGATATCGGTTGTTTCATTTCTGATTTAATTTATTTGGATCGTCTCCCTTTTTTTCTTGATGAGTCTGTTTAAAGGCTTGTCAATTTTGTTTATCTTTTCAAAGAACTAACTCTTGGATTTATTGATTCTTTGAATTGTTCTTTTAGTCTCTATGTCATTGTGTTCTGTTCTGATATTATTTCCTTCCTTCTACTTGCTCTGGGCTTTGTTGTTGTTTCTCCAGTTCTTGAAGATGTAGGGAAAGGTTGTTTATTTGAAATGTTTCTATCTTCTATAGGTAGGCCTGTATTGCTATGAACTTTCCTCTCAGGATTGCCTTCACTGTGTCCCATAGGTTTTGGACTGTTGTGTGTTCATTTTCATTTGTTTCCAGAAACTTTGATTTCTTCTTTGATTTCATTATTGACCCATTCATTGTTTAATAGCATGCTATTCAGTCTCCATCAGTTTGAATGTTTGAGTTTTTTCCTCAAGGTTAGTGTCCAGTTTCAAGCCCTTGTGGTCCAAGAAAATGCTTGATATGATTTCAATTTTGTTGAATTTGTTGAGGCTTGTTTTATGTCCTATCATGTGGTCTATCTTTGAAAGTCTTCCATATGTATTTGAAAATAATGTGTATTTTGCTCCTTTGGGATGAAAGGTTTATATATATATATAAATCAGTTAAGTCCATTTGATATAATGAGTCGTTCAGTTCCACAATAGCCTTGCTGATATTTTGTTTGGAAGGTCTATCCATTGTTGACAGTGGGGTGTTAAAATCCCCTAATATCAGTGTGTTGCTGTCTATATCTTTCTTGAAGCCCTCCAAGTTTTCCTTATATATTTGGGTGCTCCTATGTTGGGTGCATATAGGTTTACATTGCTTATGTCTTCTTGATGGAGTCTTTCTTTGAGTATTATGAAGTGCCCTTCTGTGTCTCTTTTTATGGCCTTTTTTTTGAAGTCTATTTTGTCTGATATTAAGTATTGTTACCCCTTGGGGGTTTTTCCTGCCCATTTCCTTGGAATATTTCTTTCCATCCCTTTACTTTCAGTCTGTATAGGTCTTTTTTTAAGAGGTAGGTCTTTTGTTCAGAGGTGGGTCTTTTGTAGGTGGCATATGTGCAGGTCATTCTCCTACCCATTCAGCTAACCTATCTTTTGATTAGAGCATTTAATCCATTTATATTTAAGGTTATTACTGATAGGTACTTATTTTTTCTCTTTGTACCTGCGTTACTCTCTTTCTCACTCTTTTCTTCATCTTCTTTAAGCAATCCCTTTAGCATATCTTGCAGTGCTGGATTGGTGGAGGTGTATTCTTTTAGCCTCCTTTTGTCTGGGAACTCCTTATTTCCCTTCCATTTTAATTGAGAGCCTTGCTGGGTAGAGCAATCCTGGTTGCAGGCCTTTGCTTCTCATGACTTGGAATATTTCTTGCCATTCCCTTCTGGCTTGCAGGGTTTCTGTTGAGATGTCAGCTGCTAGCTGTACTGGGGCTCCTCTGTATGTTACTACCGGTTTCTCCCTTGCTGCCTTTAAGATTCTCTTTGTCTTTAATATTTGCCATTTTAATGATGATGTGTCTTGGAGTGGGCCTCATTGGGTTCCTCTTGTATGGGACCTGCTGTGCTTCCTGGACTTGTGTGACTTTTTCTCTCCTCAAACTAGAGAAATTTTCCATCATTTTTTTCAAACAATTCTCTATTTCTTCCTCCTCTTCTCCGCTTGGTATTGGCTATTATATGGATATTATTACATTTCATGTCATCCTGCATTTCCCTTAACCCCACCTCATTCTTTTTGAGTCTTTTTTCATTTTCTTCCTCTTTCTGGGAGTTTTTTTCTTCCTTATCCTCCAGCTCACCAATTCATTCCTCTGCTTCATCTAACCTGCTCTTGATTCCTTCTACTGTGTTCTTCAAGTCAGAAATTGTATTATTGATTTCCTCTTGCCTCTTGTTGACAGTTTCTATGTCCTTTTTCATGCTGATATAGTTTGCAGTAAGTTCCTAGTAGTCTCCCTGTAGTTTTTGGTAATTCTCACTGAGCTCATTGAACTTCCTTATAACCATTGTTTTGAACTCAGTGTCTGATAGTTTACTTGCCTCTATTTCATTTAGCACTCTTTCTGGGAATTCTTCCTTTCCTTTTGATTGGAGGTTGTCTCTTTGTCTTCCCATTATTTGTGAGACTCTTCTTTTTTGCTTCTGCTTCTTAAACTGATGTGTTTTGACATCCTGACTTTGTGTATGAATTTCTATGGTAGGAGACCTGTGAAATTGAGTGATGCAGTATCTTTGAGCTCCTGAACTTGATGCTCTTGGAATGCCTTTTATGCGGTTTATGTTGGCTTTATGTAAGTAATTGGGTTCTGATTGTTGTTTGGACATTCTTTGGTGAGTCCTTCCCTCCTGCTGGTTGACTGAGGGTCACTCTGCCCACCATGTCTTGTGTGTTTTTGCGCAGGTGCTGCCAGAACAAAACCACAAAGCCCAGGAAACAAACCCACATCTGCAAAAATAATTCCCTCATGCAATCCCACTATTAACAGCTAATGAGCCACTATTAATAGCCTGTAAAGAGATTCAGACTCTTAAGATAAGAAATAAACTATAGTACAAAATCTAGTGACTTAACATGCACACACTTGATGGACAAGAAATGAATGTTTAAAAGCTATGTAGTAAAGAGAATATTGCAAATCATGGAGAAGACCACAGTGGATTTTGTCTCGGTAGCCTCTAGTATTTACTGCTGTTTTTACTTTCTGGATATGCCTCTGGTGATGTCATATGTTCACGCCACTGGACCTTAGGCAGTCTGTTCAAGACTTCCAGGGATCTACTGTCTGTGGCTGTCTCCTCCAGTTGTTGTTCTAGTCACTCTGCACTTAGCAATCAGGCTTAAGAACTATAGGGTGGGGCAGAATCCTTCCTGGGGCTATTGTTTCCCTTCAGGCTTCTGCTGCTCAGAGGGGAGCGATTTGCCTGAGCAAGATAGTTGCTGCCATGTGGGGGATGACTGTGCAGTGGGATCCAGCAGGCTACTCTCTCAGTTCTCTCCCCAAAGGGAAGAGTATGCTGTTTTAGATAAGGTGATTAAGAAAGGCCTCTTTGAAAGATGTGATATTTTAATAGAATCCTGAATAATAAGGAACCAGCCGCATAAACATGTAAAAAGAAATATTTTATAGGCAACAAGGATAGCTAATGCCATAGCCCTAGAATGACCACATCTTTACTTTTGTCTATAGCTCATCCATGGGTCGTAGATGCTTATGGTAATCCGTTAAGGTCTAGGGGTGAATATATGAGGAAGGCATTTCACTCTCCAGGGAATGGATGAAAAAAGGAACTCACAGAAATATGGGAAGCAGAGTCCCAGCCATCTGGTCAACTAATTCTGAGTTCCTGGCTACCAAGAGTATCATCTAGACAGGGACACAGGTTCAGAGTAGGCATGCTTATAACTCCAGGTGATGAGGACAGACTCAGCTCAAAGAAGGCTGAACAAGGACCTCTAAAACATAGGGACCCTCTTGCTAGATCCTGGGATGGTATCCTTGTGATGCTAGCCACTATAAATTAGTACAGTAAGGGGTTTTGATGCAGATTCTGTCTTTTAAATTATGTAGTAAAAATCACAGTTTCAATTTCATCTAAATGGCAGAGAAATTATAAAATGATTTATAAGATAGAAAGCTCCCAAATATGAAGCATTCAAAAGTAAGAAAAGAGTAGGGGCAACATACCCTATTTAGTATAGCAGCAGGTGTAAAACACTGTACTGGGAGTCAAAAGACATGGTTACTTAACCCTGAGATCTCAAGACATCTCAATTCCACCTCTGCAACTCCATGAACAGAGGACATAATATCTGTTGCTGTATCTCTCTTGCAAAGCAATTTTAATGTTAGGTTATATTAAAAAAGCAAGGTTTGGTTGAATTTTGAATACCACAGGTTTAAACAGCACAGGTCCTCATTTTTGGTGTCTGGAGTTAGTAATATGTATAACAGCTACAATGTTTTATATCATTTAAAACTGTATTGATGCAGGCACTGACAGACAATTCATCTTATAAACAGATGATGTACCTCTTGTAAACTTCCAATATCAATAGAGTAAAAAACTCAAAGTATTTTTCTCTTCCTTATTATTTTCTTAACTTTCCTCTAGCTTACGTTACTGTAAAAATGCAGTATATAATATATATAACATATAAGATATGTGTTAATCGACTATTTATGTTATCAGTAAGCCAGCCTTCCAGTCAGCAGTAAGGTACAGGAATTACGTTTATGGGAAGTCAAAAGTTATATGCAGATTTTCACCTAGGCAGGGCTGGGGGTAGAGGGGTTGATTCAAGGGTCAGCTGTAAGAAGAGGGTAAAAAGGCGATAAATGGCAATGGAAGGAGACCTGACTTTGGATGATGAACATGTAATACAATATACAGATGATGTATTACAGACTTGTACATCAAAAACCTATATAATTTTATTAACTAATGTCACTCCAATAAAGTAAAAAAAAATTTTAAAGGGTCAACAGTTGTTATTTCTGGAGTTCCATTAAAAATATTTAGAGTGCGCTCTTTATACATGCAGAGTTGTTCAGCTAGGCTAGACTATGCTATCCCTAGGCAGTGCAGAATAATGAAATGGGAAAGCACGCCCCCCGAGTTCTTGGTAGAATACCACCAACTACTAGCCTGGCCACTTTGGGCAAATCACAGTACGTTTTGGCATTTTATATCTTCATCTGTAAAATGACATGATTGTTGTAAGGCTCAAAATGTAATATGCTATACAAATGGAGACTCCTGAAGGACTCAGTACCTTGTGTTGTAACTGCATGTTTCTTCCCGCTTTCTTGGAAGAAAGAAACTAGGTTTTAGTGTTCCTAGTACCAAGGGCAAAGCTTGGCAGTAGGTCTGCAATAAATAGGTACAGAAGAATGAACAACATTTTTACAAGCATTAATACATTTTAATAGGCATGTCTAAGTTTTCTAGTTATTGAAAAAAATAACAGAAAATTTTACATAGGAGATAATGCAAAAAATAAAAATAAAAAAAGGAGTAAATGCTTAATCCTACCCAGTATAATAAAATATTTTGCATTTCAACACCAGAAAGATGGTAATACATGGATGATTACATTACTAGCAACAAATGTATTAATGCAGGATGTGTTCATTCTATGTATAACTATTCATCTTTAACGTATCACAGAACCCTTCTCAGTTTGACCCCACTGCTTGAAACCTATGGTTGCACAGATTTCTATCTTTTGAGATGAAACTGTTTCCCCCACCTTACCAGTTTAAACCTCAGAAGCAACAAAAGATGAAGTCTATAATTAAAGTGGATAAACACAGATGGATGAAGTAGTTGTTGACACAGGTCAAGAGCCTGGAATACTATTGCCCATGCCAGTGCTCATTTCATAAATTGCACAGGCCCTGATTTAAGTACAGTCAAGGGTTCTCCTAGCCTAAAAAGGAGGATTCCAGTGTCATGGTCAATGACCAGTCCCTAGTCAAAGCACACAGCTGAAGTGTGATTTTAAAAGCAGATATGGAGGGAGAAATAGAAAGAACAAAGAAATGACTGAAAACCAACTCAAATCTAAGTGGCAGAAGATAATAAACTGATAAGAAGAAAGTTTAGGACTGTTTTTAAAAGAAAAGTTATTTTTAAACATTTAAATTTAAGATTTGCCCATCCTGACCACTAATGATAATTACCCACAAGCAATAGTTTTGTTCCCTGACTTTCAATGACTTTTTTAAATTATTATTATTATTTTTTTTGGCTTTACCTTTATCTTTCCAGGAAAGATAATGTCCAAAGAATTTACGTTCATTTTTCCGTTGATGTGTCACTCCCTAAACTTTCTTCAAATCCCTTGAAGGCAAGACACTGATTTCATATTTGTCTCAAATGTGATATTTTGTCTTTTGAGACAAGTTTAATTTGGCCTCTGGAAAAAATATAGCTCCCTATTTCTAGACATGCCAAAATGCTTTCTGGTGGGTAAAAGAGAATTCAAAAAAAATTGTGCAGGAGTGGGGCGGTGTTCACACATGCATGCACACAGATGCACTCAGCACACGGAGCAGGGGCACTGAAAGGAGAAACCAGTGATGTAAACTCATCAGATACTTATTGAATGGCAAAATTACATCTGAAGAATCTTGCCTTTTCTAACTTGGATTGTAGGTTCTTCTATTTTAAACTTTAGGACAATTAATTTAAGCAATGAGAGGAAATTTGAAAACAGTTTTGATTGCTTAAAAGTATTGAAAGGAAATGGAATTCTAAAGCACCTAAAACTAATTCCACTGCCTGAACGCCACCTGGGGTTAAATTCACACTTTTGATTAAATGCAATCTTAATGCAGGGATTAAACTGGGACAGTACTAATTCCCTCCAGCTTCACTGTAGGATCAAGATTATCACTGCATGGAAAAACACAATGGCATGACTTCATTCTAGATGCATTTGTCTTTTGAATAATCATCCTCTAAGCAATTTGAAAGCCAAGGCAATGAAATTAATAAAATCCATTCAACATTTCAAGTAAATACAAGTTGGATCTCTTTCTGCCCTTAGAATTGTCAAAGTTGAGATATCTGCAAGAACGACCATTTTCCCCTTAAACAAATAATCATTTAATGGATTTTGGTTCTCTTGGACCAACCCTGCAACTCTGTGTATAAATCATTCAAAATATTCCCTGTTGTAGTTGCAAAAACTGGATGCCCTCAAGTTGTATAGCAAGTGAATACAAAGACAGGCATTATTTTGTAGAGTGGAGAAATGGTTCAATTCAGCTGAGATTAATATAAAAACGAGGCAAATGCTGGCAAAGGATAGGGCAGTCATTCTCGTAATTTCTCCAAGCAGAGGACATGGGGTGGTCCACTAAATATCAAAAGTATGTCAGCATCTTACATCTTGGTATAACACAGCACTTAATTACATGGCTCACAAGCAATGATCATGAAACTCAGATTCATACAGGAAGAAATATACAGGAAGAAACTCTTTTCTAGTAACTAATTCAGCTCCACTGCACATTATTGTCTTATTCTTCCAGCCACTTAAACATAAATGGCAATGACTTTTGTTTTAAAATTTCCATGGACCCTACCACGATGATTTTGATCAGAATGGAAAATTGTGGGAAGAATGAGTACATGAATTCAGAATTAAATACCTAAGTGTTCATCTATTTCATTCTCTTTTCATTGTGAGGCATTCTCAATACTCAAGCTGCTTCAGTTTTTCAGTCTTTCCAGAATCTTTAAATCTCTTCATTGTCAAGATTTCAAATCCGGGACGTCAAGACACTACCAATTGCTATGGTAGCAAGCTCTAGGTCTATGAATCAAATGGAGTTGTGTTAAAAAATCAATGTCTTTTCTTCCTCCTGTTGCTAAAAGACAAATGTGCAACTTCAGGGACGAATGCAATGAAGTTTGCACATGTTCTGTGCAGTTTTGTGGCTAACCTACATTTTTTTAACCTGAAATGAGCATAAAATCCCTAAATGTATGAAATCACTGATGGGAAGAAGACTGGACAAAGAAGCACTCCCCCGCACTCACCCCCACCCCAGCCCTGGCCATACGGGGCTCCTAAGTTGCAGAGAGAAATGTGAAAGGTTGGCCTTTGCGAAGAGTCTCTGATTTGGGTTTCCATTATATTCCTTTTATGCTGAACCCTAACCTTATACTTTGCAGAGAGGGCAGGGGTGTTTTGCAACCAAAACACTGGAATTGTGGCAGCTCTTAAACACCATGATTGCCCTTTGAAATATTTAGCAAATAGCTTCTTTTTTTTTTTTTTTTTTTTTTTTTTTGGTCAGGGTCAGAGAGAAGCATGCTTTTCAGCCTCAGTAAATACTGTCCAAAATTCCCAAGCCAACAGCAAAGGGGTTGGCATTTCTCACCTAAATCCAGTTGCCCGAAGCAAACCAAATGTTTTCTCAGTTTCAGTGCTGTTCCCTCACCTCAGAAACCACTGCCGAGGCTTCCAGCAAGGTGGTACTTGACAAGACTTGCAGGTCAGAGCACATAAAAATCTGGAGCAGGGCCTGATGAATGAGAGCCCCAGCCGGGACTTCCACCTGCCCTCCGCGCAGGCAGTGCCTGCTCCCAGCTTCCTGGCGGTCTTCGTGCCGCAGCACAGGAGTGCCAAGTCACTCCACCAGGCTCCACCAAGTCACTCTTCCCTCTCCTTGCACTCATAATTCATACCCACCGCAGTCAATTATAAGAGCCCTGGGGCCAAGGCTCAAGGAAGGAGAAAGAAAACACATTTTCATCACTGTCAGCAAATTTGACACGCTTTCAGTGTGAAGACCCAGAAGCGGCATCTCTTCCCCCATCAAGTTTCCTTCTTTCGTGCTGTGTGTTCTGGATGGCGTACCCTGGAGTCTGTTGTGTCAATGTTCATGGAAATGTGATGCATTTAGTGCACCTGGGGGCTGTCAGCAATTCTCTCCATGCAGCCCCACCTCCCGCACTGAGTTCCATTCTGGCAGGCTGGGGCTCAGCCCTGGAGTGAGAGCTGGCCTGGACTGCTGTTCCCGGCAACGCTACTGAGCCCTGGCCACTTGAGAAAGGGCCGTCCACAGTGCAACACCTGCTGAGTACACTCCTCACAGACTTCGTTCAGTGTAACACTGAGCAGCTCAGAATATAAGTGAGGGGGGATGAAAACGAACTACAGGCTAGAGAGAGTAGGAAGGTTATGCCTAGATTTCATGAAGGTTTAGTGGAGGAGGGTGTGGGTCACATCTAGGACTTTCTCTAGTCCCCATAGCAGCCACGCTGTGCCTTGCCCAGAGCAGGCACCCAGTAAGAATTTACAGAATGAACGACTGATTTAGCTACTTTTTCAGTGGAAGAATAATTGGTAGTATGGAAGGGAGAGGAGACAAGCAAAATCTAGTAGTCCATGAGTTCTTAGTCTCCAGAGAGAGGGGGAAATAATCTTACGTCATTTTCAGATAGGAGCCTCTGGGGTTTGCCCAGGACAGACCAACAAAGACCTCGTTGCTGAGCCAGGAATGGATCCCATAAGTGATGGGGTTGGGGGGGGTCTGGTACTTCAATTTCTGATGGGGAGAAAAATCACTGGTTATAATGATTTGGAAAGCACAACTATTTGATTTTTTTCATGTTTTGTGCATAACAAAATCTACCTATTTTTTCTTTAATGCCACCAAACTGTCCCATGAAAAGATCATTTTTTACCAGTGGGGGGAGCCTGAGGCACAGTGAGGTTAAGTAACTTGATCAAGTCACAGGACAGTCAGGGATGTGGAACAAGAATCCTGATTTGTAAAAAAATCCAAGTCCATGTTTCTTCTTGTAGCGCACAGCGACTGCCTTCTAAAATATCTTCTCAGCTGATGACGCAGGTTGGGGAAGCACATCTTTTTTTTCTCCACATCACATTTCTATGCCTGGAGATTAGTCAGAGCTGATCACTTTCTGATACTAGAAGCGTTACTGGCTAAAAGGGGAGGGATGGAGAAAAAAGTAGGATAGAAAACGCCATAATACTGGAGCTTTTTTCATCTATGTAAGAATTTTGTGGAGGTTCTCAATTACTCAGCTGAACGCATTTTTAAATGGGTTAAGAGACTCAGTCTACAAATGGCAAGAGAACTGTCTGATGAGTGAAAAATAAAATCTGAATCAGAAAAAGGATTCTTAGCACAGCCTTGGCAGTGATGACAGAAATCCTTTTTCCCTTAAGGGCACAGTCTGACTTGTAATTTAAGAGCACATAAAGTTCAAGGCCTGAAAATCTCCCAAATTAAAAAGAAAAAAAAGCGGCAGGGGCGGGGCGGGGCGGGGCGGGGCAGGAGCGGTGGGCTGACCCTGACTCATTGTAGCCAAAATCCTTAGCTACCCAGCTGCTCTGAGTTAGACTGACTTGACAAGATGAGACAAAGGAAGACATGATGGTTACTGATTAAAAGTTGTTTCCTGGAGTCCAAAGAACATGTGTTTGGGAATTCTTGCTCATCCACTGAAAAGCAGGCTACCCTCAGACAAGTTAGTTAACCTCTGAATGTCAAATGGGGAAGATAATTGAATCTGAAGACTAAATGAGCTGATTCATGTCAAATACTTAGCACAGTTCCTGGCACAAGAACACCCACCATGCAGCCATGGTGACATGCTGCTGTGCCAAACTATGCCCAATAAGGAGTTTACTTCTCTCAGTAGCCCAAGAGTTTCAAGAGGTGAGGCCCAATTGCCCAGAGTGTGACACGGAAGGTGGAAGTTTTACAAAGGCACACGGGACTGGAAATCAGGAGATCACTACTCTCCAATTTTCAGTTCCCCTAGCTCCCCTTGCTGCAGCGTAGGGGGTTAGCTAGATCAGTGATTATATCCCAGGGCTTCACAGAGTTGCCTCCAAGACAGAGGGCGTGGGCTAAGCTGCAGTGCCAATGTTCCTGGTCCCTCCTCCCTACCCTCCAAAATAGGCCGTCTCTTGAATCAAGTGTCCTGCTTCAAACCAAAGAAGACAATCTCAGAGGTTTTTAAGATCCCAAGTGCTTAGTCAAATTCTACCGAGTTTGAAATTTTTAGACTTATTTTTTTGTCTAGCATTAGGACAATTTGCATTAACCTCTGAGAACTGGCATCCAGATCATTAAAAAAATTACAGCTGTTTTAAGATTTGTTTTCATTGTTTGTTTTCTGCAAATAAGCTTTCCAACTATTTTTTTTTTCTTAAGGAGTAATCAGCAGTAGCCTTGGGTTGAAGGCTGACACCAAGCAAAGCTAGCTTGATGCTGGAATTCCACCCAAGTCAGCCAAGTTTCCCCATTCAAGCAGATCTCCAAACCTTCTGCAGAAGAAATCTAAAGAACACAAATGCCTCAGTGTTTACCAAAGTCATGCTTAGAAAAGGAAGTAGGCAATAATGTACATAATACTGTCTATAGTAATTAAATAAGCTTTCAATAAAAAAGGTCACAAAAAGATTCCACAAACCATATCAAATGGTCCCTACCATTGACAAGGGATTGGTCTTTCTCTGTGAAATGGATCAGGTCTGACCACTTTTCAGCATTTCCACAGCCATAACCTTAACTCAGACTCTCATTTTCTCATATCTTGCTCACTGAAGTCCCTAATAGTTTCCTGGCTGGATTTTTATAAAGTTTTGTCCTCAGTTCTTTCATTTTCCAAGTTCTTGCCAGGGGACCTCAGCTGGTAATTTTTTATCCTAGCATCTTCTTGGTGAGGGTCTTCTCCTCCATGATGCTTTCTGAGCACCCTATGCTGAATTCTAGCTCAAGCATTAGTAAAAGTACTTCATTTATTGTCAGGCTTCTCCTGGAAAGCATACTTTCCTAGAAGGAAGAGACTATATTTTCCATATTGGGATCCCTAACATTTGGCAGGTTACCTGGCTAACAATGGTTGTGCTGTAAGTATTTGCTAAGTGACTGTATTTGCCTGTTCATGCATGAAGAATATAGCAGGACTTTGTAACAGACTGGTGTTCGAGCCCTTTCATCAACTGGCCTTGTTCCTGAGACTGACCTCGACACTCATTTGAGATAGGTGGTGCTCGCTAAGCTTTCAGATCGATTTGAATCAGCACATGTTTATTGAGCTCCTATTAGGTACCAGGCATTGGTATTTTATCAATGCACCAACTTGCCTCTGACTTCTGGAGTAGGGAAGACAATTTAGTTAATTGCCGGCAATTAACTAAAAGGCTGATCCTTGACCTACAGGTGCTCACAGCCCAGTGGGTGGAGTTATTACACATAATACCAAACAGCAGGGGCAAATGTATTAGCAACAGAGGATTTCCCTTGGTCCTTTCTAGGTCAGAAATGTTCTATCTTGCAACCCTTTGAAAGCTTCAGTATGTTCTTAACCTCTACACTATGTTGTATGAAGTGGGTCAACAATACAAAAAATAGGAACCCTAATCTTAAAAGGGTATTGGTGAAAGCTGTGTATCTAAAGTGCACCAAAGATGCTTCAAGGCCCTGGCTAAAAACGGTCACCTTGTATTTGCAGTAAGACACGAGAAAATGAATTACCTCCTTCCTTCTGGAGTCCCTCTGTTTACTGAAACTGACTGTGACTCAGATGGAGTGGACCAAAGGCCATGTAGAGGCAGAATTAGTTTTCCTTTATGTAAAGACATAATTTACGGTGACGAACGGTTTCACAGTACTTGTTGTATAGAAATAGGATAGATAAAACTAGATGGCTCTAGATTTAATTCTAAGAAGCAACACTTACAATGGAACTCTGCCTGAGTGATTGGCTCTATTGCTATTTATTGACTACCCCATCTTTTTGTGAGCCAAAGTGCAGGGCACATGGTAGGAATTTGGTAGAAAACTGTTACTTTCCAATCCCCCCACCACTCCTGGGGAAAATCTGTTACATGCATTTATTGGCAGGTCAAAAGGACACACTGGGAATTCAAACATGGATAGATCCAACTGCAGTTGATTAAAACCTTTCAAACTACATACACACACAAAAGAAATAACTTTCTATGGCAAAAAGAGATTTTTTTTCAAAAGCACATTCCCACGAGGTTGGGATGGGGAGTTTCTCTTTCTGAGTGGTGTATATAATAAACATCCTATTTGCAAGTAGGTATTAAAAAGCCATTTTCAAGGGAAGCACTGCAGGTGGCAACCATGATGTCATTCTTCACTTCTAGCTATCCAAGGCCCTTCAGAATACAATTAAATCACCAGAGTTCTTGTTTCCCAATCACCACTGTCTGTAAGCAATCTCTGCTAGGCTTGTTGGCCAGTTCCCAGCCAGGAAACAACCTGCTGAGCCTGACTTCCGTGGAGGACGGCAGATTTCTCCTTTCTCTTGTCATACTTCCAGGGTGAAGAGACATCGCCCTTCCCAGTGGTACCTCAGCACAGGCTGATATGCACGCAAAGCATTAACCCTGGAGTTACTTCTAGATGCACTGACTGATCCTGAGGCTTAAGGCAAAGAGCAGCCCACATGGCATCACAGGGTAAACCCCCCCAAAGGCAGGGACCGGATCCGTGTTTCTGTACTTGCACACCCTACCATACTTGTCATCTGCTTCCTGCCATCTCTCTCTAATGGGCCCTCTAGAGCTCATATGCTGGATTCTACTTTCTAACTGCAAATCACATCACTGTTGGGAACCTGTGCCCCTCAGATGGCAGGTGCAGAGATCAGGATGTTGATCTTCCCAAGAATTCCCTCCTAATCAGGTATCAGGGATTATAAAGCAAACATATAGCTAGCTTTCCGCACCGTTAAGTCTGTGCTTCACACATCTAAAAAGGGGAAGCAACCTTAGCAAATAGTCACCAATAAGCATGTGATAAAGCCCTGTGGTATGCGTGCTCCAGTTAGCAGCCTCTCTTGTTCTGCCACAGATTCTCTGCCTTTTGGGCAAAGATCTTAGAGATCATTGGGCTCATTTTACAAATGAGGAACTTGAGTCCAAGTGAGGTTACAATTTACTAGTATTTAAAAAAAAAAAAAATCCTTCCTTCTCTCAGGCTTGCCCTTTGCCCACCATTACGGAGTCTTACACTCAATGCTTGGCAAATTTTAAGAATAATTGAACCAATATGGATAATAACCCCCCACATGGGCAAGAAGAGACAAAGGTGCTATTTAACAAAAATTTTAGGCTTTCTAAAATTTGACAATGAATGGTAGATCTGGAACCTGGGGCTATGAGGAAATAGCCTTATTACACCTACACAGTAGATAAGCAGTGAGGACTTAAAATGCGAAGTTGCAATGAACCATGAATTAATAATGGCATTCATCAAACTGCAATTCTACTGTGCTTAGTCATGCGGCATTTGTGGGCTTGATTCCTCAGTTATACATAAACACGCACACACCTAGTAACCACCAAATATCAAGGGCAAACATCCCAGGTGCAAAAGCAGCATTGATTCTGGGCTCACTGAAGGCAGGGCCTTTAGTGGGGTTATGCTGGCCCGAACCATTAATCCTTCCTCCACTGGCATTTATTTTTTTCCAACTGTGTTCCACGTCCAAGTTTTATTTTAGTGCTTTTATCTCAAGATGTGTTGAAAATAGTGAAGAACACTGAGATAATGTCAGGAAGAGCGTTCCAAGAACACTATCAAAGTTCTTAAACACATTAGTCAAGTAGTGCAAATATCCGCCGTCTTGGGGTAAAAACATCAAGAAAAAGAAAACATTGGGATATAAGGAATTCTTAGAACCCTGACTTGTTTGTGTTCTGGCCAAAGGACTTCCACCCTGTTATAATCTGACCTATCTAAGTGTGCAATTTAGATTTTCCTGGTCTCCTGGTCTTGCCATTCCACCCCACGCACAAGTCAGCACGCTCTCTCGAGACAGGACAACCATGTAGCACCAGTGCCACCCGATTTGCTCACCAAGAACCATAGTGTCAGTCCCTCACTATGCCTGTGCTCTGCCTGTATAGTCTCTCATTCTCTAAAGAAAAGAAAAGGTTGGATGCTATTTTCATTTTCCAGATTAAAAACAAAAACAAAAACAAAACATGAGATTCAAAAGGCTAAGTACAGTGTCCAAGGTTACCCATGAGGCCATGTAGAGCTGGGATTTAGACCGGCTTCTAAGCCCATGCTTTTATGCCCACTACATTATAATCATTGAATTATCCTTTAACCGAAACTAAAAATGAACTCAAATGCTCTTACACTACCCGCCCCTCCCTCGCCTGGCATGAAGTCTACACCTCTTTCAGTTGGCTAAGAACCACACAAAAACTAAATGTCATGATGCCCTATGTGGCAGACATTGTCAGCAAAATGATTCAGGTGACGATGCCTCTCTCTAGTTCTTCCAAGTTGCTTATTTTAAACAAAAAGCTCCTCAGATTTTCACTGTAAATTGTTAGAACGGGAAATGTGAGGATAATTTCAGAAGAAAGCTGGTTTCCATGGGTTTGCCAAAGTCTGCAGCTTAGAAGAGCCAAGATGATGTTATTTTTCCCCAGAGTGGTGTAGGAGAATGATCTCTCTCGATTGTGTCAGAAAAAGTACCCCCAAAATGCTAACCTGTGAACCATAGCCCAATCTGATCTTTTAACTTTGCTTTTATATGGTAATTTTTTAAAAGAAAAGGGCAATAATAAAAATGATGTCAATGATAAATAACGGTCACAATTTATCAGACAATTTCTACAAGGAAGACATTGTATAAACTTTCACATTTAATCCTCGTAACAATCCTTGGAGGCTGGTTGGCATCCTGTAAATGACAACATTACAGATGAGAAAACTGGGATCAGAAAGATCTAGTTCATTGCCCATGTTTCCACAGCCAGTAATTGACAAGACCCATCTCTAGAATCCACGAGATTAACCATGGCAAACACAGTTTCTTATAAGGCAAGACGGGAGCAGCACTGGGTCTGTCAAGAGGCCCAGTCAGGACTCTTGTCACCACTGTCACTTCTGTCATTCTCATTTCAATTTGAGTCAGTCAGGGGTGATGCCTTACCAGCTCCCTGACACCCACTGAAACAACCACTGTCTACAGATGAGGCAAATTATGTGTGCCCATCACCAATACTAGTTCTCAATCCACTTCCCACTCTGTTGAGACCTCCAGGACCAGATGACAATGAGGATCTATCCCGGTATATTCTTTCCCTTCCAAGGTTAGGCAGCACGGTGGAGCCAGGCACACATGGGCACTCCCGCCCCTCCCCCCACACACACACTAGCAACACAATCTAAAACCTACCCTGCAATCTGCTGGGAATATTCAGTCATCAAACTGACAGTTTTCTGATTCTAATGGAACTGCCACCCTGTCACTCTGCTATCCCTGAATGTCCAGCTGGCTCCAGGATGATGAATCTGCCACAGACTCTCTCCCCAAGCGCTGGCTGACTACTTGGGTGCTGTTCTCCAATTGGATCAGAGCCGACCGAGTCGCCAGCCTGGTCTCAAGCCAGGAGCTTTCTCTACATCCTCCTATTGAACCAGTAGCCCTAGGAGTCTTCCTGAATGAGCTTCAGGGCCCAGATCAAAGACACTGTTTTCCAAGAAACCATCCATGATCCCTCCCAGCTCCTCCTTATCTTTTTAAGCCTTGGTTCTATCATCATGTTATTCAGAGATGTCTCCTCTGACCACACTCTCAACGTGACTCACCTCCCGCAGTTAAGAGAGCATCACCCTGCACAGCTGCTTTCCCAGGACTTACCGCAATCTGAATTCATGCCGATTATTTATTTGTATCAGTTTATTTTTCATCCTCCCCACAGGAACTGTGTGTTCTACTGGGAGAGTAACCTCACTGTGCCTGTGCCTGTTGGCTGTGGTGAGCCCAGTGCCAGAGCCACTGCAGGTAATTAATACCTGAATCAGCGCAACCCAGTAAAAAGAGAATGCAAGCCACATGGGTCATCTTAAGTTTGCTTGTGGCCACATTACAGAGGCAAAAAGAAACAGGTGAAATAAATTTAAATAATGGCCTTTAACTGAGTACAGGAATACCTTGTTTCAGTGCACTTTGCTTTGTGATTCCCAGCTGATGCATTTTTTACAGCACCCTTCACCAGCAAAAAGATTACTGCTCGCTTTATTGGTAGACCCATTGTATTGTGGTGGTCTGGAACTGAACCCACAATACAATACCTCCAAGGCACCCTGGTACATCCAAAATGTTATCATTTCATCATGTAAACAATACAGAAATTATGAATAACATATTTTATGTTCTTTTTTTGGCTCTAAGTCTTTGAAATCAAGTATATATTTTACATTTACAGTACATCTCAATTCAGATGCCAAATTTTATTGGAAATACTTGATCTGTATTTACATTCCATAAAATTGACAGTTGAAATAGTAGATCCACTTAAACGCTTCCTAAATAACTGACTCAAGTTCTAAAATTTAACTCTGAAGTTAATAAAATTAATTCAGTAAAATTAAAAATTCATTTCCACAGATGTACCGGCCACATGCCAAGGGCACCATGGCTACATGTGGCTGGTGGCTGCCACATTGGAGAGTTAGATTTAAATGATGAAATAAGAGAATAAACTTTAAAATATTGATGGATCAATTAACTGTAAAGAAAACGTGGGTGGCACTAATTCCTTGAAAAGCCTTAGATCGCTTGGGTTTCTTCTGAAGCTTAAGCTACCGTGGAGCGAGTCAGTGCAATCTTGAATCGCTTGCATGTAGGGCTACAGCAGTCCCACCATCTGTGCCACGAGTGGGACAGAAGGCTACTAAGAGGCACAAGATGCCGTTGGGAGGCCTGGACTTCAGGCTCAGTCCAGTCACAAAGACTCAATTCAGTTCTGCTACAGCAATAACTGGTGGAATCAGGGACACTACTAAGCTGGGAGGTCTTTCACTTGATTAACAAAAGGCCGTTCTTCTTCCAGGCATTTGCTGCCTGATACAGTCCTTTGGCACGTTCCCACTTTCTCACTATTCATTCTAATTGATTGCATACACGTTTCAGTTTCCCTTGTAGACCAGTCAACAACTCAGGGCTGGAGAGAATCTTACTCCTCACTGACTAGGGGGACTAGATAGCCCCACTGGACCAGGACCATGGCACTTCAAACCAGTTGTTCTGGTGTCATCTGCACCCCTTTTCATTCTCAAAACTCTGGGAGATTATACTTTATCATGGAACCTCTCAGGGACCTGAGCTCCCAGCAGGCACCTGGAAAAGAGCTGTTGGATGTTAGTGAGCAGAGCAAGGCAGGGGTCCTGAGGGTGCCTGAGCCTCACCTACGGCCTCCTTTGCTCTCCCTTCGCTCCTATAAACATGATTAAGAGGAATAATAAACAAAAGCAAGACTGTGATATATAAAAAGCATAAATTGGCCTACGAACCAACAAGACTTGATTTGCAATTATTGGTGTTTTAAATTTCCATTTGCTCTTTTTTTTCATACAGTGATCACATTCCCTCTGTTTTTCCTGAATATTAAAATTAGTTTCTTTTCCTCTGATGGTTTCTCTCTGTTGCCTTACTCTTTTCCCATTTCCTTTCCATGATTAGTGGCCTACAGAGCTCTGGGAGATCTGAGACTTCTCACTCCTTTGGAAGTCTAGGCCATTGAACTGCCCTGACTCCTAGTTGTTTCAAACTAATCCTATGCCTTCCCATGCCTTCATTCCCCCTTCAATTGGCTAGTTTGTTAGAATGCGACAATTGCTCTGGCTGATTCTTCTGATCAATGATTTAAGAAATGTGAGTGGAAAAAAAAGGTTTATTTTTTATTTTAGTTGTAAAAGGACCCTAACTCTGGCCCATGTTATTTGCTACAATCTCCTTCACTCCTCCAAGTCTTCACCTTGCATACACTTAGTCATATATACATCTGTCTCCATCACGCACCAGAAACAGGATTTTGAGCATGGACTTTTGTGCTGGGCATACATCTGAATCCTAGCTCCTCGAAAAACTAGCTGTGTGTACAAAATGGCTTATTCCAATCTATGTAGAATAGGGATTACAACACCCATCTCAGAGGGCTTTGGAACTTTCAAATGAGCTAATACAAGTAAAGCACTTACAACCATGCCAAACCCATACTAGTGCTCAAGAAAAGGCAGCTTTGTTATTATTCATCTTTATTTCTCCCCTGCACTTAGCACAGGGCTGCGCCCTGTGCATGGTGAGTGTTGAATAAATGGTCTTTCAAGTTGAATGTTTATTGCTGCAAATGAGACCAATGGGAGTTGACTCTCATAAGGACTCTTAAGCTTTGCCTGGCAAATATCTCAGTTTGCGCCATAGCCACAGAGTGGGCCCCAAGCCCAGCCACCACTGGAATGTGGACAACTGCTGGACGTCGGGTACTAGGTAAGAAGTTAACAGAGTGGGGAAGAGTATCGGGTTTCATGTACAGCTCACGGTTGCTCAGTAGCATCACCTTTTAATATTCTATAGTTCCAGCGCACGTAAGATGAAGCCAAAATGCTTCAGCACAGAATAAGCAGTGCACTGAGACGTCGTTCCTAGGGTACCTACCTTCTCAGCCTCTTCCCCTGTACTTCCCCACCTCGCCTGCCACCCCTCGCGCCTAAGCTCCAGCCAAAATGAAATGTGGCCTAAACAGTGTCATTCCCTGTCACACACCTGAAGCTTCACCAGCCTTCCCCCTTCAATGTTTTGTGCCACTTCAATTTTCTTGTCCAGAGGCCAACTTCTATTCCTTAAGGGTTGACTAAACAGTCTCACCTCTTCTGGGAAGATACGCTAGGTTCCCCAAATAATTGCATTCTTTTCTCAATGTGCCCTCTGTGTTGTGGGCACAGTTCCATCAAAGGTCTAACAATAGTGTGCTGTAATTATCAGCTTCCATGGCGGTCTGCCCTCAAGATTGTTAAGTCCCAAGGAGACATGCAATGTTGACTGAATGAACAAATGAATAAACATGCTGCTTTCAAGTTTATATCTTTTGCATAAATTCATCTCTGTTACTTTCTCACCACTCTGAGCTCTTATCATTTCCATTTTATATAGAAAAACTTTGCTCATAGAACTAACATCATTTGCCCAAATGTTCACTGTAAATCAAAGAGAATTTGTTCTTCTGGTTCCAAGTCAAGGGCCCAGAGACTTCCATGAGCATTAATTATTTCAATCTCCAAAACAACCCTAAAAACCTGAATACACTGAAGCACAGCATGTCTCAAGCTTATGAACCTTACATAGTACACAGTGGCTTGGTTCCTGAACGTATTATGTCTTAGGCCTCTAAAGCTCATGGCTTTCCATTCCATCAAGCTGTCTCCACACTGCACAATCCATGGATATGCCGGGGCACTCAGAAAGCAGAAATTTCTCCAGATGTTTATAGTCAGGATGAGCAAACCACTGTTAAGTACACAGAGTGAAATGTACTAATAAACTTGCTTCATTCTCCAGTCTTGAATTCTACTCTATTCCAACTGGGACAGGAGCTAGGAGAGGTCAAGTCCTGACCACTGTCGAGCCTGGACTGGGTCAAAGATAAATGTATTTCAGGCCAGTTTCAGGGGGCTGTTATCACCCAGGCATCACAGAAAGCTCAGCAGGTTCACCCCGATTGAGACATTGCACTTACCTTTGCTAATGTCTTACCTTTTACATAATCTTTTCAAGTTTACAAAATAGTTTCAAATCTCATTGGAGCTTCACAACAATCCAGTTACGACAGGGCAGACACTGTTCCTAATAAACGACTGCGCACTGCATGGGACAAATCTAAGATCTGGACATGAAGTCACTGTTCTTTCCTCTGTTTTATAAACGATGACTGTCAGGTGAGAGAGGAGGATTGGCTGATCCTTGGTAGGATGCTGAGAACACAATTTCTCAAAACAGGACTACTTGAGAGAAACAGTCATGCTGTACAGCTACCAGCAAACAATTACTCTCAATGTGTACATGACTGTTTACATTGGGAAGTTGGACAATTAATGACATTTCCATCTCTTCTTGCCTAAC
Organism: Pteronotus mesoamericanus; assembly: GCF_021234165.1. Taxonomy (NCBI): domain Eukaryota; kingdom Metazoa; phylum Chordata; class Mammalia; order Chiroptera; family Mormoopidae; genus Pteronotus; species Pteronotus mesoamericanus. Next base: position 10,906,542 of record NW_026555245.1, read on the forward strand.
AGGAAATGCTAATATGAATACTACAATAGATATTCAAGAGAATATGTTAAATTTTTCAAAAATGAGGTTTGGGAAAATTGGAAACTAAAAAGCTAGACACACAGGTTAGAAGCCATGAGGCAGATATCAACAAGCCAGGTAATTAGGAGGATGCCAGACTCTACCGCAGCCACCAGTCAGCCTTCCACTGGCCGAGGCAGGCCTGTGATTCTCAGCAGACGGTAGCCGAAGCCTGCAAAGTCTCCTTTTGTCAGATAATAGGAAGAAAGATTTCTTTTCCCCCTAGTGACAATTTCTTTGGTACATCCTCAAGTCATCAAGTGTAGGAAACTTAAGCAAAAGCCACTAATTTGCTATTTATTGTAACAACACTGCCTGGTGTTTATACAGCACATTCCGTTCTGGGAGCTCCAAGAATGTTACCATCCTTTCCACTAAAACAGATGGAGAAACTAAGGCACACGAGACCACCCACAGTCGCCCTGGGGCGCCAAGAGCAGAAGCCATCTCATTCATCACTCGGCCCACGTCCGTCTGCCAGGACTGAGTCACGGTTTGGTTTCATAACAAGACACAATAACCAGGAAAGGGTGGGCTTCATCCAGCACAGAAGCTCACGTCTTAGGAAAGGTGTATATATAGGAAACCCCCTGACCCAACACTCAGTTTGACTTATAACCTGAGAAACAGGCCTGTGACTGAGTCTATAGACAACAGCCACCTGGTAGGATACCTAGGAATTAGCAAAGCCCTCTTTTGAATTTCCCTACCCCAGGTCTAAATTGTCTTTTTTAATATTTTACCCCCTGAGCTTCCATTTCTGCCAAATTGCAAATCCTCTGGGGAGAAATAATGCTTTAAGCTATTATTGATCTTTTATAACTTATGAATTAAGGCTTTGAGAGTCAGTCAGATTTGCTGAGGAAGAAAATATGAAGAGGCTGAGAAAAAAATGATGTAAAGACACAGAAGAGAGAGGAGGCATCAAAGAGGCAGGCCACCAAGAAAAAAACAGCATCTCTTTTGTGATCTTGCCCAAGTGCTAAGATATTTTATCTTCCTTTTTAATTGAGTTTCAGGCTGCTGTGCCTTCTAGCTAGCATTTCAATATTTCTATGTAGCTTGTACCTTAAATTATGCACAACTCTTTCTATAAATCTCTTAGGTTTTGCAGAAGGTAAGTTTGAGTTCTATTTTGTCCATGGATCTAGAATTATTTCAAAGAAACATCTGAATGATAATAATATATGTCCAAATGTGTGATGAGACGTTGAAAGCCCACGCAGAGCTGACACGCTGTGGGATATTACCTGGGAAGTGACTGAGGACAAGCATGTGCTTTGGGATATAACCGGTCTGGGCAGTCGTTCACTAGCCCAGGAGCCCTGGGCAGGTTTCCTAAGCTGGTGGCTCCTCCCTGACCTCACTGTACAATGAGGGTAATAACACCTACTCACTCCACAGGTTATCACCGGGATTAAAGCAGATAATAAAGTGAAGAGTTTAGTAAAGGGCTGAGCTAGGGGAGTCAAGGACAGACACTGAGCATTCATTACAAAGAATGCCAGAGCCAGAATTCAAATGTATGTTAACTAGGAGGTAACAAACGAGGCAACTGGGACAGACTTGATCATAGTGCTGGCAAAGATTACCATTTTGGATATAAAAATGTTTTACAGGCAGCCACCGATATGAATGACTAAAGAGTATGAGGGAATTTTGTGTAGTGGTGAAGAGAGTACAGCCTGAAAGCCATAGTTACTACTTGTGCCTGGAGCAAGCCACTTAACCACTCGGGGTCTTCGTTTTCTCATCTGAAAAATGGGTACACTAATAACATTTCCTAACTCTTAGGGTTTTCAGGAGCATCAAATTGTTTGAGTTAGTACACACATTCTCAACCAGAGAGACAGCATCTTAGAAGGTGTAAAAAATCTTAGACATTAGAATGGTTTGCGTCCCTTTAAAACATAACTGTCTGACAAAAATTTATTCCTTAGTATTTCATTTTTCTCATTATGGAGAAATTAAAGTTTTCTCCTGAGAGGGCCAATAATGAAAGAAAAGGTCGAAAAACACTGAATTATTACCTAAAAAGCAGGGCAGGGCCTTGTCACATGATAAGCATGCAAGAAGTATTTATTATGATTTTTATTCTCATTTTTAGTAGTAGCAGTAGTATCCTGGCTCCAATTAAGTATTAATAGTTGAGTTAATTATAAGCCACAGTTTAAAACTTAAGCTTAAATGTTTTAAGCTACTTAGAATTATTTAACCCATTAACAACGACCGTAAAGTGTATGTCTTGGTGAGAGGGGATTTAAAGAGTGGGAGAAGGGAAGCTCATTTTTCAGCCACGCCTGAAGTTCCAGCCTAAATAATGTTAATCTTTCTTAATTGCTACTTTTCATCCTCCTTTTTGTATTTGTCAAAAAGAAGAAAAATAAACCCACAAGAGAGCACAGTACAGTGAAAACAGCACATGCTTTTTTGCAAGGCTACCTAACCTCTCCTGGTCTGTTTTCTAAAAAGAAGTGAATATTCTTCAAAAGTTTGTCAAGAGCATGCAGTGACAGAATGACCCTGCATGCCGTAGCACCAGTCGTCAAAAGACCTGATAAATGTTAGATTTCCTTCAAATTACATGTTTTTGAATTACCCTGAACCATACGATGGCAGTTTTCATGAGGATGGGGTCAATATGTAGTGTAGAACTTAAAACATTTCCAACCCGCTTTAAAGAAAGATGGAAGGAAGGGAAGAAGGAAGGAGGAAGGCAGGGAGGGAGGGAGGGAGACTTCATAGTTCAGAGAGAATATGCAAAGAGATAGCATTTCAGAGATGTAGAGGCAATCACTACTAAGTAAAATCTCAGTGTGCTTTCTCATAATTTTCCTTTCTCCCTGGTAAATGCTGCACAGACCTGGTCTCCAGTTGAGAAAGCCCCAGAGCAATTGAGTAGGGCAGCATTTCAGGCCACACTCCCCATGTGCTGGATCGATTTGGCTGCTGGCAGCTTCCGCGGGGTATGCATGTATATTTCCCTTCCCCTTCCATTTTCCTGAGGTCTGAATCCACTTGATGGGTGCAGCCAAACACTCACTTCACTCCCCTTAATAGTGAATTCTGGAAAGCAAGCATTTTAAGTGTAACAAATTGCCATTGTAACAGCTACAATTATGAGTAAATTTGATCTTGAAAGAAGGCAAGGCACAGGAACTCAGTAACTTTGTAGCAAAGCTATCCTTCTAATCAGGATAAAGCACCACAGTGTTCTCCTGAGTGCCTCATCAGCTTCCTCTAACACAGGAGAGGGGGAGGGAGATCTTCAAGGATGCACTTACCCTCCCTCCCCGGAGGTTCATTAACCAACTTGTGTGCTAGTAAATTCATAAGCAACATCAAGGTTTACAAACACAAAGATAGGTTATTGATGTTATTTGAGTGTAAAGTGACTGATGAACCTCATCTGAACAATAATGTACCTAAAAAGAAAAATGCTTCCCTGATGACTATCTCAGAATCCATGTACAAAGTTTGCATGGGAAGGAAAACAGGCCTGTTTCTAGAAACAAAATATCAGGAATGTTGCAAAATCACTTGGTTTTTTATAACCTGTTCAGCCACACAATGACCAATTATTAACCTAGTCAGATGGCCTTTTATTCATATTTTAAGTTTATCAGTTTAACATTTTCCGGCACAATGCTGAACACAGAATTTTCTATAATATTAATAGCATTTGCTTCTCTATTCTTAGCTCAAACATGGGAGGGAACCTTATCCCATAGGACTTCACTAGCGCTCCTAAAATTCCATCTCTGCCCTGAATTCATGTAATAGTGACAAAACCACATTTTTTCCCCTTTTACTAAGGTCTGATTATTCTAACTACAGTTTCAGAAGGGTAGGGATTTGAAAGATGCTTAATACATCTGCTGAGTAATTGAGTAAATGAATAAAGCAAGTGCTTTTTTTTCTTGCTATCTCCATCATAATTATAATTGTGCGAATACACATGCCTGCATGCATGTAAATAAAACTACCACATTGTTTCTGCTTTCACAGAAAATGCAGGAAGGAGTAAGAGACAAGCAGGTTTCATCCTACTAGGTACCTGGCAGCGGCTTCCTACACTTGGCACTGATCTCTGGTCCAAACAAAAGCACAATCCTATGGTGAAATTTACCCTCTCATCAGCTCCTCAGCTAACTAAACCCTGCATCAACCTGACTTACTGTAAAGCAACTTGACCTGGTGTAACCACTGTCACATAGCAACCCAATAAAATATTTATTGGTGACCTGTAACTGTTTCTTGGAGCCCTCCTCTCTCCCACATCCCTTTCCCCCAGTCTCACTTTTGTTGCTTCCTCACCATCAAATCTTTATCCATGGTGCTCAGAATGTAAGGGTGGACTCTGTACACTTGCTTCTGAGATGATATGGGAAACTAAAATGTCTGTCCTGCCCAGGAAAGAGAAATGCTCCAAACCCACTCAAAAACAAAATCATCCATGACAGACATTTTAGAGGATGAAATTCACTTCATGATATTTTTCTCAGGTTCCCAAAATCAAAATGCAAAATGTAGAGTAATGCATACTGACAACCTGCATTTACAAGCTGCAAGTTTCATAGTAGGGGAAATAGAAATAGCTCAACTATTTCTTCTAAATCATAGAGTTCATACTTCTAGCAACCCCTGATTGTGCATTTGTTTTGTGTCTGGTAGCTGATTGAGAATTTTACAAATAAACACACTGAAAGCTGAATAGTGCAACTCTACCTTATAGCAGCCTTAAAGACATATTCCACTCAGTTGATAGCAGCTTTACTTACAATCACCCAAACCAGAGATAACCCAAATGTCCTTCATCTGGTGAACAGACAAACTGTGGCATAGCCACACAAAAGAACACCCCTCGGCAACAACCTTCCCCCCTACCCCTGCCCAGCCACTGACACACATAGCCTCATGGGTGAAATCTCAAATGCATTATGCTAAGTGAAAGAATTCAGACTCAAAAGGCTACATATTACATTATTCCATTCATAGGACATTCTAGAAAAGACAAAACTGTAAGGACAAAAAACAGATCATCAGTGGTTATCAGAGGCTAGGCATCGGGGGGAAGGGTTCGCTATAAAGAAGCCCAGAATTTTTAGTGGTGATGAAATTGTTCTGTGCCTTGATTGCGGTGGTGGTTACACAACTGTACACATTTATCAACACTCACTGAACTGTACACCATGAAGGACAAACTTTACTCTATGTAAATTATACCTTAAGCAAAAAACTAAGTCCTTCAAAACTAATTTATGGTAGGAAAAAATAAAACAGTGGCTGCCTCAGGGTGGAGAAAACTGGGAAGGGGCTTGAATGAAACCTTGTCGGGTGATGGGAATAACCTGTATCTTGAAAGGGGTCCAGGTTACACATGTGTTTGCATTTGTCAAAACTCAAGGACTATATATTTTATGCTTGTGAGTTTTGTTGCACATAAATTTTGTAACAAAAGAAAACACTGAAAATAAATATACTAATGACATGCATGTATCTGGGAAGGGGGAATGGACTGATGTCTATAATTTGGCCTGAAATACATCAAAAAATTCAGATGGATTAATAGCTGAATAAAGATTGATATGTTCACAGACATGTAATACAGGAAGTCTGTAAATGTTAATGGTAGGCGCTAGATGGGAAGTATTGTGGTATTCATTTTCAGTTCCTAAATTTTGCTGTATGTTTGAAAACTATTTTAATGAAGTGCTGGGGAAATCAAATCTAATTAAAATATACACATAATAGAATAATGATTTTAGGATATTTAATAAGAACCATATGCCATTAACTCTAAAAAGATGAGAGATACCATTTTCCTCTGACTATCCTTTTCTAGTCATATCACATATTATTCAGACTCAAAGCTTGTAAATTATTCCACAAATGCAGAGCTGTGCCTGTCACTTCATAGGGTTTGTTCAACTACAAACTTGAATTAGACACGCAAGGCTACACATGGGCCCAGCTTATCCGCTGGTGGTAAGAGGAGCCAACCCTCCCAGAACGGCTTCCTGCTGTGCTAACTCACAGTGCAGGCGCTGGAACTGGTGCATAGGGGGAGGCTGTCTCTATTTCCAGTGATGTAATCTCCATGCTCCCTACGATCTGAGCTGTACTCATGCTACCCAAGGTCTGAGCTGTAGTCATGAAATCAGAAAAAGCCAGCTTTATGTACTGGTGATTCATCTCGTTATCTTCTCTGGTGTCTATACGTGGAGCCTTTGCCCTTTCAGGTAATTCAGCCCTCTCAGATTCGGTGCCAGGCTGGACTTCCGACCTGCTCTAATCAGTGAATACTAACTACTGGTTAGAACTTATGCCTGTGGAACTGGAACTTTCTCCAGTGAAGGGGCACTGCTACAACTACATGGCTTACGGTATTTTCAAAATCTACAGATCTTCAAGTTGCCTGTAGGCACACAATCTGAAAGCAGAGTGCTGATCAGAAGGCTGCTAAATAGAGGCTTTCATTTAAAATGTACTTGGTGTGGCAGCTCCTAAGTTAGCTGTAGTGCCCCTCCCCGCAATTTCCAATGCGCACGCGCACACACACACACACACACACACACACACACTCCATTACAGAGGTTTAAGGATCAGGTACACAGAGAAAATTGGCTTTGTCTCCTGGAATGAAGGACAATGTACGTAAAGCCTGGTGCCAACAGTTGACAATACTGCCTGGCACATGTAAAAGTTGCCACGAGAGTAGATCTTAAAGTTCTCATCACAATAAATAAATTGTAACTATGTATGGTGATGGATGTTAACGAGAGCTAATTGTGATGATCATTTTGCAAGGTATACAAATAGCAAATCATTATTGGTTACCTGAAACTTTTATGTTATAGCTAACTGCAGTTCAATAAAAAAGAGGAAGAGAAGGAGGAGGAGAATGGGGGAGGAGGAAAAGAAGAGAAAGAGGAGGAGGGCAGGAGGAAGAGGAAGTGGAAGAGCTGGAGAAGGAAGAGAAGAAGGGGAGGGGGAGAGGAGGAGGAAGAGGAAGAGCAGGAGGAGAGGAAGAAGAGGAGGAGGAGGGGGCAGGGAAGAGGAAGAGGAAGGGAGAAGAAACAGTACCAGCAGCAGCAGCAGCAGCAGCAGCAGCAGCAGCAGCAGTCCATGAAATGTTTTACAAGAGGCTAGAGTCTGTCTTTCTACCAAACAACAAAGAAGCAACTTTCATGGGTGAGGGGCACGTAACGGCTGGATTATGGATACTATTATATGCTGCCAAACCAATCTAAATGTCCCCACATACACATACGATAAAATAAATGATGACTATTCCATACAGGTTCTTTCATACTGATGATGTTTTCAAGAAATACCTCATGGTATATGGAATGTGGAAACTCTCCTAATTTACTATTGTCATGGGATACTGGGATTTTGGTCAGTCTTTACCCTGAGCCATGACTCACCACCTGTACAAATGTCCTAGTACTGGTACATTTTTTTTCCTAATTCTAATCTCAAAATGATTTAGGTATAAATTAGGGCTGTCAGACTTAGCAATAACACAGGATAGTCAGTTAAATTTGTATTTCACAAAAACAAATAATTTTGTATAAGTTGTCCCATGCAGTATTTGGGACAAGTTCACACCAAAATTTTGTTCTTTTATCTGGCAGCCATGGGTAAAACTGCAAACTTGAGATGTGTTAGTGACAAGCTTTTTAAAAAGATATTAATAGATACCTTTGAAAGTCTCAGCTTTACAGTGTTGCTAACGCTGGGTATGGATGGGTATGGAAACTAATTATCAATAAAGACATTGAAACTGTCAAAGATTTTCCCTACCTTGGTTCAGTCATCAATTCAAATGGAGAGAGCAACCAAGAAATCAAGAGAAGGCTAACATTCAAAAGGGCAGCAATGGAAGAATCAGGAAAGTTCAAGAGCAAAGACGTGGCATTAGAGACCAGGGCTAAGATCATCCACACCCTCACAATTCCCAGTCACTGTACAGAGATGTGAAAAAGTTAGAGAGTGAAGAAGAAGGCTGATAGAAAAATTAATTTATCTGAAATATGGTGTTGGAGGAAAGCTCTATGGATATGCCAGAAAGACAAACAAGTGGATCTTTGAGAAAATTAGGCCTGAAACATTGCTGGAGGCAAAAATGATAAAACTGAAACTGTCCTACTTTGGGCACATCACCATGAGAAGGCAGGTTTCTTTGGAAAAGACAACGATGCTGGGAAAAATAGAAAGCAGTAAGAAAAGAGGAAGGCCACATATGAGGTGGATTGACTCCTTAAAGGGGGTCCCAGGCAAGAGTCTGCGGAGCTGAGCAGGGCTGCTGAGGACAGGCAACCATGGGCACCACCCGTTCACAGGGCCACCGGCAGGCAGAACAAACTGAACATCGCAGAGCACACATGGAAACTGATGCTGAACAAAGTTTTGTTTTGTTTTTTGCTTCATGTCTGGACTTCAGATTTGACTGGATGCTAAGCTCTGTGAGGGCAATGACTAGGTCTGCTTTTTTAGCTTTATCTCTGGTGTCTTGCTCAGTACCTTCTGTGCAGTAAGCCCTCCAAGGGATCCATGGAGAAAGCAAACAAATGAAAGGTTGAACTCCAGGTCTCTCCCTCATGCTACTTCATTCCTGAGAGATTTCAGTTTTCCCTGCATTAATAAATGAATCCATTTTTCCCCAATCCTCCAAGAAGTCTCCATTTTTCTCATTTTCTCCCTGTGGATATGGATAGACGGGTTGAAAAAGGGCTTCTGGCTGGTCCAAGGAATGAGTCTGCACAGCATGCCCACATCTTAAGGGACATTATTGTAATATTCCACCTAGAGCAGAGGCTGCCCTTGAGCTCGGGCCTGGCAAATGTGCCCCAAGGACACAGTCTAGTTTACTCACCTGCTCACCCTGCTGCTCTTTTGTACTTTTTTAGGGAGAGGGGCAATGGGCCTGACAAACTGACACATGAAAACGCGTGCTTAGCTTTGTCAATGGATTAAAAAATATATACATAGCCACCAAAACCTTTCATTAATGGTGTTCATCTTTGATTCCATCTAATTTTATTTATGGCCTCTTCTATTTCCCATCTGCACCACCACCACCAACCTCCTACCGTATTTGTATTTTCCAATTTCCATGGCCAGGCTTTTTAAAATTTGTTCTCTTGTTTCTGAAGAACTTGTATTAAGCACAAATTTTTGCTGTTCAGAACTGCCTTCTAGAATTCATGACCATCAGTAATAATAATTATAGGTTTCATTATCAGATTCCTGTATCAGTGAGAGACATGTACTGTGAAAACAAAGAAGCAATATTACTTGTTCCTCATTTATCATGAGCATTGCTGAGTTGGTAAAGTCTATATCTGTTTCAAGAATGACCAGGTTCATCTCAAGTTAACTGCAAAATCAGCTCTTTCAGGCAAACCAGTGTCTAGAGGGAGAACTGAATATGCTAAAAAATATTCGAAGTTTTGGGCAGAAAGGTACAAGAAGGAAGTTTGAAAAGACACTAGAATAGAGAATATAAAAAGGGCACATTTGATGGGAAAATTGGACCAACAGTAAAATCACAAGTGACACTGGTTCAAGATGGTAATTAATGGATTGGAAGGAACATTAGAAAACAGTTCATCTGCTCCATGATTTTACAAGTGAAATAATCCCAATGAGGGGTGACATGCTAATAGGAACTGAGTAGTAAAGCTGAGACCAGAACCCTAATATCCAGTCCAGTATACGCCTCTTTCAATTTATCACACAGTGTCTCTCCAACTGGCTGCTCCCATGTCCACAATCAAATGAGACAGTGCTGTGCGTGTCCCCACAAAATGTTCATGTTCTAAGGGAATTAAGAGAAAAGTATAGTTGCTTGTTTTATTATTGACTTCATAATTTATCTTATTATGAAAATGTTTTAAAAATATCATTCACTTATCAATTCATTCATTCTTCTACTGAAGGTCTTTTATGGTTGAGATATTGTTCAGAGTCAAGGAAATACCACAGTTAGCATGATGCATGGAGCTCTTGACCCCAGTGAGTGTATATCCTGGATGGGAAAAAACAACAACAACCAAATAAAGAAACAATATGGTTTTGGGGTTCAGAAAGGAAACAAAGATAAAAGTAACATATTAAAGTAGTTGGGCAGATTAAATGAAAGTTCTATTTTAGTTAGCAAAGGTGATTGTAGAAGGTTCTTCAAAGGATGTGACATTTGCTTTGATGTGTGAAGGATGAGATGATATCTACTGTTCAAAAACCAAAGAAGTACAATATATTCCAGGCAAAGGGAACATGGGAAAGTGTTGTGTTTCAAGAAATAGAGAGAGACCACTGTGGCTGAGTGAAATAAGCAAAATGGAGGAAATCAAAGACTAAATAAGGGAGATAAGAAGGGGCAAGATCATCGTGGTCCTGCGATATCATTAAGAAAAAAAAATGGATTTTATTTTAAAGTCAATGGGAAGTCATTGAAAAGACTTGATCTTTTTATAGCTTAAGACACTTATTCTGTGTGGCAAATAGCTGTGCAAGAACAAGCATGGAAGTGCAGGCAGCTGCTGCAGTCCAGGTCAAAGCTGACAGTGCGTTAACCAGGCTGACGGCAGAGCAAGACAAGGAGGTCCACAGGTTCACAGGTTCAAGGTAAATTCTGTGGTGAGCCCAATAGGATCTCTTGATGGTTCTATGTGCAGAAATAAGGAGAAGGGTGAGAATCAAGAATGGATTGTTCTAATCTTGACCTGAGGAACTGGATAAATCAGTACCATTTATGGGGAAGGAAAAGGCACAAAGGCCATGGTGATGAGTAGGAATTAAAAGTATTGTGTACGTCATATTATGTTATAGATGCTTACTAGACATCTGATTGGAGAATGTAAGGTACATGAGAGATGGAGATATAAATTTAAAGCAAGGACACCAGCAAAATGGTGAGCCCTGGGCTCTCCAAAATTTACAGGTAAGGTGGAAGAGGTGCCATCAATGAAGACAGAAGGTGCAGAAGAGGTAGGGGAAAAAAAAAACTGGGAGAATGTGGTCTCAAGAAACTAAGAGTCATTTTTCAAGAAGGACAAAATGACTGACCACCTCATCAAGTAAAAGGTAGAGTCAGGTGAGAATACAGATGTATCCACTGGATTTGAAATACCAAAGCATTGTTCACATCAACAAAAGCAGTTTCACTGTAGTTTTTTTAAAATCATACAGTATGGAAAGCTAATTAAGAGTTTTAAAATGTGTTTGTGTATCCTTCCAAACCTATCCTGCATCCAACCACACATACCTACACAGGTCTTTTTTTTTAACATAAATGGGAACATACATGTTCTCTTTATATTGCTTTTTTTACTTTGCATATCATTTTAGAAATCTTATTGATATGTATAGATTTATAACATCATTTTAACAGCCACTTCCTCTTTTGTTATAAGAATTTAATCTATACTTTTGATTTTTACTTATAGATATAATTCATTATATTATATTATACCATATACTTCGCTAAGTACATGCACGAACAATGATAAATCTTCAAATGGAAAAAAACTTGATTGACAGACCAGCTGAGTGCTCACCCTACAGAGATCACAGCAGGAACCAAAATCCGAAAGTTCTTTCTGCTGCACCATATTGCCTCCTCTTATGTCGTAAGAATTGATTGACATTTGGCAAAATTGAGCAGAGAAACAAAGCTCACAACATTATTAACAAATGAGGCCTTTTGAATGCTGATGCTTTAATTGAATTCCTTATTTACTCTTGCATTCATTACAATAAATACATGAATCAGTATAAATTTCTCTTCAAAACCAGATAACACGGTTTTGGGTTGTGTTGTTGTGGCTGGCGTTCTTTTCTTTTCTTTGCTCTTTTGGCTTATTATCTAGGTTTGTTTACTTATTTTATTCTAATTTTCCCAAAGGCTCAATAGGACCTGTGGTTCCAAAATTCCCTTCTTCAAGACCTGCTGAATGTTTGTATTCCTCCACAACTCATCAGCTGAAGCCTACCCCACAGTGGGACGGTATGGGGAGGTGGGGCTTTGGTGCTGATTAGGTCATGAGGGTGGAGCAATGGGGTTGGAGCTCCCTTGCTCCTTCCACCAAGGAAAGCTGAAACTTGGAAAGAGCCACCGGCGAACCAGGAAGCAGACTCTCACCAGACAGCAAATCTGCCAGCACCTTGCCTCTTACACTTCCTAGCCTCCAAAATTATGAGAAATAAATTTCTATTGTTTACTAACCACTCAGTCTATGGTATTCTGTTGTAAGGTAATCAAAACTAACACAAAACCTATCTAGACATTTAGGATGTTGTCATTACCCTAACATTTTCTGGATCCAACACCTACTTTTTTTAGAATTTGACACCTTAGAGATATTATATAAACTAAACAAGTAAAATAGCTTTTAAATTTAGTACCTTTCCTTCTAGTGGCTAAAGTAACAGGTAAAACCCTTAATCTCTCCCGGCCCCCATCAAATCCCTCTTCCTGTTTTCACAGGGCCATCACTCTGTGTGCCATTTGTCCTCTGACTTATCCTGTTTCCTCCAACCTTCATTCTGGGTTAAGACTGCTTGTCTCAGTGCGGTAATAGGTGTCAGTGGAAAACTGGATAAAACATAAAAAAAAAAAAAAAAGAAAGAGCTCCTCCACCTGGTCTTCACCCACAGCCGCTTTCACTTCAGAACTCAAATAACCTGAGCCTATTACTTTTGCCTACAAGACATCTGCATTTCAGTTGGGAGACTAGGGCACAGAGAATGAGCACATCTGAGCCACTCCAAACGAGTGTCAGGTGGGGGGAGAACAAAGCAAAGTTACGAAGGTGCTGACCCATCTTTCACGTCTTCCTTTCTCCTATCACAGCCAGCTCAAGGAGTTCCAAACTGGGATGCCCCTCAGATGTGTTTTCTTTGGTCCGTGCAAATATTCTAAAACTTTCTAATTATTTGCAACACAGAAAACTGGGAAATGTTATGTAAAAACCCAGACAGGCCGGTCCTTTTGAATTGGCCACACTGAGCCAGTGTGCCAACAGGACGGCAACAGGTAGAGCAGAGCGGCATCTCTTCCTTCATACACACAAAGGGTTCTCTGCACTTTCCCATGTGCCCAATTATTTTATATCTGGCCCCTGCCACTTGCTCTTGTTACCTGCACTTCCACCGCAGGCATGTGAGTTTATAACCTTTCAAAATGAAGTACTGCTAAGTGCTTTCTAATAAAGATTTGGAAACCTTTCCAAAGTATCTGAGGATTTATTTACTTATTTATTTTAATTCACTACTGACTATAAGGGATTTGGGCCATGACCCAAATATTCCTATCAGATAACCCAGCAGTGTATGAACTGACTCTGGTTTCTGACCGTCAGACAACTGGGAGATCAGAAACTAGACAGGACAGAACAGGAGGGGAAGAACATGGTGGAATCTGTCCCCACCTACCTCCCCCCATCCCTCCCACAATCCTAGCTATCTTGCCACCATAAACATATTAAAGGTTGCAAGCTTACAGCTAAAATGCTTCACCCAGGAGTATATAAATTCTAGTGGGGTTCTCAAAGATGCAGAAATGCTATCAAAAGCTAAAAATAGAAAATTGTAACAGCTGATTTCATAGCTGGTAAAAAGGTGGTCAAGAAAGTAGCCTAAAACAAGAAAGAGACCCTCCCAAAAAGCCCCTTGGCCACCATGTCCATGTTCTTTCTGCTCACCATCAGATCCAAGCCCACACCGCTTCCAGAAGAATTTAAGATATTTGGTAACGACTTTCATTTACAGGTGAAATGCTGAGGCAAACATACAACCACACAGTTATGGCCTATATGAGAACGCAAAGCCTCAGGTACCTCCTGAGAAGGAAACACAGCCTCTCTCATCCCACCTCAACACACCAGGATCATCTCACGGGCTAGATGAGCACAAATCCCGGAATGTTATATTATAAAACTGCACTTCACAGAACAAAGTCAGGCCATTAAGTTTTTATCACATTAAAACTGAAGAGCAGAAAATTAGCTTGCTAAAGAAAGCAGCCCCCAGAAGAACCAGCTGGAATGAGGGCAGGTGGGGTAAGAGGAAATCTGGGCAAAACAGAATTTGCAGCTGCATCAGGCCCAATGGAATAGGATTATTAAAAAAGCATGGCTGTGACTGATGTGTGGGCCAGGTAAGACTGACCTCAGACACTTCTGAATGTTTGTGTCCAACAAGATAAGATTTCTTTACCTCCAAAGGTCCACGAGTAGATCAGGTGTACCTAAATAATTTATAAATGGCTTATCTCAGGATTAAGAAAAAGAAATTAACTAATGTGTTGGCTGTCTCCACAGATCAATCAGCAGTGGAGAATAAATCATTCTGAAATTATAAAGTAAATTCATGGGGATGGGGTTTGCCTGATAAGAAGTGGATCTGCACACCTTTCCACAAACACGGCTGTCATGCACAGTGAGGGACTCCTGTACTCCGTCCATCACATGTCCTTCACTCCTGAGGCAAAGAGGGAAACTCCAGTCATCTGAAAATCAAATCTTTGGCAAAATAGGTACTAACCTGGATTAGTGAGGTACTTGAACTTCCCTTTCTTCTTGCACAGGTCTGACTTCATCTGATCTCACTAACCACCTCCAATCACTTCTCTTCTCTTCTCCTGCCCTTTTACTATACCCCTGTATTTGTCATTCTACAAATGCTCTGCTTTGAAATTCTCTTCAGAGGAAAAGGCTTATGTATACATGTAACCAACAGGCGATATCTCCATGAGCGAAAGCCTTGCACTTAATTCTGAGCCACATGTACTGAGGGACAACTGCTGCTTGGGAAGGATAAGCAAGGGGCTTCAAATATTTAAAGAGCTGTTGCTCATAAGCCTGGAGAGCAAAAGTAGATCCAACGGGCAGAAGTTGCAGGCAGATTATAACTCGACCAGTTAAATCTCTTCCATTATAGAAATGTTTGCCTTATTCAGTACGATACACTTTGTCACTGGCCAAGCTTAACAAATTTGAAAAAATTCCTTAGGCGTGTGATGGAGAGTATGCTGGCACTGGAGAGGAAAGGGATAAGTCTAATTCTAAGAAGCCTATGATTCTGCAATAAATAATATGATATGTATAGTTTTTCCATAATTGAGATACACAGCCATTCACATGCATGGGATGAGGTAAGTTGACTGAAGGTGAACTTTAAAAAGAAACAAGATAGGAGAGGTACCCATCTCTGATCCAACAGCGGGGCACAATTCTATCCTAGATTTGGGGGGGAAACCTGTAAATAGATTTGAAGACAGAAAATATTTTGGAAGAGATAAGAGGATGAAAAGTCAGGATGTTCAAGATAAATCTAATGAACAAAAGAAGCTGTCCTTATGTAATTACTCATGGATAAGACATGTGTGCCTAACTTCATGGCCCCTTATGTGGGTTTTTATTTTTTATTTTTTATTTTTAAAAGCCCACTGTAATAGGAATTTAGTATTCTGGATTTTCTTGTCCTGGGTAAGAAGGATAATGAAAGAAAATTATCTCCTCTGCCCCCACCTAGGTCTGCATGGGCAGCTAAAGAGCTATAAAGAACTTCCATTCCAGAACATGCATGTGGATGACACCCTCCTGAACCAAAATGCCACATAGCTTATGAAGATTTCTAAACAGATTAAAGCGAGGCTTCTGAGCATGTTAACTCAAGACTTTCTGGAATTTAGCTTAGGTCTCCTGGAGAAAAGTTGGTCAAGTAAAAAGAAATCGTATAGACAAGAAAATTGTAAGACTCACTGGTCCCTCTGCTGTAATATTGTACCAGCGCTATCTGCAAAACTGTCATTACTGTACCAGTGATGCTATCTTGGACGCCTGTGAATCTCTGTCATTTCAGAAGCTAATCATAACATAATGTTCACACATGGGAATCAGGCTCTTCTTGCTCTCCTGGCTCTTGTGCCCCAACTGACCGCAGCGCTTTCTTAGCACAAGGAGGGCTGTTCTTATACTGTTGTTGCTTTTGGATTTCCTTCTTTAGAATCCTCTAAGTAAAATAAAGGCAGGGGGAAAGGAGCCATGCCATTTACTACAGCAAGTAAAAGCCAGGATCTGGTTAGTGCGTGTTTTCCGTTTCTTGAGAAAATAGTGATCAAAAACAACTCTGCACATAGCCATTTCTTCCCACCAAGCCACTTCATGGGGCCCCATCACCCCAGATCACACGCACGCCCAAGGTTAACGAAAAGGGGACCTGCCTGAGAAAGCCAGTCACACAGACACTCGCTTTACATCCCCGGTGGCTGGCGGGGAGTGAAAAGTACCAAGTCAGCCTGTGGAAATTTGCAGTCTCAAAGTATCTGCGTATAAAAAACACTTATGAATTAGGAAGGAGGAAATAGTCATTTTAAAGGAGAGAAAACCAAGTGACCAAAATGAAGATCGTAAGTGAAAAACAAATCGGTATCAGGTTCCTCATCTGATTCACTGAAAAGGACACAGCACTTCCTTGGCATTCTTGCTAAACCTGAACCTAATTGTCAGATTAGACAGGCTACAAAATAACCAGCCTGGAATCTTCAAAGAAGTTCTAGCTCATGAAAGATTAAAAAAAACAAAAACAAAAACAAAAACAGAAAGAAGAATGACAGAGTATACAAAGGGGACTCAAGCAAAATGAGCACTAAACGTGATCTTGGCTGAGAAAAGAGACAATTGGTAAAATTTGCATAAAATCTGTTGATTAGATAATAATATTGATGTTAATATCCAGATTTTTATCAGAGTGTTAACTGTGGTACTTCTAGTTATATAAAGAATGTTCTTGGATTTAGTAAATATTCACTGAAATATTTAGAGTTAAAGGGGTATCACGTCTATAATTTGCTTCCAAATTTTCAGAAAAAACGCATGTACATACATAGCTATGCATATACGTGTGTGTGCATGTATGTGTATAAACAGAAGAGAGAACACAATGAAGTAAATATGGTAGAATGTAAATGTCGATATTTGGGGAGTCTGGGAAGACAGGAATGCTTTGTAACATTTTTGTAACTTCTGGTAAGTAAAAAGCTTTTCAGAATTAAAAAGGAAAAATTACCTAAGTGGGTTTGAGGAGAGCACCGTAACGGAGAAAGAACTTGGAGGACCCCATGCCCCCCGTCCCCCACCCCCAACACTGAGAAGTACTGTAATGTCCTGGGTCTCCCTGAAAGCTACTGTGGAGACCCTGCAGTGAGCTCCCTGAGGGCGGCACCTCTTTGTCTCCGAATGGCCAGAGCCTAACACAGGACTTGACTAATACTAGGGGCTCAAGATATGGCCAATGAATGAATGAATGGACTTTAACGCAACAGCTGAAAGAAACTGTTGGCACACCCTAATCTGTGGTACTCTGTCTGCAAAGTTGGTAGTATTGCGGGCTTCTTGTGTAAATGGCTGGGTGTGAATAAGGGGCAGAAGGCATCAGAATGAAGGGTCAGATATGGTTCTTCCTGGGGTGGTGTTTTTTTTTGTTTGTTTGTTTGTTTGTTTTTTGAGGAGGAACAGGAACTGGGCATATCCCCTAGGGCTGGCCCGAGATGACCCTGCTCCTCTGGACTGGATGAGGAAGGGCATACATTTCAAGTACTGTGTGTCCCAGCATCCAAGGTCTCTACTGGATCCTGTGTAAGCTATTTAATGCACTGAGATAAGAAATCTAGACCAAGATCCCCCAGATAACAGTAAGGATTGGATAGCTCCATACTCAATCCTTCATCATGAGCACAGTATCTCGTTACATTCTGTTCTTACTTCCCAAACGAACTAGTGCTTGGTTTTTTTCAAATTCATATTGACTATGCACAGGAGGTATGAAGTTGGAATCATTTTAATTACTAAAATTCTAGAAAGCTTCAAAAAAGTTACTTAAGATAAAAAAAACGTGACATAAGTTTCAAAAGCTTAGCTAATTCAAGGACATCATAACGGACTGCTTTTCCAAAAACATTTAATTGTGAATAGAAATGAAGGGGGAAAAAATTACAGTCCACAGACCACCACAGTGTAAGTATTAGGGGAAGTTCCTGTAACCCCCAGAAAACTGGGATCTATGAAAAGTGGGCTTTTTCTAACCACCACCAAGATACAATTTCATAATCATGAATATTGTGTGATAATATTCCAGAAAAAAATTAAAGAAGGTGAACCAAGGTACATAACAGAGGGCAGGATTCCAAAATGCAAAACTGATTTGCATGTTAATTCAAATAGGGACCTTGTTGCTTTAAAAAAGGAATACAATTTTCAAGAATCTCAAGGTGGGACTTCTCTGCTCTCTGATAGGGATTTGTTCACCAATTTACTTGAAAATAGCACATTTGGCAGACCCAAATCATAATGGGGAAAAATATCCCTTCCCAATCAGTGAATAATAAAGCTAGCCCTCAGAGAACGGAGGCAGGTTGGTACAGCCCCTCTTCCTATTTACTGGCCCCATCTGGGAGGCCAAATAGTTCTCTGTCAAGAGTCTGGCCCTACCTCTAACTTAATAGGACAGATATTTAACTCACCCTCAGAGTTTCAGTTTCCAGTTACTAGTTGATTACTCCCTAACACCCTTCAGCCGCCTATCACCCAGTTTAAAGCTGTTCTGTTTCTCTAAAATGGAGTAGGAGGACCTGGATGTATCCTACCTCCACCTAGATTCTCCAACAGATATGTTGTCTGTAAAACCCAAATGGACTTGGAGTAAAGAAAACATATAAGAAAGATACCTGATGAGCCCGCAAGAGCAGGAGCTGGCTCCTATTCCTGCTGTGTTCAGTATCCCTGTTGTCCCAGACATGGTCTAGTCCTTGGGCTGCCAAGGGCATCACCCTAATCAATACCAGCTGAAATTGTGGGGATCCATGGTGACCTAATGGCTGGCCTAAGGGTTTTGGAGGAGCTGCCTCTATGAAGTTCAGATAGAACCTCAGATCTGTATGTAAATTGGAAAGATAGTGTGTGGTATTCTTAATACTTCAATACTTCTCCATCAATCTCTCTCTCTCCTACACACATTCCTTCTCATTTCTCTAGGAGAACCCATACTTACGATATACTTGGGCTGCTCTGTAACTGGAGTAATAAAAGCATTTCAAAAAAAAATCAAGCCATTGCCTATTTTTGTCTGAAGAGAAAGCAAAGCCACTAGCAAAGTATAGTGTGACAGCTCTTGAAACTTGAGACTTCATACTGGTCATCAGTACCCAGTGTGATATTACCAATGAAAAATGCAGAGGCTTGGCCTGTTGGTCCCCACCCAACTGGTTCTTCTTACCTTTGGTTCCATTGAAATGAAACTGTGGGTTCCTCTGCTCGAGAGAACTGACCTTTTAATCGTCCTGCTGTGGTAGAAGTGGTAATAGTCCTTCAGGGCCCCGATCTGCACAGATGGAATGGAAAGAACAAAAGAAAGAGAGTTAATGTATGAAAAGTCTTGTTTTCATGTTTTTCATTAAAATAACAACACAAAACAGAAAGGGTCCATAAATTATGCAGCTGCCTGCCCTGTTTAAATGTTACTTGAACCTTGGTGATCACTTTCCAAAGGGAGGACATGTGATATGAAATGGAGTGTCCTTGAGGCGATGACTATGGAACTAAAGATTATAATGGGGCAGCTAAGCCTCTCCATAGCTCCCTCTTAATGTTTCATTTATATGCAGCATTTTAAGTAATTCTATATCAACCTATATCCAAATGTGGGAAAGAGAAAAAGTCAAATAGCTATCTGGTTATAAAAACACACTGCATTCTGTTTGCTTTGAGAAAGGTACAGTGAAGGACCTTGTTAGATTATTTATATCATTAATTTGAAACAAGTCTCAAGCAGTTGATCATTCACAAAGAAAACACTACTTTGTTTGCTTCCTGACTTCAGTAGACAGTATAAATACATAGCATTTTTTTCATTTACTGCAAAACTAAGAGCTGAATGGCAATTTCAAAAACAAAACAAAGATCATACATTCTACTAATCAACTAGGCTTCCTGTGTAAAAATGGTTCAATCCACTTTATCACAACCATTTCTTTAACAAATTAGTCTTATTTGTGTACCCCCTTCTCTCTTTTTTAAAAAAGATTTTATTTATTTATTTTTAGAGAGAGGGGAAGGGAGGGAGAAAGAGAGGGAGAGAAACATCGACATGGAAGAGAAACATCCATCAGTTGCTTCTTGTATGTGCCCCAACTGGGGACTGAACCCACAACCAAGGCGTGTGCCCTGGCCCAAAATTAAACCAGTGACCTCTCAGTCTGCAAGAACACCCAGCCAACTGAGCCACAGTGGTCAGGGATATTCCCTTCTTCAGTTACAAACAGTGAGTTCTGTTTAGGGCAGCTTTGAAAGTAAGTCCCTGTCCACTTTAGGAAAACAAATGAATAAAATCCCAAATAATCATATTCTCTTTTCAGATTATGAAATGGGATCACATGATGGATACTGAACAATACAATGAATGAAGACAGGAGAGCTTGATTTTAGGTCCAGCTGACATTCCCCAGAGGTGGTTTCTTGACTGAATCACATACATGTCAGATGCCTCAGTTTCCACTTCTATAAAATTAGACTTTGGACTAGATAATTTCTAAGAATCACAGCAGCTCTCAAATTCCCTTCTTTGATACTGACACGTTCCTTGCTTTGGGCAAATACAATACATCAAGTGGCTCTTTCTTCAGAACACAATGACTTTGCCCTAAAAGAATGTGACCATCATCAGGATATTTTCCAACTGGGACAATTCAAAAGTTGGGCCTTTCCTAATTAGGGAAAAAAAAAAAGTCATTGGCCCAGTTTAACTTTTCCAGATAAAACGTTTATTTCTTATCCCCCTATTTCTATCGCATTCCCGATCATCGCCCACCCCTCCTAATAAGGATGATCAACCTAATTTTTGTGCCATTTCAGAGTCATTTCCCCTCTGGGACTCCATGTACTAATTGAATGTCCCTAATCCTCGTTAAATTTGAAGGTCTGAAGTCTCCCACTCGCATTTTTTATTCAAGTGGAAACTGCCCAGATGTACAGAGAAAGGATCCCGGACTCTGAACATAAATGTGGAACAAAGACAAGGAAATCCCAGCTGAAACCTCTACCCTTGGTATCCTGGGCTCTGAAGCAGCAGCCAACAATGAGGCAGAGGGCGCCAGGGCTGATGGGTTTCCAGGAGGGACTGACAGGCCAATGTTAAGACTGCAGCAGACAGAGAGCGTATAATTCTATATAAGAAAATCTTAAAATCCCAAGAAGCTCAGTGTTTTGTTAAGAGTGCTCCTTGGGAAAAACAGTAGTTCCTGCGGAAAGGAACTTAGAATCACTGAGGAAGAACTTTACGTAAATGCTATCACTCGTGTGAAAATAGCCAGTGTGTTCAAGATCATGTCCATTCAAATATCATGGAACATCTTTGATTATAGGAAATGAGTGAATTCAACTATTAAGCTCAAAGTATGGTACAAACTGGAATCATGGTCCAATGTAGTACACGGGAAAGTAGAAACTTGACTGGACTTAGCTTGCTCTGGGGTCCTGGGTACATCACTTACACTCTTTGGGCCATGGTTTCCTCAAATGTAAAAAAACAAAAAAACAAAAAACACTCAGGAGGTACAGTGGACAGAGACTGGGTGTCAGAGTCAAATGGGGGATAACAATGTTTATAGGTTAGTGTAGTTATAAGGACTGACTGTTATAAGGATTGCCTGGTATCTAGTAAATGTTTCCCTTTTAAATGTCACCTTCTATCCTCTGATTTATCCCTCAGCCCTATTCCTTGGTTAGGATTCCTCTTGGCCTACCCTGGTATCACCACTTTACTTCCCTTATCTCATTCGCAAAAGTCGAAAGAGTTGATGATATGCTATTGACAGGGATATAGGCACAAACGCAGCTCACACATGATCGGTAAAGAGCATAACCTGGGACAAGGGTTGCGAGACCAAGCTGATAACATCATAAAATTATAAACAGTAACTAGCTTTTGACATACCCTTCTACATCTAAAAAGTTAATCTACAAATATAGTCACGTATGTACTGGGTTGACCAAAAAGTTCGTTTGCATTTTTCCATAAGATGACTCTCTAGTAGCACTTAGTTGTCTTGAACTTCGCTCAAAACAATTTCGTTAGACTGTACTGTGACAGCTGTCAGAGGAGCAGGCATTAAGAAAAAACATCAAAATTGGTGAATTTTTGTGTAGCCATTTTAATATTGAAGATAGAAGAAAATAACATTTTTGGCATATTATGCTTTATTACATCAAGAAAGGTAAAAACGCAACTGAAACACAAAGAAAGATTTGTGCAGTGTACGGAGAAGGTGCTGTGACTGATCGAACATGCCAAAAGTGGGTTGCGAAGTTTCATGCTGGAGATTTCTCACTGGACAAGTTTCCATGGTCAGGCAGACTAGCTGAAGTTGATAGCAATCAAACTGAGACATTAACTGAGAACAATCAATGTTATACCACACGGGAGATAGCTGACATACTCAAAATATCCAACTCAATAAAGTTATTGGTGAAAATGAAAAACGTGTCTTTTATTTTACAGAAAAAACCATATGGACTTTTTGGCCAACCCACGACAAGAATGGATATTAGAGCAAATTTTGTAAAAGGAAAAAAAAAAGCAAACAACTGGCTGCCATTGATAGGTGATTAGCTACGCATGAACTAAAAATGAGTTAATCTCCAATATAGTAATAAATAAATAAATGTGCAAAATGGGTATGTAATCTGACCTAATTTTTGTAGGAGAAAGAAAGAAGCATCTATAGTACATTCATACTTCTATGCACAGGATACTTCCGGAAGGACACTTAAGAAACTGAAAAGAGGAACTCTTTTGTCCCCTTTTTTGTCCTTCATTATTTATGTACATCTGCTATTTTTAAAATTAAACTAATTAAAATGAAAGAAATAACACCAACAAATAAACGACATAGCACAAACACCAACCTCGCCTACTTTCCCAGGCGCAGACATGCTTCCAAAGTTCAGTGTGACTGGCACCAGTGCCACACCTATTGAGGCCACCAACTCCAGCTCAATAGCAGTGAGCTCCACTGTATCTCCACTTTCGGGGAGTCCATTTCCTTTACGGAGTTAAGGAACGGTGTCCATTGATTGATTGATGCCTCATTTACTGAATGCCTACCATGTGCTAGGCACCTTACTGGTCTTTTACAGGTTATATTCAACTTCATTTCCCCAAGAACACTAGAAGACACATATCATCACCTCCAATTTGATATACAGGGCTATTAGGGCTCTGAAAGTGCCCAAATGTATAAGGCTAGTATTGGGAGGTGGTAAAATGTAAATCTTTTTTGAATATCTAGCATCAGGGTGAATTTTGTTAAGTTTCATGGTGCATTCTATTGAAGGGCTCAAAAGAGACATTCCAAAATCTTTCTGGTGAGTCTTCCCATGCTGCAGAGCTAAAAAGCTAAAATGAAGGCAAGGTTCTGGATATGATTAAGGTTCCACCAATCAAAGGCAGACTACAGCATCATGGGGCATGTTCTTGGACGCGTGTGTAATGTAGTTGTGGCACAGGTCTGTGTGTGTGGTTGCTAGCTTTCTGGGCATCCACTTACACATCCTGTTCTGTGGATAAGTGGGTAAGAGATTGTAGAGAAGCTATAGAGGCATAAAAGGGTAGCTTCCTCATTCCTCAGCTTCCTGCTTGAGGCAGAAGCAGCTGCCATGGTGGAGGCCCATTCTGGGGTATCACTTTGGAGGCCATTTCTGAAAGCTTGACCCTCTTGATTGATTCTACATGCTATTTAATAGCCTATACTGAACACTTTCCAAAGTAGACCAAGTAGTAGGTTCAGTATTAGGCTCCCTTGAATATCCAAAACTGAATAGGTCAGAACTTCTGAAAAATTAGCTATGCATTTACACAATCTCATACAACTTAAGGAAAGTTATGTATCTCTTGAGTCTGGGCTGTATGCACCAATGAGTCCCCATAGGCTACTGGAAGTGTCTGTTCTGGCATCCTGTTAGATGACTATGTACTTGCTTCATCACCTCAGAGCTGTTTGCACCACTCTGCTCTCACATCTGTCTTCTACACGGTAGCCATAATAGGGTTACAAAATTTGGCTATGTCACATGTCATATCCTCTGCCTAAAATCCTTTCGTGGCTTTCCTTTGCTCTTAAATAGTAATAGTTAACATTTAATATTATTTATTAATATACTTGTAAAAGTAAATCAGAATAATATCATACCAACATTCGTGCTGCACCAGGAACTATTCTATATGCTTTATTGAACACATTGAATAAAGACCACTGTCCTACTCTGACCTTCGGGTCCTACATGACCTGGCCCAGCCTCCCTTCCCAGCCTCTCCTTGCATCGGCCCTGCTCCCAGTGCGCTGGACCTCAGCCACGCTGGCCTTTTCTCAGTTCCGGGACTGTCATGGCAGTTGCTTCCTTTACCTACAGAACCCTCTCCTACCTCCACGCTCTCCAGCTTGCTTCCTCTTCCTCATCCCTTGCGTGTCACCATAAGCAGGAAGTCTTCAAAACTCCCCAGAGCACAACAGGTTCCTTTATTACATCATCTCACAGATCGCACAAGTCCTGTTTTGATTACTACAATTATCTATTTCATGTCTGTGTCCCCAGCTGCATGCTCCAAGGAGGCAGGGGCACGCACATTTGCTTTGTTCACTATTTTGTTCCCAGCTCCAAATACATGGGTTGGCACATAGTAGGTTCAGAGAAAAGATTGATACATTAATGATGTGAAAATCAGATTCCTTGAATTGCTGAAATTACAAACATTAGAGCTCTATGTGATTCAAAAATCTTTGGCACAAGTATCACACACCTAAGGTTAATTTTGGCAAAAATGGTTGAATTCTGCCTTAATAGAAGTACCAACTCTTCCAGGCTTACGGTTCTGAAGGTTGTGGACTGAGACATCTCTATGCTTTGCTTTGTTTCTTGTTTTGTTTTGTTTTTTTTGTTCTGGCAAGACAATAGCTAAGGAGTAGTATTCATTAGTTCAAT
This sequence comes from Pteronotus mesoamericanus, assembly GCF_021234165.1. Lineage (NCBI taxonomy): Eukaryota > Metazoa > Chordata > Mammalia > Chiroptera > Mormoopidae > Pteronotus > Pteronotus mesoamericanus. The sequence continues at coordinate 10,931,645 of NW_026555245.1, forward strand.
TATTCTACATCACCCAAAAAAAATAATCTGTCACCTCCCAGGATTTCATATATATTTAAAAGCATGTTTATGTATCTTATCTATTAATATGCATGTCTCTCATTGGCAAGAATTGTGTCTTTCATATTCTTTCAAGAGCACTGAGCATGCTGAGGGCATTTAATAAACATTAAGAAGAAAAATGTCATAACATGTTGGGAGTTACTCAAAAGAAAGACAGCGTATGAAAACAGAGCGGTAATATTATCTATACGCAGACATTCCATCTAGCTCCTCCGGGGTAATGCAAAACAAGAGATGACTATGTTTATATGTTATGCAATCACAGCAAGGGCTGAAACAAGGAATAATATATAACTAACATAGGGACAATTTATAAATAAATCCAGAACCATAGGAATATATGAAGTATAAAATCAATAGCAAATAACCAAAGCTCAACCTTGTCCTTAACACCACAGAAAGGAAGGAGAGCAATCTCCTCCCTCTTGGTCCTCCTCAGCGCCTCTCCTGTGCAATGACCCACAAACACTCTGCCCTGCCCAGCGACACAACCCTATTTATAATATTAAATTGATGAATTTTACCTTTCATTCCCAAATTTGTCAAGTGTTTGTGCTCTTTCCTCTTTATTAGTAGTCCTTCAGCCTTACACCCAAACTTCTCTTATCACTACCTTTTCCCCAACCAAGTCATGCTCTTAGGTAAGGCCTTTTTTCATTATAAGCTATTTCACACAAAGGTGTAAATGGTTAGTAAGACTCTGTCTTAGGTCATCCAGGGACAACTACATTGATCAGAAGATTAAAATTTCAGCCAAATAAATGAGTCCGTAGTAAATGTAACTTCAAAAAAAAAAAATCATTGGAGGGTTCCCCCTTTCTTTTCTGGCAGCAGGAGGGAACCTTCTCTGCATCCCGAAATTATCCCAAAAGTGAGCTAGGGACTTCTGAGCAGAGGGCTGGGAGCTAGAAGACCCACATTTAACACTTGCTTTGCCCCTTATGAGGAGCTGTGTGGCCTTTCAGAATTTATTCACCATCAACAGTCTCTACTGTGCTTGCAGCTAAAACCATCACCAGTCTAATGACTCCAGGCAGAGAGTGTGCAAGTTATATATAGTTCTGTAGGGTGACTAACCACATCAGTTTGCCCAGGAGTGAGGTGTTTTCAGAGACTCAGGACTTTTTATTGCTTTAATGGGCAGTCCCAAGAAAACTGGGACATTTAGTCACCCTGGTTATAAAGTGCCAAGTTCACGGGTACTGTGGCTAACTCGATGTCAGTTTTCTTGGGCTACTTGTCTATCTTGTTTTCCTTCTTACCCTAGGAATGGGTAAGGAAACATACCCAGGAAACATACCCAGATGTTTCCAAATTCTGTACTCCTTTTTGAAAAATTATTTACCTCCAACCTACATTTTTTAATGGACAAAAATCTAAATGGACATCTTAATAAGACATACAGATTGCCAATAGACACATGAAGAGACACTCAAATGCAAATTAAAATCATAATAGCACTATATATACATCAGAATGTCTAAAATTTAGAAGACTCACATCACCAAGTTCTAACGAGATTGTAGAGCATTGGGCTCTCATGCTTTGCTAATGGGAGTGTAAAATAGTTCGATGTCCTTGGGAAATCATTTGGTAATTTTTTATGAAACGTGCATCCTCCTAATGACCCAGATATTTCATTTCTAAGTATTTACCCCCTCAAAATAAAAACCCATTTCCAAACAAAAACTCACACGCAAATATTTATAGGAGTTTCCTGAATAACAGCCCCAAACTAGAAACAATGCAAAGGTTCATCAACAGGTGAATGTATAAATAAATAATGGCCTATCCATATAATGGAATACCCAGCAATAAAAAGGAACAAACTACTAATAAATGTAAAATGGATGAAGTTCAAATCATCGTTTCAACACACAAAAAAGTACATACTGTATGACTGCATTGATATGAAATTCTAGGGCAGTTAATCCACGGTGGCAGAAAGCAGATCAGTGATAAGCTGGGTATAAAGTGGGGAGTGACTGGGCAAAGCCTGAAGAGACTTGGGGTGTTGGGAATGTCCTGTATCTTGCCTGCGGTGGTAATTAACATCAGTGATAAGTGCCTGGGTGTGCTGGACCCAGCTCCTTGTGGGCTTGTGAGATCCAATTTCCTCTTTACCCAACACCCTGTCCCATGATATCACGTTGATAACTTGAAATCAACAATGACAGAAGTATTTACACATCAGAAAAAAATCAGCAAAAGCTACAAATTAGTGCTTATTTCTTTCCCTGAAGAGTCACCTGTTTAGTATTTATTAGCACACCACAGACTTAATATACGTTTGTCAATATTTATCCAACCTTATACAAAAACGGCTGCATTTGGGGGGACAGAAATCACATCTCTGTAACAATGATTTCAAAAGTCATAAATTCCCCTGTTCTGATTTCCTGTGCTCTGCCAGCTGCAGGATGACTTGGAGACTGGGAAGGCCAGGAGCCCAGCTTAGCTGGGGCTAGGATCCATCCTCCAGCTGCCTCTTCCTCACGCCCTGTCAGGTGAGGGAAGAACCAAGTCACCAAGGCCCAAGCTGGTGAGTGCAAAATTTCCCCGTGTTAAATTCATTTAGACACAAAGTTAGGTCAGAGAGGCAGCGCTGGATACACTGCTTTCCCCTCATTAAAGTGCTAAGTGTGACTCCTCCTTTCTGCTTCCCCTTGAAGGTTAAAATAATTGTAACAATTTGCCTTCTGTGTTCCAGACTTGAACATTCAAAGGAGAACCAAAGGGAAAGTGGCCATACTGCTTTCCTCCAAGTCACCAACAGCACTCCCGACCTTAGGACCTTTGTACCTGCTTTTCTTCTGCCTGAAATGCTCTTCTGGAAATCTCTATGACTCACTTCCTCACTACTTTGAGGTCTTTGCTCAAATGCCACCCTCTCAGGGAGGCTATCTCTGACCACCCCATTTTAAATTGCCATCACCCCTTCTGGCAAACCCATTTTCCCTTCCCTTGATTGATTTTTCTCCTTAACAGTCATCATCACTTAACGTATTATATATTGTCTTTATTTAGCCCATTTAGCGTTTGTCTTCCCTCACTAGAATGTAACCTGATAAGGGCAGAAACTTCTTTTTTACTTACTGCTGGATTAGCCTTAGTTCCTATTAACAGGGTCAGGGACACCCAATAAATGTGCAGAATAAATAAATGAGCGAAAGGCCCTCGCTCTTGAAAAATAATGAAAGCAACCATGAGCATGCCTCCAAACCTTAGAGAGGGTTTCTTGCTCACCTCTTTATAACCCTTTCTGTGATATAACATTGACATATAATGCATCATATACTTTATGCTTAATAAATGTTGAATGAAGGAATGGCATGATCACATGTAAACATATCTGAGAATTAAGAATTTACCACCAATAACCACGTAATCATCCAAATCTACCTTTGTATTTTTTAGTTCCCTCCCTTGCTGGAATCACTGACCAAAAGTGGTATTTATAATAAAGATGCTGTTACAAGGTTGTTGAAGTCATTTTGAAATGTTAAACTAGAAGGCAAGGAGATGCAGGAATATGACAAACTGCTGCTTGCATTTGTGGAGCACAAACCACATGCCAGGCATTGTTGCACTGCATCTTCACAATAATAGGAAGCAGGTGTCATTATTACCATTTTACACGTAAGAAAGCAGAAATTCACAAGGTTTAAGAACTTGCCCTGGGCCACACAGCTAGCAGAGGATGAGGCTCAGGTTGACTCCAGATGGCTTCACTCCAGAGCATATGTTCTTAACTACTCTAAAAGACGCTTAAAACAAACAGTTTTTCAGGAAGAACATAAAACCACAGCTACCCAGAGATCTCAATTATCCAAAGACTGTGCTCCTAAGAGTTGTACAAAGGGGCTGGTTTTCTAGGGATATTTCTGTCTACCTTCAGCAGACGCAAAAAATAAAAGTGTTGACAAGTGTCTGAGAGTAAGAGAAAGCTCATTCCTGCCCTCACAGGGGCAAGAAACCTGGTCTCTATTTCCAATTCTACCACTGGCCCCAGGAAATTTACAACACTATCTTCATGTTAGTGAGAAAGTATCTTTAAGGCACACCTTCACGGAAGTTCAAGGGGCATTATAAAAGTTAAACAAGTGTAATATCTGGAACCAAACATCTTAGATGGCACTGCACTGGGCCATGGAAAACCACAAAATGACATGAAAAATATCTTCCCTTACAGTTTAGCTTCAGGTCAGTTACTCAGGGAGTACTTGTGATTTCTTTTTAAATTCCTTCCGGTTTGGGCTCAGCATTTGAACTCTTCAGAGAATGGCATGAGAGTCCATGCATTCAGAGTAAAACCACTACAAATTTTTTTTTTTCCCCAATCCTCACCTGAAGCTCTGCTTACTGATTTGAGAGAGAGAAGCATCGATGTGAGAGAGAAATATCGATCAGTTGTCTTCCATACACAATCTGATCGGGGGGTTGAACCCACAACCCAGGTATGTGTTCTGACCAGAAATTGACCCACAACCTTTTTGGTATATGGGACAACACTCCAACCAACTGAGCCACCCAGCCAGGGTCAATAATTTTTTTTTTAAATCAGGGTGCTCAAGAAAAAAAATACATAATATCTGTAATATCAAAGACAACTTTCTAAGGAGGGAAATGGTAGGCTGAGTAATAGCCCCCGCTCCACCAAATGTTCACATTCTAATCCCCACAACCTGTGAATACCTTACCTTACATGGTGAAAGAGACTTTGCAGTTGTGATTAAATTAAGGATTCTAAATTAGAGAGGGTACCCTGGATTATATAAGTGGCTGCGATGTAATCAATGACAGGGCCCTCCTAAGAGGCAGGGAGCCAAGCCGGAGCAGGCATGACGACCGACCAAAGCAGCAGTCAGAGAGGGATTTTTTTTTTAAGCTGTGCCGCTGGTTCTGACTGATGAAAGAAGCGGCCACAAACGGAGGAGCGCAGGCATCCCCTGGAAGCTGGAGAGAGCAAGGGAAATGAAGTCTCATCTAGAATCTCCAGGAGGAGCATAGCCTTGCTGATACCTTGATTTTAGGTGAGGACTTCTGGCCTCCAGAACCATAAAATAATAAATTTGTGTTGTTTTAAGCCACTAAATCTGTGGTTATTTGTTAGAGAAGTAATAGGAAACTAAAACAAGGTAGAACTAGTACCTCTAGACATCTATGAGAAGCAAAGGAAATGAAACTAGGACATTTGGGGCCTCTGTTCTTCATAATTACCAGGTCTCTCTGAGTATTCAGTTATCAATTTCCAAAGAGCTGTACCAATATAATGACCATGTTTAATAGTTCCAAATAGCTGTCCTACCAATATAATAATCTTGTTTAATATTGGCCAGGCACTCTGCTAAGCACCTTGTTAGCATTATCTTGTTTATCTTGCTTAAACAAGATGATCTTGTTTAATCCTCAAAACAAAATGAAGTCCAAGATGAAGCGACTTGCCCAGCAAAACATAACTAATAAATGGCTTGTCTATGCAAAGCCATTATGTGATTAATACCACTAAAAACCAAAGCTAACATTTCATGATTTCCTACATTATATCTAATCTTTCCAACAACCGTAAAAATGAAGAAGACGTATTCTAACTTTATGTACCGGGAAACTGAGTCTACACCTGAGAGAGGTTAAATAATAAGCCAACATGAGGAAGTGTCAGAGTCAGGGTTTGACATCAGGTCACTCTGACTCCAAAAATCTAAGCTTTGATTTTATTGAAAAGTTATTCAAAGGGTTTTGTAGTGCCCCATGCGATTCTATGGGCACACTCAAATACCCCCACTCTATTCCACTTTCTTGCCCTCACCAATGTGAGGCCCTATTATTTTATCCTAAAGCTACCTGAGCAGCAGACTGTTGGAGAATCTAGGTCCCTACGGTTTAGTTTAAAAGCAGGTGGTCAAAAACATCTTGTCTATGATTTCCGAGAAAGCAAGAAACAAATACAATTTTTCCAAGGAAAACATAAAACACAGCAAATAAAGTAAGCACTGAATGTTCCAGGTTCAAGTGAAAAATCTATAGTCTGACGCATTTCATGGGACATGAGGTTTGCCTCAAAGCAAAATATAGAATCTCAGAGCCCAAGACAAAAACAGGATTTTAACCTGATTTTCCCCAGTAGATGCAGGAATCCATTTTTCAGACTGGTACAGAGCACCGCATTTTCCAGGGCAGCCCATATGTCAGAAATGTCTTCCAGACAATCAGCCTAAATCCACTCACCACTCCTGGTTCTGACCTATAGAGCCAACCCATGCCATGCCAGACAGCCAACTCATCCTAACGGGTCTTTCCTATTCTTGGCTGAATATGCAAATTTTTCCACTGTATTCTCATATGATAAGCCTTCACAGGGTTGCTTCCCCTAGATAAGCCAACATCTGCAATGTCTCCCCAGAAAACTTGGAGCTTAAAATACAGCACATCTCAACTCCAGAAATAATGGAGCCAAGGATGGAGTCTCTGATGCCATGATCTCCCTTGGCAATGTACTTCTAATATAAATAACTTAAAATTTAAAAAATTTTAGCAGAATGAACTTGGCTGACTAAAAAAAAAAAATCCTCAAAAATTTTTTCTAATTTGGTTCTCCTCCAGCCTATATTTTAATATCTTAAGTGTAAGTGATAGAAATTTACATTTCTGTTGAATGTCATTTTCTATATTCTACTCTATGTTTTTACAGCCTGCCGAGACATTAATTTATTGAGTGTGTACTATGTGCCAAGCACTGATCCAAAGATACTACAAAGTGAACAAAAAAAGTCCCTGCTAATGTGGAGATACGTTTTAACTTCATTCCGACAACCCCCACCTTGTATTAACTGCAAGTTTAAAATTTATGCCCTCTCAACTGAATCAGAATATTTCTCTCAAGAGCACTCGAAGAATTTTTCATATTAATAGACTATAGATAAGGATTGGGTTAAACATTCAACCTATAATATGTTTGTAGCATTTAAGAATGAACTATAAATGGCATTAGGATTTGATCGTCTTCAATCCATTTTTGTCCAAAATGAATAATTATGTCCTTAATGTAAAATAATCCTTGTACTATATTCCTCAGATAAGAACATTTATTAGTGCTATTTATAGTCAGCTATTCTTTTAAAAATTTTTCAAAAGCCATCTGTAAGTAATTTCTGGAGAAACTAAAAGAAATTATTGTTTAATATTTAAGCTATTCCACCTGCTTTTGTAAGATACACATCACACACACACAGAATAGAATCCAAGAGAGGCTGAGAGGGAAAAAGAACACATAGCCTGCATGTAGGTCTATATTCTTTTCATTACTGATGATCTTAGCAACTTGAAGCATTTCCACATACTTGGAAACAAACAGAAAACAGTACATATTTTGATAAGAGGAAACATTTGTAGGATTACCCCTGCAACAGTAAATTTTCGCTTTAGGTCCAATGACTCTCTCAACCCTCGCTGCCCGTTAGACTTGTACAGCAACTTAAAAACATACTAATGTCATGGCCGCCATGCCTACCCCCGAGATTCTAACTCATGAGCACTGAGCTAAGGCCAGGGCACCAGCATTTTCTTTCAGAAAGCTTTCTCGGCGATTCGCATGTTCATCAAGGTAAAACCCAGTTTTACCCCATCCGTCGCACCCTGCAGAAATCAACAACTTACCATGGATTCTGTGATCTCCATTCAAAGATCCCTATCTACTTAAGTTTAAATGAGAAAATATCTAATTAATTTGATTTTAGCATGAATGCAACTGCCATGGTTTGTTCTTTTGTTCACTCTTTTAATTATTTCAAAAGGCTCCCCCCCCAAAATTTAGAAAAATCTATTTAGCAGGACTGGGTTCAGAATTTCCAATATTGAGCACTACAGTATTATAAATGATCTGTTTTATTCTTTAAAAGGGAGATTCTGAGTGTAGAAACTGTGAGCATTGAAAACATGAAAAGGACTAAGGTGTGCCCAGGACAGTGAACAGCCTTGTCACCTCAGTTCAAAAGAACTTATCTTTGCTGATACCTGTTTAGAGATGCTTTGTTCACTTGTCACTACCTTGATTTTCCTGAGGGTTATGAGGGTTAGCGCTTGCAGGATGGTGGCCCAAGACTGGGCCCTGATCAAGGCATGTGCAAAGCACCTGCAGCCGAGTGGCAGAGGGGGATGGGTGAGCTGGGAGGCTCTGCAGCTGGGCAGATGTGAGGTAGGAGCCCATTTTTATAGGGTCCTGAGGCTCTGCCACTGCGGGCAGCTATTGGACGTTTGCACTAATTAGAGATGTCACAGATACTTATCTGTTAGACTAGATAAAAGAAAAATAGCAATGTGCAGTGATGGTATGTGAGTTTATAATAAAACTAAACATTCATTTACTATATGACCCAGGTCGAAATAGTTTTCCCAAGAAAAATAAAAACTCACGTTCACACAGAAACTTGTACCTGAATTATTTATAGTGGCTTTAGTCATGTAATTATTCAAAACTAGAAAACAACCCCATATCCTACTGCTGATGAATGGATAAACAAACTGGTACATCCATACAATAAAATGCTACTCATCAATGCAAAGGGAGAAATTATTAATTGATTAATCAGGGATGAATCTCAAATTCATTACAACAAGGGAAAAAAGCCAGGCTCAAAAAGGTTTCATGCTGTACTATTCCATTTATAAGACATTCAAGAAAAGGCAATATAGACCAGGAAATCCATTAGCAGTTGGGGGAGGCAGCAAGAGGCTGATCACAAGAGAGCACTAGCAAATTTTTTTTGAGGTGATGGAATTATTCTATATATTTAATATGGTGGTGGTTCTATAACTACATGCAGTTTCACAACTTATACAGTGAATTTTACTGTGCGTAAATTTACTGTATATTATGATTACCAAGGCTTATGATACCTCAATAAACTTGATCCCCCCCCAAAAAAGAAATTAGTCCATAAGGAAAAAAACCAATCATCAAAGTGAGTGAACTGGAAAGGTGATACAAACGGAAAAGCCAAAAATTATAAAGTTGTTTGGATTAAAATATATTTCAAATTGGCTTTATTCAACTGAAGAGCTTCCCTAAAGCCATGGCAACCACCTCAACATTTGGAATTACACAGTGCAAACAGCTACCCTGAGAATCATTACAATATGTAAAGCTTTCCTTTTATCCAAAAAATGAAGTACTTCCACATTTCTTAGTAAAGCACTACTTTCTCTAACATGACCACTGTAGCAAGGACAAAATATAACTGATTATGCTAAGCGATGGAGTCCTTTGAAACTACTGTAGCCTCTGGAAAATATGGCTGGTAATTTTGAAACAAAGATGAGAATGGCTCAGGGTCTCCTGAGTGCTGCTAACCACACTCCTAATATAGATACTTTGAAAGAAAGTAAAAACCTACAAGTCAGTGATTCTCAAAGTGTGGTGCTGGAACTAGGAGCATCAGACTAGCCAGTACCTGTCAGCTGAGCAGAAATGCACATTCATGTGCCCTACCCCACCCTGAAACAAACTAGTCATTGCCCATGCCCAGCCAACTCTCAGTTCAGGAGGTGAGGAAGCAGTCACCGTGAATGCCTGATGAAGCCACATTCAAAACAGGATGCAAGCACATTGTTGACTATCTTGACCTGTGCAGTCAAGATGATGTACAAACCCACCCCTCCATATACCCATAAAATAACATAATGAAAAAAGGTTTTAATTCTAGGTGTTACCCTTTTTATAATATGATTAGCCCAATCTATGTTTAAAATAAAATTAGGTTCCAAGTAGAATTTTATCCAAACTGAATTCCAGGAGAAAAATTTAAAATGTTAATAATGTTCACAGTACTAAGAGAGGGGTAGTTATCTATGATAGATCAGTTCATTTCATGTTCAAGGGAATAAATTTCAGAACTAGAATTTCACAGGTGATATACATACTAATAACTGTGACTATTAACAATTAAAAGCTGTCTTCCACTAAACATTAGATCCTGCTGTATCCTGACTTAGGTGGACTACATCTCCTCAGCTTCTGCTTCCCGCATAGAAGGATCAATAAGATTTGTGAGTTTTCAATAAACATCTCAGGCCGTAAAGATCAGAACATGTTTTTCTTCTTCTTTTCTAGTAAAATGTTTTGATATCTCAAGAGATGTCTAGTAGAAAAATGTTATTTTCATCCATCTGAATGGGAGCTCATGAAGCACAGGGAAAATAAATAATGCTGTCCCCAAAATCATAATTATATCAGCAGACAGGCTCAAATTATAAAACAAGGCTTTATTTGCATTAAATTATCAATGGCTTCTCTTACAGCTCTGCTTTATTGACACTGTCTGTCTATGTTCTCCCAAGACTATAAATTCATAATGCTGCACAAATGGACTATCTGCTCTTTCAGCCACCTAGGAGCAGATGTGCAATCTGATGCTAGTTCCCAGGTGGCAACCAGTTCTTCAGTGGATGCACGCTCACAGGGAACAAATATTTGAACATTAGGACAAGCAAAATACTACCTAAATAGAGCTGTTGCCCCTTCTAAAACATGTAAAAATAATTCCAGTGTTTTTTGGATTATGTGCATGTTTTAGCGCCATATGGGACTGCCCACTTTAAGGATTTTACAACCTCGTAGACAGGATAAATAATAACTTATCAGGCCACATGTTTTTGTCTTGTTGTTCTATTCTATGTAACGGCAAAATTAATTGTTCACATGACAAGCTCTTTCCATCCTTACAGTGTTTTCCCACACATTGTTTCATATGAGTAATTAAGATAATTTCACACCCCTTTATAAAACTGATCAATTACTTCTTGTTACTTTTGTATAATAAAGTCAAAAAATGTCTTTATTTGGTCCACGAGGAGCTACCGGATTTGTCTTCTATCTACCTCTCAAACGCGTCTCCTAACCCCTCGCCCTCACGCACTGCGCTCTAACCCCGCCAGCCTCCTTGCCAGCTTCAGGAACTCTGTCATTGCTTTCCTATCTGCCTGGGATTCTCTTGTTTTCAGTCTCCCTCTGCCTAACTTATTCTCATTGTTTAGATCTTCACTCAAACGTTACTTCATCAGAAAAAGTGTTCTCCTGCCTCCCTGCTAAATGGGCTTCCCCAGTTACTCTCTCTCGCTCTCTCTTGGGGCAGGCCATTTAGCTTCTTACTAACTTACAATTTGGCTATGTTGCTTGTGCCCAGCACAGTGCCTGGCATGCAATGGTAGCCCAATAAGCATTTACAGAATGAATGAGTGAATAAATGAACAAATACAGTGAACTAAGAATTCTCATCCTGATTTTCCAAATAATAAAACTGAGTCCCAGCTAAATTCAACAATTTACCCAACTTTACACTATGAACAAGTGATAGAAAAAAAGATTTTTCTAGCACCAAGCTCAGTGCTATTTTTCGTTATTCTATACAAAACCTAAATAAGCTAAAGAACATCATTAATTTGTGCTCGGAGTCAAATTTTCCATTTTCATTAAAGTTTCTACTCCAATTTGATTAACTTTAGGATTAATATCTTGATCTCAATAGCTGAGTGTAAATAAAGTGACAGGCTTTGAATTTTTTTCTTAACATAAAAAAGTCTACTGACCTTTATCTCAGCAACTTGCTTAGTCTTAAATATAACCCAAAAAGAGAGTTTAAATAACCATTATGCCCACCAAGTAAATGTTTTTATCCATAAAATAGAAAGCTAGAAGTGATGTTTAAGAAAATGTTCTTGGTAGAGTAGATTGAGTTTAAGTATCTCTCTTCTATCATTCTTAAGTACTTACTGTTGACATAAAATATAAACCCAATATGGTGTTTTACCAAAAGAATCATTGCGATGTTTACAGATTTTTGCAGTAACTTAAGTCATAGCCTTATCTGAACAGATACCTCATATCTGGATAAATGAAGAAAAAGTAAGTGTATTTAATATATTTTAAGCTTCTCTCTGAGGCTTCCACAAGACTGAAAATTAATCCATGAACTACTTTAATGTTCCAAACACTGGATATTGCCTGATTGCTACATCTGGTCTGCTCAAATGGATGTAGGCAATGTAGTAGAAGTACAGGGCCTTGCAAGATTTCCTCCCTCTTAGTTCAAACATGCCAACATTCTGTAGCTAAATTGTGAAATAAGTTTAAAAGCCCAATAAACTAAAGAGATAAAGACCCAAGGTGGAAAATGTTTTGGGCAGCCACAAGCATTCACTCCCATCTCAAATGCATCATGTTAATTTGAAGTATCACAGTTTCTGCCTTAAGTATACAAATACGCTTCTATTCTGTTATTTTGGTTACCATACAGACCTTTCTCAGGCCTCTAAATGGAACTCACATGCTCAGCGCGACCAGTACAACTAACCCTTCATCTGTTTTACAACTACATCAGCCAAGGAAAGCTGAATTCAGCTTGCAGTCACAGGTAAAGGCACCCCCTTGATTCATGGTCATATTTCTACTTGCAAAAATAATTACTATGGTCACTGTCCCCAACGTGAGCCTCTAACTTTCCTTAGGAAAGAGTTTTCTGGTTCTGAGGGACCTACCAAGATGTTCATGTTCCCACGATTAGATCATTCACTTATTAGTAAGCAGCTATCATGGTAGAACTGACATTTTGCTGTATCAAAAAATCAGTTTATATATATATATGGCATTTCTTATCAAGGCAGTTTTTCTTTAAAAAGGGCATAAAAGTCATATTTTTACAGAACAAGGAAAAAAAGATTGCCTCCAAAATCAAGTTATTTATTCATACACAACATACCTATATATACATACTCCCTGAACCCAATTTTCCCCACAAACTACACTGTCTCCTGAAGGAACACAGGTCCTGATAAATACAAAAATTATTAGCTAGAAGTAGTGAAGAAACATATTCACATTGTACAAATGATCAAGATGACTAGAAAATCTCCTTTACATTTTTAATAAAGTAACTCTCAGTTGTCACTTTTATCATAAGAGCTTGAAGGCACTAGAACTCAGCTTTGCTAGACAGCAGGTCAGTGCTTTACCCACACTTCCTGTTTTGGGCCTCAGTTTCTTCATTTTTTTAATGAGGAGACTATGTGACACATTCACTGCAAACTCTAAAACCCAATGGGCCATTTCTATTTTAGGAGACATTATTATACTTTTCCAAAATCATGGACTATTTGTTGGAAGTGGCACTTCTTTCAAGACAAATAAATTACCCCTAATTAAAACATACCCATCCCTCCATACACCCTTTCTTTCCTGCAATAAGGAAAAACCAAACCCAGCGTGGTGAGGAGGGCGCAAAGGCAGTGCCTTGATGCTGCATCCAGCGAGCCTCAGCAATAAATTTTATGGAAGTTCATCATACTCTCCCATCACGGAGCACTTTATGATAACACTCAAGTAAACTCATCTGATTGAGTTAATAATTAGTTTATATCTGTTACAAGTAAATTATACATTAACTTGTCATTCCTGGTACGTGATGATACAAGTGAATTTGACACAATTTACAGGTAATATTTTGCACTGCTTTTCATTTTTCTTTATTTCCTACACTGATTACAAAACAAAAGTCCTTACAGAACAAACAGGGCCTTCAAATAAGACCTATATACATATAGGGTAGATTAAAAGGTGGAGGGCGGTGGGAAACCTTGCCCTGAGAAATCACATAGGGTTCTGGAAGGACCACTGAAAGGCTGACACAGACCCCAGGCCATTTCTAGATTTTGCAGTGCCTCGTGTACTATAAAAGAAAGAAATGCTAAAAATATATACCATATTTATTTAAACGTTTACACTTAATACCAAAATATAACTATGTTATTCACTGGATAGTTTCAGAATGCACAATGCTTACTATATAAGTAGTGACATGTAGTAATAAGACATGATATAGAAGTTTTAAAATGAACACTGCATTTCAATCCAGCCAGGGCATAGAACTGTATCTATAAGCTCATTGGTAGATATTTTGTCATTTTGAAACCTGGAGCTAAATGATCTTCTAGCCTATGTTCCTGGTATCCTGTCCTCTGGGCAACATCCAGGAGTGCATTTAAAGAGTGGTCGTGTGGACAGGGCCTTTCAGTATCAATTACACAAAAAAGCACAAGTGTGTGACATGAAACATCAACAAATACCTAGATGCTCACATATGCATAGCTATACAAAGAATACCCCTACCCCAAATGCAAATAGACTGTAATTAAGCAAAGTCTGACTCCTGAGGCTGAAATCATCAAAACGCAAATAAGATAGAAAATGAGCTAATGATTCCCATGCTTTGATGGTAATGAGAAGAGAGAAGGCCAAGAGCAGAGCAAAGGGAAAGTGGATTCCTCAGGGGAAGAGAAGCTCTGGGTCTGGGGGAGCAGCCAGCCAGCATATGGGGTGCAGAGGAGGAACTGAGCCCAGTAGCTGTTCTCAACCCTGGCTGCTTACTGAGGATGGCTGACACCCAGCCCCACTCAAAACCAATTAATCAGAATTGCAAAAGGTATCCTTAAAGGGTCCCAGGTAACAGGAACGTGTAGCAAGGACTAGGAGCCATTGAGTCAAGGCAGCTGAGGACCAGGAAAAGAAAAGGCCGGTGAGAAGAGCTCCAGTAATCAGGATCTGGGAGATGGCAAGGAGACAGAATGTTCTAGAATGGATCTGGTATGGGAGTAGAGTAGGGGTGAGGGACGTCCAAAGACAGGTTCCTTTCTTGTTCACCAATGGAGTAAAGTAAATACCTCTGTAGAGGAGAGGACATTCAGGTGACTGAAGTTTCAGCAAGCTAAATTCAGACAATGTTCTTTTCCACATTAGACTGCATGATGTCTCCAACCCCTCACACTACACGTGTGTATTTAAACATTCTAAACAATTACCTTCTCTTTCACGTAGTAAAGAACAGGTCATGTCTCTGTGCAAAGACGACTAAATGGCCTTTCTGTTCCCTCAGAGAAAATCCCAGGTCCTGTGTGCATGACCTGCAACGGCCTACAGTATTGGTCCTCAAAGTCTGGTCCCAAGACCAGCAGCATCAGTACTGGCTGAGGCCTTGTCAGAACTGCAGGCCTCTGGCCCCATCGCAGCCGTCCTTAATCAGAATCTTGCATGTTAACTAGATCCCCAAGTGACTTAAATGCACATGAAAACTTGAGAATGACCAACCTACAGGATCTGCCTCATCTCTTCAACCCACCCCCATTACTTCTCTGGCCCATCTGCTAACTGACTTGCTCACTCGGCATCATTGGTCTCTTCATTCCTTTAACATATGCAGTCCTCTCATGTCCACGGCCTTTGTACCAACCGTTCTCTCTACTAGAATGTGCTTTTCCAGATATCTGTATGCCTCATTTCTTTACCTCACCTTCTTCAGATCTTTACTCATGTAAACTTCCCTAGTTATCTAGTTTACAAGTGGAAAAAAAAATTTTTTTTACAGACATTCCCCCCTCCACTTTTTTCTCCCCCTTCTCTACTTTCTATCCACAGCACTTACCACCAACTGACAAACTTTTTGTTTTCCATTCAATTGTTTATTAACAGTCTCCCTGAGGTAGACTGCAAAGTATGGCCACAAATTCTCTGCATCTAGTTTTATCAATGGGTGAGAGATATGTCTCAACCTCTTGGAGCTGGGGCTCAGTCATATGACTTGTTTTGACTTATTGAATGTTAGTAAATAAGATAAAAGCAGAAAATGGAAAGGCGTTTCCAGATTGAGGATTCCTCTTTCTCTCTGGCTGTTGGCCTTCCTCTCACTATGGGAAGAAGCCCCAGCCAGCCTGCTGGATAGCGACGAGTTACACATGACCAGTTACCCTCATAATCCAAGCAAGTGGCACCAACCACCAGCAACATGAGTGAAACTACCCTAGCCCAACCAGGCTTGAGCTGACCCATTAATTGACTGAAGAACCTACAAGTTAACTCGTAGTCTCAGAGCAATACAATTATCCTTTTGTGGGGGAGGGAGAAAAGGGTAAAGGGGGGATAAATGGTGATTGAAGGAGACTCGATTTGGGGTGGTAAACACACAATACAATACACAGAAGATGTATTATAAAACTATACACCTGAGACCTATATAATTTCACTAATGTCAATAAATTCAATAAAAAATAATAATAATTATTTTTATTATTGTTTTAAGCCACTGAGCTTTGGGTGACTACTTATAAAGCAAGCTGGTACACTCCTCCTATGAGTATATAAGTTTCAAGAAAGCAGGAATTTTGCACCTTGCTGCATCTCCAGAGTTTAGCAGAGTATTTAACATAGTGTAGACATTCTAAAAACATTTGCAATGAATGCTGAAGGATAGAATAATGGCAAAGGGAACACCCACAATTGAAAGAAATAAATGCCAGAGATGGCCTCTGAGGCTGAGAGAAAAGAAGGTGGCAGAAGCACTTTCTGGGTTCACTGTAACATTTGTCTTTCAGAGTTAGGATGAATTAAATAAGACCTTGACTATTTTGGTAACAGAATATTTTAGCAAAAAGAAAAAATCCACATGTTCACATTGCAGTGTTTCAAATTTATTCAAAATAGGTCTAGTTTCATGGTGCTTTACTTGTCTAAGACTACACAACCATGTGACCTTTAGAATATTTTTCACATTATGCAGCACTTACTCTTCTCATTTTGAGTTATTCCAATTTTTAACAGCTCACAAATCGGCGAACCAAATCACTGCATGTTGCTTCAATTCTGTCCTGCCAAAGAAGAAAAATCTGCTGCTTTGGATTCATTTCAACAGTTGGAAATTCCGGCCATAGCATTTTAAATCTCAGATGTTCCCTGCTGTGTCCACATCACATAAATCACACAAGTGCACAGATACCCACATGTTGTGAAGCTAGTCCTCTAACAACTAAGGCATAACACCCAGTGGGATGGGGTGGCAGATTTAAGTGGATTCTGCAGCAGTGGGTGTTGTCATTCTGAAAGCACAGCGTGGCCCTTAGAGAAGGCACAAGCCAGTGCTGCTGGCGAGCAGAAAGCAAGTCCTCTATTAAACAATGATGTGAGGTACAGAGTTAACATGTTATTTTCATTTGATGGGGGAAAAAATGAAAGACAAACTGCAATACACTAAGTTTCTGTCTTCTTAGAAAACAGAATAACCCTCAATTCTCTAAAGGCTTGCCAGTCATGAATAGGTATATCTGAACTCATGGAACAAGTCTTATCCGCAGAACTAGTGAGACCAGCCAGAGAGAAGCAACTCAGTGCAATTAAGCTCTAGGATCTTCAGGGTTGGTTTGTTTGTTGTTTTTTGTTCTTTCGGATATGCGAATCTCTAAGCAAGAGAACCACATATGCACATTTACAAGTGCCTATTATCTGGCTTCTGATTTTTTAAAATACATATAATTATCACTCACATAACGAGCAAACTGTATACTGAAGATCACTGAGGTTTTCCTGTTAAGTCATAGGGTTCTTATTCAGAGTATCACAGAATCCTTTTTCCCCCTCCATCCCATCTCTTAGTTTATACTGTGTGTAAGGCTAAGGTGAAAGAATACTACACTATGGTGTTAGTCGGTATGGGCAAGGTTCCAGAGGGGGAACAAATGAACCCAAGAATCTCAGTGACTTAAAACAACAAAGGTTTGTTCCTAGCTCATGTTACCTGTCCACTGTGCATGGACAGGGAGTGCGGGTCATCATACCCTGCCCGGACCCAGGCTAATGGAGCTCTGCAGATCACAGCAAATTGTCCACTGATGGTTAGAAAAGGGACATGTGTCACTCCTGCTCACATTTCATAGGCCAACAGAAGTTAACAGGCCACCCTTAACACCCAAAATAAATCCTATCACATGGCTAGGTGGAGAGGCAGAAATATTCAGTGGACAGTACTAATGATTGCTTTGATCTCCACTTATACCCTGCCTCTATTTACACACGGTCATTTATCCATTGCAGAATATTTTTCTGAGGGTTTTCTAACTGCAGAGCACTCTTCTACGTACCAAGATGAATGAGACTCAACTCTTGTCTTTAAGGGGATTACTATCTAGCAGAGGAGATAAAATAGAGAGAAAACAAAATGAAAATGCCAAATGCCAACAAAAATAAGCGTAAGAAGTTCCGTGAGCGTCTAAGCAAAGGAGGTCCCAGCCACAGGCAGTTTCGTGTAAGGAAATGACGCCTGAGAAGGGCTCTGCAGAATGAGAGCTGGACATGCGTCTGTCCAGACAGTGGGGACAACATGGGCAGGGGCAGGAAAGTAGGGCATGGCAGGTCATGTGCAAAGAACGGAAAAATGTTTAGGTTGAGTGATGGTCAGAATAGAGAAGGTAGAAGATGAGGACAAGGGAGGAAGTGGGAGAGGAAGGAGAAAGTGCAGGAGGAGTGAGAGGAGAGGGAGCGACGGGGAAAAGGGAAGAATAAGAAGAGAAAAAAGCACTCTCTTCAACCAGAGTGGGTTCTGAGAAAATTAATCTATCTTACGTGGCAAGCTCTGAAGGGGACGGCAATGGGGAACGGGGAGACCTAGTGCAATAGTCCCCAAAAAGATGTAGTAAAGGACTTGGCTACTGTAGACCCATCACAATTGAGAGAAGGGAACAGTTCTTCTTCAGCACTATGTATCCATCATGAGAACTCTCAACTTTCCCATCTCCCCTTCATCTGACCCAGAAAACATAACTCACCTTTCCCTCTATCTGCCTGAGCCGGAAGAATTAGTCATTTGAGACTTAGACCTGATAAGAGTGAAAGGCCAGATGGGGAGCCCCACCTCCACTGAGAGACCGGCTTCTGGACATGTCCCCCAATCAAGAGAGCATTCCCTTTATAATTAAGGGGACAGTTGTTCAATTTTTCCTGAGTTTATTTCCTACCTCCAAAGACATTTTTGAAGCTGCAAGATTTAATTTGTGTCCTGTAGTCCTGGGAGCCTGCAATTCTTCCTCTCACGCAGCTTTACGTTCAGTGTTTGGCCCTCCAAACTCCAAGCAGGCACCGCCATGAGCCTCTGACCGTCACAAGATTCTATAGCTGACATTACACAGAGCTTTCGGACCCTTCATATGTACCACATCTGCTTATTCTTCCTCTCCCACTCCACACAAACAGTAAAATTTGCCTGTGATCTGAAACGTCTTTTTACTGACCAATTCCTTCACTGGGGGACTCTCTGTGCTGTTCTTCTCTCTGTCCCAGTAGGCATAAGACTTTGCCTGCCATCCCCGGGGAGATGATCACAGCCACTAGTGCCCTCGGGGTTCGCTAAACATGCCTGCCCTAGGACAATCTTGAACTTGGCACTCAGGGTGGACAATGTCACACTGTGTACTCTGACTCTCCCACTAATAATTCTTATGGAAGTCAAAGCCAGGAGAATGACCCTGCTGATCAAGCCAAGGTCTGAAACACTTATAGATAAGGGTTAGGCTACTTCCTAGGAAGCCTTGGACTTTAGAATCCACACACAAATGACTTACCATTCCTAGAGTTTACTGCTTTCCATCACACTCCTCTGTAGAATATACTATGCACTGTTAGCCTTCCTTATTGACTGGGTAGAATGTTTGGTAATTCTTTTCCAATGTTCACATTTATTTTTAATTTTATATACATAAAACACTGCAAAATACTTCAGGATTCAACCAATATTTAATGATTGCTGACCTAGAGCAAGAGGCCATACACATGCTACAAAATAGTTAAGTCCCATAAAAGAGGGAAAACATTTTACTAAATTCCCTAAGAGAATTTCGACAAACTATGCCTATATTTTACCTATACCTATACTTCCAGAGCAAAATAAAGAGGTGACACTGATATGCATCTTCAAGAAGAGACAGAATTTCCAGAAGAACAAAGGGTCAGGTGATATTCCAGGTAGAAAGATTGGCTCCGGAACAGGAAAACATTGAGTACAATACCTGGGAACAACAGGAAGTCCAATTTGACTTTGTCAAGGACAGAGTCGGAGATACAATGGAAAAAGTATTTCAGGACAAGTAGTTAGACACCTTTAAAACTCAGAGAAGGAATCTGTTTAAATGCCATAGGCAAACCGGAGCTACAAATGGCTTCTGAAAGGGAGAGGCCATCATCAAAATGAAACTTTAAGATTGTCATCTCCAACTTCAAGCTCAACCTCTTCTCTCCTGTTAACTAGATTCCACATTATATCAGTGGTTTTCTGTTCATCTGGGCCCTTTGTACTGGCTGTCTCCTCTGCTTGGACCTCAGCCCTCCGCACCTCCCGTTGGTTGGCTCCTTTATAACATCCAGGTCTCTCCCTGTTTCCGCCTCAATGAGCCTCCCTGACCAGCCTAACTAAAGGAGTTCTCCGACCCTCTGTCCCTTTTACTTTTTTTAAGATTTTATTTATTTATTTTTAGAGAGGAAGGGAGAAAGAGAGGGAGAGAAACATCAATGGGTGGTTGCCTCTCATGAGTCCCCTGTTGGGGATCTGGCCTGCAACCCAGGCATGTGCCCTGACTGGGAATCCAACAGGCAACCGTTTGCTTCGCGCGACGTGGCCACACCAGTCAGGGCCCTCAGTCACTTTTTACTCAACTAACATATTTTGCTTTCTAACAACCCTTACAATTTGCAATGACTTTAGTCATTTCATTACCAGCTTATAGGTTGACTCCTCCCATGATAATATAAACTCCACATGAACACATAGATTATTAAAGACCAATGTTATAATATTGTGCCTATTTAGAATGGCCAATAAATAACGGGGACTCCATAACTATGTTTAATGGCCTTACTGAGATATAATTCACATATCATATATTTCACCTATATAAAGTATACTACTCAAATGTTTTCTTTTTTTTTAAATCCTGATGCAAGGACGTTTCCACTGATTTTAGAGAGAGGAAGGGAGGGAGAGCATGAGAGGGAGAACCATGGCTGTCAGCGAGAAATAGCGATTGGATGCCTCCAGTATGTGCCCCAACCAGGGATCAAACCCACAACCTAGGCATGTGCCCTGACCAGGAATCAAAGCAGCAAACTTTCGGTGCATGAAACGACGCTCCAACCAACTGAGCCATGGGGCCAGGGCTCAAATGGTTTAAGCATAATCACAGAGTTGTACAAAAATCACCACAATCAGCTTTTAGGTATTTTCATCACCCCAAAAGGTAAGTGCGTACCCATTAGCAGTCACTCCCAATTTCCCCCAACCCTTCCAGCCCTAAGTGACCACTGATCCATTACTTCCCATCTCTAAAGGTTTGCCCATTTTGGACATTTCATACAAATGGAATCATACGCTACGTAGCCTTCTGTGACTGGCAATGTTTTCAAGGTTCACCCACATTGTAGTGTGTCAGTTCATTCACTTTTATTGCCCCATAATATTCTATTCTATGGATATACTATATTTTGTTCATTCATTCATCACTTGATAGACATTTGAGCTGTTTCCACATTTTGGCTCTTACAAATGATGCTGCCATAAACTTCTGTCTGCAAGTTTTAGTGTGAACAAATGTTTTCATTTCTCTTGGGTATATATGTAGGAGCAGAACTGCTGGATTACATGGTGACTCTGTTTAACCAGACTGAGAGTGGTTGCACCACTTCACAATCCCAGCAGCAGTGTAGGCGGGTCCCAACTTCGCTATGCCCTTGACAATACTGCCATTATTTGTCTTTTTGATTATAACAAGTTCAGTGAGTGTGAACTAGTATCTCATTGCAGTACTGATGTGCATTTCCCTGATGACTAATAGATGTTGAGCATTTTTTCATGTGTTTATTTGCCTTCTGTATATCCTTGGAGAAATGTTTATTTAGATCCTTTGTGCCCATTTTTAATTGGGTTGTCTTTTTATTGTTGACTTTAGGGGTTCTTGATCTATTCTGGATATAAGTCTATCATCAGACATGATTTAAAAATATTTTCTCCCATTTTGTGGGTTCTTTTCACTTTCTTGATGTTGTCCTTCCGTAGCTATTTTTTAAGTCAAACAATGAATGAGTCTAGTCCTGTAAGACAGAAAACCTGTGGCCAGCTCATAAGTATGTGGCAAATAAGTGACTGGGCAGGACCTAGAAGGAAATTCAAGGCACCTCTTTTCAGCTTTGAGTTTTTTTTTAAACCTGCCCAGGAGCAATGACACCATCTAATGATGAGTCAAAAAATGTAGCATTTGGTAAATTGGCTCAAAAGCGCTAACCAAATTGAAAGCTGCCCCAGAGTTACAAAAAAAAAAAACAAAACCCAAAAAATAGAGAAAAAGGTTTTGCTGGAAGCTAGGCTGTAATAAATCGTAAGTGACCTACAATTTAGTTTTCTCTTGAAAAACTTTGAAATTGATGAATGAGGTCCTCCACACACACACAGGAAAAAAAAAATCATATTAGTTAAATTCAACTAGAACAGGTCCAGGATAAGTAAGCGGTAAACTTCTAAATTTACAGTTATGGATATCTGCTTATAAGATCAAAGGCCCTGGGACTGTCTCCCCTCCCTGCAC
Organism: Pteronotus mesoamericanus; assembly: GCF_021234165.1. Lineage (NCBI taxonomy): Eukaryota > Metazoa > Chordata > Mammalia > Chiroptera > Mormoopidae > Pteronotus > Pteronotus mesoamericanus. The sequence goes on from NW_026555245.1 coordinate 10,954,145, forward strand.
TGCATTCACACTAGAGAGCGCTGCCCAGTTTTATTTTGGTTGAGAAGCTTCAACTAGTGAAAACAAGGTATAAGCCCTGGGAACAGTGATATGGAGAGAACTGGTATATTTTTACAGCTGGAAGAGCTTCTCTGAGTAGAAAAATACCAGACCTTAAGTACTTATTACAAAAATATCAGATCTTAAGTGCTTAGTACAAATATATATATGGCGTGTGTATGTGCTTTTAATAAAAGTTAACTGGTTTCAGTGCTGGCATGGAATCCACAATATAATTTTCCCAGGACAGAAATAACCTCTTAGATAACGATAGAGGATTAAACTAGAAACTTAATGCTTCCTTTGTGATGCTAACCCTAAATTAACAACCAGATTAACATACAAATGCAAACAAAATTATATAGAACAATCTAAAAATATTATATATTAAAGAGAAATCTATAAATAATTTTTAAAACATATTTTTAAATATATCTATATCCCTATAAGGCAGTAAAGTTTAGACAAATAACCTAAAAGACATGTTCAGAAACTAGCTTCATTTTACTATATAAAACAATGTACATAAAGGGTAGAATACATGACCTAAGTAAATTATAGGCTTAATTATTATAATGGAAAGTAGGCTACATGACAACTTAAGGTAGAGGTAAACATAAAACATGACATGGCATATGCCATTTTAAAATCATCCTTAAATATTACTCCTTGTTTCACATACTCTGTTTATATTCTTCTCTATATTCAGTCCAATGTAATCTTCAGTTTTCAAATCAAATATGGGAAGGCACATTTGGGAGTTAAAAGCAATCACCCATGTGTCCGTCTTTATCCCTTAAGTTGATACAGGCCCTAAAGTGCAAATAACAGCGCACAGATGTGTAAAGCAGAGATAATGCCTAAATTTATCCAAGGAGAATTGAAGTATGGAGCAAACTTCACATTTATCTGCCTAGTGTGTATGCCAGCACAAATTACCTGGAATCTTCATCGTATCCAAAGTGATAACCCTTTCATTCTCCCAGCTTTATAGTTTCTTAACTCCATCTAACCTGCTGGCCTTCACCTGTTCTCCATCTGGTCAATCCACCAGCACATCCTCACCTTGGACCTTATCATCATGTAGAATAGCTTTAACCTGAAGCTTACAAAAAAAAAAAAGGAAAGACATGCCTTCTGAGAAGCCTCCCGTCTTTCCACTTACACCAGTCTTACCAAACTGGCCTTCTGTCTTATTTTGAACTTACAGCCCCTACACTCGCCCTATTCCTTTGGTCCACCACTCCTGTTTTGACCCCACAGCGTTCCTTAAAGCTTGGAGACTGGCCAAACATGTCAAAGGTGGTGCCCCTCATATTCAAGAACCATTCTCCCCCTACCACTCCCATCCCCAGCTTTCTCCAGTCTCTTTCTACCTTCTCTCTCACCCTGGTAAAGTCTAACTCCCTGTTTTATCCTTCCTAACTTCAAATTACTGAGCATTAGGAACAAAAGCACAAAATAATACAGACTGATTTGTTTTTTTTTAACTTACTCATTTAACCACTAGCTACTCAGCAATAATTGAGTGTAAGCAGCAAATAACCTCATTCTATTTGGCAATTCATAGGCATTGATCATTGATTCTTATCAGAATTCCCTAAAAATGTTCCAAAACACTGGAACACCCAGACATCAGTTTCACCCAGGTCCCTGCTCTCTCTGCAGGTGGCCTTCCCCTCTGAAGTGACTGATGAGATCCAGGTCAGTCTACTTATTGCTCCGTTCCTTCCTTCCCCTACTTGAACTCCCCTGAATCTCTACTTCATTCCCCTTAGTCTCAAGACACCAGTGTTCCTCTCCTTTCCAATCCCATTCCTCTGCATAAGCCCTGTAGGCTTCCTTTCCCAAGTGCCACTGTGCTTCTCCTAGGCCACCCACTGTGCTAGGTGCTGAGGATACAAACAGGAATGAGGCACCACCCTGCACTGAAGGGCTCACCAAGGAATGGAAGGAGAGATGCGTGGTTACACACACACACACACACATACACACACACACACACACACACACACAAACATGCAGACAGTTAGAATGACCACACACATCTTTCAAATTCAGGCATCAAAGTAAAAGAGGATGCAAAAACTACTCAATGGCGGTGAACTGATTTACCACAGGCATAAATCAGGACTATCAGGGGCAAAATATAATTAGTGTGATCATACATACATGATCACACTAATTATAACATAGAATGGTGCTTTCAATTATGCAGCCATTAAAATGTGTCTAAGATCATTAAATAACATTGGAAAAAGGCTCACAATATAATGTTAAACGAAAACAGTATATAAAAACTGATTTTAACTTGGTTAAAAAAAAGATATAACAACTGACATTTATTGAGTATATACTATGTGCCAGGTACTATTTTAACTACTTTGAACTAATCCTCACAACAATTCCATCAGGGAGATACTCTTCAATCTTTTTTAACACATGAAGAAACTGGGGCACAAAGAGCTTAAGATACTTGCCTGCCTAGGGTCCCCAACTAGGAAGTAGTGTTATTAGGAGAACACAAACCAATTGGCTCCAGAACCATGATCTTTTAACTACCCCAGTACATTGATGAGAAAAAGAGGAAGAGAGAGAAAGTAGGCAGGTGGGCGGATATGCAATGAAAACTTTTTTACTCCCTTCCTCTATTCCCCCTCAGCCCCAATTCTGGCTCTCTATTCAGTCAAGCACTGGCACTCAGGAGCACTGCTAACCTCATCATCGAATTTTCCAGCCTTGTTTCAGTTTTCATCTCTCTGGGCTCTACAGCACTTTCCACTATTGCATACCCTCCACAGGGCCTTCCGACCTTCCCACGGCTTTCTGACTATCTTCGAGGCCTCTCTCTTCTCCTCATCTACTCCCTTTATCCCCTGACCTCTAGGTGCAGGTACTTTAGGCTCCATTTCCAGTCCTACTCTCTCTTCCTGCTTCATCTTTTAGCAATCCTACGCACTTCCACAGCTTCACTGATACCAAGAATGAGGGCACCCGTCTTTACGTCTTTCCCATCCTAAATCCTCTTCTGTCGAATGGACATTTCTGTCTGCATGGCCTTCTATCTCAGATACATTAAAGCTGAACTGATGCTCCCACAGACTGTTCTAATTCTACAAATAAGCCCACCATTCTCCTGGTCTCAGGGCTATAATCTCTGCAGTCTTCTTCACCTTCCCTTCCACCTTCCACTTCCATTTAGTGACCAAGCCAGACTGAATCCATCTCCACAAGGGCTTCCAAATCCATTTCATCTCCATTTTCACAGCGTCGGCACTGATCACCAATAATCTACCAACACAATAGCCTCTTTGCCTCCTCTAGCTCATTATGCACACTGCTACCAATGGACTCCCCCCAGGCATGACTGAACATACTGTACTGCCTGTAACTCCATTAGTATTTGTCTTGCTGAGCAACAGTTATGACTAAAAATGTCCTGGTTCCTTCAAGACAGAGAGTGTCTTATATACTGTACATCATGGACTCCCATGTTTGATGAATCAATAGGTTGTTGCCTCCTTCTCAGGGACCTTTAATATAACTCTTTACCCTTCATAGTAATGTTGAAACTCCCTAGCCTAGACATTTAAGGCCTTATATAAACCGATCTGTAGTGGGTTTTATTCTTGTCCCACATCTGCTTTCCCTTATTCTAGGCACAGCATTCCATTTTCCTTTGGGGGAAAGAGCCTTCCCCAGTTGGCAGGTTGCCCATAAAGGTCAACCTCTCTCTCACTTTAAGGGTGGACATGTGACCCAAGCTGACTTACCTACATACTGCCACACCCATGGGCAAAGTGCCTGACCCAGGAATAGAGATATGATCCAATCAGGACAAACTGACGTCTTTTTCAGGGGTTAATTTCAATGCTGGTAAGAGAGCACTAAGAATCCTATGAGCTTTACTGCCTTGTGGAAAGGCTCTGTCTGAGAATGAAGCTGGTATAGGGAAATAGGGAACTATGTCTGACAGTAGCACTACCTCTGGCTTTCAGCTGGACAGGCTAACATCACTTTACTGAAATCCTTAGATCTAGATGTGTTTCAGAATTCAGAATTCTTCAAGTGAGAAAAGTACAGTGGAGCACAGTATACTAGAATGTATCATACACACCTCCACCTGGCTCAAGGACAACATCCCCATAATCAAACTCATGAATATTTCTGCAATAATAATAATAATAATAATAATGCCCTAATTAATGCTGGCTCAGGTCAGGAGAGGTTTTGCCACAAAGAAAGTACAGATCAGGTAAGGTCTGGCTGCAAGAAGGTTCAGCTTCTGCTTTCAGAAATACACATAAAGGCACGTGGATCTGTTTAAACCAACAGATTCCCTGTTTCCTTATCTGTTTGTTTATCAGTTTTATATAAGCAGTACAAGTTGGGTTTTCAACACTTGCCCCTAAAAGGGTCCCATCTGTATTCCTCATGGGCCGGTCTATATTTCAGTTTTAGTTCCCACTACTCTCCTATATCTACTCCCATTTGAGTCAAACCTAAAAGGCTACGTTTTGATTCTTTCGATTAAAAATCTTGCAATGACCATATTGTGAATATCTTTTTAAACCAAAGCTGTGCAGCCAGGAGCTGGGGAACCTTAGCTGGCTGGTTTTCTCCTCAGTTGCCCCAGCCCTAAGCTTTCTCCAGGGCTCGGGCTATCCTCTAATGGGAGAATCCAGAGCAACACTGCCTCCTTCTCCTTCTGGCCCTCACTAGATCTCCAGGGCCAGTCACAGAATCTATAAAACTACAAGTTGCTCCACTTACCCGAGCACTCCCTTACTTTCTTTTGTGCACCTTTGCATCTCCTTGGGTCCCTTCTTGATCAGATGGTATTTCCTAAGTCTGATTTTATGTATATTCATTCTTCGTTATGGCACTTGATTTCATTATTAGGGCACTTGATTTCACAGCAACCCTGTGAGGCATATGGGGAAGGAATTAAGGCCTCCTGTTTGAAAAACGAGGCACCCAGAGTCAGGCTGATTAATAAAAAGCAAATCCTGAAGTTCCACTCCAACCTTCTGATTCCTAGTCTTGTTTTCTTTCTCATCACAATTTCCTCCTAGGATTATCCCAAGCTGTTAAGGTTTATTGGCGTTTATTATTCCTTCCTGGTACCCTTAGAGGTACCGATGTAATCTGTTGAAACTCATGAGAATGTTGCATAAGTGATTTCACGCTATGTGCAAATTTAACTTTGATAAAAATAATAATTAGCAGATATACATCTATATACATCCATACACATATACTCATCTATAGGTATCTACTAGCAAGCCTGAATGTCTACAAGCATTCATTTTTACCATCCAGGAAGCCAAGGTCAGCTTCTTTGTCAATTAATCCAACCTGAATTAGCCAAGTGATGAAGTCCTAAGGCAGATCAATGCCGGGAGATATTCAGCCTTGGGTAAACCCAGACACTACTTCACATAACTTGAACCGACAACACAAATACCCCTCCCTGCCCAGGGGATGTCTCTGGGTCAGGACTCCCTCCCTTAACCAAAGAGTCAGACATCCCTGGACATGTTCCCAGCACACTATCCTGCTTCTCTGGCTGACCTTTAAGGTTAGGACCTCTGGATATAAGCTCATGAAAGAGAGCAATAAGGCAAATTCAGCTGCTTTGGGGCTCACAAAAATGCAGTTTTCATTTCAAATAGACCCCAAAAATCCCAATGGCCACATACAAGCCATTCCTAGTCTATGAGGTTAATGCAATAGATCTGCCATCATTGGGCCAAGCACTCTGAACTGCTTTTTCTCATGAAAGGTTCCCCTACCCAGGAGAACTATGCGTGTAAGAGTGGCCAGAGGAGGTCGGGGCTGAAGTTCTTGGGTGTGAAGAGCTGCCCCGTGCAAAGCCAGATGTATCACACAGGGATCAACCTAGGACTCCCACATCAACTTACTTTTCTGTTTACAAAATGCCTTTGGATTTTACTGGGGAAGCACAGTCCACTCCCATATAACCCGTCAGGCTAGCCATATCTCCTATTTCCAATGCCATCCATACACACCCAAAACTCACTCTCCATTGTTTATCAACCTCTCAATCATCCCACATCACTCACAGGTCAAAATTAATCAGCAGAGTGGGAGAGACCTTCAGGATCTTCCTGCTAAAGTATCTTTTCCTACCGATTTAGAAAATGCTGCTAACTTTCTTCATACAAACTACAGTCAGAATTCAACAAAATGTAAATTCAAATATGATCTAACATAATGCCCCAAGGTAAGATGCTTTATAAAATAATCAGCCTTTGATATTTTTCATCACTTTCTTCCATCTCCAACAAGCTTATCCTATAATATTTACAAGGCTCTCCCACCAGAGAGAAGGGAACTGCCACGAGATATCATCTAGAAGTACTTAGAATCCAACAGAAAACTAGTTTAAGTTGTTAGTTTAAATCGAAGACCATTTTTCCTGTCCACAAAGCTTTGGCTTAGCTTTTAACTCAGCCACTACCAAAAATGTATTTTCCTGATCTTCACATTTTGCAACTCCCATTAAAAAAAAAAAAATCCTCTTCTCCCTATCTAAATAAAGTTTGAGTCCCACTTATTTCAGATTCAGAATCAACATAACTTTCTCTGCAAGACTATGTGCTGAGCACTGCATAGTCAACTCATTCCATTATCCAGAGGTTTATCATTTTACAAATGAAGGAACAGGGGCTCCATTAGGTTCAATGACTTTACTGCTTTCAAAGACCTTGCAAGTGGCATCATTGGGGTTTCCAAGTCTGTGCTTTCAGTGGGAACTCCAGGTGAAATATTTCCCCAGCATTGCTTGAATCTGGCTTGATCCTTCTGGAATCTTGCTTAAGATAAATTACATGGTTGGGAGAGGGGTTTCTGCCGCTGGAAACCTCAGCCTGGAATCAAGAAGTCTAAGCAATTTGCAGAAGGATAAAAACAGCTACTGCCCATTACAAACAACCTTCACAGGGGACCTTCTTCCTAGGTTCAAATAACCAGCAATTAACTCCTCCTAGTTTGTAGATTTAGTCCAAAGGTTCACAATTAACATTATGTCAGGTATTATTCCGTTCTTTCATTTCTATTCTCTAATCACTACATTGTTAGTTGAAAGGATCACAGCACACGATTAGTGAGGGAGGACTAAGCCCTCTTTTCCATGCCAGTGCAGGCCAACAGTCAGGCACGTCCACCCTCAGCTGGCCCAGCAGGTACTGGCCACTCTAGATAGATATAAAGCGGGCTAGGAGTCAGGGCTTATAGGGGAAGAAAGACAGGGCATTCTACAGCTGACACTAATACAAAGCAAAATACGATATATGCTGACATGGCAATTACTTATAATAATTTGGTATCATTTCAGAATTTCAGGGTATAACCACTGACAAAACATAAACATTATGTGAAAATCTACCAAAACATAATGTATCTGTCTAAGCAAAGGGGAAAAAAAACCCTCCTTATTGTTCCTTCCAGGAAGCCCGGCACGTTCTGTTTGCCCATTTGCTTGCCTGCTTGCTCCTGTGTTACTCTGCACATCCTATCTTTCCTGCACACAAGAGGCACACCCATTCTTTTCTGCAGAAATCCCTAAGCCAGAAACTTTATCTCTGGTGGCTTTTAAATGCTAAGATGCTTCGCAAAACATTACACTGAAATTCTGACAAAAACTGCACCTATACTTTAGTGAAAATTCCAACTTACTCACCTAAAATATCATACTGAAGATATCAAAAATACCACCAGGACTTGAGAAACAACAACAGGTCTCAGTTCCAGTTTGTGACACATGAGGAAGAACCCCAAGCCCAACTGGGAAAGAAAAGGGGAACATTCCAGGGACGTTTGCAAATTAGTTACTGCCCTCAACTGAACCACAGCTGGTTTATTGATGGAAAGAATAACAAAAGGAGGTCTAAAGTGTTAAAAGGTCAGAGCAATTAAGAATGGATAAGAAATACATTTGGCCCTTACAGTGCAATGATATTGCAGGTGTGAACTCAATTTACCACCCCAAAGACTTAGCATAGGGTTACTCTCCTTTGATCTGCAAAGGAAATGCTTTACACTGTAAGAATAGCTGATCTTTTTACACTGCTTATGGCTTCAGTTCAAGGGGTCCTCAGTAACTTCTGTAAGCCCTAAATTTCCTCATTGGCCTTGTAAAAAACCACCATAAATAGTGTTGGGCATTATTCGTATGTAAACTTTCTTAATATTACTTTTTTAAATGAAAAGCCACAGTAGAAAGTTTTGAAAAAGCCCGGCGAGTTGCAGGACACTGCAGTATCGCTGGTTCAAAAGCAAGTTTGGTGACAAAAGCTCTTCTCTTGCTTTGCCATGTTCTACAATATCTAAATTCTACGTAATGAATTCATTCAGATACAGGTCTTTTGGTCCTTGCAAGTCATGAAGCTTATTAGATTCAGGAAGTCCAGGTCTGTTTGAATTAAAGACTAGATATTTGCATCCAGGCTACTGAGCCACTAAGTGAGAATTCAGGGAAACAAGGATTTTGTTTTCTTCCTCCTTTCCCCACCGGGATGGAGGGATTCTCTAAAAGGCAGCAGTCACGTAGAAATAGGCCTGGACCAGAGAGAACTAGGTCTGAATCATAGTTTGGTGACCCTGTGCATGTCAGCTCCGCCTGTCTTGTTTCCGCTTTGCTGTATGTGAAGTTATAGCCACCAAAAGTGTTTTTTAGATTATGAAAGCAGTGTATGTTCAAGAACTTATTCTTCCAAATATGCCTGATATATGGGAGATACTCAACATTGGCTGAACCCAAGAGATGTGTCTCTGGAAAGATTAGCATGGCTACGTTCAGTGTTAACCTTCCCAGTTACACCTGAATCACACGCATCATCCAATTTTAAACTCTTGTAAAAAGACTTTGAAGAGACTCAGTGTTTTCTGCCAGCAGGATACGAACAAGACATTTGAACTGAACTCTCCTGAAGATGGCAGGCACTCAGGCAACAAAATCTGGCTCGTTTCCTTGACTTCCTTCTAGGTGTGTGTTTAGGATGGTGGTGTAGGAGTGGTACAGACTGTGTCCCTGCTCTGGTCTTAGTCCTCCACAGGACTGTCTTCTCTGGAACATTATCTTCCTTCTGGACCAGCAAAGTGTAAGTCCTGCTCCTGCTCTTTCAAACCCCCAGCGCTCCTTAGCTCTTCCTAGATCCGGTGACAGCAGCTCTGCCTCCTCTCTCCTCTCTAGGAGTGGGGTTCCCGAGCCCCAGAGCTCTAAGTCCTGGACGTGGAGCTCAATGACATCAGAATTGCCTGTGCTGTCTTGCCTCGGCGACCAAGGCTGGCCCCTTCCTCTCGATTCACCCAGGCAGGGCATGCAGGGCGCGTGCAGACCCAGCAGTCTCAGAAGCGCGTTTGCTGCGAGGGTGCCCCCACCACCACCCTCGCCTCTCACCCCCAGCAGAGTCTCCACAGGATTTGGCTAGGGCCTCCTCCTCCGACCAGTCCCGGGGAAGCGGGTAGGGGTGTGAGTATTTGGGGACGGGGACACTTTCTGGGACCGCTTACACAGCGCTCTCCAGCCCATTTTTTTCAGGAAAGAGAGAAAGCCAAGATCATTTGGCTCGGAGGTATTCCCTAATCTGTTGCGCTAACGATCATCCCCATAATACCATTCAATTCATTGTTCCCCAGCGAGGCAGCTCTGCAGAGAGCCTCCGAGAGGTACTCCACAAAAATATCCGGTACCTGCTGCCCGCCCACCTCTCGCCCCGCGCCACCTCCGGGATCCGCACATCCCTCTAGGGGAAGACTTGGCGTTCTCCCAGAGCAGAACCCAGTCAGCGAGTCCGGGACGTTTTCCACCTCCCCTCTCCAGGTGCCCGCACGCAGATGCCGCGCGAGAGGCCAAGAAGCCGGGAGAAGTCCCCCAAAATCTGCGCTCACGCCGGGTCCAGCCTCCTCTACCTCCCTGCGCCTCTCTCCTTCCTTCCAGCTCCAGTCCCGGAGCCTCCAGCGCCTCCTGCACCTCCTGCGCTTTCAGCGCCCAGCATCTCTTCTGCCCACAAAGAGGAAACTTCTTTCTGGGCTAAATTCAGGTCCGACCAGGAAAGGTTTTCCCTTCCTCGCCTCCCTATAACTCCAGCTCTCAGAAACCACAAGGGGCCGGCACCAGGGCTGTGCTTACTACCTACCCCCCGAAAAGAGCTCAGGCTCTTAGTCCTCTCCGACTTTCCATGTCAAAAGGTCTGGTCGGGTCTGAAACCACCACGGAGGCATGCACATTCATGATTTTTCCACAAATCCTACCTGTCCCTCGTGCCTTGCAAGAAACAAGTAAACAAAACGCAAACCCCAGCAACTTTGGGGCGTGAGTGTGTATATGTGCGTAAGAGAAAGCGAGAGGGAGAGAGAGAGCATCGCTCAAGAGTTAGGGCAACAGCTGCAAGAGCACATCTGGAAGAGGGGGAAGGGGGGTTGACGAGAAGGGGACAAGAAACGCGATGTCGAAGGGGAACCCTTCCCCCCTTCCCAGGGCAGCTTCAGGGCCGAGGGCCCGGCCACTCAGTCGTTACCTGTCCTATGTTGATGAAGCCGTACTTGCTGGCGATGCGGTTGGCCTCCGGGAAGCCGCCGGCGATTTTGACTGCCCAGTGGTTGGTGTAGACACGCGTCCGGCACACAGGGAGCAGGCAGCACCCGAGCAGAGCCAGCACGCACAGCAGGTCCAGCCGTCCCGGGCAGAAGCAGCGGCTCCCCCAGCCCATGGCCCCGGCGCTTCGCTACCTCGTCTCCTGCTCGCTCGCTCGCTCGCTCGCTCGCCGCTCGCTCGCTCTCTCCGCGCACTAAGCGGCGCGCGCACAACTAACTTCTCCGGCCTGTGCCTCCCGGGCGCGCAGCCCCCGGCCGCCGCGGCTCTCAGTCCTGGGAGATCGGTGAGTCCCGGCTGGGAGCAAAGCAAGCGAGCCTCGCGCCGGCTCCTAGACCATCCCTTGGGCTGCAGGGACCTGCTCCCAGCACTCTGGCTCACGGGGCGACCGGCCGGGGCTCTTCTACTCGCGCGCAGGGGCGGGCGCCCTCCCGCAGTTGGATCTCGACGAGCTCGGCTCCCGGACTCTTCCACTGGTCCTCACTCCTCCTCCTCCCGGGGCCCCTGTGCGCGGCGGAGGCGGCGGTGCAGGCAGCGGCCGGGCGCCCCCTCTGCTGGCCCGGGCTCCGAGCGCTCGCTAGCTTGCTCCCTGCGCTTCCTCCGGCTCCAAACAGCGCGCGGGGAGAGTGAGCGGCAATGGCAGCAGCGCCTGCTCTGCATAAATGACTCCCCCCGCCCCCTTAACACCCCTCCTTTCCCACATCCACCCCCCCACCCCCGCCCTCCTCTCCCTCCTCTGCCTGCCCGCCCGACAGCGGCCCCAGCCAGGCGGCAACCAGGTCCTAGCGCCGCTGGGTTCTCTAGGCTGTAACCTCCAGGGTCTCTGGCGGTAAAAGCGAGACTTTCCAAGGGGCTAGGAAGAGAGCTTCGGTGTAGGGATCTTGGTTTTACCCCCTTTTCTCTCCTCTCTCCTAAATTTGTATTAATTTACCGCCACTTCCCGAAAGACTAAAGAGATTTACACGCTGGTGCAAGTCAAGTGCCCCGAAGATTCATTCATCCTCTCTCAGAACCTTAAACAACTGGCATTTGAGGTCACTTGCTTTTCAGTTGCCAACAAATAACCCCAGGTTTTCACTTTATTAATTCTCCATGCCTTTTATAACTGTTTATTTTACACATTCTGCTCTCTAGAGAAGCTACCACACAGCACCGTAAGGCTCTAGGCAAAAGCCAACCACGGTGGCTCCAAAGCCAAGTCTGTTGCCTGCTGACTTTCGAAATCTGTGCGTCCGATTCTAGGCAACACCACCGGAGAGTAAAATTCCAGTCACGGAACTGAGGAAAGACGTTTCTATGAATATTTGGTATGAAGTTGGGTGGGGATGCTGGGCCAAGGGAATAACTTCATTCATTCGTTCCATTGAGTCTGATGCGGGCTTCTTTTTCTCCACCAAGGGAAAAGTTTTCTAACTTTTCCAAGCACAGCTCTGAAACAGTGAGAAACTTCAATATAAAAAAAAGACCACAGAGGAAGTTCAGATGAAATATGTGACTATGCCGCCTTCATTACTGTATCATGCACTGTGACTGCAGCCGGCAGGAGGGAGCTAAGAGGGAGCTCAGAGGGAGCTCAGATTTAACCCGCTTCTGCTGAACAACCTACCCGCCTTTTTTGGCACAAGATGATTTCTTGTAAAAAGAAAATCTATGCTTTATGAAGGAAATCAATTGACTTTAAAAGTATTCACTATATCCCTTACTCCTTCACCCCCTATCCCCTCTCTCCTTTTTCAGTCCCCCATTGGCTTTCTTCCTAAGCATTAGTTAAATGCATTTGAGATTAATTAACCCTCACAACTATTGCTTTTGGGATTCTTTTATCTGCCTAGCGCTTTATTCCTGTCCCGCCTCTCCTCAGCTGAACTATATCTGCAAATTCAATATTCATAAATTTAAAGGTCATAAAATGCATAAAGTTATATTCCTAACTCATAAAGTTATCATTTTATGACATTTACACATCATATAAGGTATGCTATGTTATTTAATCTTGAAAACAAACCCACCAAATAACATTATCCCCCAATTACTGATGAAGTGGAAGATCAGAAGAACTAAATCATTTGCAGAAGGGCACATATTTTACTCATTTATTTGACTGACTCAACACATCCCTTTTGAGCACCTAGAAGGTGCCAGAAATTGTGCTGGATACTGGGGAAAGAGGAGGAGTCATAGGGAGAGGAGGCACAAAGGATTAGTGGAATTCAGACTCTCTGAATAGCTAGAGTAAATGTGGTTTATTATTGTTGTTGTTGTTATTTATAGGTGGGAAAGCATAAGCACTATGCTTGGATTTTGGAGTTTTGGCACAGTCTCACTCCTGGCCTGTTCTGGATACATCGCTTCTTCCCACCCCAGCTGGGAGTCCAAAAGTTTACACTTTATTAGATCACAGTTAATTGCCATCCAAACCACCTGCATCTGTCAATAGGGACATTGGAATATTCCTCTAGAAGCTGATGGATTTCACATGGGATGCTAAGAGCTCAGTTGAGATCTACATCTCAATATACATCAGTCCATCCTTCTTTCCATCAGAATTGTGGGCATTTGCTCTCAGGTGGGAGGGAGAGCCTGCCACCACTGTAAGGACTACACAAGCTACTTCGTGCGTCAAATTTGAAGGATGGCCTGGAGGTTTCTCTGGGACTCTGGGGCCATTATTGTTTAGGGCTGCAAAGGCAGCACAAAATGCTTCTCTTTGAAAGCCATGTCGCCTCTGGGCTTCAACTTCTGAACCAGATGAAGAGGAATCACTGCACTAGATCTCCGGAGGCCTAGAGGTTGTTTCCTAAGAGTGGCAAAATTGCTCACTGATATTTTTTCTCCATGGTGTCTCTCTTTTTTTTTCCTTTCCACTAATACTCTTGCCTTCTGTGAGCATGCCCTGCTTGGCACACACACAGAGCATTCACTGCACTGAACATGAGAGAGAATTGGAAAGTAAGGTAGGAAATGAATGGGCAAACCACTTTTCTGCTTTGTAAACCAATCCTTGAGCCAGCATTTAACTTACTCAAAGGGAATATTCTTCCATTTGGATGCTTATGTCTTTAGAAGAGAAAAACCTAGTACTGTTAAAAAAAATTTTTTTTAAAGATTTGGAACCTCATTCATCTGTCAAATCAAACATATGAATATAAGTTTATTCATCTTATTGTCCATCGCTTCTACAATTATCTTCCACTCCAATTATGTATGCATTCTCAAAGAGTATGATTCTTAAACCTAAATAATACCAAAGAATACCTTCTCCAATTGATGCACAAGCACACCCTGCCTCCTGCTTTGGGATCTGCCTTGATGAACTCATTTGCTTTCTTGATTAGAGCCTTGATTACAGTCAATTGGACAGAATGAAGCCATCAGATAAGGATCAATAGGTGCAGCAAAAAACATCTTTCATGACCTTAAGCTCTGCTGGTTATCACAGTCAACTCTATTACCAAGGCCTCAGTAGCCACAGGGACAAGGAACTGATAGAGTAGTAATGGTTAGTGCAAAACCATCTCTGTCTTTGGAATAGAAGCTGATCCAAGTCTTGCACAAATGCTCCCTTTTTGTATGCAAAGAGTAGCACTGCAGGATTTGACCCTGGACTCTCCCTCTGTAATGTGCCATGTGGCAGAAAACCAGGCAGTTTGAAGTTCTACTCTGCCTTATACTTAGCAACACATTACTTGATAATGAGGCCCCACTAGCGTTTGGCCTCTCTGCCAAGGTCCTTCATGGCTCTGAAAGAAAATTTCAGTGAAAGGTAATGAATAGCAATCCAGGCAGTTTAGTAGAAGAAGTGAGCAGGAACTCCACAGGACTCATCTTGAAATTCTGCAAATGGAAATTATTCTGGGAAGAGTTTACCTGCTTTCTTTCTCTGTTACATCCTTTGCTGGAAATTGACCTTTAAGATCTCTTCTAACCTGTGATTCTGTGAATCAATGATAACTTGATAATGGAGTTTGAAGCTGACCAATGAGGAAAACTGCCCCTAGAAATTTTATTGCCCAGTAGGAGTCACCAAATTTATGGGGAGTCCAGTCAGTTTTCCAGTATATCAAGTTTAGAATCAAGAGTAAAAATTTATCAAATTTAATAATGATAATAATAATAAATCATAGTTTATTACTACCATTTACTAAGGACGAGTTATATGCCAGGCATAGATCTAAGGATATTTCAAGTCTTAACTTTCACAGAGCATCAGAGCTGAAAGAGACCTTACATATCATAGCCTCTAACTTCTCTAAGAGGAAAGAAAACAGACCAATAGCGAACTAATTTGGAACGCAATAAGTCTATCATGAAAAAATAAGTTAACAAAATAGATGCATAATATAAATAAAACAAAAGGCTGCATTGACCACAGATTATAGTGCACTATAAAGCTAGGATTAAGAGTAATCTAATCTGCACACCTGGGTTAATAAAATAAATTCAATCTGGAGAACAGAAACTTTATTTAATGTTTCAGATGATTCATGACACATATGAGCCCAGGACAGAGTGAATTCAGGGCTTCATATTACCCTAGTTTTATGGTATTCTATAATGGGACACTAACAGGTGACTAAAATCCTGCAGATTTCAGGAAACTTTATCTTTGTCTTCTACCTGTTTGAAGTTAACTTAGATTAGCATAGTTGACCATCTTCTCTAAACGTTTAAGTCTTGCAGTGACAAAATGGTTCCCAGAAAGCCTTCCAATTGGAATCAAAGTATAAAGGTTGCAGATGACTTCCTTCAGATATATATGAAGGCAGTAACACCAATTGTCTGTTACCTTTTAGCTCCTACCCCCGATCCCAGAGTAGTATCCCTTTCGGGACGGCTATGCTAGATGGATGTGTTGTTTCCCCTCCCCACCTCAGACTCAGGGGAGAGTAGATATGGAAAGGGTGGGAAAAATAAAAGCAATAGTCTTGGGTCTTGGATCTTCACCCACCAAAAGAATAAATCCTATGTCAATGGCAGCAGCCCACCCCCAACCGTCAAGGTTTGCTTTATTTGTAGGGCCTTTGGACCCTTTTCTCGAAAACATTTTATTGGCTCCTTTATTCTCAAATCTCTCAAAGAATCTGGGATTGAATAACTGCTGACTCAACAACTTGATTTTGCTTAGGAAGACCAAGTTAAATGGACCCTAAGAATTAAAAATTTTTTTTTTTAAATCCAGGCCGTAGCTCTAATTCATTGATGCCAAATGATACATTATAATTCAAAACATTCAGTATGACTTTTACTTGTTTATCTGAAGCAAGATAAATGATGACAAAATTATTCCTCACATACCTAGTATGATTACCTCCTTTAGGCTTATTTCATTCCATCATTTACAAATATGTATATCTAGACCACTCATCACTCACTGTGGACGCCATAACTATGTTCTTTTCATGGTGTATTCAGGATGTAGTTATTACACAACCATTGTGTAGATATTGTTCCAGCACCTCACTACTAACTGTCCCTACCCCCACTTCAGACTTTAGTAATGTATGAAGAAAAGGACATATTTTATTGCCTTTAACCCTCAGGTGCACTGTAGACATATTTGTCAGGGAGATACTCCAAGCCAAACTTCACTGCAATATTTTTTCTGAAAGAGAAGGAATTCAGTTTAAACTTATGCCAAAGAGCTTCTTCTATTCTTTCCTATTATGTATATAGAATGGAAGCAAAGTTCCCCATACTTACCAAAAAGGTTACCCCTACTTACAAAAAAACTCATGGATAAAGTTTTATTTTTCTAAAGGTACTGGAATACAATTCAACAGGAAGCTTTTAAGGACTTCTAATTTTAAAAAGTGGAAGATTTCCCTGGCTGTGTTTGCAAGTTCCCTGTGACAGCTCAAAACCAGACAAGACATAAGGGAAAACAGACTCTGATTTAAACTCTGGCAAGTGCTACCCTTTTAGGTCCTGTGAGTGTCCCTAGAATATCAAGAATATTTCCCAGAATATCAAGACTGTCAAGAACTAAGAGCCCCCTAAATCACTGAGATCCCGAGGCAGCTTCTCTCTTTAATTTTCTCCAAGTATGAATGGTGAAAGACTATTTTGTAGACATGCTAAATAAAGCTATAATATATATCCACTGTATAAAGGCTAAGTATTGTCTTCTGTGAGTGAAGATGAGACCATATTTTAGGAAAATATTGTGCATCACAGTTCTAAAGTTGGATGAAGAAAACATTTTCCTCTAGTATTGCTGTACTGCTGTTTATGTATTTAAAAAATAATTAGAGCATTGTTTTGAGATCTGGTAACATACTGAACTGTGAAAAGTAAAAAGAGATTGAATCCTGTGCAGAAAGAAGTGGCAATACATTCAGTATCATTAATCATTTCTTATTCTAGTCTTTGTCATACATTATTTTGTGTGTGTGGGTCCATACAGAGACAAGTTGGCAAATGCATAGAATATTTGCATGTTGACATTTTGGCAGTAAAATGAAAAATGAAAAGAATCCTGTAGAAAATGTCAGCAATGCAAAACTAGTGACATTCTATAAAAGTGGGCTAAGCATTATTAGAAAAAAAAATCTTAAGTGATGGTGGAAGTTAAGACTTCTACGCTCAAGGGAGCTGCTGTCTGCTCGATGCTGGGTAGAAAGAAAAAGTTAAAACTTGTAGGTAAAAAGCCGACCACCTATAGGTCAGTAAAATAGTCAAAGACACAACATTGACTAGATGAAAGAATTGGATTCACAGAGAATTGATTTTGCATTTAATGCCCTGGACAGTTTGGAAAACATGTTTTCTACCCAACTGTGTGTTTGTGGTGGGGGGCAGGGATCTCTGCGTTTAGCAGATGCAGCCTCATGATTTGGAAGATGTGAGGTTACAGAGGTGGTCCAGTTATGTATGGAAACTCATGACTCTGAAGCAAATTACCTAATCAATATTCTATTATCCAGTAGCCCTTTTTACTTATGTTGGGCCCAGAATACTGCAATTTCTCCTGTGTTAGTCATGCTCTCTGTATGTTTAATGATAAACTCTGCTGAATGGAGTCTAGGCAGGAACAGGCCTTTTTCTCTATATAAATTCAGAGTAAAATTCCCTAAAAATATTTGGATCAAAAGAAAAGAAGAAATTGGTGAATCTACCTCGTAAGGGGGAACGTAAACCCTGTCATGTTGATTGAATAAATAATAACCAAGAGCGATCTTGGTGCCTATTATCAACAGATTAGCATTTACATAGACATTTCAAAGTACTTTCAGGTTATTATCACATTTACTCCTCACAGTAACATGCCAAATAAGTGGGAACTTTGGCATTATTTTAACACTGTCATAGTCATTGCAGTCACTTCACAGGTATGGAAAGGGGGTGCTCATATGATTTCTCCAGCAGCGCACAGCTTAATGAGTATTTGGACTTGGACTGGAACTTGGGTTTTCTGAATCCTGTTTTTGTGCTAATTTCACCATCCCAGAGTTACAACAAAGTCTCTACAAAGATAAGCCCCCTAAAGTACACATATTTCTGTCCTGTCCTTTTGTACATTTATCAGTCATTCACTGTGGAAAATTCTCTGGTTGTTAGTTGAGAAGGAGAGACAGGAGAATTCAAAGCTAGGGGCTTCCTCAGCCTGTCTTCAAGTAGCAGTTACCTCTCACGTCCGCCCTCATCTCTCTTCACCTCTTAAAGAAGAAAGCACGCGTGCGATTCCTTGTGTCTAAGATGCTTTTCTCTTTTCCTGACTGAATTCAGGTTTTCTTTTCACTGGCTAATTATCCACATCCCAGAAACTGCAGATGTGATTAATTGCAATGTACTCATGATGATGAAATTCCACTAGTTTTATGAGACGCAATTGTGAAGTCTTATTGGAGTTTATAATGAACATGCTTATAAAGGATTGTCTCAAGGTTCCAGGGAAAATGGTTATTTTAAAATTGGGTTCAATTAAAGCAGGGTGGTTCTTAGTTGATGTCCAAAGGTACATTTTTAAAATTAGACCCTCTCCTTATATCAATTACCTCAATAAAACTTTTTTAAATATTATGTTTTTCTACCACATATACCACACACACATAATTATCAGTAGAACTCTGAGAAGTACAGAAAAACATTCATGCAAAAATAAATGGATAGGTGACTGATGCCACAAGTAAAATTCATTGTGGGTGAGGTGGCATTAACTAATCTTCTTTACGGACAATTTAATTTCTTCACCCCCACCTTATCTCCGTTTTTTTCCCCATATCTCCCATTTTTGAAGTTTCCCACCAATTTATTTATTTATTTATTTACTTACTTACTTACTTATTTATATTTATTTTTTCAAATACATTTGTCTCTGCCTCCCCCCCATCACTTTCCCTTGCCCCCTCCCTCCTTTCCTCTATCAGCTCTTCCCCTTTGGTTTTGTCCATGAGTCCTTGCTATATGTTCCTTGACTTTCCCACCAATTTCTTTATTCAGCACATTGTCTTTCATCACTCTGATCTTCATAAATAATAATAAAGAAAATTATTTAGGACAGCTTTGAAAAAGGAAAAGTAGAGTAATATTTCCATCGCTGAAACATAGCTATTTTTATATTTACATACTCTCTCCTAGTATTGGCATGGAAACAACCATGTCTTTATTAAGTTATAAACCTAACACACACATTTTTATATTCTGCATTTTTCACATAATATATACTATAAATACGTCTCCACCTCTTTGTAATTATCACTTTAATGACCATACTCCACTGGGTTGATGTATCATAATTTACTAAACTCTATTGTAAGACATTTTAATTGTTTCCAATTTTTTATTGTTGTAAATAATACTGCAGAGAACATTCTTCATGAATAAAGACTGTGTATTTTAGATTTTTTTTTCCTTAGGATGAATTAACATCCTTTGGGTCTCGCTCCAAAAATTAGAACATAATTTGCAGCCTTAAGCTCTGAGGGACCAGGCACATAATTTAAACAAGGGAAGTGGGCTAATAAATATTATGAGTGAATCAGCTCTTACCTCAACTCTGACAGCATTCCCCAAATCTACTGCTCTAACTATCTGTATTGCTGCATCCATCCATCTATTCATCCATCCATCCATCCACTTACACATCCACCCACCCATCCACCCATCCATCCTTCCATCAGCCCGTCAGTCAATACTCGTGTTGAAGACAAGCAAATAGGCACTAAATGAACCCATTCATACTAAACACCACAAACTGAGACTTGATTACAGTATTGGCTCTCTCAGAAATGGAATTATAAAGCAGCCAATCAGGAAGTGCCTGATCACCATTGGTTAGGTAATCTGCCTGACCACACCCTGTCATCTCCTTTAGGGAAAGTAAACTTGCAATAGCCAATCTGTTTGTTGTCTAGTATAACTTCCTTCTTCTTGCTTCCTTCTATCTATAAAAGTCTTTCATTCTGTACAGCTCCTTTCTAACTTTTAGATTGGGCGCTGCCCAACCCAAGAAGATCTTTGAAATGTAGTCAACACTAGGCTAGGTGCAATAACCGATGACTAATACAGAAGGCCCACTTTTACAAAGCCTTAACAGAGCATCCAGTGAAACTCTTGACCACTTTAAATTTGTCTAATTGTCAATGTTATGTGCTGACATTAAGAGAGTGAAGATGGGGGTAGGGAAGATGAGGCTGCTAGAGTGATCTAAGCAACTTCACGGAGAAAATGCTGGAGATAAAATTTAAAAGGGAGGTTGGGGGTTGAGTTTGAATAGAATGAAAATACCCTATGATTCTAAGATTTGGAGTACTTCTCAGTGACATCTATTAGGGATATTAAGATTTTAGAAAAATTTTTATACTGTTGTTGTAAGAAAAATCCAAACCTGTAGGGAATTTTTATGAGTTTACTTGAGCCAAAATGATGACAATTGGCAGGAAGCAAAATCTCCATGGACTGAGAAATGCTCTTGAGAATGGCAGTTTTGCAGCTTATTTTATACATTAGAATAAAAGGAGGAAACATAAGGAGGGTTATATGAAATTCATTGGTGATAGATTAAGAGGGCAGGAGAAAGCAAAGCAGGATATCTCTGAGATTAGATAAAGAGTAAAATGGAGAGACACATACTTCCTTCACATTGGTGGGTGCAAGAGAGTTAGTAACTAACACAGCACATAGAGATAGTATTCGGGGAACAAGATAATAATGAGGAGCTCTGTGGTCTCCAGCTCTGCTGCAATGGATGTGCCCTGGGGGGATATGGAAAAGGAAAAGAAGGTTATTCTGACGATTCAAAAGTATGTTAGCGTACGTGGATGCAAAAAACAACAAAACCATTATACAGTCTTCTATATAGTGAAGGTTGACCTTTTTCAAGGAAGCTACAGGCCTAGGACACAACTACCCACCACAACTTGTTTTAGCTCAGAATTTTTATGTTCAGACCATCCCATGTGGTTCCTGTCAGTCTCTGAGTTTGTAGGCCCCTCAATGCAGGTCTCCCCTCAGCCTGTCAGGTTTAGGATGTGGCCCCCTTTTTGCCCACAATATCTTTTACCAAGGTTCTTCAACTCCTCAGGTTGAAAAATGGCAATTAATCCCTCTTCAACCAATATAAATCATTATGATTTTGTGTCTTCCCTTAAGTTTACAAGTCAATTTCTCAGAAAAATATGAGGTTCTGGGCTCTTGATTGGATTAGGGAAAAGTGCCCTGTTCTCTAAGCCATTTATAATCCATTGAGAATAATGGATTCAACATATGGAGAAAAACAGGCAGGGGTAGGAAAACTGAATACCATTAACTTTCCCCATAAAGGGTGCTGGTCAGCCACCAGGTCCCTAAAATGCAGCCTTTGCTTCCACAGAAACTAGAAAACAGGAAGGGGCATGTTTCCAGTGAGTCCAAGCATCCTGACCAGTGCTTGATAGGTCTATAAAGTAATTTAAAATTTATTTGAATCTCTGCAATCTAATCAATAATACTAGAGACCTTACTCAAATGACACACTCAAAGACAATGAACAAAAATCACCAATTCCCTCTCTAACAAAGAAAGGCCATTTCCCTTATTCCTTTGGGTCTCACTCCAGTTGGTTTTCTTTTGACATAGCAGATGCTTTAGAGGTCTCAGGTATTTTCTCTAAAAATGTTCATTTCTTTCTTTTCCCTCTTCCCTCCTTTCCTACTTAAAGTCTTTATTACTTCTTGTCTGCAGCTTTAACTATTTAATTTCTTCTTTGCATTATTTAAAGAAAATACAGTTTTGAGGATGCAATATGCATGAAGGATGAATCGATACAAAACTGAAGAAAACTGTGACACTGCACTGCAGCAGATTATTTAATACAGGATATTTTGCAATCTCTAATCATTTTTTATGTTAGCATATACTCCTGCAAATATGGATTAAATGACCACTTTTCTCACTATGTCAGATAAATACCAGTGAAGAAAAGGCCTTCAGGAGTTTGAAGAAAGGTGACATATGTGAAAGTATTTCATTATATTTTGTTAAAAGCATTTAGAAATGGGTCAAGATAAAGACAAGACCAGAAGTGCTTATCACAGCATTTCAATATAGAATTTGCTTTAAATCTTACTCCCGAAATGAAAATGGAATAGCAGTAGCATTGGATCCAGATCTGAAACCCAGTTTGTAAAAGTACATGATCTCTTACATTTATAAAACATTCTTCAACCAAAATTTTAATTGTGTCAAAGATAGAGATGAATACACACACAAATAAAAGTCTTTTTCTGATTGGATCAGTAAAATTTGATGATAGAAAACATTAAAATAAAAAGAAATACTCTATACCCTCACCCCAGACACATCTTTCCTAACCACATCTTGGCATATATATTTTTCTCTCTCTCTTTCTATATATATTTAGAGACAGATGTAGATATAGATGTGGATGTAGAGATAGATATAAACACATAGATATAGATAATTTTTATGATAGGCCTACATTAGTGCCTATTTATGCTAACCAAAAGAAATCCGAAGATTTTTCCTTTTACATTACCATATTATGTAGGTTTTATCATAAAAGCAAAGCAGTGTAACTCGAACTTTCAAAAACACACCACTTTCAGATGTGAGGGGAACCCGTGTGTGTGTGTGTGTGTGTGCATTAGGCAAATTATATATACACATATGTACAATGTATATATCTATACATACACATACATATATAAGCACATGTAGTTTTTTAATCCTAATTTAATATTTTAGTTATTTTCAGTTACACGTCTCAAATATATTCTACTTCTCCATTTATTTTTTAAATTTGTCTTTTCATGGTGACAAGAGTCTATCATATGGATATAATATACACGTACACACACACAAGCATTGTATTTATACACACATACATAACCATTACTCTACTGTAGACAATAAAAGCAGTTTCCAATTCAGGGGAGTAGTTATTACAGATAATACTGTATTGACATCTATATAGAGGCACATCTTCTTGGTCATAAGTCATCAAGGTCAAATAATTTCTTTTTAGGGTATAAAATTTAATTACATATACAGAGTATTATCATTAATGAATGCAGACAGGCTAGGACACCGCAGTGCTGGATGGAGGACAGCTAGCTCTTCGAAAAGAGAACGGGTATGGGTGGCTTGGAGTTTCATGCCACATGGACTGGTCAGTCAGGCGGGAGAGCACATGCCGAACACCAGGGGACCACTGCCTTCCCTGTCGGATCTGGGGCTTGGAAGGCTGCCATATCTAGAAGCAAAGGGGCTTCCCAAGGTGGCTCAGGCTTGTCTTTGAAGTCACCGCAACGGCATTTTTAAGCAATGTGTTTAATTGGATGATTTCCACAAACTATACGTGAAGTCTCTAACCATGACAATTTAGTGAAGTACAAAACATTAAGTTACAGGCGGAGGGCAGAGAAGGCAGCACCGAAGGTGGCACCTTCCAATCTTGGTTGGCCTAGGGGTGGGGGGAGGTTTCTTTTTAAACCGAGCCCCTTGTTTCAATGTACAAAAGAATTACTCTGATCAATATTAAATTGTATTGAAAACAAAATGGACTAAAAAGCAAATACTATTCTATGTTGGGGTGGAAATGGGAGGAAAGAAAGAGTCCTTCAAAGCAGCAGGGGAGACAGGCGAGGAGAGGTTCTGCGCCCGCGACCCCGGGTGGTCCCTGACGCTGCTCCATTTTTACTTTCGGTGGTCTCAGGAAGGTCCGGGTTTCCTTCTCTTTCTTTCCCTTTCTATTTGCTTGGAAGTTTCGCCACACGACCATCTTGACTTTCCTCAAAGTGTTTCTGCCACTCTCTCTCCCCTTTGTCTTTTCCTTGAGCTTCAATCTCTTCTTCCCTTTGTCGATTCCTTTCACGCCTCTCTTTGGCTTCTCCCTCCTTCAGTTTCCAGCTCAGCAAAGAGCTTCATGGTCTGCTTGTACACTGCTTGTTTGAGTAGCTCTGGATCCTCCTCCTTTACATTTGTTGGTTTTCCTTCCTTCTTTAATGGCTTTCTTCGCTCTTTCACACTGTGTCCACGTATTCTTTTCCTGCCTGAATTACATCCAGGGCTTTCTTCTTTTGTTCCTGAGCCAGTAGAAATTTGTAAGCTTTGTCCAGAGCTTCAAAAGCCTTTCGTGCTCTGTCAGCATCATCTTGATTTTTGTCAGGATGCACCAAGATGGATAGCTGCCGAAACCTCTTTTTTATTTCTTCATCTGTCACTTGGGGACCTACCTAAAGAACCTCAAATGGGTTCAGAATAAAGTAGGAGGAACCAGGGCGGGTCAGTCTTTCAATCTGATTTTTGGACGTCAGAACTGAATCTCTCTTCTCTATCTGTTTCACCTCACTGCAGGTGGTCATCAAGGCCTCCTCTGTGATACTTCCGCCGCCAGAAGCCCCGTTCCCACCTGAGGCCACCATTTCCCCGGGCCAGCCACCACGTGATTCTTCAAGGTCAAATAATTTTCACAGAGCAAGCTTCACAGTCTCAAAATGACCTATGACAGAGCCTGGAAACCATAAAATGTCAAAAAATCTATAATGAAGGTGTATTGTATAGCGTGGTCTCTGAAATCACACTAAGTTCAGACACCAGATTTACTGCTTGTATGACCTTGGCTCAATTCCTTAAACTTTTTACGTCTGTATCTTTATCTGTAAAGTGGGTATCATTCTAGCATCTACATCATAAGTCTGTTATGAAGATTGAATAAAATAATTTATAAAAAGGGATTTAGTATGTTACTTCACACAGTAATTTCTTAATAGAAGTTAGCAGTAAATGTTATTTTTATTAATATCATAAATAGTCTATGAAATACTATATATACACATAACAAAATGCCTCTGAATACAGATTGTCAGGTGCCAAGGTCATACAAGCAGTAAATCTGGTGTCTGAACTTAGTGTGATTTCAGAGACTGCACTATAAAATATACCTTCATTATAGATTTTTTTGACATTTTATGGTTTCCAGGCTCTGTCATAGGTCATTTTGAGACTGTGAAGCTTGTTCTGTGAAAATTATTTGACTTTGAAGAATCACGTGGTGCCTGGCCCGGGGAAATGGCGGCCTCAGGTGGGAATGGGGCTTCTGGAGGTGAAGGTATCACAGAGGAGGTCCAATTTTTCTCTGTAAATATTTTAACAATTTTTTTTCATTGGCACACATTGAGAAAAGAACAATTCAACATTCAGAGATTCTGTTTGATTTTGTCAGCATGTCAGCTATCATTCATCTGCCTTTTCATGTTAGACCAGAAAAACAAATTCCTATTGACCCATTGGGTAATCTCATACACGGATGGTGGCACTGAGTCACTACCCTCTGTAGACTATGCCTTCTGATGCCCAGATCCACATACGTCCCCTTCCACACAGTATCTGCAACGAATTCTTCCAGGTGGGCTAGCAGGATCTAAGGCATAAATGCTAGTGCAGCATGTTGAAGAGGTCACAGATAGGTAGACCTGCTCTCTCTGACTAGATGCATTTTGGAGGTTCTGTCTGGAATAAGAGTGGCTGTCGGTGGTCAAATGTCAGAGTGATGCTAAACAGCCCCCCTAGGAAAGCTGACAGGAGAGAGCAATTTCAACAGACAGGCATATGGACATTAGCATGTTGTAGAATTAGGAGCTTTATAGGGCTCTCCCCGCTGTCTAGAACTTCCTTCGAATGCCAAGGCATTATTTGTTTATAAATCTTCAAAATTCAATCAAAAAAATCACTTTTGGCAGAAAGCTCTTCCCAAAGCTTTGCCCTCCCTTTTTCTTTAGCTGTCACAGGTTGCACTGTGGCCAACTCTATGCTTTTCTTTTCCTGCCTCCCTCTCCAGCTACACACACACAGACTGAACTTAAAACTTCTGAAGACAAATACCACATCCAATTCTATTTTCTATTCCCAGTAACCAGCATGGGTTAAGTGCCCAGTATCTGTCTGCTGAATGAATAAAAATTGTGTAGTCTCCCATTTGGCTCACATCAATTCCAGGAGATATGTTGATGAATTAGTAATATTGACAAGGTTTAAAAAGTCTGTCTCTTCTGAAGTATTCATGAATGGAATGATATACCTGGGATCTGCCTCAAAAGAATCCAGGTTTTTGTGGTGGCAGAAATTGTAGGTATTGATGAAAAAGGTGGCCACATATAGATAACTGTTTAAGCTAGGTGATGAATAAGGAAGAGTCAAATATACTATTTTTTTCTACATATCTATTTGAAAATTTCTATTTGTGTATTTGATATTTTCATGATACAATATATATATACATGACCATAAGACAGACCACAGAAAAGCATATCCCAGGAATACTGACTTTGTAAAGCTGGTATCTTAGAGTAGGGCCTGCAGTGATGGAATTTCTTTTTTTTTTTTTACAGCACATGACTGTTATGTTTAGGGGAATATGATTTGAATGAGGCTCCATGCATAGTTTGTTCTGCTGTGAAAGGCCAGCTACCACTGTACGTCAGCCAAAACTGGTGGGATTACAAGAGCTAGGTGGATAAAAGTCTCCTTTATACGAGGACCCAAAGGCAGACATTGAACCAAAAATAAGAAGAAAGAGAAACAAACTATGAGCTACAGAAAGAAAAAGAAACAAACTATAAGCTTCAAACGTTTAAAATCTAGCCAATAAAACTCATCTGTAAAGTCCTGGGGGACGGCAGCATGACCGAGGTGCTAGCGTATGTGTTTACGTTGGCCGCTTCATTCCCCTAAACACCTTAGACATCTCTAATTAATCCCTTTGGAGCGGCGGTGGCTGGAATTCTCAGCTCTCAGACCTGCCCCTTGCCAGCCATGTAATCCTGAGACACTGCACGTATATGTTAAGGGACATGAGTGTCCTTCAGGTTTAAGAGTCTGATTTATTTGGCCTAGAGGTCTCCACCCTGGCTGTACATTAAAATCAGTTCAGTCACAGAATAGAAACTGGGTACAGGCATTTTTTAAAGTTGCCCCAGTTAATTCTTGTTAGACAAATATCTCCAAAGCTGAAAGAGAACTGCTTCAAGACATCCACGGTATGGAGGAATGAGAAGACGAACTTTGGTAACAGGTCCCTGAAGTGGAGGTAGAGGTGCGCTGCTCATACGTATATTCGCTCTCTACCTTTTCAGGACCCAGGTTCTCATTCCCGGGGTGTCCTTTCCAAGACTGTTGGCTGCTGTAGGCTCCCTTCACCTCTGATTCCTGCTTGAAAATTGTTTCAGTTCCAGGAATCTCACCCAAAGCGGCCCCCCTCCCCAAGCACAGTCCCTATCTGTTGCTTGCATGGGTAAAAATGCACTCTCCCTTAGCTTCAATCTGTGACATCTATGAAAGCCCATCCCTGCTTCAGAGCTCCCTGTGGGATCCCCCGAGTCTCTCATGTAACTGCATTGCAGGTTAACTGTTCCTCTAACCAGTCCCCCTTGAGAGAGTCTCTGCTTCCTGATCCTTCCTAACTCCCTCACAGGTGTGGTTCTGCAGAGTGCTCCCCAGTAAAACAGCTCCCTGGAAATCTCCCTTCCAGAGGCTATTTCCAAGGGCACCTGAAGTGATGGAGCCTTCGCTGGAGTGCTGCTCAGCCTTGGTGCTTACTTACCTGCATTTCTCAAGTAGGGGCAAGAAGCCTCGGTGTTCGTTTCAGTAAGGGTGATTATTTACAAAATCAATTCAGAAATGCACTAGGGCTGCTTTTCCAAAAGTCTCATCATTTCTGCTGGTCGTAGTAGACAAAAACTCAAGGCTATGGCCCCGAATTAATGTATCCAAAATATTGTAAGGGTGAAAGATATTTATCTGATGCTCTAAATCAGTCAAAGTAATGTGAAAAACTGGAAACGTTATTTTTCTCAGATGCCACCAGCATCACTGTGGGAGTATCTGGGTGTTTTTTTTGGGGGGGGGACTGTTCAGCTTCATGGTGCTACTTCATTTTGTTCCAAACATCCTCACTCCCTGGTTTTTGTTTGCTGCATGGTCAGTGCAGACAGACAGATGTGTGCTTCTACCGGGAAGGTCTGTGAGGAATAGATCATTTAATTCATGGAAACCTAATGCGTTATTCACAGAGAGCAGAGACTGAGCGTGTCAATCTGCTGAACTTGAATCGTATTCTGAGCAGAAACTTTCTGATTGTAGATTTGAGGTTATATGATAGGCTGAGAGATAAGATGCATGGTCAGGATAAGAAGTGTCTGGGGATCCAAGAATTGAAGTCTTCCTCTCTAGACCCTTGTGACTAAAATCTATATGGAGCGGAGCACGATTTATGAGGCTGTGTCGGTGGTGGCTCTCTACACAAGCTTACGAGACCCAAGAGCTTGTAATTTTCTTCACTTTGATAAGCAAGTTTCAAGTTGTACCCAGTTACAGGACAAACAGGACTGTGATTTGTGTTTTACAAGTTGGGTAGGTGACTTTATTTACTCTTGCTGGTCAACATGTGGCTTAGGAAACCAGCAGCGTTGACGTCACCGGAGAGCTTGGGAGAAATGCAGGATTTAGAGCTACTAAGTCAGAAGGTGCTTTCTAACAGGATGATTCTGTATTTCTGGGAGACATCCAGGTGACATGGATGCTACTGGCCTACAGAACACATTTTGAGTGGCAAGGCCCAAGAGAGCTCTCTTCTATTTCTAGTAGTTACACATTTTAGCCCTCCTAGGAGGCAGGGCTGTGGGTGTGTCCTCTGCACCCCCCAGTGCTGTGTCCGGCCCTCCTCAGAGCCTCAAGCCAAACACTGATGGAAGGCAACTAAACAGGGCACAGCATCCAGGTGATGATAGGTGATGGCTGTTCCCAAAAGATGTGGGATGTCCCTGTCTTATGGGTCACACTGCTGTCAGGTATAAGAACTAGAGCTTATAGCTCAGCTCTGAGAAAGTTTATTGCCCCACAGAGAAAACTTGCCAAGAAGCAGCTTTCGTGTGGGGGACAATGTTGCCTGCCGAGGCTAAGAATGGCATCTTAACCAGCTATTTAGAGGCAGCAGAAAGTGGAACCTTGAGAAAAGACATCACACCAGAGTGTAATTAAACTTCTAAAATATAGAGGAAAGGCCCTTGACAGGGAAACAGGAGACCTGGATACTGGATCTGGCCCAGGCACCAGCTAGATACAAACACTGAAATGTAATTGTTGTCACTGGGTTTTGTCAGTAAAATCTCACCAGCTTCCAAGAACTTAGTCTTTAGAATTTGCTGCAAAAGCTGCTCTGGCCACAAGAGGGAGTTCTCTTTCTGAAATCATAGACAGCCTATATTATTGCCTTTAATGAAATGATTTAGGCAAAAAACATTTGAGCACCCAGAAGTAAATAGTCTTTCATAAAAACTAAAACATGTTAAAAGACTCATTAATTTTTTTAACTTAAATTATGACTAATTCCTTGCTTGAACAAAGCAAAAAAGGAGACTACTTAGAAAGACTGACAGGGCAGTCAGAAAAAACGTGGATTGGGAGCCTGTAAATGTAACCCAGGGGAAGGTCCTGACTTTTCTCCTCAGCTTTCTTAAGATGCCAAGCCTGTTCAGTGCTTTTCTCCTTCTTCACAAACAGGCAACTGTTGAGGGTGTTCAGGACCTAAGAGAAAGGTTTTATGTGTCTGAGAATAAGTGTGGGACTCAAGGTGTGTCTAAATGACAATAAACAATTCAGCCAGGGAATAAACTGGTAGATAAGGTGATAGGAGGCACTGCTTGTAGAGTTCCAAACATGAAAAGTCAAATATTCCACGAAGACTTATCATATTGCCTCTACAAGAGATGTTTCAAATACCTGAATGATAGGTATCATGTGAGCTCACCCCTTAGCTGAGGAGCTAAGATTTTCCTCCATTTGTCCTGGATCGCAAAGAGTCCTACTAACATAACTGATCTCACCTTTTTGTTTTCCTTTTTCTTTCTGTGTGGTTGGAGTTTTCCAGTCAGTAGACCTGCCTTTACCAGGTGGAGGACAGAAAACGGGATGCGGCATTTTGGCGAGGGTGAAATGAGAAGTGGAAGCATCAGCTGCCTTTTGGTGGGCTTCCAATGGCACCTCACCCCCTTGTCTCTGACTAAGGGTGTATCTGAGAGCATTGTGCCATCTAACTGAGGGGAGGCAACTCTCAAGGCCATCAGTCCAATGTTTCCCAAAGTGTAGACAGTCTTTCATTCATAGAACTGGATCCTATTTAAGCTTATCCATGGCCACGGTAATAACATTGAATCACACAGGGAGAAAGGTAATTCCCTTTTCAGGTCTCAGGCATTTCCTCTAATGGCCTCAAGAAAGATACCTCACTCTTGTGCTGGAACATCCCTAAAACTCGGTCTACCAGCTCCCGATTTCCCTTTTTAACAAAGAAGAAGACCTCAATAATCAGAGCCTTCAGGAGGCAACACTAGCTAGCTAGGCTATGAGGGTGTTGCTTCATTTATTGTATTGATTTTTTTGATTGTGTTCTATCTATGGCAATGAAATTGGTTTTCCGTCCATGGTGACATCAGATTTGCTTTTTAAGTAAACGTGTGAGCTGACTTACAGAAAAACATTATGTAAGTCATAGTACAGGCGGTGCACAAATAAATAAAAAATTAAGCAGATGGTACAAGAAAGAATGTAGAGGGCCTTGGCAATAAACACCCAGCTCTATCTTCTGACACTGATAATTTCTCACTTGTGTGTGTCTGGTTCTACAATGGGATTGACCACTAATGGGTTACTGCAGTCAGCTGACACAGGAAAACATAGGCTGACACAGAAAAACAAATGTGCCTAATTTTCTTTGAACTCATCAAGTTTTTACTTCATTACGTATATTAAATAACCAATACTGCTCCTTGGAGACAAACAGGGGAAAGAGGAAAATTCCTTTTGTGCCAAATAATACAGTTCTATGTTAAATCCCGTTGTAGCCCACAGGCAAAATCCCATAGCTGCCAATGCCATTTCCAAAGAAGGTTCTCTATTTCCATATCCCTGTAACTCAGAGTTAATAGTACTTGGTTTACCTAATTACAACAAATTCTTTACAATAATAATCCTTACAACTAGTGCTTTCTCTGGCCCTGAGCCAGAATTCAGTAAAGCAAAGACTTAACTGTTATTTCCTTTAGTCAGGAAATCCTTTTTCTATTACCTTGGATATTCCCTGTAATTTGTATGTTTATCATCAACCAGGACAAGCATACTCCTTGAATTGTGTGAGCACCTTGAAGGCAAGTGTCTCTCTCTCTCTCTCCCCCTCCCTCTCATGAGCAGTATCTCATTTGTATACTGCTTGGAATAGTGCCTGCTCTTCAATAAACGTTTGTTGATTAACTGACAGATTAATTAACTGCACTGGTGGGAACAAGTCTTGATTTGGGGATTGCTTGTTTATGTAAAGCCAACTGGAACATCTGCTCTGGGTAGGTGCACATCACAGAAGCAGCTTTGGTCTTCAAGAGGGAGATAAAGAACAGACTAGCAGGCTATGCCCAGCTGGAGAAATGATGGATTCCAAGGAATGCCAGAGGTTATCTACTCAAGTTGAATAGTGAAATCATCCCAGGTGGGAAAATGCCTAATAATTGTCCAACGCCATCAGGAAAGCAGATTGTTTGGCAACTCACTGTATGTCGCTAACAGGTAAGTGTTCCTCTTGTGAAATAATGTGGAGTTTTCAAAGTCTCCTGAGGTTATCATGATTTCTTGCTTTTGTTTTGTTTCAAACATTCAATTGGTTTAATGCTCACTTCAGGTTTGATTTTGCGAACAGAAACAGTTCACTTTAGTTCAGTGGAAAATATAAAATCAACAGGAAAACTCAGGATCACAGAATTGTTGGTATAGAAGAGACTGGTCCCTTGAGTCTCACCTGTAACCACGACACTTTGTTTTCTTAACAGATATTTACCTGTCGGAGAGCACTGGCAATACAATATGTAGTCCTTGCCCTCAAGGACTGTAAACACAGTTGAATGGAGAAGACAGACAGGTGAGCCAATAACTACAATTCATATGTATCATAGGTCCTCTAAGAGGAAAAAGTCCAGGGTGCTGGTGGAGCAGGGGGAGGGGCACGTACCCCGTCTCTCAGGAGTGTCCAACCTGCAGCCTGCAGGCTGCATGCGGCCCAGGATGGCTATGAATGTGGCCCAACACAAAATTGTAAATTTACTTAAAACCTTTTTTTTTTTATTTTGCTCATAAGTTTTTATTAGTACTTGTGTATTTATTATGTGGCCCAAGACAACTCTTCTTCCAGTGTGGCCCAGAGATGCCAGAAGTTTGGACACTCCTGTGAGTCTAAGTGAATAGCAGGGCTGGAGGGTCAGGGAGAGCTTCTCATATGATGTTAATAACCTAAAGTTCTTGTAGGACTTAGGCAGTGAAGATGAGTAAAATGTTCCATGAAGAGGGAAGAGCATACTTTCCTGAAACAGGTCCCATCATGTTTCCATTCTCAGGTTGCCTTTTACTTTGCTCTGTATCCTGTTTTTCTCTGCGCAGTCTTGGTAAGTCATTACAAAAGGTCATTGCTATGGACTAAATGTATGTGTCCCTCCCAAATTCATATGTTGAAGTTTTAATCCTCAAAGCCATGGTATTTGGATGTGAGGCCTTTGGGAGGTAACTAGGTCAGGAGGTGGAGCCCTCATGAATGGGATTAGTGCCCTCAGAAGAAGACAGGAGAGAAATGATCTCTCTCTACCATGTGAGGGCACAGCAAAATGGCAGCCATTTGCAAACCAGGAAGCAGGTCCTTACTACATAATGAATCTGCAGTCACCTTGATCTTGGGCTTCCCAGCCTCCAGAACTGTGAGAAATAATTGTCAGCTGTTTAACAGACCCTATCTATGGTATTTATTATTATTATCTATGGTGGTGATAAACTTCAGTCCATAACCCTGTAAGAGTGTAATCTGACCTGCCTCCCTCAGTCTAAGAGAGCCATAGTGCCTCCTTTATTACCCCAATAAAACCTTTTATAAACTGAGAGTAAAGTTTGGTCAGGGACCCTGCAATTGCCCTTGAGCCAGGTGACTGAGTGGTAAACAGAAAACCTACACATGCTCCCTTCCTCTAGATAGCATCGAAGCTAATGTTGCTGTCAATGGTTTGCACAGTACATCGCAATGTCCAGCTCTTAGAGTGCTCATATTTTTAAAACCTGGTTCTTGTTCTCTGGTGACAAGAGAGAGAAGTCTTCTTTAATTATAGGCTGTCTTTGGACAAAGAAAATTACAAAGGTTTCTGGCTTGTGGTGGAAAAGGAGGAGTAGGTGACAATGACCAAAATGCCTTCTAAGTTTCACTAAGAGACCCTCGGAAGATGCATCCATTCTTCTTTAGGGGGAAATGGAACAAACAATGTTAACCTTTTAAAAGCATGCTGATTTTTGAATAACTTATAGGATATTTAAATGTGATACAAAGTTCCTTTGCTTAGCTTTTTCAAAAAAAAATACTTTATGTTTTGAATATTTTAAGACTCGCAGAAATTGCAAAAATAGCACAAAGTGTTCCCAAATATCCTTTGTCCAGTTTTCCCCAATGAAATCACATACACAACCATAGTACATTGTCAAAACCTTAAATATGTTAACTTTCTAAAATAGAAGTTTAATTTGTTATACATTTGTTTGTTTTTCAACTCATTAATTCCACAAATATTTAACAAAGGCTTACTCTGTTCCGAACATTGTGCCAGGCCTAGTGATTAAAAGTTGACTAAACACGGTTCATTCCCTCAGGGAACTGAAAATCAGGGTAGGGGTGGGGGAGAACAGACCAGAATAATTTGTAAGTCCAAGGACACAGAAGCATTCTACTCCTAGGGAACAGAAGAGCGGCATCTCCATAAGACCGTTTGCCCAGGGAGACTCCTAAAAGACAAGCCAGACTGGACTACTAAGGGATAAGTCATATTTAATTACCTAAAGGGGTCAGAAAATATTTGAGGCAGAGAAATTGCGTATATTAAGTCCCAGAAATATAAAACATCAGGATTTATTTTGCAAACCAAACTATATGAATTTGGATGGATCAAAGAGCATGTATGTGCTTTGGGTAAGCAGAAGTGGGGAAGGAAGAGACAGCAGATAAGTTATGACTGGCAGTCAGCAGTGAGATCGTGAAAGGCCCTGCTGGCTAAACTACCTTTGAAAGTTAACTTACAGTTCAGGGTGAGCCATTGGTGGGCGTTGAGCCGAGAAGTAATATTATTATATTTGCATTTGAGAATGATTGCTCTGACAGCATTGTGGAGAATGCATTTAAGGAAAAAATCCAAAGGCAGGGAGATGAGAATCAAGAGTCCCCATTCCACATAAAGCTGAGGAGAAGGGCAGAGCCAGAGGCAGCAGGAAAGAGAGTAGGTAGAATCAATAGAATTCAGTGACCAGTTGGCTACTGGGGTCAAGGGCTGGGTGAGAGCAAGAGTCTAGGCTGACTTTTAGGTCTCTGGATCTGACCACTGGGTGCTATTAATGGAGACAGAGAATAAAGGGAGAGGAGGAGAGTGGAAAAGAAACTTAATTTTGGACACATTAAACTGAGGTGAAGTTATCCAGTGACAATCATTTATACCACAGGTTCCTCCAATAAAGTCATTCGACGTCATTTTCTTATAATGTCGATGAAATGCCGTAGGAACTTAGCCTATGGTAAAACTGGTTTCGTTATATGTCATTTCACTTAAAGTCCCAGAACCTATTGATGACATTAGTGAGGAATTACTGTGTAAGGCCGATAGTAGTGACGAAATATTACCTACTTATTATAGCTTATATTTTCCTGTACCTGGTGAGAGCTGCAAACCAAGATAAAGCGGAGTTCCTATCTTTTAATTCATTGTGTTCCTTCGACAAAAGCACCTTTTCATCAAAACAACGGCTTGGTGGCCATCACCTTTGTTTCCTCAGAGTCATGCATGCAGTAGGTGCTCAGCATTTCCTAAATGAATACATGACCTCTCTTATGGTTTCTTAGACTATTAAGTACTTTCTACCTTAACCTCCTTCCCTCATTAGCTGACATTCCATGTATATGACCCCAATACCCATTTATTTCCTCCTCTTCCCTTTCTTGGAGCTTTGACAGAAGCCACTAGAGGGTGACATGACAACACCCACTTAAGTAACTCAGCAGAGAAATCCTTCCTTATGCAGCAGAAGTCAGAATGGCAGGGGATACTCAGCCACCCAAGTCCATGGAGAAAAGAGGGAGGTGGCAAAGCATGTGACTGTCACCCTACCAATGCCACCAATACCACACCAGAGACAAGTAACTTCACATCTCCAGGCTCTGTTTTCTCACCTATAAAATGAAATACAATACTTATTTTTGCTCACCGTTTCTAGCTTTATGAAATTTAATATGCAATGTCTGTACTCCAGTAAAAACAGCAAGGTAGCATGGAAAATAGTAATTATTTTTAAAGTGCACTCTTAAATTAGTTAAGAGTTAGCATAAAGGTTTTCAACTGAATCTTGGTAAAGATTTTGGCAAATAAGCTCCTTATGCTGATATTACTAAATTATAAGTAAATAGGAAACAACTTGGCAGCATTCCGGAACTATCAATTTACTCTTTTACTGATTAAACTAACACTCCTTGGGTGAATAGTGATACAGCAACAAAATAAAGAGTTCACTTTCCTGGAGCTTAAGTTCTAATGGGGTGAGCAGTTGCAGAGGCAAGCACACCTTGTGAGAGGGCGCTAAGCATTGTGGAGGTAGAGTGTCTGGACCACATACTATTAGTAATCATCACCATTGTCCTCATCCCTGTGTTTGTGCCACACTTTGGGGCTTCCAAAGCACTTTCCCACTCATTGTTTCATTCTTCACATCAGAGGGAGGACAGATGGCTTAGGAGATAGGGAAACGGAAGTTCAGAGAGGTCAAGCTCAGGAGGCAACATCATGCAGATGGGTGTGGTCCAGTGGTAACACACAAGGTTTTGGCTTTAGAAGCACTAGTGCCCCAAGAACAATCTGATAAAGACATAAGAACTAGTGGATTGACAAGTTGATTGCATTTAAAGGAAAACCCATGCCACACTAAAGCAGCAATTTACATTTTTCCATTTATCTCAAATTGGTAGGAAGGGCTTTGTTCGCAATAAAAGGAGTTGTAGGAAGAAGCAGCAGGTAAGGCAAGGATCATTTTTTGTGAGAAGATGTTGAAAAACTTGGCCTCTTCTCGTGAGCCTAGAGGGATACTTCCAAGTAAATCCTCTGGGGTGGGGTGGGGTGCAGAGAGACTCCCAGGTGGATTTCTCACTCTACACCCCCTGGTGCCATCACCACCCCGAGGAGCCCCCTTAAAATAGCTGCTATCTTGATCCTGAAACGTCTAGGTTTGGAAGAACCTGTACTCTTTCAGCAGTAACTTCTTCAGCAACTAATTCTAAGTACCACAAAGGGTAAGCAGTCAATAAATATTCATTCCCTAGCCAGATAAGGGGATGATTTTAATAATATAAAAATCATTTTACATTACAATGCTGTCTGTGTTATTTCTGGATTCATTTTCCAAATTTATGTTAATAAAAATGTGTTTCACTAGAGCATATCTCCTTTGTTAATAGAAAAGTGTTTCTTTATTTTTGGAAAACAAACAGAGCTTGGTGACTGCAGGAAGCTTCTGACTACTACTAATTATATGTATCCAACCATTCTTTGAGGTAGATAACGTGATTCTTTTAAAATGTTGGCATTGGAGGCTTGCAGGCCCATCTTACTCAGTTGATTTAAAGGGACAGCAAAAAGCTGTTGAATTGAAAGGTGACAAATTCTAACCCCAAGATCTGCCTGAAGTCCAGCACCAAATGCACTATAATATTGATATTATAATACTATATTTCTTCACAATTTAATAAATGTATTTCCATTTGATTCAGATAATACTTTTTGAGTCCCTGTATGTGCCAGGCTTCTTGGTTTTGTCGGGAAATGTAATCTTGGACATTTTGTGCGGATGATTTGCAGGATGGCAAAACAAGTGAAGATCCTGACACTGTGGCCACCTTCTCTTTTCTTTGGATCACGTGCTATTCGAAGGAGAGTGTCTCCCTGGATAGCTGTTATACTGCTTTGCACATCTAAAATGTTGTGATTACTGTTGCTTATGTTTTGTGCCGATTGAGTTAGAAAAAAATAAATACAGAGAGGAAATTAAATTGGCAATAGGATCCCAGTAAGGGGAAGCAAAAGCAATATCTGAGGATTGCTGTTGTCTCTTTAATACAGAGAGGTGACACGGAGGAAGAAAATATGTCTCCTTTGACACATATCTGTGCTCATTTTTGTTGTTGCAAATATGACTGTAATTATGGCTATGTTTCTGTCTTTCCAGACAGCTCTCAGGGAGATGACAATGTATTTTGCATAGTGTCAGAGCAGCCGAAGCCATGGTTTAGCAATGATTTTTCTCAGGCATGGAGGCCTGGGGTTGAATGAATGGGTAGTGGGGCAGCTGATTTTCAGAAAGTGGCCCTTCCCTTCCGGCTGGCCCGTTTCAGAATGGCTGTTATCTGGGAGAGACCTATTCATCTGATGAAAGGGTGAGGTCAACGGGATGCCTCCACCCTTCCTACGCTTACAATGCTGAGAGCCTTTCTACCAGTGTCAGTTGCCAAAACCTGGTGAGGGGTGGAGTCCACCAACCAAATTGAACCAGGGGACTTATCTTCAGGATAAAGTTGATTTCCATGACTGTGTGTGGGACCCTGGCTTGGGGTAGGAAAATTTTAGGTGCACAGACTTGTCAAAGAAACGAGGAAATGAGGGCTCACCTAAATCAACCCAACAGTGGACTAATTTAAGAGAACTTAAAAATTATATAACCTTTTTTTCCTAATTGATTCCCGACAATGAAGAAAATAGGATTGTTTTAAAGAAGTTAAACATCAAGTGCAATACCTGTGAGATTTACATGATTCAGCGATTTCCTGTTCCGATTCAAATTATATAAGCAAGTTTTTTTCCCACATTCTAATCCCCAAATCCTGATCTATTACTCATGCAGAGAACATGCCTGGTACATATTAGGTGATCAATGCATGTTTTTGAATGAATTAATCAATTACTTAAAAAGTTAATGCCTTCTTTGTACTAGGCATTTGATGGCCATTAAGATTAATCCACTAGAGTTTTTATTCCCCATGAAGCTATAGTTTAATAAGAGAAATAATATCCCTAAATGAATTAATAGCATACAAAATAAAAAGTAATGTACAGCATTTATAGTTCGGTTTTTTGTTTTTTTTTTCATTTCACCTGAACAACACCCTGAGTAGGTAGATACTATTATTATCTCCATTTTACACTATTATTATCTCTATTTTACATAGGAGCAAAAACTAATCAGGAAATCTTTATGAAGGAGAGGAATTTGAAATACATTTTAAAAGATAAGCTGGATCTGGGTATTCAGAGATAAGATTTGTGTCAAGAACTTTGGAGAGTATGAGATTTTACCTACTTGAAAACTAACAAGCTAGTCTGTTCTAGTTTCACGGATGCTGGTAGAAGACATGAGACTCAGGGTTAGAAATGAATAACAGTTTATTATTCTTGGAAATAGCAGTAGTCAGAGAATTAGCATGTTTTAACATGCTTCCCTGAGTCCTGTTTCCCACAGGGTAATGTAAAGAGGGCCAGATAATACCTGCATACTCAGTAGGTTGTGCTAGAGAAGAAAAACCCTGAGTTTTGGGAACCCGAATCTTCTATAATGGGCAGTAGGTGCCTTTACTCTTGAAGGAGACATTATCTTTATCTTCCAAGGCTGCTCTCTATACAGGCATCTTTAAAAAGATAGTACAGAACAAAGAATAGTCAGTGCTTTTGCTCATAAAACATGCAGAAACATGAGACCCATGGAGAAGTGTGTCCAAAAAATAGGTGGGGGATAAACAGTTCCTAGGAAAGGCAATGAGATGAGCAAAAAGTAGAAGGAGAAAAGTATGGGGCATACATGGCAAGTAGTGAGGAGCTGAATGCCTGGAGGGAAGAAAGAAGGGGTCAAAGAAATGGGAAAGCAATTGGGGGCCAGATAAAGACCTTTAATCATTTGGGAGAAAGAATTTTTTAAAATTGCCTTCCATTCTTTTGCACTCATCTTGCTGCTAATAATACCAAATGATTCACCCTTTTGTTAGGAGATCCAGGCTCCAGTTTACTGAGCAGAGAAATCCTTCCAAAGAGACGTCTCTCTTGAGGAAAAACTTGCTCTCTCCTCTGAGACAGGAGGCAGCTTTGTAGGGTCCAGCACTATCCTCCTCTTGACAAGAGGCAATTTTCCAGCCATAACCATCTTCCATTGGATGACACTGGGGGTGTGAAAAATTTTAATGCACCTTACTGGATTACAAACCCACATATGCTTGCTTCTATGCCTGGATATGGCACCACGTATTAGTTCTGCCATTTGTCTATTTCAGAGTGCCATCTGCAGGTGGCAGTAGTGCAGATGCCCAGCTTCATTTGCCTTGTACAGATCTTTTATCCTTTCACATCTGTTTCCCAGAGGAGGACCCCAGAACAATGGATCCAGACACATGTCACTCCAGCATACAGAAGAAAGTATGCAGGTAAAATTATATTTCTAGTTGCAAAGAAATTACTTTGGGTTAATTCTAAGGTACTCCAGGATTGAGTTAAACTCCGAACACTAATAATTTTAACATTCCCTTTATTGGAATAGAGGGAACGAGAAAGAGAACTTTGTCAAAGGCCTGGGGGGCTTTGTGTGCATTTAGTTATGATGTTTGTATTAGCCGCTTGGGCTGCCATAACAAAATACTATGGACCGGGGGGCTTAAATGACAGAAAAGTCTCTCGCACAATTCTTAAGACTGGAAGTCTGAGATCAGGGCACCAGCATGGTCGGTGTCTGGTGAGAGAGTTCTCCCCTTAGATTGAAGATGGCTGGCTCCTTGCTGTCTGCTCATGAGGCCTCTCCTTGGTGCATATGCATTGGGCAGGACACACTTTTCAGTGTATTTTTCTGTTAAATCACGGTCCCGCATTTGACCCCATTTAACCTTAATTACCTCTTAAACGTCCTACCTTCAAATACAGTACATTGGGGGTTAGGGCTTCCACATATGAATTTGGACGGTGGGGGCGGAGGCGAGGGACAGAAATCAGTCCAGAGCAATATCGTTTATTTCTCAACCAACTCCAGACGGTCTTGGTTTCCATTATACAGATGATGAAACTGGCTCAGAAAGGTTCAGTGGACTGTGCAAGACTATGATGCAGATAAGTGGAAGAGCTAGAATTTGAAATCAGTTTTCTGGTTTCAGAGCTCATTTGATTGCAACATCACAGGCTGCCTTCCAGTGGCCATTGACTAATATCTCCTATATATTGAGAAGTACCAAGTATCGGCAACTTTGCCATGGACTTTACAAAATTAATTTTAAAAAATGTTAAACTCCCAAACAACAATAGGAAGGCTTGGAGAAGTTAAATGATTTGCTAAAGAGCATGGTTAGGAAGTAAAATGGTCAAAAACTTAAATCCAGGTTAATTTTATTCCAATGCCAACAGTTTTGTTCCGTTTCTCTAGAGTTCATTTTGGGGGGTTGGGCAATTACTCACTAATCAATGATTTAATTAGAATGCATTATAAAACAGTGTACTTCAAACTTTCTGAAATCATAAAAATTTACTAACATGAAAAAATAATCCATAGAACATTGATTAGGCTGCAAATTTTTAATATCTGTAGATGTGAATGACAAATTAATACTGGGTTGTTCTTAAAATGTTGTGTCAAAGGGAGGCTGTATGAACTGTAAACATGTGGAAGAAGTATTCCTTGGTATTGGGTCAGCAAGGCATGAAAATTTCAGTAAAATGTCTTTTGTTTCAGTTGTGTCTGGTCCAGCAAAAGTTTTGTTTTCCACCCAAAGGTGGCAGCACATGTACTGTTGCTTTTTGGTGCGCTTTTGTTTGCATCTAACATAGTGGAGACTTTGAGAGCTTTGGGGGACCTTAAAGTCATCTAGGGCAGCCACATCATTTTGAAGCATAGGAAGCTGAGGCCAACAGAGATTCTGTGACCTACTAAACACACCACAGCTTTTTAGAACCACAGCCCACACTGGAATCCAGGTTACCTGACTCTATGGACAAAGCTTTGTAATAAATTCACTGCTAATAGGTGAAGATGAGAGAATAAACTTGAGTTCAAAAGAAGGAAGGAAGGAAGGAAGGAAGGAAGGAAGGAAGGAAGGAAGGAAGGAAGGGAGGAAGGAAGGAAGGAAGGAAGGAAGAAAGTCAGGCAAAGCATTGGATACTTGATGTAAACTTAAAGTCTTGAAGCATGCTATAACTTTACAGAAGCTTCAAAAGCGTAACTCCACTTATAAAATAGATCTCATGACTTAGGTAACAGTTTGGAGTCCCTTGTTAGGCACAATATCAGATATATTTCTGCCATATATACCAAGTTAGCCCACCGGGGACCTTTAGAAATGTAGGGTTTCAGCCCTCTTTCTTCCAGAATTGCTGAATTAGAATTTGCATTTTACAAGATCCCAAAGAGATGCAGAGACATATTAAAGTGGGAGAAACACTGGTTTAGAGTCTAGACTCCAGACAATGGCATAGTTCTCAAAGTGTGGTCAGTGGACCAGTGGTATTAGCATCACCAACTAAATCAGAAACTGGGAGTGGCATCCAGCAATCTGTTTATTGCAGGCCCTTCTGGTGATATGGATGCAAAGTGTAAGAAGCACTACTCTGACCTTTGCTGACTTATTTGTCCTCAAAATTCTCACATCCCTGGGAACTGTATCTGTGAAACTTGCTCTAAATTGTGATGTCATCTGCCTTCCTCTTGTCTGCTTGATCGAGTGGTTTATAGCAGACCTACTCAAACGACTTGGCTTCTGCTTAATTTCATATATATATGT
Organism: Pteronotus mesoamericanus; assembly: GCF_021234165.1. Taxonomy (NCBI): domain Eukaryota; kingdom Metazoa; phylum Chordata; class Mammalia; order Chiroptera; family Mormoopidae; genus Pteronotus; species Pteronotus mesoamericanus. The sequence continues at coordinate 10,996,141 of NW_026555245.1, forward strand.
ATATATGTATATGTATATGTGTATCGGCATCTGTGTGTGTATCTATATAATCTATATCTATATCTAATCTCTATCTCATCTCTATCTATCTATCTATCTATCTATCTATCTATCTATCTATCTATCTATCTGTTAAGCAACCAGTTTCTTGGTTAAGGTACCACTAGGAGCCATTCGCTAGTTAGGGAGAATGACAGTGCCTGAAACGCGGTTATTCAAACTTTCAGAATTTACCGAGGAGGAAAGCATAAGATTTGCCATCGCTCTTTTCTGATCCCAGTCCTGTTTTCACATACAGAGATGGATGCATGGGGCCTTTTGTATAGGAGCCTATGACGTGATCAAAATTTATCAGCCTTCTGTAATAAAATTTTGAATGGGTGCATACGCAGAAGCATGGGAAAGACCACTGCGACACCTGCTCTCCCACGAGGAGACTATGGAGACTGAGAGGCTACTAAGGGGAACCAGGGACTGCACAGCTCTTCGTTCCATGAATACTTTTTGGAGCACAGGCAGTGCTGTCTCAGATAATAAGGCCCACAAATATTTAAATAAAGGAAACTATATCACAGGACCATGGTGCCTCCGGATGGTGATAGAATAGAGTGACGTTATGTATGTAAAGGATTCGGTGTAAATATGCTTTTACATATGTAATATACACCAACAGTGTTTGCATTGTTTTAAAATTACCATGAAATACTATTGTTTTCTGTACCTGGGAATTTTCAGAGCTTCTTTTCCTTGTCATTTTCATAACAAACAACTAAGAGGTGCTGTGGTTTTGCAGTTTAAACGAGAGCAGGGGTTGGCAAGCTTTTTCCATAAAGTGCCAGATAGTAAACATCTTTGGCTTAATAGGCATATGGTCGTAACTACTCAACTCTGTCTTTCCAGCTGGGGAATAGCTATAGACACAATATAAACCAATGGGCATGGCTGTGTTGCTACAATACTTTATTTACAAAAACTGGTGGCAGGTAGATTTTGACCCTGTAACCTGCCCACTCCTGACTTAGAGTATTGGCTTCAGTTCTTACCTCGCTGATAGGCTTTCACAGTTTTGGAAGTCCAGAAATAAATGAGAGAAAAAGTGGAGCTATTTCTCAATGTGGTATTTTGGAAGGAAGAGGGAGAGCTTTTAGCAAAGGTATCCTGAAGAATTCTATTCAAATGAACAACTATTTATTGCACGTTTAGCATGTCAAACATTGTTCTGGGCTAGGAGGTTGCAATGTCGAATGAAGCAGCCCCTAGGCCCCCTCGTGGTGTTGAGCGTAGCTGAGATATGTGGGTTGGGTTGAGAAAGGACATAATTTTGGACAATAAGCTGTGATGTCAGAATAGATCCGTTTTGAGCACTAATTATACAGTCTGTCTGGACTGTGGTGTCACCATGAAGAGGAGACATGGTCTTCTCACCCAAGGAGCTTACTATTTACTGTGACTGATAAAGCAACACAGAACATATATGAAAGCCAATAAACACCAACTAAATGGAGTATGGAACAGGGAAGGCTTCATGAGGGAGGTGGGGATGAAGCTGGAGGGTCTGAGAAGGCTCAGGTAAACCTTTCCCCCAGGTTGGCAGTTGGGGGCACTTGGAGTGTACCCTTCTCCATTTGGGATCAGAATCTTTAGTCAATGAGTAGCAAGAAACCATGTACCTCTCCTTTAATTTTCTGCCAGTTCTCACAAAGAAAGACCAAACACTACCCTTCTTATCAAAATAGTAATCTGGAATTGTGGAAAACAGCCTATTTTTTTTTTTTTTTTGCTTAGCTGGGGTTTTTGTTGTTGGTGGTGGTTTTTTTTTGGTTTGTTTTTTGTTTTTTTTTGATCAAAAGAGAAGCCCACTGCAACCATTCTGAGACCCAGGGAAAAGCCCACTTCATGTGGCTGTGATCTGAAGAACCTGCCATCTGAAGTCTACTGTAGTATGGCCAGAGTTCTTATAGCTGGAAAGAATATGCTAGGCCACCCGACTTTGTGAAAGAAAAACAATGACCCTTCTTCAGATGCCTGTAATGCCATTGAAAAACCCAAGATTAGAACTAGAATCTAAAAATACTAAAGAATTGCTCACCTGTCTATGTTCTGTAGCTTATACGACACTGTTACCATGTCAAAACTCAACCAACAAGGTGGCAAATGTGACATGTGTAGCAGACATGTTTCCTGAAACCCAACCTAACAAATACACACTTACAAATACTTCAGTTTCAATTTAGAAACAAATAAAGTTAGTTAGTATTTCTAAACACTGGAGGCAGGCTGTGAGAGTACAAATAAAGTCGTAAAAAAAGAGAAATTACAAGGAATATTTTGGAAAAATAATATTAATGATAAATCATAGCTAATATCTCTTTACTATTTGCCATGCATTTATTTACTACTTACTATTTGCCGTATTATGTAGGGTTTTATATGAATTAACTTTTAATTAATTTATTAAAAGTACCTTATAGTACCCCTGTCAACTCTGTAATATTATTCTTGCTTTATTAGAGGTGTTAAAACTGAAACTAAGAAGGATTACATAATTTTCCAAGGTCTCCCAGACGGTAAACCATTCCCCCACCAAAGATTAACCACAGTAGAAGACTGCCTTAGGTCTAATCAAGAAAAGATATGTAAAAGAACCTCCAAAGAGAAAATTTTAAAAGGGAATGTTGAGAACAGGACCTGCATGTCTTTGAACCTAGAAACTGAAGACTTGTCATCTGTGAGGACTGGCTACGAAAATTGTGGCCCAAGGTTACATAATGCATCAGTGTCCAGAGCCCAAGTGTCCTGACCGGGTTTCCTGGATTTCCTTCATTCTCCAGACCACTTAGCACCGCCTGCCCCTTCCACAAGATGCTAAGAGATTTGAGAAGGAATATACTGTCTGGTGAAGCCTAATGGGCTCATTCATTCTTCATTTATAAAACCTTGTCTAATATGGTTTCGAGTAGAAAGAGGAACAAGCTCCCAAATCCTTTTTTAAAAAAAATTATTTCTACTTTGAAATGTTTTCTTTGTTCCCTCATTGAAGATATATAGCTTTGTTCTTCTAGAAGAATAAAGCCAATATTTGTTTATTGTATTTTAGAAGAGAGCCACAATTGCGTGTAATTAAACTCAAGAAGATAGAGTGTTTTGTCCACCAGCAAAAAGGCCTTGGAAGCTGTAAATGCTGGGCTCCATAATAGCCCCGGCTCTCTCCCCATCTTTCTGGGGCTTGGAGTCAGCGCCTTGAATGTGGCTCTGGAATGCAAAGCCCACACTGCGAAGCCTCTATTGTATGCTTTGTTTCCCTGGGATTGTTTGGGAAGCTTCCTAAGTCACATGTCTTTTTTGGTAATATCAGATTCTTAAGCACGGAAGGAAAGAAACATTTTCCAGGCACCTACTGCATTTTACATTCGTTGTCTCATTTAGTTGTTACAGTGTCACTCTTACACAGGTGCTGTGACTCGTGGTAAATTGCCTAGAAAAGCGAAACCTGAAAAAACGAGGATTTGAACCTTAAGTCTTTTAGATCCCAAGCTGTACTCTTTTCTCTACTGTACTCTGTTCCTACTGTACCAGAAACTAGCCTATAATAGTTGGTTTGGGAAAATATCATTTGAAATTTTTTAATTTTATTTTATCTTGTTTTTTTAAAAAGTATGTAAATGGGCCACCAAACTCCATTGAGAATATCAAAATTTAAAACAATTACAACTACAGCTACTGGGAAATGAGGTTGCTATTAACTTTTAATATATTTACAGAACACTTCAGAATGTGCAGTGTGAAATACCTACTTGATGCTATTCAGTCCCCTGTCACAGGTGTGTAAGGAGAGCAGGCAGGGAGGTGGCAGGGTTTGACCCAAATTCATGAAGCTTAGCTAAGCCTCGGTATCGCTCACCCCTCCCGGGTGTTTTGACCACCTTGCCCTGTGCTTTGTCTATTAGTTAGAAGTTTATGATTTGGAAATAGTCCAACCTGATTGCCTGCAGTGATTTTAGAATATAAATTAACACAGCTCACAAGTGGATTGTGATGTATTGCCATCACTGAAGAGGTGAGTAGAGTGGCTTTCTCTAGCTCTATGCACAGCATTGGTTTGGGCAGCTTTCCAACAGACGTCTCGTAACTACCAGGGTTCAGGGTTTCCAGATCCTCCCATGGCCTCCACGACACCTTGATATTAGTAAATTAATGTGTTTAAGTTTATTTATTTATTTATTTGAGAGGCTGGATTTAGTAAAAGGTAGAAATGGACTTCTCCATGTTAATTTTTATTAAATCTTTATGAAAGTGAGGCATGTTTTGTGCATTGCCTTTTATTTTTGTATGGTTCAATGATGGCCTTTTATTTCCTTTGTTGAACTCAGCATGTCACTCTCCTGCATGATTCCTTCCAGGGGAAACTTAAATTCTGTCAGATTTTGACTATACGTGGGATATAATAGTTTCTGGTGAGACAACTTAACATTTTTTTAGATTTATACATGGTATTATTTATAGTATTATACTCATTGTAAAAAATAAATTCAATTAATATGAAGAGAGAAACCAACAGATATGCCCTCCCCTACCCAAATCCCCTCCCCTTAAGAAGTCACTCATCTTAGCAGCTTGATGTGTTTCTCCTCAAGAATTTTTCCTTTGTATTGTATAAGTACTTTTTTCAAAAATCTTATGAGTCATGTTTATAACTGGCCTCTCATGGCACATAGTGGAGTTTTTTAGGGGTTTTTTTTTTGCTTTTTAAAAGAGGTTTCTTTTTTAAGTTGAGGTATAATCATCATAGAACATTAGTTTATGTGTACAACATAATGATTTGATATTTGTATACATTGCTAAATGATCACCACAATAAGTATAGTTAAAATCCACCATCATACATAGTCACAAAATTTCATAGTGCAGTTTTGACAACACCCAAGGTTATATACACTGTCCTGGAGATACAGTGATGGCATTGTTAGATTATCATCACACAATTTTAAATTTACATCTCATGCACAGACTACACTGCCTCAAGCCAACAAACACAAAATATATGTTAAGGCTTTATTATTCTAGCCTAATCTATTATTTAATATATATCATATTACATATTACCATATGTAATATATAAAATATATAATATTATGTATTAAGGATTATATGTATAATAAATTCTGTAGCTATCTTGAGAATAAAAGAATCTTATAACTTTCTAACAATGTTAAACCATCACTTTCATGTCAGCCTATATGCTATTCCACAGTATCTGTGATTTTGCTTTTAGAGTTCTTCATTTACTGATAAACTGTGAGCCTCAAAAAATGAGTATGGCCTGTGCAAAGCACTGGCTTGGGAAGCCGTCTGTGGCTCTTCTTTTATTGCTGCTGCTTCACGCTAGTCCGTGTGACCTGGGCCAACCATAGGGACAGGCATCTCTGGACTGGTCATTCCTGCAGTACTTAGCCAGGCTGCCTTCCCTCTGCTCCCCTCCATCTGTCTGGGGCTTCCTCTCTCCTGCCCTACCCTTCCCTTCAGGACTCAGAGCTCACCAAAGGAACTGTCACGCAAGTAATTATGCTGTGGATATGGGTGAGAGATCATATATGTGAGGCACTCCTGGTGAGGGACAGGTGTTACAGGCAAAATCTCCAATCTAAATAGCAAAACAATCTACTCATTTCTATTGTTCCTCACTCAGTGTTGTTTGCATCTCTAAAAGTTCAAAAATACCTAACGGGTCTTCACTGCTTTGTGATTTTATATCACTTTCAGGGCCTGAGTTTCTTCATTTATAAATGAGAGGGTTGTACTCTTTAGATAGCTTCTGAATCCACATCTCCTCAATTTTATATTTGAAATATATATTTATTCTTGCCTGTTATGTTTAAATCTATGTGCCTTCATTACATGAGACAATCTCAAGCTTCCTTCCTAGTCACCCGCTAAAGTTGGCCCAGTCAATGCAACCTTCCTTGTAGGACTATCTGAAACATCTCATATGGCATGGCATTTCTCAACAGACAAAATTATCTAATTTATTAAAATAATTTGCACCTTTTTATTAACAGAAAGTCATTTTACCCATAAGTGAGGATAATTGGATGCATTTCGCAAGAGAGAGAAAGACATGTTTTGCTACCTTGCCTGCTGTTGAAAAATTAAACTCTATAGTGCATGAGAAAATTAGACTTTTTTCCCCAGAAAAAAATATCATTTGCTCTGGAACCTGTCCATGCTACTAGTTCCAAATTCTGTCAAATTGACACATTCTCAACAGCACATAAAGAAATGGCTCAGTAATTGCAACTCCAAAAAGGAAGTTAGAAATTATGTGTAATGTCAATTAAATAGGTGTCACTTTTGTGGTGGTATTTATATGTGGCAGGCTGAACAATGACTCCAGAGACAGCCAGGTCCTAATCTCCAGAAACTGTGAATGTTACCTGACGTGGCAAAAGGAATTACAGATGTGATTAAGTTAAGGGGCTCGCCATGAGGAGATTATGCTGGATGATCCAGGAAATCACAAGTGTCTCTATAAAAGGCCAGCAGAGGAGCTTTGACTGCAGGAGTAGGAGGTGTGAAGGTTGAAGTAAGAGGTCAGAGTGATGTAGCTGCAAGCTCAGGCATGAAAGGTAACCCAAGGAATGTAGGTAGCCTCCAGAAGCTGGAAGGAACAGGAAACACATTCTCCTTTGGGGTCCCCAGAAAGAACCAACCCTGTAGGCACCTTGGTTTTAGGCCTGCGGGTCTAACTTTGGACTTCGGCCATGTAAAAGAATAGTTTTGTGTTGTTTTAAGCTATGGAAATTTGTGGTGATTCATTACAGCAGAAAGAGTGAACTAATACTTTCTCTTAAGGCTTTATTCTTTAACAGTTTGAGAAAGTGTGACAAGTATCTTTAGGGCCATAAGTAGTCATTTGGTTGAATAGTCTCGGGATTCCTCTGGTTGGTAAGCTTTGCAATGAAAATCAATTTCAGATACAGTGCAGAAGAGATACTGAGATACTCTAAGAAACCAAAGAGTAGGAGGATGGGGACAGGATGCAAATTACTCTGCACAGGCTGCTAGAACAAAGCACACTAGACTGGGTGGCTTAAACAGAAACTTACTTCTCCCAGTTTGAGAGCTTGAAAAGTCTAAGATTGAGGTTCTGACTGATTCAGGTCCCGATAAGAGCTCTCTTCCTGGCTCACAGAAGCTGCCATCTTGATGTGTGCTCTCATGACATTTTCTTTGTGAGTGTGGAGTGGGGAGAGGGGAGGAGAGAAAGGGAGATGGGGGAGATGGCGGGGGAGAAAGAGGGAGAGAGAAAGAGAGAGAGATATCCCTCTTATAAGGGCACTAACACCAACATGGGGTCCCCACCCTCATGACCCCACCTAACCCTAATTACCTCCCACATGCCTGCCCTTTAACTACTATCACATTGGAGATTAGGACTTCAATATATGAATTTTGAGAAGACACAATTCAGTCTATTAGCAGAAGGTAACTAATATCTACAGTGGTTATCTCTTTTTGGAGATGTTATACTGTGGCCTGAAGAACTGTGGGTAAAAATTAATGAATTAACTGTAAATTAGAATATTTACAGCATTTGATTTGAGAAGTTTTGTTTCCAAAAATGAAGAGTGGAACTACTTTTTTTGGAATTCAGAGGATGCATTTAGAGATAAAGCCCTACTTCACACACAGCCGATGTCCAGTTCATGTCAACACACATTAGGAGTATGGATACATAACCTCTTTGCAAATAAAGTTGGTTTGGTGCCTGTTTTCTATAAGTGCATTTTTCCTTCTTTGGCCAGAACACACGTTTGTACTTCACATATCACACAACTGAAAATATACATATAGAGTACAGTGTTCCAAAATAATTAACTTAGATGTTGAAATACTTTTTTAGACCTTAAGAATACCATGGTTAAATAAAAAGTTATGTTAGTAGCTCCTTATAAAAAAATCATCTATTCCTTGAGCACACATTATTAAAGATGGTAAGAATACTTGGATCCTTGCTTCCTGCAGAACTTCTCTTGTTATATTATCTTCAATTAGTTTATACATATATATGAAATAGAATGGTGTCAGACAAAAGTGAATGCATGGAGCAAAAACCAGGGGCCCCAGAAATCTTTCCTCACATAAAGTAAGCTCCAGGCACAAGATATTCACTGGAGTTTGAACCTCCTGGTAGAGGACAAAACTGAATGCAGAGATCAGAGAATCAAGGTGGCAGAGGAGTGAATGGATGTCACGCTGACCTCCTCCCAGGACCAGTCTGGTATTACAACTGAGTTGTGGAGAAATCACCTGGAACAAACAACTGAACAAGAGTTAGAGAGGAGCCTTATAACCTCAGACAGACAGAAGAATCAGCATTAACACAACCTAATGCAGTTAGGTGGTAACCTAACCAGTTATCCTGGTCTCCAGCAAAGGCAGGGCAGAGTGGTCTAGAGACACTTGAGGAGAAACTGGAGACAGAGGCTTTGGGGAGAGAACTGAGAGAGTATCCAGAAGGATCCCAGTGCTGACTCCTCCCTCATACAGCAGCAGACATCTCACTCAGGCAGAGGACTCCCCTGAGTGGCAGTCACATGAGGGACCCAATAACTCAGCCCTCAGGGGGGACTCTGCCCCACTGTGTAGTGTCTAAGCTGGCCTGCTGAGTGCAGAGTGACTACATTAACAGCTGAAGGAGACAGCCACAGACAGTAGATTCCTGTAAGTCTCGAACAGACTGCCTAAGGTCAGACAGGGACAATATCTGACATCGTGAGAGGCAGATCCAGAAAGAAAAAACAGTAGTCTCCTACCATAGAAGTTCACACCACAAAGTCAGGAAATCAAAACAGATTAATTTAAGAAGAAGAAGCAAAAATGGAGTCTCACAAATAATGGGAAGACAAAGAAACACCCCCCAAATGAAGGGAAAGGAGGAGTCCCCAGACAGAGAACTAAATGAAAGAGAGACAAGTAAACTATCAGACATTGAGTTCAAAACAATGGTTCTAAGGAAGCTCAATGAGCTCAGTGAGCTCAGAGAGAATTACAAAACTTCAGGGAAACTACAAGGAACTTGCTACAAACTATGTCAGCATGAAAAAGAACATAGAAACTATCAATAAGAGACAAGAGGAAATGAAGAATATAATTTCTGAATTGAAGAACACAGCAGAAGGAAGTCAAAGCAGGCTACATGAAGCAGAGGATTGAATCAGCGAGCTGGAGGACAAGGTAAAAAAAGTTCCCAGAAAGAGCAAGAAAGTGAAAAAAGACTCAAAAAGAATGAAGAGACATTGAGGGAAATGCAGGACAACCTGAAACATAATAATATCTGTAAAATTGGGACACCAGAAGGAGAAGAAGAGGAGCAAAGGATAGAGAACCTGTATGAAAAGTAATGATGGAAAACTTCCCTAACTGGAGGAGAGAAAAAGTCACACAAGTCCAGGAAGCACAGAGGGTCCCACTCAAGAGGAACCCCATGAGGCCCGCTCCAAGACACATCATCATTAAAATGGCAAATATCAAAGACAAACAGAGAATCCTAAAGGCAGCAAGGGAGAAGGAAGTAGTAACATATAAGGGAGCCCCAATACGGCTAGCAGCTGACTTCTCAACAGGAACACTACAAGCCAGAAAGGAAGGGCAAGAAATATTCCAAGTAATGAAAAGCAAAGGCCTGCAACTAAGACTGCGCTAGCCAGCAAGGCTCTCAATCAAAATGGAAGGTGAAATAAGGAATTTCCCAGAGAAAAGAAGGCTAAAAGAATACACCTCCACCAAACAGCACTGCAAAACATGCTAAAGGGACTGCTTTAAGAAGATGAAGGAAAGAGTCTATGAATACTCAGTTCCTTTCACAGTCACCAATACTTGATATTACCAATATTTTTAATACTTATTAATCTGATCGTGACAATGATGTGTTGTTTTAATTGTTACTTTATTATTTGTTGAAACTAAACCTGTTTTTGTATATTTCTTGCCTATTTCTATTATTTTTAAAAAGCTTTAAATGAGTTTTTGGTATTCTTTATCTAGTTTTTGACTAAATGTTTGCAGAATTTCCCTAAAAAAAACTATTAACCCTCTTTTAGATGTGTTGTAAATACTTTCTTATTCTCTTACTTGTCCTTTAACTTTTTTTTACATGTAGATTACTGCATAGTCTTAAATGTTTAATATAGTCATATTGTCAATATTTTACTTTATAGCTTCTGGGTTTGAATATTTTACTTCAGGGTAAGAAAAATATTATTTTATATTTTCTCCTAAAACTTCTTAGATTTTACATATTGATTTCTAATTCACCTGAATATCTTTTGTATAATGTGTGATATAGGGCTCTATATTGGTTTTACTTCAAGTAATACTGGTCCATGCACTTTATTTGTTGAATAAGCCTTATTTTCCCCATTGATCGGACATATCAATTTAATCATATATGACATTGTTAGACAGATATATACATTTGTTTCTAGAATGCTCATTTTATTTCTTTGAACTACTTGATTATTCTGTGCTGGTGTCATGTTGTTTTAATTGCTGAGACTTTATCATGGATTTAAATTTTTTAATATTTTATAATAATTTTGACATTTAAAAAATAAAATCAATCTGCATTAAAAAAATTGTATGCCGATTCTTACAGGAAAAAACAAGAAGGAAAGATGTAAAGTATAAAACATTCTCTAGACCTTATATAATTTTCTTCCAGATGGTCTACAACATAAGGTCATGCAATTTGTTTCAATGGATCAAAGAAACTCACTAGTATTAGTAAAAGGGATATCAGGAAAGACTTAATTTCAGAGATTATAGGGAATCTAGTCAAGGTGAAAAGACAAAAGTTCACTGCTGCTGAGAGAGGCTATCTAGTAAGTTCTTATAGCAATAATATACTCTTTCATGAAATGTGAGTCTTTTAAGAACAATTTTTAAAACTCTTTCTTAGAGAGACCCCACTTGTCAACCCCTGTTGCAGGCATTTTTTCAGGGTTTGTCTATCTCATAAATATATGGGTGCCCAGAGCTGTGTGCAGATATTCACAGGAATAGTTCAGGTTAGCCTAAGACCGTTCTTAGCTGGGTTGACTACAAGTCAGCATTGCTCAATAGAAATTTAACATGAGCTACATAAATAATTGTAAATTTGCCACCATCCACATTAAAAATGGTAAAAAGAAACAGATGAAATGAATTTGGTAATATATTTCATTTCACTCAATAATCCAAAAATGTTATTTCAATATGTAATCAATATTTGAAAATATTAATATACTTTATATTTTTTTGTACTGTTTTTGAAATCTGTCATATACAGGGGTGGAAAAAAGTAAGTTTACAGTTGTGAGTACATGAAACATAGAGTTAATAAAGCTATTGTAATAATTATAACCTGCATGTCTTTTCCCATACAAACAACTATAAATCTACTTTTGCCCACCCCTGTATTTTATAGTCATGGTCCATCTCAATTCAGACTAGACACATTCCATGTGCTCGGTAGCTCCATGTGGCTGTTTGCTACCATGTTGGCACCTGCTCTACATGAAATATCATAGCCATTAGCCTTGTGTGGTGATTTAAATTAAAATTAACTAATACTAAATAAAATTAAATATTCAATTCCTCTGTTGTGACAGTTGGATTTCAAAGGCTCAGTTGTCATATGTGCCCCATTGGGCAGCGTGAATGTAGAGCATTTCAATCACCATAAAAGTTTCCATTGGATGGGGTTGGCTTGAAGAGTTAAAGAAAGAGTTCCCTACCCCTAACCTCTTCCTTCAAAGGATCAGACTTCTCATCTGCCATCCCCATGCCTATATGTCCTGCTTGACAACACAGCTAGGCTCCAGTAGGCCTGCTCTGGGCTCCAAGGTTGGATTGTTATCGTCACTGCTATCAGACGGCATTTTAGATGAATTCCTCATTGTCAAGGCATCACTCAACAATGAAGAGAAACCTAGAGCAGCAACAATCCTCTTGGGAGGACGCTGATGTTGAATTTGAGATTTACAGGATCCATGGAAACTCCATCAAGGCACCAACTTCAAGTTTATGTGACAATGTAGACAAAGAGATTTTTCTCTAAACAGTTCTCTGATCAAGTCTTGGAATTGGTCTTCCAAGACTATAGACATAGCTAAGAGGGATCCTCAAACTCTGCTTCTTCTATATACTTTGGTTTTTTAGATGAATTTGGATTGAGGATATAAATGTTTGCCTCAAACTGCAATTATTTCCTTAGCCAAAGAGGATTCGAGGAACATAAGAGCATAGAGAGGCAAACAAAAATTGTGAAATGAGCAACTTCATTTCTTCAATAAATATTTATTAAGCTAACTATGAGCTAGACACTCTGCTAATTGCTAGGGGGATGCAAGGAAGCACAAGATTTGGTCCCTGTCCTTAAGATGCTTAAAGGTAATTAGGGAGATTAAAATAATCAGTCATGATAATAGCTTCCCTTCTGGGGCACTTACTCCATTCCACAAACTAGTCTCATCACTTCATGTAATTTCTCCTAAGGCTCCTCAAAATCCTAGGAAGTAAGTAAATGGGCAACTGTCAAAGCAGCAATTAAATAGGATTTAAGGAGATACTGAGAACCTCGACCTCTCGTTTCTCTAAGGATGGAGACAGCAGGCTGCAGGAACAAACCTTATTCAGAATAGTGCCACAAAAGGGACCACTCAGTTTTATAAATTATAGTACCCTGACTTGTTTTTTCACTTGATCAATAATGTTACTTCTCTAGGTCCTTGGTATGCAAACCTGTTCCTAGGAAGAGATAGCCCAATTTATATAAGAAGCACAAAATTCTTCTGGGGAGGAAAGGACAAATACCAGCCCCCCTTTTCATATCTTCCCACTGAGACTTAGCTTTATGGGGATTGATCAGGGTGAACTAGGTGGGTCCCATCAAGACTCTTTGTTTTGTGAACTGGACCAGAGATGGGTGTCTATGTGTCTGGTCAACGTGAGAAACCAAGTATTACTCATGGTTGCTAATGGAAATGCCAGCGTTATGATACCTTTGCTTTGATGCTCAAAGTCTCTGTTTCCTAGAACAGGGGAAAGAAGGTTAAGTGGGAAGCTTCATAATATGTGTTAACTGAATAGAGTCTCTAGAATTCTCAAAATCAAAGTAATCTATAGATTTTGCTGAACCCAAAGTTTCCCTAAGTTATTCATTGAGGTATGAAGAGGGAAAGATTGTGTATATTTTGGAGATCAAATCCTTGTCTGATGTATCATTGGCAAATATGTTCTCCCATGCAGTGGCATCCCTTTTGATTTTGATGATGGTTTCTTTAGCTGTGCAGAATCTTTTTAGTTTTATGAAGTCCCACTATTTTATTTTTTCCCCTGTATTTCCTTTGTCCTAGGAGATATATTGACAAATATATTGCTATGTAGGATATCTGAAATTTTTCCGCCTTTGTTTTCCTCTAGGGCTTTTATGGTGTTATGACTTACTTGATCTCCAAAATATGTGAAGAACTCATATGACTCAACAGCCAAATAATCCAATTAAAAAATGGTCAAAGCACCTGAATAGACACTTCTCCAAGGAGGATACACAGATGGCCCATAGACATATGAAAAGATGCCCAACATCACCAGCTATGAGAGAGATGCAAATTAAAACCGCAGTCAGATATCATCTCAAACCTGTCAGAATGGCCATCATTAATAAATCAACAAACAACAAGTGCTGGTGAGGATGTGGAGAAAAGGGAACCCTAATGCACTGTTTGGTGGAAATGCAGATGGGTGCACCTACTCTGGAAAACAGTGTGGAATTTCTTCAAAAAACTAAAATTGAAATTGCCTTTTGACCCAGCAATTCTGCTGCTGGGAATATACCCTAAGGACCCCAAATCACAAATTCAAAAGAACCTATGCACCCCAATGTTCATGACAGCACTATTTACAGCAGCCAAATGCTGAAAACTGCCTAAGAGCCCATCAGTAAATGAGTGGATCCAAAAAATGTGGTACACTTACACAATGGAATACTACACAGCAGAAAGAAAGAAGGAGCTCCTACCTTTTGCAACAGCATGGATGGAAGTGGAGAATGTTATGCTAAATGAAATAAGCCAGTCAGTAGAAAACAAATACCCTATGATCTCACCTATAAGAGGAATCTAATGAACAAAATTAACTAACTAACAAAAAAGAACCACAGGCATGGAAACATGGAGCTGACTGACAATGACCAGATGGGAGGCAGGAAGGGTATAATGGTGGAAAGAAGAGGAAGGGACTAGTCAAAGAACATGTATGAATGGCACACAGACATAGACAGCAGTGTGGGAATTGACTGTGGGAGCAGGGGTAGGATGGGCAGAGGAAGGCAAAGGGGGAAAGATTGGGACAACTGTAATAGAATAACAATAAATGAATGATAAAAAATATCGCAGATAGAGTTTGGCCTGAGCATCTTGTAAATTAATGTTTCATGTTATACCAGCCTGAGAAATGCTATAGAGGGCTGTCCTATTCAGGGCTGTCATCCCCCCTACCCAACCCAACCCTGCATTACCTGTGTATTAGTTTGCATGCACAATGAGTATAGGAGGGCTAGCAAATATTTACATCTCAGAATCAAGATGTAAAATGATTTTACCTGAGACAAGTAAAACCATAATTCCCAATTTATATGCTGAAGTTTGAATGAGGGTAAGTTATGAACAAATAATCAAATATACAAATAGTGGATCTCATAGTTCATTTCAATGGCAGTTCATGCGAAGAGGATTTTCAATGTCAGAAAGTTCAATATGAAACAACTGTGTTATAACTAACCAAAAATCATGAACATTTTGGTGGCCCTAGTCATTTCACTTACAGCCCCACACTGCCACACTATTATGTTCTGCTTGGCTTCTATTGTTGGCAGCAGACATATGAGGGAGGTTGTAAAACCAAAGCAGTTCTATGTACTGTACTGTATTGTTTGTCAACTGGGTTATGATGGGACTCTTCCTGAATTCTCTTCACTGTATGGCTCTGAGTTAGAGTTAGACAACAAAGGTTCTATCTGGAAATTTGGGTGGTGCAAGTCTAGCAACATCTACTGCTCTCTGCAGGTTGTGGTGTAAGATAAGGTGACAGACTTAGAGATGACAGGTTGTCCTTATTCTATGCTCTGCATCCAGCTCTTCTTCCTGACTACTGACCCTGCTGACCAATGGTGGCCCAGGCCATCACCAGAGGTTATAATGCTGATTCACCATCTATTCCCATAGGTTTTTCCACCAGCTCCCTGTTTGTGACACCCCTTTTGGCAGTCAGTTGATCCTGGCCTTTTAGAACAACCTGGTGACCCCTTCTAATTTCCAAACTGCTCCTTTCAGACCTTGATTTCCTGGCTCCTCTCACAATGGTGTAATTCTTATATTAATCCCCTTATTCCATAGCTCATATCTGACTCCCCAGTTGAACTGTAACAGATTCAATTATATAACAATTTCCATAACTGACATAATGTTTAGCTATTATTGCTATATATCTCAAGAGTGCTTACTCTCATTTTTTTTTTGCCTCATTGTCCCATGTGATAAATACTATTATTATTTCCATTTTACAAGTGAGGAAATAGAAACACAGAGAGGTTGTGAAATTTGTTAAGGTTTCTCAAGATAGTGAATGACAGCACCACAATTCAACCATGAATTATGACTCTGAAGTCTGTTCTAACCACTACAGAGATGAGGCTGATCAGAGTGATAGAGGGTCAAGGAATAGGAAGAAAAAAGAATGGCTGAAAGAATGACTAAATAATAATGG
The DNA here is from genome assembly GCF_021234165.1 of Pteronotus mesoamericanus. Taxonomy (NCBI): domain Eukaryota; kingdom Metazoa; phylum Chordata; class Mammalia; order Chiroptera; family Mormoopidae; genus Pteronotus; species Pteronotus mesoamericanus. The sequence continues at coordinate 11,011,945 of NW_026555245.1, forward strand.
AGGCCTCTAATCTAAAACATAATTTACAGTAAGATTTCCAACCATCTCAGGGAGAGTGACAGGAAGAGGGAGTAAGCTTATTTATTCCTACCCTCCTGGGAAGAACTACAACTGTTTGGTAGAAATTGGGGAGATAGGTTTCAGTACTTTAAAAACACTCTAATTATTAGAGCTGTTGAAAAGTGAAGTGTCTTGCCATATTGATATTGTTCAACCAGAGACAGAATCATCATCAGTCTGGAAGATGGCCAGGGAAGTTTAGGTCCAGTATGAACTGTGCTCTTTCATTCATTCCAGAAATATTTCTTGAGTACAAGTATTATGCCCGTACTGGGCATAGCAAAACATACATGGTTCTGAATAATGTTTTTCATTCCAGTAAGTATAACATATATTAAACAATAATAAAAATCATGCACATACACACATATACACATGTATATATAATAAATATGTAGATATATACACTAAACAGCTAATACAACCTGTCAAAGTACACTGAAGGAAAAATAAAGTGCAGAAAAGAAAATGCAAACTAGTCAGCAACTTCAGAAAGATTTCCATGACGAAATTACATCTGCTTTTAACCTGTTGGCTAAATAAGAGTTTTTCTGGGTGAATTGGTGGAAAATAATAGTACCAGGCAAAGGGAAAGTCTATTCATAGGCCCAAATGCAGGAAAGAGTGTGGCATTTCAGAGGAGAAGAGGGCCAGCCAGATGGCTAAAATGAAGAATGATAGAAAGAAAAGGAAATAATATGAGGCTATACAAGTAGATGGGCAGATTGTGTATAATCAAAGAAGCCATTGGAGAATTGCAATTAGGGGGTTGACGTGATAATCACTATATAGATTACAGATACCACTTAGGGTGCAACGGGATGGCAAGGTAAGAGTGGACAATAGAAGAGTTAGGCTCTTAAGTAGTTCTGCTGAAAGACAAAAGTAATCTGGACTTGGGTAGAGATGGAGAGAAATAGATCTAAATATTTTTTAAAGGCAAAATCTAACAGACTAAGTGCATTTTGGGGTGTGGGAAGTAATGGAGAAATGACAATGATAACACCTAAGGTTCTGATTCATGCTACAGGTTACATGGACTTAATTAAAATGCACTGAGATAAGCACATCAGAAGAGGGCTGAACTTGGGAGACAGAAGGGAAAGAAGAATACAATGTCAATTTTTGAAAGGTTTTATTGAACTATATTTGAAACCTCTGATGGAGGTGTAGACCATTGGTTGGCTTATTGGGTAGGAGCTGGGGAGCAGTGAGAACTTGGGGTATACTCAGAAAATATATTTGCATGCAGATGGCGATGAAAACTATGGAAGTAGGTAAGACAGTTTAGGGAAAGGGTGTAACATTAGAAGACAATAGGGGCCAAGGATGAGTCTGAAAGAACTCTAATGTTAAAAAGCCTGACCCTGGAGGTGCAGGGACAGGAACTTGAGAAGGAGTGGCCAGAATAGCAGAAACAAAAATCAGGACAGGATGGTGTCTTGGAATCAGAGAGTAGGGGAATATTTTCAAACTATTAAGTCAATATATGATATCAAAGCTGGCTTCTAGCTCTGAAATTGTATTACATTATTCTATATTTTGGAAAATGACAATATGAATTTTCTATTGGATAATTCTATTTTGAATACCCCTCAGCACAAGCAATGTAGATAGCCAAGGAAAGACCTGGTATAAAGCTTGGCTTTGCATAATGCTTCCACATATAATATCTTGGCCCTCACACATATGAGGAAGAATGAGGAATATATCTATCAGTTGTTTTCAAATAAGAAAATGAAGTTCAGAGAATTAATTGTTTTGTCAAAGGTTATGTAACTAGAAGAAATATTCTGATTTCTTAGCTGATTTTCTTTAACATCTACTATGTTTCTTCATATATAGAGTATAATGGTCAGCCCTATCTGTGGTTTCATTTTATGAAGTTTCAGTTGCTCCTGTTCATCCATGGTCCAGAAATATTAAATGGAAAATTGCAGAATTAAGATATTTATGAGATTTAAATTGCACCTTGCTCTGAGTAGTGTCATAAGATCTCACGCTATCCCTCCTGCTCCATCCCACCCAAGGCATGAACCACCCCTTTATTCAGTGTATCCACACTGTATACACTGCCTGCCCAGTAGTCACCTAGTAGGTGTCATCTGGATGATCAGATCATCTGTTGCACTATTACAATACTTGTGTTCAAGTAACCCTTTATTTTACTTAATAATGGCCTCAAAGTACGAGAGTAGTGATTCCGATAATTTGAATATGCCAAAGAAAAGCTGTACAGTGGCTCCTTTAGGTGAAAATGTATATATGTGTAGAGAAAAAAACATAGCATATATAACAGCACTCAGGTACTAGTCGTGGTTTTAGGCGTCCACTGGGGGTCTTGGAACACAACCCCTGAGGATAAGTGGAGACTTTTGTAGTATTAAATTTCATCCATTCTCTATAGGAAATTTTGAATATTTGGCAGGTATATATTTAAGTATAGTATATGTTTCTAAAGCTCACAGCTTACTAGTCATAAAATTGTATGAAGTGTGGCTGAAAATAAATTTTAAAAATCATTATTATCTAATATCAAGAAATTTACCTGGATGTAAACTAACCATTTTTTCCCCTAAAGAATCATCTTTGTCTGGAAATATTTCTGATAAGTTCAGTACTTTAGCTCTCTTAAATTGTCATGGAAACATGTGCAAGGTTATAAGATGTTATGGTGAAATCTACCTTTGTTACATGGTGAGTTTCCCCACCAAAGATGGCTGCAATCAGTGTGAGCAAATGAAATTTTGACTTATAGCAATAATTTAGTAACTAATTTAAACTCAATGCAATCCTCATAGTTCAATTAAAAAGTAGAGCAAGTTCATCTTATAGGAAAAGAGTGCTTGCTAAGATTGGCAACAAAAATGAACGAACATATGTAAAAGTCAATAGTGGTTTAAGAAATAATTCTCTTGACTTTAGCCATAATCCATTAAAGGCACTGCAAGAAATCTACTCCAAACGGTATTGAGGATGATAATCTAGTCAAGAGAATAGTTAAATAACCACTTCAATCAAATATTGTGCAAATTGCCTTGGAAGCCAACTCAATTCATTAAAACAAAACAAAAATGATTAAGCCATCCTCTTTTGTATTTCAGAAATTAATGATTAAATAAAGCTGTCAAATTTTACTCATCTTTAATGTTGTATAGAAATTATCTGGTGCCTTGAAATATTTTAAAAATCATCTTATATATTATAAAATGTATTTTTCTTTACTTTTCTTTTGATCTATAAAGTTACCAAATGATTCTCCCCTCTCCCCCAACTCTGATAATACAGAATCGCCTCCCATTTTTCCTTTCCTCTCCCATTCCAAGACACTCAGCTGCTGTAGACATCTCCCCATGCCCAACACACTACTCCCCAAATTTAGCATTACCTTATTATGCTATCTACTTCCTTGCCTACATGTGAACTAATTGAAAGTATTCTGTTTTTGAGTCCCCCTGGACTAGCAATATTTGATGTTCTTATTTGTTTATTTTTATATGAGCTTTTTTCTTTGATTACCAAATAACATACTTCCCACAAAATCTAACTAATACAGCAATGTACAATAAAAACCAGAAAGTCATAATGCCCTAGAGCTTCACCCATCTCAATGGCCACTATTCCATAAGAACGAAAATGTGTATTTTATTTTATAAGCATACAAAAATATTTAAATTTCATATGGCTTTAGGCTAGATTAACTTCTCTACAACTCACTTTTTTCAAATGCATCATATTGATTAGTTTTTATATTTCCCATTTCATACAAAAATTACATTAAACTGTTAACAGCTGCAGTGAACTCTGTTGAATTGAATGGATGCAATATAACTTCGATGATATTCTTCTGATATCTGAAGTGGCATATAGACACATATACTGACATAATACATATAATGGAAGAAAGAAAGCTATAGAGTCTAAAATCAATGTAAAACAAGGGTTTTACATTGTAAATGTAGCACTTTTTTTTTTAAGGGATTGTAAAAACTTTAGGCTTGCTGGACCATGTTGTCTCAGTCATAACTACTCAACTGTTGTGGTGCTAATGCTGCCATTAACAATACACAAATGAATGGATGTGGCTGTCTTCCAATAAAACTTTATTTACAAAAGCAAGCCCTGAGCCATATTTGTCCCATGGGCCATAGTTTTCCAACCCTAATACAAATCCTTGCTTTTCCTAATGTGTTTGTCTACTCAAAGTCCATTTTTGCTGGGCAGGTAGGAGTCACCCTCCTTTCGGTCTCTCTCTTTTTTCTTCTCCCCCTTATTCCTCAGGCACTCGTCTAGTCCTTTGCTCTGTTACCAGGGCCCCCAGCTTCATTGTAAAACACTAGATTCAGATCTAGAGGATCTGTTCTTTACTGTAAAATTCTTTCAGATTTTTCAGAGTGAATAAACTTTCTATTACTCATACTGACTATTTTCTAAATATAACCACCTTAAAATATTTACTATCTGGCCCTTTACAGAAAAAAATTGCTGACCCCTGTTTAATATCTACCCTTGGACTCAGAACTATTCCATTACCACAAACAGACTCCCTTGTGCTAACCCCTTTATAATGGCACTCATTTCCGCACCCCTGTCTCTGGTAACCACTAATCTATTCTTCATCTTTGCTCGTTACCATCCTGTCTTTTTTCATCTTTGCATCTCTTACTATGAGATCCTGGCACACAAGTAATTTAATAAATATGGACATGGTGAATAAATGAATAGAAACAACGTTAAATATACTTAAAGACAGAAAAACTAAAATATTTCATACTCATTAACAAAATTCTGATTGTTTGAAAATTATGATTAAAGTTGAAAAATAATTATAACCACCAATACTACCATTTTTAAAATAATGTTTTCTAAGGATGTAAATGAAGGCCACAGAATGAGATGGGATTAAGACATTGCAATGACCTCTTTGGAGGGTTAGCAAATTGTGTTACACGGGAAGTGTTATCCTGGCACTTCACAATGGGCAATTTTTCAGCTCATGCGCTAATCAGGAAGCGACTGTGACCAAAGGAGTTTAAAAGGCCCCACCTTTTCCTGTGCGGCAGCAGAGATGACTGGAGCAGGTCTTTGAAGACAGATTAGACCAGGTCTGAAAGCCACAGCTGTTCACTGTCATTTCTGGGGTCAAACCTTTAAGAGGCCTTCTGGAATAGAGACTTCTTAGAGGAAACCTTGGGCATGTTAATAAGTGAGGGGACCCATGTACGTCACATGCCATACAAACAACAAAAGCTACAGGGAGGGCCATTACCTGAACCTAAACACTGCAAAGGAAAATGGACTAGGCCTTTGGCTCTCAAATTGGGGTGCACAAAGATTTCCAGCAGTTGTGCAGGCACAGATTTAGATGTTCAATTTTAGGCTCTTAACTTCCATTTATACTCTGCCTAAAATTTCAGTAGCTGAAATTGGGTTTTAGTTCACAATAGGTCTTTTCCCATTTGACACAACAAAGGAATTTCTCCTCCTCCAGCCACAGATCTTTCCTGGTGCGTACAAGTATGCCAAACAAAGGAGGAGGCTCAGTGGTCCACCCATCAAGTCGCCATTACCTGGTGGGGCTTCCTGTCTTATCCATTTTTTTTTTAAGGGTAGGTTTGTCCTTGTTGGCATATTCGGAATTCAAATACATGGCAGAGTAGTGTTGTGGTGATAATGATAAATTTCTTTTAAGTCCCTAACTATTAAGACTGTGTAGTTACTTCTGAGGGAATGTCCCATAAGAACAAAGTGGTAGAAAATACTGAACCCTGAAAACAGCTTTAAAAAATATTCAAATACAAATTCATTACAGCTATTCTCCATACTTATCCTTATAACATATAATTAACTGAGAACAAAAAGCACCTTCCAAAAGCTGAAGCAGTATAGATTGGTGTTATTGATTCTCTTAAATATAATGAATATTTCTCAGTACTTGCCACATTTTCAAGATGCTGTGGGGAAAACTTGGATGAAAATTGTATGTGATTTCTTTAAAATTTTGATGCATTGTTAGTAGTAGTTACTCTTTTATCAAAAATATGTTTTGAAATTTTTATTTCAAATATAGTAAATCTTTGATTTTACCCTAAAATATTTAGTATCTCTATATCCTATTAACAAAAAATGACTGATTTTTAGCAACATATGTTAATTTATTAAATACAAAGTTTTAATCTAATGTCTAATGTGTAAAATTATTTATTTCTGATTTTAAAAATTTGATTCTTATTTAATTATTCCTAAAAGACAAGCCTTGAAATATATATACTGAATTATATACTTTTTATCATACTTTTTCTTCATAAATACCATAATTTTAGCAACATTTTACATTCTCACTAGGTAGAAAATGAGTAATAGGATATTAAATTATCTTAAAGCTTATTATAGGATGGATGTATTCATTACATTAGACCTATAATAATTTAATCATGAATAATTTTAGTAATGTATTTTGCATGATGTAGTCTATTTTTGTGCATGCTTTTAAATTCCCTGGGTTACCTTATAATATGCTTATTGCAACTGAAAAATAAAATCAAACTTTTTCTGAAGGAAAATAGTTCTTATAAGGCTGATGTGTAGAAAATAAAAGTCATTCTTTCTAACTATGTTATATGCAGAAAATTCCCACAACCTAAATAAACAAAATTTGTAACTTCAGGGATTCGATGAAGGTATTATTTAAATCTTGTGGTTAAATAAAAGTATTTTATCAAAAATAATGCAATTGTAAAAGTGTACAAAAATCACCATGTTTTTATTTTTCTCAATTCTTTCTGAAGTTAAACAAGATGGCTTTAAATTGAAGAGTAACAAATATAATTAATAATAAGTTTTTAAGTTAAGATAAAGACTACATATCCTGAAATATAAAAAGTGATTGACTCACATATTTAATTTTGTAAAATATTTTTGCAGTGCAAGTAGTTTTCAATTTTCTACATTCTATAAGATTGAAGAAGGATCGAATTAAATTGTCAGCTTACATATTGCTAAGAAAAAACAACTTGATAGGGCTTTGTGTGAATTTTGGTTTATAACCAGGAAGGAGTTCAAGGAATCAAGTAACATAACTTTGCAAAAGAAAAAATATAATGTCACCCATATGCTTATGTGAACATGGTTTCTCTGTGATTACCTTTATAGAAATAATGAATAAAGAATCAATGGTGGTCCTTATTTCAATTTGACAATAGCCATTTTTATTCATAGATACATGAACTAATGGAGGGAAAAAAAAGACAGTTAATCTCATTGGAGAACACTTGTACTAAAATTTTACTCCTTATATGTTAGTTACTTATTTAAATTCGTAAAATATAAATGCGATTGTGATCAAATATTTATTATTAATTGTAATGAAAGCTCATTTTAGGAAAAATTTGGTCACATTAAGGTGTAAGGCCAAAAGAAATTAAACCAATTTAAAAATTTTATGTATGTATTTTATTGTAGTTCCTTGATATGATTAATTAATGCAAGACTTTAACATTACATTTAGGAAGGAAATAGACTGAAAATTTGAAAAAGCCCAAAAATATAATAAAGGAATGATGAAAATTTCTGATTATTGAACTGAAATGTCTTCATGTATTTTTTAAAGGATGGTAAGTGTTGAATTATTGATGATTCACAATCCATAAGATGAGACCTGAGGCCATGGAAGTGGGAGCTGGTCTGGCCTGAGGAGAACTGAGACCATGGAGGAGAGGCAGCCACTGTCGGAAATCTTTCCAGAAGCACAGAAAAAAGGGAGGGGTGGTGCCCTAGTTTCTTACTTCCTCCGGCTGCCTTCTATGGGCTGAATCTAGCCCAAAGCTAGTTGGCATTGGGACTTGGAAAATAAAGTTTTGATGAGAAAGACACCAAGTAGGTCAAGAGCGAACAAGCAAATGATGATATTACACAAGCTAACCAGTTTGAAGACATCTAATTGAAGCCACACCTCCCCTTACGGAAGGTTAAGAATGAGCAACTTTTTAGGTACCGCTCCCAACACTTCCCATTTTCTCCTCTTCCCAATATAGTGACGTGATAATTATGTTATATGAATGGCCAATGCTAATATTACTATGTTTAGTAAGTAAACATTTTACAGTTGATCCATATAGCATACTGTGATTCTTCTCCATCCTCGAACACATTTTTGTTTTCTCTGTACCTCATATTAAAAACAAAAAATTGAAATGTACACAATTGTATAATAAACCTTTAGGTACCTAGAACCCAGTTACAATAATCATGATCTCATGACCATTCTTATTTTATGTATGTTCCACTTTGCATCATACTTTTTTGGGAGAGGGTGGAGCAGGAGGGGGCAAATCTCAGGCTTGTGATTGTCCTTTCATTGTTTGCTAATTTTAAATTATTTATCATTAATTCATTCCAAACTCTTTTCTAGTTGTTTAAGTCTGTTCTCAAGACATGAAGACGAATAGGTTATTCTACCAGTTTCATCCTGAAGAAGACTTTCCTGGGACCTTCTCACCTGCTCCAATCTGGGCAGGTTTCTCACTATGTATGGTCTACACCTGGTTCCTGGGATCTTCCTTTAACCTATTCATCCCTGCTTTCTCAGTCTCAAGCCTTCCTGTGTGGAATGTATGTAAGTATATAGTATGTGTATGTGTGTGTGTATATATTTGATTTTCCAATTCATTTTGTTAGAGTTCATCTCTCCAATGACAGCTGTGAAAAGATACAAATAAACTTTTTGAGACATCACGTGTCTGTAAAATGTCCTCATTTTATCCTCCTCAACTAATACACAGAATGGTTATGCATAGAATTCCAGGTTGGAAATCATTATTCTAAGAATCTCTCAGGTATTCATCTATTGTTTCCTAGTTTCCAGTGTTGCTGTTCATAAGTCCCAAATCTCTTTGATTCCTGATCCTTTGTGCCTGACCTACGTTTTACCTTGTTGGAAACTTGTAGTGCCTCCTCTTTATTTCAAGTGTTCTGAATTTTCAAAAACTGATATGCCTTACTGTGAGTTCATTTTTATGTATTGTTCTGAGCAGTCATTAGACCCTTTCCATCAGGAAACCTTAGTTCTTCAGTTCTGGAAAATACTTTTGAATTATTCCTTTATTATTTTCTCCCTTCTCTATGGCTGGTTTCTAATTTTCTTATTTTTTTTCTCAAATTTTCTAGCCCTTTTGTTCCGCTATAAGGAAGATTTCTTTAATTTTATCTTAAAACATCTTTAATTTTTAATTTCTGTGATCATATTTTTGATTTCCAATAGTCCTTTTCTCGTTCTCTGTTTTTTAAAAAATATAGTATTTTGTTCAGAAAAAATGCATCCAAATCTTTTCTTATTTCCCTGAGCTTATCAATGATAGCATCTTTCTTTTATTTTTTTAAAAATAGCTTTATTGATGTATATTACATACCATAAAATCCATCCACATTTGAAGTACACAGTTCGGTGAGTACTAACAAATTTTTTCAGTTGTGCATCCATCACCACCATCTAGTTTTACATTTCTATTACCTCAAAAAGTTTCCACATATTCATTTATAGTTAATCCCCACTGGATTCATGTTTTAAATTTCCTTTTGTACCAAATTATTTTCTTTTTACATTTTTAAATTATAGTTGACATTCAATATTGTATTAGTTTCTGATGCTCAGCATAGTGGTTAGAGACATTTATAACTTACGAAGTGATCCTCCCATTAAGTCTAGTACTTACCTGGCACCATACAAGTTAATTACAATATTATTGACTATATTCCTTATGCTGTACTTTACATCCATGAGACTATTTTGTAACTGCTTCTTTGTACTTAATCTCTTTATCCTTTATACCCAGATCCCCAAACCCCCTCCCACCTGGCAACCATCAGTTTGATCTCTGTAGCTATGAGTCTGTTTCTGCATTGTTTAATTTTTTTTATATTTCACATATAGGGGTACACAAAAGTAGGTTTACAGTTGTTTACATGGAAAAATACAAATTAATAAATAATAACCCAAGAATAAACTCTGTTGCATGTACTCACAACTGTAAACCTACTTTTGCCAGCCCCTTTATAAATGAAATCATATGGTATTTGTCTTTGTCTGACTTATTTCACTTAGCATAATACTCTCTAGGTCTACCCAAGTCGTTGCAAATGATAAACTTTTTTTGTAATGGCTGAGTAATTCGCACACTCACACACACACCCCCCCAACTTCTTTATCCAATTGTCTATCAGTATACACTTGGATGGCTTCCAAGTCTTGACTGTTGTAAATAACACTGCAATAAACATAGGGCTGCATATATTCTTTTGAATTTATTCTTTTGAATTTGTATTTGTGGTTTTTATTGATATATTCCCAGAAGTAGAACTGCTGGGTCATAAGGCAGTTCCATTTTTAATTTTCTGAGGTATCTCCACACTGCTTTCCACAGTGACTGCACCAGTCTGCATTCCCACCAACAGTGCAGAAGTGTTCCCCTTTCTCTATATCCTCACCAACACTGTTGTTTGTTGATTTATTGATGATAGCCATTCTGACAGGTGTGAGATGGTATTTCATTATGGTTTTAATGTGCATTTCTCTGATGGTTAGTGATGCTGAGCATCTTCTCATATCTCTTGGCCGTCAGTATGTCCTCTTTGGAGAAATGTCTATTCAGGTTCTCTGTCCATCTTTTGATCAGATTTTTTTTGGTGTTAAGTAATAGGAGTTCTTTATATATTTTGGATGTTAACCCTTATTGGATTAATGATTGCTTATTTCTAAAAATTTTCTTCTTCCTCTAGTTTCTGTTTGCTCTAATAATTTTTGTTTTACTTTGTTTTTGTTTGTTTATTTTTGTCTATATCATTTATATTATATCAATGCTTTCTAACACAGAAGGTCCTAGATTTATGGACGTTTGAGTAATTGAAAGTTCGCTAGTCCAAACTGAGATGTATTGTAAGTATAAAATATACTTTGGATTTTGAGAACCCAGAATGAAAGGGTATATAAGATCATTAATATTTTTATATTTCTTACATTTTGAAATAATATTATAGAGGCATTGTATTAAATAAAATGTATCATTAAAATTAATTTCACCTATTTATTTTTACTTATTTTAATGTGGCTACTACAAAATTTCACAATAACAATATGTTTTGCATGATACTTCTAACGGGCAGTCCTGTGTTAGACTTTTTCCTCAAATGTCTGGTGAATTGTGTTGTGTTTTGGTTTTTTTTGGCCACTGTGTGCATGTGAATAACAGGCTTATCAAGATATAATTCATACACCCTTTTAGAATATTCAGAATTGTACAATTATCCTGACTATGAAATAATAGAACATTTATATTACCCCAGAAGGAAACCCTGTACCATTAGCAATCACTCCCATTCTCACCTCCCTCCAATCCCTGGAAACCACTAACCTACTTTCTGTTTCTATGGATTTACCTATTCTAGGTATTTCACATAAATGGATTCATACAACATGTCACCTTTTATGACTGGCTTCTCTCACTTTGCCTAAGGTTCTCAAGGTTTATCCAAGTTGTATGTGGTATGTGTCAATACTTCATTTCTTTTTATGGCTGAGTAATATTCCTGTTAGTGAATATTCAGGTTGTTTCCACCTTTTGACTGTTATGAATAATGCTGCTATGAATATCATATGTTTTCTGAGGACATATGTTTTCATTTCTCTTGCCATAGACCCAGGCGTACTCGTATTTTCAGAATGTGGCAGTGCAAGCTAGCTGGGCTCTCTGAGCCTGGACGTGAGGGTGGAGCTTGGACTTTCCTGTATAGAGAGGTGGCTAGAGAGCCACCTTATCATTGTGTTCAGGTCTTTTCTTTGGGCTGGACAGATTTCACGAAAAGCACTCTGGTATCCTGCAGGGCCTGATCTGTTTGATCGTGTTCTAACAATTGTCTGGGAGGACAGGGTTGCATTTTTTCAACATTCACTCTGTCTGTATTTGTTTGTTCCTTTCGGTTCTATGTTATATCTGCACCCTTGACTGTGCTGGTATCCTACAGTTAGAGACGCTCTGGTCTATGCTCACCAAGGACAGGGTGGGAGACGGGGCGTTCTTGGCTGTCCAGTAGGGGAAGCAATCAGGGGCCCTCCCTTCTGAAACAGGCTTTTCTCTGGCTTTTCACACCATCATCGCATTGCCTTTCAGAGACACTTGGGGAAGTATCTTGGTAGGTTCTGTGGCATAAATGAGTTTTCTATTTGGCTTTCCCACTGTCATCTTTGGATTTAGTGCTCTCAGCTTTATTAATCTCTTTCCAGATTCCAAAGTTTTGTAACTATTCTCTCTTCTTCCATTCTATTTTGTGTGCATGGGTGGGGGGAGCGGTGTATGCCTTAAAAGTCTCTTGTGCAATTTAAGAGGGCTTTAGGAGACAGTGGAAATAAATACATGTACTCAATCTGCCATATTTATCCTAACAGTTCTGTTCCATGCATTTCTCATGTATTATTTCTAATGTTTAGGGAAACTTCCTTCAGTCTTTTCTCAAATTAGCAAACCAAAGCATCTCTAAAGAGTCCTGCATCTTACTGTGGTATCTGTAAGATGGGAGATATAATTATTTGTAAATACTTGATTTATTTCTCTACTAGCTTGAAAACTCCTTGAAAGTGTGACTTTTATTTTTTCTTTCTCTCATCTGGTGCTTAGCCCAGTGCCTGACTCAGTGTGATCCCTCAGTAAATACTTGTTGAATTCAACTGACATGCGGAGGACTAAACAACGGTGGTGTGGGCGAGGCGAGGGCTGTGCGCGGAGAAGAAAAGCCAGGTGCCTGAATCATTTACTCCCCTTGAAAGACATTTGTCCATCCACATTCTGCTTTTGCTCACGAGGAAACCTGTCTATTTAGGGACTTTCAACATTGGAATTTAATGGAGGCAAGCCAGATAAAAATGGTATCTACTCTGTTTACCAACAAGAGATGGTGACAGTGGTCACATGCCCTTAACAAACAAATAGACTTAAAAGCAGCTTAGGAAGCCCCATGTTGAGGAGCTTCCAGAGTCTAACCTGCTCATGAGCTTGTGGAGTTTCTGTAAAATATGCACACACACAGAGCTGTCTGTTGTCTTTGATGCTATGGTTATTCTAAAGAAAATACCTCTTAAATAACTGTCTTTTCCCTGCCTTTTGCTATTTTCTGATATCATTCCCCTCAGGTCTTCAGGCCAGGTTTACTTAAGATTAGCTTTCACCTGAGAGAGAGAGAGAATAGAGACAGTTCAGTGGGAGAAAGTGCGCTGTTTCTGCATGCATTTTCTTGCCTTTTACCCTGCACCCTTCATGCCAACCATGGGAGTTGGCTTTGCATCTCCACTTTGCTCTGCACTTGGGTCAAATGTCCCCTTGGCTTTCCACAAGTTTGACCTACGTGGAAGGCCCTTCAGTTTTCCATGTGCTCTAATTTCCTGTCTAGTGTGCCTTCAATTACCGTCACTGGCCTGGTGGAGTGAGCCCTTGAGTTTCCTTTCTGTCCAGTCCAACTCTAAGTCCTGGCTACCCCAACTCCACATCCAGTCTTACTTTTCCCTGCTATCAAAGCCCCTTCTGTCCTCTGCATTCTCAATTCACCCAGTCATAAGATGGCAAAGGAGAGTGATGAAGTGCTAAATGCCGTGGCACCTCCTTTTTGCATATGAAAATGCTTGGATACTTTTTGCTCCTGAGTTCAAACATAGACAGGTATGTCAGATGACTTGGAGAAGGTGAAAGGGTGATGGTGTGTACCAGACTCAGCAATAGGGTGTGAGCTGAGGAGGGCGCTGGTATACGGTACGGAATGATGTTCTATATGAGCCACCCTGGTCCAGTACCTCAGAGTTGCCTAAGTGTCTAAGGTAGGAAAAGGATACAAAATAAAACATCAAGAGCTTCAGCACTAGGATGCTCACAAAACTGTACTGAAAGATCCTATTCTTGCTTTACAAGCAGTGGAACATGAGGCAGTAAATCTTTTCTCCCATTAGCTGGAGATGTATCAAAGGTGAAAAGCAGATCAGGAATACCACACGAGCATCCTGACAGAGTTTTGGCAGCACGGAGGACCATGGCAGGTGACATTTGGTGACGGAGATTCACTACCAGGCAGTTACAGAGCTCCGGGTGGCAATAGCAGTCAGAGCAGGCAATTGCAAGGACACCAAAATAAAGATTAGGTCAGTGATTCCTTGTGAGTAGCCCCAGGAGAGCCCAGTAAGCACCCCAAGCCAAGTGATTAGAAAACAGATCAGAGGGATGGCGAGCTGGGCAAGAACTCAAGGACAGCGCAGCAGGGGAAAGGACATGTGACCTCACACGCACCTTCTTTTGGCACTCTCAGCTGAACGCAACAAAGGGGGGTGCTGCTCTGAGAGCTTATCCCTTGGACTTTAGGAAGTTATGATCCAAGAGAGCCTATGAATAAACAGTTACTGTGGTCTTAGTCTATGGTCCCTAAACTGACATGACCTGCGGTTCCATGCACATTATCTGAAAAACAACATTGCAGAGTGCCAAATGCTTCAAGAGAAATGTAATATTTATGACTCATTGTGCAGCCCTTAATCACTTGACAACTGACTTTCCTATTTATAACAAATACAATTGTACATAGCCATTTCCTTCAGATGAAAAAAAAAAAACGCACACATACACATACCCGCACATACAAAGAAATGCCTCATTAAAAGGATCGGAGGGCCATAAGGCAGGAAAGAATGTTAAAAAATGGAAAAGGACAATTACAGTGTGGTCCTCATTTTATCGTGCGCTGTCCATTGCAGTGCTGTTCTCACCGCTGCTGTTCTGAGATTCACTGGAAAGATAATAGTCTTGCATTTATATTGCACCTTCTTTGTAGAAATTCAAAATACCTGTCTGTGGTTGGAGAGCTGTTTTCCTTTCCCAGATGAATGCATTTTCCAAGATATCTGCATGGGCAGCACAGTGTCCCAGTTTTTTGTTGAATGAATTAATCCAAAAACAACCAACCTATTTGGGGTAGTCTTCCCCACCCACAGACATTTACAGTCAGGGAAACGTGCTGTTGGGAAGGGGAGGGGGAAAGATTTGTGACAAATTTCTCTCGCAAATCAGAGAGTGGGTTTAACCTCTCAGTAAGAAAGGGTTGAGATGTCACCGAATGCAACAAGATGAGGAAGTTTGAAGGACAGCAGGTCAAAGAGGTCAACTTTAAGAGGAGTAAGACCAGATCTAGGGTGAGGGGCAGGGCTGGGATTCCCCGCGCGGAGATAGGACAGGGCGTCAGATGGAGATGTTGGCGGTGTTCAGAAGATTCCTTCAGTTATCAGATGAGTCACCTTGGGATAATTACTTCATCTCTCTGCATCACAGCTTCCTGAATTTTTAATGGGGATGATAATACCTACTTCACAGAGATTTTATAATGATCAAATGAATTAGTATTTACAAAGTTATTAATTACTTTAAAGTGGTTTGAAATTAATCTTCAACGAATGCTGAAGGGTGATTAAGATTGCTGAACATTTGGTTTCAATAAATAACCCACAATTCAGCTTTACCAGCTTTATGTCTTAGCTAGCACTGTTACCTCCTGGGCCCAGCAGGGTGTCTTACATGCTCAGTAAATACTTGATGAACTGCCTTGATTCCATACCACAGTCTGTAACCTGGTACAGACACTCGCCTGGCATAGCCCATTCTGGCAGGTACTTTAAGATGATGGGTCTTAGAAGGCAGGTTGTTTATCCTGAAGTCAACCTCTACATTTGGGTCACTGCCACTATAGACTGGCATCCTAGTTGAGTGGAACTTTTCCTTGGGCATCAGCTGCTTTCCTGTCACAGTGGGTTCACCATTTGATCATCCATTTAGGGATGTCCTATGCTGAGTCTGTTTTCTTAATAATTATATCAACTGTAGTAAGATACTAATATATTATTATTAACAATCTAACATTTTTTTAAATTGTAAATCTGGCTTTAAATCCATGAATAGCCTCGTTCTCCACAGTGATGTAGGAAATTGTCAGAAATGTTTGACAGTCTCTGTAGTAATCTCATCTGGGCCGAATGTGCTGATCATTCCTTAGCAACCATGAACCAGTGAGCGCCCCCTGTTGGCCAGCACTGAGAAGTTTTGCAAAAGTAAGACTTCAGGCTTTATGCCTCACTCCTGGCATCATGCCTAGAGCTTAATAAGGCACTGAAAAAAAAAATGCTTGTGGAAAAGAACTGACCAGCACTTAAGGGCTCATGTATTGCTCAGTAAATGCAGTCCGAAATATATTTAATCATTAAACAAATGTTTATTGAATTCCTACTAGATGTCAGGTGGTCTTTGAGGATCTGAGGAAAAAGTGAGAAACAAAACTATTTTCTGGGGAGCTTATCTTTCATAGATGATGAAAATATAAACAAGACAATTTTAAATACAGATAAGTACCATGATTAAAATACAGCAAGGTAATAGGAAAGGTATGAGGTTAATCATCACTCAAGATACTCTGAGGCAATGACTTTTTAAGCTGAGACTTGAAATGACCAGAATGTTTCAGACATGGAACAATCTAAAGTGAAAACAAGCTTGGTATGTTGTTAAAGGAATAAAAAGAAGGTGACTGTCTACCTGAGGATGAGTATAGAAGCAATCAGAGGAGGAGGCAGGGGTCTGAGAAAGTGGAGCTTCGTAAGTGGTTTGGATTTTGTTTTATGTGCAATAAGAGGCAAAGGGAGATGCGTTTGTGTAGGGGATTCGTACTGCCTGCAGAGACCAATCTAGCATGTCGCAGAGGGTGTTTCTGCAGCAGGGCAGCTGCGGAATCAGGATGACCGCTTAGGAGGCTATCACAATGGCCCACCTGAAAGAAAATAATCGCTTGGACTCAGATACTAGCTGTGGGAAGGGAGAGAAGTAGATGAATTAAAGGGGTATTTTGGAGTTAAAGCCAGTAAGACTTGACAATGGGTTGGATGTGGGAAGTAAGAGGAAAGGAGGAACAGGCAGGCTTCCTGGGTTTTTAGCTTAAGTAATTAAATGTTTTGTGATGCCTTTTACTGAGATGGAGAAAAAGAGAGGAAGAATAGATCTGGAGAGGTTAGAAATCAATAATTTTGTTTTAGGGACATTAAGTTTAAGATGTAATACTGTTTTCACAGTTTTCTGTCTTGATCTCAGTGAGCTACATGGCAATTCACTGGAGAAGGCTTATCTGCTAAATTTTTAAGGGGAAAAGTAATTATTGGAGAGATGGAAAGAAATGACTTAGATCTCAAGGAGTGCAGGCAGGAGGCTTCAAGGACACCTTCGTTCAAATGAACCCTGAGGCTCCCATAGGAGATGCTAAAAAGTAGCTCCCAGAATTCTCTCTAGTTCACTGTGGCTTTCTCAGGACCATTCTATTCAGGAGAAGAAAAATATGAAATGTGTTTACACCATATTGCACATTCTTTTCCTGGAAAAATCCATCAAACTTATGTTTGTATATGGAAAAGAAAATTCTCATGTAACATGAGTGATGCCTATCTAATTGGCACACAGGGCAGTCAGAACCCAGACACGTCTCTTTAGAAGTTAGAGTTTGCACAATGGGAATATTTCTGAATCTTCGTGTAAATATCCTTTCCAAGTGGGTGATTATTCTTTTATATCCTCCTCCTATGAATTTTTCCCTCATTGAAAGCCATATTCAAACCAGCAGCTCTCAAACTCCCAAATTCTGAAGTATGAAATCTAAACTGTGAAGTCACTTATGGGTAAAAAGATGATACGCCTGGTAGAAAGATAACAGTTTTCATTTATTGAATGAGAAGTAATTCACATTTGTCTTTTTAAAATCTGGCAAATTTTTAGGTGATAATTTAAATTTATTTCAGAATCATTTTATTTGTTATTGGACATTGCAATTTAACATACAGGTGCCGGCACATGTTTACATGGTAAGTTTCATTTTGGTTTTAAAATTTTAATAGTTTATAAAAATGAGTAAAGAATAAGAGAGGAATATGACTTTATAAGCTAATCAAATTCCTTAAAAGAACAGAGGATGGTGAGGAAAACTAGTGGGGTTCTCTCAATTTTTTAATGGTCTAGGTAACACTGGGCACAATTACAATCAAAGCAGCAGACAGCCTTCACCTCCCGACGGACATTCCTGAGTTGTGGATCCCCTTGCTTCCTCCACACAGAGCAGCAAATTGCTCATCTTTGCCAGTGGTCCTTCAGTCTGAAGTTTTTTCTCTAGAAGATTCCTTTAGGAGGGGTCCATTAAACAATATTCTTTGAGTTTCTGCATGCTTAGCTGCTCTGAGTCTTTACACCTAAAGGTCATTTTGACTGGATATAAAAAGCTATGGCTTAAATGTTCTTTCCTTGAGTATCTTAAACATATTACTCTTTAATTTTCTGATATAAAGGATTGTTCTTGAAAAGTATGATGGGGAGATATTTATATGTATGTGTGTGTGTGTGTGTGTGTGTGTGTGTGTGTGTATACACATAACATTTATTTATACACAGGGTGGACCAAAAGTAGGTTTACAGTTGTAAGCATGCAAAACAGAGCTTATTCTTGCATTGTTATTTATTAATTATTGTATTATTTCCCTTTCCACCATAAGTGGTACTTTGTTTTTACCTGGATGCCCAAAGGATTTACTCTTTTTCTTTAAAGTCCAGTAATTTTATTAGACTGTGTACTGGTATTTATCATTTTTGGCTGTGTTTTCCTCTAACATTCAGTGTGACCATTTAAGATGTACTTTCAAACCATATTTTATTTTAAGAAAGTTTTCTGATTTATAATGTTAGGCACTGTTTTGTTCCATTGCCAGAATTATCTCCACTGGAGTTTTTGTTATGTAAGATCTGTCTGGAAAAAGTCCAGCCATTGTTACTATAACAAGAATGGTTTGTGCAACATCAGTGTAACCCAGCAGCCAAGGAGAGTGGACTGGAATGTGCACACATGAACAACAACCTCTTCACTGTACTAGTCAGTGGGAGCGGTAGATGCCATTGAGCGAGCATGGATATTGTGTGGCCATCACATTCAAAATGACTGACCTAATAGAATAACAAATCTATCAAATTTCGCATTAAGCTTGAACATGACTCCACAGGAACTATTTGGATAATTCAGAAGGCCACAGCTATGGGAAAATGGTGACTGGCGGATTCATCACTACAATGTACCCGGTCATGCATCACATCTCAAGCAGAGGTTTTTTTTTTTAGCAAAACATCATATTACTCAAGTGACAACCCCCCTACAGCCCAGATTTGGTGCCTTGAAATTTCTGGCTTTTCCCAAAAGTAAAATCACTATTGAAAGGGAAGAGATTTCAGACCATCGATGTGATTCTGGAGACTACAACAGGGCAGCTGATGGTGATTGGGAGAACTGTGTGAGGTCCCAATGTGCCTACTTTGAAGGGGACTGAGGAATCATTGTCCTAGGTACAGTGTTTCTTGTTTCTTGTATCTTCTTCAATAAATGTCTCTTTTTCATATTATATGGCTGGATACTTTTAGATAGACTTGCAGTTTAGTTGGATCTTCTTTGTCTATCTACTGTATTGTTTTCTTGTGAATATTTTTAAATTCTTAATTCTTTTCTATCTAAAATATTTTATATTTCCCCGAACTTCTATTTCTTTTAAGGGTTTATTTGTCATATTATTTTCTTATTTTCCTTCTAACTAAATACATATTTATGAAATTATTTTTTCTTTCATTTTTAATTTCCTTAAGTCTGCAAACTTCCTTTTCAAATCCTCATTTTTCAATAATCATGTCATTTCTAAATGATTTCCAGTTCCGAATTATGTATTCCCAGAGTTTCTACTTTTCCCCGCCTACCCATTTAAAATATTAGGTTGTGTTTTTAAAGTGACTTTTTAAATTTAGATATAAATGACATAAAATTCATTAGTTTTATGTGTACAAAATGGTTTGAAATATGTGTATATTGTGAAATGATTAGCACAATAAGTTATCATTCATAACCACACATAGTTACAAGGTCCAAGTTTTTCTTGTGATGTGAACTTTTAAGATTTACATACTCCCTTAGCAACTAAGTTACAGTTTTTATTTCTTTAGTAGACATGGTACAGTGTGATTTCTTTGTCTAAAGCCATGCTTTTTTCTTCGCTTTTTTTTAAAATTAATAATAACGTTTTATAGGACTTGTCTATGGTCCTTTTCTGTTGCTCACTTTTAAGTGAAGTAACTTTTCCCATTATTTAGGAGAAAAAGGCAGTCCAGGTAGCTCTTTCAGCTCCATAGCTCTAGAGTTTGTTCTTGTTGTCACAAAGTTCTTAAATCTATAGCTGTGAATTTTCTATCTGCTTCTCCTATTCTCTTCTCCTAATTTTAACTGGGTCTTCTAGTTCCTTTGACTTTATTGCTCCTAATCTGTTTAGTTTGACTCTATTGTTATCAATTACTTTTTAGCTGCACAGAGCCTACTCATTCTGGTGGTTATCCCTGATTGCGGATTGCATTATGCTTCCGACGTGCAGAAAGGAGACATCAATCTTGATGTCAATGGCAGGGACTCTGTCTTAGAAGAGAGTTTCAGTTGGTAAGTTTTGAAGATTTACAGGCTCCAGACTGTTCTTGACCTTGTCTTAGAGAGTCCTATTACAGTCACCCTTAAAATGGGGACCTGGAAACCTCCCTGTTCAGGTCCTATTATTCAGTTAGCTGACTGAGTCTTCCAGTCAGTATATATTGCAATTCAGGGGCTTTCTTCTTTTTGGAACTGTTAAAAGGCCAGTGGCTTTTTACTTTCTCTCAGCAGATGATGTTACTGCATAAGTCTTGTAACTGTCGTGGTTTGTCTTGATAAATTCGAGAGTTTGCAGAGATAATCTTGTCACCAAGTTTTGCTGGAGATATTTTCTATGGGTCTTTGATTTTGTTATCTTAGTGGAGTTTTCTGTCTGTTTTTATGAGACATTTCAGGGAGATTAAAAAGCAATGCTGCGGCCACTGTCAACTCTACTTAAAAAAAATTGACTTAGTCCTTGGATAAATTCACATACAGAAATCTCAACTTAAAGAGTTCACCCTGAAATCTGAACTTAAAGAGCTCACCCCTCAAACTTACAGGATTTGGGAACCTTTTAATGTTATTTTTTTCTCATCTCTGCCACCAGCTAAATCTCTCTATGATGTTATATTGGCCCTGTTTTGCTATATCCTAAAGAGACCAATGTTACATTTAAAATATTGGTTTGAAACAAAATGGATAAAATAGGCCCCATCTGGTTTTACTATATTCAGAGCTACATTGTTTTCCTTTTCAGATTAAGTCAGCTCAAATGAGAAATCATTTGGAAAATTTTATTTTATAAATAGTTTTCAATGGTTTTTCCTAGATGGTTATGGAACATTCCTTTTCTTGTATTTTGTAAACACAGGTTGCTAAACTGTTTTAATTACTTCCCACAATGTTGTAGTATAGTATCAATTCCCTCCAGTGCACTGTTATGTTGAAAAACAGAAATGTTACCATGGGCTACTGATAACACTAGTAGTAACAATACTATTACTATCATTAATAAAAGCAATAAGTGCCATATTCTCAGCACTTCTCTTGTGCTAAATCAGGTACACAGAGTTCTATCATGATACCACTCCTCCCCATTCACAGATATAGAACAAATGATTCTAAATTTTGTCTGTAACTACATAAGACCCCAAATACCAAATGCAATCTTAAGAAGAACAAAGCTGGAGGCATCATACCCCCTAGTTTTAAACTATTTTACTAAGCCATAGTAATCAAAACAGTATGATATTGGCAAAAAAAAAACCAAAACTCCAACAAACAAAAACAAAAACAAAACAAAAAACCAGAGACAGATCAATGGAATAGAATAGAGAGCCCAGAAATAAACCCATGTGTGTGTGTGTGTGTGTGTGTGTGTGTGTGTATGTATGTGTGTGTGTGTGTGTGTGTTTATTCAATTAATGTATGACAACGGAGCCAAGAATATATAATGGGGAAAGGATAGTGTCTTCAGTAGATGGTGTTGGGAAAACTGGTCAGCTACATGCATAAGAATGAACTGGATCACTGTCTTATACCATACATAAAAATTAACTCACAAGGAACTGAACACTTGAATGTAAGGCCTGAATCCTTAAACCTCTTAAAAGAAATCATAGGCAGTAAGCTCCCTGACATCAGTCTTGGCAATGGTTTTTTGGATTTGACACAAAAATCAAATGCAGCAAAGGAAAAAATACACAAGTGGGACTACTTCAAACTAAAAAGTCTGCACAGCAAGAGAAAATATCAACAAAATGCAAAGGCAACCTACTAAATGAGAGAAAATGTTTGCAAATCATATTTGATAAGGGGTTAATATCCAAAATATATAAAGAACTCATACAACTCAATAGCAAACAAAAACAAGCCAACAATTTGATTTAAAAATCTGAATAGACATTTTTCCAAAGAGGATATACAGATACCAACAGGTATATAAAAAGATACTCAACATCACTAACCATCAGGGAAATACAAATCAAAACCACAATGAAATACCAACTCACAAATGTTAGAATGGTTATTATTAAACGGATAAAAAATAACAATCACCAGCGAGGGTGTAGTGAAGAGGGAACTCTGTTTACCGTTGGTGCAACCATTCTGGAAAACAGTACGGCGTTTCCTCAAAAAATTAAAAAAAATAGAACTACTATCTGATTGAGCATTTCCACTTCTGGGTATTTACCCAAAGAAAATCAAAATGCTACTTTGAAAAGATACCTACTCCCCCATGTCCATTTCAACACTATTTACAATAGCCAAGACATGGAAGCAACCCAAATAATCATCAATAAATGAATGGATAAAGAAAATGTAATATATATTCAATGGGATATAATTTAGCCACAAAAAAGAAAGAAATATTACCATTTGTGACAATAGGATTGAAGCTTAAGGACATTATGCTAAGTGAAATAAATCAGACGGAGAAGGACAAATACTACATGATCTCACTTATATGTGCAATCTTTAAAAAGCAAACAGAAAACTGAGCTTATAGATACAAAGAACATATGGGTGGTTGCCAGAGGTGGGGGGTGGAGAGTGGGTGAAAGGGGTGAAGGGGACCAAATGACACAAACTATCAGTTCTAAAATAAAGAAGTCATGAGTCTATAATGTACAGAAAGGTGGCTATAGTTAATACTGTATTGGATGTTTGAAAGTTGCTAAGGGAGCCAATCTTAAACACTGTGACCACAGGAACCAAAAAATTTTATAACTATGCATGCATAGCAACAGATGCTAACTAGACTCATTGTGGTGATCATTTCACAAAGTATTAAAAAAAATCAGATTATTATGCTGCATAACGGAAACTAACATGACATTATGTCAATTAGATCTCGCTTTAAAAATAACTAAAAAAAAAAAATTTTAAGATGATCTCTAAAACTCCTGACATCTAGTATATATACCCTGTGTTTTCTCCATAACTTGACTGTGAGCAGGACCTCTGAATATGATGGAATTCACCCCCATGATTAGGTTATGTTATACTGCAAAAGTAAAGGGATTTTGTGGATACAGTTAAGGTCTCAAATCAGTTGATTTTAAATGAAGCAAAAGGGAGATTATCCTCATAAACCTGACTTAATCAGTTAAAAGCCCTTAACAGAGTGATTGAGCCCTTCCTGAAGAGAAAGAGCCTCCCTTGCTGGCTTTGAAGAAGAAAGCTGCCTTCTTGTGAGAGGGCTGTGTGGCTATGACCTGAGGGGGCCCTTAAGGAAATGAGCACATTCCCTATCACAGAAGCGGGGAGCTCAGGCCTTCTCACAGCTGGAAGGAGGTGAATCCTGCCAACAGCCAGAGGGAGATTGGAAGTGGATCTTTGTTATGAGTGAATGTTTTGCGATAAGAGTCTTTCCTATAGGTCAGACCTCAACAACCCCCACCCCTGACCCTGCTGGGGTCATCTAACCTGGGTCTTAGGAACCATAAGCTCTGGGCCACCTACGATATGGCCACTAGTCCTACAGGTAATGCAGTCACCAAAGAATAACAGTGAGTCAGCACTAACGACTATACTATTCACTCAGCTTTTATTAATGCAGGTTCAATCCAAATCTATAATAACCTAATCACACTAATAATCACTCAGAAACAATCAGCAATAACATCACACAAGAGAATTGGGAGATAACAAACATGAATCCCAAGGGTCCAGGAGACAGCTGGTCAGTGTCTTGCGCGGCAGAGTCTGCAGTGTCTTCAGAGGCAGCTGCAGCAGGGTTGATGGGAGCGGCAGCGTGCCACCCCTGCCCCCTCGCTGTCTCAGCTGTCTCTTCTAAGGCGTTAGCTTTCATACTCTTGTACGAGGTAATGCTGCATCAGCCTTTGCTTAACACACATTGTCTTGTGCCACCTCGATAAGCACAGGCTGATTATGTCGCTCTACTGCACATGTTCTAGGGGGGTGCTGTTACCCCTCAGGTCAGCACATGCTGCCTACCATGTTGCGCTGTGCATGCTTGAGGAGTTGCACTATCTCTCTATGTCATTGCTCCACTGTGCATGCTGTAAACATGGCTTCTTAGTCAACAGGACTGATACCATCTTAGTCCAGTCCTGGTGTCCACAATCTGTCCTCAGGAGAGCCTCAGATGAGACCACACCCTGGCTCACCCCTAATTGCAGCTGTGTGACACCCTGAGTCTTGCTTGGATATTAAGCCTTGTTCCAACTCATTGGACATAAGAACCATTGAAATTGTGAAATAATGTGTGTATTTTAAGTATGCAGCAGTAGAAAAATCAATACATACACCTTGTACCATGCTTTTTAAAAATCATCATCTTTTAAAGTCTCATAACAAACTCAAGATGATGATGTCAATGTTACAGGTGTAGACACCATAAATTCAGAGAGATTAAGGAATGTATCTACGGCCACACACGTAGCGGTAGATATGGGGCTTGAACTTAGAATTGCCTTGTTCTAGTCATTTCGCCTCTACATCATAGTGCTTTCGTTACTTTTCTAGCTTCTTCAGAAATGCGCGCTAGTGTTTGGTAGATAGTGCTAAGGAGAGCACAGGGAAGGTCGGTATTTCTGGTGCTATTAGGAAGATAGCAAGGCTGAAGGACAGCCTTAGATGTGGAGTAAGAATGCCATGTGCACCCTCTTTTCCTTGCTTCTTAAAATATTCTTACCTAAAATAATGTTATCTTATATATTTATATATATTTATTCTTATCTGAGATAATAGAAATTAAACTATATATCTAATTGCTCAATTACACAATAAATTAAGTATACGTATTCAAATATCTTTTTTTCTTCTGAAAATTTCTAAGGGCCCAAAGTAATACTTTTAAAAAACACTTTGTTTATTAGATATAATTTGCATACTATAAAACTCACTGTTTTAAAATGTACTATTTGATGGGTTTATACATTTGCTAAAGTGGTGCAACCATGATCACTATCCAATTTTAGCACATTTTCACCACCCTTCCCAAAAAAGATGAGCAATTCCTCCCCATTTTCCTCCAAACTGACCTTCCCTCTCCAGAGCCTGGAGTCTACTTTGTCTCTATAGATTTGCTTACTCTGAACATTGGATTTGATTTCATATAAATGGAATCATATAATATGTGGCTTTTTGTGTCTGGTTTCTTTGACTTCGCACAGATATTAAAGGCTGATTCATATGTAAAGCAGTATCTCATTGTGGTTTCAATTTGCATTTTCCTAATGACTAATGATATTGTGCATCTTATCATGTGCTTCTTGGCCATTTGTATATTTTCTTTGGAGAATAATGCGATACACATCCATATACCTATTATTTAGACCTTACCACATTAGTTTCATGAATGCCATTTTTCTTTTTCTTTGCTGAAACATTTAAGGCTAATCTTAAACATTATGCAACTTTACCCCAATTACCTTCTATCTACATCTCTCAAATGTATGGATTTTTTTCCCCCACAGGAATGATTGTTAAAAACTATTTGTGAATCCAACATAAGTGCTATGGGAAATGAGAAGGTAAGAAGACACTGAGGAGCCAAGTCCATTCTGAGTGAGTTTAGGATAAAAATTTGAGGGCGGGCAGATGAAGCATAATTCCCAGAAATCAATAACAACATTCTGAAAAACACTGTGGTGAAGGTTTCACTTCACCATCAAGTCAACACATCAAGATGGAAAATGCCTTCAGGCTTTATCAACTGCTTTGTATATTCCTAAGGTTATTAACTCAAGGGAACAACCCATATGTTATTACACTTTAAACCAACTTCAGCTCAGCTATAAATTTTAATGCCTTAAGAAAATAAACAGTACAAAGTTCTAGATAAAAATTTACCTCTGCTAATATTTAGGTCTGAGTTCAGATTTGCACTAACTGCAGTAAGAATTTTACTTAAAAACAGAAAACAAAACAAAACAAAACAAAATGACTCTGCTGTTGGCCATTGAAAAAGGTTAGGAGACCCAGAGACAGCAGCCTGTGTTTTCCTAATGATCGTAGCCCTGGCCTCAAGACCCAAGGCGTGGACTGCAGGGCCTTCCCCCTTACAGCTGTCATTCTGGAGAAATAAAAGAGCTGACTTCTTTGCAGAGCAGACATTATCTTCTTTTATAGTTATCACTGTATAAAAGTGCTTTTAATGTTTGTAGAGGGATATCTGGTAAATATCTCCCTTCTCTGAGAGCTGCCCCCTAACTCCTCATAGAAAAGGAGATCCGATACCTATGCTTATGTCACATGATCCTGCCCTTCACACCATGTGCCCACACTGACCATGCTAATGAGGCCACCAGAGGACACCTGACCTGAGCTTGGTGGGGAGGTGTGACTCCTAGTAACGGGGAGTTAGGATTCACAGAAAACCCGTTGCGTCTGCCTGTGGGTGTGACCAAGTGGATGTAACAGGTCGGTCACCTTCTGCCATGTGCAAGGAGACAGTGAAAAACTGCTCAAGAGAGAGAAGAACAAAAGACACACTGAGAGAAACAAAGACAAGAAACTGAGAACAAGGTGCTAGATTCCTGTTCACTTTCTAGTTCTGGTTGCAGTCACCTGGTAGGTCCAGTCTTTCCTGGATTCTGCAAGGAAATTCAGTAACTTTCTAATAAATGTATTTTTTTCTGCTTCAAGTAAACTTGGGTTGCTGTCAATTATGTGCGACCAAAAGAACCTTGACTAGACACTTTGCCTATACTTTCGGGGAAGATGGAATAACTCCAAGTGTCAATTGAATATATGGTAGTCTTGAGCAGTCTGTTTCGAACAGGCTTTTTTGAAAGTCAAGTTATTTTTATTGCACCAGCAAAACCACTAATCTTCTCTTATTTAGACCTTGTCAATAAATGCACTCACTTTCATTCCTCTAAGATGAAATTCTCAATGTTGTCAGTAAAATCAGTGGGAAGTGAGATGTTGATCCAAATTCTTTCGCCCCATGATAATATAAAATGATATAAGTTCAAAATGACACTGCAAACAAGGTCTTACTGAGTAGACCCTAGTCTTTTTGGGATAAAAGGACTTTATTAAGATGTCACATTGACAAAGCAAGATGGATTTTGGTGACAGAATGATGGACAGACCTCCCTTTATGTGAATCAGTTGTCATTATTTCTTGTGCAAAGAGGGATGTTGATTCTCTTTTATCTGTGTGTTTGTTTACATGGGACATTCTCTCCCAGTGGATGACTATTGACTGAGAATTCAAATCAAACCCACAATTCTGAAGCTCATGGGAGCTGGCAAGGACAAAAGTAATTACTGTAAGTTACAGGGGACAGTGTTTTAGCCTTTATTTCAGCATTAATATTACTTTATAGTTTTTAAATTCCTGCTTCATTCTTTGGGGGAAAATCTTTTTATTAAATAACTATTCTATTAAAAACAATTGCTTACAGAAATAGTCTTTCAGGAGATCCTAAAGGAAACTAGATTCTGCCTGGTTGTGCAAGTTCACTCCCCAAGGCGATGTCTGAAGCTTCCCTGCACCAACACACAGCACTTTCTCTACCCAAGGAGCCTGGAGCTGGGTCCATGCCCTGGGATGTGGCAGGCACAACTCATGGCTGAGGACATCCCTTCAGTGCTAGAACATGGTTGTTTCTTTCTCATTGAACATCAACAGCTGACATTTATTGAACACTCTGCTATGGTCAGGCATTCTCATAGCTTACAGCCATCATTTTATTTAACCCTCGCATCTCAATGAGCTATAGGTAGGCCTGTTATAATCCCATTTTATCAGTGGGAAAAGTGAGGCACAGAGAGCTTAAATAACCTGGCAGAGATCCCTAAGAGACAGAGCTAAGCTTTGGACCCAGGCTGTTCCTGAGTCTTGGTTAAGAATCACTGTGTCATATGGGCCCTCTTAAATATATGCTGTTTGCTTTACGTACTTTGCCTCTGATATAAAAATGAAGACTATAAGGTAGATGTTGTACCCATTTTATGGATGAAAGAAAAATGAAGACCAGCAACTGAAAGTGGGGTACTCCAGGCTCTTTATTACTGGTTTTCCACCATTTGATTTTAATACTCCTTAGTATGTTTTTCTTTGTGTTTATCCTGCCCACGGTCATTGAGATCCTTGGACTGATGTGTTTAGTTTACAACAAATTTGGAAAATGTCCAACCATTATTTACTTAAATAGCCTCTTCTGAGTCCTTCTCTTTTTCTGAAACTGAAAATGTTGGTATGAATTAGACTGCTTAATACTATCCCACAGGTCACTGAGGTTCTGTTCATTATCTTTTCAGTCTTAAAGCTTACAGTCAGGATACACATAAAAGTTAAATTACGTACAGAAAACAGATCTGGGACATGGGCAGCAAATTGCACCATCACAGAAATATTGTGCATTACCCAATAATGATAATGATTTCCTCATTTTAAGCTCTTTTCCAGAATTAAAAATTTATAAAAATTCAATGCACATACATCTTTTTCTTCCAGAA
Source organism: Pteronotus mesoamericanus (assembly GCF_021234165.1). Lineage (NCBI taxonomy): Eukaryota > Metazoa > Chordata > Mammalia > Chiroptera > Mormoopidae > Pteronotus > Pteronotus mesoamericanus. The sequence goes on from NW_026555245.1 coordinate 11,040,976, forward strand.
AGTATCTATTTCATAGAATAAGATATCCTTGTAAATAAATATGTATCATAATGTTTTCAGAGGTGCTGTTGTTTATTTCTTCCTATCATGAGTTGTATTGGTTAGTACATAGTCACTTATTAAGCACCTGCAGTGGGGAAGACACTGCTTTGGCCCTCAGCAAGGAGATAAAGGGAGGGGAGATACTATGCTAATGGATTAGATATACTTCTGCCTCTCAAACTTTTTACAATAGGAGCTTGAGAAATACAGCATAGACATGTGAAGAGCAAGTAACAACATGGCTACATGTTGGCCAATCCTGACGCCGGAGCTGATCTCTCTGAAATCACCCTGCTTTATCCTTCATGGCCATTCCTACCCCTCCACCACTCCATCCCATCTCTATGCCAGACCATCTTCTCCAGGATGTGTATTCTGACCCTCTTAGTTTTGAATGGGGATCCATTTTCTGGGTTCCTATAGGCTCTTGTACATACCTCCATGTATTGAATACTTCATTCAAACACCAGACATTTATTGAGAATTTACATGGCACTAGGAATACATCCATAAAGTGGTTCCCTGACCTTGTATGGCTTATATTTTAGTGACTATTTCATTGCTCTTAACTTATATTAATGTGGTTGCCTTACCAACAAAAGACTGTAAATTTTTTTAAGTCAAATTTTACAGTAGCTATTTATCAATTGTTTGGTTTTAAAATGATAAATGAGTAAGTAATAAAGAAATCAGTGAACAATCTAGACTAGGGTCAGATCAGATGATGGTTGGAAGATTTAACGACCTTGGCACTGTTGACATTTTTGGTCAAATAATTCTGTGTTGTAGAATGTTTAGCAGCATCTCTGGACAGAAAGTCTAAGATAAAGTTTCTTTAGAGGGGGGAAGTGAGTGTGGGTGGGTAGTAGTGTTTTGATGAGTTTGGTTGAGTGTGATTAGATTAAACACACATTTCCAGAGCTTGGACTCCATCCTACAGGCCCAGGAACTCAGAAAAGTTCATGACCTGACTAACAAACTAACTGGGGAGGCCAAAGTAGAAAAATCTTCAGGGGAGATTCTAGGTAGCCATTTGGGGATCAAAAAAAAAAAAAGTTTTCAACTTTCTACAAAGCCAATGATCTAACACTAATATTCATCAGGTATTTCTAAATTTTTCTTTTAAAGACTACAAATTTAGATTTATATCTATTGTTATTACTTGCTATGCCTACTGCAGTGTTGAAGACATGAATCAAAATCATGGGGAAAGTTTAACTACCTTTTTTTTTTTTTTAATTCTACAATATTTGGCTACAAAATCAAATGAATATTTGCATTAACAGAACAAAATTACTTTTTGGTTCCTGACTCAGTTTTCCATTGCTGCTGTAACGAATTGCCCTAAATGGAATGGCTTAAAATAATACTAATTAGTTATCTTAGAGTTCTGGAGGTTGAAAGTCTGAAATGGGCCTCAGCAGGCTGGAACACAGCATCCGTGGGGCTGCATTCCTCACCTTTTCTAATTTCTGGAAGTCGCCACATTCCTGGCCTGCGGCCTTTCCTCCACCTTCAGAACCCGCATCTTCAGGTCTCAGCCTCTGACCCTGACTCCCCTGCTTCTTCACTCTTTCACTCTTAAGAACCCTGTGATATCACCGGGCCTACCTGTACTATCCAGCACAACCTCATCCACCCCCCACTCCCGGTCAACTAATAAACACCCTTAATTATCCTTTGCCAGGAAGCCAAACATTTTCACAGGTTCTGTGGATTAGAGCATGACATCTTTGGGGGAGTATCATTCTGCCCACCACAGGAAGTATAGTCTTTTAACCTTCAAGTCATATCTCTTTATTGTGCTACATTAGAGATTTGGAGGAAAACATCACAACCTGATCAAAACTGCAAAATAAATGGTGGTGCAGGAGTCAAAGCTACAGCCAGTGTGGTGCTGGATGCAAGGCCCGTGGGAGGGTCACTTGCTCACATTGTCAGCCATTCACTCATCAATCAGTGATTGGGCCCTCAGTGTCCAGCTCTGTGCTAGATGCTGTGAGGGCTTCAGAGGAGTATTGAGCACAGCCTCTATCTGCAAAGAGAGGATATGCAATCAGTACTGCCAAATCAAGACAGGATATTGGGGTGTTTCCAATACTATAGGAGGCCTCCAGGAGGGGAGGGAAAGGAGATGGGCAGTCACTTCCTAATAAAGGGAGCAGGTCTCATTCAGTGTGATGGAAGAAACAGAATTCACTCTTGATGGTTCACATGGAGACTTTCATCAAAGGATGGCTGACAGAAGTTTGGGCAGGGTTTAGGGAACAAAGACAGGAGAATGTGGTACCTGTTTTACTGCTCTAGGTCGAAGGGATGAGGTAAGAAGCTAAATAACCAAATCCCTGTGAGACTTGAAATGTGGAGGCATGGAGGAGGCTCCCCGGCAGGAGCTGTAGTCATGGGAGGATTTGGCCACTGCGGAGACATGGTGCCTAAACAGGGAGGGGTGGGCAGGGTGACGAGCTATACTGGCATGCCTGGGACTGAAGGTGTCCTGAGAGGTGGGATTCTGCTAAAACCAGAAATATCCCAGGCAAACTGGGGCAGTTTGGTCACCCTGGGAGTGGGAGAGAATACTCTGAGCTCTCTCTCCTCCCAGTCTCCGCATTAGCTGAGGCAGCCCAGGAGGTGTATGAGGCCCACAGATGCACAGAGGGAAGGGAGAGTGGATCTTGATGGGCAATGACACAGGGATACTAATTAGCACATAGGTTCTAGCTGAATTTTAAAGAAGGGACAGTAATTTATGAGGTGGGGTGAGGAGAGAAATGCGTAATAACTAGGCCATGAAAAGCATAATTTAAGTGGGTTCCTTATTTATCCCTATGATTTAGTTTTTAATTTCTCCATGTTTCCCCACCTCTCCCTAATGCCCCTCCTCACCCCCCAAACACAGTCGTTACCCCTTCTTATTCTGTATACACCCTGTGCCCCATTCTGACTGCTCTGCTCCTCCCACTGAGGTTCTGTGCAGATGAAGAGGATAAGGAAGGGCAACAGCAGCAACTGAGAGGAATTTGCCCGTGGTCCTTCATCCACAGGGTCTTCTGTTGCTCCAAAGCTAGTCTGATCTAAAAGTGCCTTAAACTGAAGTAGATTTAACTCTCAGAACCCCAAATTTATAGAACACAACCTCAAACCGTAGTATCCCCCAGCATTTATAACAACTCCGTACGCCATGGCAGCCATTGGGATCTATGCGGCTGAAAGCATTATTTACTGCTCTAAACAGGTGTTTACCATTTAAAACAAAAAATTTTGATTTATTTTTGTCTGAGTTCTCAATCAAAGTGCACCTTGTTGCCTACCTCTCTCTGCACAGGCTGCATAATATAATGTTTATGAGCATAGTTTGGGAGGCAGCTTGAATTTAAATTCTGGCTCTGCCACTTACTAATTCTATGACTATGGCCAGGTTGCTTACCTTTTCTGTGTCTCAGTTTTTTCAGGTAAAACATGGACAAGAAAGTGTTTCTACTTCACAAATTGTTCTAAGGTTTCAGTGACGTAATACATGTTAAGAACTTAAAATAGTGCCTGGCTCATATAGCAAGTACTCGGCAAATGTTAAGAATTTTATTTCCATCACAGCTCTTCTTAAGTAAAAATGTCCTGAAGATTAAGAGCGTCACATAAAAATTTTCTTCTCAGTTCCATGTTCTCACATGTTGAAGAAGTTTTAAAATCTGATTAACTATGTACATGATATAATTGATGCTCATTGTTTGGGGTAGGTATATTCAATAAAGCTGACCTGAACACTGAGTTAGTGAATACTGAACTAGTGCTCACAGGAGAAATACAAGATTAGCTTCCTGTGAGCCTCTTGTCACATTTTTGTCAACCAGTCAATATAGAGCCTTGTTTTATGTGTGTTTCTACTCAAGGGCCCACTTGCCCTTAAGAACACTGGATAGCACTTTAGTGCTACCCTTGGGGGCGCTTTATAACATCTAATCATCAACAAAAAGCACAACAATGCATAAAACATGGCATTTAATAGACAGCAGAAAGGACACATGTTTACCATATGAGAGCTGGAAAAGGAAGGCAGAGCCTCGCTTTGTTCTACCTCAGCTGGGAATATAGGCGCTGGGTGACAATCTTTTTCCTCTCTGTGTATGTCCGCAAGTGACCACCGAAGTGGCATAAATATTCATTTGGGGTTACACATGAATTTTAGTGAGTAGGCAGATGTGCAAATACAAAATCTGCAAAAAATTAAATTGACAGTAATTGATTCAACATTTCTGCATAGCTAAAGGCTTTATGGGTAGGGGTGAGGGTGGAGGAAGGTTATACAAGGGTTAATGTAAACATTAACCTGATAATCTGAAGACATGGTATTCCCAATTTCTGTGTAGGTTAATATTTCCCCCAAATGTACTAAATATATTGAATAATGCCCCAAATATATTTAAATATATTGAATAATGCCCAAAATAATGCAGAAACCTTCAAAGTCTTTCCTATGCTAATGTACATTGTGAACTTCTACAAAATGTAGCATTTCCTAAATTTGACCATTAGTAGACCCTTTGGGAAGTGCTGCTCTGAGGTGCTTCAGAAAAAATCACCTGGAATTTATTTCTAGTGCTCAGAAATGTTCTATTCGACTAGAAAAGTAATTTGCATTGTAAAGGCTGTCATTCATCCAGATGAAAGACCACTCTCTGGAGTGCTTCTTGGGGTTGGTGGGTGGATTAAGCCTATTTCCAGATCTTCGATACATTATTGTCCTCCTCTGCTGTTCTAGTCGATAAAATTTCATCTGCCTGGGCTGTGGACTTCCCTGGGAGAAAGGGTGTTAACAGAAAATTTGCATTCTTTTTGCTGTTCTCAGTTGTACATTTCTAATTTTAATAAGCAGTTAAAACAATGTCTTTCAAGAGGCAGAAGCAATGCAACTGCACTTAAAGCTTTGCGAGGAGAGAAAAGATTGAGAGTGTGATGGCTGAAGATTGACAACTAAGCCTCAGCTCTATGGGCACTGCCTTGGAAGTAAACTGTCATAATAATAGACAGTGATTTAGCCCTTGGAAATGAAAGGCATTTTCATTTATTGGCAGTTTATTCCTCCTGAGCGCATTGTAAGACAGGTGCACCCTATTAGTTTGGGACTTGGTTTAAAGCTTTCACATGTTTCTTAGAGAGAAATAGCATGAGCAATATCTTTCTGAAATAATTTTCTCTATCTTAAGACTGAATGCTGTAAAGCACGCTCTGGACGTGAACTTTTTTGTTTTTGGAACCAGGGCAGCAGGATGGCTGGCGCATGTATGAAGGCCCTAAGGACCTGCAGTAACCAAGCTGAGCACGAGCTCAGGCCAGGATGCTGGGAGCAAGGTTCCGAGAGCCACCGGCCTGGGCTCTCACCTAGTTTTGCCACTTCCTGTCAGAGAGACTGGGGCCAAGTTACCAAATCCCTTCATGCCTTGTTTTCTCACTAGAAACATAGGGATTTAAGTTATTCCTACTGCTGTTAATGGGTATTTGAGTTCAGTGGCTTATTCAAATAGTAAATACTTCTTTTTACAGGGTAAAAAAAGGGCAGGAGTAGGCCATCCAAGGCTGGAGCAATGGCTCCGAGAGACCATCAAAGGTCTAGACTTTTTTCTTTGTTTTGTGTCATCGTTCTTTTTTTTTTTTTTAATTAATTTATTTACTTTTTAAATACATTTGTCTCTGCCTTCCCCCCACCTCTTTCCCTTGCCCCCTCCCACCTTCCCTCCCTCAGCTCTTCCCCTTTGGTTTTGTCCATGAGTCCTTGCTATATGTTCCTTGACTTTCTCCTTCCCTTCCCTTTCCCTGCCCCCCGCTTCCCTCTTGTCTCTGTTGATTTCTTTTCCTTTCAGTGTTGCTGGTCATATTTTCCTTGCTTCTTTGCATTGTTGGTTAGGTTCCGCTTATAGGTGAGATCATATGGTATTTGTCTTTCGCCCCCTGGCTTATTTCGCTTAGCATGATGCTCTCCAGTTCCATCCATGCTGTCGCAAAGTTTAGTACTTCTTTTTTCTTTCTGCTGCATAGTATTCCATTGTGTATATGTACCATAATTTTTTGATCCAGTCATCTACTGATGGGCATTTAGGTTGCTTCCAACACTTGGCTATTGTAAATTGTGCTGCTATGAACATTGGGGTGCATAGGTTCTTTTGTATTGGCGTTTTGGTGTTCTCAGGGTATAGTCCCAGCAGGGGAATCGCTGGATCAAAAGGCAGTTCCATTTTCAGCTTTCTGAGGAAATTCCACACTGCTTTCCATAGTGGCTGCACCAGTCTGCATTCCCACCAACAGTGGACTAGAGTTCCCTTTTCTCCACAGCCTCGCCAGCACCTGTTGTTTGTGGATCTGTTTATGATGGCCATTCTGACCGGTGTGAGGTGATACCTCATGGTGGTTTTGATCTGCATTTCTCTGATGGCTAGTGATGCAGAGCATCCTTTCAAATGCCTCTGGGCCCTCTGTATCTCCTCCTTGGAAAAGCATCTGCCCAGGTCCTTTGCCCATTTTTTGATTGGATCGTTTGTCTTCTTGGAGTAAAGTCGAGTGAGTTCTTTGTATATCTTGGAGATCAAATTGTGGAACTGATATGTGACTTCTCTTTCCATGGTCTCAAGATGGTTTTTGCATCTACAGATATTCATAGTCCAGGTGGAATGAGGAGGAAAGAGACAGAGATAAAGCACAAAGCATAAAAGTCTTTCCTTGGACTGTTCTACCTTATTGTTTGCGGATGCCAGCACATCCAAACTTTTCTCTATCTCATTACCTGCATCACATACCCATGCAAGGGAGGCTGGGAATTTTACTCTTAGCTGCCACATTACCATCCTCAAACAAAATGATGGTATTATTTATATGGCAGAAAGGAGAAAAATGGATATTGATTAAGCAAATAGCAGCATTGCCAGACATTTGTAGTGATGTCATGTGGATCAAATGAGTTAATACTTGAAAAGAATGAAGAACCCAGAGAGGAATATAGGAAGTAGCCAATGTATTTATAACAAACTTAGAATGAAGCCAAGACTTCATACAGATGCCTTTGAAGGAAGAAGAATAAACTCTCCACCAATATACACCTTCTACCTTGACTCTCTGGCCCTCTACCAAGTGGAAACTGCTATTTAAATATGTTCTTGTCTCCTGATTTTCAAATACTGGCAGATCCCTCATTTTATAAAATGATGACTTTTGGCCGAAGGCGCTTTTGGACAATGATAACTCACTGTCTCTGTCTGGAGTGCTCTTTTCAATCACTAGGAAAAAACACAGGGCAGGTGAAAACAACATGGCCAGATGCAGCCAAACACCTGGATGCAGCAAAATGGCATTTTTCAATATCTGAGCAGGTTTTAACTGCCAGATATGGGCTGAGACTTGCAAAGCACTGCAAAGGCAAACACTTTATTTAGACATTTCCATGACTATTTAAGTATAAGGCACAAGCATCTCAGAAACCAGGACCAAATATATTACATTCTTAAAACAGTGAACACTCTGGACATCGCTAATATCTGTGATTTCCTTTAGAGTAGCATTCCTTGGATGTCTTGAAGAACTTTTCTACTCATCCCAGCGAGGGGCTAGAGTCTTTTTTCCTCTCTTCCCATCCCCTTTGCTTCCTAAAAATTTAATGAATACCTACTATGAACTCAGTAATATCATCCATACTGTGAGACAAGGCTTAGCATGCCATAAATCATTAATTATCTCATTCCAGAAGTACGTATCTGCATGCTTACTATGTGGCTCTTCACTTTGTGGCCAGGATGCAACGGTGTGCAGAACAGAGGAACAAGATATGGTCTGAACATTGAGCTCTACATGGAAGGGAGACAGATAAACATAGGACTGCAATACACTGAGGTAAGTGATATGAATGAACAGAATGCTAAGATCAACTGCACGCTGGCTGGATTTGTTTAAGCTGAGAGCACTCGGCCCTGATATCTCTCTGTAGAAGAAGGTGATGTTTAATTGGAATGATGCTTAAAAGTAACAGGGAAATTGAAAAATCCTTTCCTGCACTTAGGTTTTTGATAGAGCATAGCGAAAATTGCATATTTAGGGTTACTATTTTCTTGGCTGTGATGCTTCGAAGCTCTGAAGGTGTGAGCTGTAATAATTTGCCTTCAAGTTAATCACAAATCTTGGCTTTTCTATCAAGTTTTGCCCTAAGAAAAACACAACTTTTAGTGGAAGCAAAAAAAAAAAAAAAAGAAAAGATATGATATGCATGCTATTATTGGATGCCTGAGGGATGTTCCAGTTTTGTCTTGTCTTACAAAAAATGAGATTTCAAAAGTATTCATCAGGGGGTAGTGAAATGATGATTGGAGCAGTGATGGGGTGCTTTTGAAGGAAGAAATCTGTAACTGAGGAGAATCATAGAATCGTAGAATTTCCAGGCTGGAAGGAGCCTTAAAGTACCTGGCACGCAGTGTGTAATGGGGTATGTAGAAATGATAAAAAAGTCAACTGGGATTAAAGAACCCAGCATTCTGTACATTTTTAAATGTTCCTTTTTCACCTCGGAGGGCTTTGATGTGAATATCAATGAAGCCAAATGAGGCCTCTCATATATTGTAGAATACATTACTCCAAATGCCTTGTTCTGGTGGTGGGAAAGGAAGACATACTGGATAAATAAACCAGACCCAGAGTTTAAAATTTTAGCATGAATTTAGAAATAGTCTTTAAATTCATTTTTAGCATATGAACTATAGCAAAACATGTAAAAAAAAAAAGCTTGTTTTGTGTTCATATAAATACTTACGTTAGTAGGAACCATGCACCATGTAACATTAAAAGATACATATTATAAAACATGTGATATAAAAGACTATAGTGTAAATAAGTGTCAGGAAATACACTATGCTACTGTGGTTTAGCTAGAATTACTATGACAACTGTAACTTACATTTTCTAATTTTTTTCAGTTTGAATTTGCAACTTAAATGTCACATTACCATAGGTTTTGACTTTCTCTTTTCTATGTAGTTCAAAAAGAAAAGTCACACCAGTGATCCTGTTAAATCCTCCTTTAATTAAGCATACCCGTGAACACATCACACTTGTTCAGGGATCAAACATCTGGGTGGGTACTATGGCAGTTAAGGAAAAAAAACAATTTGCAAATTATTTTTAACATGTATAATGTCCAATTAATGTATCAAATTTTCCTATTACAAAGTTCTTTCTTCCATGTAATTCACTGATAGAAAAATGACATAAGAAAAAGGGGACATAATTTGACCCTCAGGATGTTAGAATGTGAAATCTATCTATATATGGAACCCTATATCAGCTTTATGGAGTGATAGTTTCTCCAAGGCCTGATTCATTCTGTGTTTTTCTCTGAATCTGTAGAATTGAGATGCTTTTCTGTGTCACATAAAAGTCTACAGACTATGTTTGCTTGTACTGTTTATTGCTTTTTCAGAGTTCATCATCATTTCTGGTTCTTCCATGTGCCACTTTGCAAATTAACTAGTACTAATTTAGTACTGTAAAAATATTTAATAGAATCCTTAGATGTAGTCCCTCATCTTAGGGGACAAACAACCTTATAGTGAAATTAAATCAGTATATACATTCACATTCATTCATTCACTAATTTAACAACTATTTATTGGGTCTACTGGGTCTACTCTATGGGAGGTTTCTGTCTCTCTGTTTCTCTCTCATACACACACACACAGACACACACACACATGCACACACAAGCTAGAGATACTGCATGTGTATCTAGATCTTGTTCAAAGGTGGGAGGGTGTGGAAAGGGACAGTTGGAATATCAGAGATTGAGTTGCTAACTAGCTCACCTAGGTACTGGCGTAAGTGGACAATTTGGAGCTGGCAGGGAAATCCAAGAAGCTGAGCGTATCCTCTTGCTAAATAGACACTGAGAAGCGGGAGCACTGTTGCTTCTGTCTCAAGCATCTGGGGCCAGTCTGGTCTGCCATTCAGCATCATGACCAGGGTGGCCAGGAAATGACTGGATGTGGGACACAGAGGAGAGTTGGGAAAAACGAGGACCCATTCACTGGGCTTCTCTGCATCCTTCCCTGGCAGCTTCTGATTGTGAAAAAGACTTCCCAAGAAGGACTGCCGCTTCATTTTGTCTGCCAAATCTCATGCAAGTTTCTCCCTTGGCCAACTCTAGTCAGCTACCAAGGTGGGAAAAGATCCTGGTTCCTCACCTAAAAAAGGTGACTAAAGCCCAGTTCAGCACAACAGTCAATACAGAAATAGGTGCTGCTCCTGGAATGCTTGAGGACGGGCAGCACATATAATGAAGTCACAAGAGAAAGGGCTGAAGAAGTGAGGCTGAGGAAAGTAAGTAGAAAGCAGGGGAAAGATCATTGGAGCGACTCAAGCCCCTGTTGTTAGGAAAGGGAACAATAAAAGATTAAACATAAAATAATTCATTTAAAATCTGTACTGAATAAAACACTGAGGCCTCATGAATTAGAAGATGTTAATCCTATTTATTTTTATCTTTTACTGACTTTATTGGGATGGCATTGGTTAATAAAATTATGTAGGTTTCAGGTTATTCCTGTCTTTCATTCAAAGTACTGAGGGTAGGGAGGTAAGGTGACTTGCCCAAGGCCATATAGCTATCAAATACCAGAACCAGAATTTTAATTCAGTTTCTCTGAATCCAAGTCCTATGCCTTTTTCCCTGTGCTGTTGATGCCTTCTGAGATGTCTCTTGATTAAAGGTCTTCCTTTAGTCAGTCAGCACTTTCTGAATGGCTACTCTGTGCCCTCAAACTGACAGTTGGTTCTGAGGATGGAAAAAACAAGCACATTCTCTGCCTTTGGGGAGCACATGACCTTGCAGAGGAGATATGCTCTAAAGTAACATAAGAAATAAGCAAACAAGACTCAGTGGAGGAAGAGAACAATTCTTAGTAGTAGTAGTAAAAAAAAGGCTTCACAAAGCATGGTGGGGTAGCATTTGGGAGCAGGGTTATTAGAGTCAGACTCGTTGGGTTCCGATCCCAGCAGCACCATTTAATTAGCCATCTCTCCTGAGACAATTTATTTACCCTCCCTTGCCTCAGCTACCCCAGTTATAAAATGGTGATGTTAATGCTAGTGCCTATCCCCAGAGTAATAAATAAGTGTTCACTGAGTTAATATTGGTAAGGTGCTAAAGCAGTGCCTAGCGCATACTAATGGTAAGAACTGGAATTAATAAAAAATTAAGGCTTTAACGTTTAGAATCCATGCAGAATAGAGGAATAGAAACAAAGGAAGTAGTAAGAGAATCAAGGATTGTGGGCATGCAGAATTGTAAGGAACAGACTGTATAGAAACCTAGGACCAAGGATAAAGATAGAAACAGAGAGAGCTTGTGGTCAGTGGGTAGCCATGGCAAATAAGTTAAACTGCAAAAGGGAGGTGTGTGTGTGTGTGTGTGTGTGTGTGTGTGTGTGTGTGTGTGTGTGTGTGTGTGTGTGTGGTGAGGTGAGGGTGGGCGGGCATTTCCATACACCTATGAAAGTAGCATGAAGGAAGTTAGAGAAGTTGAGCTCATCAGTATCCAAGAGAGGGAGTCATAATAGGGGATAGAAAAACCCACAAATGTGTTAAAAACTTGGAGGTACAACCCATTATGGTTGAAGAACATCAAGACTAAGCCCAGAGATTTTTAGGTAGGGTTTTGGCACAGCCTTTGACAATGATGGAGACACTGGGTAGTAAAGGAAAGCTAACAGATTGTGGAAAAGACAAACACCTGTGAGGACCTCAAAACATTTTATTACAGATGGTCTCAAGAATGAGATGGGGAATAGAGAGAAAGGAGAGAAGCCAGGAGTGGACATATATTTTTATCCAGCCTATGAGTGATGGAAAAAACCAAGGGAAGCAGAACTAAGGGAGAAGATTGGAGGCCTTTAAGGGCAAAGGAAGTGGGTTTCCTACAAAGTTATCATTGATGAGTGATTAGAAAGAGAGCTTTCTCTGAACCCAAAAGGATTCCAGTACAAATCAAAATAAATTTAAAAACCTCTTTTAATTATAAATAAAAATTTTCAAGTAAATCATAAGGGAAGTTGGAAAAATTTTTTAATTAAATGACATGGAAAATACCACTTATAAACATTTTAATGGATACTACTGAAATGGAACTTGGAAAAAAATTTGTAGTCTTAAGTGCTTATATCAGAAAACAAGAAATGATGAAAATTAATGACCCAAGTATTCAACTTAGGAAGTAACAATGCAAAACTAATGAGAAAAACATAGAATAAAGAAGATAATAAATTTCAGAGCATAAATTAATGAAGTAGACAATACAGACTAGAGATCAACAAAGTCAACAGATCAATCTTGACTAATATCTAGAAAGAGTAACCAAGAAAAATGGAAACAGAACTTTAAAAAATAAGAAAATAATATTATGAATAATTATATAGAAATAACATTGGACAAATTCTGGGATCAAAAAGAAATATAAAATGTTAATGTTGCTCTAGTCATTAAAAGGATAGAGTGAAAATTTTAGTCTTCTTAGGAGCTTATATTGGGAAGTTCTAACAAGCAATGTAAGGCCAAATGATTACAAACATACTCAAATGCTTCTAGTGAACAGAAAAAGAGGGAAAATTCCCTTTTTATGAGGTTGGCCTAAATTTGATATGATATTCAGGCACAAGAAAAATACAAAAATTAAAATTACGAGTCAATCACATTCATGAACACAGATGAAATAAAAATACTAGCAAATAAAGCCCAGAAAAATATAAACATGGTAAAAAAAATCATCAGTGAGCTGGTTTTATGTTAGGAATGTATGATTAGTTCAATGTTAGAAAAATTATGCAATTTATCATAAAAACAGATTAAAGGAGAAAAATTGTCTGAGAATTCCAGTTTTACTGTTTGCTAATAATCAGCTGAAAAACTGGAAACAGGAGATTTTTCTAAATTGAAAAAGAATAACTATAAATATTTTACAGCAAAGATCATGCTTAATGATGAAAAGTTAAAAGAACCCTTAAAATCAGGAACAAAAGAGAGATTCTCACTATCATGAGTGTAATAAGAGAGAAAAAAAAGAAATAAAATGCATAAGGATTGAAAAACAAAAAATTAAATCTATGATTAAATCCAGATGGCATAATTATTTATCTAGAAAACTAAAACAGACTGATTAGAAGAATCAATAAGGGAGTTTAAGTTTAGTAAAGTTAATAGATAACAGATCAATGTGTAAAAAAATAACATTTCTAACTTTAATAGATTAAGAAGTGGACTAAGGAAGGTACGATGTCAAAAAAAAAAGATGCAAAATACTTATGGAGAAACTTAATAAAAATATTTACAAAAACCAAAAAATAAAATTAAAAACTCTATGAAATTTTATTTTTCAAATATGTAAATTGAGAAGAATATCATATATCAAATTAATGCATAGGAAGACTCAATTATCCCAAACTCAATATAGTCAATGTAATTCCAATAATAACTTAAAAGGATTTTTCTTGGAAATGCACAACATGATTTTATATTTATAAAAATCTCCTTTAAGTAGCCAAATTAATTTTGAGGAAGTTGTCCTACTAGATTATCAAGGCTTTATTACAAAGTTATAATATTTTACATATGTCATATTGGTTCAAGGATAGACAAATAAACCAAATGAGTATAATAAAAGGTCTAGAACATATCTAACCATGGAGAAAAAAATTATTCAACAAATTGTACTGAGAAAATTGATTGTCCATAGGAGAAAAACAAAACAAACAAGCAAAGAAAAAAATTGAATCTCTTAACTCACATCGTGTCCAAAAATTAACTCAAGATGTATTGAGGATTTTAATGTGAAAGCTAAATTTTATGTTTTATATTATAAAAGCAAATACATTAGCATATATTTGTGACTTTGGTATAGGGAAGGATTTCTTAAACAAGATATTTAAAATGGAAAATATAAATCAATAAATCCAAATAATCCAATAGAAAAATAAATGTGTGTGTGTGTGTGTGTGTGTGTAGATATAAAAACAGAAGCAAAAGTGTTAATTAGAATAAATGTAAAAGGAATGCTTAACTTCTACGTATAGGAAGTCTCTCTGGAAAAAGTCCAACCATTTGTTAATACAACAAGAATGATTTGTGCAACATTCATGTAACCTGGCAGCCAAGGAGAGTGGACTGGAATGTACATGCATGAACAATGATTGCTTCACTGTTAGTCAGTGGGGGCAGTAGATGCCACTGAATCAGCACAGGTCCTGTGTGTCTGTCGCATTCAAAATGACTGAGCTAGTAGAGCAATGAATCTTCATCAAATTTTGCATTAAGTTTGAACATTCCTCCATGGAAACTATTTGAATGATTCAGAAGGTGACAGCTATGGGCAACTGGTGATTGGCAGCTTCATCACAACGACATGCCCACTCATGCATCATTTCTTATGCAGAGATTCTTGGTGAAACATCAAATCACCCAGGTGACTCAGCCCTGCTACAGCTCAGATTTGGTGCCCTGTGACTTCTGGCTCTTCCCCAAACTAAAATCACTTTTGAAAGAGAAGAGATTTCAGACCATCAATGAGATTCAGGTAAAGATGATGGGGTAGCTGATGGCAATAGGGAGAACTGTGTGAGGTCCCAAGATGCCTACTTTGAAGGGGAGTAAGGCATCATTGTCCAATGTACAATGTTTCTTGTATTTTGTGTCTTCCTCAGTAAATGTCTATTTTTCATAGTATATGGCTGGATACTTTATGGACAGGCCCTTTATTCAAATATTTAAAACAAAATTATAACATAATATGATTTCACACCCACCACATCAGTAAAATTTAAGAAGTCTGACAATCCTCTGTGTTCAGAAGAGGGGTAATATCAAGAACTCTCATCATAACCACTTATAATTGGGTAATGTGACATGATGGCCCAAGATTGAATATGCAGATACCCTACAACTAAAAAGTGTGTATACTTATACCCTAAAAACACTTGCACATTTGTTGCAGTAGACAGAAAATTTATAACAAAAGTAACTGGAAACAAATATTTATAAAATACAATAGAACATAATGTTTTATTATATCATACAATTGAATATTTATAAGAGTAAGAGAGAATGAAATGGAATCATTTAGAATGATAGAATAAAGGAGCTTGGTGGGCCCCCCTCCCTGTAAAACAATTTAGTGAAAATTTTAAAACAAAAGTTTTAAGTATCTGGAAATAGTCTTAATACATACATCAAATGAGAATATAGTCATTCCAGAAAAATGCCTATATTTCAGTAAGAATTCAGCAACATATAAAAAGCATCATACACCATTACCAAGTGAATTTCATCCCAAGAATGTAAGTCTGGCTCAATGTACACCAGTCAATTAATATAATATACCATGTTAATAGAATAAAAGGAAGAAACCATAGATGCATTTGAGAAAATCCAAAGTAAGAATGTAAAGGAACTTCCTTAACTTAAAGATCTCAAGGATTGCATATGAAAAACTCACAACCAATTTATTTAAAAGTAAAAAATGGAATGCTTTCCCCTAAGATCTTGTACAAGATTAGGGAGTGCATCCTCATCACTTTTTTAAAAAAATTCTCTCCTGAGGGTACATCTATTGATTTTAGAGAGAGAGGAAGGCAGGAGGCTCAGGAGGTGGGGTAGGGGTAGAGAGAGACTGATGTGAGAGAAAGACATCAACTGGTTGCCTTCTGTATGCACCTTGACCTGACTGCGGACAAAACCTGTAACCTAGGTATGTATCCTGACTGGGAATTGAACCCACGACCTTTCAGTGCCCAGGGCAATGCTTCAACCAACTGAGCCACACAGGCCAGGGCCGTCCTTGCCACTTTTATTCAACATTGTATTGAAAGTTCTAGTCAAAACAATTAAGCAAGTAAAAGAAATAAAAGCTTCCAGATTGAAGAGGAAGATGTAAAATCTCTATATGAAGACAACATAATTTCTTTCTTGCATTTACAAAATCTTAAGGAATTCATGAAACACAATTAGAACTAGATAGAAAATTGACATAAAAATCAATTTCAGCAAGATTGCAGGATACAGAATATAAAAATAAATTATATTTCTATACACAAGCAATACACAATCTGAAAACTAAAGAAGACAACTTCATTTACAAAATTATCAAAAATGCTTAAAAATAAACTTAACAAAAAAGTGTAATTCTTATTTAAGATATCAATCTTAAAAAGGCCTTCATATTTTTAAAGACTTTCCATACTCATAAATTGAAAGATTTAATATTCTTAAGATTGCAAAATTCCCCAAATTGAGCTATAGATTTAATGCAATTCCTATTAAACTCCCAGATTTTTTTTTTTTGCAGAAATTAAAAAGCTGATCCTAAAACTCATATGGAAATATAAGAGAATGAGAATAGCCAAAACAATCTTAAAAAGAACAAAGTTAGAGAACTCACACTTTCCAATTTCAAAACTTATAGTGTGGTACTGGCATAAGGATAGAGAGATATATATATATATACAGATTAATAAAATAGAAATGAGAGTCCAGAAATAAATCCTCACATTTATGGTCAATTTTTTTACAAGGGTGCCAAGACAATTCAAGAGGAGAAAAAATAATCATTTCATCAAATAATACTGGGATAAGTGAATAGCTATGTGCAAAAGGCTGAAGTTGGACCTCTAACACCATATACAAAAATTGACTCAAAATGGATCAAACACCTAAACCTCAATGTAAAAGCTAAAACTATAAACTCTTAGAACAAAATGCAGGACTTTGTGACTGTGTTAGGCATGGTTTTGTAAATACAATACTAAAAGCAAAAGCAGCAAAAGGTGAAAAAAAACCCCCAGATAAGCTATATTTCATCCAAATTAAACAATTCTATGCTTCAAATGATACCTTGAAGAAAGTAAAAGCCCACAGAATGGAAGAAAATGTATGCAAACCATATATCTGATAAGGGACTTGTATACAAAATATAAAAAGAACTCTTAACAAGTCAGTAATAAAAACACAAATAATTCAGTTTGAAAATGGGTCATAATTTGAATAAGCATTTTCCCAAAAAAGATACACAAATGGCCAATAAGCACAGGAAAAGATATTTGATATCATGTCATCAGGGAAATGTGAATCAAACTATAATGACACCCTCTAGGATAGCTTTTTAATAATACTAAAAAGCAAAACAGTTGTGGGCAAGGGTATGGAGAAATTGGAATCCTCCATACATTGCAGGTGGGAATGTGAAAAGAATTATTTCCCTTTTATTGCTTTGAAGATGTTCTTACTTTTACTTCCGACTTTTATTTTAATGGAAAGACTGCTATCCATCTGATTATTTTACCAATTTAGATAATGGGCTTTACTTTTGATAACTATTATAGTTCCCTTTATCTTTGATATTCTATAGTTCCTGTTATGATTTGGATTTGGTTTTTCCTTTATGGATGTGCTGTGGATTTCCATCTTAAAAATGATGTTTTTCTTTGAGTTAGTTTTTTTTGTGTGTTTTTTTTTTGTTTGTTTTTTGGGTTTTTTTTTTTTAGTTATATACTATTTCTTTGCTACTGCCCCACTCTGTTTTTCGTTCTGGAAATTCTCTTAGATATATTTTAAAGCTTCTTATTATTTGGTCTATTCTCTCATATAATTTCAATTCCTTTATCTCTTTTCCCTTCTTGGTGACTTCTAATTATCCATCCTTTTATTGATATTCTCTTCAGTGGTCTAATGTTCTGTTCAACCCATATATAGAGTGAATTTTTTTAATTTTCAAAGTCAATGGTCATCATTTCTAGAAGTTCTATTTCTAAAAAAAAACCAAACATGCTAAAGTTTCTATTTCTTTTTTCGTCTCTGAATATTTTATATATAAAGGCATATATGTTAAAATATAATATATGCCTTTAAAATATTCAAATATTCATATATATACACTTAAAAGAAATAAAGGGAGAAATAAATAGAAACCTCATGGTACAGTTGTAGGTAACATATAAATATATAAACCTTTTTAGAGTGTTCTCTTATGCCTGGATTTCTTAATTTATAATATCTATAAAGTTTATACTATAGTGGACTACTTACTCATGTGCCTTTTGAAAGTTTTAACTATGAGGTCCTCTTCAGGCTAGGGAGTAGGGTCATTTCCCAGCACAGCCCAGCGAATCCCAATTTATGTGTCACTACAGGGCATTTGCCTTTGCCTTTTGTGGGGTCCAGTGAGTTTCCCTCTCTGGGCCAGTTTTGTGCACATTTCTTGGCTCAGAGTTCCTTCCACTTGTGTTTAGTGCAAACTTGTTCCCATGATCATTTTTTTATTTTATTTTTTTGAAAAGGCTTGACTGTTTCAATTCCTTTCATGTGATCCTTTCTCTAGTTTGGTTCCATACCACACGAACAGGCCAGTGGCATAAATACTGTCACGGAGAGCATGGTCTTTTCTACTCCTAACTGTAGGCCAGAAGTCCAGTACTTCCTCCATGCCGTGCACTCCGCCTGAAGGCTAAACTCTGTGTCCAGGCAAGCACTGAGACCTCATGGACTTGGCCCATGTATTTGGCTCTGTCACCCTTATGATCCATTTGACTTCTGCCACCACTCATCACCTTGACTTTAAGTTTCCTCTTTATTAATTTGTCATGTGCATCTGGTTTCCTTTTTTTTTCTTTCTATTTCTGTGTGTTGAAGAGGAATGATTCAAGGGATCTTGTAGTGCTAACTAAGACCACCTATGACCACAAATTTCTTTTCTTACTGTTTATGCTACGCATGTACATCTTTTTTCTCTCAAATAGGCTGGCAGAAGGTTTGCCAATTTAGGGTTTTTTTGTTGGTCTTTTAATGGCTTTCTGGGTTTAGTGCTTCATTCATTTATTTTCATTAATTTTATCATGTTTTAGTAAAATAATTAAGTACAAACATTGCCCTAGGCAGTTATGGTAATATTCCATAACTTTTGATGTGCAATATCTTCAGGTTATTAATTTCAAGCAGTTTTTATTTACTTTTGACCCATGTATCATGCATTGCTGTGTAATAAATCATCTCAAAATACAGAGGCTTAAAACAGCCACTATAACAGTTTTATCTCCCAGAGTCTGTGCATTCAGATGTAACTTCGGGTTCAGGCACTGGGGCTTTCCCAAGGCTACAGTCAGTCACCTTCAGGACTGGGGAGGGATCCTAGCTCACTCATGGTTTGGGGGGGCAGGATTCAGTTCCTTACAGGCTCCTGGCTAGAGGTTTCCCTTGGTTTCTTGTCGTTTGTGCCTCTCTGTAGGGCATCTCAGCACATGGCAGCTTGTTTCATCAGACAGGACATGTGAGAGCTGGTGATGGTGGGGGTGGAGACTGGACAGAGAGAGCGTGTCAGCAGGATGGAAGTCATTGTCTTTGATAATCTAGTCACAAAGCTGCTACGCTATCATTTCTGATCATAAAGATACTTCCCTTGCCCTGTTTAATGCTTTTATTTTAAATTCAATATTTTTCCAATATGAATATTGCAAAGTCAGCTTTTTGACTGTATTTGACTGATAGACCTTTGTCCATCCTATTTTCATAGCTTAATTTTATGTCTATCTCCTTTAAATAACAATCATGAATTTTGATTACTTATTTGATCAGAATTTTCTGTCCTAATACAGGGTTTATCTCATTAAAAGTGTCTTGATATATGAGCCTTTTAAGATTTTTGCTTTTATAATTTTCAGTGAAAAATATATACTCTATTCTATATGCTACTAGTAGTTACTATTAATATTTTAAAATACCATTTAATTTTTTTAGCCCCACTGAAGTATATTTTTCCATTGCTTTTAGAGAGAAAGGGAAAGAGGAAAGGAGAGAAACATCGACGCAAGAGAGAAGCATCAATTGCTTGCCTCCATATGTGCCCAGACCAGATCGTCCACACCCAGACCAAGGATGGAACCCACAACCTAGTTCTGTGCGCTGACTAGAATCAAACTCACATTTTGGTGTACAAAATGATGCTCCAACCAACTGAGCCGCACCAGCAGGGCTAAAAATACAACCTAAAAATATTATTTCTCTAATTGTGATAAACATAAGGTGCCATCATCAGAGTGAAATTCAATAGGAAGTTGAGCTTGCTGCTCCACATGCCCATATGAGCTCTTACTCCACCCTATCAGTCTGGTCAGATTCCTCCCTACTTTCTTCCTTGTTTTCCTTCCTTCTTTCCTTCCTTCCTCTCTCCCTCCCTCCCTCCCTTCTTTCCCTTCTTAATTGCTTTTCTTCTTTTATCCATTCAGAACACCAGTAAGTACCAGGAAATAGATATAGAACATGGAAAAATAGTTACTGCCCTCAGAAATAACTATCCCTCTTGAATACATAGTTAATATATGTAGCTATACATAAGATTTAGATATAGTCTTAGATCAGGTGGTGATATGTGTTATGGAAAGAAGATCAAACAGGGTAAAAGGGATGTGGAGCATCAGCGGTGAGAGTTGATTAAATTATATACAAGGAGGTCAGGGAAGGCTCTATGATAATGCAACATTTATTCAGGGACCAGAAGGAAGAAAGGCAGCAGATCATGTGGGTATCTTGGAGAAGAGCATTCTAGGCAGAGCGAACCTTCTGAGGCTAGAGCTTTCCACTGAAGAACAGTTAGGAGAAAGGGTAGCTGGAGGTCAGAAAGCTAGAGAATACTTGTAGGATATAAGGTCACAGAGTTGATCACAGGATTATGTAAGGCCTTCCAGGCCATTTTAAAGGACTTTACTATGAGGGAGATGGGAGCCATTGTAGAGCTTTTTTTTTTTTTTTTTTTTTTTTTGGACTGGGTACGACTTTTGTTTTAAAAGTATAATTGTGTCTATCAGTGCACTTCAGAAGTGCAAGAGTGATAGCAAGTCATTACTGGATAGATCTAGAAAAGAGATGACGGTGGTGAAAATCTTCAGAAGTGTTTGAATTCAAGATACACTTTGAAAGCAAAGCAGCAAATAGAATTTGCTGATGGTTTGGATGTAGAATGGAGAGAGAGAGAGACAGAGACAGAGAATGTAAGATTCCAAGGGTTTTGGCCTGAATAACTGAGAGGACAGTGTTGCCATTAATTGAGAAGATATACACCATGGAAGGAGTAATTCTTGGTAGATTTCCTAAGTAAATTGCCCATTAGACATCCTAGTTGAATGTCGAGCCTGCAATTTAGACATGCAGGCCATGGAAATGAGAGTCTAGACTTCAAGGGAAGGTTCTGCATGGGAAGAATAAATGTAAAAATTCATCAACACCTAGAGAGTATTTAAAGTTATGGTATGAGATTCATGTGCTACTGGGAGTGAGTGTAAATTGATCAGTACAAATAGATCAGAAGAGTGAACTCTGCAGCAATTCCATGTTCAGAGGTTGGGAGGAGAGAAGGGACAAAAGGAGACTAAGCAGCAGCCAGTGCTGTAGCAGGAGAACCTAGAAGAGAGGAATCAGCAGCCACATGATAAATGCTCAGAAGGAAGGAGTGGTGACTACATAATGGCTGCTGTCAGGCAAAGTATGATAGAAACTAGGAAGTAACAATCAAATTTTCCCACATGTGGGGGGTCACTGTATACCTCTACATGTGTACTTTTACATTCACTTTACAGCTAAGTGAATGTAGTGCTGACAAAAGTCTCATAAAAATGTACATGAGAGAGGACTGGAAAGAAGACGTGAGGATAGCAATTGCAACCAATTGCTTCCACTGTGTTTTGCTGTAAAGGAAAACACATATGAGATTATAGTTGAGGGGGATTATGAATCAAAGAAAGCTTTTGTGTTTATTGTTTTTAATGTGAGGTATTATAATTAGTTTGTATACTGATGAGAATACCCAGAAGGGAGGGAGAAATTGATGATGCAGAAGATAGGAGAAATAATTGCAGCGGGGATTGGAATCCACTGCACATTCAAACATAAAAACAGAAGGAGAATATTTGGGGAAAGGATGCAGATGGGCCGAGAGATGTGTTGGTGGAAGAATTATAGAAATTCTACGTTCAGTACTTTTATTTTCTCAGTGCAACAGGAATCAAATCTTCAACAGAGAATAAACAGTAAGAGGGAGTGTTGAGTGTTAGAGGTATTGGGACAGGGTGTAACAGTTGTGTAGGAGATGGAGAGAGTTAATGGACTAGAGAAATGTAGTAAGATTGCAAGAGGTAAAAGCCCTCTGAAGGTTGGTGGGTATGACATTAAAATGAGACAGGCCAGCACAGTTTTTTTCACGAGCTACATTTAGCCACCCAAATGCTGGTAGGAATACGCTAAAAACTGATTTTAATCAGCTTTGATATTTTGTCAGATTAGTAAAATGGAGAGTGAGAGATGGAGAGGCAAGAGAACCAGAGATATATCAATATATGCAGGTTAAGTTGTGCAATTGTTGGAATGTGTATTGAGGGAATGAGCTGTAAAGGGAGGTATTGACAGTTGGTGGCTAGTATATTTGATAACAGATTTTTGGAGGAGGTGCAGTTTTTGGTAATGGTATGTTATAGAGTTTGAAAGTAGATGCCAGAGAACAAGCTACTTAGAAGAATAGAATCCAAAGAAGTCAGAGAGTTGGCTATTGAAACGATCATCAAGGTGTATGCTGTCCAAAATGGTAATCATCAATACACATGGCTATGTAAATTAATTAAAATTAAATCAAAGTGAAATTTAGTTCCTCAGTTGTGTTAGTCACTCTGAAATGCTCAATAGCACATGGCTAGTGGTTACCACATTAATGCAGAGATAAAACATTCTCTTCATTGGAGAAAGTATACTGGATTGATCTATATGGATATTGATACAGAGATCATCAATAATTATGACAAGACTAATTTTGCAGAGAGTGACAGTGAGCCAGGTGATAAAATCTTCAACAAATGAGTGCTGAAGATGATATCTACCTTAAATTCAAAGGTCCTTGCAGGTGGGGGAGAGAAAAAGAGCTACTGTTTGGGAGGGATGACAGGGAGCAGTGTCTTCAGGAGAGAATCAGGTCTCAGAATAAAGAGGTGGGAAAAAAATCATTCAGGAAAGAGCCGAATGTATAAGGATAGGTAGACAGTGGAAGGATTTGTGGAGATAAGAAGCAGGAGATTGGATAAGTGTAAGGAATTTACAGGCCTATATGGGGATTGGTGTCCAGGTAAAGAAAGGGGACCTCAAAGTCTTGAGCTTCTTAAAATGACTTAGGTTGATAGAGGGAGAGAAAGAGTGAGAGAACGAGAATGCATGAAAAGGTCATTTCTGATGATCTCTTATGTAGGTCATGTTGTTGAGGTTGTAAGAACAGGTAGTGCGTGATGACTAGGTTGCCAGGCAATGATGTATCAGGACTGGCACGAGGGATTCTTACTAGGAGTGCTTGAGGTAGATATATGATTCTGATCTTATATTTTGGTATTAAGATCTGGATAGTAGTTATGAATTTTTAATATATTATATAATTTTTAAAGAAATAATTATCTTTTGTTTTACCACTCGGCTTTTTAAACAGTTTTACAATACTATTTAGATGTTTTAAAATATGAATATTGCCCAGCCCTTTAATGTTATGACTTCACAGTTTTTGGAATCCTTGGTTTTGTTTCATCTCAACTGATTAAAAATATTTTTTTTTCCAGATGGGTATGTGAATAGTATATTTTCTGTGTTTTTAAATATCTGAGAATGTATTTCTGTTACTTTTATATAAGAATGGCAGTTTTTTATTATATAAATTTTGAGCCATAGCATTTCTACTAGAACTCCAGGTATTGTTCTATTATTGTCTGGAATATAATATTACAGAAGAGAAGTTTGTGGTAAATTGATTATCTCTTTGTTAGAATTGTCTCCTTTAACTTGGCCTGAACCAGTAAGGTATTTTGTTTCTACCCTTGTAGCTCACAACATTTTCTCAGTTTTTATCTAAAAATAGGTCTCAATTAGTTTTGCCTGGAGTAAGCTTATTCAATACATAGCTCTTCTCTTAACACAGGGAAGATTCCTCTCTGCTATTACATTTATTCTAGGCCCCAGCTCTTCATTTTCTGTATGTAAGATGTTTCGTATCTTCTCTTCTTTTTTTCACTTTATCACAGAAAGTATTAAAGTTTTGCTTCAAAGGCATCAGATCTGGTTTCCACTGAATCAATTGTGATTTTTAAAAACATGGTGATGATAAACTGTTATCTTTTAAACTTTGCCCTTTAGAGCTTGTCCTTTGTGCTTTAATATTGTTGGTAATTAGAGAACTAAGGTTTATTTTTTCTTTTAAACAGAAGATTGTCACTTGGGAAAATTACTTAGCACTATTCATGTACATAACAAATTACCACAAACTGGAAAGTATGAAACAGCAGAAATACATTCTCTCACAGCTCAGAGGCCCTTCGTCTGAAATCAGCACCACTGGGCTGAAATCAAGGCACTGGCAGGCCTGCGCTGGTTCTGGAGGCTCCAGAAATTCTTTGCCTTGGGCTTGCATCATGCCAATCTCTGCTTCTGTCTTCACATCTCCTTTTCCTCCATGTATGAAGTCCCCCCCACCTCCGCCTCCCTCTCATAAGGATACATGTGATTGCATTTAGGAATTGCAGGATAATCTCTCCATCTCAAGATCCTTAGCTTCATCAGATCTGCAAAGATCCTTTTTTCTTAGAAGATAAAATTTACCGGTTCCAGGGAATGGGACCTGATATCTTTGGGGTTGGGAGAGAGGGCATAATTCTACCTGTACCAGCATCATCAGCTATGGTCCAGAATTCTACATACACATACTTGTTTTTTAAATGATTTTATTTATTTATTTTTAGAGAAGGGGGAAGAGAGGGAGAGAAACATTGATGTGAGAGAGAAACATCAACTGGTTGCCTCTCGTGTGCCCCCATCAGGGACCAAACTTGCAACCCAGGCAGGTATCCTGATGGGGAATCGAACTGGTAACATTTCACTTTGCAGGACAGCGCACAGCCAACTGAGCCACGCCAGTCACAGCCACACTTCCCCCTCCCCCCCACCAAGAGACATGTAAATAATATTCATAACAGCATGGATTGTAGTAGTCAGAAACTAGAACAATCCAAATATCCATTAACAGTAGTGTATGTGAATAAGCTGTGAAAGTCATACAAAGGAATCCTTTACAATGATGAGACCGAAAGCACTAAAACTACATACAACGACATGGGTGAATCTTGCACACATTAAAAACACATATAGAAGAGTAAACTCTCAAAGAGTTCACTTATGTGATGTTAAAAACAGCCAAGACTGATTTGTGGCATTAGAAGTCGGGATAATGGTTACCTTGGAGTGGATAGTGACTAGAAGAGGGTGCAAGAGGGCTTCTGGGTGCTGGTAAGATTTCTTGATCTGGGCACAGGTTACTTGCATAAGCTCACTTTGTGAGACTTCATTGAGTCACCTATTCATGATGGGTAACCACCACAGAGAAAGATAAATGATGAAGAAAGCCAACAGTGTTCTCAGAGTCATGCATAACCTGGGACAATGGCTAGACGGCTGAAGCCAGAAGAGGAAAGGGTCCCAGTGTTAGGTTGTAGTCAGGATTTCCGAAGTTTGAGATGATTAGAGCCTCAGAAGTGGGTAAAGGGAATATTTAGAGTGTTAGCTCCCTTCAAATTCTTTGAGAAAAATGTATTAATACATCAATCAGTTGACAGAGAGGTGGACAGATGAATAAAAGAGAGGTTTGGTCTAAATACAGGCAGTTGTGCCAGTTAAGCCGAGTCAATCACTATCAAGAACTATACTATCCAATATCGTAGCTATTGACCACTTAAAATGTGACCAGTCCGAATTGAGATGTTCTGTATAAAGACATAGTACAAAAAAATTAAATTATTTTTACACTGATTAGACATTGAAGTAACCTTTGGATAGAATGAGTTAAATAAAATGTATTATTAAAGTAAATTCCACCTGTTTTTACTTTTTAAAATATAGCTACTAGAAAATTTAAATTACATTGTGACTAGCATTTATAACTTGCTTTCCCTTTCTGTTGGACAGTAGTCATCTAGACCAGTGATTTTCAACCAGTGTGCCAAAAGAATTTTTAAAACATGCATACCTGACTATTTAGTCAGGGACATTGGCCTCTTTTCCCTTAGATTGTCAAAAAAAATGACAACAGCCAGCACACCAATAGCTGTCTGGTGTGAATAACTCAAAATTATAATTATAATTTGTCAATCTGACAAAAATATATATTTGGTGTGCAATAGAATTTTAGTAATTAGTTTGTGTGCCATGAGATGAAAAAGTTGGAAAATTGCTCTTCTAGACCATGATAAACCGGAGAAGCAGTTAATAGGTATGTGAACAATAGTACTCTTTTTTTTTTTTTAATCATCATCTGATGATATATGTTCATGGGTATTTTTAGAGAGGGAGGGAGAGAGAAAATCATCAATGTGTGAGAGAAACATTGATAGGTTGTCTCTACATGTACTCCAACCAGAAATCGAACCCACAACTCTTTGGTGCACAGGACAACGCTCCAACCAACTGAACCACGCTGCCATGGCCAATAGCACTTTTTTGGCACATGCAGAACTTGAACAGGACCTTACCAGGTTTGGCTTCACAATAGAAAGATTGGAGTCAATAATAAGCTGAATTATTATTATAACAATTATCTCTGAGTCGTCAAGCCTTTGTAAAACCTAACTGGTCTAAACAATGAGTTGTGATCTAAGGTATCACTGCTCAGCTGGCAGTTGCATAATCTCTTAACAGACCCCGTGTGTAGTATGTTATAAGAAGCTTTTTGGGAGAAGATGGTTTGAGGGCGGGGAGAGAATAGTCATTGGAGTCAGATAATCCTGAATTCTAGCAGAGAGTCTATTACTTACAGGCTGGTAGCCTCAGTCCAAGAACAATTTATCTGGGCCTGTTTTCACAGCTATATGATAGGCTTATTAATATCTACCTCATATGGTAGGTGTTATATTTGAAATAATATGAGGTATTTGGTCACTCAAAATGTGGTAACTGTAATCCTTGAGAAAAATTCTAAAGGATTTTCTTTGTAGATTCTTGGGATACTTTAGACCCTAATCTTACAACCTTTTGGTTTCTCTAGCAAATAATGAGGATAAATTCACACACATGTACATGCATAGTCTCTTCTTTCTCGCTGTGTACATTTAGCTTCAAGGAATTAATACCTGGGTCACAAAGAATTACTCTGCATTTAAAACATTCAGCGGTGGCAATCGGCTCCTTGCAGCCCCAGATGT
Source organism: Pteronotus mesoamericanus (assembly GCF_021234165.1). Taxonomy (NCBI): domain Eukaryota; kingdom Metazoa; phylum Chordata; class Mammalia; order Chiroptera; family Mormoopidae; genus Pteronotus; species Pteronotus mesoamericanus. The sequence goes on from NW_026555245.1 coordinate 11,068,284, forward strand.
TAGCAGGCTACCCCATCAGTCATTGTCACAGTTGCCCATTGGTGTGTCATAGTGGTGGCAGAGATCTGTTTTTGGCAGGCTCGCTGAAGGGTATGTGTAATTGGCAGAGACGCCATACTTAACCATGATTGATGCCAGTCTTCTGACAATTTCTCTCGCCAGATACTCCCCGTCATTCTAGGGCAATATTTTCCTGAGCACTAAACAATTTCTCTGAATTATCACAGCCATTTCTAGACTGACTTACAAAGATATCTTTTTATCACAGCTGCATTTGGAAGGATTTTTATCTCATATGTTTTATTTTAACTTCTGATGAGTCTTTCCATGTTTCTAGTATTTTCTTCATTTACTATAGCATAAAAGGATGTTATAATCAGTCTAGTTGGGCAGATGTCTGATATCTCATCTTGAATTCATTTGGCTGGCAGTGTGACCTTGAAAATATGACTATGTCTCTGTTTATTACAGCTATGCCTTTGTTACCACTATGTTTCCAGACAATCCCAATAAGTGCCCCACCCTCTTAGAATCTGAGCAGAATCTGGCATTTGATGCTGGCCATAGAAGTCTTCCAAATCTGCATTTGTGTGAGATGGACTTATTTCTCCCTTTCCCCCATCCACCCTACCAAGCCCCAGCTGCCACCCAGATGCATGACTGTCATGGAATCATTTATAGGTGAAAAATTCAGATGGCCCCAGGACCTTTTCTGTTATAAGACACCTGTAAAAAGCTACAAATATGCCAAATAAAACACTTGATCCTCCATTGAAAAATGAACAGTACTTTTATTTTCAAGTCAAAATGAGGATTCATGGTGTAATAATTTCTCATGACAGGAATAGTGAAAATCACAAGATTAAGCATGAGCAGCAGAGATGGAAGGCCTGCTGACTCAGGTAATCTCGACCTCAGGGGGTGACTCACATTTCACCCCAGCTCCCCTTCTGTGCTCTCCTGGGCCCTTTGGAGAATGTCCAGGGACACCTTAGAGTTTTCCAGGTGTGCCTGTGAGTTGGGTCCTGGAGTCAGGAGCGAGAGTTGAGTTGTCATCTGCTCTCCTCATCATCCACAGGGGAGATGTCGGTCTAACGGTTCCTAGGTGAACCAGGGAACTTGACGCTAATGACTGGTTCTGTGGTTGCCCTCCGTAGGGTTTTGAGTCCACGGAGAGCTCATATGAAGGTGGGCAGGGTTCAGGGTACTCTCGTTGGTCAGCGGCCACCCTTTGTGGAAATGGAAATCCAAGGTAGAGATCTCAGATTTGGGTCTGGCAGTGGTCCAAGTGGTCCACAAGGAGTGCCCACGTGGCGGCTTAAATTGCCATCTACTGAATGTGGCATCAGGGGGATTCTGCCTACCTGGGGGGAAGGAGGTTGCGATGCTGGAGGCCTCGTCAAGGCCTTTCCTTGTTGGGTGAGGGTCCAGTGAGCTCAGACTGGTAGCACCCCAGAGCCCCCAACCTAACCGCGGCACCAGGACGAGGAGCGGGGCCAGCCTTGGACCGCCTCACCATGGGGCGGGGTTCCTGGAGGCGCTGGGTGCAGTGGCTGCGCAGATGCGAGGGCCTGCTGACGGGCAGAGAGTAGGATCGGGAGTGGGCTGGCGGCCTGCCACCTTGGAGGATGCAAATCCAGACACAGTTCTCTGTGACTATCCATCCCATGAGCAAGAGGAGCTGCAGTGAGGTCAACATCTCTGCAAGATGTGGACTCGGCCGCCCCCCACTGGCTTTTATGGCCACCCACCCGACCCTGCTCAGCCCACCACTGGCTTTTATGGCCACCCACCCCACCCTGCCCCGCCCTGCCACATACACACACACACACACACACACATCACAAAGCCTCCTCTAACATCACCTCTCACCTCCCTCCGTCTCCCAAGCACCAGGCGGCCCTCAGGGGCCCTCCTGATCATACGGCCCTGACATCCTCCCCCATTACCTGCAGAGGGACGGTGCCGGCACCAGGCCTTGTCCCTTGCAGAGCCTGAATCCCTCTCTCTCAACGTAAAGCCTTCATTTCACAGATGGAACGTGGCATCAGGGGTCGGGTAGAAAACGGAACAGTAGTTTCATTTGACAATATCCGAAGTGCCATTAAAAAAGAGGAACAGTCCATGTTCAGATTAATAGGACATTCTAAAGACTAAAAGGTGGTTAACTTCAGCTTCTTTTCAAGATCAGCCTTTGTTCCTCTCTAACACACTCTCTTTTCCTTGATATGGAAAATACCCTAAAAGATAATTTCTTCCAAAAGCCCAGTTAGTGACTTTTTTTCCCTCCTGTATACTCTCCTTCAAATCCCAATGAATAAAATAATACTAATATAAATTCTTAAGAAAACATGAACTTATCTATTCAGTTACTTTAAGGAATAAAGAAATTACCAAGGAGAGTAAAATGTAACCCTTTTCTTCTTTTCTTACATACTTATCCTGTTTCTTTACATTCTTATAATCTTTTTGTTGAAAACGGACATCTTAGGTAATATGGTGTAGCAACTTTTGATATTAATTTCCTCCAGGGCTTGTCTTTCTGATTTGCATTATTGTTTTAGTGACTTGGCTCGACTCTTTGAGAGAAGTCTGTTTCCCCCAAAGAGTGAAAACTCTGATATCCAGGAATTAGTCTTCACTAGTTGCCAGCTGATTGCTCTATTGTTTTTGACACTTTGTATGCCATAAATTGCTCAATAATCTGATCCATTTCAATTCTAGGCCCACTGCAAAGGCAGATTTTGATACCAGTCTTTGAAGTTTGTTCTGACTCCAGGCAGCCCTACCTATAGTTTTTCTTGGTTCTCCCTGATAAACTAGCAGTCCTGTGGCTTATTGTCGTTCTCATAGAGCTAGCAGCCTCCTTCTAAATCGTATGGCAGAAAAATCTCCATTGCTTTTGAGAGTGCTCTTAGCCTTGAACTTCACCAAGTTCTGTTTTAAATAAAGTCAGTTCCTTTGAGGAAAGTTTCAGAGCTCTCTGTTCTTATGAACTGCTTCTCTCCCCTTGCACAAAACTCAGAGCTACTGTTTCAGAGTTGGGGACACTAGGAACATTTGTGCTTTGCAAATACACAGATAGTAGCCTCTGGTACTTGAGCTTGTCTCTTACGACATGGGAACTCTGCCCTAACTGGCGAACTGGCCTACTGTGCCCAGGCAGAGCCTCTGTCCTGTGAGTGGGGGCTGGGTGCAGAAAGGGAGCCCTGGTCTCTTGGCCACACATTTTTTTTTTTCCTGAAATGCTTAGTCTCCAGGGACTGCCTTGCAAAAGGAAAAGCCAATTTACCATTAAACATTTAATAAAAGAAAGACAACAAAGAAAATCCTCTTTTAATCACATTGCATGCTCCAGACATCTTTTGTGGGGAGAACTGCTAAATTTAAGCCACAGACAAGGACAGCTTAAAATTTTCCTTTATGGAAATAAGGGATTTGTCCATTTTCCCCCCACAGTATCTAATAAATGTCTACTCTGCACTAGGCACTGGACAAGGCTCTGGGACTATAGAAAGAAAAGAGCTTTGCTCCCTATAAGCAGTGCACACCATCCCTCACGAAACATACAGTATCTTCCAGGATTAGGCAGATTAAAACAAACACCAAGCAGAATGCACCAGGCAAGCAAAATACGACAGACACCCAGAAGAAACAGTGATGGTGATGATGCTGGAATAGTGATAAATATTAATAACATATGAGATAGAAGGCTGTTCATGCCAAGGGAATGGCACAAGATATAAAGAACAACGTAAACGAAATGAAATGGGAAATTGTGTTGAAATGGAGGGAGGGCAGTAAAAATAACATCCAGTATTTAGAACATTTGGAATGTTATCACACACCAAGCAGACCCTCAATAAAGACAACGTTGTGAGGTGAAGTAAAGGAATGGACTTCTCAGCCTCAGTCTCACTTTTACTTCTACTGGGCTGTGTGAATTGGTATTTGCTTCTTACCCATGCTGCAGGCAATTTTATTTTTATTTGTGATCTTTTAACCTGTTTCATAATTCCAGGATCCTTTCCCTTTAAATGAAAGAGAAATGCACTCACAGCTGAACAATAGGCTGGAATAGGAAACAAAAGCTTGAAATGTGAAAGAGGAAAAAAAAATCTATCTTGTCAGCACATCAGCAAAACTGAATAAGAGTTGCCAGATAGTGACAGGTAGAAAACTCGGAGTAAATGAAAGACATAAAAATTAGCTCCAGAGGTAGGAAGAAGTAAACAAATTTTTTGTGAATGTGTACTTTGTTACAGCCTTTTACTACATTGTCTCTCAAAACTCTACCAACAAGGAGCTATTAGTATTCCTGTTTTACAGATGAGAAAACTGATACTCACATACATAGAATTTCTGCCTGAAATTACTGCCTATAATAATTTCTGCCATAGGTTTCGCTTTTGAAATCTTGTCTGACTCTCAGTTCTGTGTTCTTTCCATGGTATACTGCCTCCATGAGAACTGATAATCATTTAGAGTCTTATTGTATAATCAATTTCTTTCTCTCTCTCTCTCTCCTTCCTTATCCTCCCCATTAGACATCATATAATATTTAACATTTAATGTTTTACTTACTCAAAACCATTAATATTGAAACATGAATAAATACTTGTGATCCTTTAGCAAGTTTTCATGTGTAAATGCTCAAAAAACAAAGATATAAGCTTGGCTCTTTTTACCAATCTGTGTAGGTATATTATTAAATAAATAGTATAAAAATTGTAAGAATTACTCAAATACTTATAGTACTTTTAATATTTTAAAATATTGTCTTTAAATTAAAGGGTTAATCATTCAAAAGATTCTAGTGATTAGCCAAAATGTTATTTTCAGAAAATACAGAAAACTGAGACTTTATCTAAATAGAAAGCTTTGTCCAGAGTGTGAGTTGTTACCACTGTTGGTTTTAAAGTTTCACCCAAAAGCATTTAGAATTGGTTTAATTTTGTGACTGAAAATGGAGCAGAAATGTGATGCTATCGATTAAACCATACAAACAGAAATGATAGATTTGTGCCCTTTATCTGATACAAATCATGTCAATGTCAGCATAGCACTGTGTAAATTTCAAAGCAGTTATATATATTTATTTTTGCATTGGATTTGGTCAATATTCCTGTGGAGTACACAGCATAAGAAATAGAATCAGAATTTTATGGTAAGAAAACCTCAGGCTCGGTGATATTAAGCAGAGTCTCAGAGTGTGGGAAGGGTTAGTACGGGCTAGACTTGTCTCCATGACTCCTAGTCTAATATCGGTTCTACTGCTCTAGTATCTTATGAGACTAGTGAAGGTCCGACAGATCCCACATTCCTCTTGGGGATTCTATAGCAATAGAAAAAGGTAGGACCTGAAACTCAGATTTCTTAAAAAGTGCCAGGGGATTCTCTGATCAGAAATTTTAGAAAACTCTATTTAGTAAATATCCCAGCTGAGAGAAATACATTGCAGAATAGTTTTCTTTCAAAATTCAGGCTTATATTAATTGCAGTTAAAATTTAATGTTCTTAGAGATAGTTTAAACAAATGAATCAAAAGATGAATGTCTTCCAGGGCAAATAATAAAATATGATACATCGAATCTATAAGAAACTATTCGTAAACATTTTCTTAAAAAAAATATATATAGTGTGATCACAACTGCAATGAATGGAGAAACAAATCTAGAAAAAAGTATAGTTTTGGGTGAATGAATTAATAATTTTCTTATTTATAATGATTATATACATAATTAAAAATACACTGTTACTTTTAATTTAAAAACCACCAAGCAAGAGGGAAAAAGAAAGAATGATAGCTATAGAAGTCTATATTTTCCTAGGACTATCTTTTAGAAACTCAGTTTCCACAATCAGCACCTCTTGTCTTAATTTTATTATTAACTGCTTGGATTTGGTAATGATGAAAACAAAGGAGTCATGAATTGTGGATAATGGCCTTCCACAATTCACTTATTCATTCATTCAGCAAATATTTGCTCAACTATGACCACACATAGGCACTGTGCTAGAAGCTTGTTTTACAAGGTGATGCAAACTCAGCAGTCCTTTCCCAGGGTTTATAATCTAGTAGGGGTTATAGAAAAGTAAAGTGGTAACTGGAAGTAAAGGAGCTATGAGGACATGGGAAGGGAATCTCCTCAGATCGGGGGGGGCCAGATTTCAAGCATCATCTAAGCTGATAACCAAAGATGAATAGGAGCTGGCCAGGCAAAGAATGAGGGGAGAATGTTCGAGGTAGAAGAGATTTTTGTGCAATATCCTGTACGTGAAACAGCCTGAATCACTCATGGAACTGAAAGAACGTCAGTCTAGTAGAATGGCTGGTTGTCAGAGGGAGAGTGGAATAAAATGAGACTTTAAAAAAAAAGCAATGCCAGACCATAAGAATTCTGGACATTGAAGGATTGTAAGCAGTAGAGAGAGACATGATCAGGTTTGTGTATAAACATGCCACACTGGCTAGCATATGAAGGACTGAAAGAGAAATATGTCTAGATTTTCATTAGTTAGATTTTTTCCATAGTTCTGGTAAGATATGGTCTCAGATAGCAGCAATGGGGATGGAGAGAAGTAGATGTATTCAGTAGAAACAACAGGGATTGGTGAGTGATTGTATACAGGACCGTGGCGGGTAGGGTGGGTGCTCCAAAAAATGTTGATGTTTCTGGCTTGAGTAATTGAGTCATCAATCATTTCACTTCCAGTTCCTTAAGTAGGGAGCATAGAATAAAAGCATGTTTTAGGGGCATGATTTTGAGGGGCTTGTGGCTCCTGGTCTCTGCCTGTGGTTTTTTCCTGGCCAAGGAAGGGGCAGGCTAGGTTATTAGTACTGTGGCAAACCTCGTCTGGCTTTCCTAAACCTCAGTGGAAGAATTATCAGGCATGTTTCATACATACTTTTAGAGGATACCCAACTGGATTGAAGTTCAGTTATTCACAGTAACAGTGGAATACTAGTAAATGTTTAACAACTAACTTTGAAAAATGAAAAAAAAAAAGTCCCAATTTATAGTGTTTGCCAATTTCCCCCATGGCTAATTTCCAGCTACCAAAGGGATATCACCAAACATCGCCAAGGAAGAGATATGCAGAAGCATGGCTTGGTATTTTCACCATCTGGATACAACAGAAGTAAATGAACCCAAAATCGTAGATATTAACAAAATAATTACAAGTTAGTACTTTTTAAAACATAGTTGGTTTAACTGAAATTTTACATTGTTTAGTTTTTAACAATGGCTTTATTTAACAGTTGGTTTGCAATGGTACTGAAAATTTAATAATTGGCTTTCATGAGTCCACATGACATGGCTTCCATCCACACATGGCTATGACATTAATGCACCCTTCACCGGCTCCTCCCTTCCTGGTCCCACGTCCCCACTTTTCTCACTGTGCTCCCTGACATCATCTTCCAAATAAACCACTTTCACCTAAATCTTGGCTTCAGGGTCTACTTTGGGATGAACCTAAACTCTGCAGAAACCAGGAAATCCTTAGCACGTACCAGAATTTTAGATTTTTCCCAATGAAAATGACCTGTGAGGCAACTGTTCTATAGTGTTAATAAAAAATGATAATAGCTTGTACTTAGAGAGTGAGTACTTTATGCCAAGCACTGAGCCAAACTCCTTACATGGATTTGGACCCCAGACAAATCATATAAGAGCTACCATTACCCCCATTATGCAGATGAGAAAACTGAGATTTAGAGTCATGAAGCCATGTGTCTGAAGTCATAAAGTTAACAAGTGGCAGAACAGATCTGTATCCAGGCAAGACTGCAGGTCTGTGTCTTAGGCACAGAGGAAGATTAGCATCCGCTTCAGAAATCCATAGTATGATTGGGACCTGGGATCGGATGGAAGGCCAACCCGCTGGTTTGACAGGTGGGTGACTGGGTCACCATGTCCGTAGAGAGGGAAGGTGCAGCAGCGTGGCTTCAGCTGTCCTGGCTGTGTTTAATGAATAAATAAATAATCTAAATGTAAATTGCAACCACTCAGTGTCCTCCTTTCCTTGGTTTGCGATATAAAAAGGATCTACAAACATGCTCCTGCCAGAACCTTCTTTCTAGTGTCCTCTCTAAAAAGACACTTAGAAAAAAGAACAACAGCCCATGGTCTCTTTTGGAGCCTGCCTCTCTGTTTTGTTATTTGCAGAGGACAGAAATATTTCATGTGTGGTCGAAGGAGAGAGAGAGGGAGGGAGAGACAGACAGACGACAGAGACAGAGAGCGGAGGATTTCTTGTTTGGCTGCTCAGGTTTTGTGTTAATGAGATACTGAGATTCAAAAAGTTGCTGAGAACTCTACACATCAGAGGGGTCTGCTTCTGCTGTTGAAACTGGCTGAACCATGGCCACAGGGAAGAATCGCGTTCAGGTTGCTTTGAACAGCTGTGTCCTGAAGAGGGACCACGGTGCCTCCTCCCACACTACCTCCTGGCTCTTGGGTTACTGCCATTACAATCAATATTAGTTATAATGCCAAGGCACTTTAAATGCTAATTTCAGTGTGTGACTTAAATAAAAGCAAAGCGATAAAACTACCGATATTAAAACAGAAGAATTTTTAATTTGATAACGGAGCAAGCTTTCCCTTTATTGAGGTTCCAGGTCTCTGTTGCAATTGCTATTACAACAGGAAATAAGGAAAGAATGAATAAAAACATAGGACGTTCTCTTTGCTCCTTGGGAATCTTTATACTAAGAAGTAGAGAGCAACATTTTAGATACGATTGAGGGACTAGGTCTCACAATAAATCCTTGTGGGGGCCTTTTTTTGTGTGGATTCAATATCAAAACCTAAGCAGGCAGCAGTGTTATGATCTGAATACAAAAGAGGAGATGCCAGCTAGAGGTGCGGCATAGGTTTTCTGACTATGAATGACATGCGTGCAGTTGCTACCTCTCGGAAGTCTTCGAAATATTCACTCTTGGAGTCTAGAGTTTCCCAGAGAACTAAATGACCTTTGCATATTTGAGAAGGAAGTGCTAATAATGAACTAAATAGAATTGAATCAGACATTAAACCTAATTTGTTACTAGTAGAATAAATAATTATATTGCAATGTTTTTCAAAAGTTAATGCAAAATTTCACAACTTTTTCTGTATTGGACTTTTAAAAAGATGGCAACCACAGTCTTTTTCCTAAAGACACCTGCATTCCCCAGAAGAAAATAGCTTGGTTTCCCTATTTCTGTCTTATCAGTAAAGCACTCTATGAAAAAAGGGGGAAAAATTATGTACCTGGATTTATGGGGAATAAATTTTTAAATTTACCCAGATATACTTTATTGTTTCTTTATCATCTTCAGTTCAAAAAGTTTTGGTTAGGGAATAGAATTCCTCATGTTCGGCCAGGGCTGGGACTAGGTGGCATGAATAAGGTGCCTATGGTGGCAAATTTAAGGAGGTGCTCACTCTCAGCATCCTTTAGGTGCTGGACCCAACCAGAGAGGCCCACCTCACTCCAGTATATGGGTCAGTCAAACCAAAACATGGGAGCTTTTGCTCTGGCCTGTGACCACTGGCACACTATACTGCACTTCGTTCATCCATCAGCCCACTCCACCAATATTTACTGAGCAGCTGATATGTACCAGGTGTTACTCTAGGTGTTTCATGAGCAAAAGTGACTAAATTCCCTGTCCTCACATTCCAGTGAGGAAACACCAACAACAAAAAACAAACATAACAAATAAGATACGGTGTGGTATGTCAGAATGGGATAAGCATCTGGCTAAAATAAGAGAGAAGGGACAAAGGAAACTGGGAGTGCCAGAGAGAGCTACAGTTTTAGATGGAGGTGTCTAGATTTATGGGGATCAGTGGGCATTAGTAAGAAAAAGACATTTGGGCAGTTACTGGAGGGAACTGTGGAGTGGCCCAGGCTATTACTTGGCGAGCAAGTGTTCCAGGCATCAAGAACTGTCAGCCAAACGCACTAAGGCAGTAATGTGCCTGATATGTTTAAAAAGCAATGAAAAAATAAGGGATGCAGTCAGAGAGATAAGAGAACACAGGTGGGACTTGCTATGTATATACTGGAAGGACTGTAAATTAAATTCTGATAGGAATAAGGAGCCACTATGAAATTATGAGTAGAAATTTTTAGATAATCTGTTTTACGTTTAGCAGGACCATTCTGGCTGCTTTGTTGATAAGGACTAGAGGAGGGGGCAAATGTGAAGCCATAGAGACCAGTTAGGAGGGTCTAGTGATATTATAAGTCAAAGGTGATGGGAGATTGGACTGCTCTGGTAAATAGAAGCAATTGAATTTTCAATATGGTAGAGCCATCAGAATTTGGGTAAGATAGAGGGGGCTCAAAAGCCCCCTTGAACTTTCAGACATTTGTTCTGAGCAATTAGAAGGTGAGGTGTCATTTCCATTTTCTGAGATGGTAAAGACTGTGGGTATAGCAATTCTATGGGTGAAAACCTGAATTCTGATTTTGGACAAATGTGAGATGTGTATAAAGACTTGAAGCTCTTGAGAAGGTTGTTAAGTGCAGCGCCAGGAGGCCAACCCACAGTGAAGATAAATGTCCTGGAGTCATCAATATAATGAGGTTACCTGAATTTGTGAAACTGGATGAGATGACCAGCAGGGCAGAGCAGGCATCCAAGGGCTGTGCCCTGGAGCTTTCCAGCGGTAAGAAGCGGCAAGACCAAGGGACCACACAGAAACCCAGGGAACGTGTTAGCCAGAAGCCAAACAAAAGAGAGGCCCTCCAGGAGGAGTAACCAGATGTTAAATACTGTTTATGGTCAAATTTGATGAGGGACCACGTGATGAGGGATGAGCGTTCATGAGTAATTAAGCAGCGTGGGGACCAGCAGTGGGAGTGGAGCGACGTGAGAGGGGAAAGCCTTGTGCAAGTCGGGTTAAGAAAGTAGAGAAAGAATAGGAAAGAGTAAAAATAGACAAAATTTAAAGGAATTTTGATGTTAAGGAAAGCTAGAGAAATGGTGCAATGGCTTTTAGCAGAAACAGTGTCAAAAAGGTATTTTAAAATAAGATCTGAGAAATGAAAGATGGCAAAAATACTAGCATGTTTCTGTGCTGAAAGTAACTGGTTCTTGTCAATATGATTACTCTGCTGTGGTACTCTGCTATTAACATCCTATTTTATCAGAAACATCTTTATATACACACCAAATAGTTTAATGCTTTGCATGGAATAAAGGTATTTAGGGTTATTTTAGTATTAAAAGAAACTAGTGGATGATAAAATGCAAGTTCAAAGTTAAAAAGCAATTCTCTAGGCTGGGAAAGTTGTGTGTATATAGGTCAACAGCTCAAAGAATTCTAAAGAAAGTGGAGGAGATAAAGATATCTGCCAATAAAACAATAACTATATGTTAAGCAAAAGTAATAAACTGCCATGTTAGAAATTTGTCACCACATGGACTATGCCATAGTGGCCCCTAATTCAGTTATAGCTTCAATATCCAGGAAATATATTTGCTAATGTCTTAAAGAGTAATCATGTTTTTCAAAAAAAATCTCCTAAAACAGAAGTGAAATCTCTGTAATCAAGCAAACCTAGCAGGCATGAACTCATAACTAACACAGCTGCATGCACGATATATCACAGTAGTTCACTGTTCTAAATCAAATTTCTAATCTTGTTAGTGGTAAGAAATCCAATCCCAGTTATTGCCAAGGCTCCCAATTCCCTCGGGGTTAAACTAAAGTCCTGTCGGGGCTTCCTCAGGCCAGATCTTTCAGAAGACCCCATTAGTTTTAGATCCTTGGCCATGGATCAAGATCCTTGAAAATGGGTACTCGGAAGCATCTTTGATAAGTTTAGAAGCTAGCATTTCTCCCTACTTAAATGCATTAAGCTCTTTGTTTTACTGAAGTCTGCCCTCTATTCTAGATAGAGAAATGGCAGGATAGGAGGAGTAACTGTGGGTCCCTGAAAAATAAAAACAAAACAACACTGTTTTTCAGCTTTGAACAATAGTTCCCTCCCCTAGACTGAAAATTTCTCTCTTCACCCAAACTAACACTCTTCTCCACCTCCCTTGTATGGGTCTGCTTACTGCAGTTTGTTACTGCAGTGTGTCACACTGCAGTTTGTCACACTGCAGTAACAAACACACTTTCGGGGGCTTACAGCACAAAGGCTTATTTCTTGCCTGGGTTTCCTATCGGCTGCAGACTGGGATGGCTCTTATTTCTCTCTTCTTCATCTTCTTCATCAGTGGACCCAGGTTGCTGGAGCTGCCCCTAACTGGCCTCAAGGCAGACAGAAAAGAATACCACGCTATGGATTAACTTGTACAGTTTTTGTTTGGAAGTTTCATACTCACAATGTATCATCCAAAACACGTCACAGGGCCAAATTGATGGGTGGGGAAGTAAACTACTCACTGGGAGAAACATCAAAGAATTAGGAACAATGACACAACCTACATACTCCCCCCCTGGGGACATTTTACAGAAACACAATATCAAGTATCCTGGAGGCAAGGTAACAATGGGAAAATAAACCAATTAACATTTTGTTTCCTACTAACTCAGTTTGCTGTGCTAGCACGTGTTTTGAGGTTACATAGATGTTAGAGGAAATTTTGGAGAGCGGGGTCTAATGATTCTATAACATTACTAATCAGGCTCTGATCAAGCATTTAACACATGTTAAGTCCTCTGAACCTTAAAAGAATTCCATGAGGTAGACACTGTTTTTACCCCCTCTTCCGCTTTTATAAAAGAACTGAGGCACAAAGTCACCTGTTAAGAAAAATCCAGTAATAAATTATGGGTGCAGGATTAGGACCCTAGGTGTTTAGCTGCAGGACCTGAGCTCTTAACTACTGTCCTGCAGGACTACTGAAAATTAGATGCAGTCACAGTTCTTGGATGGTTCTAGAGAATTAGTGGCAACCATCCTATTTTATTCATATAATATCCTTCTACCCATGTCTGAAGAGATGATTTTTTTTCCTGTTTCCTCTGAAAAAAAGTCTTGCTGTGCCATTTTAGATTAAAGCCCAATTAAGGGAATAAAATATTCCTGCTATTGATCTTTCAGTAGGCAGGTTGCAGCTGCAATCATTTATTCCCCCTGGAAGGCAGTGAGCGTCCCCGATGCTCAGCTGTGCCCTTTCATTCATCTGTAGCGGTTTCTGAGTGCACAGTCCCGGCCCTGACATGTCCTTCTGTGTGCCAAGAATTACACACAACTTGTTAAGGCTGTACATGCAGATCTCACAGCGGAAATGTCCTCCAGTTGCCCACTTCCTTCCTTCTGTTTGCCCTCCTTTCTCTACACCTGAAATGAGTAACTGGGGTGACCAGCTGAACTAATAGAGTTTATGCAAGCAACAACCCAGCGTGCATTGTTACTAGGACTCTCCCTCTCTCTGTCACCTGTGATTGTGATGTACTGGGGGAGGGCACATTTTTCAGCATGAAATGCCATACTGCATTTCTGTGTTTCCCCCTTATTTCGTACATATGCGAACACACAAATCCCAACTTAAGCACACAAAGACGTGTATGCATGCATGCAGGCATGCACACACATTCCTCCTGATTTTTTGTTTTCTAGGAGCTTCACCTTCTGCGTGTTAAATGCCAAGCTGTTGAACACAATGCTGGGTAGGACTGCCTCGGGAAGTAGCATCTGAAACAGAGCAGGATGGGTGCCAATTCTATATACCCCATCTCTTCCTTTCTAAAGAGCTTAAAATTTGAGTACTTAATTAAAATTGGCCAGTTGTTATTCCTTTTGAAACTAATTAGTGTAAATATAAAATAGAAATGTGCTTTCTTCATTCCTCTATACCACAACTCACGGCATGTTCTTCACAGCATCCGGGTCTTGCCTTGTTGTTACATACCTTATTTTCTATCATTAGGAAATACAATACTCTGTAATTAAAATATCCTAAAACAGAAGGATTTTAAAGAACTATTTCAGATCCATATGGGAAAAAAAGAAACTGAATAGCTACTTCACAACTTTCACCAAAACCAATTTCAAATGCATCAAGGGCTTAAATGTGAATGCCAAAACTTAAAACTTTTAGAAAGAAATCTGAAAGTGTACCTCCATGACGTTGGAGGTAGGGAATGATTTCTTAAGAAACAAAAAAATACAAACTATCAAGGAAAATATTGACCAATTTGACTTATTAAAATTAAAAACTATGCTCACAGAATGATTCTATTAAAGAATGTGAAAAAGTAAGCCAGAATTAGGAGAAGATATTTCCAATACCCAGTAATTATATACAGACAAACAGCGAAAACTTACCTTAATGAATTAAACACAGAAGCTCTCTGTGCGGGGCTCACATGAAAACAGCGGTCACAGGACAAGAAGGAAGCGAAGGGAAAGGGATGGAGAACGTTCTAGGGGGAGGAAAGACTAAGTTCAAAGGCCGTGAGGTGGAGAAAGAGCAGTGTGGAGAAAGGATGGGGAACAGAGACAGGGGTGGGGGATGGGCTTGGAGAGGTAGGCGAAGGCCAGAACAAGGAGGATGGCATAAGGAAAGCCAAAAAGGGTTTCATTGAGCACACCTGGCTCAGTGAAGCATGGACTAGGGGCTCAGGTTACTTGTGAGGGAGGCCATGGCACCTCTGGAATCTAGTAAAGAAACTGTCATAAAATCTCACATAGAGAAATTGACATAAAGAGGCAGCCACGGGGTTAAGGGCATGAACTCTGAATACACTACCTGGCTTCCTTTCCTAGCTCTGCTCTTTATAAGTTCTTTGACCTTGGGCAAATTGTTTAGGCTGTCTGTTCCTCAGTCTCCAAAACTGTGAAATGGGTAGAAATGGTCGCCTTTAGGCATTCTTAACTTTTCTATGCCTTGTACCTCAGGCAATCTGGTGAAACCTATGGATGCCTTCTTAGATAAAATATTTTTAAATGCAAAAATAAATTAGGATTCTAAAGGACACCAAGTATATCAAAATATAGTTATCAAAATATTTAAACAGATCATATGTATTAAATATATGTCTTAACTAGCTATTTTGGCATATAGTAACTGCTATAATTCTGAAGTCATGATAAGTGAAAATAATTTTTAAGATGTCTACAACAATTGTAATGTGATACAAAAATATCAGGTTATAAAGGCACAGGTACTACCACTTCTACTGTGTGGTTTGTTGCCTACACTTACAATTATAGGAAACATTAACTTTCAATTAGAGGTTACTGAAGCTTAAGATACACGGGGGTGGGCAATAGTGGGTTTACAGTTGTTCATAAGGAAAAAGACAGGCACGGTATGATTATTACAATAGCTTTATTAACTCAAAAGAATGTCGCAGTGGCACTGTACACCTACTTTTGCCCACTCTGTATGTGTATCTCTAGATAGAGTCTATATTGAAGTCTATCTATCTATTATTTATCTATCTTTCTTCCTATCATTTTTCTGTATTTCCAAGTTGAAGGGCTCTGAATTCTAACCACTAACCTTTGGACTCACATGGATCCTTGGATAAAAACGTGTTGTCTTGGTCTGTCCAGGCTTCTATAACAGAATACCATAGACTGAGTGGCTTATACACAACAGAAATTTATTTATTTTTTAAAAAAAGACAGAAATGTGTCAGGTTTTCCAAAAGTAGAATAAGGGAGCATAAATAAGCTCTCTGCTGGGATAAAATATGTTCCTTGACTTGCCTACAGTTCTTTATTTCATGAATGTAAATAACTTCCTCTGATCTCTGGTAAAAGTAAGTCATGAAACTACAGTGGCAGCCCAGTGCTTCAGGGCTCCTATCCTCAAACTCTGTTCCTCTCAGAACACCACAATCTCTCAAGCTATTAATTGATGTTTTGGGCTGAAGTCTTAGGAGCACAGTAAAGGGTGGGGAAATGAGTCAGGAAAGGGAAGAAAGTCAAGAGTATGAGTGTAATAAAGCAGGTTTCCACTGTGGAAAATTAGGCCACCCTGAGAGATACTTTAAAGACCATGCTTTCCACTCAAATATTTCACCCAAGGAGCAAGGAAGCTCGGGTATTAACTCTCCAGTTGAAGAACTCTGAATTCTAATCCTTTGGACAAACATGGGTCCCTGGATAAAATCTCTGATTCAGTGATTAAGGGCTGCTCCCAGGGGCCTTAAATCCCTAGCACTTTCACCTGCAGATCAAGAGCATGCTCTCTGGCGCTTGGAGTCACAGGCATGCACCGAAGTTTTTGAGTTTTGAGGGGATATGGGCAGGGCACCAGTAGGGCCACTGCAACTGGTGCGACGTTATAAACAGACATCTGGTTGAATAACTTTGGAATGCGTAAAAACAATAGCGAGGCTTCACAGCTTTTCACGTCCTTTCATGTGTTTATATAATGAATCACTGAGAGGAGGTTACTTTAAAACCAGTTTGTCATATAATGTCTACTACGCATCTTACTTTATCAGCTTTATAGATGTATTATGATCTGAAGTTATACTGTTTATTTTCGATAACTTGTGTATTAATTAGCTCAGGCAACTGGAATGTAAATTCCACCAAGTAGGGACTTTGCCTCTTTTTTTTTACTATATGTGATTTATACCTCAATAAAATATAATTAAAAAAATGAAAAAGAACTGCACCCAAATATTAGGAAATGGAAATTTTCACTTCTCAAAAGAAGAAATCATAAGGAAGATTAGAATATTAAGAAGTAAATGGTAATAAAAACACTACATATAAATATTCATGGATGTAGCTGCACTTAGAGGAAAACTTAGAACATAAAGAAATAGATATATTTGAAAGCAGAAAGTTTAAAGATTAAAAATTAATGAGCTAAACATTTACTCAAGAAAATACATTGGAAAAAAGAATAAAATGATCCCTTTCTCTTCCTTGGACACCGGGTGTGAAGAATGCACACTCAGCAGAGCTGATGAGAAGGCCCTGACGGTTAGCCTATCTGAGCTGCTGCCCACTTGGTCCTTGCCCTGAGGCCGTGGTTCATCAAAGGCGGGCAGCATTACTTCTTATAACAGTGGTTGCTTCGTAGTTGCCTGGCAACGTCACTTCTTTTCTTTTCTTTTTTTTTTTTAAGATTTTTAATTTATTTGTTGGGGAGAGGGGAATAAAGAGAGAAAGGGGGAGAGAAACGTCAATGTGCGAGAGATACATCAATTGGTTGCCTCTTGCACACCCCCAACTGGGAACCTGTCCCACAACCCAGGCATGTGCCCTGATCAGGAATCAAACCAGCGATCCTTCAGTTCACAGGCCAGCGCTCAACCCACTGAGCCCCACCAATCAGGGTGAGCATCACTTCTTATAATAATGTTTGCTTAGTATTTGCCTGGTATATATTTTCCATCCTTTAGCTTTTTCTCTTTTTGTCATCTTATGTCTTCATAACATCTCAGAAGATAGAGCTACTTTTTAATCTTTTACTTATTTAAAAATTTATTTTATTCTATTTTTATTTTTTATTTTTTTGCATTACCACTTAGTCCCCTTATCCCCACCTCCTGCCCGCAATTACCATACTGTTTTTCAGGTCCATGGGTCCTTTTTCCTTTTAGCTACTTTTTTAAAAATATAAACTGAGACTCTGTCTTTGAACTGGCAAGTTTAGTATATGGACATTTATTGTGATTAATGGTATACTTAGATTTATTTCATCCCATTATACCTTGTATTTTCATTAAATAATGTTTTTTCTTTTCCTTCCTGTTTTCTATTGGTTAGAGTTTTCTTCCCTCCCATTTCTACCTGATTCATTTACAAGTTATACAACTTGTGGCTATTTTTGAATGTGAGGTTTTCTAGGATATGTGTGGTCATGCTGGGGGAAGCACTAGCTAAATTGTGTCCACAGAGCTTTACCATAGGCAAACTTCTTTCGGTTTGTCACTGCTGAGATGGCATTTGTGCGGTGGCATCCTTCAATTCTGCACGGACGGATGTAGAAAACTACCAGAACAAATCTCAGCAAGAGAAGGCTATGAAAGAATGGAAATGATGTCTGGAAGCAATGAAAGTAAATATCTGATGATTGGTTTTTTGCCATTTTGAGTAGAGGATAAATGGACTTGTTGAAAACCATCTTGACTAATGACTTTTGCTTGGATTTCTAAGCCTTTCATTTATTGCCTTATAAAAACAATCTTTTAATTGCTTTGCATGCTGGCACAGAAAAGAGAAACTGTCTAGACTTTGACCAGAAATTCTCTTAAGAAGCATAAGTTTATATTTATTTAAAGTCCTTGGGACTTGTATGCATCCTACCTGAAACATACATGTTTTTCATCTGTTCTAGAAAGTTTTTTACATCATTGAACATTATATTGAATATTGTCAATACCTATTCTCTCTATCCTCTCTGTCTTAACTCCTGTTAGATAATGTTGAACTTTCTTACCATATCTTCCACGGTGCTTAGAAGCTCTTCAGACCTCTGGAAAATTGTTCAGATCTCTCTTCAGCTGTATCAGGTCTCTCTTCAGGCAGGTCTAATCTGCTAATTAGCTTGCTGATTGAGGTTTTATTTAAACCTCACATTTATTTATTTTTCACGTTTAGAAATTCTAGTAAGATTTTTCTCTGTACCTGCTTGGTGTTTTTCCAGTATCTTATTTCCCAATGTGTCCTATCTCTGTCATAATTTCAGACATATGCACGTGTGTGTGTGTGTGTATGTGTGTACAATATTGCCCAAGTATCCCAAGTTTTGAGGGGTATTAATCCTGTTGGTTGTGCCTGAGGACTCTGGCTCAGGGTGAATCTTTTTAATGTACATTTTGTAACTTTGGCTGAGAATTTTCTATGACTTTTTTTCCATATAGGAATCCTTCATTTTTCTTTTTATTTTATCTCTCTCATATATGTGTGCATATTAGTACATGTGCATGTATATATGTGATTTCCTGTTAAGTGTGTCAGGGATATCACATTAAAAATAGATTCATCCAGCTCTACAGCTAGTTGTTATGTGAGAGTCTCTAAATTAGCTTAGTTTGCCAAGATGCTAGAATCGGAAGTCAAATTAGACTAGTGTCTGCATTTTTCAGGTCAACTCTCTTAGTATCTATTAACAAATCTATATGTCATGACACTCATTACTTGGAGCTATTCTGTGGACACTTCAATTATTTAACTTAGTTAATAAAAACACTTGGTTACAGCATAGTGGTTAAAAAAAAATCTTTGGAGTTAGATTATCACAACTTAGAATCCCAGTTTTATTCATTAGCTGGTAACTTTGGCCAGACTACTTAATCTTTCTGATCCTTGGCTTCTTCATGTGCAGAAAGAAAAAAAGATAAAAGGCATACCGTATTGAACTGTAGAAGGCTGTATGAGAAGCACTTAGCAGAATGCTTGGCATATAGTATAAGCTCAAGAAATGTTATCTCTTCTTCTATTGATCAGAGATGACTTTCTGAGCCATCTTAAGCATCTGTAAAGTGGTAAGTCATCTTTGTTGCATTCTAAGTTAGGATCTAGGAGAAAAAATTCAGCTAAAACTGATTGAGCACCTATTATACACCATATAGTATGAAAGTTCCAATTCAGGCTATTCTACTAACTGACAAGTTATGTCACCTACGATGGCCACAGTGTCCTCAGAGAAAAGGAAAGATGATCCTCTGGGTCTCTTCTAACTCTTAAACATTTTAAGATTCAATGTATTGTCAGAAGAGTGTAATATACACAATTTACTTATAATGGTCAAACATATTTCATAAATAGATTCAGAAAGCTATAAAAACTCATGTATTTCTTTTTTTGACAGGTTCCCAAAACTCAGCCTTGGAAGATTCAACTTGAGAACACCAGGGAGAGTCTGGGGAGCAACTTTGCAATTGAGTGATTGCGGAGTGTCCAGCGCAATCTGACAATGACATTTCAAAAATCAATTCAATGATTCCCATCCATCTTTTATCTCCAGGGAGGTGTCCTTCTTGTCAGTTATAGCTTTTCAAGGAGTTATTGCCCAGATTTTTATAAAAAGAATGAGATACATTTGAGTTGTCATGACTGAAAGAGCTTGGATCAACTGGCACTTCACTCTAGCAGGAGTTAATTCAGAATAGACATTCATCACCTTTATCACTTTGCTCAAGAGAACCGTAAAGCTACAAAACATGCTAGCAAAATCCCTACCAAAAAAATAAAAAAGAAAAGAAACAACTGTTCAGCAACCACTGAATTATTTGCTGATCTTTTATGCATGGAACACAGAAATATAACTCTACTTTCAATATCCCCTTGACTGAAATATGTATTATTTGATTTTAATGTAGCAAACCTAATCTATAGGCTTCTGACAAGAAGACAAACCTCCCACAGGCAGAGTTGCCTTTGGTTTCTTTGAAACATCAGTATTACTTTTACACTTGTGTGTCTTCACAGCAGAATAATATTTGCTCTCATTCTATTCCCAAGAAAAATTTAATTGTTTTTTAAGCCTTTCAGGGGAAAACGTAATGATAATACAGGTAATCAAAACATAAAACAAGGTTCAATTTCACTATCATCTTCTAATATTGCTCCCAATATAATATGTACCAAAAGGGACTAATTCAGTAGATAAACTCAGCAACTATATTACATATTAGACACATCCAAACGACATTAGTTTGCAAATCACTCCTGAACCCTAATAAAATCATTTCTAGTAACAGAACATAGAACTTAACAGTACCTTCTTAGGAGAGTATGACTTTTTGTATATCTAGATTAAAATATTTCCCTAGTTAGTTGTCATGGAGAATTAATTTATAATGAGGGTTATATAAAAAAGGTTGTAATAGCTCCTTAGAGAAGACTATTTTATGGATTATAACCAGGGCTGAAAAATTCAAGGCCTTTGCTTGTACATCAGATTTACAGTAAAAGGCAAGTGACAGCCTTTTGGTTTACAGTATTTCTTAGTTTCGATTGGAAACATGTTTTGTACGAGATTCTTTTGACTCTGCTAGCACTTTCGTTCCTTTCTAAATCAGAGCTACAAAAATTTTTATTTATTTATTTTTGTGTGTGAATCTTCTATGCTGTATTTAAAAGTGACTAAATTAGACAAGTAAAAATCCCTAGTCAGCTACACAGATGAATCAGGATAGGCTGGCTTACCCTCAACCCTAGGGTCACATGGCCCCATTCTGAACTTCTATTCACCTACGGATGACAGCGTATTAGGTCAGGGTGTGTGTGTGTGCACACGCTTGCATGTGTTGGGGGTAGAAACAAGGATAGAAGTGTTTCAAACATATAATGACAAATGTGAAGTTTTGGAGGCAAGGAAACTCATGATGTGCTTGAAATATTGAAAAGTTTTAACTAGAGTAAGGTAAAATACAATTTGATGAATGGGTAGAGCAAAGCTAGGGATAGGTTAATTTGCAGCAGGATTCTGGAGATGTAAGAAAAACCATATTTTTTAATATTCTAAATTTTTAAGAAATGTCTCCATTCTTATCTGCTAAGGATTGAAGAATATCTACTCTCAGTCACATTTTTTTTTTGTCAATTCTTTCTTAATCCTTTTGTTAATCCTAAAGCTGATATGGGACCTCTCATGTTTCACCTGTCCTTGCTGCTGCCTCCAGTGCCCTTGGCTTGGGCTTTCTCTCTATCTGAAGGCCAGGATCTCTCCATCCAATTCAAACCCTGCACAGACAGGCCCATTTCCCATGTATCCCAAGATATGGGGCTCAGGACCCAGCATTCCAGAACACATATGCATGAGGTCCTACCACCCACTATGGCCACTAAGGTAAGCAGAGTCCTGGTCCCTGGCACTCATGAAACCCACAGCTCCCTTGTACCTCCAGATTGGGCCACATTCCATTGCTTCTCATAGTACCTATTTCTATCTTATACAGACCCATGCCTTCCAAACAAAGACATTCAAGATTATCTTTAGTGACATTTTGGCGAACAAAGGAATTATTAATCCTCACTGTTACTAAGGCAAGGAGTCCAGAAGACAGATGCTTGGTTGTCCTTCCAGAAGACAAATGGAAGGAATGTTGGCTTTTCATTCTTTTGAGTCTCCTACAGTAGACTTAATATAAGACAATAAAGTGATATCGAAATGAACTTAACTGCTATCGAAGTCATGTTAAGAAGTTTGAACTTTATCTTTAGGGCTGGTCTTGGTTGCTTACTGTCAAATGAAAAGAGAGGAAGGAGCAGAAACCTTGGTACTAGATTGATCCCTTCGGGGGCCATGTACAAGGGTTTCCAGAAACCTCCACCTGGAGAGTGAAGGACCACCCAAGGTAATGACAAATGCAAACCCAGGCAAGGAGCCTACATCAGGACCTAAGGCAAAGGAGAAGCAGGATGCAACAGGGGAGGACCAGGCACAGCAAGAGGGATGTAGGGAAAGATGGCAATGGGGCACAGAGGCCAGGGGCAGGGGAAGGACAAGGGAAAATTCCCACTCTTTAAGCAGATGAAGATGCTGAACAAGTTACTTAGGAAGAGCAGGTGTTATCTTTTCAATGCGGGTTCATAAAAGCAGCATCACACCAGAGGCACTTTAGTGCTCCTGCCCAAGGCAGGGAGGAGTGGCAGCTCTTTCTAAACCTTCTGCTTCAAGCACAGGATGTTTCAAAGGTTTATGTGAGATGCTGAACCTGACTATGTCAAGTGAGGATAAAGCCTAGTATATAGAGTAGTTGTAAATATAAGAGATAATGTGCCTAAAGTGCCTAGCATAGGTCTGGACACATAACAGGCACTTCATAAATGATCATCTTACTTTGCTGTGTCAGCAACTCTCCAAAGCCTATATATATACACATATATGACCATTTCTAATCACCACATAAAACACAGTTGTCTTTTTCTTGCTTTGTTTTGTTTTGTTTTTACTGCTCTTCATGTAGAGACTGGCTAGTACTATGTTTCTTCACATTAAATACATTTTTTCTATGAATTTCCCCTATGGAGGGCAGGTGTTCTATACTCCCAAGATAGTTATAAGAGAATTTTGTATCCATCTCACTGGAGCATCCAGCTCCACATTCCACACCCACATAAAGAACAATTTGGGGCTTTTAAATGCACCATGAGTGAGTCATAACTAGATCCAAAAAAACTGAGCAAGTTGAATTTACTCCCCTTGACACTCAAGCCCAGAATTTGCCATGAGCTTTCTTCTTACTCATCTTTTTTGAGGGACTAAATGTTTTCTTATCTGAGATAATCCCAGTGGAATTAACCAAAGAAGTCTGGCACAAAATTAGAGGAGGGGTGTCTTTCCAAGCCTGCCTCTTTGTGGGTGTCCCATGACCTCAGTGTCTCTGGGACAGAAGATGACATTCCACTCAGCTTCGGGAGCTGCTGAACTAGTGCCGCTTTTGAGGAGCGACTGACCTCTTCCTTTCCTGGTTAACTGCATGTTAAGCAAAACATGTACTTATTTGGAAGTCCTTCGTGTGCTCACTACACGAGCACAAGGAATGTTAGTCATGGATGTGGAAGGCCCGACAGAAACAGTGACACCTCCCCCAACCACCCTTCTTTAGGCCACCAAGGAAGCGTTAACTTCTCTCAAAGGACTTTCAAAGTTGCAACTTTTTTAATGAAAAAAAACCTTTTGTACTGAGCAACATAACATGCCTATAAAAAGATTATATGATGAGAGTACATTTTAAAGGCTAATAGAGTGCACATTCATGAAGTTTACCACCTAGGATGGAGCAACAGAGTGTTGTCACAAACATTACCACCCCCAACATGTCCCTTCTAAACAGAGCCTCCTCTCTGTTCCTAGCAGATGTGACCCCTGTCTTGCATTTTTTTATTAATCGTTCTTATTTGTTAAATGATTGTATTACTCAGTGTTTACCAGAGGAACAGAAACAATAGCATGTGTGTAAATACGGAAAATGGTTTATTATATAGAATTGGCTCACGCTTGTGGATGCAGACAAGTCGCAAGGGCTGCGGGATGAATGAGCAAGCTGGAAACTTGGGAGGGCTGGCGGCCATCAGGCTTGAGTCCAATGTTTCAGTGTGAGTCCGAAGGCAAGTGGGGAAAGCATCCCAGTTCAAAGGTCACCAGACAGAATTTCCTCTTACTCAAGGGAGATTCAGCCTTTTTGTTCTATTCAGGCCTTCGAGTGATTGGATGAGGTCCACCCACATCAGGGAGGGAAATCTGCTTTATTCAATCTACAGATTTAAATATTAATCTCGTCTAAAAATACCCTCAAAGAAGCACCTAGAATCATGTAGGACCAAATATCTAGGTACCTTGGGGCCCAATCAAGTTGACATGTGAAATTAACCATCACGATGGATATACCTCCTATGAATGTGTACCTAAATAAGTCTTCCAGTTTTATCTTATTCTGCATCATTCTGCATGCATTTTTCTAAGGTTTTCTTTCACTCAACATCATTGAGGTGGCCACTGGAAAATATGCCTCCTTGGTGAGGCAATGGTTACAGCAATTCCTGACCATCCAGACATGAGGATTTGGGAATGGTTTGAAGGATTAATAAGTACATATTTGTGCAGGCTAGGCTTGTGGGTTCTTTGGCAAAATTTCCTAAGACTTCCTAGGTTGCTTGCTTCTGGTCAGTTCCATGTTCAGGTGACCACAGCCAAAGATCTTATGTAAAACAGAACTATTCAAGCAGTGCTCTGGTACACTGTTTAGCCACAAATAGTTTATAAACACATCCAACATACTGTTCCCCTTAACTTCTCTTTGGGATGATTGGAGTATGCAGATGGTCACCACTGGCTATGAGTAGCCTCATTTACGCACTCCATGGGCTACATGAATATTATATTATGAGTGCATGATGTGAGAAAGGTTAGAAAGTACTAACTTAAGCAGAGTTTTTTGGTTCTGGAGTTTTATTAATTATCTCTGTGCTCTGCCAGTCTCACTCTGTTTCAACTTATTGACAGCTTTCTTGAAGTCATTCCAAATAAAGGAATTGAGAGGAAAGCCTGTGTCAGCATGTGGAAAACCTGCTAAAGTACCAGAGGAGACAGACTTACCGAATGATCTGCTCCAGACCCCGATTTCCAGCCTGTGGTGTCTGCGTTCCAGAGCCTGCAGTGTACCTTCCAAGCGAATGTCACCTCGATTCTGTTCCTGCAACTCCACTTCTAGGGACGAAATTTGTATTTGTTATGATACAAATACTCAAAACAACGGTGGCTTGAACCAAACACTTGCCTTGCACGTAACAGTTATCACATAAGCAATCCAAAGTGTTCATAATGTTCCGGGCCCACACTCCTTCTATTCTGTTGTTCTTCCCCTCAACACACAGCCTCCACCTTGTGGTCCATCTCTAGTTCTTACCTTCCTGCTCCCATTCCAGCCAGCTGGAACAAATAAGAGATGAACCCTTTCCTTCTAAGTGCATGATCCAGAAGGTATACTTAGCAGTTCTGCACTTTTTCCTTCAGCAAGAACTTGGTCACATGACTGCACTTCGGTGTCAAGAAAATTGGCAGATGTAATCTTTATTCTTGAATACCTATTTAAAAGAAGGAAATTAGACATTGGAGGGAAAGTAGGCAGCTCTACCACAGTCTTTATGATTTTTTTCTCTGCTTGATCTGCAGTTACTAAGCAAGCTGTCACTAGCCTTCTACCATGCTGGTGGATTTGTCAATTTCTCACTGTTCTGTTAAGTTTTGCTTTACATATTTCTAAGCTCTGGTATTAGGTTTATACAAATTTAGAAATATTATCTCTTCCTGGTGAAATTAACCAATTATTAACATGCTGTGATCTTCTTTGTCTCTTATAATTTCTATCTTTATCTCATAATATTTCTAATTTGCCTAAAATTAATGTTTGAAACTTTGGTGTGATTAGTATTTGCCTCATATCTCTATTATGTCATATTTAGTCATTTAAATGTATCATATAGTTTTCATAAACACATAGCAGAATTTTTTATTGATATTCAGTTAACTTTCTAGTACTCTATTATAGTAATTTATTCACCTAGTGTTCTATCAGCATTTAGGCTGTTTCTAGTGTTCTGTTATTACAAGTAAAGCTGCAGTTTTTAGCCATGTACTGATATCAATTTGTGTGTTTTACTGGCATATGTGTACAGGGTAGATGTATATGTAATTTTACATGACAATCCCCTTCACTGGGGTTGGAGCATTTCGTAAAACCTTCAGCAGCCTGTGAGAATGTCTGTCTCCTCACAGCCTCACCAGCAGTGGAAAAAGAGGCACTTTGGCCTTTTGACCAATTTGGTAGCAACAGTGTTTGACCTGAGTGTACTTTTATGATGATCGAAGTTTGTCACGTTGCTCTATGTTAAACAGCCATTTGCATTTGTTTTCTCGATGAACTGTCAGCAATACTTTTTGGCCTGAGGGTCTTTGGTCTTCACATCTCAATGCAAACCCCAGTATGAGGTGACTGGAGGCTGTAGTAATGAATTCTCAGAGGGGCCTGTTTCAGCCGGAGCCAGGGGTGAGACCGAAATGACCTCACCTGCGGGACACAGTCTGGCCAGCTCCTGCCGTGGCATCACTCCCCAGGGTCCCCTCTCTGGAGGGTTCTCACCTCTCTCCTCCTTGCACTCTAGGTTTGTTTCCTGTCCTCCCCTCACATGTGGTCTATTGGAAACCAGCCTCTGTGACCCTAGGGATGAAGACCTGGATGTCCGTTACAGCTTATTTTGGAGAAATTACACAGTTTTTTATATTGAGCCTATCATTTGTTCCCTCTGTATCAGCTACTAAACTGTGGTTACAACAAGTTTTTGGAAAGTAATTTTATCCATCATTTTCAAGACTTCAGAGTCATATTCTTACAAATATGGCAATGAGTGTTTGGTTAATGTCTATTCTCTTTGTTCATACAGACTAGAGCAATGGCTTCTTTGCTCCCCACTGTATTCCCAGGGCCTAACACAAGACGAGACTAGTAGAAGCTCCACAATAATTTTTGAATGAATGGGCATGAATGTGAACAATATAAATATCTTGGAGGTGAATGGGACAGCAGAGATACCAGGGATGGTACTAAAAAGCGAGTTTAAATGCTAAGAATACAGCAATACCCTGAGGCAGGTCAGCAGCTTGGGGACTTTAGTGTTTATACCAGGAATTGATCCCAAACTGAAGTAGTGGCTGATGTAGCGATTTATAAGCAACATAGATCAATGGGAAAAAGGGAATTATCCATGATTATTGACTAAAAATAAAATAATAAAGTTATTCCCATTGCCAATTTACAAACTGGAGGTGACCTGACAAGAAAGGAAATCTGAATCAGGCATTGTTAGGGGACAACAGAAGAAGACATTGAAAGACTCACCCCACGAGTGTCTGAATAAGAGGATGGTAGAATCAAAAAGAGACCAAGGGCTTGCTTTGTGCAAAGATGGAACAATGAGAACTGGATTTCCACACATAATTTTAGAGATATAAATAGCCAGAAAAATATTTGAAAAAATGTTGTTTAGACAGTAGACAACAGACAATGCAGGAAAGTGGCCTCTGAGCGAGGAGAAACAATTTAAATGAGCTCCACCATTGCCCCAGCTTATTGCTGGGAGAGTGTTTCCAGGCTCCAATGTGAGAAAGGGAAACCGAGTAAATCCTGGACATCTTCCCGCATTGAGGAGAGAAAAATGGGACTTACTGAAGGCCAACACAGCTAGAGTGTGCATCCCAGGGTACCAGAGAGAAAGGAACTGCATGGAGCAAGAGCTCTGGAGATCTGTACAGTAACCAGCTTACATATGTGAGGAGACTACCCAAGGACAGAGAATCACAGAGAGGGAGAGGTGGTGCCACCCCTGGGTTTACACAGGCCTGCGGTGTTTCCACCAGCAGAGTAGGCACCTGGGGTGCTGGGTAAGGGACTCAGGAGGCTTTTACCGTACCAGTGGGGCAAAATCAGCCCTACAACGAAAGTTCCTCTGGTCCCACTTTACAAACCTTAAAAAGCAAGGCACAAAAATATCCAAGAATTTCCAAGTAACTTATCTGTATCCTAGCGCAAAGTGCACGGGCCCTCTAGTCTTAGAGATAAAAGAATATCTAGCACTAAGTATGTAAAATTCAAAACATCTGGAATCCAACAAAAAATTATCACACATACAAAGAAGCACAAAAATATGATCATATGACCAATCAGTTCATTAAAACTGACCCAGAAATAACAAACTTGATAGAATTGAATTCATGGGAAGTACATTGCAACAGCTAATCATCATGATAAGGAGAGCTATGGAAGATTATATATACACACACACACACACACACACACACACACATATATATATATAATTTTTAAATAATTTAAATAAATAATTTTTAAAAAGACCCAAATTGAACTTTTAGTTATAAAAAAATAAGAAGTGTGAGGTAAAAAATGCACAGGATGGGATCACAAGCATATGAAGTTGTGCACAAGAAAATATCAATGAATTTAAAGGTGCATCAATAGAAACTATTAAAAATGAAACGTGGAGATGAAAATACCTGAAAAAAATAATAAACATCAGTTGTGGGACATTGTTTTGTGTATCTAATATATGAGGTCTATCCAGAAAGTATCTGGCCACATAATATAAAAAATAGACACATTTATTCAAGACACAAGATACAAGAAACATTGTACATAGGACAATGATGCCTGAGTCCCCTTCAAAGAAGGCACCTTGGGACCTCACATTGCCATCAGCAGCCCCATTGTATTTTTCTGAATCTCATTGACAGTCTACAATCTCTTCCCTTTCAAAAATGATTTTAGTTTTGGGAAAAGCCAAAAGTTGCAGGGCGCAAAATCTGGACTGTAGGGGAGCTGAATCACCTGGGTGGTTTGATATTTTGGCAAGAAACTGCACAAGATGTGACGCATGAGTGGGCTCATTGTCACGATGAAGCTGCCCATCACCACTTGCCCATAGCTGTGGCCTTCTGAATCATTTGAATAGTTTCTGCAGAGCTTAATGCAAAATTTGATGCAGATTCGTTGCTGTATTTGTTCAATCATTTTTAATGTGATGGCCACACGGTACACATGCTCACTCAACAGAGTCTACCGCTTCCACTGAGTAGTACAGTGAAGTCTCCATTATTCACACATGTGCATTCCAGTCCATTCTCCTTGGCTGCCAGGTTACATTGATATCACACAAACCATTCTCATTATATTAACAATGGCTGAACTTTTTCTGGACAGACCTCATATGTATAATTTTAACAGAAGTGTTGTATTTCTTGATTTTGGTTGTAGTTATGAGACTATAAGTGTTTTCAAAACTGGCCAAACTATACAATAAAAATAGAGTGATTTTATTGTACATGAATTATGTCTTAATTTTCAAAAACTGGGAAGGAAACATGGTCAGTAACAAGGAGTTGGACCAAGCTAAACTTCTGGCAACATAATCTTGCTGGAGTTAGCACTTGGTGCGTCCTCTTCAATGTTTACTGCTTTTCCTTTTACTTGCTACCTTATGGGCTGAAAGATCAAGATTCCATATTCTGTATCTGCTCTTATTAATTGTGGGAACTTAGACTCATTACTTAACCTCTTTGGGACTCAGTTTATTTATATTGAGAATAGGAATAAAATTGATTCATCCATTCATGGATGTAGTCCTGCATTGAACAATACTTACTGAGTGCTGACCATGTGCCAGGTACTATGCTAGACACTGAGTGAAAAGAACACAGTGTTTTCTTTCAAAGGCACTTGACCACAAAATTAAAGAATAAATGAGATCTACAGAAACACTCAGAAATCATCTGGTCCAATATAGGAAATTGAGATTCTATGAATGAAAATGATTTGCTCAAAGGTTTTGAGTTCATTAGTGACAAAACTGTGAGTATAATACAAGTTTCCTTATATAGAATGCAGACCCACTATTAATACAGATAATGATAGAAAGTTGAGATTTGAGTTTTTGTTTTCTAGTAAATGGCATTTCCTCTTTAACCTTGAGACAGGAATTTTAAAAGATCATTTATTTATTTGTTTATTTATTTATTTATTTATAGACAGAGGGGAAGGGAGAGAGAAAGACAGGGAGAGAAACATCAATTTGTGGTTGCCTCTCACATGCCCCCGACTGGGGATCTGACCTGCAACCCAGGCATGTCCCCTGACTGGGAATCGAACTGGTGACCCTTTGTTCACAGGCTGGTGCTCAATCCACTGAGCCACACCAGCCAGGGGTTGAGACAAGAATTTTAAATCAGAGGATGTTTGCAGAAGCCAGGCTTTATGGATTATTATTATTTTACCTGGACTGTGCTTTTAAAAATTTTAACCCATACACACATTTTAAAAACCAGAACTTTTACCAAAAAGTTGATATGCTCTGCTTTCCTTAAAGAACTTTAATATGTGGCTCTACTGATACCAAAACTCGCATGCTGATGGGTCAATCACCAAAAGTAATTGGCAGCTTCTCCAAACATCCAGGTTCTGGAATCTCCAATGGCCACAGCCATCACCCGGACTGCCTCTTCCATTTATGTTACCTGCTTGGCCCCTAGGAGACGTTTTGTTTTGCAACCCTTGCCTTGAATTTATAGGATGAACAGTTTTAGTTATCATCCAGCACAGGTTATAATTGGGCATCTCAATCTTCCCAGGGGCTTTGCAAGGGAGCTATCAACATAAAATATCAACAATATGGGCCCCAAGCCAGGCTCTAATGAGTGTCAGTGGTCAGGAACCTCATGGTGACAACTAGACTTTCCCGGCCACACTCATAGATACAGGATGTGAATCATTATGTATAAATAAGTGCAAAAGGAATGGCTCTTCTGTTTTGATTTGTAAATTAATTTTAAAACCTTGGATTACTTGTACTTGCAACTCAGGAGTTTGTATAACAAACGGTCATTTCTCTTGCCTTTTGCTGGCCTTTTCTTTCTGGTTTTCCCTTAGAGTTCAATCTAATTCCATAAACCTGTATTACCAGGCAGCCCCCAAACACAGAAAGATACCAGTAAGTCAAAATAACTCTAAGAACCAGGCTCTTCCTTTATTGGTGCTACAGAAATGTCCAAGCCATTGTCAAACAAATCGGCCCACATTCTCTGAAGTGTTTTATAAAAGGATAAACTAGATTGTTGATGGGCCCTGCCTGGATAACTGGTTACCCTTAGTGAGCTGTAAACCCCACTATTATAACTAAATCAAATTGCTGTAGCCCATGCCAAAATATGTCTCCACAGCCCATGGAGTGAATGCCTTTCTGGAAAAGGTACAGCTGAATTGTCAGAGCAAGCTGAATGCCTAACATTGCATTTTAACAGAAGCAACTCAGTGGGTCATTGTGCAAATCTAACTTCCATGCTTACTCTTGGCCATAGACTCAGTGGAATTGGCAGTCTTGGTGTGGTGCTTGTGGGTGAAGGGAAAGGAAGAGTGTGTCACATGGAATTGTACACCCCTAGATTCATGTCCAACTGTGACCTTAGAATGCAACCTTATCTGGGAATAAGGTATTTGCAAATAAGGTAATTAGTTAATTTAAAATGCAGTCACACTAGTTTATGGTAGACTCCCAAACCAATCATTGGTGTCCTTCTAAGAGGAGATACACACAGAATGAAGAAGGCCCTGTAAAGATGGAAGCAGGAGTTGGAGTGAGGTAGCTATGAGCCAAGGAACACCAAGTAGTGAAGCAAGGAAGGAGCAGGAAGGACGTGTCCCCGGAGCCTTCAGAAGGCGCATGGCCCTGCTCACACCTTGATTTTGACTGCCAGATGCCAGAACTATAAAAGAATCAATTTCTGTTGCTTTAAGCCATCTATTTTGGGTTATTTTTAAGGAAGCCCTAAGAAATGGATACAAATTGCATTGCAAGCATGAAATCTAAAGAGAAGGGTTGGAAACAAATTCAGGGTAGGATAAGGCCATTAGAGTGTCCATGGTCATGACAGAGAAAATGAAGTGGAATAAAGAAAGACTTAGCAACATTCATTAGGACTGTAATACATAGCACATAATAGATGACATATGATATTCAAAAGCCAAAAATTTAATACTAAGTGTCTGAGATGATGCCTTTTCTATCATCACTGTGGTCTAAATTTGTGGGTAGGATAATATTCCAAGGTATACAAATCTGTAAAACCCACTTAAAAAGCAACCCCCTGAGAAGCTGGGAGGAAAAAGGGGAGCGGTCAGAAGGGGAAAAGAAAAGAAGTGAGAAAGGAGAGAGCGACAGGTGTCTTTTCAAGGAGAGATACGGAATTCTTACATGACGTCGCTCATGTGATTCAGTCTCAGAGTAAAGTTGCAGTTAAAGAACAAGGTCCAGGCAATCAAAAACAATTTAGAAACATTTCAAGTCTTTTATGCTGAATACCAAAAAAGTAAATAAATTAATTAAAAAATAAAAAAAGACTCCCAATTTTCAGCATGACTTGTTTAAAGCTCCCATTCTTTCTTGTTCTTAACCTTGCCTTCACACGTCACAGCTGCTTTCCTGAAACCTGACTCCCCAGATCCCTCCAACTCTTTCTTTTATGTGTCCTTTTCCCAGTCTATTTTCTCATTTTCCTCCAAACTCGCCACTACAGCAGCCTAAGGATCAGTTTGGCCAAACAGAACCTTCCTTGGGGGGGGGGATCGGATGTGGAGGGTATTGTGAGGAAGTGGCTGGATTGAGCAGGTCAAGTCACTGTCCTCTTGACTAAGTGGGGACATCCAGAAATGAGCGATTTTTACCTCTAAAATGTACACTGTGGAGGAGGGTTATGGCTTATGTTTTGCAAAATTAACCAATGCTTCCTTTGATGCTATGCTCTGGTGCCCCGATCCTTTTCCCACATCCTGCAGTTCCAGGTGGAATTATAATAGCGGAACCGTAAGAGGAAATACAGAGACAATACTCAGCATCTGAGTTTCAACATATATGCTGTAAATTGTGATAAAGATGCTAGCTTGAAAGAAAAGGTTTTGATCTTTGCCCCTTAAAGAAAGTAGATATTCAAATGCATGATATACGTGTGTGTTAAATCCTATAACTGAGGTGATACAGGTCTTCTGGACTTGTTGGAGTGGTGGTGGGGGAGACGAAGAGAAAGTAAAGTAGTGAGATGCTGGCAGAGGTACCTGAGCACTTCTTCGTCTAGGGTGTGGCCTGTAAAGAACATAGTA
Organism: Pteronotus mesoamericanus; assembly: GCF_021234165.1. Classification (NCBI taxonomy): domain Eukaryota; kingdom Metazoa; phylum Chordata; class Mammalia; order Chiroptera; family Mormoopidae; genus Pteronotus; species Pteronotus mesoamericanus. Next base: position 11,101,382 of record NW_026555245.1, read on the forward strand.
GCCTTGGGGCCAGTGGTCACATCCCTCCAGTCTACCCTCTGCTTCTAGGAACAGTTCAAGTGAGCAAGTGCAGAATCACCTTACAATGGTGGGGTGGCATTCTATGGCAAATGACAAGCTTCCTCTGTCAGTCTTCCTACTTTCTGCCTCAAGGATGATGTAAGAGAAACAGAAGTATAGGGAAATTAAAATCTCCAGGCATTGGCGTGGGAGTGGGGGAGCAAGAGCCAGTGAAGAGACCCTGAGGGCGACTCCTTCAATTTTGCACCTTCTGTATCTCACTTGCCCCACCCTAGTCCCAGTCATACTTAGCTCTCCTTTCTCCAGGCCTCCACGTCTTCATTCCTAGCAGTGGTAACGGTGCTCCACAGTTACCAGTTACTATTGCACTCTAGCTCATGCTTCTCTGGCATTCTGCCCACACCTATGTAAATACCCCCTCTATAAAATGGCTGATGTTACTCCATTTGAGCGTGCCATCAATTTCCTTCTGATATTCTGACTGGTATACATAGTTTAAGTGTTCAGTAAGTAGTCTTCAGTATTATTTTGGTGGAACAACCAGCCCCCATGAATGGCCAAGTATTCCGCTCATTTTTAAAAGAGTGCTATTCAAATAGATGAATTTCACCAGGTCCTGTCATGATCAACTGAGATGCATGACTCCTGACCTTCATGATGGAAAGCCGAGGCTAGCGTGGCCTCTAACTTGTATCTTGAAGAATTTGTACCCTATTATAGGACAGACAAACACAAAGATGACTGAGCACAGTATCACTTGGACAAATTAAAGAATGTATAGCTTTCCAAGTCAAGAAATTTTTTTCAACCACAGAGGGAAAACTTCTCTCTTAATCTTATGCAAATGCTTTTTAAAAAGCAAGCTATATTTGACTGGGGAAAAAAGGAAGAAAAATTAACATTAGCCACCATGGGGTCTATTTTCCATATTTTCTCTAATTAGTAAAAAGTTCTAGTAATGCTTTCCAAGGATGATTAATTATACTTTTATTCATAATCTTTAGGCTTTTATTACATGATTCCTTATGAAGGTTTCTTTATGAAAAAATAACACTGTCAAGTTCATAGTCCCTGAATGAGACATCACTCCAAATATGAAACAAGATTAAGTTTGACAAGCTTCTCCCCCGAAGTGGTTTGTTCTTATTTTCATACGTATCTAAAATTTATATCACGGGTATTACACACAAGTATCAATACAAGTTTCATGATGTGATGATTGGAATAAATTTATGGAAAACTATTTACTTTTAATCTTAAATGTAAACAATTTAGGGGGCAGATTAGCTATGTACATTTTGAAAAAAAGAAATCTAAATAATGGATAGATTATAAACTGAAGTAGTGTAAAGACGATACCACTTAGTTTTTAAAAAGACCATTTTTCTGGGTGACCATTAATTATCTGCACAGTGTTGCGAGGGTCCTCTGATCCTTAGAGGTGAATACAGTGGTGGGATGGAGCCCAGATCCATCAAGCTGACCTCTTTGTTCTGCATCTTCATAATTGTCTTCCTCAGCTTTCCATGGTTGGCTCTAGCAGTAATGGAATTAGTTAATTAATTTTGATCAGGAGTATGTCAGAACCCCAGTCTCTCAAGTAATAAAACCAAAAGCTGCCTTGTGTCACCAAGCAAACCATACAGCAAGCTACCCAGTCTGAATCTCTCAGTGCTGGCAACCATCCTCAGAGGGAACAATTTCCTGCAGGAGGAGAGAGTAAAACTGGCACCAGAAGGGATGAATGAGCTCTGGCCAGTGTGGCTCAGCTGGTGGGAGCAGTGTCCAATAAATGAAAGACTGCAGGTCTGATTCCTGTTAGGGGCATGTACCTAGGTTGCGGGTTCCATCCCTGGTCTGGGCACATACGAGAAGGCAACTAATTGATACTCCTCTGTTGCATTGAAGTTTCTCTCTCTCCCTTCCTCTTTCTCCAAAAGCAATGAAAAAATGTCATTGGATGAAGATTCAAAAAAAAAAAAAGGAATACTAGAGCCTAGTGAACCCCAACCATTGCCATTATGAGAGTCAACAATTCTCCTGTTTAGATTTTTTCTATAACTTCCAAGTTGTAGAATGCTAATTCAAAGGCAAGAGACCTGCGTTGGAATTTAGGTTTGTTCATTCAATTATGAGGCTATGTGTCTTAAGCGGGTCCCTGGTGTGTCTGTTTGTTTTCCTTACACCACCGGGGCTGTGGGGCTCAATTTCAGGCCCAGTCCTCACAGAGAGCTCGTTTACCATGATGCAACAGTGAAATCATCCCCCAAATTTGAAATGAATATTTTCCTTTTTGACCACAAGACACAATTCAAAACATAGTGGGCCAGTGTAGAAAGAGATTATATCTGAGATTACCTTCAATAGTGAATTGGAGTTAACCCACTTGTAAAGACAAAGGTAGAAAGAGATGGTAGGAGAGGTAGGAATGGAGGGAAAGAAGGAGGGAAATGGGTCCTACACTTCAATGTGAATCCAAATTCATGAAGATCTTACTAAAATGTACAATCTGATTCAGTTGGTTTGATGTGGGGCCCGAGATTCTGCATTTTCAAGAAGCTTTTGGGTGATATCAACACTGCCAGACCGCAGTCGGAGAAGTGAGGTGCTTTAGAGCACTTTAAAGAAATGAAAATGGTCTAAAGAACAGGCTAACAGTAATGACAACAACAGTAATACCTGACTAATGTTATTATCATATCTAAAGAAAGACTACATCGGTCACAAGGGGAGAGAAGGAAGTCAGCAGAATAACATAGAGATAAAAGGGAGTGAGAAAAAATAGTCAGAATAACAATGTGCAAAAAACATACAGTGTCTTGATAAAAAGAGATCCTCCTTGCAGTTAACCATTTTTGTGAATATGGATTACAGGGCTCTAAATTTCCAATGACATTAGATTTTTGTATTCCATATTTTACTTTCCATATTTGTGAAACAAATGTTTGAATTTTATTTGCCTCTTTTGTATGGCTTTTCAAGAGGAAGCAAATGGGCTCTCCAAGTTAAAATGAATAATCTGTTCCTCATGAAAGTTATGTTATTCATTGCAAATTGTTAAATTGTCATTATGCTTAGAAATAACAGCCTCTGTGAGTTTAGTTTATGTGATTCAGCATCCCTAAATCCCTAAATCCAATTGTACTTGAAGCATCAATGAATTGGAATCTCTGGCACTCCACCGGAATAAAGTAAATAAAATGGAGGGTGTACAAATCACCACCTTTAAATGCCACTACTTGATGTCTTCCGGTGATACCCTCCCCACCCCACTCATATCTGACATCAAAATTTACAAGTCCTATAAGATTGTGGTATAAGACACTGGTCTTTAATTTGTTATTTATGCCATTTTATGATTTTCTTTGCTTTCAAGATAGTTATTTTTTAAACTAATAAAAAAACTAATCCTAATTCCAAGTAGATCCTAATATTGGAAATAGCCTTTTTCCATCTTACTCCCTCTCCTCTGATGGTCTTGGGTGGGGCTGCTGCTTTATTTGCAATTTGCTTTTCTTCACAATTTCTGGACATTTTACTATTTGTCATTCTATTGTGTCTCATTCCCCAATTCTTTTTATTCCTCCTTTTCTGTTCTTGACAAAAAAACAGGAGTTTTTTTTTAATACATTTCTGCATAATTGGTTGTGTCTGTGGTATGAAAAAGAGACCAGCCAAATTCACCTTTTCCATTTACAAACCTCCTATCAGCATGTCACATATAATTAGGAACTGTTAGAAAAGGATGTGCTCACTATGTAAAAAGTGGACACACTTTGGCTAATGGCTGTCACTGATCATCTTGCTTTTGTGTCCTCACTGATACTGTTCTTTCAAACTGAGCTGCCTCCATTGCATCCTGTCAAATGATTCATCAGGGAAGAAAAAGGGGAGAGGGATGGCCTTTAAATCACTCATGTCATGTGACTATTTAATCTGTGCAACCAGAAGACCAAATTATTGATAGTTTAGATGCTAATATTTTCCTCTATTAATTTATAAAAATAAGAGGAACAAAAATTAGGAAAATGCGTGAAAAAAAATAATGGTTTATTATAAAGTCTCCTGGGAGAAAATAAGAGTGGACACCCAGTTTATTTTCCCCTTTGCGGGTTTACTGATTCTGACTGTGATGTGGTAGAGCAGCTGGGTTTCAGGTGTGCACACTGGCCATCATGTGAAAATGTAACTCAATTTTCATCACACATATGTCATTGAAACATTTGCTACTGACTTTGTTCCTTCCTAAACAGTGAGAAGTTAAAGATTCGTTATCTGAGTTTTCTGTACCTCTTGCAAACCAAGCCAAATTTGTGGAAAAAGTTTCAGATATCTGACTTTTTGTTAATGAACCAAACTTTTGGGTTGCACATTAAATATGTCATGTCACCCTATTACACATTGTTTCCTTGTTTTCTCTTGTTCTGTATGCATACATAACCCTTTTTATGATAAGATTTATATTCTGGTTTGTGGCAGTTTTAACTTAACAGGATATTAATTGTTAAAACTATCTATTAATTCTATCTTTTGAAAGGGCATAAAATATTTTATTAAATGCTAAATACATCGTCATACATTGTTAAGATCTCTTTCCATCAAGCTATCTTCTTCATGGGAGATCTCTGAGATCTATCTTAGTAGCTGAATTTCCATTACAACAGTGCATCCAATGTCAGGTACCCAAGATCAATGACCCTGAGTGGAGGGCTTTGGGAACACCAGTTCCTATTCCTCAAAGGTAGCAAAGTTCAGAAACAAAAATCCCTGTCAATAAAGCATGGTGTTTCTTCTTATAAGCTAGGAAGTTAACCTGACTTTCAGATCACAAACATTAACGTGCATGGAGAATACCAGAGGAGGGGAAAAGATATAAGCCAGACTATAGTGAAATTGGGTAAGAAGGATAATGGGAATTAAATGGGTGTGTGGGCCAGGAGGGAGGGCAGAGGATTCATGAGATGTGGGAGGAAGTCTTTGTTCTGTACACAGGGCACCGCATACAAACCCCCACTAAATGGGGTTGATGGATAGTGGCATGGACACCAAATTCACTGGCTCATTGGAAAGTAGTTCTGCTGCCCAGGAGTCCAGATAGAGGGAGGTCTCTTTCAAATATATCAGAGGATTCCCCATTTGGTTAGAAGTGGTTTTTTTCTTATTTCCCCCTTCCCTTAAAAAAAAAAAAAAAAAGGCACTGTGGCACTAGTTAGATCCAAAGGCAGGAGACTTCTGTAGCCAATCGAAAGCATTCATGGTGTTAATAATAGGACAACAGTAAGCAGTCATTCTTAAAATATTTTGATTTCCTTAGAGACAACAGGTAGACGAATGTATCATGGTATTTCCGTATTAGGAAATAGCTTGTACTTTAGAGGCTGGTAATTGTTTCTCCAAATCCATTCTGACCTCCCTTAGTAAGGAGAACTCTGCTTTTTAGCAGTCATTAGAGCCAACCAAATAAAAGACCACATTCTCCATTTGGCATGTGACTTAATTCAGATTAGTGAGACGTAAGGCTAAGTTTATGTGGAAATGAGAAGAAACGTGTTGGGGATGCCCTGTTTACTCCTCCAAATCAACTCTACACCCCTTTCCATAATGTTTTCTGACTTGTAAAATGGACTTTTATAGAATATATCAATGGGCTCCCTTGACTTCTGATTTTCACTTGGGCTTGGCCAAGGAGACACCAAGAGAAGACCCTGAAGGATGGGAGGGGAGAAACTCCGGACTACTACTAAATATAAAATTATCAAATGCATTGGTGACTTATTTGCAGTTCTTTCCCCCCAGTATACATACAGCTAGGGATTTGCATTCAAAGTAGTTTGATTTAAAGTCATTTAAAAAAATTGTGTGGGTGTGCCAGGCTGTAGGTTGGCGTGGTACATTTCTTCACTAAGAGCCAAGCCTCCTCTATGGTGAGCCTTTAGAATGCTACAGCTCTCTCTATAGCTCTCCTTGTTCCTTCAAGCCTAGTGGTGGTAATGGCTCCGCTAGTTAATAGTCCTAGGTATTTAGTTACTTTTCTCCTAATTCTCCTCACACTCTTGTCAACAGTTCTCTTATTAAACTCTGCTCACTTACCTTATTTGAGTATAACATTTATTACCTGATTATTTCCTTAAAAGGGTGGGGATGCAGACTTGCCCCCTCAGTCTTCTTCCCACTGGCTGGAATGCAGATGGGATGGCTGGCGTTGGAGCAGCCATCTTGGAGAATATGGAAGAAAGCAATGGATGGTCAGCAAGATAAAAAGGGCCCTGAGTTTTTGATGACCATGGAGTTGCACACCAGCTCTGGTTTACCAAAACTTCTCTCTCTTGCTCTCTTTCTCTCTTTTCTTTTTTTTTTTTTTTTTTTTTTTTTTACAACTTGGCCCTGCTCCTGAGTATTCTCAGTGCCCATTGCTCATGTACCTGAAGCTCTATTTTCTCCAAATCAGTCATTTACACTTGCTCAATGGAACCCTCCTTAGCTCTGGAATGGTAGGCCCCCTGACATAAGGCTGGGACTTCCATTTGTTCTCTGATCCTGCAGGGCAAAGTGGCATTGTGGTCTTTCCTACTTCCACAGTCATAAATGGGAAGTGAAACAAAAGTCTCTCTGGGATTTCCCCTTGATTTACCTATAGTACCTTCCTACTCTGAGAGTGGCCAACAGTTGGGATAACAAGACAAGCATGTCTCATAGCCTGTATCCCTACTTCCAATTTCTCCTTCCTTTAATCTACTGATACTGGACGGGATAGCAGTATCCCTTCTCCTTACATTATGCTTGGGATTTTCCCTATCCTACAGCTTATAACAGGGCTTCAGGATTAAGCCAAGAAGGCCTTGTGTACAAACGGGACCATAAAGAAATTTAGAAAATCCAATAGATCATCTTGTAATGCACACATAAAATATTCTAATTTTCCAGCCAACAGGAAATCCACCTGTCTTCGAAAGCACTAAAGCTCACTGTTTTAGTCAAGGTAGAGACCCCAGGGCAACAGAACTTGGGTAGGAAGAAGCACCTGGAAATATTTAAAAGGGTATGAGCTGATCATATTAACATCTTTGGAGCCAAGCTGAGTGCCTAGCTGCGTGTTTATTGAATGACTATATGATATTCAACCACCAAAAAATATGAACATGGCACTGGGGACACAAAAAGCTAGAACGCAAGGTCACTCCCCTTAGGAGCTTGGGATATATTTGGGGAGATAGCTGAGAAATACCAAATATGCTAAGCAGTAGGTGCTTTAAGACAGTGTTTCGCAAAAGTGCATGTATTGTACGTAGAAATCAGCTGAAGGTCGTATTGAACTGCAGACTCTGATTTGGTAGATCTCAGGTGAGGCCAGAGCATTTGCATTTCTAACAAGCTTCCACATGATGCTCATGCTGTGAGAATATGGACTTCATTTTAGGAAATGAAGTTAAAGAGGGCCAGGGAAAGAAAGGCTTCACGGAAAAAGAGGGCACTGATCTGAATCCTAAAGAATGATTCCACCAAGAAACTACTAGAACTGATAAATGAATTCAGCAAAGTAGCAGGATACAAAATTAATATCCAGAAATCAGTTGCATTTTTATATGCCAAAAATAAACTAACATAAAGGAAAATTAAGGAAACAATCCCATTCACAATTGCTTTAAAAAGAGTAAAATATCTAGGAATAAACCTCACCAAGGATGTAAAAGACCTGTAGTTGTACAATGATAAGACACTAGAGAAAGAAATGGAAGAAGATAAAAATAAGCAGGAGCACATACTGTGTTCATGGATAGGAAGAATTAATGTTATTAAAATGTCCATACTACCCAAAGTGATCTATAGGTTCTATGCAATTCCTATTAAGATTCCAATGACGTATTTCACAGAACTAGAACAAATATTTCAAAAATTTATATGGAACCACAAAAGGCCCCCCATAACAACAGTGATCATGACAAAGTAGAACAAAGTTGGAGGAATCATGCTACCTAATATGAAACTATACTGTAAGGCCATAGTAATCAAAACAGCATGGTACTTGCATAAAAACAGACACATAGATCAATGGAACAGAACAGAGATCCCAGAAATAAACTCACACTTTTATAGTCAATTAATATTCAACAGAGGGAGCAAGCACATACAATGAACTAAAGATAGTTTAATCAATAAATGGTGTTAGGAAAATTGGACAAATACATGCAGAAAAATGAAACTAGACCATCTTCTTACACTACACACAAGAATAAATTCAAAATGGATTAAAGATTTAAATGTTAGACTTGAAACCATAAAACTCTTAGAAGAAAACATAAGCAGCAAAGTCTGTGACATTGCTCGTAGCAGTATTTTATCAGATATATCTCCCCAGGCAAGGGAAACAAAAGAAAAAAAATAAACAGATGGGACTGCATCAAACTAAAAAGTTTTTGCACAGCAAAGGAAAACATTAACAAAATAAAAAGACAACTCACAGGATAGGAGAATGTATTCACTGATACATCTGATAAGGGGTTAATATCCAAAGTTTATAAAATACTTGCAAAACTCAATACCAAACAAACAACCCAGTAAAAAATGGGCTAAAGAACTGAACTGACACTTCTCCAAAGAGGACATACAGATGGCCAATAGACATATGAAAAGTTCTCAGAGCCACTAATCATCAGAGAAATGCAAATAAAACCACAATGAGATATCATCTCACATCTGTCAGAATGGCAATCATCAACAAATCAACAAAACACAAGTGCTGGTGAGGATGTGGAGAAAGGGGAACCCTTCTGCAGTGTTGTGGGAATGCAGAATGGCACAGCCACTGTGTAAAGCGGTATGGAGGATCCTCAAAAAATTAAAAATGGATCTGCCTTTCAACCCAGCTATCCTACTTCTGGAAAGATATCCAAGGGAACCCAAAACATTAATTTGAAAGAACATAAGTACCCCTATGTTCATTGCAGCATTATTTACAATCTCCAAGATATGGAGGAAGCCCAATTGTCCATCAATAGATGAGTGGATAAAACAACTATGGGGCATTTACACAATGGAATAAAAAAAAAGAAGAGAAAGTTTTACCCTTTGTGACAGCATGGATGGGCCTGGAGAACATTATGCTAAGTGAAACAAGCCAAAAGACAAATACAATATTGGTTTCACTCATATGTGTAATCTAATGAACAAACCGAACTAACAAGTAAAATAGAGACAGAGTCGTAGACAGAGAGTAGGATGACAGCTAAGGGAGGACGGTAGGGTGTGGAAGGATTGACCAAAAAGGATAAAGTGCTCATGGACATGGCCAATAGTGTGGTGATTGCAGGGTGAGGGGGTAAAAGGGGGCTAAATAATAATGGAAAAAATACAGTAAAAATAAATTAATTTTTAAAAAAGAATGAATAGAACACAGAGGAGCAGAAATGTAGAGGGGGTGGAGGGTAATAAAAGATGGTGTTTGGAGGTAGGACTATCTCCAACACGCCTAAGGGTTGGTGAGCAGACTAATGAAGAAGAGGGTAGTAGAGAAGGTGGACAATAGGTGGAAACCAGATTCTGAATACCTCATGAATTAGGTGAATCACAAGCTGGCTCTGCCAGTAATGTCATCAAGTTGAAGGCCATCAGTATGTTATGATGCCTTAGCAACATCTGGACAAAGGATATACTGAGCTGTTACAGACAGAATCCATAACAAAAAACCTAGTTAGTCATCAACCTCCTCCTCAGCCAAGCAAAGAGAGAGGGATTCTCACGGTCCACAGAAAACAAAGGAAATAAAGTCCTGATGTGCTTCTTTAACACTGACCAGCCTTTCCCACTCCTGTGTGACCGTACCTTCAATAAATAACTTGCATCTTGAAGCCATAGTGACAACCACCCCCATAAGTCCATTCACGGTACTTCTGCATGAGGTCTGTCTGGAAAAACGCCAGCCACTGTCACTATAATGAGAATGGGCTGCATGACATTGATGTAAGCTGGCAGCCAAGGAGATTGAACTGGAACGCACATGCATGAACAATGATGACTTCGCTGTACTAGTCAGTGGGGGTAGAAGATGCCATTGAGTGAGCACATGTACTGTGTGGCCGTCACATTATAAATGATTGAGTAAGTAGAGCAACAAATCTGCATCAAATTTTGCATTCAGCTTGAACATTCCTCTGCAGAAGTTATTCAGATGATTCAGAATGCCACAGCTAGGGGCAAGTGTTGATTGGCACTCATCATGACAATGAGCTCACCCACGTGTCATACCTTGTGCGGAGTTTTTTGGCAAAACATCAAATCACCCAGGTGACTCAAACCCCCTACAGACCATACTTGGCAGCCTGCAACTTCTGGTTTTTCCCAAAACTAAAATCACCTTTGAAAGGGAAGAGATTTCAGACTGTTGATCAGATTCAGGAAAATACAATGGGGCAGCTGATGGCAACTGGGAGTCCCCTGTGTTTGAAAGGGACTGAGACATCATTGACCTATGTACAATGTTTCTTGTATCTTGTATCTTCTTCAATAAATGTCTCTCTTTTTCATAGCAGGTGGCTGGATACCTTCTGGACAGACCTAGTATATCTACACTTAAAATATGGGGAAGACAGGAAAGCAGGGAAAAGACTGGAATAGAATTCTCTGTAAGAATTGAACTTGAAAATGTAAATTCAGGCCATTTTGATCAAAACACAGGAAGCTAGTCATTATTCCTATAGTCTTTTCTAGTAATAGATGGCAGGCAGCTGACCAGGGGGCACTTAGAGGGAATCAAGTAGTTTTATTTTTAGTCCAGCACAGAAAGGGAAAAGCTCCAAACTGTTTACACCAGAGAGACTGCTTGCAAAGCCCTGGGGACCACTGCTCTGGATTGGTGGCATGTGCTACCTCCCACACATGTAGATAAGATGACAGAGGTCTTCACCTGCTCCCTGCTTTATCACTGATGAGGGTACATTGTTTTTGTTTGGTACATCTGAAATTTAGCCGCCATGATTTGATGTTCAAACAATGCTGGTCTGTTGAAAAATATGAATATCCAAGAGCTTGTTTCTTCTCTTTTTATCCCCCTTTCCTATTTTTCCAAAAACCCTGCCCAGCCTTATTCTCTTTGAGTCTCAGTTCCTCCTTACCCTTTTTCCTTTGTTGTAGAGAAAATCAATCAATTCTCCAGAAAAGAAGATGCGCTGTTACTTTCAGATGGAAGATTATTGAATGCATTGCTGATTGATTTGCAGTTCTCTTTGTTCCCAGGATATAACTAACTAGGATTGGTTTGGTTTGCAATCTACAGATTTAACTTTCAACCTAGGCTCTGCTCTTAGTCTCTGTTGGAGGAGGTCATCAAGGGATTGTGACCACCCCTCAATTGACTATCACGCTCAACTCTGCCAACTAGAGGCTCATCAATCCTTCCTGGTCCTTGGAATACTGTTTTCAAGGATGCAGCCTTGAGAGGGTAAGCTGTTATTGAGACCATCTGGACAGTATACATGACTGAACACTGTTAAGGCCTCTATATAGTGAACTCTGAAGATTCTGGAGGGTGAGTGTAGAGATCTTCTCATCTTGTGGCCCAAAACAAGCCTTGTGCATAAGTTTCCTTGCTTAGTAAAACTGCCTCTTTCTTGGGTCTTTCCCTGCCCTCCCTGTGTGGGGGCCAATTTCAGTTTCACTTGGGAAATTCCTGAGTTTGCAAACCAACTCCAGCTCTGTGACTTTAGAACTGCACTCTGCAGTACTTGGGATTCGCATGTAGTACATGGGTCCCCTGTGCTACTGTACCTACTGTCAATGCACTCAGAAGAGGGTATCCTTGGCAAGTCACATCTTCCCATTGCCCTTCCAGAAGCTGCACTGTGTAGCAGTGTTACTTGGGAGAGGACAAGAGAAGCAACATTGGGGCAGAGGAATGTGTACACTCCTTAAACTGGCACCTAACAGTAGACAAGATGGGCAGCTGCCTACCTGACACAACCAGGGGTCTCCAGAGGGCTTCCAAGGGCCTCCCTCAATGTTCTGCCCTTCAGAGAGCAGAGTGATTAGGATAACACCTTCCTTACAAGGCCAGCATGTTATCTGAGAAAGGATAACACATTAGTTATACATACTATTGCTAGCATAGTTTGTCATGGTAGCTAACATCAGAGATAAGGCTTCTGAGATAATTGGACATCAGATACATAAGTTTTGTCAGCAGCATGAGAGCTTCAAATGTCTGTAAAAAAGCGGGGAGATGAAAGGTTGGAAGATAACCTTGTAGAAGACAACTCCTTCCATGCAAATTATTCCTGTTTCACTAATGACTGATGTGTAGTTAGTTAAAAGACCCTGGAGTCCCATTTAGAACCTTTCATTTATCACCTTCCTTAGTCCAATACACTTTAAAGTGAAAAGAGGCCACTTTTACTTACTACTCACTTCCTATATGCCTCACTTCCTGCTGCTTCTCCGAGACATTTATGGATTTTTCCGTCCACCATGGTGCTAGCACAGGTACATAAAAGCACTAGACATGAAGGAAAGAGTAAGAGAGAGATGATCAAATGTCCCCAGGGACAAAGACAGACAGACAGGAACAGCAGAAGTGTTGGGGGTGAAGTATATAAAAAGTGGTGGGAAAATGAACATTCATAAGGTAATGGTGAAAACCTCCATAATCAAGTCAAACAAACTTGGAATTCACAGCTTTAGTTTTACAATTTGAACAAGCCCCCTAGAGCCACTGAGATCTAAATTCTACCACCTCTCATGCCCTTGACAGCTGTAACAAGGTCCATGTATGGATAGCTCTTATTATTAGGAAATTCTTCCTTATGCTTCTAGTCTGTAAAAATATAAAGGGATGCACACATTTTTAGTTTTACATCTAATGTAAAATTTTAAAAGCAAAAATAAACTACAGTATATCAGAAGGTCACTTGCAGGGTGCTGTTCAAACTCAAACTGTGGGACTTCTGTTGCTAATAAAGATACTTACTTTATCTTGCTTATGCTGATGTCCAGGAGTGTTGTTAAGGTTTATATTTAGAACCTTTTAAATCCAGAATATAAAAACAGGAAGGCTCCGCTTTCTCCAAACCACTTTACCAGCTCAAAATATTAGCTATTTATTCAACTCTATTTCCCTCAAGTAAAGCTAAAATGTATGTGTAACAAAGAAGAAATACCATTAGTCCCATGTCTGACTACATTCTGCTCTAGGGGGCACTTCACAAAGAATTTATGCCTAATAAATATACTTTATAGCTTCTGGACAAATATCTAAAATAAAACAGAATTAAATTCATCTTGTTATCAAAAGATCTTTAAAAAATATTAATAAATTTTTTTCTGGTTCCCCAGGCATTTACTATATCACTCTTCATTTTTAGAAAGTTTCAAAATGTATTTTCCTGTCAGCAGATGGTTTATGAGAAAGAAGGGAATCCTACCATTTGTGACAGTATGGATGGACCTTGATGGCATTAATAAATGGAATTAGTTGAATAATTTTTAAAATTCAATTTTAACTTATTATTGGTATTATCACTCTTCAGTTTCTAGTGGTTGCTTTGGGGATAATAGTATACATTCTTAACTTTTCATTGTATATATAAGGTTAATATTGTACTACTTCACATAAAACATAGAAACCTTGAAATCATATAGGTTCCTTAAATTCTGGAAAACTTGAGTTCAAGGCATAGGTAGATGATACACTTTGCCTCCTCATACAACCAAAAGGAGGACAACAGCAAATTTAAAAACAAAAATAACCAGAACTGCCAGAAAATTGAACTGTATGGAAGTCCAATAACCAAGGAGTTAAAGAAGAAACATTCATCCACGCTGGTAGGAGGGGCTAACATGGGCAGATGGGGCAGAGAGGATGCATGGCAAGGTGGTGACTAGAGTACCAGTTGGGGGAGGCAGTGGCTGGTGATCTGAGCAGTCCCACATTTCCATGCAGATAAACCAGGAGGACCAGCTGGAGAGTGAGACAGGCCACACAATCCAGGGCTCCAGTGGGGGGAAAAATAAACGCCTCAGAACCTCAAGAAGTAAAAACCTGTGGGGGATGCAGTGGCAGGAGAAACTCCCAGCCTCACAGGAGAGTCTGTTGGAGAGACCCACAGGGTCCTAGAGCATACACAAGCCCACCTACTCACCCAGGAATCAGCACCAGAAGGGCCCAATTGCTTGTGGGTAGTGGGAGAAGTGACTGAAAGCTGGATGAAAGCCCAGCAAGCGCCATTGTTTCCTCTCTGACCCCCTTCCCCACCTACAATGTCACAACTCAGCAACCTGGGTTGCCCTGCCCTGGTGAATACCTAAGGCTCTGCCCCTTCCAACACAACAGGCATGCTGGGACAAAGACATATGGCCCAAATGAAAGAAGAGATCAAGCTTCCAAAAACAGAACTAAGTGATGAACAGATAGCTAACCTATTAGATGCACAGTTCAAACACTGGTAATCAGGATGCTCACAGAAATGGTTTAGTATGGCCGTGAAATGGAGGAAAAAGTGAAGGCTATAAAAAGTGAAATAAAGAAAAATACACAGGGAACCAACAGTAAAGGGAAGGAAATTGGGTATCAAATCAATGATCTGGAGCAGAAGGAAGAGAGAAGCATTCAACCAGAACAGAATGAAGAAACAAGAATTCAGAAAAATGAGGAGAGGCTTAGGAACCTCTGGGACAACTTTAAATGTTCTAAGATCCAAATCATAGGCATGCCAGAAGGAGAAGAGGAAGAGCAAGAAATTGAAAGCTTATTTGAAAAAATAATGGAGAACTTCCCCAATTTGGCGAAGGAAATAAACTTCCAGGAGACCCGGGAAGCTCAGAGAATCCCAAAGAAGTTGGACTTAAGGAAGCACACATGAAGGCATATCATAATTGTATTACTCAAGATTAAAGATAAGGAGAGAATCTTAAAAGCAGCAAGAGAAAAGGAGACAGTTACTTACAAAGGAGTTCCCATACGACTATCAGCTGATTTCTCCAAAGAAATCTTGCAGGCAAGAAGGGGCTGGAATTAAGTATTCAAAGTCATGAAAGGCAAGGATCTACATCCAAGATTACTCTATACAGCAAAGCTATCATTTAGAGTGGAAGGGCAGATAAAGTGCTTCCCAGATAAGGTAAGGTTAAGGGAGTTCATCATCACCAAGTTGTTATTATATGAAACGTTAAAGGGACTTATCTAAGAAGAAAAGAAGAAGATCAAAAACTATGAACAGTAAAATGACAACAAACTCACAATTATCAACAACTGAATGTAAAAAAAAAAAACAAAAACAACCCACAAAAACAAAATAAGCAAACAACTGGAACAGGAACAGAATCACAGAAATGGAGATGACAGAGGTGGGGGAAGAACAGGGGAAAAGGTACAGAGAATAAGAAGCATAAATAGTAGGTACAAAGTAGACAGGGGAGGTTAAGGATAACATAGGAAATGGGGAAGCCAAAGAACTTATATGTACAACCATGGACATGAACTAAGTGGGGTGGGGAATGGTGGTTGAAGGGGGTGCAGGGTGGAAGGGAATAAAGGGGAGAAAAAAATGGGACAGCTGTGATAGCATAATTCAATAAAATACATTTTTAAAAAATAGGTGGGGAAACATGGATGTGGTTCCACTTCTCCCACAAACCCTCACCACCCTTCCTGTGAGTAAAGGGTTTTGGGAGAGTAATCCAGTTTGGAATACTCCTCCCAGAAAATGGAATGAGGAGCTGTTGAGAAGAGAAGGATTTCTAGAGAGTGATGAGGCCCAGCTAAAGCTGGAGACCTTGTATGAAAGCAGAACCAGACTGCCCTGGAATGTGATAACCACTCCTGAGCATAGGATCCCGAACTGGGGCTTCTGCTGCTGGGTTGGGACACACAGGCAACATGGCAGGGTAGCTGAGGGCATGATGGGCCAGAGAATGGTTAAAATCCTAGACCATGGGGTCCAGAAAAGACACAGAAGTCATGATGCTATGGTATAAAGAAAATAAAAGTATCAGAGAATGAGGTCCCTGTAGGGTCCCAAAGCAAGTAAAGTGAAAATTGGCCTGTGGTCAGAGCATACTGGAGTTTCCGATTTCAGAGGTAGCCACACGCCAATGATGGCCAGACTCATGAGGGCCAGGTAGAAAGGGAAGCTGAAGGAGGCATTGCCTCTCATGGGACAATGGGATGTGAAGTGGGAGACTGTTGTCCAGCACTGAAGTCCTCTGAGAAAACAAGGAAGAGAGGCAGGGAGAGTGTGGGTAATCACTGGATTGCAGGAGTCTCCAAGGAGGTGACTCCATTTCTGGCTCCAGCCTGACTCTCGTCCCTGGTCCCAGGCTATCTTTCAAAAGTATACCATGGTTACAGAGAAGTCAGTGTAACAAAGTATGAATGACTCAGAGTGGGAGACGCCAGAGCTCAGAGCTAGGACACAGTGCAAAACTGCTTCCTTTGTGTATGAAGGGTAGCCCAGAGGAAATTTAGGCTTGGGAAGACTGCAGGAGACTAAGGTCACTGGAACCAGCCTGTGTGTGTGGGAGAGGTGGAGGGAGAGAAAGAGAATTGAGTGGCCTCTGCAAACCAAACTTTTTGACTGCAAAATGAGAAAAGTAGCAATTTGCTCCTCAATTGAGTCTTCCATAATGTTGGTGGTAGGGGTTGGGTGGTGCTACAGAACCCCCCAAAGATGTAGACCTAAGGAAGAACCACCATGGTTATCAAAAAGATAGCAACTACTACCTGGACTTTGTTTTTAAAAACAGATTGTAGCCCTGGCTGGGTAGCAAATTGGTTAGAGCATTGTACCGATACACCTAGGTTGCGGGTTCCATCCCTGGTCAGGACACATGCAAGAAGCAACCAATGAATTTATAAAGAAGTGAACAACAAATCAGTGTTTCTGTCCCTCTCTCTCTCCACTCGTCACCCCCCTTCTTCTCTCTCTCTAAAAAAAAAGCCATTCTGGAAAATTTGATACTATTTTACATATATAAAATATTTAAATGCATTTTAATATCATGAGATAATGTTCTGATATTTTATTTTAAATAGTTCCATTTATTTTAAAAAATTAAATAGGAAAACTAATTTTATATTTACCAAGATATTTACTATTTCTGATAGTCTTTGTTCCTTCCCCAAAATCTACATTTGTTTCTTAAGCCATTCCCATCAGAACTACAGAAATTCTTTTAGCATTTCTTGTATTGAAAGTGAATTCCTTTAGATTTCTTTAATCTGAAAGGTTTTTTTTACCTTCTTTATTGAAAAATACTTTTTGTTGAATATTGAGTTTTAGATTATAATATTAGTTTTTTCTTTTTTTTCAGCATTCTTTAAAGATATCATTTCACTATGTTTCTGTTTTTACATTTTTTTGATGAGAAGTCTGAGTTCATGAGAACTTATGGTTCCTCTCTATAAAATGCATCATTTTTTACTCTACCTGTTTTGAAGATTTCCTTTTTGTCTTTAATTTTAAAATCTGTTTACTGTGATGTGACTATGCATAGTTTTCTTTATATGTATTCTATTGAGGGATTGTTAAACTTCCTCAATTTATAATTTTTTGTCTTTCAACAAATTTGAAAAAATTTGGCTAATTTCTATTTATCTGTGTTCAGTGATTTGTTCTCAGGTATCTCCATTCTACCTATGAGTTCATCCTTTTTAAAAATCTCAAGTATTCTATTATTTAAATTCTAGTATTTCCATTTAGTTCTTTTTTATACTTTCTATTTCTGTGCTGAGACTATTTTTCTTTTCACTTGTTATGAGAATATCTTCCTTTGCTTCACTGGATATAATTATAATAGCTAATTTGAAGCCCTTTCTGGTAAACCCAACATCTGTGCTGTCTTGCAGTTTGTATCTATTACCTTTTGTGAGTGACATTTGCTTGTTTTTTTTTAATTGTTATTGTTAAATCATTTTGGATCATATCCTGGACATCATGGATGTGATATTTTTGAGCCTCTGGATTTTGTAATATTTTTCTGAATAATGTTGATTATTTTGTTTCAGTGGGCAGTCATGGTTATACTCATACTAGAAACTTGTCTCACCTTAGTTGCCCTGTATCATATTACAGTTACAGACTGCACGCAGGCTGTCTGTAAAACCAGAAAATTCATCCATGCCTTATTCCAAGTTTTGACTCCTTTCCAAAATCTGCCTGCTTTTGATCATTTTCCAGAGTCTCCATGTAGAGCATACCTTTTTTTTTTTTTTGGTCTAAGTTGATAAATGTTTATTTGTGGGAGTGTTCAATAATTAGGAGTTTCCATCATTATACTAGAAGAAGAACCCCCTAGGGGGTTGCTCTTAAAACCCCAAATATTCCCTAGAAATAGGGTATAAATGAGAGATAGGGAAGGGAGAAAGAATTTATGTCATAATCATATCAATAACGTGGGAATATCTAAGAAGACCATAAGAAAACACCAAGAACAAGGAGGAAGTAAGAATGATTTTTAAGGATGTCCAATGAATATTAGTCCTGCTGATCGATGTTTTTCATGCCCTAGCCATATGATTACTTCTAGAATAACTTATTGTTCTTAGTTAAAAGAAAATGTAGCAGATATTAGTGCCCTCTCCAACTTGCAAAAGCCAACACCTGCATTTCTGCCCATTCTTCCCACATGCACAGAAGCCGGGGAGAGAGGAGTTATGAAAGCTTCCAGAGCAGCAACAGAATGCTGGCTTGCCTGAGGGGACGCATACCCCTGAGGCAAGTTAACTCAGAGGCATCTACCAGTGATTTTCAACCCATAAGTTGTGAGGTTTTAAGAGGGGTTTTGTTGTTGTTTCTGACTAATGTTTTTGTAAAATACAATAAAAATCAATGTGTGTATGTCAGCTTGCTCTAAATGTTTATAAATGTTTGATCTCAACTCCTGGACTTATCTCGCTTAACTGCAACAGACAGATACACAGTTGCTTACTGTAGTAACTGGCTTCATAAATATACCTTTTATTGGTTTTATTTCCTTCTCTGTCTCACTTCTCTACTTCCCTACTGATTTTCTGGGATCACCTCCCAAATAAATTACTTGTTCTCAAATACTTGCCTCTGGTCTGCTTCTAGAAGAATCCTAAGACATGAAAAAAAAACAACCCAGCAAAAGTATCAAATATAACACTAATTGGAGAGGTCAGCACTGAGTCAATAAACAAATTTAAATGTTCTCTTTTACTCAATGAAAAAGAAACTCATAAACTTCAGATGTTAAACCACTGCCTAGAATCTCTGAAGTTGAAAGAAGAAACTGAAAAAAAAAACGTGACTCAGACCCATAATTTCATTCCAAAGTGGGGAAAAATCTGATCTCAGAATTCTGATTATATGCTGTTATCATCCATTTGGTGAAAGGATGCCATTTTCTTTGTGAATCATGTGATTTAATGATTTCTTTCATAATGTCGCAGCAGGCCATCAAAACAATAGCTAGTTTTTTTTTTTTCCCCCTTTGGTTTAAATAGTGGTTTATAATTGAATGTAAAATGTTTCTACATCAGTTAAAATAAGCACAGTCCCTTCCTTTTTGTCCTAAGATGAACTCCTTTAACCAGGTGCTTAAGTATAATTCTTCATTTGGGAAAGAATGAGCTTAAGGGCCAGAGTACAAAAACATAATGTATTTGGGACTGGAGTTTTTAAAGGAAGAGTGTCTAGGATGAGTTTTTGGCATGGGAGATAGCTTCTTTTTAGTAATGATGGGTATTATATAGCAAAACTCAGTAAGATTTTAGCATCATGTAATGGACAGTATGTGGCTTTTGCGCTTTAATTCTGATGGCTCTGGCTTGAATTCTGGTTTTGCTGGTTATTAAGTATATGGTGTATGAAAGTTTCTGTAATAGATTTAGTAATTATATCTATCACTTAGAGCTGTTGACATTCAAACAACATAATGATGTATTTGGAAATACCTGGCTCAGTTGAACAGGTAAAGAAATAAAAAAAAATTATTTCAATGCATAGTTATATTCTGAATTTTATAGTTGGAAAAAACACATAAAAGAAAAAATATCATATAATACTGGGGGTTAAGGAGCGGTATTCCAGTAAAGGTGAAACTAGTCTAGTGTTGTTTATAACTGTTCTACCAAATAAAATTTGTCAATCCAAATTCCCTCTTCTCTGCCAACCAGAAGGGACCTAGCTTAAATGGAGCACAGTGCATTGAACAGGAACCTCTCTAGCTTTCTTTGATTGTGCTCTCTGGAATGAAATAAAGCTCAAGAAAGAGAAAATCAAAGTAATGTCTGCTGCATATGAGGCCACAAGGACACTCAATGTAACCATATCATAAATCATAAAAGAGAAATGCCAGGGAAGATCTATGCTTCTAGGACAGCTTGCCTCATTTAATATATACAATGCTGCCATAATAGCGACTCTTTAGTTCCCTCTTTCCTTTGTTCAGTGGTAATTGTCCTTCTGCTAGACCATTCATCTCTCGCAGAGTTGTCTCCTGACTAGATGTGCACAACTGGCTCTGAGTTATGGATTCTCCGCCTGGAAAACCCTATGTTTCAGTTTGGTAGTGTTCAAAGTTACAGTGAAGAGCAACCAAAACACAGAAGAAAAATTATGACCCTTAAAAAAGTTGATTGAATAAAAGAATGAATGTTGATAAAAATACCTTCACTTCCTGCTGTGCTTCTTTAGTAAAGATTAAGTAATTTAAAAATTAGTTTTGAATGATAATTAAAAGAAATAGGTGAGAATAATGATGTAAAAAGTCACGAGGGTGCCAATGTAAGAGCCCAAACATGGCTGCCACAGTCCTTCCACAACCATAAAAGGGTCGCAAAGAAATCTTCATAGTGTGGTTTGAAGCCAGTGATTTAAAATAATCAAGTATCTTTTCATCTGAAATTTTTGTCCTAAAACAATATATAACCTACAGTATTTCTTAGGACTTGACAAATCCACTAGGACTACTCGCACTCATGAAGCTATACTGAAACTTTAGAAGCTATAGTCCTTCTCAAGTTGGTAGCTGAATTTCCCACTGGAGACCTATTTATACACAAAAGAGATTAATAGATTTAGCTGAGAATTTGAGAGAGGAAAAAAAGAAACAAAATACAAAGCCTCAACCCAAAAGAAAATTATGAGTGGATAAAAATAGAATAAGTGGCATTAGTATTCTGATTTTACCTCACACACTACTTATGAATCCTTCAGATATAAACACACAAAGAAACATTTCAATAACATGAGGGATCCAGTGTAAGCCTACAAAAGGAAAAAAAATTAAAGCTGAGAACAGAAAGCGTTACAAGAAAATTAGGTAAGCACCTGAGGGTAGCAGGTTAGAAGTAGCAAGTGTAATAAATATCTTTCTTGATGAAGTGTTCAGTCAAACCCTTTTCTTGATTTGTAGCTACAAAAGCGAGATAGATTTCTTATTTTCATTCACAGCAGTATATGATACAAAGATAAAACCCAACTTTTCAGGGACTAGAACACATGCAGTCTGACCAAAGCATTTACTTTTTCTTCCAAAGGACCAAGGCAACAGCAGCCGAAAACAAAGTAACGCCCCAAGGATCTGAAGCATTCAAGTTGTCTTTAAAATTCATATAGCAGCTCTTGAATTTCTGACCATTTAAATGGTTCCATCCAATTTCTCTTTTCCCATCTGGTCGAGTCCGTTTAAACTGATAGCCAAGTCATGGTCACAAGTCAGAACCTGCACACTGGCCTCCTCACTTCTGCTGTTAAAGCGCACACCTGACCAATGAGGATTCCTCTGGCCCTTGAGGGTGGAAGCAGAGCCCTGGGCCTTGTTACCAGCAGCTTGCAGTTAAGTCTCTTCCGGTCTGCTACTCAACATTGCGGGATCAACTGAACAAACCAAAAACTACAAAACCCTACTTGGGTGGTAGGTGTGGCCTTGCATGTCACTAAAGTCCTTTCAATACATTCAGTCCCATTACTTTCACACCACAGGTTTTCATTTGCTTTCTGCTGCTGACAACACAGCCATTTCCAACTCCACACAGAATCACCTCTCTTACAGGCCATGTCTTGGGATATCCTAGATACAGTGACATTTACATAGAGAAAAGCCTTTAGAGAAGACAAGTTTGTGCAGGTAGGAAACAAAAGCCCATGCCTGAGTGGTTTGCTTTTTAGTTCACAGTCCGCAGGTATTCTTGAAGTCTCAGTTCCACTCTCAACTGAGGCCTGCAATGGAGTTGATGCCTCTGCACAGTGGACTTGTCCTTTTCATTCCCAACAGAAATACCCTGTAACAGTCATGGGAACATAAAGCCAGCATCCCATTGACCTGTTGCCCAGGTTCCTTGGTCACATACTGCTTCACAACTCAGGAAAGCCAGCCAAGGGCAGCGTATTCAGTCAGGGCAGGTGGCAGCCAGCAGAATGCCCAGGGTTAAGGTCACAGATCTGGTTCAGTGCTTTAGCATTTCTTTCCTTATATTTATTTAGTCATCCAGTTTAGCAGGAACCTCCTTGCTAAAAATACAGCTGAAAGCCCAATGTTTGTAGGGCTGATCGTTTGTTCACATACCTCTTATAAACATCTCTGCCCAAAGTGCTAATTCAAGACAACTGTGATGATTAAAAGAAAGATACAGCAGGCTCCACCATAGACAAAGGACTAATGATTGAGGAGGTGATGATAGGAACAACAAACCAGCCAACATAGAAAACAAAATAACACAGAAAACAAAATAGCAAAGCAGCATAAGACCATTGCCTCAGAGGATTAACAGAGTAAAAGACTGATGTCTCTGTGACTAGTCAACAAAAGTTGGGGAGATCCAAAGAGGATATAGGTTAGGGTGAGGGTCTTTCCATTAGTGGTATGAGGAGAAAAGAATGGAGTTCTGTGGCCCTTCAAGGGCTTGGAGATTACCTAGTCCAAGTTCCATCTAAGCCATATCCTGGCTATATCATTTTACATAGTTTAACCCCTTTAATTTCTTGATCTGTAAAATTGGGATGATAATAACTACTACACATGTAGGTGTGAGACAGAAAGGGGGTGATGCATAAATATTTGCCAGGACTACAGAAATGTTGTGAGAGCAGGGATGATTAAGACCTAAACAGGAGCTACACGTCAGCCTAATGGGGTCAGAGGCTACAACACTGACAGATGACTTTAAAAACTTGTGGAGAGGCCAGTTAAGAGTGAGCCTCAGATACCCAGCCAAAGATTTTGGGTTTGGAATAGGGCCTCACCAAGATTCACAATTATACAGATGACATAATAAAAGAAGTATTTTTGAAGGTTTAGCTGGAGGAGTGAATAATGGCATCCAACCTTTATCAGCACTTAACTGTGCACCAGGCACTGTTTGAAATGATATATGCATTATCTCATCTAACAATACCACAGAGGAGGAACAGAGAATGGCTGACTTGAGGAAAGCTAAAGAAGCAATGGGAGGAATACAGTGATGAGGGAATCACCACTGTGTTGAGCGTTATGGTGGCTACATAGAGCAAGAGAGGACAAATATGGTAGACCTTTGGGGACAGAAAAGAGGAGTCACATAATTGATATCATAAGGCTAGAGAGCATGATTCCTCAACTAAGATGAGAAGTCATAAAAAGCAGAAGTTATGCTTAAGAGAACTTCCCATTCACAATTCCTTTTCTTGTCCATTTTGATATACTTCTTCAGTCCCCTCTACTTGTCAGCTTTTCATGTGTCTTTTTGTGAGGCCATTGGAAGGAATCCGGTTAATTCTCCTACATTTTTTTTTTTATAATATACATGTGCTTCAAACCCTTTGCTTTTTTTTTCAGTTGTTGATTTCCTCCACTTATCCTAAAAATTGATATAGTTGTTCTTTTGATTTTTCAATTTGCACCATATCATCAAGTACCAATTCTACAAAGTACCTGTGAAAACTCCAAAGAGGCAAAAATGCTACAGAATTCACATAAGATCTATTGGGGAAAACTATTAAACTAAGATCATTCCCAACTGCCCAGAATGAAGAATAATTAAAATTTGACACTACAGTTTAGAAAGAGAGCGGGGAAAATGCTTCTGAGCTGAGAGACATTTTGACTTCTCATTCCACAATAATTCTTCTATAGAGTAACCATAAAGGGCTGAAAATAGAGGTTTATTCCTCAATATGACAGAACCTTCCTAAATGACAAGAAGGGTTATAATTTTAATGAACATTGTGACACACCTATCAATTACCTTTGGATGTGAATGTGACTGTGTACTTATGTAAAAACTGGAAAGTGGATAATTTCAGCTACCGTATTCCTACCTATCTGTCACTAGTTGTCAAGAATCTAAATGACCCAAACTAAACAAAATCTATTTTATGTTTATAAAGAATCTCATGTGCATATTCAAAACACCTTGAGCTTAGAGCCACAAAAGAAAATCATAGAACATCTATAGTAAAATATGCCAATGAAGTATAGCAATAGAGAAAGACATGGGTTGGAGGGAATGGGACACCCTGGAATTCAGAACCACAAAAGTTAAACCTGATGCCATTGAGGGGCCAAGAAAGCTATTGTTTAGCTCTATCATCACATAGAAAGTTACAGATGCTATAGAGAACAAATGGAATTGTCTGGATAGATGACTCCAAGAAATCAGTAACTGAGTTAGTGATGAGTCTAAAAAATTATAAATAAAAGATCTGAATAATAAAAGTAAGGAAATGAGAATTCAGGAGGTCTCAAATGGAAAAAACGGAAATTCTTTTTGGGCACATGGAGACTTGAATGGGGAAAAAGAGTCAAGAGAAGAGTAATTAAGGTCTATTGGGTATTCTGATAAAATTAAGGATAACATTTAAATGACACAGAAAAAGAATTGTAAAACAAGTACAGAACATGCTTTTTGGAAGCAACTAAGTGTCCATCAATATATGAATGAAAAGAGAAGTGGTGCATATGTATGATGGAATATGACTAAGCCATAAAAAAGCATGAAATCTTGCCGTCTGCAGCAACATGGATGGACCCAGAGGGTATTGTGCTGAGTGAAGTCAGTCAGCCAGAGAAAGACAAGTACCATATGATTTCACTTATATATGGAATGTAAAAAACAAAACAAGTGAACAAGCAGAGCAGAAACAGACTCATAGACACAGAGAACATTCTGATGGTTGCCAGATGGGAGGGCGGTTGGGTGGATGGATGAAAAAGGTGAAGGGGTTAAGAAGTATAAATTGGTAACTACAGAATAGGCATGGGATATGAAGCACAGCATAGGGAACATAGTCAATAATATTGTAATAACTATGTACGGTGACAGATGGGTGCCACATTTATTGGGGTAATCACTTCATCAGGTATTTAAATGTCTAATCACAGGGTTGTACACCTGAAACTAATATACTATTGTATGTCAACTGAAATTTTAAAAAAAATATTAAAAAATTAGAAGTTAAAAAAAACATGCTTTCATTATAGTATTAATCATACTATAATGTACCGATTGTTAATATATTTATTTCCCTGTAGACTGTGAGCTTCTTTGGAGAGAGCTTGGTGTGTTTATCATTACAACCTTTTCAGTCTCTCTGCCCACCCCCAGCTACCAGCTGGCCCAGTACAGGGTAGGTAAGTACCCAACCATATTTGGTAAATGGTTAAAATTGCTAGAATTTATTTAAAAGTGGACTGTAGTATAATTATTGAAGCAACTTATATTAGTTTTCTAGGGCTGCCATAACAAAATATGACAGACTGGGTGGCTTAAACAACAGAAATTTACTTTCTCACAGTTTTGGAGGCTGAAAGTCCAAGGTCAAGGTGATAGCAAGTTTGGTTTCTTCTGCGACCTTTCTTGTTGGCTTGAATATGGTTACCTTTTTTGTTGTGTCTTCACATGCCCTTTCTCTGTGAGAGCATCCTCAGTGTCTTTTCCTCTTATAAGGATACTAGTCATATTGGATTAAGGCCCCACCCTAAGGTCTTTTAAAAACCTGTCTGCAAACATAATTACACTCTGAGTTTCTATGGATTGAAACTTCAGCATATAAATTTTAGAGGGACACAATTTAGTCCATAACTCAAGTATATAGCTTATTTCATTCAATTGTCACCATAATCTTAGTATTGCTATTTTTCTCAGGAGAGGAATTAGAAAAAAAAGAGAATCTGAGAAGGGTTAGGTAACTTGTCAGTGGTCACACAGCTAGGAAGAGACCAAATGGGATTTAAATCTAGACTTATTGACATCAAAGCACATGTTCTTTACAATGTGCTCCAGCAAATGAATAAAATTGGTTACTTAAAGGCAAACTGGGAAAGTTAAACTAATAGGTATAGTTCTGTCATCATCATTACACTTAGAATTTAAATGTAACCTAAACATTCTGTGGGACTCTTTTAGCCATAGATGAGGAGACAGCACTTCAGGGAGGGAAGACAGTTTGGTCCCTAAGGACCAAAAGCTCCAATTATGCTTCCTAAAAATTGTTCCCTCAGACAGCATTAGGTCAATTCTTCCGGGTCCTAGTAGGTCAAAGACTAGAAATCAAGGGCTCCTGAGAAAAGAGACAAGAGCACACTGAAGCCAGCCTCATGTAGCACAAGGCATGATAAGGAAATATATACAAATAAGTTAAATAAGCCACGGGGTAAAAGACAAATACCATGTGATCTCATCTATAAGTGAAACCTAACCAACAAAACAAACAAGCAAGGAAAATATAACCAGAAACATTGAAAGAGAAAAGAAACTGACAGTAACCAGGGGGAAAGAGGGAGGGGGGTAACAGGGAAAGGAAGTAGAAGGGTCAAATCAAGGAACATGTATAAAGGACCCATGGACAAAGCCAAAGTGGGGAAGGATTGAGTATGGAGGGGGGTGGGTGGTGGCAGGAAAATAGAGACAAATGTATTTGAACAACAACAAAAAACAAACAAACAAACAAAAAAACCAAAGACTAGAACTTTACCTCTGAGAACCTATGTGTTTGGGGATAAAAACATGATTTGTTGCTGCTTTTGCCTTCTTCAATATGCTTTTAAAACCAAAACAGATATTTTTCTACTAAATTTTGCTGATTTCTTCCTGTTCCTTTGAATAGAATTTCTCTAGAATTAAGTGGCAAAACTGCAGCATGTCTTTTTGGAAGAAAAGAAGGGATATTACTTTAAAAATTTCCATGCAGCCCTGGTCAGTGTGGTTCAGTTGGCTGGAGTTTCCTCACATAAACCAAAGGGTTGTGGGTTCAATTCTCCATCAGGGCACATACCTAGGTTTCAGGTTTGGTCCCCGTTGGGGCACAAGTGACAGGCTACCGATCAATGTTTCTCTCACATCAATGTTTCTCCCCCCGTCTCTCCCCCTCCCTTCCCCTCTCTAAGAATGTCCTTGGTGAGGAAATAAACAAACAAACAAATAAATAAATAAAATTCCAATGCAATCTAATTGCTTTCCTTACTAAGAAAGCACGGGTGTATTTTTCCATTACTAGAGATTTCGGTATACCCCAGAACGTCGGGCACTCTCCAGGCATCTCCCATTTGATGGAGATTCACAAGGGCCTCATTTCAAACTGATGCAGAGAGAAAAGTTGGATCTGACGGATCCTACCTCAGCCTCTGGCCATCACCTGCTCTCTCTACCTTTTCCATATTTCTCAACTAGAACAAACCTTTCTGTGGCATCCTGTTCACGTGGAACAAAAGGTCTTTAAAAAGAAAATGTCTCCTCCGAACTAGTTAATGTATTGATTGTGGGGAGCCATATGGAGTCCTGCAGCACTCTGCAATGCCCTTGGCTGAACCTTCCAATTAGCAGGACAATTTCCGAGATTTCTGTGCTGATTATTGGGGCTCTTTTCTCTCTAAGGCTTCCCTCTTACTCCCCTCTCCATCCACCAGACTCCCCCATGAGCTAGAGCAAGCTTCCTAGAACAGAACTGGAAAGAACCCAAGAATTTTCCTCAAATTAATGGCACTACAGCTAAATGGAACTTATCTAACAGAGCTCTTTGGGGATGGATATACTTTGCTTTCAAGCAAGAAAGTTTGAAAAATTGGTAAAGTCTAGTCCTTTCTAAACTATGATCTTAATAACTTTCAACTCATGGCACACAGCACTTGTTGAAGCGCGGTGAGCCCCCATTACAAAGCCTGTTGCCATGGAGGCGTTAGGTCACAGACAAGACAGCACAAGGTAAAACTTAAAGCCACTAGGAGAATGATTTAGGGTAAATGGAAGCAAAGGGAGGATTGCCCAAGGAGAAGCAAAAATGTTCTCAATGTACTTCTGTAAATTCCAACATTTACTGAACATCTGCTTCCTCCAGGCTGAAGGCCACATTCAGGGTTTGGTGTTAACATGAATAATGCACAGTCTTTCTCCGGGAGGTGTATGGGCTGAAATCAAGCTTTTTATTTTTTTTCCCCAGATGAAATTCTGATCATGAATACAGTGGCATATATTATAAACTCAGAATATCTATAACAAATCTTTGGTATAACTAATGCGATCATGAGAATCTGATTTGCTCCCATAGTTCTTCAAATGATATTGGTCACCTTTGATGTTTAAAATGAAATTTTTGAAGTCCCAACATCTGATTCCATTCTTAATTTATGAGTTACATGAGAAATGCATATATATATATACGTGTTCTATACATTGTATAGACACAAAATTTAAGATTATAATTTTATTTTAAAAAGAGTTCAGATCTCCTGGTTAAGGAACACAGGGTGAAAATGGGGCCATTTTTTGATCTTCTTCATTTTGTAAAAGAAAAGAAGGATTATGCATACCTCAAGGAGGAAGCTCTTCAGCGTTGAGAGCATCTTTGCTTTTCACCTACAGGTTCAGCTTTGGCTTCAGCAGAGCTGAAACCCTGCAAATGAAATATGGAACTCATGTAATTAAATAATTACTGTGTCTGCCAGCTCCACAGAGAAAAGGTGAAATGATAGACATCAACGGATGCTAAATCAGAATAAAAACTGCTTTCACTGAAATTATAAGGTACATCCTGTTTCTTTTTAAAAAAATTTAATTTTTTTTTCCATTACCATTAACCCCCTTGTCCTCCTCATCCCCCTACAATCACTACGCTGTTGTCCACGTCCTTTTTCCTTTTTGCCTGATCCTTCCACCCCCTAACTGCCGCCCCCAGCCATAGCTGTCATCGTCCCGTTTCTTGTCATCATATCCCTGCTAAGAGAAGAGACTCCCTCTCACAGAAAAGGCCAAATGAATAACACTGATGGTGGCCAGGCCTGGACAGGGCATCTTAACAAGCAAGGAAGCCACTTCACGGAGAAATGAAAGCTCCTCTTTGCAGACTCTGAAGAGAAGCTATTAATGTTTTTCTCTTTCTGACACAGTTGTTCTCTTCTCAAGAGTTCATTCAATCCACACTGCTACTGTCATTATTTTTGTTCTTTGCCGAGAAAGATGGATGGTTTAAAAATCATTTGGGACTGCAGTTAAAGGTCTGTTTCCCCCTAAGTTTTTCCTCATTTGTCTCATGTTGTATTTTCTCTTTAGAAAGGTGCAAGTGGTGAATATAAGAAAATGAATTAGAATTATTACAGTTATGCTTTTAATTTTAAGTGAATAACAACTTTAAAAGCCTATACTGGCATTTCTCAAGTATAAAAATTTGACTGCTGGCATTAGGATCATGTGGGAATTATTATTTTGTATAAGAGCTTCACTGAGAGTCAATTTACGTAACACACTTGTTTAAAGTGTACAATTCAATAGTTCTTAGCATATTCACAGAATTACACAGCCATCAACACAATCAATTTTAGAACATTTTCATCATTCCCATAAGAAACTTCTTACCCATTAGGAGTCACTCTCCATTTCTCTTCAACCTGCTCAGCTCAGGCAACAACTAATCTACCTTCTGTTTTTATGGATTTGCTTATTTGGGACATTTTATATAACAGAATCTTAAAATAAGTGATCTTTTATGACTGAGTTCTTTCACTTGCATAATGTTTTCAATGTTTATCTATGTTATAGCATGTATCAGTACTGAATTTTTTAACTACCCAAAAACATCCTGTTGTTTACAAACACCATATTTTTTTTAACCATTCATCAGTTAACAGGCATTTGGGTTGTTTTCACTTTGGGGCTATTATGAATAATACTGTCATGAACATTTGTGTACAAGGTTTTTTGTAGACATATTTTCAGTTCTCTTGGGTATATATCTAGAAGTGGAATTGCTGGCTTGCCTGGTAACTCTATGTTTAACCCTTTGAGAAACTTCTAGACTGTTTCCAAAGTAGCTGAATCATTTACATTCTCACCAGCAGCGTGTGAAGATTCCTCCAAATCCTTATCAACACTTGTTACTACCTATCTTTTTAAAAATAACCAGCTTAGTGGATAAGAAGTGTTATCCACTAAGAAGTGTTCTAAGTGGTTTTGACTTGCACTTCCCTGATGGTTGGGATTACTATTAAAATGCATATTCCTGGGCTACAACCTGACCCTAAATTAGAATCTATGAGTCTGCATTTTACTGAGACTCATATCAGTTATTTGTTCATCCATAACAGATTATTTATTACCTCTCATAGTTCCTCTGGATCAGATATTTGGGAGAGGTTGGTTGGGCATTTCTGGTTTGGTATCTCACATGGTTTGGTTAGATAATCAGTCAGGGCTGCAGGAATGTGAAGGCTTGACTTGGACCAGAAGACCCACTTCCAGGGTGTGCTTCATGGGCAGGGAGTCGGAGCTGTCACAAAGGGCACCCCACTTGGCAGCGTTTCACATGCTTGGTTTAATGCCCTCCTGATGCCATCTTGAAATTCTTAGTAACTTATTTTGGATCTTGTGCTTTGTAAGTAAAATCCAACGGCACAAGGGAGCATGTGTAAGCAGAGGAGATGTGTGCAGTATTTGTGTTCCTTGGGGATCCGTTTTCATATGATGGTTTATAATACCCATGAGCATAGAATTCTGGTGGATCCATGATGTATGGGAGTTCAGTGAGACTCAAAGCAAGTAGAAGGTAAAAGTGTTATGTTTGAAGGTGAAAGGGAGGAAGGAGGGATAATGCCAGCGTGACAACCGAAGGCATGTAATACAAAATGGGCCCTCTCCCTGTTCCCTTTCAAATCTCTAGGACGGCTACCAAACCAGCCAGATGTTTTGTGGGAGTGAGCCTTTTTGTGTGAAAACCAGCGAAAGAAAGGGCTCATTTTGGAGTATGGGTGGACATGGAGGAAAGAGAGACAGTGCAAGTTGGGGGTAGGTAAAAGGGATAGAAGGGACCATGATGAATATCATGGGGGAAGATGTTGGACTATCACTGGCTATGGAGTGGGAGGACTGGTGTTTGCATCAACTTTGACATCTTCAAGGGTCATGAAAGCTTCAGTTCACATTTGGGTTTTGCTTATAAATTCTGCACATTGGATGTAATATGTAGTTTCTTGATCCCAAATGAGCAATGCCTACTTACCCTTTATCACCTATATTTATACATCCTTGTGATGACAATTTTGTGAGATATGTATCCATCTTATCAGGCATGTGGACATGATACTCATTTTCTAGATAGGAAGAATTAGAATATTTCATGTTCTGAATTAAAGTGTGTCTCTTTGCTTGAGTGTCCACAAGATCTCAAGTTTTGGCTGTTGTTCAGGATAGATTCAGGCCAGGGAACACAACAAAATCCATTGATCTCCCAGCTCCAGGGTTAGTTAAACCCAAGAGACAGAGAGAAGGAGGAATGCCATGCCGAGGCTTTGGGGAAGCTGTTGGGGACTAGCATCAACATGAAACATCAGCAGTTGAGTGATATGAGGCAAAGGGGAAGAGGGAATGGAATGTTCAGGTCTCTAGGCGCCATTGTTGCTGCGCCTTGGCATGGCCTGCCCTGCAGTCCACCACCACTCAGTAATTGGCAGAATCTCTTCATTGTCATGCTGGCCACATTGAAAACCCACTGCAGTAGTAAACCTGCTTGTCAAAGCTCGGCTCCAACAATGCAGTGGCCCTTCAACCTTCATGGCCTTTATGCTTGACAGCAGGACACTATGTACAACCAGGCCAGCAAGCCCAGGGTTCAGTGACGCAAAGGATCTTACCTCCATGCAATAGAGCTTTATTTTGAAAAGCCTCAGCTTTGCTGTTTCAAATGACCAGCAGAAAGGAAACCATAGCTCTGAACCAGAAGCTTTTCATCTTGCACACAAATTAAAACAATAAATTGCTTAGAAAGAAAACTGTTCTTGCAATGTATTTTATATTTCAAAATCAGTGCATTATTTGCTAGGGAGGAATATTTATTATTATTTTAACCTGTGTTACATGAAGGTTATATATTTGGATTTATACATATTTTTACTTTAATTATACATGTGCTTTGACTGGTTGTCCCCTATAACTCAACATGTACTTTGGCTTCCAGACTCATCTAACCATTGTTTACTCCACCCTTCAGTTTGGATGCCTAAAGGGCATCTCAAACTAAACACAGCGAAAACCAAACTCCTAATTTCCCACGCACTCCTGTCCCACCCATCTGGCCAAACATCTCTTCATCTCATTAAACGGCACCTCCATTCATTGTCACTCAGGTCAGCATCTGTGCTCAACCCCTGTACTCTGCACTGACTAACTTTTTGTCTGAAGGGATCCTCACAAGATCTCCACATACCTCACTCAACTTTAAGTTGCTAATGTCTGTGGTGGGATGATAGTTTATCAGGCCTTCTGTGACCACACTATGTCCCCTACCTTGTCATTCTTCTCCTCTTAGCTATATTATTTTTATAGCATTATCACCATAGGAGAAGTTACATATCTGCTTACTTACTTCTTGTCTGTGTTCACTTGCTAAAATGTAAACTCTTTGAGGATAGAGATATTCTTTTGCTCATTGCTGTATGTACAACACAGAAAAGTACTTACACATAGTAGGTGCTCGATAAACACTTGTTGAATGAAGTAGTGAACAAATAGGTAAAATAATTGTTTGACTGTCTCTCCAATAGATTATTATCCAGGGTTAGTGTTAATCTGCAAACACGCTTAAGTACTTTGAGGAGACACAACAAATGAAATTCAATGAGAATCTCTTCAGAGAAGACTTACATGCTGATTTTTGGGGGTATTTTCTCTCTGGTTATTCTTAAGTCTAAATAGAGAAAATAATGTACAATTTTAGTTAAGAAACATTTATTGAGCATTTGCTCTGTGTAGAGTGTCATGAGGAACATAAATGTAATGCAGACCATTGTTTTCAAGGATATTACAATCTTATTCATTACTATAACCAATTAATTCACTGTAGCAAAAATCCTCAAATGTTTTCTTCTAGTTAACAAGTACAAATTATAATCAAGTAATCAATTTGTTGTTATATTAAAAATAAAACATGTATCAGAAATAATTCAAACAATACAGAGAGATATAAAAAAGAAAACAAATCACCTCGAGTATCAAGAGAAATAACCAATGTTACTGGGTGAACATCTACATAGAGAGAAGAGATCATAGATGCTATACAGAAAGAAGGCAACAAATCACTTGTTAAAAATGAGATGGTGCTATATACATGGTGTTTCAAAAATGAGATGTGATTAATACTTCTTGATTTAACAGCATAAAAAGAAAATGAAGTGAAACAGAAGGAATTGTTGCTTTTTATGAAAACCTGTCTTCAGTATTCAAGATTGATTCCTAAAATATCCTTTTTAGTAAAAAATTTTCACATGGAGACCATTAAGATGTTGTGTGTGTGTGTGTGTGTGTGTGTGTGTGTGTGTGTGTGATTCAGTAGTGGACAGCATCACTGGACGCCCTGCTACAAAACAGGGGGAATAGCAATGCTGCTGTCCTGCCCCTAAATCTACTGTTAAATTTTACAATTTTAGTTTTCTTTAATGTCTTTCCATAAATTTTTTTAATTTCTCCAAACAGGTTCTTCACAATTTTTGTTAGATTTCTTTCCAAGGATCTAACGTTTTCCATTGCTATTTTAAATGTCATATAGTTTTAAAATAACAACAGTTAGCTGATATTTAAGAATGCAATGAATGTTTTTGTATGTTGATCTTATATATGCCCATTTTGCTTTATTTTCTTATATTATCCTAATAAATAAAGTAAATCACCAATCTTTAAATAATGAGCATTTCATTATTCCATTCCTAACCTTCGTGCCTTTAGGCTGTTCTTGTGTTACGGAGCTCACAAGGGCCTTCACTAAGTGTTGAAAGCATGCAGTGATAGTCAGCATCCTTATTTTGGTCTTAATTTTAAAGGGAGCACTTCCAATATTTTTCCATTAAGAATGAACTTTTATCTCATTAGGCCAGATCTACTTGTAAATTCAAGTCTATTTTTGAATTGTTAATTTAAAATAACATTTATAGTAAATAAAAAATGAGGATTAGTATATTTTAAAAGAAAGAGATTTTCTCTAGGTATTTTTAAATAATCTTTATCAAGATGAATATATTTTCTTCTATGCCTAAATCACTAAGGTATTTTTAACCTAAATAGGCATATTTTATCAAATGATTGTTCTGCTTCTAAGGAATCAGTGTATGGCTTTTCTTCTTTAATTCATTAATGTAGAGAACTATATTTATAATTTTTCTGATATAATACTGTTCTTGGCATTCCTGGGATGAACTCAGTTATATCTATGATGCACTAGCTTCTCTATGTGCTGATTTCTATCTTGATAATACTTTGTTTAGGCTTTTTACATCTATTTTAACACACACAAATATGGTTATAAACAATCTTATCAGTCTGTGTTTTATAGTTAGTATGTAGTATTGGTTGACTACAGAATTTGTATGATGACAAATAATGCCACTCCACAGATACTTTTAATATTGATGATGAAAATAATAGAGTTTACAGAGTGTCTTTCTATATTAGAAAAATGCCATTCTAAGATTATGGTTAGAAGATAAAGGAAAGTCTTTAATGATTAAAATCCATCATAGATCCCATAACTACAGCAAGTCCACATGTCTTCAAATATCTATACAGTCAATAAAGAATAAAAATATGTTCAAAGCAGAATAATTTCCTAAGATTCTGAAATACCACAGTGAAAATTATTTGTGGGAATGGGATGTCCTTGTTCACAGAACAGAGTTTCTTAACTTAACTAGAATATCCTGTCTCTCCAAGAATACATTTCACTGAGAGCCCTGAATGCTGCAGTGGAAATTCAAAGGGACAATATAACTGATGGTCCTCTGAATTCGGTGTGTCACTTGTTACTACAATAATTACACTCACTGTCCTCCTCATATTCCTGCCTTTCACCTTGCCTCAAACATCAGGATTCATCTTTGTTTTCCAAAATAATTTTATATATGAACTACAATGGGAATCAACTCATTTTAAGGTCTTGGTTATGGTGTTTATTGTAACACTGGTCTTTCTTCACCTTTCTTTGATTTAATCTTTATTTCAGGACTTAATATTATTGTTTTGTCATCGCTTTTTGTACTATATGATATTCCTTTATGACTTGCTTTCACATACCAAAAAGTATGTGATAAATCAAAACCAATACTATAAAATGATAAAGCAACTCCAAAACAACTGCACTCGCACACACACACACATGCACAAAGAAAATATGTAAGGCAGAAAAATAAATACACATTTACAGGCAGCACGGCAATACAGTTTGTGGATTCAGATTTTTTTTTTACAAGGAACAATGACCCTGAAATTAAGAAATAGCAAGAAAATTCAAAAGAAAAAATGAGCTATGAAATTTCATCCCCTACAAACAGGGAGAATTCTTCACATTACTGTCCTCCAATGTATTATCCTTACTCTTTGGCTTCATTGAGAATTACAGGGACTAACAAGTGAATTGCTTCTGCCACAATAGAAACTGAAGGGGTGGGTGCAGCAGAAACATGCCTTAGGTTGTGACTTTGATGAAATGGCCGAACCCTGGAGATACCACTGAACGTGGAACATGATGAAAGTCATGTAAGTTCTAGTACTGAAACAAAGACTAAGAAACTAAAGAAAAGTATTCAAATGAGATGTACTGTAAGGGTCAATTTTGTTCATGTCTGAGGCATACCATGGGAAGGTACATGCGACATTGTCGTATTTGTCCTGATCTACTGTCGTAGGTAATTCATTTTTAAAAGACTTGCACTGTATCTATCTATGTGATTCACCATATGGCAACTGCATTTCGGGATGCTAATAATTCCCATTTCTGTCACTGATCTGTTTCATTAGTCATTTATCCTACACATTTCTTTCTGAATGGGAGAACAATGGTAGTTATTCCAGGGAGATGCAAGTGAAAAAACAAAATTACAACATAAGGAAGGCAGCTTTTGGCATTCAGCATAAAGTTTCCCAAATAATCATTCACTTTAAAAAAATCAACCAGTATTGAAATAGTTTCTTTTACTTTATGCTCTACTAGACTAGCTTTGGGGTATTAATAAAGTTTCACAGACAGCCCATTTCATATAGCAAAGGGAAGGACTTTCAAAGAAGTTCACACATTTAAATTAATATTGGCCTTCTAAGTCCACAAGAAGCCATAGAATTTTAAGTGGGACTTTATTGGTTTGTTCTGTGCCCTGTACAATTACCTTGAATTTTAATGAAATATTAGCACTAATAAAACAGTAAAAAGCATTTGACCTAGAAAGAATATTGAAAAGTCTAACCTTATATCTCTTATTGGTAATACACCTACAGTCACTTAGGTTTTCAGCTGAGGATATATTATTAAGACCAGGATTAAGACTCCTAATACCGTGACACTAGGCAAGTCATTGTCCCTTAATCATAGGTGCCACTCCTCGGCAGATGGGAGAATGAAGAAAAGCCCTGATTAACTGAAGTTACTGAATTATCTCAGAATAGAATAAGATTTTTTTCCATAATAAGACATATTAAAGTTAAAAATAGAGATTAAGTTGAGTTATAGGAAAGTAAAGAACATTATTTTCTTTCCCACATACAAGTAATTGGCTAGAAAAGTTAATACCCACTACCTTTTTCTTTTGACTTGTATTTTTGTTATCCGTTACTGCATAACAATTACCCACCCCCCAAAGTGGCATCTTAAAAAAACTATAAACATTTATTTCACACAGTTTCTGTGGTAGAGGAATTGCCGAGTGGCTTACCTGGATGATGGGAGGTTCTGGACCAGGCTGTCTCATCAGGCTGCCCTAATATGATGCTTGGGACAGCAGCCATCCGAAGGACTGGCTGGAGCTGGAGGGTCGGATTCCAAGAGAGCCCCGTCAACCCCTGACAGGCTGGCGCTGGGTGTTTGCAAGAGGCCTTAGTTCCTTCCCATGTGGACTTGTTTCATAAAACTGTTAGAATGTTTTCATGACATGGTGTCTGACCTCCTCCTGAGTAACTCCAGAGAGCACAAAGCGGAAGCCACATGTCTTGTATTACCCACCCTCAGAAGTCAAATTCCACTATTTCTACACTATACTATTGGTAATAACTAGTCAACCCTATTTCATGGGGGAGGTGAGGATTTACTGCAGGACGCCTTCGAGGGCCCGACTGCCCTGTGCAAACTGAACTGCATATTGTTTGGAAGGCATTTCAGCAGTAACTATAAACATGGAAATGATATTTCAAAGACTGAACGTTCTGATTGGCGTATCTCTGAGAACTCCGTTTTGTATTTTTTTCTTGCTGGCAAAATATAGTCTGAAAAATCAATAGGGTTTTCTATGGTACATAGTTTCTTCTTTCTACTCCACAGTAGAGGGAAAATGTCATCTTGCCAGCCCTCATGTGAAGCACAGATTCCTTGTTAAAAGTCACACAGTATGTTAGAGAAGAACAAGGATGTGGCTAAATTTATTTCATACACATTAAGCACTTCACCTACATTTTGTTGTTATTAAAATAAGAGCCAATGAAATAAGAGAGATGAAAATAAACATCTGAATAAAAGGAAGAAATGTAATCATTGCAACTGGTTGTCAGTATTATAAAATACAGACTTCATTTTCCAAGTAAAATAAGTGGTGAAAGGAAGATAAAGAAAGAAGAATAAAACAAAGATGACTTCCAACATGACCTTCTGGCTCACTCCTTTCATTTCACAAATACAGAAACTAAGACCTAGAAAATTTAATTGACTTATCCAAAATTACACAGTAGATTAATCAGTTATATATTCAAAAGTAATTTTACAGGACTGACCTCTTTTCCCTTAATTAAATTTGTATTCATAGAGCATCAAACAACAGGTAAAAAAAACCAACAAACTAAAGTTGAGTTGAATCAGTTATTTATTATCACCTAGATAAATAATAAAAGTGACTGCTTGGTAGACTTTAACTATCCACAATTTTTTAGTAACATAAACTTTGTCCAGCAGTTTTGTATTGTATTATGAAGACAACACAAATCACTAAAAGAAATTTTTCTTTCTAATTCTACAACTTTAACTTAAAGTAGTGTTTCAAACTAAAGAAAGCTTCTGGTACCCTTAAGAAGATATTGTTATAGAACAAAATACTTATTTCTTTTTGCTTTTAAAAAATGCCCTCATAAGGGATACTTCTTTCATGTAGGAAGCACTGATCATAGAAAATAACTTCACGTTGTGCCAAAAAATTTAGACCAGATAAAACTTATCCTTTGGCTGAAATGTCTCTTTAGTTGGCATTGTACAAGTGTGTTTTAGGAATTGTTTTCCAAGCTGCAGTGTGACTCACTGTCTCCTTTTAACTCCGCATTTTCTATTCCTCTATGGTGTGTAAAACTTTCTGATTGTCATAATTTTACTTTCCATGCCACATTACTCTAGAAAACAGTCTTCCAAACAAACAATTGCTGTCAAAGGCAAAGGATGCACAGTTTATCTTGGATTCTAGTGAATGAAAATAACTCATAATAGTCTATGTCTTGGTTTAGAAACGTCACTGACTCACACGGAAACTGAATTAGCATATGCTAAATGGAAACTCTT
Source organism: Pteronotus mesoamericanus (assembly GCF_021234165.1). NCBI lineage: Eukaryota > Metazoa > Chordata > Mammalia > Chiroptera > Mormoopidae > Pteronotus > Pteronotus mesoamericanus. Next base: position 11,140,324 of record NW_026555245.1, read on the forward strand.
AGTTGCTAGAACAAGGTGGAAGAGATCCTTGGACTAACCAATTAGAAAATGTGAAAGTTAACAAGCTCTGTAGATGAAGAAACACAGTAGTGATTCATAGGCACCTGAATTTCTTTGTAAAATCAAACATTTACTACCACTAATCAATGATGCTGCTATGGCTAGGAGTTCAAGGTTGAGTTTGGATTTTTGGGCTCAAATTCTATTTCTCACCACCTCTTCTATCTTCCAGAGGTTTTTTTTTTTTTTTTTTTAATGTATTAAACACAGAACACAGAAGAAAAATGGCCAAATATCCTAGAAAATACTCACTAACAGGGCTCCTCTAGAACAGGTTTTATGGCATGTCGAAGGCCAAGAGGCTTAAGTAAGTCTCAGCCTATATTAACACCCACTAATCTCCACCCCACTGGAAAGCCAATTCAAAACACACCCACCAGTGTCAGTGAAGGAAACAAGAAAGAATTTAAAAACATCATGTAATTATCACCATTATCACCAATGCCTACTGCTTTGCTGCCAAGGCCACCCCACCCCCATATCTGGGCTGTTGAACGGATAGGAGGCTGTCATGTGAGATGAAAATGAGCAAAGAATAAAGGGTTTGGCTTCCTTTTATGCAGCTGGAACCCTGGTCCAGCCTTCCTCTCTAAGGTGGGTCAAGAGCCCTGCCCCGGTTGTCCTGCTGTTGGAGAACAGAAAGACCTAGGGAAGAAAGGAGGAAAAAAATATACATATGTGCAAAGGGCCTGCCCTGAGAAAACTGCAATCAGAGGCAGAAGATGACACTCACCATTAATGCTTTTCTGCTCCTTATGCAATGACCCCCCAACCCACTAGTGAATCGTAACCCAGTGTAAGTCAGGTTCAGAAAAAGAAAACTCCTTCTCTCTAGTAAAGAAGTTGAGTTGTGACCACTGATATTTTCTTCTGTGTTCCTCTGACTGGGAAAAGGAAGGTTGGGAAGAAATTCTCTTTTCCTCTGGGCAAAGGTTAAATCCAAGGGAGAAGAGGTCTCCTTTAGCATTAGCATTAGGTATCAATATACCTCCTAAGGAGTTTGGAAGCAGAAAGCTAAGATGCAAGCCAAAGGCCAACACCACCACTGCTACCACCCACACCAGCACCCTCACCACTATCACCTCCACGGCTCGGCTAGAAAAACATCAGCAGTTATTTGTCACCTAGAAATCTCAATGCCCTGTTTAAAATGTGAGTGCCTCTTCCCACTAGCTGTGAGTGATAAAAGCAGTCTCCCAGTAGGGGAGTAGGGGATGAAAGGATTCTCTGGCTTCATCCTAAATAGGCCTCGGAGTCTCCTAGGGGTCTCCCACCCTCTGTGAGGAAAGGTGGGGTGCAAAGGAAAGCACCTACAATTAGTCTTGCAGCATGAAGTCTGGGTGCCTGGGGTGAGATGTTGACTTCAGGGAGCCCACTGACCAAGATATTTTTCTAAGTCCCCCGGTGATTTCCCAAGATTGGCTTCTACCCTGATCCCTGAAGTGTGTCCCAGTTTTCCCAGGTTGAAACATCTATAGCTGTGGCATGACTCTTCTTCTGGCTCAAAGGAATGGCCTGTTTTTCCCTTGAAGTTGTTGACTTGATCTCACTGCAAAGGCAATGCTGCTGGCTGACTGTTCATAACAGCCAGGAAATGTTACGCTCATTCCTTGGGTGTCAGCCCCAAGTCTACCACACCCCTGGTTTAATATCATGTGCACTGCGGGTTAGAGCTTCTTTTGGGGCTAGCTGCTCACCTGGGTTGGCCCTCTTGGCTAGGGCCCACATGTTTCCAGCTTCCTCTCTGATTTCTACTGGTCTGCTATTGAAGTCCCAGCACGCCTCTCATCACAGCTTACAGTTCTCCAGTCCTGCGTGGTCCATAAACGTGATAAGCCTTCACATTGTAAACAACCCAACAGCATAATCAGAGATGGACAGTGGTGGTTTTAATTAGGCAATGCTCTCTACTTGAGTGCAGTATGGCTAAAAAATGTATGAAACTTGCTTTTAAAGATGGCAAGATGCATTTCTTTACCAGGAATGTCTTGGCCCCATGTCAACAGCTGGTCTAGATCTTCTTTCTATTTAGCCCTCCCAAGCAAAGATCTTTGTTACTTTCTCTGTAATAAGTACCTATTACAATATCTCTATTGCTTTACTGATAATATCATATTGTAACTATAATTTTAAGTCTATTTCTTAATTTTGTTGTAAGCTTTGGAAGGGCTAAGACAGAGCAAGCCTTCAAAAAATGTGTTGTAGACGGGGTACATGGACGGATGAATGGGTGAGTCAGTGAATGCTACTGTTGGACTGGGGTACCATGGCATGTAAATATAAAAGATCATTACATGACCATCCCAAAGTATCATGGCACTTTGGGAGACCTTTGACAAATCCTAATCTATACTGCAGGGAGTCCCTTCTGAGACACACTCCCCCCACATTTTCCATCTCTGAAATGGGGAGGTGACTCTCAATCCGCATCAGCCAGGAGGCAGCTGGAATGCGGTTGCCGTGGTGTGCTCATGCATCCAAGAGTAGGGGGGTGCTGGTGGCTTGGAAGGAATGCATGGAGTGGGTGGAGGGTGATTTTAAAGAAACGTGACATCGCTGACACTCCAGACACCACAGAGGACAACGGTACATGGAAAATCACCGTATGTACCACTTCAGAAGAGACATCTGAATGTAAAGAAGTTTTAGAAATGCCTTAGGCAATTTAATTTGCTTATGTTTTCCTTTTTAAGGAATGCACAAGAGTGCTATATCATAATAATCTATGTCTAAATAACTCTAAAATAGCTCTTCCAATAAGAAGAAAATAAAAACTAAGTGAGAAAAACGTTATGTAAATTGAATTGATAGTATTTTTTTCTTTCTTAGCAATCTGTAAAATAATGGTGGTTCTTACAGTCAATGACATTATATTTCATGAAATATGGGGTATTTGCTGTAAAATTAGTGGATGTTTTTCCTCTTTGGGGAAACAAATGGGATTAGTAAATTGTAACTGTTATCCCTTTTACTGAAGTAAAGGCACAGGGAGATATGCGTGTACCTTACTCAAAAAGATAAATTTCACATTGTTGCAATAAACAGAAGGCATGATGCTTGCAAATTCCTGGGGAGAAATTTCTCTGTTCAAACTGAGGTTTTGTTACTGTTTAATATTTCTGATGAAGAAAAGAGAGGGAGCTGCCCAGGGAAGCCACATTAAAAACAGTCAATATGCTCTTGGCAGCAGCGCTGCCAATCAATTCCTCTCTCCCCACTCCCTACCCCAAAAAGAGATGAAAGCAAACCTGACCAAAGGTACCCCCAACCCCGCCCATTCACCCACCCTAACTTTGAGACAAATGTGAGTTTGTTGCCAATACCTCAAAATAAGGTGGTTTGTCCACATCTCAGACAACCAAAATAAAAGGGAAATAACAGTAACAAAGGAAGAATCTTCTAACAGATAGCTAAACCATCAAAGAGAAGTAGGAAATCATTTGGATAGTCACAAAGCTTTTGCTAAGTCTCCTTGTGTCCTTAACTTTCCATTTTACTGCTTATTTTAAAGAACAAAAAGTAGACCTCACTCATGTATGTCAACCCTGACATTGTGTCAAGGGCCAAAAATACACAAAAAGGTGCCCATTCTAAGTCTACCCTCGCTGCATGTTTGTTATTGCCCCCCAACCACGGGGCCCACCCCCTCCACGGCTTTCAACTTCTCCTCACCCTCCGCTTCCCCTTCAGAGCAGTGGGAAGCAGCATCTGTGGGGGCGTAGATGAGAGCCTGTGACCACATCCCACGGGCGGTGCGTGTGACAGCACCAGGTCCTAGATGCGACGCATTCCAATTTTGCCCATCCAAACAGAGGAAAGCTATGACTGGGAGAATAAATAAAAGGTTCCCTCCCATATGGATATGCCCCAATGTGCAGTTACAGTGAAGTCTGTAATTCCCAGAAGTATCATTTCAAGTCTTGCTTTTTTAAACTCTCATGGTAGATTGTAAAAGACTGATTTACCACCTTTTTTGGAGAGTTGTCTCTGGAAACACTCACCCTATTCCACCCAACGCTTAATAAAAAACCGATGTCCAAAAGGGTTATAGGTTCATCTCTAAATTCCGTATTTGTTCCAAGAAGAAAAAAATAGTATTTGTTTTTTAGGGGATAATAAAGAAAGAAAAGAAAGAAAGAAAGAAAGAAAGAAAGAAAGAAAGAAAGAAAGAAAGAAAGAAAGAAAGAAAGAAAGAAAGGAAGAAAGGAAGAAAGGAAGAAAGGAAGAAAGGAAGAAAGGAAGGAAAGAAAGAAAGAAAGAAAGAAAGAAAGAAAGAAAGAAAGAAAGAAAGAAAGAAAGAAAGAAAGAAAGAAGGAAAGAAAGAAAGAAAGAAAGAAAGAAAGAAAGAAAGAAAGAAAGAAAGAAAGAAAGAAAGAAAGAAAGAAAGAAAACAAAAGAAAGGAAAGAAAAAGAGAGCAGGAGAAAATACTTGGTATTCCAGGAGTGCCAAGTCTCAGAGCTTCAAAATTCTCTCCAGCAGCAATGTTTCACCTCTGTAGTCCCTGTAGCATTGCTGGCCTTTGCTCAGGTGCCCGACTACTCCCCATAATTGTTTAAACATGCAAGTCTGTTATATTAGAGAGAAGCAGCTACACATGCTACTTAAAAATTTAATTACTATATCTTTTCTCTAAAAACAAACCAGGTTCCACAGGAGAGGTCGGCCACCACCCTGGGCAGGTTACACAGGCAGGCAGCTGCGTTGCGCCAAGGGGAGGGCGTGTGGGGGCCGTGAGGTAGCGTCTCGTCTGAAGGAAATGAAATACTGCATGAAGAGGGCTTATTAAAAGCTTCATGCTTGAAAAATCCATAGTAAAGACAAGTCTTGGGAAGCAGACAGTTTCCCCTTTTGCTGGTCATGTTAACTTTGTCATTGGAAATGAGAATGCAATTTTGACATTTGTATGGACTTAAGGGAAAAAATAGTAACACATGAAGCCAGTTTTTATTGAAAAAACATGACTGAGAACAAAACTACTCAAGTCAGCACTTTGCCAGTGACTAAGGTGCAGCCTTCGCTTCTGGGGCTCTGCATACCACCTCGTCACAGCTACAGTAAATTTAAAAAAAAAAAAAAATTGAAAACAAAACCAAAGCAGCACAGTGTCTGCAGAGCCAGGGCTCTCCCTCTGAGCCGCGCTGACAAAATGACTCTAGAAGTTTCGCCAGGATAATTCAGGACATCTTACTCTTGGCAGTGGCCAGGCAGCTAACTGTGCGCCCCGCATTTAACTTTTAAAAACTCAACTCATGAGGTTATTCTTTTAATTTTAAAATTAAAATTGATGTTGACAAGTTTTGAATAAGTAATTCATGCACACGGCACACCATTGAAAAGGTGCACATGGTATATGTTGAAATGCAGGGCTCTCACCCCTTCTCCCTGGTGACCCTACTCCCTTTCCTGGAGGCGGCCCTTGGCCCCTTCCTTCCAGATCCTCCCAGACCCCTGTGGCATATGCAAGCATATGCGACATGGAGCCTTTCCTTTCATTTTTGTATAGGCTTTTGGGAGGTACACCCAAAGAGGTTTAATAAGAATATATAATGAATTTGATGAAATGGACATTTATTTTAAACAACCTGATGAAATGGATTGTTTGCTAAATTCAGCTAGATGTTTTTAAAGTATTGGTTTGTTATTAAATGACTCCCAAGCTTAAAAGTGATTTTTGGCCCTGGCTGGTGTGGCTCAGTGGATTGAGCATTGGCCTGAAAACTGAAATGTCTCCGGTTCGATTCCAGTCAGGGCACAGGCCTGGCTTGCAGGCCAGGTCCCCAGTTGTGGGCATGCAAAAGACAACCAATCGATGTTATCTCTCAAACATCACGTCAATGTTTCTTTCCCTCTCTTTCTCCCTCCTTCCCCCTCTTTCTCCCTCCTTCCCCCCCTCTGTCTAAAAATAAATAAAAATATTTTTAAAAATGCTTTTTAATGTATAGGTATTTATACAGATTCATTCCAATGTGAAAACTTCTCTCCGTCCTCATTCTTCATGGGATTGTGTCTTTCATCAGTGGACCTTTCTCTTTTACCCCACTTCATTACCATCTTTACACAAGCTCGTTAATGTTCACCATTTCAGCCTTAAAAAAAAATTCTTAAAATAGATTTTCAAGCTTACTTGGATGGCGATGGCAAAATCATAACACTAAAGAATTGGCCATTAGAAGAAGTCAAATCACTTACTCTGGCCACTCATGACTGATCACTGGCAAGAATGACAGAACTGGTAGGTGCTACACTGTAGAAAGAGCACTTGCCTGCAACTTACACAGATTCCGATCTACTCATTCTAACCTGGTTGGCATCCAGATCTCAGCCAAGTCTTCAAATTTCTCCAGCTTCCTATTTCTTTTTTCTTTTTTGGTAAATGAGGGGAAATCCTAATTAGAGATTTCCTGCTTAAACATTCTGTTCCGTGACTGACACTTTCTAGTATTTTGCCCATATGTCCTTAAAGCTTCGAACTGATCGGTGCAACAAGTTAAAATGAAAAAGATGAGCACAACCAAACTGAAATTTGCTAGGTGTTATGAACTGAATGTTCGTGCCCACCTCACTCCCGACCCCCGGCTAAAAGTCAGCTACTGAAGTCCTAACCCCAACTGTGATAGTATTTGCAAGTGGAGCCTTTGGGAGGTAATTAGATTTAGATAAGGTCAGGAGGGTAGAGCTCCCATGACGGCATCAGTACCCTAATAAGAAGAGGAAGAGACCAGAGCTCTCCCTCCCTCTCTTCGCTATGTGAGGACACAGTGAGAAAGTGGCAATCTGCAAACCAGAAATGGGTTCTTACTGGAATCCAACCATGCCAGAACCCCAATCCCGAGATTCCCCGCCTCCAGAACCGTGAGAAAGACATGTCCGTTATTCAAACCCCTCGCCCCAAGTCTATGGTATTCTGTTATGGTAGCCTGAACTAAGACACTAGGAATTTACTAATTTCTGGACAGCAAATAGTTTAACAACTCAAAGACATAGTTTCAATTGATGTGAATTTCTTTTTATTTTGTTCAATCCCATTGGCCCTTTCAGTATTAGTGCCTCAGAAGCACGTGTTTCATCCTGAATCTTCGGCAGGCCCTATTCTTGGTACACATGTTGGCCATTGGGCACATTTCCAGCTCCTGGGTCCTGCCACGGAGCTCACTGAAAACTGAGAGGTGGAGCATCTACCCAAACTTGCCTCACCAACCAGCTTGAACTGTGTAAAGACCTAAGACCTAAATGGGAGAGTGGCCTTCAGAGATTGAAACAAAGACATGTGAAAAAATTTTCCCAGGGATTAGACCAACGTCAGGAACCACAAACCTGGCGTTCTTAAGGAATGGAATAAGATGTGGAAATCAAGTATGAGGCAGCTGTACTCCGTTCTTCTAATTGTTACACTTGTAACTTTGAATATGTGCTTCACTTAGCAAAGTTGCACTGAGGGCAAAGGATGTGCTAAGCATTGTTCTGGGTGCCAGCAATATGGCAGTGAAGAGATCACTCTACCAAAAAATAAAAAAAAATCCCTGCCCTCATAGAGCTCCATGAGACTAGCCAGTGTCTCAACTAACTCCTTCACATTTAACATGAGGATATTGCTGCCCTATTCTCCTTACAGCTGTACTAGTATTTTGTACATCAGGAATTTTAAGGTTTCCATTCTCTTTTTCAAATACAAATAGGTCTTTCATTCTTTGTCTAAATGGGTTGTTTCTAACAGTCAAAAATCTGTAGATTTATATTATCTATCATTACTATGTAAATGTCAGTGACCGCAGGGCCAAGTAATATGCTAGAATTATATTTTTGTCTCTAAAAGGTCTAATGGCATAATCCCTGAGCTGTTTAAAGGAGAATATCTATATCCTAATCATTCAAGTCAAATGAATTATCTGTTCTTATACAAAATCAATTAAATGCTTAAAATTGTGACTCGTCATATCAGAAAAAAGTGACATTTTACTTTATTTCATACTATCTGAAGCATAGTTTCTCACATAAGTTTTTGGTTTTTCCTGAAGTAATTGCTTTCTCTTTTTCTGGTTCATAGCAGAATGATGCACCTTCGTCGTATCCTCAGGCTTCTCTCGATTATCAGTCACGCTCTCCGGGGCATGCAGCTCACCTTTTCTCCCACAGTGACTCTGCCCTGAACTCTGCATTCTTCTGCTCCAGTCAGCAGCTTAGGCCCATTGCATACGTTTTGGCCTCACCTCATCACTGTCTTCCTGGAGTTCACTATATCTCGGGTCTTACGTGTTCCACCTTGATTTTCTACCTTGTCTTTTTAGAGGTCATCTCCAGATAACTTCCTAAGAAAGGATCTTAGGAGATCCTGAGACATATTGACCTAAAAAATGTCTTCACCTTTGCTTTCATACTTGCTAGACAGTTTAGGCAAGTATAGCATTCTAGGTTAAATGAAGAAGTGAAAAGTCAAGCTACACAAGGAGAAAATATTTGCAATACACACATGTGGAGAAAAAAACCTCAGGATCCACAATTTATAAAGAGCTTCTAAAAATTAATAAGAAAAAAGAAGACTTAGTTTTTTTAAAATGGGCCAACACTTCAATAGGAGCTTTGCAAAACAAACAAACAAACAAGTGACAACAACAAAAAAAAACCCAATAAAAAACAAATGGCTAAGAAGTATGTGAGAAGTTTCCCAATATCAACTCCTCAGGGAAAATCAAGTTAAACTCATAGCGAGATACATATTGATCAAAATGGCTTAAATCTAAAAGATTTACACCACCAAGTACTGGTGAAGATTTAGAGCCACTAGAACTTCAGAATACTCACTGATGAGAGGGTAAAACTCTTTGAAATGCTGTATAGCAGTTTCTAATAAATTTAAACACACACCTACCTATGGCCAACCCAGCAATTCCAAAAGTCATGGTCTAACAATTTCCAAATTTTGTGTAAGAATGTCTGTAGTAGCTGTGTTAAGAATAACTTCAAACTAGAAACAATCCAGGGCCCATCAAAAGGAGAAAAGATAAACAAACCATATGATAGTGCTGCAATGGAATACTTCTCAACAATAGAAAAGAATGAACTACTGCTATACCCAATAGCTTGGATGAATACTAAAACAACTGTATTGATCAAAAGCAGCTAGACATAAAAAGAATATACTATATGATTAAATTTACATAAGGTTTAAAAGAGAGAGAACAAATCTGTGGTGACAGAAGTCAAATACTAATTATTTGAGGGAGGAGAGTACCTAATGTTTTTGGACTGGAAAGGACATGGGGGAACTTTCTGGAATGATGGAAACAGTCTATATCTTGATCTGAATGGTGGTAACACACAAACTCCTCAGGGTCTACAGTTAAGATTTGTGCTCACCATGGCTATTATTCCTCAATTAAAAAAAAAAGAAAGAAGGAAAGATATCTACAGTGAAAATTGTCTTCCTTCAGTACTTTGAAAGCTTTTCCTCTTTGTCTTTAAACATCCACAGGTGACGGTAAGAAGTCATGTGCCAGTCTGATTCTCATTCCTTTGAAGTCCAAGTTTACTCTCCCTGGAAGCTTAAGAACTTTTCTTTAATCTTTGCATTCTGAAATTCCATGAGGATTTCTCAAAATAGAAATCTTTTTTTCCCAGTTTATCTCCTTTGCCCCTCACTATGCCTTTCCAGTTTGAATAATTGTGTCTATCTTTATTTCTGAGACTTTTTCCTATTAATTTTTAGAAGAATTTTCACTTTTTGTTTAGATCTACTGTTCTGGAACCTCCATGACTGAGAAGATGGTCTTCTTAAATTAAGCCTCTATGTCTCTTACTTTCTTTCATTTTTATCTTTTCTTTGTCTTTTTGCTCTGTGTTTTGTAGATTCCTTCTGCTTTATCTTAGAGCTATTATATTTGATTTCTGTGCACTCCAACTTGTTCTGTGCTCCTGTTTCACAGCAATTCGATTTTATTTTATGGATACAATATCTTCTCAAATCTTCTACAGGATTTTATAGAAGTCCTTTTCTGTGTCCTGAATTTTGTCTATTTTCTCTAGTAATTGTGGCCTTTCTCTTTCATGTTACTTGTTTTCTTCATGTGTTTGATCTTCCTTGGAGGATACGTATTAATAATGAGGGTGTGTCTTCCCTCCTCTGTTCTGTAGAAAGATTTCTTTAATCAGTAGACCTCTCCCCTTGCCCAGGGCGTTGGGGTCTTCCTGAAAGATCTACGTGTAAGCGCAGGGCAGGTTAAAAGACCAGTTTTATGGTAAGTGGACTTGGACCTCGCTGACAGGTAACGGTTAGCCAAATGTCAGGATGAGGAACACCTCTGGCTGAGAGGTCAAAACTGTCAAAAGAGGTCATGGCTTTCCCTGGTTCACTTACTGCTTTTAGAGAAGGATTCCAAAGGCAATGGCGAGGCTGCTACACCACTGCTGGGGTCTGCGAGAAAGAGGGGCTGCCAGGCACTGACCTTCACACAGGCGTCCCCCGTACTACATCCACTCACCCTTTCCTTCTCACCGTTCCTCTGTCTTCAAGCCTTTAGCTCCTCTAGGCAGGTGGGTGCTTCCTTCACCGCAGACCCACATAGCACATACTGGACTGTGGTTTTTATGCTATTTAACTGTTTATGTGTTTCCAGCCACCTCCCATCTTCTAGAAATTTCTTAAAGCCCCGTTTCTACTAGTGTTCTCCCCATCCTTTTTCCATTCTTTTAAAAAACATTTTTAATCACTTCAGTGTAGCTTCTAAAGGGAGGGAGGTGAATATGTATGTTCAATCTCTCTTGTATTGAAATGCACATTCTTTCTCTTTTTTTCCCCAAAGAAAATTAACCTAATTAGAAAAACTGATGAGATGTCAAATATAACAAGATTAAGTATATAACCAAACAAAATTCACTTATTAAGGCATTAAGTGATCCATTAGAGCAGATGATTCCCAAATCTATTCTCTCATCGTCTTTCCTAGTTTCCAAGGGCCTGCTGATCATTTCCAATTCTTTGCCCACTTTACCTCATTTAAACAAACCCAACCCCATTCTCCACTGCCTCTGTCCCCATGAACTACATCCGCATAGGCTGAAACACTTCACCCAAATCTGACTTTTCTTTGCTCTGTTCCTTTATAATTTAGGGCTTAAAATCTCTCGGTTATTCCTGTCTAGTTTATTCTATGTTTGGAGTGACTTCTCTCTTTTAGCTCAGCCACGCCTGGAAAATGAAGGGGACTAAAGGCCGTAACCTGTGCATTGGCTGCATTACTGCCAGGAGGGCAAAGGAATCAGCACTCAACACCCAGCGATATCTTTTCCCTACACACCTTGGCTGAACAGGAAAAGTGTGTGGTTCAACATTTAAAGAAAATAAATTGTATTTGTCATGGAGAAGAATTTAAAAACATCAGTTTAAGGGTTGAATGCCAAATGCATATATTCTTAGACCTAAAATTAGTTTTAAGTCCAGTAGACTGATTCCAATTTCTCCTACTCTGCAGCCAATCTGATAAAGTCCCAACTCTTTCTCATTTCTCTTCTCACTTTATGTAAATAAGACACTACAAGTGCATAGCATACCTGAATCATCATATTATAAAAAAGACAGGATCTTCTGGAAACTGAAGCATACATGGAGAGAAATCACCCTCGTGCTCCCTCAGATGCCATTATTCTTGTGCGGTGTTAGTGCTGGTCTGATGTTTGCACATTTGTCTGTAATTAGAAACATATAAACTGTTATCAGGCTGAACTGTTGATAAACCTAGTTCAAGAATTCAAGGTTTTTCTGCTTTAGCTCATAGTCATGTCTCTACTGATACATGATTGTAAGGTTTACAGTCAGACACTTGGAAAATTCTACTTACCATTAAGTTGTTACTTGTATGTCTCTGGGGTAGAAATAAACTGATTAGAGAGCAATCATGAGGTCTGTTGGGAGAGCTTGGTGGGGATGGGGGAAGCAGAGAGAAAGGTGGTAATGGGAGGAATGGGGGTATTTATACTCAATGAGGTTTTGATGTAAAACAGAAAGGCAATCACAGATGGTGTCTGATTACAGTTGGATTACTGCCAACAACTCACAGGTAGATACTGCAAAACAGAATGTGGCACCCAAGGGAAACTCATTCTCAAAGCTCAGTGCCCTTCAAGGGCTTGGGATTATGCATTCTGTCATTGTTGTGATATATATGTGTGTGTGTATATATATACACATACACACACACACACACACACACACATATATAGCCACACACACATTTCATTTTAAGAAACTTCATCATACCAAAACTTGAATGTATTAAATAGGTACATTAACCAGAACATATTTCTATCATAGAAGACTACTTTGTTTCACAAAATAATTTTACAAAATAGTAAATCCCTATAAATTTAAATTTTTATTTATTTACAAAATTAACTTTTCTTGCTGCTTTCAGTTCATTCATTGAGCCACTCATAAATGTTTACTGATGACCGCCATATTCACATCTACAAAAACACTTCAATTAATGTAGAACAAGACTAAGACAAATCAAAGCAGGGAAAGATCTTGATTTAACATGATGTCCTTTTGTTTGCACCTACAGAGGTGACAGTGACTCATTTTTGCTAGGTGGAGGGTGTTGATTGGCAATTGATGTCCAAGTTTATCAACGGTATCCTAGCTCTAGGACTGCATCTTGGTGGTTGGTCTGTGATTCTCCAGCTTTAGATATCTCTAAAAGGCCCTAGCAACCTGATTAAATTAGAGAATACCTAAACAATCAGTTTAGGTATTGTCCATTGTTCATCAGTGTAATAAAATCAGCTGGATTTTGTTGGAACATGATCAATTTAAACTAAACAGTCTAAGCCTGAAGTATGCTGGATTTCTTTGACAGTGAAAAGAAAGGCTATTCACTGCAGAGCAGGAGCCCAGAATCCTAAAATGCTCTCTCAAATTCACGGGAGCCATGGCTAAGCAAAAGTAACAGTAATAACATTCCTTTTCATTTCTATGGGGAGAAAAATCACACTGTTACTATGTGTCAGGGAATTACTGTTAATTCATATAAGACTTTTCTAAAGTGAAAAGCACAGGTCTAGCAATCAAGAGCCAGGACCAGACTGCCTGGGTTTGAATCCTGACTCTGTGTCTCACAAGCACGTGTGTGTGTTTTAGGGCAAGTTACTTAACCTTACTGTGCTTCAGTTTATTTTTTCTGTAAAATGGACAGAAAAGTTATACCTATGTCCAATGGTCATTTTAGGAGTAAGTGAGTGAAGACATAATGTACTTGAGAGAGCCTAGCACTAGCACTAGTACTATGTAAGTGTTTGCAACTGTGAGTATGATAGATGCCTACTCTAGGGCAGATGCTTTACCTTGGTGATTGAAGTCAATCCTTGCAGGTGGAGAGTGGATATTATCTCTATTTTGCTTAATGATAAAATGGAATTCAGAAGAAATAACTATTTTTCCAAGACCTTATATAGTGGGTATGTGGTTGAGCTGCAATTCATACACAAGTCGAACTCCAAGCCATACATTCATACTCGTGAAGAGAAAACAGCTAAGTAGCCAGTTGGCTGATCTTCTCACTTTTCATCTAGTTGTCCTAGTGCTCCATAAGGGGGTTCTGGCAAGACCGGGGCAGCTGCCTCAAAGGTGCTTCATCTGCTCCCTCCTGTCCCCTTTCCAGTCAGGGAGTGGCCAGAGTAGTCACCCAGAATGGGACAGCCAGCCCCACAGGGAAGCCAGGGGCCAGATGTGATGATCAGAGGGCCCCGTTTCTGACCCTTTATCTTTCCTATTATGAGAGAGGCTCCCTGCCGTGGGTGCCAGTCAGGGTGTGTGCTTTGCTTGCTCTTTCCTTTTCAAAATGTTTTAATTTTTTCATGCTCTCTTTAATATTTTATTGTTTCTTGCGGATGAAAAGAGAAAAGCTTGTTCTGAAAAATATATAACTACTGCTTCTACAGAAGAGATCCATCCTGGAGCAGTGTTCACAGCCAGCGCTGCCAACTTCAAAAATAAATGGTTCTGATATCTTCAGAAACCAGATTTTGCTATTTGTTCTCTGAAGAGCGAGGGTACATTTTTAATAAAGCTCTAGTTGTGATAAATTGCTAGCTCAAAAATAGCAGGCGGAGGCTCGGCAAGTGCAGTGGCCTAGGAGCCATTGGAGTGAGTAATTTGCCTATATAAACAGGGGGAGTGAGGAAGTCTTTTGCAAGGCTGAGCTCATTTTAACTGGGTGACTTCATTTCCCATTATAAGGTCTGATCTCAGCGAAGGTGATTTGCTTGCAGTCCAGGTCTGGCCAACTCTGGCACAAACCTACCCATTCTAACCTCAAATCAAAATCAGAAGGGCAGATATTCATCTTCTCTATCATATTGTAGTGTGTTTAAACACAGCATTAACATAGCTTGCACATATTTAATTGTGACTAGGCTCAGACCTCGGAAAACTTTCTGGTTTAATTTCTCATACACAGTGACTGAATACAGATTAATTTTTATGACTAATAGGAGTGTATCTGCTTAAATCAAAAGCAATCTCCTGCTGCAGTAGTTGGGGCTGCTAAAATACGATCTGGAGCAAGAAAGAGCTAGGGGGAGCTAAGCTGGCTATACAGAAAGAAGTGGCCAATGCTGTCATCTTACCCTTCTCTGAGCTCATTCATTGGGCATTCAGTTCAGTTCTCCACTATGTTTGGAGCAGGTGGCCTCAAAAAGGGCCCCTTAGGTTAAGTAGTCTTTGCCTAACTACTACTTGAGCTTCCTGAAGCATGATTGACGTCCTCTGGGACCCCTTCATGCGGAGGAGAGGAAAGGTCTCCATATACCAAGAATGGATTAAGGACAAGGGATGTGTGACATAGCCAAAGAACGTCCTCCACAGGGTGCTGTTTGAGCAGGCAGACAAGGGGAAATGTGTGAGGGTGCTGTCCTCCTTTTTATGGAATCCTTTGTTGATGGAATCATAAGCTCCTTTTTAGTTAGAGGACCTGATGTACAGAAGAATATGAACACAGGTTCTAGTTAAATCCACTGTGCTCCTCCTGCCCCCTACCCCTTCATTGATTGGAACTCTGGGAGTGCTATAGGGATACAATCCTACTGAAGCGCAAAATGCTGGAAGAGCCTCCTCAGTTCCTGGCTCTGAAAAAGGAAGATGTGCGGCATAGTTTCTTTTGGCCTTTAGATCTACTCTCTGCCCTCTCCCCTCAGCCCTGTGTCCCAGGAGATTAAAACTTTATGGATTGCATCAATGGGCTCCCTTGCCCTCTGGCTGCCAATGGGTTTAGTCAATAGGAAGCACCAGCAAGAGAAACGGACAGGAGATAAGTGAGATATGGTGGAGTCACTGAAGTTTGGCTACATCCTTCAAGCAATGGCACAGCTCCTGTTGGATTCACCTTGCAGGGATAGGGACTAGCCCGAGGGAGGACACTTTCTGACTCTTCCACTATGACCAGGGAACAGGAAGTAAAAATGTGTGGATGCCATTGTGGGTAGGAGTGGCAGGAAATTGAGAGTTTTCATATGGTAGCATTTTTTCATTATGTGTATGTGAAGGAGGGAGATCAATGCATCCCTGATGCAGAGGAGGACAGGGTGGGAGAGAAAAAGGCTTCAGGGATGTGGGAAAAAGTTGGAGAGATTTGACTCAGAAAATGAATAAATTGAAGCCATCTTTGAAGACTGCATAAAATTAGAGACCATGCATTTGTAGTGGTGCCAAGATGCATGTGCAGCACAGAGAAACCTGCAAATGGAAGCAGAAAAGGCGATCAATAGCGGATCTGTAAAATGAGTTCACTGGGTATAGGGAATTAAAGGAAGACATTGAGATTCAAAGACATTGGCAAGAGAGTGACTGAAGACATTTGCCTTTCGGCCATGATGGGACTGAAGATGATAAGGGGATGGCCATTGACAGAAAGGAGTAGAGGTTGTGGAGACTGGAGAATTGATGTGAGAGAAACAGGTTAAGAGAACTGGAAGAATATGGGACTGTCTATTAGGAAGTGTGAGATTTGGGTAAAGGGAAGCAATTCCTAGTAATGCCATGTCCAAAAGGTCCAGAAATGCCAAGTGTTTTTCATCCAGAATGATAACAAATTAGAGAGGAAGACTTTCAACCCATGCCTAAGTCTTAGTAGCTTTGGACAAATGAGGGGTGGGTGATTGATGGAAATGAGAGTAGAAGGAGGATGATATTCTCTTCAAATGAGCCTGTTTTGTGCATAAAAGAATGAAATAGTCAGGAAGCAACAATGGGGAGCAGGAGGATGCCCCCCCTTCTTCCTGAGGCTAAGGAATGGGGCAAATGATCAACGAGGCTCAATGGAGCTGCCAGGGAAGCAGCGCTTCAGGGGAGGCCAGACTTCAGCGCAGATAGGAGAGTACAAGTCACTTAATACTCAGGTCAAGGAAAAAGAAAAATCTATTTGCTGCAAATTTAGGGGACAATGCGAGGAATTAGGGAGAAGTTGCGTTGAAAGAGAGATGACCAGAGTGACATATATTTTAGCCTTTCCAAAAGTACAAGGCATGATGAATTTAGTTAGCCTCAAGTGGTCCACATTACCTACTTGTCTCTGTATCCAAGTAATGGGAGAGGGGTAGGGAGGAGGTAAAAAGCTCGAGCAGATGCAGGACTGGTTGGCCTTTGAGGAATTCCTAGTCTCAGGGAACAGGCAAGTGGAGGGATTAGTTTCATGAATCCTTACCACAGTGGTTCTTGAAATTTTTGGTTATAGGACTCCTTTATACTCTTAAAAATTATTGAGGCTCCTAAAGAGTTTTTGTTTGTATGGGATATATTTACCATATTAGAAATGTAAACTGAGCAAATTTTAAAATATTGATTTATTATTTAAAAATAACAATAACAAACCAATTTCTTGTTAACACAACTAGAATAAAAATTAATTTGTTGAGAGAAATTAATTTCAGTGTTGAACTGTGCTTTGTGTAGAGAACAACCCTTCTGAGTCACCAAACTCTGAAACTTTCTTTTTCTTTATGCTATTTTGTAACCCTGCAATTGTAGATGCCTGATAGATATGCAAATTATTCCATCTGATAAAGGTTAGATTGGAAAAATTTATTTTGCCTCCATTTAAAATTCATTTCAACATACCTTTATGCCTTATGAATTTGAATTTACCTATTTTTTGAACTGTTTCTAATATCTGTTGGTTCCCTTATTGATTAATAAGTTAAATAATATAACATTTAACCTGTTTATTTTTACATCTGTATGAAAGTTATGGTTTTACGTGGGTTTTTTAAAATTATGTTTTAACAAAGTACAACTTCTAAAACAAAAAAATAGTAGTAAGAATATTAGAGCTGTTCTACACTTTCACAAATCTTTTTAATGTCTGGCATAATAGATGACAGCTGGTTTCTGGTATCTGTTTCTGCATTCAATCTGCTATAGATATGTTGTTTTAATTGAAGTATATGTAGAAAATCTGGCCTTACACAGATATATAGTTTGAAGAGTGAAGAATATTTCAACATCCTTTTCAGATAATTATAGATATTTCTCTTAATACTGTATCAAAACTTGCCAAGTTGTACTTTCTTAAAGGTTAGTTATAATGTGGAATCTGAAACCATTTCAATTAACTTTTTATACTCTATTAAATTAAAAATTTAGTGGTATATCTTTCACTTTTAAAGGATATTTTACTCATGTATGATTTTCTAACATAATGCACTGGTCATTGGAAAACACTGGTTCACTGAGTTATGCAGATCTTCCAAATGTTGACGTACCTCATCATAAAATATCAAAGAAATCACATTGTTAATATTACCACCAGTCAAAAAAAAAACCTTTAATATTAAGAAGATGTCATAGTTATAGGTGTATATGTTTTTCAAAATTCCAATTTTCACTTGCAAGCTTGAATTTTATCATTAGCAACAAATATAGCCAATTGTTTTTCCATGACAGGCTGAGTCACTCAATTTTAAGAAATATTTCCCAAATACTGAAGGCTAAATAACCACAGTTTAGTTGTAAGTCATTCTTTCAAGTAAAAATGGAATTTCCCAAAAAGTGGCTAGTCCAGATTATAACTCACACAATTGCACAAGTGCTTGCCCTCCAGATAACCACCATGCTTCAGTGTTCAGCGGTACTTTCTGTATACTTCTCATTTTGTCCCGCGGACTATTATAAAAATTTAACATATGCTCAAGGGTTGATATTTAAAATTAATTGTTTTGACTGCCTCAAAAAGGACATTCTTAAATGAAATTGACATTTTTCTTTTATGTGAGTGGGTGGAAGTGAAGAATCCAACAGCTACTAGTTTAGTGTCGCTGTCTTGATTCATCATAAGGCACCAATTAGCTTATCCATTATTGCTTTTGCATCTTCAGCACACATATCAATATGGTGGAAAAGCAACTAATGTCTTAGCATTAGTATGAAAGAAGTTTAGCTCTTATGAATCTCTGGAGAGTATCTCACGGATTCTCTGCTCCCCACCAGGGGTCCACAAACCACACTTTGAAAACCAGGGCCTTACAAGATTCTCTTGTATGTCTCCTTTACTAGAGGAACTTGTAGCTCTGCAGTGACTTCTCTGTTGGTGTGTGAGTGGTTTTCATTTCTCTTTCTCTGGGGCTGGACATAAAGTAAATTATCAATGAATGTCAAGCTCAAAAGACAGCATGATCAACTCCACCTAAAGAAACTGGGCAAAGTCTGAAGAAGATGATTTTAATGTGGGTTTTGAAGGGCAAAAAGAAGTTTGATGCATGGATCTTGTAGAGAAGAACACAATGGTTAGGATCACAACACATACATGAAATATTCACTATGTTGAGTTGACAAGTGAAGACATACATTATGTGGTTAGACACGTGGACCTGGTGCTTGAGACATACACTTATGTAGGACAGAGATTTAAGAATCATCAAAATATCAGTATTAGATAAAATCATGGCAGTGGATGTGATCCCATAAGAAAAGTGTGTAGAGTAAGGTACAATGGAGGTGTGGGGGCAAGGAGATGATGAAATCTTTCACAACTCTGCTTTAAAGACAGTCAGAGGAAAAGATGTCAGAAAATTATCTGAAAAAGAGTAATCATAAATCAGGTTTGGGATTTACAAGAGAGTAGAATCCTGGAATTAAAGGAAGAAAGAGTTTATGGAATAAGAGTATCCCAAAGCATCGAGAACCTCATGAAAAACAATACTGAAAACTTGTCCATTAGAGGTGGTAATGATGAAATGTTTAGTGGTCTTTGCTTGGACCGTTTCATGTACAAGGTAAGGGCAGAAAGCACATTATGTGAAGTTAAGAGTATATTTAAGGATGTTAAGAAGGAGAAAGACTGTTATGACTCATTTAAAAAACTTGACTATAAAGAGAATGTGAGAGTATAAGAGGAATACAGTTTTAAAAAACTTTCTATTTTTATTTTTAATTCATTTCATTTTATTCCATTATAATTTATATTCAATATTATTTTGTATTAGTTTCAGGTGTAAAGCATAGTGGTTAGACAATCATATACTTTGCAAAGCATTCCCCTTGATACCCAGTACCCACCTCGCACCATTCACAGTTATTACAATGTTAGTGACTGTATTCTCTATGCTTTACTTTATACCCCCATCACTGTTTTGTAACTACCAATCTGTACTCCACAATCTGAGAAGGGTTGTTTTTTTTTTTTAAAGTAGGAGATTTTTACATATTTGTAACCAAGTGGGAAGGATCCATCGAAAAGGAGACAGTGAAATAAAAGAAAGGAGGAAAGGGAAGGACAGGCTCAAAAGCATAAAGAAAGAAATTAGACTTATGTTAAAGAAATGATATCTTTTCTCTGAGACTGGAGACAAACAAGGGAATAGATACTAAATTTACATCTGTGGGGCGAGAAGGTGAGCAAAGGTGATAGGGCATAGGAAGTATTCTAGCCAGGTTACTCACAAACAGAATCTAGGGCAAAAGCTTATTTTTTTAAGACTTTATGGGGGTGGGATGGTCAGTGTGTGGCACAATTCCACAGAGACAGAGATAGAGGAAGAACAAGTATGAGAAAGCACATTACTGAGATGATTGCTGCTTGCTCTCGAATGCAACCGATTATGTGACACCAGAGATTCATCTGCAGAAGGCCATGTGAAATATTGCAGGGCAGCCCAGGGACAGAATGAGAATAACAAGAGAATTTTTTTAATAGCGCTGGTCAAAGTTTTGCCCCAGAGAATGTCAACTCTCCTGTACTACGAGTTTGCTAATATCTGAGTGCCAGACAGGTTTCCAGGGAAGGCCCAGGGTGAGAGGTGAGTTATTGGGCAAACTTTGCTTCATACATATATGAAGATGGTTGGTGAGGATACTACTTGGAAAGAGTCCTCTATAGAGCAGATCTTTACAGTGGAATTTGAGGCAAAACTAATGATTAAGGGGCATTGAGAAAGGTAAGGCAAAGAGATTCTGGCATTATGTGGAGGAAGTGACTGAAACAGGAAGTTAACCTGAAAATAAATTAGACTTCAAAAGTCAATTGCTCCCCAAAGTGAAGAAGAATTTTTGAGCAGTGCTGAAGGTACAATGGACATCAAACAGTCAGACTGGCAGTAATTTGCAAGGCTATGTTACTTTCTCCAACAACATTCAATGGCCCCAATATAAGAGGGATGTCACTACATTGTAGAATTTAGACTGAAGATTTCTGGGATGAATTAGTGGAAGGTGAAAGGAGATGAAGTTGTAGGTGAGAGATAAATTGAAGTGACCGATTACAAAATCTGAACATGGTAAAAAAGGAATCATATTCAAGGGTGAGCCAGAAAAGTCAGAGAAAGGGACTAGAAGTCCTAACATATTCAAAATCTGGCTTAGTGGAAATAAAAGGATAAAAGCAGAAGGATATGAAATTGAGATTATAGAACAGCATATTGGGATTCACCATTCTGAAAGGGAAACATTTTGGTGAAAGGAAAAACCATTTTTGAGTCATAGGAATGAATTTATGAAGCAGAATCGGGATAAAAATTCCACTTGACTATGTGAAAGATGTTGGCTGTATCAACTACGTGAAGTCTCTCAGGTTGATAGTAACAGAAAAAGAAGTGAAGAGATGCAATATGCCAAAGTTATCAGTGTTTGTAGGAAAGTAAACTAGAGGTTGGTAGACCCAGTGACAAGAAAGAATAGGAGGTGGCATTGATTAATTCCACTGCCTAACAATATTGAGTATCACCTGCTGGCCAGACACTGCACTAAGTGCTGGGAACACAAAGATGAGCAAGATAGTCCCATATTCTAATAGGGAGAGAAACAGAAAAACCAATTATTATAATACAATAAAGGTATAGTCAGGGGTGGGCAAAAGTAGGTTTACAGTTACAAGTAAATAAAACAAGGGTTTAGTCTTGTGTTATTATTTATTATTTATTCTATTATTTATTTGTATTGCAACTGTAAAACTATTCTGCCCACCCCTGTATTTTAATTAACTTATGTACACCACATTCAGGGAAGTCATAGTAGCCGATGGCAAAGTCAAGTTGAAAGGTAAATGAAGTCGAAGTTAAGTGAAAATTGATTTTGGGGTTTTGCAGGTAGAAAGAGGAGGAGAAGAATTAAAAGTAAAGGGAAGAACATAGTTACTGCCACTCAGTGAGAAAGAGATTCAACAGAAAGAGGTTAAGCATTATTGATGAACTTGATTACTTTGAGGACTTTAAAAACAAATTCAGTGTGTGTTGTTTAGAAATTCTTCCAAGATTTTTATTTTTGTTGCAATGTACAAATTTATATATGAATATGTAATTTAATTATGAACATAATTCACATCTCCAGTTTGTTTATTTTCTTGGCATTCACAATTTTTAACTCCCAGGAGCCCTGAAAAAGGATTACAGAAGCAAGTCATTATAGGATCATCCATCTTACCTGAAACCTGGCTCTGTGACAGGAGATCACAGATCTGTTCAAGACAAGAACTGAGCACTCTGGTCCAGGATCAAGAAAGTACAAATGCCCACTCATGGTACCGAAGACTAGCAGAAGTAAGTCACAACTGAAAACCCATTATATTATCTTTAGAATTGTCTACGTACTTTACAGCATATATTCTGGTTGCTCCCTCTTTTTTTTACTACTTTCAAGGAATGATTAACTTGTTTTATTTTTATGGCATTGGTTGCACTTGCAATATTTAGAGAAGCAGTAAAAAAGGGAAATAGCGTCATAAAATATCATTAGCCCTTTGAAATGGTCCTGTGGATAGATGATCAAATGGTGAGGGCCTTAAAATTTTTTACTCTGCCTAAAAATGGTCCCTAGCTGACATGCTACACAATTTTACTCTCCAATGTTCAGTTTTAGAGCAAATTGAGAGGACAGCATACGATGGGTGATAGAGTACAAAAGACCTATACTAAAGTCATGAGCTAGTTGCTGGATGGGTGACTAAGTTAGGTACTGGCTGTGAAACTAAGTGTTAGCAACAGGTAAATTTTTGTCTTCCCAGGAATTTAGTTTCCTCTTCTGTGAAATACTACTTGGGCATAGTTCTGATGGGGAAGACCTGGACTCCACAAGGTCAAAGGACTCAGTCAGTAGTGGCACCCTTACAGGGTTTTGACACCCTTGCCATGTCCCCTGGAGCTGGAACCCATCTTGCAAAGACCTTCCCAGCCTGCTCTGTGACTATAGTTTGCCTGACCCTGGATCCTCTGCTTAGTTGCCACATCATTCGCATGTGTGCCCCTCAGACCCTGCCCTTAAGGGGCTCCATAGCTTTCATCCAATTTTCAGAGGGGCCTGTGATCGGGAAAAAGGTGAGGGGAAAAACTCACTGTGCTAGCTCTTCAAGGTCAATTAAACCAGTTTCCAACCAGGAAGGTGGCGAATAGGCGGATGAGAAATAAGTCTACAAAATCAGTGAGACCTAGTTCCTTTGGAGGAACTTGACGATGAGGCTTCAGGTAAAGTGAAAAACTAAGAGTTCTCCATTACGAGAAGTGGGAAGTCCTGTGCATTGCATTTCACAGTGTACAATAGCAAATGTAGTATTTTCGAGAAAGTTGAAGAGTTGTTTTGTTACTAAATCAAAATCTGTTTCTCAGTAAATATTTCTTAATTTAAGGAAAGACCTTGTAATCATTTCCTGTAATCCAGAAGAAAATACAAAGCATACTCACATATTAGATCTCATCATTGGTCAAGTAAATCCAAAATAAGGAGAATATTAAGATATTGTTAATGTGCTTGCTCAGGGACCCAATCTCTCATCATAGGGAGATAGAGAAAAATTTAATTATTCAAGGAAGACTCTGCAAGAACATAAGTTTCAACGATTTCTCACTTCAGACAAAGCACTTATTTACACCTCAATTTCCTCATCAATGAAATAAGAGGTTTGGACCGGATTTGTGCTCTTCAGAGTATGGCCATGAAACTACCTGCTTGAGTATCTATTTAAATTGCAAATTTCCCAGATGAATCTCAAAAACATACTAAGGCAGAAAAATTAAGCACAAAAGGCTACATTCTACAAGATTACATTTATATGAAATTCCAGGTAAAATTACAGGAAAGAAAGCAGACGTGCGGTTGTCTTGTGGTTGCAGGTCAGGGAGGAGAGGGAAGATGGATTGCAAAGGAGCATGAAAAGCCCCCGTGGAGTGATGTAGCTGTTTTATACTGTGATTGCAGCGGAGGCTACATACCTGTACACAATTATCAAAGTTCATCAGACTCTACTGGTTAAGTTTTACTATATGTAAGTTATACCTCATCCAACAATCGTCTAATTCCTGGGCCTTTTCAGAATCTGAATTTTTAACAAGTTCCTTCAGTGGATGTTTTAGTCACTAAAATTTGGGAACTATTACGAACTTAATAATTTATCCATCCCTTACAAATTTAGAATTCCACAGAACTCCAATTTGGATGACATTGGCAAAGTGTTCCTTAAGGTCAAAGATAGATGGCAAAGGATATGTTTAACTATATGTAGACTGTGGAAACTGTGGAAGGCTAAAAACTCTAGAAATTAAGAAAAAATTTTTAAGTTTGACAAACCTCTATCTAGGGTATAGATTTAGAAGATTTAGATGAAGAATTGGGCCTGTGGATTAGGAGGACTTCTGAGGCTGATTGGAACACCTGGCCTGTTCCTGGACAGAGAATTTCTTTGCCTCTGGCTACATTGGCTGCCTCTTACAATTCAGAAGAAAGCCGGCGTTGAGAGTAAGATGAGCCCAAACTAACACTGGTATAATTTTGCTATGCCTACCAGCATTGTTCTCATTCCTGTTAGTCTGAGTTTTAAATGATTTTAATAAACCAATGAATCCTATTCCAAATCTCCAAAGCCTATTTTATCATTAGAGAAATATAATACAATGGCCCTTCTACAGGCCTTGGAACACTGCTAATCACCCTCAGAATAGCTGAGCAAGGAAAGGGATGAAATCCTCTCTCCTCGGCCGCTCCTGTGGATTCTGACATCATACAAGTTAATTGACTGCATTTCTATCTACCTTTCCATTTGGGACAATGCATTATTCAGAATATTTTTTATTAATCCAAAACAAAAGTGCTTGCCCTCTGGAGTAGTGCCCTGAAGTGTGAGATCACGTTTTTGATGACTAACTGCTGTCATCTACCAGGGAGGGACCACAGGCTGCCCGCTGTTGCCTGGAAACGGCTTCAAAGTGAGCAGAAGAGGCCATGAAAAGATCTAACAGCCAAAGAGGATTTCGGTACTGGGAGTATAATAAATGAACAGTTCCTCAACAAACAGATAATATAGAAAGAAAGAACGCAGGAAGGTCAACATGGGAAGCAATGAACTAGGAATGACCAGGCTCAAACGTATACACGCATTGCAGGCCTGTTTGGTTGGTAGAGGAAAATCAGACCATGGAGTCACTCACCCTCTCCTGCCTCCTCTGCTACCTCAACTGCTAGCGTGTGTCTTTTTTCCTTGTCTGTTCCTCTCCCTGCCTCCCTCCCTCTCTCCTCTGATTCAACATTTAAATGATCACCTTTTACACAGATCTAAAGCTGGAGAAATACAATAAACATGAAAGTTCCTTTGGAGAAGCTTGCAATGAATGGCAGAAGAGCTAAGATTTCAGCCCTTTTCTTGCATAGCTAAACAATGGCAATTAAGCATAAAAAGTGCTTTAATGAAGCCAAGTGGCACAGGAGCTCAGAGGAGCAAGCGCCTTGCTTACAGAAGCTTCATTACCTTATACCAGTGGTTCTCATCCAGGGGAGATAGGGCTTCCCAGTGGACATTTGGCAATATTTGAAGACATGTATGGGAAAAGTCAGGACAGTAGGAGTAGAAAGAGAGAGTCTCCAGACGGTGATGTAGATCTGACAACTGTGAAAGGAGAGGGAAAGAAGGTGGATTAAGTGGAATGAGCCTCAAACTGCAGCTCTGTAAAAATCGTGGCCAGGCTGACGAGGAGTCCCGGAGCACATACTGTTCATTAGAGGAGTCCTGAATCAGACAGGAATAGCCCCTCTCTAGTATTCCCACCATGCTCATTGGCTGAGAGCTGTCTACAAAGACCATGGCCTTGACATGAATGTTGTGGTGGATCCGGAGGTGTGACAGCGGAAGCTGTCAGCTAACAAGGCCAACAGCGCTCCTCTCAGGAGGTTCTCCCTGGAAGGGATGGAGTGCTGCACCTCCATGGCCACCACTAATAGACTGTGACTTTATGTGGTTAAGCAAGATTTCTTAAAGGTCTCCATCTTCCTTCCAAGAAGCTAGGCTGAAAGAGGAAAATGCATGGAAAATGCGAATTTTCTTCCTAAAGCCCTTTTTTCATTAACCTGCTCTCTGCCCCTGATCTTTTGTTATATGTGCCTATGCTACAAGAGATGTATCTTCTTGGGTCACAAATTATATGAAGAAAAGTTGTAATTATCTGCCACTATGAGACCACAATTTCTGCCCCTGGAATGCTAATAAGGGGGATCAGAAAATACCCACACATGCACATGCACAAGCATGCACACATACACACTTTTTTTCCTTTAATAGTTACCTATTATCTCCACAGGGTACATCCCATCACCAAAGGAGAAGCTTTAACTCCAGGATACAGGATCTTTCAGATGTTTGGAGAATTCCCTTTTGACAGATAACAAAAATCAATACAGAAAATATATGATATTTTGTGTCATTTTATTTGGAAGAATACAATGAGGCAACGAAACTCGACTAGTTTTGGTCTCTTTTGGCATCTTGATTCTGGCAGGTCTAAAATAACATCATGTAGGGAGCCATCTGCCTCCTGTGCTTGCCCCTTAAGAAGAAAAGCTGGTTTTCCTATTATGTTGTTGATTGCACTGGAGCCTAGTGGGCTCCCTAGGAAATGCTGTGAACATACTCAGAACAGAAGTCCGTGGTCCCTGCAACCAGTCAGAGCATGCTGTCCCTGGGATTAGTGCAATCTGCACTCTCAGTCACAAAGAAGACCCCTGCTGTCAACAGCTGGAGTTTGAACCCATTCATTGCCAAACCGTAAGGAGCCTTCCAGTGCTGTGGATTTAAGAATTAGATGTAGTCCTAGGTGGGATTTCTTAAAACCCAAATGCCAAGAGTAACTCCTCTGAAATAGAAGGAGAAGGTAAAAGGAAGAGAGATCCTGTGTGTATGTGAGCTGTTTTGCTCACTTCTCATCTTTTTTTGTGACATTTTTTAGGAGAGTTATTCTAGCATTAAACCTCACAGCGAGGGTTCTCTAGTTCACACCCAGCTTCAGGAAATTGGAAAAGAACAGGATATAGTTTTGCCAGCAAGCTCATGGCATTTATAAAATCCCATCACATTAATTCATGAAATCCCCAAAGGGAAACGACCCCACAACAAGCACTCTCCTTTAGGGAACATCACACATGGTGTAGTTTATAGAAAAAAAATCCTATGTTTCCAGCACTCATGTACCAGAAATAGTTAGAGAGCTGAGGAAGTGGGAGCTTATTATTATTTTTCCAGAGGATTCAGCATATTTATTTTATCTGGAAATGATTTTGGGGAAACAAGCTACTGCACTATGCCTCATCAATGTCAGATGACTTATCATATACAAACACCAAATAATGACTTTAAAAAGTGATTATGAACTAGTTCATTTCTCAATGCAGTGCACACCACAGTAATCATCCAAATTGCCTGTGACTTATGAGTATATTTGGCAACAACCACTAGTTCCCACTGTAGTGTGAAATTAACACCACAGACTGTAGCTGTGGCATTTATTGAGCACAAGGGAGCTGATTATAGCCTCGTAAATTCAAAGGCAACCTCTGCTATTACTTAATTAGAGTCAGTATCTATGCATAAATTACAGTAGCAACAACTAGTATCGTTATAGTTAAAGATTTGTCAGCTTCCTTATTATACAACAACCTCTTATTTTTCTACATAAACCTATAATTTAGGGAGGTTGTAAGTTGTCTGTAAAAATGGCTCAGAGGGGAAAATTTGCCCATGGTATCCTGGAGGCTACTAGTATTTTATTTGTAAGTAAATTTTTAAAATATTAATCTTGTGATGTTGTGTTTTTAATAAATTGTTTTGGCTACAAATGCATGTTTTTTATAGTACATAATATTATTTTAAAATTAGTGTTGTCTGGGCACTTTTCTTTCTAGGATGCTTTTTATTTTCTAAATTACTATAAACAAAATGATATAAACACACTCATTCTCCTAACGAATATTAAATTATTACCCTCCAGGTCCATTTTTATTTTATGCTAATGTGTATAATGCCTTTATGTATGTGTAAATTTTCTTTTGGGTCCAGCTCTTTAAATTTTTGGCTTAACTTTTCTTTTGTATGTACATGAGCCTCATTGACACAATCCACATATGGCTCAGTATTCTATCAGATTAATCTTCTAGAATATTTCAGAAAGATAAAATCATCAGAATGAAACTATATCTTTGCATCACACAAGTAGATACACTGCTGTCTAAAAGGTAATGTTTAGCGATAGGAAGGGCCAATTGTGATAAATTGTCAGGAAAATAGTTGATCAAGAATGCAGAACAAGTCCATTAAATAAAATGACTCCATTAATTTTTGGCACTGTACTGTGTTTTTAAATATCATTTGGCAAAATTAACAATTTTTCAACTGGATGTTTTTCTATTCTGTATAGCCTACTTATTTTATTTACAAAGTTAAACCACATCATTTACAAAATCAGAAAGTACATACAAAGAGGCAGGATAGCTTTCTTTCCACTTTCAATTACAATTAATAATCTTTTTATTCTCCATATGAATATTGTCTAGCCTTTAGCATACAATATTTTTATAAAATCACATATTCAAATTTGTCTCTGCACAATTATTTTAAAATGCATCAGGCTGATAATTTGAAATATGGTATATACCATTGCTAATATTAAATTATCATCATTGTTGTTATTATCCATTTCAACAAATGCTTTTCCAGCCTGCTTTTCCTTGATTGCTGCTGAGGCATGGTTGTTTTAATGTAAGGAACATAAAGTAAACAAATATGTCTTTCTTCATACCCATAAATAATTGTTATTTATTCTGGGTACATAAAAAGATAAACAGCTATTTTCAAGCTAGCACGTGACTTTCACTAGGCATAGGTGGTACAAAACTTAAAAATAAAGTTCAGGTACAGTTTTTAGAAATTAAACTATTAATATCACAGTTCATCTGCTTTGCTATGTAGAGGGCCTACCTGACTCTTAATCTTAAAACCAGGCTGACCCACCCACACACCGTACAGGTGGCAGCCGGCAAGGCTGTGCTTCTAGACATCGTATTACTATATAGTGATGCCTGGACTCATGAATTTGGCTGCTTAAATGACAGAATTAGGTTGGCTCTGTTTAATCCCATCAAATACTTATAAGCTATTATGATGATGAGTAGGAAAAAATATTGCTGGACGATGGCAGCTCTAATAAGTGTGTGGGTATGGAAATGCAGAGAAATTACTGTAGACAAGCTCAATTTATCCAGAGGGAGGGCAGAATATGGAATTCTGCCTGCATGAAATAATTTCTGAGCTGCTAGTATGACCTTGCTAGCTAAAAAGAAAAGAACTTTCTTATTTTATATTTTATGTTAGAAGACACCATTTAAGACACTGAACGACAATATAATTGCAAACAGTGCTGAGGGAGTATATTTTAAGAAATTTAGACCATCTTGGCTTTGGAAGAAAAGTTAGAAAAAGGTTAAATTTAACCCAACTTCCCAATCAGTAAGTTCATTACAGTATCTTATTTGTAGTCATGCTTGTTGTACGTGCAAGGAGTAGGGGAATATTTCAGTATAAACCTGAATCCGCAGCATTTCCTCCTTTTACCTCCTCATTCCTCCTAATTTGTTGGGATATGTGTGAAGATGAAATGGAAGAAGCCTGTGGAAGATATGATAACTGAACATTAAGGGGGAGGGGTGGAGTAGAGAGAGGAGTTTGGGGAGGAATTAGGGGAAAAAAGAAAGCAAGGTTGGGAAGAAATTCCTTACAGAGTAAGACTTTGGAGAGAGTAAGGTTTATTGTGATGTGCTGTGTAACCTCAAGGGACTACCAGGAAAGATTTGCTTCCCTTAAAAGTTGCTTTGGAGTCAGATTTATGTTTCTAATGGGTATACCAGCAAGCTAAGATGGGCTGTAAGAACTGTACACAGGTTTATGTCTTAGAATAAATGGGGCCTTGTGCATGTTTTAACAGGAAGACACTTAGAAAGAATATGAGGGGACACAGTTTCTCGGGGAAGAGCCAGGTAATGCCCTTCAGGGTAGGACTGCCAGATTTAGCAAGTGAAAATATAAGATGTCCAGTTAAATTTGAATTTCAAAAAAACACACATATTTTAGCATAAGT
Source organism: Pteronotus mesoamericanus (assembly GCF_021234165.1). Taxonomy (NCBI): domain Eukaryota; kingdom Metazoa; phylum Chordata; class Mammalia; order Chiroptera; family Mormoopidae; genus Pteronotus; species Pteronotus mesoamericanus. Next base: position 11,170,241 of record NW_026555245.1, read on the forward strand.
ATTACCCATACACTATTTGGGACATACTAAATCTGATGATGCTACCATAGGGTGGAGTGGGAAACAGGCAAGAAGGGTGTTTTAGTGGGCAGTATATATCCTCTCTATTTCTGAAATTAGAACATAATTCTGGCAGTATTACCAATTCTCTCTCTGGTTTGAAAAAATAGATTTTTTTTTTTAGTAGGGAAGATGAATTTCCTAAGTACTGGACGTCTGAGAAGAAGGATAGCATATTAATATGAAATTATGAAGGCCTAAAAGTATATAGTTTAGAAAAATCTTTTTCTTCAAAAGCTGATTTAATACAGTTTATCACCAAGAGCGATAAAAGCTCCAAATGATTTGCTAATTTATATGAGGTAGAAATTCTCTGATATGACTCAGAATTTGCCTAAGTATACATCTGTGTTTATTGAATTTCCAAGTCCACAAAAATATTAGGAAAATTGGTTACCATGTCTTTCATGTGCTATACTGTGAGACTTTTATTTATTTTTAATAAAGACAATTACATTTAAAAAGTAAAATATTACTGCAGAAAATAGAGGAATAAAGATATTTCATATGTCTTCTAATGTACATAGATTAATACTAAGCAACCACAGCCAGAATTATCCCTTTTGGCATCTTATTACCAAAGATGTGACATATAGAAAATGAATTATTTACAGATATTGTCTTTGCTCCCCTGGTTCAAGAATCATACTGAATTCACATCCGTTAAGTAGCCACAAAGTACACCAGACTTTTTATATGGGACATGAGTGTTTCTCAGGTGAGGACACTACGTCTAGAAGCAATTGGTCCATGAAATTTCTACATATCTAAAAATTTTTTTTCATGAAGCTTCAACCCCAACTAACACTAGTATTTTTAAATGGATGATTGTGTTTACCATAAGTTAGGAATGATGACTTTTTCCTCTTAATAAGAAATTACTACCTATATATGCTGTTGTCATATATGGTAGGTAAATTTTTACTGTCAAAGGGGGCCAAATAACACTTTCTTTTACCAAGCCCACCTTCCTTTACTATCAAATGTCCCCATATCCTGAAAATTAGTCTGAGAATCAAAAACTGTTATGTGTATACTTCCTGAAAGAATAATTATAATGATGGTGTGGTGCTTAATAACACTAATAAAATGAGAATGACAGTGAGGATGACAGGATTAATGGCAGATATTTACTGTTTTGGTAAGCATCTTTAGAGATTGTCTCAGCAATGGTCAAGACCAAACCAACCTGAGTTTTAGGAAACTTATGCTTTTGTGAATTTGCCTTCATAGACACTGAGAGGAAAAAAATAGTTTCTCTTTTCTCTGGACTTACCAAACTGAGTTTATGAATACCTAAAGTTGTCTCTAGTAATATCTCGATCCCAATTTAATCACTCATTTCCAGTAGAAATCATAGAGCCATTGGAAATTAGGGAAGCTGAGATGACATTCTCAGAGTTCCTGGAATCTTTAAGCAGCAAGTTCATCACTTCAACACCTCATCCTAGTACCAGTCATGTGAACAAAACATTCCATTTTACTTAAGATAATGTAAAGATGACTAATACAGCTACCGTTGATCAGAATTAATTTAGTGCTCTAAATCACACATTGATATAAAATATATATGTAGAGTTGGGGCTATATATGCATACTAAAATTCTTTAGGTTGAAAGTGGCAAAACACCATTATTTTCAAAATCCATATAACACATTGGATGTAAATCATAAAAAATAATAATTCTTTTTCTCCTGCTGCCTATTCAAAATGTACTCACAAGGATTGTTTCAGCAAATTCTCAGGGAAGATTTTAGTTGGCTAGACTTAGGTTATTTGCCCACATCAGACCCAACAGAACCACTTTGGCCAAGGGAAATACAGTACTTTGGCTCCTGGGTCATGTGACCCCTTCTATTGTCAGACCATACAGAACAAGAATAGGAAATGGTGATTCCTGAAGAGATGCAGAGCAGACCAAAAAAAAAAAAAAGTGGATCACTACAACAGCAACATTTCATTTACTCCTCTTTCTTTGAAGTAATATGTGCCTATATTTTGCAGATTAAAAAAGAGGTTTCATAAGAGTTCAGTCATTTATTCAAGTAACTTGGTTAGTGAAGAGAAGTTGGATTTCAAATCCAGGTCCACCTCATTCCAGAGCTCCCTCTCTCTTCTACTGTCATACTGTCAGGTAGAACAATGGCAGGAAGCACTGGGTTTCCCTGGTACCTGATGGCCTCTGCTGGTTGCAGCAGAGAAGTTGGCATATGACATGGCTGCATGGGGATGTAGAGTGACCACTGAGAAGTATCTGCTTATCAGATTTGGAACCAACCAGTTCCTCTATGGATTAGATCATCAGATAGATAATCAAATACCAAATTGGTGAGGATAATGGGTGAAGAAAATGGAGCAGGATGAATGTGGGTGGCCCCTGAGGAATTTAACTCAGGAGGCAAATTATAAGCAGAGCACTTCCTAAGATCATCTTTCCTGTATATTCATAAAGAGGCTCTAAGTATCCAATTCCTATCAGAGTTGAGAGTGACCATCTAGGAGTGACCATCAAGCAGGGATTGAGCTCTGAATCCATAAATGTTAAACTTGTAGTTGCTGGAGGCATGAGAGGAAACTGTGAAGGCAGTTGGGCCACCAGGGCAAAGATGAGGGGTGGGTAGGAGTATGGGGCAATGGCTGTTTACCAATTAGTAGAGGAATAGTCCCATATTTTAACAAGTAAGGCCATACTGGGTGTTTGCTTGCAGACTACAAGCTTTGGCCTCACCCCTTTCCTAACGAGAAACAGGAGCCATCAGCTACCTTTCACTTCTACCTCCTACTTCATGCTGCCAGGCCTCTGGGGAATCTGGTCTACCCCATGGAGACCAGAAAGAGACTGGAATCCAGGCACACAATTATTCAAATGTGGCCAAAGCAGGTTCTTAACATTTTCTAGGCATGAAGGCACTTCTCTGAAGTTTGTTCTCATTAATCTTTCCTTTTCCTCTTTTGCTCAGGGTACATGTCTCCTTATTTTACTAGGGGCTGAAGTTGAACAAAAGGCTGATGCCAGATGCTCATGCATATCTCTGCATGTGTACTTGAAAGGAAACCCTTTCAAAGGAAGCAGTTCTACCAGACCAAGCTGTGGGAGGAGAAAATGAAGCCTGAAAGGTTGACGTGAAGAACAAAGGTACAGACAGTACCAGGAGAAAGAGTTAGGATGAGAGTTGGGAGATAGTCGAGATGTAGGTATATCAGAGCCAAAGCAGCAGGTTATATCCAAATGGATTAGAACAATCAATAATGTATAGAATCTGGAAATTATAGAGGAAGCAGAATCCAGGATGCAGAAAAGTGTCTAGAAACAAGATTTCAAGGTCCTCTATAGAAGCAAAGAGGTAGGGGTATTGCACCAGAATCAAGGTATTTTGAACTGAGCTGTAGACAACCTGATATATCAGCTCACAAGGCATTTAGATTCTTTATATTTACATAGGTCTTCCCCAAAGAAAGGTAGATGAAGTTAAATTGTATTAAGTTAGATTAGATTGGATTGGAATGGACTGGACTAGACTGGATGGAATTAAATTGAATTGACCTCCAGTGGCTGAAGACACAGGCAGTTCCCAATAGCCACAACCAAAGAGTCAGAGAAGAAAAATCATACAACTTTCCACACTCCAAGAACAGGTTGGAAAAGGAAAAAGAAAACATTGATTTCTTAATCACACGATTTGGCCCCAAGTATTTTGTGTTTAATGTCTGAAAAGACTATCTGGTCTGCCAACTTTCTGTTTTGCACGACTGCCCAAATGAGTTACAGCTGTTCAGTTTAAAAGCTCCTGATTCTAAACCAACTACATATCTTGTTCTTATGATTTGAATGCCATTTGAACCTTTATGTTCTTTTTTTTTTTTTGGAGGAATTTCATATCATTGATTCTTCTTCAATGAGCCAGAGTTGCACATGTCCCCACATTTAGTCTATGATGCAGGAGCAAGTCATAGTAGATCCTATAAGTTTTCCAACTCCAACTCCTGGAGAGATATTTTACCTAGGATCTCAGAGTATGTCTACACAAGGACAAACCAACAATATATCTAGGAATAAGCTGACTTTCACCAGAAACACAGTGCAAAAGATTTTTTTCTAGTTTAGTAAAGGTTGTCTTCACATCTCTTCTATTTTTGTTTTTGTCCCTATACACAGAAAACTCTGAAAAGTCTTTACAAGTCATATGGACCTGAGATGATTATACACAACCATATGAATAATGTTAGAGCTCATCTGGGCATGAGACATTAAGTCTTATTGGTCACAAAAATTAAATATAGTTAGAATGAAAGACTAGAGTTGGGGCTTTATGAAGTCCAGTTCCACGGCCAGGACTAAAGAGTTTCTGCCACAGAGGTCATTTGTAGTAGAATGTAGGAGGAATTCTACTCTTGAAGTTATTGTAATGGCTATCAGTTCATTCCAGGAGCCTGGTAGACAAACAAAATTAAAAAAGACATGGGAAACTCAGATATGTGGAAAAGCCAGTACCAGTAGAAGCAACTGGGTAACATCATTATTCAGTTCTGGGTATGGATTCAGAACTCCAGCCACCTTTTTGGAGGAGAAATCGTGTAAGCATGGAAGGCCAACTGCGCTGGCAGCCACTCTTCTGAACTTGGAGTAGGGTTCTAATTAGAACTAGCAATAGAAACCAAGAGAGAAAACCATGAGAGGGAGAAGGCCGGAACAAGGTCTTAATGTTAACAATGATGCCTAATTTAAAGAATAAATAAATACATTAGCATGCCAAAATTTGTCCAGGCTATGGTTGTCAGAAGAGGTCACTGAATTCTAGGTAGGATCCTAGCAACATCCAAGTTCCACTTGGGCAGGGCCAAAGCAGTTCATAATCAGGATCAAGGTAGCAATTGGCTCCACAGGTCTTAGGCATTAGGATACCAACTCTGAACAATTAGAAAAGTCAGAGTCAGTAAAACAAGGCAAGAGCTACCATTTGGCTCATTCCAAGTACTGTGATATAGATCTACATTTTTTAAAAAGTTAAATATGGAGGACGCAGTAGTCAGGAGAATTTAATAGTATATGTTTTTTTAAATCAGTAAGTCTCAAGATTTAATATACACAGTAATAATCTGAGAATCTTGTTACATCTTCTGCAGATTCTGATTCAGTAGGTCTAGGGGAGGGCTCGAGGTTCTGTATTTCTAAGAAGTTCCTGGCCCAGGGGATATTGTTGCTGCTGGCCCACTGACCACACTGTGAGCAGGAAATCTCTACAGCAGTGGTTTTTGCCTTTGGCTGCACGTTATCTTTGAACAATTCTGATGCCTCCATTCCATTTTCCAGAGACTCTGATCTAATTGTTTTGGATTGGGCTTTGTTTTCTGGTGGTCTAAAAGCTCCTTCAGGTAATCCCATTTAGAAATCCATTTAGTGCCACTTCAATTGGTTCTCCAATGGATTTTAGGACAATGTTTTTGTTTATTTCTTTTATTTTTGATCCCACCAGTACATTCTTTATTGATAATTCTGGAGTTTGTTAAGTGTTAAAAGTCCTAGGCACTCTGGGTATTTTTTTTAATCATGAAACATTTCAGGGTAATAAATCTTGTTTAATTTTTTTTGCTTTTTAGTTTCAAAATAATATTGTTTTGATTAATATTGATTTGAAAGTAATATTGTTGTGTAACTCAGAGATTTTTAGGTTCATTTGCCTTTAACTTTTTAATTTACCTACAATGAAAAGAATCATTCAAAACATTTCCTTAGATTAATAGGTAGATTGGAAATTTATACTTTCCCTTTTAAAAACACCATTTCTTGTCTTCAGTGGTCTTCCCACAGCCTTCTTCTGTTGTGCTCATTTCTGTTGTGCTTGGGCTGCTTGAATTGCGCACTAATGATGTGTTTGTTCTCTAATCACCCTCAGAGGCTCCAGCCAACTCCAATAGCACATTCTTAGGCAGTTGATGCCTTTGCTTAATTCTGCATATTTCTCCTTTTAGAGAGAGAGGGCAAATGAGGACGGCTATCAATTACAAGATGCGTGGAACACATAGATAATCTAGCACTCTGTTGGGAAGATCATTTGTGTGAGGAAGATCCAGTAACTTTCCACTTACGTCATCCATTCCCTTAAATCTTGCTCCTTTGCAACCTCCCTGCCTCCTCCGCCCCCTCCTTTCTATCATCCCAGAACAGAAGGTTTATATCAATTAAATGGTTGGCTTGTGAGGATTTTGATTCTCTACTAGGTTGATTTTTTAATTTACTGTCATTCTGTAGCATTCCAGAGGCTATTTCATCTTAGGCACTATGCCTACTTCTGGGATGGGCTGCCACCAAAGGAATCTTGGTTTTGTCCTCCTAAGCTGAGATGAGTTAAATATAAGTGTGCTTTTCTTTAAAAGATTGCTTTGAAATAAATATTTAATACAAAGATATTAGGTCGCTTCTCAGAGGGCCTTACAGCAATGTTTTTTCAGACAGTAGATCATTACTCATAAGTCAGTTGTGAAATAAATTTGGTGATTCCTAACCAGCATTATTTTTAATAGATGAGAAGAATGGAGGAGAATATCTCACATTGTAAGGGTAAGCATAATTTTTTTTATAGAACTCTCATTTTGGTTATACAGATGTAAATGGTATTTTTACTTTGAGCTGTTTTAAAATATTAAAATCCACTATCCCAAAGCAATCATCTTCACTCAGAATCTTCTCCAAACTATTATAACTTGATGATAATTTATTATGATTTTAAGATCTTCAGATAAGACATCAGCCTACTGATTTTTCACAGTAAGACAACATCTATTAATATATACATTTTATGACCCTTCTCATAGATTAAAACTCCAAATTTCAATTTTTAATTAAACTGGAACATTGGATTTTATTTGGTTCATTTGTGCAGCCTCCTCATTGTCTGTTTGGCTTCCTAACCACAGATCTTTTTCTCCTCTGCAGTGCACATTTATTTTTATTTTCCCCGATCACTTTGAGACCCTTTTTAAAGTTTTTTGAAGCTGGTGTTTCCTTTTTAGGAGAAAGGCAACATCAGTGGTTCTTAAAATCAAAGGCTCGAGAGGAACTGAAATCTGAGAATTCAGGGGTGTTCTGGACAGCTCTGCTGCCTCTGGGAGCTGCAAAGGCTTCCCAAGGGAGAGCATGGCTTGAAGGGAATCATATTAGAGCCTCCTCCCTCTCACACCTTCTTTCCTAAAATTGATTTCACTAGGAATACATTATAGTCAAGCGATCCCTTTCCCACTTAACTGCATCTTAATAGAGTGCACTTCTCCAAGATGAAAAACCTGTAAGACACTAAATGAATTCAAAACCCTGGTATGGGTTTGAGAAAGTGAATGACCTTAATGATTGAGTAACAAATCTGCATGCGTATAATGTAGCTTCCAAGTCATCCTTTCAAAAAACTGAAAAGACAAAATTGTGTTGTAAGATTATAGATCATTAAAAATAAATTTTCAAGATATATCGTGCAATTTTTGACAAATAGCCCAAAAAGAATTCCAAAGAATGAGTGACAATACTGTAATAAAAGTCTTTGTATTCTCATCTTCTTAATATGTAAACCCTTGTGGGTTACACCTAATAAAAAGAAAAAAAAGGCTAGAATAGAAAAGATGCTGAGCGCTTTCTAATTCTGGAAATAAAAAGTACTTATTCATGGTAATGTGACTTAATCAAGAAAAAAGGGCTATATCCACCTCATTAAAAGATTCATTTGCAAGAGAATTTCACGTTATACTCAATATTTTTCAAAATTTATAATATATTTATAATGTCTTAAGTAACTGGTTGCTACTGATGATTGTAATGATAAGTCAATAAAAAATTATTTAACTGTTTGAGCCTTGAAGTTACAGGAAATACAGGGTGGAGCAAAAGGAGGTTTACAGTTGTTCATATGGAAAATAATACAATAACTGATTAATAACAGAAGAATAAACTCTGTGTTTCACATACTCACAACTGTAATGTAAACATCCTATTGCCCCACCCTGTATATTGTTATTTCAATTTCCGCTTACTTTCATTTTTTTTTAATTTTTTTAAAATTTATTTTTTTTAATTTTTTTTTTCAAATACATTTGTCTCTGCCTACCCCCCACCACTTTCCCTTGCCCCCTCCCTCAGCTCTTCCCCTTTGGTTTTGTCCATGAGTCCTTGCTATATGTTCCTTGACTTTCCCCTTCCCTTCCTTTTCCCCACCCCACCTTCCCTCCTTCCCTCTTGTCTCTGTTGATTTCTTTTCCTTTCAGTGTTGCTGGTCTTATTTTCCTTGCATCTTTGTATTGTTGGTTAGGTTCCACTTATAGCTGAGATCATATGGTATTTGTCTTTTGCTGCCTGGCTTATTTCGCTTAGCATAATGCTCTCCAGTTCCATCCATGCTGTCGCGAAGTTTAGTAGTTCTTTTTTTCTTTCTGCTGCGTAGTATTCCATTGTGTATATGTACCATAATTTTTTTTTACATAGAATGAATCAATAAAGACAATTAATTACTTTTCAACCTAAACATATATTATATCAGCATAAGATTCAGAGGAGAAAATATACTACTAAAGATAGCTTGCTCATCTATTTTTTTACTGGATGATGACAGATATAATTCACCTGATACTTAAATTCCAATAGATAAATTTTAAAAATGTTAGCATAGTTCAATTTTACATATCGATGCTAATATCCTTTGTAGTTATTTAGTCTTTTGACAAAAAATTTAAAATATAAAATGGGATATTTATGGAAAAAAGTTTTTAAGTTTAGAATGTTCACAAACAAATATATTAAGGGTCACTGAACTAGCCCTCTCATAGTCTATTATGAGAAATCTGCAAGGCCATCCAAATATAGGAATATTTATTTCTTCAACAAAGTCCTTTTACAAACCTTTTCCCCCATTATTTTCCCAGGAGTAAAGTGCATGCTGAATGCAGTCTCCCATCACCCAGACTAGTCTTAATCGGCCTGCTTTGTATGGGTAGGCGTAGTAACTAGCAACACTGACCAGAATAAGCACCATGAAATGAGCTCTACACCAACTTCATAATTGAGAATGCAGTTCTCAGTTGGAGATTATCAACAGTATGGTACATTGGTATTATAATACTTTAATATTTGTTTTAATATTATTTTTTATTGTGCTTTTTCTCCCTTTCCCCACTTTCACCCAGCCTCACCCCCACTCCTCCCCAAGCCCATCCCCACACTGTTGTCTGTGTCCGTGGGTTGTGCATAAATGTTCTTTGGTTAGTCCTTTCACCATCTTTCATCCTGTCCCCCTCCTCCTTTCAGCAACTGTCAGTCTGTTTTATTATCTAAGCTTCTTTCACTATTTTCTTTGTTAGTTTATTGTATTCATTAGATTCTACATATAAGAGATCTTGTGGTATTTTTCTTTCACTGACAGGCTGAATTCACTTAGCATAATTTCCTCTAGGTCCCTCCCTGCTGTTGCAAAATGTAAGATTTTCTTCTTTTTTACTGCTACGTAGTATTCCATTGTATAAATGTACCACAGCTTTTTTATTCACTCATCTACTGATGGGCACTTAGGCTGTTTCCAAATCTTGGCTATTGCAAATTGTGCTACTGTAAACATAGGGGTGCATATATTTTTTTGTGTTGGTGTTTCAGGATCCTAGGGGTATATTCCCAGAAATGGAATCACTAGATCAAAAAGGAGTTCCATTTTTAATTTTTAAAGGATATTCAATATTGTTTTCCACAGTGGTTGCACCACACTGCTATCCTACCAACAATGAATTAGGGTTCCCTTTTCTCCACATCCTTAAGAACACTTGTCATTTGTTGATAGTATTTCTTGATAACTAGGCAATGTATTTTAGGGAGTATATGCACCATCAACCAGTGAATTCAATGAAAAACGTTTTAAATTAAAAATCAGAATTTGTTCCATTGCTCCACGTCTTGCACTGAGCATATATATTTATTGCTTTCTCTCACAGATTAAAAAAAATACATAAAGGCAAAAAATACACAAAGTTATTTTTCTTAATAACACAGAAAATGGACATGGGGGAATGCCAGTGGATGAGAGTTTTCAAAGCTTTCTAAAGAAAGAAAAGCCAAAGGAAACAAACAGAGAAAGCTACAGTTTCAGAGGGTATTTCAGCCAAAGAGGGAGCCAGGCAAAACCCCAAAGAGGCTACAGATTCCAAAGTGAAAAATGGCCCAGATGCAGGGGATTACATGACATCTGTGCACGAACTGCTCTTCTACTACCTTTCTCCAAGTGGAGCTAAATAAAAGGGCATTTCTTTAAGAAAGAAATTGATTATATTTTTCTAGTCTCTATTTTTGTTCTCTTTTGATTTTGGAATTATCTTTTCCCACTTCAGCCAAATTTTCTGACCAACTTTAGCTAACTTATTTACATTTCATGTTATAAGCTTTCCACAAATGCCTGACAATCCTTAAATACCTATTCTCTAAGAATAAGGCAATAATAGAGTTCAGTAGAACTCTGTTCATGAATGCGGTTTGCCAACTAGAAGGTTTTGCTTTAGGCCAAGCAGATAAGGTGCTAGCTATTAAGTTTCTGAGTGAGGAGGGCTTAGCGCTAGCATCTTAATAGCCATGTTTGGAAAGTAAATTGGGGAAACTTCTAAGAATATAGAACAAGGAGCTTAAGGACCGAAAAATATGAGAGTAAAGAAAAATGACAAGGATTTATTGAGCAGGCCCAATAGCTATCTGATATAAGTTCTGGAAAGATAGAATTAAAAAAATTAAAGGGAAGATTTCAAAGAAGCAGACGAATCAATTTTCTAGAGCAAACAAAGAATGTGGATATCTATACTGAATGAATGGAAATGGTCCCACAAAAGTACCATCATGAAGTTTCAACAGATCAAGATAAATAAAGATCCTAAAACCCTTCAGCTCGTGTACAAAAATAAAAATAAAAATAACCCCTAATTATTCATCAACAAGTATATGCATAAAAACTAAACAATGCTATCAAAGTTCAAAGAGGACTATACTCAGACTATCAATCCTGTGTGAAGGAGGAATAAAGATATTAAGAGAAGTGGGAGACTCAGAATTCTTACCTCCCAGTATACATTCTAGAAAGTAATTGGAAGATGCTAGTAGTTTTTGGACACAAGAGAGTAGACCCAGAAAGAAGAAAACATGGAATCCAGGAAAAAGGTAAATTGAATCTAGGAGAGCAGAGAAGGGGAAGTACTGGGATGATAACTTTGCTACAGGAATAGAACAAACTTCAGATTTTGGGATATGTTGATGGAAAAAAAGGAGGGGCAAAGGTGAAAGGTTTATATTATCTCTCAACGATTCTCATATCAAGGCACAAATAAAAAAATGGTTATGTGTGTCAGCACACTGGAGAAAACTGACGATGCTGCACACCCCTGGACGGTGACCTGCCTGTAAGCACCTGTGAGTCTTGGGTCCCCCTGGCTGACCTGAGGACTGAGGAACCCAGAATTGGGCTGACCTAGTACCCATTCATGAAATCAATTTTGGGGAAGCTTTGAATTATACAATGCGATTAAAAGCTTGGAATAACTTGGTATTATAATAAAGAGAATTGGTAGCTTATTTTAAAAAGCGGGGAGAGAAAATCCAATCAAAATTATGACCAGAGTAATTTCTTTCGAGTGATACTGATTCATACTGAAAAAAATATGTAATCTAGGCATACTATTTGACTTTGCAGCAAAAATGGTTTACAGAATGATGATATTATTCATTGATTTTCACCTTTTGAATCAACAACAGTAAATCAAGGGAAAAGGTACAAAATGTCAATACTCTTAATATTGACAATGTTAACAGAAAGATACAGCTGATGGAGGTTGAGAAGTTTAAAAAAAGGATGAAGACATGTAGAGGGAGGACTAATGACTTTATCTTATGAATTTGGGAACCAAGAAATACTGTGAAGTATTTTCATAAAGTAAAAGCCTTCCCTCAGATTTCTGCTGTCTGCCTTCAGAGACTGTGCTCCCAAAGAAATGGAATCTTCACTCTTCAGAAGTTTTTGATTGACAGAGAAGCAAAGTGAAAGGAAGTACCACTTCCAAGGTACCAAAAGGTGAAAATTAAAAGTGACTATAAATGGCATCAGACAACTCCCCAAGAAAGGAAAAGACATGAGAAAGATTTCATACTTCTTTTGCCCAATTGCCATTAGGAACTCAGTAAATGCTAACTGCAGAGAGAGAGAGAGAAAGAGATAGAGATTGCCTGTGCTTTATTAAATAAGAAACAGAGGTTTAAAAAACCCATTTGAAGATTCATGGAGGGACTATATTAATAGGAGAGAGGAGAAAAGATGGTCGTGATATAAAATAGTTAAATCTTCATAAATCATGGCAGGAAGTCAATAGACAATGTCAAAATTTGATATATCAACTGTACCGTAAGCATATCATTTAGACATATGGAGTAACCACCAGAAGAAGTAAAAACTGAAAAAGTTTCCTACATGTCCCCAGTACCTAAAATAGTGACTGGCTGATTGTACATGTTCAATAAATATCTGCTAAAAGAATGAATTTGCTGAGTACTGTGCAGGAATGGGAAGGGTATGAGGTAATCCGACACTGTTGCTTACATTCATTATAAACCTTCAGTAGTTCTATTATCCCTCTTTCCTTGCAAACAAAATTTAGATTTCTACTCCTCAGGGAAATGATCCCATCTCTAACCAAGAGGTAAATCCTGATTAGTCTAATGAACAATGGCGATCCTACACCTCTAATCAGTGATTGGATTAGAGAATGTAATGTGGCCCTGTTCTGTCCAATGAGGTATGAAGGCAGGATCTTAGGAGACTGTTTTCTTCTCCTTTCTCTCAAAATTAATATATCTGAATTTGATGCCTAGACTGATAACTACTTCACCACCAAGAGGAAGCTAGGAAAAAACCAACATCCACAGAAAGCCAGGCATGGAAAAAATCCTGAGTCCTTAATGACATCATTGAGGTCTCAATCAAACAACTCTATCTCAACATGTCTTCTATGTGAGATAATAAAATTTTCTTTTTATTCCAACTACTTGAGTTGGGAGCTACTGTTATTTGTTTTCAAAGCATAAGAACAGATAATGTTACTTATATATTTTTTAAAAGAGTTTATTTATTTATTTTTTTTAGAGAGAGGGGAAGGAAGGGAGAAAGAGAGGGAGAGAAATATCAATTGGCTGCCCATCACACACACCCCAATTTGGGAGCAAACCCTCCATGCAGGCATGTGCCCTAATCGGGAATAGGACCAGAGATCTTTCACTTTGAGGGACCACACCCAACTGAGCAACACCAGTCAGGGCCCTTATTTACAATAAACATATGCTTGTGTTAATGTTTATAATAATAAAAAATAAAATAAAGATTTCCATAATTTCATTTTATCCAGTAGAAGAGTATTTTTTAAAATCTGTGTTTAAATTTTTGTGTGCTCTAAGTTCTGGTAGCCAGGTTTCAAGCCCAGCTATCCTCTCGTTTATTTTCACTCTGATTCTTGTCTTCCACAACAAATTTTGCAAAAGCCCTTTCCTTCCAGTTTGATAACCTCAGAAATTTCACCGCACTAAATTCTAGTTGAAAGGGGACACCTGTTTCTGGGAATCAAAAGGAAAGTAGAGAACATGGCTGCATTTGCCTGTTTACTTTCCTTATCATGATATTTATTCTTTCAACAAAGTATGAGACAAAGTCAACAGCTGAGAGGGAATGGAAGAAAATGAGTGCAATATATGAAGTGAAAGGAAAAGGCATAAAAGAGTCATCTCAAGGACTAAAGGAAATAAATGACAGATGTAAAAGGATTTTGAATGGGATACCTCCTATTATTCCAAAATTTCAGTTAGAGCTCAAAAACTGAGAGAAATTGAAGGATCTGTTAGACATTTGTATGAAGGATCTAGTAATCATCAAGTTCTATAGCATACATAACCAAAGTCTAAGAATTCATAGAGGATTGTTTGGAAGGGAATTTAGACAAAAGATGGAATTTTGAGTGATTGATTTTACTGCCTTCCACACAGACAGACAAAAAATGTTTGGTCAGGTCCCAAGAGAGTCTCAAGGAAGGAAAAAAAAAATGTAGAGCTACAGGTGTTTGCTTCCTGCTTTCACCTGCTCATGAGGAGAGGTTAAGAAAAGAGCTCAGTAGTAGATTCATCCTGAAATGTGCTGATCCAGCAAACCATGATGTGTACTGTTGATTGTAGGATACAAGCAGTCACTATAGAGGGGAGTCAGATGTGAATATTTTATAGCATCTTTGCTCAAGAAATCTTTGCCTTTAAGCCTGAACGTACTCAAAGTTTAGAAGGCTATTGCCATGGTAGTGGGGGAGTGCAGAAACGGAGCTGGTGGGTCACCAGAGTTTGCTCACTCTAATAGAGCAAAGACTCCCTCTGCTGGGGGAGGAGGTCACTAAAGACCCTGTTAGGGGGTCAACTGATAAAGACAATAGAAGGGCCAGCATTGAAAACCTGACTTGACAGTGGTTCATTGACATACAAGAGAGAACTTCCCTTCTCCTTAATTAAGCGAAAAGGTCTTTCCCCATTTTTATCCTTTCCTGACCTTGACCCTGCAGGAGTCAGAAGAAACATAATAAGGAGGTGGAGGAAGGGAAGAGAGGAGGGGAAGGGAGAAGTGGAAGAGCAAGGTGAATGAAGAACATTGAAAATGCAGACTCTGCTCTTTTTCCCCATTGAAGATCCTCAAAGCACAGGTCAGTCCTGAGCTGGGAAAGAGGAGAAACTTGGAATTGAGTGATAAGCTCAAGTTGTAATTTAGAGCGGACAGTATTTTTTTTTTTTTATTGCTGAAAATGGTCTGAAAGCAAGGGATATTGCTGAGAACTGCTCACTGGGTTGGAAAGCAGAAGCTTTAGAAAAGTAAAGAGGTTTCCTTCTTTGTCCCTCTGAGGAGAATCCCATTCATTAAACTTGTACTCAGAGAAAGCATGTAACAAGCTTGCCGGACAGTACCCATTCGGGGTTTCTAGTCACAGACTCCAAGTCAGCTAGCCATACTGTGATTGTCCCCACCCCAAATATTCTGCTCCTTTGGTATAGGCACAGAAGAAGTAAACAGTTAGATTTAACCAACTTTGGGATTTTGCTATATAGATACATCCAGGGTGGGGCAAAGATAGGTTTATAGTTCTGAGTATATGAAACAGAGTTTATTCTTGTATACTATTTATTATTGTATTATTTTATATGTATATTATTATTGTAAACCTACTTTTGCTCCACCCTGTATTAAGGGAGTAAGGAGAAGTGAGCTGAGGATATTTTTGAAGGAAGTGAAAGATTATGAATGAAATTAAAGTTGAGTAAGGAGAAAAACAGATAGTAGGGGGAGGGACAGGGAAAAGACTGGGAAGGTATGAAGCAGAGGCATCAATAAGGCAAGAATTGTTACAGTTAGGAAGCCACAGGAAGTAACTGAAAGAACAGGTTGTGGTGACCCAAGAACAATTTGCTTGAAATGGAAACTCCAGAGACAATGAAACTTTTGATAATGGCAAATTTAAGGTAAGGTTGATTGGATGAAAAAGTTGTGGGAGGTGAGGCAGTTAAATAACTGGGCAGGTTAAAAGTGTGACTTTTGTAGATTATAACTGGTTTCAGTTAGTTTTAATTTAAAAGAGTTGGACCAATTTTTTAGCTTAAAACAGTGATCCATGCCGAACCAATGGTCCTATCTATTTCCAATTATATGTCTAATTAGTTTGATCTACCATAAACTAACTATGAACCTGTTTATCCTAATTGAAAATTATTTACATTGCATTACAAAGTGTACTAGTATGAAGTACTAGTATGAAGTATTGTTTTTTTCCCTTTGACGAGTAACTTAGACAATGAGATTTATAGTGACTTATATTCACATTGACTTTATTTAAAAAATCCATATTACAGTTAAGGAATATTACCACCAGTTAGAGAGTCCTTTTGAAGAAGACACAAAAAGGTTTTTACCAAGTGGATCAACCCATTATAAGAATAATAAAGATCATGAGAATCCACAGTGCTTTCTTCTATTCCAAAATATGAAAATTGTCCTGTGGTTTGAATTTACTCCTGCAAGGTTTGATCATTTTTCTTAGTAAAAGAAACCCTCCCACTCATGCTCTTTATCTTATAAGCCTTAAATCTCATTCTGAGTAGGTACTCCTTTTGTCCATCTGACGCTTCTGTTTCTCAGCCACAGCCTATAAATGTGTAATTACCTTCATATAGACAAAAATGTCCTCCTGATAGCTGTATTGACTTTTTTTAAATAAATAAAGCATTGTCTACCAAGAAAAAAACATTTCGAACAACACTCTGAGAATCACTTACCTAAGTCAATGTTAAGTGAGGTTGTGGAAGAAATGAAAGAGATACAGTTGGAGTCCTCCTTCCCTCCCTTCCAGGTGAGGTGGGCTACAGGGCTCTGACCATCTCAATTCTGATTAGTTCTTTATACCCATTCAAGGATGAACACTATGTTTTAAGAGCCATACACCCCTCCCTGACAGTTTGAACCATGTGGCTCTAGAACATCCTCTGCTGTATTCTACTATACCCATGAATATAGGCCATGGAAAATTATATAGACTAAAATTATATAGACTATGAAAATTATATAGACTAAAAGTGAATTTTAAAACATCAATTTGTTATAGAGATACTTAGTATCTGGATATTTCGTTAATCACATATTGGTATTTTTATTTGTTTTTTAATTGTATTTTTTCCAATACCATTTATCCCCCTTACCCCCTCTTCCACCTCCACCCACTCCTCCCCGCTCAACCACCACACTGTTGTCCATGTCCATAAGCCCTTTTTCTTTTTTGCTTGATGCCTCCACCCCTCAATCCTGTCAGCCTGCTCTCTCAGTCTCTCTATTTTTCTTGTTATTTCAGTGTGTTCATTAAATTCCACATATGAGTGGAATCACATGCATAAACAAGTATACTTTAAAGTATAGTTTTAAGATCCTACATATGAATCACCTGGGATTATTTTCAAAGTGCAGAGTCCAGGAGCAAACCAAAATCCAAGTGATTCAGACTCTTGAAAAGAGATGAGGGTAGGGTAGAGAGGGGAGGCCTGGGAATCCACAATTTAAAAAAAATTTCCCAGCTAGTTTTGACACACAAGACAGTTTGAAAGCTGTCTTTAGAAATCAAGATAAAGTATCTTCATTCCAATAAATCAGGAAAACTATACATTTAAATGCAAGATTTTTAAAAGTATATATATTTAAGTATATACACAAACTCAAAATTAGATAAACAAAGGCTATTCGGCCAATATTTTCCTTTTTTACCTCTAATTTTTTTTAATTTATAAATCATGTTTATTCTATTACGATTGTCTCAATTTTTCCCCCTTTCCCCCCCTCTACCCATCCCACCCCCACTCCCCACTCCCACAGTCAATTCCCACTCTGTTGTCCATGTCCATGGGTCATTCATACATGTTCTTTGTCTAGTCTCTTACCCATCTTTCCACCATTGTCCTTTTTCCCCATCCCCCCTGGTCACTTTCAGTATGGTCCATGTTTCTGTACCTGTGGTTTATTTTGTTCATTAGTTATTTTGTTGAATAGAGTCCACTTATAGGTGAGATCATATGGTAATTGTCTTTCATCAACTGGCTTATTTCATATAGCTTAACATTCTCCACTTCCATCCATGTTGTCGCAAAAGGTAGGTGTTCCATCTCTCTCTCTTTCTTTCTTAAATGCAGATTGATTTTATTTATTCTTTTAATGTCAAAGTTAATCATAAAATATTACAAAAATTTAAAGCCATTATAAAGTCTCAGCAATTAAAACTTCATGATACCAGCACAGAAATAATCAAGTAGATCAATGAAATATAATGAACATTCTAGAGACAAACGAATATATCTGATTAATGTATGTATGACTGATATTTCAAATCAATGGGTAAAATAAGGCTTATTCAACAAATAAGGTGCGTGGACCACTATTACTTGAAATAAAACAAATATAGAGCCCTATTTCACACATTATACAAGAAATATTCAGGTGAGTTAAAAATCAATATGTAGAATCTAAAGAGTTTTAGAAGAAAATAGAACTAATATTTTTCATGACCTGAAGTAAAATATCCAAACCCAGAAGCTATAAAATAAATATTGACAATATGACTATATTAAAAATTTAACTATATAGTAATATACATATAAAAAAGTTAAAGGACAAAGAATAGAATATAAAAGTATTTGCAACACATCTAAAACATGGTTAATAGGCATTTTTTTGTTTGTTTGTTTATTTGTTTTAGGGAAAAATGTTCTACAAACCCTTAATCAATAAATGGATAAAGAATACCAAAAAGCCATTTAAAGCTTTTTTAAAAAAAATAATAGAAATAGGCAAGAAATATACTAAAACAGGTTTAGTTTCAACAAATATTAAAGGAATAATTAAAATAACATCATTGTCACAATCAGATTAATGAGTATTAAAAATATTGGTAATATCAAGTATTTGCAACTCTGAAAGGAACTGGGTATTCATAGAAACTTTTTTTCATCTTAAAGCAGCCCCTTTAGCATATTTTGCAGTGCTGGTTTGGAGGAGATGTATTCTTTTAGCCTTCTTTTGTCTGGGAAGCTCCTTATTTTGCCTTCCATTTTAATTGAGAGCCTTGCTGGGTGGAGCAGTCTTGGTTGCAGGCCTTTGCTTTTCATGACTTGGAATATTTCTTGCCATTCTCTTCTGGCTTGCAGTGCTTCTGTTGAGAAGTCAGATGTTAGCTGTATCAGGGCTCCCTTATATGTACTACCTCTTTCTCTCTTGCTGCCTTTAGGATTCTCTGTTTGTCTCTGATATTTGCCACTTTAATGATGATGTGTCTTGGAGTGGGCCTCATGGGGTTCCTCTTGAATGGGACCCTCTGTGCTTCCTGGACTTGTGTGACTTTTTCTCTCCTCTAATTAGGGAAATTTTCCATCATTACTTTTTCAAACAGGTTCTCTAGCCCTTCCTCATTCTCTTCTTGAAGTAACTAAATGGACTTATTTCTGCAGGATTTATCAGTGGCCTATCTTTATAGACAAATCCAAATAAAGAGTGGAGAGAATCTGGTAATTCAATCTCATACTGCTCCACATATCCAAATCCCATATTCGTACTCAGAAATTTTGAGTCTGAGTCATCCAAAAAACTTTCTCCAATCCCTATATTTCCTTATGCAGACTTTGAAAAACATTATTGCAGAGATTTCTTTTCAATGAGAGGTGAAAGGTTGCATTGTAAGTTACAATTCAAGCACATTTAAGGATAATTTTTTCCCCCTGGATACCTCTGCTCTAATGATCCCCTTTGTCTCCTGTCTCATCAGCTTCCCCAGTGTAGTGCCTTTCTTTTCTCTTCCCAACCTCTGTACCTGACCCAGTGACATCATGAACATTTCAGCTTTTTTTAAGTTTTGGCTTTTATGAGCATTTATCTTCCTGTTCAAGGTCACTCAATGCATTTTTATGTTAGAATTTTCACTGGCTTCTTGAAACCCACATTCTGTACTCGAAAGTATTTGTCTTTCAAAAAATTTTAGACTCATTTGTTCTCCCTCTGAGCCAAGTGGATCAACTATTGAGGGAACATTTGTAGGAGCTATGGAGATTTTTAAGTTTGGTTCCCTGTGCTTTTTAGAGAGGAGTCATTTAGCTTTGCAATCATTTTATTTAGATAGTTGCTACAGGAAGAAATGGCTGAGTAATAAACTTTAGAAATTGGCTCATCAGAAAGTAGAAAGACTCAAAGCTATCTATAGCATCTAGAACAGCTCACTTCTCCCTAACAAACTCTGTGTGTGTACACGACTGTATTTGTAAAGTGGGGAAAGAAAGAATAGGACAGAAACAAAGAACATCTACCTCAAGTAAACCACCATGATGATTGCTGTGGGATACACAGTGATAATTAAAAAACAATCTGTACTTTCTGAGGCATTTCCAATACAGTTTTGGAGGCAGATACATTCACAAACACTAAGAGGAAGCTGGAGAACGGGGCTTGAGCAGAACTGCTGAGTGTGTTTCCATGAATGGCGGCATGGAAAGAGCCAAGGGTAAGGGGCAAATGGGCCTGATTTTAAATCCCAGCTCAGCCCTTTTGTGACCTTGGGGGAAGTGTTTAACATTTGCGGAGCCTCGGTTTCTTGGTCTCCAGAGGATAGCAGCATCTAGCTCCTGGAGTGGCTATGAGGTGTAGATATAAAGTAGGTGATGTGGATAGTCCATGGTGAGGGCTTAATAAACAGGAGTTATTATTATTATGGAAATAGCCAGCAGTGCAAGTTTGCAAATTGAGCTCTCTTGCAGCTCTACCAAAAATGCGAAATCAACAGTCCCTACACCCAGATGCAAATCTGTTTTTATTTCAAGAAGTTAATTCCAAATCAGAATGTAGTTTTCAGGACAGGGGTTAATTTTTAATGCTGTTCAAGCAGGTAGGTCATGTTAGAGACAGAGGTCAGCAAAGCAGGAGAAACAAGGGCCCACTAAAAAACCTCTAGTTTAAAATCAGCTAATCTAAACAGATGAGAAGAATTTTCAGGATAACTTTTCTCATTCGGAAAGGTTTTGACATCTAGATAACTTCATCCATACTCAGAAAACATTTCACCTTATTGAAAGGATCGCTGTCTCTGTGCTGCCATAACTGAATGCCTATGACATACTGACATGGGAAAAATAACAAATGCCGAATTTTTTGTTTTACAAATCCATTCCCTCAGCTTCTGGTAAAGGAAATATATTGTATCTGAGGGCCATGCCTTCACTTTGTCAGCCAAGGTGCTCTGGCCAGGAGGAAGGCTCGCCACCCAAGCTAAGCAATCAGACACTTTCCTAGGAATTTAATCTCAGATGATATTTACACAAGCATGAAAAGAGACATAGCAGATGCATGCTTACACAAAACTCTGGAGAGGCTCCATAATTCCCGCCACCTCAATGCCAAAAACTACCCTGATTCCTGCCCTTTCCAAAGATCTTTACCTAGCTCTTCAACTTCTGCTTCAATTCTTCCTTGAGGAAAAAATATGCTTTAGTGCACCACTGGACATTCCTCTGTACCCTCTGCATACAGATCTAATCCCTTAAAAACTTTTCTAATAAATTACTTGTCCTTTTAAGTTAGAGTAGGTGTCTGTTGCTTTCAAAGAACCCTAAAACACAGCGATAATGTAAAAAACATTGTGTTTGTTTTTCTGTATTTTTTATTTATTTCCTTTATGCATTTTTACACTACAATTTTCTTACAATGTGCATTGTTCTTATAAGTAAAAATTGCTCTCTTAAAAAGAAACCTAGGTAACTAGGACTGTCCTCTGAGATAGAAATAAACTTCATTTGAATCTTTTTTGCAAGTTAGAAGCAGTTTTCACTGGGAAGCCAGTCAGCATTTATAGCCAACTCTTTCAAGGCACCTGAGTGAAGTGAGGAGCAGTGCTGAAAAGGGAGAAAGGACTGCTGTGGGGAAGTTCAAGGGTGTTAACTATCCCAGGGCTTATTAGTATTTAGGTACGATAAGGCCAACAATCAAGACACAACTACCATTAAAGCGATAGCTATTATACTCACAATCCCAAGAGGAGAGGGCACCACAGGGCTGGTGGGGGGAGGTGCTGCGGGGGAAGAACTGGGGTGGCGAGGAGGCAGAGGGAGAGGGGGAAACGCTGGGCAAGAGCCTGTATTGTGGTTTGCCTTTGAAGGGCACATTTATGGGCAAGCTGTTTACTATCTGTAGGAACTGGCTAACCCTGGGGAAGCAGTCAGCAAGCCCCCCACCCCTCACCCCCTTGTCAAAGCGTCAGAATTCAGAAAATGAAAGACATAGTACACATCACATTCCAGATAAGGACTCTTGAACTCTTTTCCTTCCACAATTCATAGAAGTTTTAAAACCCTCCCTGGGTCTATACATTTTCAAGAAAGCTAACATTTCATTCTCAAAGTAATCCTGACCTATGGGATTCTGCATGTTTGCATGTTGCTTCTGTTCTATAACAAATAATTTGGGGTTGGGGCTGAGAATGACATTAAACATGTTTTTTGGAAACAATAACCTTTACTCAGATGGGTGACAGTGGAGCAAATATGGGTCACATCCTCTTGGGTCCACCGTCTTGCTGGCTCCTCTCTTCTCCTTCCCCCATCATTGCCAGGTTGCCCTCTACAACTGCCAATGTTTCACCTTCGCTGGCGCGAAGTAATTTTTTCCCCCATGATGCTTTTCCTTTAGCCAGTACTGGATCCCCTATGCTTTCTTGTGTAGACCAAAGTAGATTTTCATGGTAGTTTTCCAGAAGAGGAGAGTTCCTCTTGCTAAGAGGAATTCAGGTGACACCTGTTAGAAATAAATTTTCTCCATCTCTCAGATTCACATGTAATATAAAGCAGAAAATTAAACTTTGTGAAAATATATGTATATAAATGGTATCCATAGAGACTAAGCAAAGGGAAGGATGTACCAGCAAACTGCCTTAGCAAGAGAATTTCCATGACTGCATAATCCTTCACTGACTGATTCAACAAATATTTGCTGGGTGCTTACTATGTGCCAAGAGGCAATCAGCTATATACATGCTAGGGAATTTAAAGATAAATAGGACATAATTTGAGGAGCAAAATGTCTAGGAGGAGAGAGAGATACATAAACAGATAGGCAGAGGACAGTGCTACAATAGACGGTGATATAAAATTGGAGCAACTTGTACACATAAGCCCAGGCTTATCCCAAATATTTGGGGCTGAGGAATAGTACAGATGGAGGCCCATGTATCCAATGTCTAAATATTTAAAAGATATAAATCAAGCTAACTGGCTGCTAAGTAAAATGTCCTACTCTTCTACCATGACAAATAGAACTTCATAACATCTGAACAGCCAGGTCTGAGTTTGGAATTCTCAGAGTTCTGAGGCTATGGCAGGCTGGCCCATGGCTCCCAGCCTGAGGCCCTTAGCATTTTTCCCTCCTTTTCCTTCCCCTGATTTCTTTCTGTACTAGCTTAAATGCATGTGGACACTCAGGCTATGTGTTTAACTGTCAGCCACAGCCTCCACAAACAGCTGTCCGTTGGTTACCATTTAGTCTAAGCAAGAAGGTGTATCCACCAGGGCTTCCATTTTCTCCTTAGGAGTGAAGACCAAAGGAACACAGCTATCTAAGCTCTGAAAGTCGGGTCAAGGCCATTTAGACAGGAAATCCAGGTTCCCGGAGATCAGGGTATGGTCTAGAAGGAGGATGCATATTTGAATGGGCCAACCCCATTGGCTCCAGGGACTCTTTGGCCTATAGTGTGAGGCACAGCCAGACATAGGATCCTATAAGGCTTTCTGAAGCACAGCTACCCTCTTGCCTGGGTCCAAACAATATTGCTTAAGCTATTTCATCATATTTTTCTTGAGATGCATCATCCTAAAATGCATGCAGCATTCTAGCTTTGGATGCACTAGTTTTGTAAAAGGGTAGAACAAGTATGTTTATTTGATTTTCAGTTCCCACCTGATAAACCCTTGAAAAAAATGTTATTTCTGAACTTGTGAAGCACGACAATTCTATCTTCCAATGGTTATATAAGCTAATAAGCTACTACTAGGTAAGGAAAAATAGGGAGAAATTCTTTTTGGCTGCAAATCCCAATTTAAAATCTAAAGTATAACAAGGCCATCTTCAAAGACAAAGGACCATGTGTTTTCAAGCATTTCTTTCAAACAGACATTTCCTATCAACTGGTTGTTTTCATTCACTACCATCTGCAGGCCAGGCTTGTCCCAGACGCATTTTCATCAGGGTCATGAGGAAATAATACAGCTCAGGTTGAGTCAAGCAAAGTGATTCCTTCAGACTAGGTGTGCAACATCTGCTCTCTCACCTGTCTTGTCTTCACTTCAAGTCCTGGTTTTGCTTGGCTTCCTGCTTGTTTTTCAATCTTCTATTTTACCCTTCTCTTTCAGTGTCTATAGATCTTCCAAGTTGCTCATTATCTCCATCAACTTCTGGCAACTTGCCATGTTTTGTTCTCTAGTATTTATGTCTTCCTGACTTCTGGTGCCTCCCAGGCCTGATATTTTGCTATCTTACCCCTACAGTTTCTTATAGTTTGTGATGATCTAAACCAGTCTCATCATCATACCCAGTTCCCTGGCCTACAGCCACCCACACATTGACCAGTAGAGTGGAAGCAAACAAGTCATGACTTGAAGCAAAATTCCCTCCTCTAGTCTTCGTTCTCCTATATTACAGTAGTAGGGATGAGAGGATTTTATCTCTCACTTAGTTGGCTGCCTCTTTTCCAATAAACTTTTCCTCTACTCAACTCCAGGAAACACATTTCTATAATAGTATGGACATCAGTGTTATGTAAGACTGCTCTATTTCTACATCATAGATCTAAGCCTATTACCTTTCAACCATAACATTATAGCTCACCTATTCCCACTTTGGACTCATGAGAACATCAGTCTATTGACCCCTCTAATGTTAAACAGTCCTTCAGCCTGTTAATTTCTTCACTTCTTCCTTATCCAGTTTGCATGCCATAATTCTTTATTTCAAAACCACTCTCATTGATACTCCAAACTCCTTTGTGCCTTTGTAGTTAGTCACATCCAACCTGGGAGCAATTCTGCTATTGGGCTTTCTCTCTAGTGTAAACACATAAGCATCTAAGAATTGCTGGAGACAAACACAGCAAGCCAACCTTTATCACTATAAATCCATAATCACTAAGCTCAAGTGAGCCCTCAACCTTGGCCATCAATCCTACAAGTTTCTCCTAATCAGCGGACTCTCTCATGTCTTTATTTTCCTTAAAACTGTTATGTTGCATATGCAACCTGCCCTTACTACATGGCCAACCATTTTGCTTCCTTCTTTTATCCAGAAATTTGAAGCTATATGAAAAAATTCCCTCAACTTTTAATTACCAATTCTATAGTACAAACCTACCTATTGTTCTCAGGGTACTGACCAGCCACCCCACCATCTTTATGTTTCAGCCACACTGGTCCTCTTTTAGGCCCTCTAATATCATGTCTGAAATGTCCCTGATGATAATAATCAGTCAAGTTTTTTGATAAATTAAAATTTTCTAGATAATATTTTAAGGGGAAGGGCCCAGAAAGTGGCATATTTTTAAAAGGGCCTCAGGTCATTCTCACTATCATGAAAAATTGGGAAAAATACACCAGGATGTCTCCTTTCATAGAGTTTTTCAAGTGCTATTCATGGTCCTTGGAAACCTCTTCTTTTTCTCTCCTTGTCCCTCTGCCCACCACACCAGTGACTCTTACTTATCTTCTAAATTTTTACTCAAGCATCACATCAATAAGAAAGCCTTTCTTTACAATGTCCACCCCTCCACCACCAAGTTTTTAAAAATTTCTCTGTCATGTACTCTCACAGGACCACAATCCTTCCTTCGTGATACTTATCCCAATTTAATATCACGCACACACTGTGTGATTATTTGGTTGTTATCTCTCTCTTTACCAGACTATGATGTCTGTTGTCACTTAGCATTGTTTTCACACTATCTAGGCAGTACTTAGCACATAACAATTCCTCGATAATAATTGATATTTGAATGAATGAAGGTGGAATGTATAAATGAATGCATTGGCTCTTAAAATCGACAAAAGATGATGGAAATAAACAAATTATAACCTCAACAGAGTTATCTAGCCTCTACTTAGATATTTTTAGTGTGAGTCAGTCTGTTCCATTGTTGGGCAGTGCTAGAAAATTCATTTTTCTATTAAACTTAAACCAGCTCCCTTGTAACTTCTCACCAATGCTTGCAGTTCAGCCCTGTTGCAAATGTGATGAGTCCATTTCCTCTTAATGATATTTCCTTCCAATATCTGAATAGTTTTAGCATGTGTCCCCTATGTCTTTTCTTGTCCAATATGAATAAAACACACTTGCTTCAACAGTCCTTGATTTGAGACGGTTCTCAGACTTAAGCATCCCTTCCCTGGCTTGAGGGTACTCTGCCGGACACAGAAACAAGAGAAATAGCAAAGCCAAGAAGCCCTCATGTCTTCAGAATAGTAGCTTTAAGTCATTACTTTGAGACAACAAGGCTATTTCCTTTCTTCTATTGGTTACAGCTTAGATTATAAAGCTATTTAACCACCAAACTCTAATTATCTTCAGAAAGAATTGCACCTACCAGGTGATAAATCCACAGGGCACATGGGATTTATTGCAAGTACTTTCATTGGAGTAATTTGTTGACAAATGGCCAAGGAGGAATACAGAGTGATCAGTAATAATAAAACCTTATGGAGATCATTGCCCCAAATGCCATCTGGGGAGAAACTGAGCCAGGTTCCATAACCAAAGGTAGGTTTTCTACATCTTTCCACTAGTGGTTTTTATATGTCATCTCTGGAGAAATTTCAGATGTTTTAAATCTAAACCTATATCAAAGTTGTGATTTATAAAAATAGCAAAGAGGTTCTATTTATCTCTATTTGCTAATCTTAGCCAGCAGCTAAAAAGAACTGAAGTTCAAATCCTATTATTCTCCCATAGCTGCCACCACCCAGGCCTCAATGTCAAGTTGACACAATTCCTTCTCGGATGCATGAGGAGGCTGTCACAGTGACCAAATGTTTCCAGTGCTCAGGAAGCGAAGACAGTTTGGTCTTCCAGAGTAAGAGAATTACTTGTCCCTCGAGTAGCTGGAAACCTTTCCAAAGGTCACTCTTACAGGCTGTCCCAAAAACCAGAGGCAAAGGGATCATGTCATTGCTTGGCATTGGATCCAGGAAGTTAAGTGCCACTTAAGAGAAACTGTTGAGAGCTACTTAAATAGTGTATTTGAAGACAGTGATGCTACTAGAATATGGCAATAAATGGCAGCCTGCAATCTGGACATAACCGAACTACCCAATGGGTCAGGACAATGCAAGACAATACTGACCCTGTATTTTTCAAATGGGAAAATCAGAGACAGAGCTGGGGCACTGGCTAGATTAAAAGGGAAAGGAAAGGATTTATAAGAAAAAGAATCCACAACCAGAGCTGATAAAAACTGAAATTGTATCATACTCTAACAAACTTCATACTGCCACATAGCCAATTAGTTATTTATTTATTTGTTTCTTCCTTTCCTTCTATCTATCCATCTAGGAAAATTTAAACATTTACATAATTAAAATGTCAAAACTAAATAAAAAGTTATTCTCAAAGAGATGTCACTTTTATCCCAATTCCATTCTTTAACGTGCACCCATGTCCCATCATCACTTTCTTTTGTTTTGTTTCTGGTTTATAATTCTTGGTTTTTACGTATAAATTATGGTACCTTCATGTAGTACTATGCAGTTGCGAAAAAAGAGTGAGGAAGATCCCTGTGAACTGATATAGAGAAATCACTTTTATTTCCATAGAGAAATCATCCTTTATCAGTTTATATCAGTTCACAGAAATCTTCCTCACTCTTTTTTACAACTGCATAGCACTACATTGTGAATGTACCATAATTTACACAATTAGTCTCTTAAGAATGGACAGCAATGCTGTTTCCAACATTTTATTTATACAAATGATGCCACTGTTAAAATTTTGGGCAGGTGTCTTTGTTTTTCATGTTTGCAAAGTTTATCTTCTGGATAAAACTCCCAGAAGAGGAAGTGTTTTTTAAAAGGGCAAATGCATAGGGCCTTATTGTATTAGGCATTGCCAAATTGTTCTCCATGTGGCTGTACTGCTTTGCACTCAAGAAAAAGAAAATTTTGAGTTGTGAAGTAAGGGGAAAGAGGTGGGGCAGGGAAGGAGAACTCTGTTCTAATGTCGCTGCAAATCTCTTAACCTCTTTGCCCTACCCAGGCTTGCTCTGCGATGAAGTCTCTATTGTTAAGAATGGTTTCCCCTAAGTTTGCTTTTTATATACAGGAAGCCATTGACAACTGGACCTGAAAAATTGGTCATTCAACCTTGGTTGTACACTACCAAGATTGTCTCTCCAACTGCTGTCTTTTCCCATTCTAGGCCAATGCGGCGATGACAAAACCTCCTTACAGCCACT
Organism: Pteronotus mesoamericanus; assembly: GCF_021234165.1. NCBI lineage: Eukaryota > Metazoa > Chordata > Mammalia > Chiroptera > Mormoopidae > Pteronotus > Pteronotus mesoamericanus. The sequence goes on from NW_026555245.1 coordinate 11,198,376, forward strand.
GCCATCAGCAAAACCTATGTTTACTGGCCCATTACTATGAGCCAAACACTGCTAAACTACTCTGCGCTCCAGACTCCAATGTTTCTCACAAGGACCTTCTCAGTCCCCTCTTCTATGTTCTATTACATCAATTTTTACACCATCGCCCTTCTTCCTCCACCCTGTACTCCACCTGCTGTTTACCATCAGCAAACTAACACTGTATAACTTCTTCACCTTTAAAAAGGAAAATAAACCCTCCTTGAGTTCTCATCTGTCTCAAGTTACTGCCTTTTTTTTTTTTTGCTTTCTCCTTAGCCCAGCTTTTCCAAAAGTTTTACCTCCACTTCTTCAGCTCCTACTGCATTAACTCAATCCATTCCAGACTGTCTCTCCTTCAATACTTCAATATTTTCTTGTTTAAAATGACATATAAACATCACATTGCCTGTTCCAGTTGATATTCTAATCTTATCTCCATTATCCTTTGGCAACTTTCAGCACTGCCTGTCCTCCTCATTCTTGACTTGGTCAATTCTAACATCACAGCATCTTTCCTTCTTCCCTCTTTGTTTGTGACAGCTTTCCCCCGAGGAACTGCTCCTATGACTTTCGAATAGAAGAGTTCCTTAGGGCTCAGAACCAAACAATGTTATTGTCTCTCCTCTTTCTAGTGATCTCATCTATTCTCGTGGCCTTTTCTGATGATGCCCATATTTAGGGTTCTCCAGGCCAGCCCTCCTCCCTGAGCTTTAGACTCACATATCTTCCTCATGACTTTCATAGCTCCACTTTGTCACTTTACCAGCATCGCAATACAGCATAGCCAAAATGGAACTCCTGATTCCCCCTCCTATGTCCTCAACACTATAGGGCATTCTTAATTTTGCCACTTTTTAAATGCCTGCATACAATTCATTAGTAAATTCTGACTGTTCTCTCTTTAAGATGTCCCCCCCAAGCAGTTGCATCTCCCAGCTCTCCTGCTTCCCCTGTAGGCCATGATCTTTTGCCTGAACAACTGCAACATGCTATTGACTGATCTTCCCTCTTTCACTCCTGCCCCTCAGTTCATGCTCCACCAAGCAGCCAGAGATGTTCTCAACATAAATTAGGTCAAATTACTGCTCATGCCCCTCCATTATCACCAAGAAGTCTTCAGTAGCCTTTAATTTAAATTCAGAATAACTAAACTTCTACGGCTCTTTCTTGCCTGGCCTTTTAATACTCCTCCAATGGTCATCTCATCCTATCACTATCAGCTACATTGACTTTATTTTTGTTATTTAGGTTCACTTAGGTCCTTCTCTTCCACTCCACATAGTTAGCTTCTTTTGTATTTTAAAATTCAGCTTAAATGTCCCTCTTGTAAGGAAGACTTCCCCCAGTTCCTTATAAAGCACATAGCTCCAATCTTATTATTCCTTCATTTTCATGTTTGTTTCACTCATAATGCTGTTTGCTGGGGCTTTTTGGCCACCTGCCTCCACTCTAGGAATATTTTCTGATGTATCCCCAGGGTCTACCACTTTGCCCAAAAAATGTTAGGCACTGTGTAATTCTTTTTGAATAAATATATAAATTAATGGATGAATGTAAACAGCAGAAGAGCAAAGGCCATTTCTGCCTTTGTCCATGCCAGTATCCTCATTGCTTGGCACAAAAGAGAAAATCAGTAACCATGTGTTGAATTATTTATTTAACCCCATATCTTCCAGTCAAGGAAACCGAGGTTTAATGAGTTTAAGCCAAATCTCCCACATGACTGATAACTCAATTCTTCAGGTATTAGTACTGGGAGGTTTCAAGATTATCTTACCTAACACCTTTATTTTACAAATGAAGAAAATAATGCTTGGAATGACACCCAGCTAATCTACTTTGACTTATATTGGAAGGCCAGCTGTGTGACTAGCTAGCTTGGTAAACTTAGTTAAATTACCTTCTTTTCCTTCATTTTCCTCATCTCCAAAAGGAGAGAGAAAGGCCAGGTGGCATCATTGAAGCGTCCCTGGGTTCAGCATTTCCCTAGCTCAGAACCTCTGATTCTTCTTTTTGCAGTCTGCTCCTGCCTCCTCCCCTCACCGTTTCTCTCTTGTTTTAAGATCAGTGAGAACATTAAGTTGCATTACACAGGCTTTGTTCTGTACTCCAATAAAAGCATTGGAAGAAAAAAATGTTTTTTAATCATAAAGCTTCCCGATCTTTATGTGCCTTAGGAAGAACAAGTGCCCTAAAGGAAAGATAACTCCAGCTCCTAGCCATAGTTGAAAAAAGTATGTCTATAATAGTCATTCAGAAGAAATATCATTATCAATCCCTGTAATGAGGCAATAAATTAGAAAAGAAAAGGGTAAAATAATGTTCATAGCAATAACTGATTGTAAAATTTTTTACTGTATATGCAAGAAAATGAATAACCCCACATTTTTGCGGTTTTCATTTTATTTTAACTGCTGGTGAAGAGCGACTTTATACTGCAAGAAGACAAACCATTCTTATTTACACTCAAAATGTCAAATCCCATTTGCACTCAAAATGCCATCACCTTGCATAATTCTACCAACTTAACCTGTACAGAAAATAATAGCTAAAAGCAGAATCTGGGGAGACCTGGAATATTAAATCCATTCTCCTTTTTTTCTGCAGCCTTGATCAAACACCCTGATTTGCTGCAACCATTCCAAGATAGAAGTGTTTTGAATTCTAAAATAGCTTAGCACCAAATGTGTCATAATTATCTGGAACTATATTTAGAATGATGAAATTTGCCATGAAATCTAAAATATGCTTCAAATGTCAGTCTTATTTTTAATTAATATGCCAATCCACCTTTGCAATAATCAAGTTTCATAGTCTCCCACTGCTGGATAACGTGGATGCTGAGTGCATGTATGTACGTTAACCTCACGATTACGACATGCAGCTTCCTTCATTATCCTATTATAGACACTTATTCTCTTGCAGATTGTTAAAGGAAATCTGGGTTCACCCCAGTGGTATATTTTGTCTATGAAACAAAATGATGTGAAATGGAGTATCTTGTCTTAGTGTTCACAAGTTAAAAAATTCCTTTAACACCATCACATCTACCATTCTCATGATCTGATATGTGTTGTAAGAGGGCAGTGTGTTACAGTGATTTGGTCAACCCACTTCCTTTTACTTAACTTCGAGGGTAATAGAAATGGAAACCCCAGATTTAAAAGAAATATGCCTTTTATATTTTAAAGTAGACATGGGGTTTTAAAACATTCATCAAATATAAAATTCAGGTGTCTTCTGTGTTTTCCACTGAATTTTTAAATATTAAATACAAAAAAATTTTAAATAGACAAGGGGAGCCCCAAATTGTAACAATCCCATTACCTTCTCAAATTGCACTGTATAAGCAGAATGCTTATCTGCTGATATTGATTTTCTTACCTTTGCAGACTCATTTGGTGAAAAAGAGACAACAATTTGCTGGAAGTTTCACACGCATGTGTAGGAACTGATCTGGTGTCAAGACTTTTCTGCCATTGCAAATAGTAACACATCAGTCATAGATCAGGTGAGGTCGACATGAAAAACAAGAAAAGCACACAACTGAGAGTGTTTAGAAACTTTTAAAATTAACCTGACATACGTTACTTTCACCTATAAAAAATTAGGCTTGTATTTTGTAAATTCCAGTTTACTGGTAATTCCTTTGTGTTGTACTCTAAAACGGTATTCCTCAACAGTTTAGAAACTCAAAAACAGGTACTTCCCCAGTGATAAACTGAAAATCACTGTCATAAACAAATCTCTTAGTTTTCTTGTTACAAAAGAAATATCACTAGAAATAGAGCTTCAGTGTTTAAGGGAAGCTGTTGGTGTATGTTGTTGGGTCAATGATACTCACTTGGTTCTTGCTCAGCTGGTCTGAAATGGAACATGCAAACTTTGGCCTCAGGTCTCCCAAGACATCATGGCTCTGTCAAGAACAGACCTTCCAAACAATCACTTGGTAACAATTCTCAAGACTATAAGGCTGAAAGGCATCATTCTGTTCGTAGGTCACTATTACACAGGCTGCAGATCTCTCCTTTGATGTGGCTCAGTACCTGTTCACTTTTTATTACCTTTAAGAAGACAACAACACACTATTTATTAGAAGAGTATAGCAGTGTTTAAAAGCACCTCAATAGAAAAATTTATGCTTATAAATCTATTTGTCAATCAACATACACCACATTTCTTATATGTGCCAGGTAAGACACTAGGTGGGAAAACCTTGCCTTCGTGGAGCACGCAGCCTAGTGGAGAAGACAAAAACTAAGCAGAACAATGCAGTGTAGCTATGAGCACCAGGCCACCTTCTAACAACACTGAGGCCTGGTTTTGAGAATCAGACCAGTTCCTGGATCTCCGGAGCTGCTGTTTATTCCCTTCTTCGCTGTTAAGTGATGCAGAATCACAGTAAAGGAGCACTGGGCCCCTTTTGGGTTGAACTTGGCACTTCTGTTCCTAGTAGTCACTCCATGCATAGGCAGGGTAGGAAGCTGCCCTCCAGATTTTGTATGGAGAGGGCTAAACAGTCTTTGTGAAACCCCTTAATCTTTCTGCACCTGAACAATGATGCCAGAAATATCATTAATAGGGATCAAAGTCCCTCACCTCCTGATGAAAGAAATGTCATAAAATTCAAATTCTCTTAGGAAAGGTGACACATTATTTAACTCCCAATAAAAAAATGGTGACCCACAAGACATGGCGTATGAGTATTTTGATCATCAGTCCAAAAGGAAGTAAAAAGGAATTTCATTCCTTTACTCAGCACAGAATTTATGGAGGAGCCCTAACTCCTTTCCCACAGAGGAGGTGACCTAGTTCCCCTGGTGATAATTCCCTGGTCTCTCCCATCCACCACAGAAGGGGCCGCCAAGAGGTTAAAGACAGACAAAAAAGGGCAAATCTGGGTGGAGACTAGTTCACCTGAGAACTAGGAGGCGGAGCTCCCACTTTAAGGAAAGGTGGCTCCTGCCTTTGTGACCTATACTGCAGAGGTGGCAGGAAAGGCAACAGGCTTGCCACACCCAGAGTCTTTCTTCCACTGAGGTTAGAGGGCCTGTACTTCTGTGCATACTACAAACCTAATTTTTTAACTTCCACTAAGTACCTTGACCTCTTTCCTTTCTGCTCTAGAACATATTATCAATTCCATAGTGTTTTCTCTTCTGAATAGTCTTTTGTTCTCAATAATGACATCAGGCCAGAACACAAGGGAAGGTACTGGAATAATTTGCTTTCTACCAGAAGGTTCTATTCCTCTCCGGCCACCTGTCATTATTCTTCTGCTCCTGGAGCAGGTGGGAACTCCTCTTGGCCACATTTCTTCTCACTGCCCTATGAAGAAAAGATTGGGGTTGGAAGATCCAAGCATGATTCATTTTCTTTCTATTATTGTCAAAAAGATCTATTCATAGTATATGGCTCGTTTTATTCTCTTTAAGCTTTCTTTTTAATTAGTCTTCCCAAACTGGAATGTAAATGAATTCATTCATTCATTGATTAATTCAATAACAAACATTAACTGAGAGCAGACTATCAGCTAGGAACTCAGTAAATAAAACTGGCATTAGATAGTTTCTTGATAAATAACGGGATGATAAAAGAGCCCAAGAACCCTGGATGTGAGAGGTTATGAATACAGGGGTTTCGTGGAGGGAGACAAAGGGCAAAGAACTGAGAGCTTCATGTTTCATCACCTTCCCAGTCATGGGAGAATCTTGTTAGGATGATCAGTTCCAGCATTTCATGTTGCGGTACTGCAAGCCAATGAATGCAAAACTTTCTGGGAAAAGATTTAATTCACGACCCTTAGGATATGAAGACCCTGGCTCCAGCTACTTCGGCAGTAACCTGGAAAATTTCAACATTCTTATTTGAGAGCACAGGACAGTTAATGTGCTGTGTGGAAATAAAAGCTAAACACCAAAAAATGTGGCTCTAAATAGTGCGGTCCAAAAAAAATCACTGAGGTTTGGAATGAAATATGTTTGTTGTAGGATAAGAATAGGTATGTTAATCTCACGTAATTTTATCCTTTGGGTTTCTCTGGCATTTTTTAAGTGAAGTGATCTTGTTTTCAAAAAACTTAATAAAATTTGAATTTGAGATAAGCATAAAAAAACCCATATTTCTTCCCAGGTTAATGTTCTGCTTTATCTATTTTAATTTTTAAGGCAACATGGAAAAAAATTCCAAAAAATAAAACAAAGGAAGTCTCTGCTAGTGATGAAAACTGATGTGCATAGGGGTATGTATTTGGAAGCACACTAACTTCTAACATGAATGAGATTCTTGTGGCTTGCCCCCAGGTGAGAAAAAGGCCATTGTTTACCAAAAAAAAAAAAAAAAGAGAGAGAGAGAGAGAGGATGGGGGAGTTAGTAAAGCGTTAAGGAGGTCAAATATATATAAATATAAAGAAGGGAGTTTTGAAATCGAGAGTTCTTATGACTTTGCTTAAATTCAGTTTTAAATCCTAGCTCTAGAAAGCATCTCTCTCTCTCCCCCCACCCCCCTTGCCCTTTACCCTGGATAATCAGCAGTCTTTGATGCAGCAGACAGTAGCTGGACCTGACTAATGATCACAAGGTCAGGACCTCTGGCGGGATAAAGATAACATCTTGACCTGTTATGTTTCAGTTCCTGAGCCCTAATGTAGAACAACCCCCTGGCTACTTTCCCACGAGACCAGACAGAGGGACACTGAAACAGACATTACAGTTGTCTGTCTTCAAGACTTGAAGACATGATTTATTACCCTTACCTCACCTCTGACCAATCAGCTTCCAGAACAACCCTGGAACCCCTAACCCATGGTGTCTTATGATTTTGCCCTATATAATCTGCAACCTACGTGCCATCAGGGAGTTTGGACTTTCCAGCATTAGCTTCCCATTCTCCTGAATTTTTGTTACAGAACAAAAAGAGTTCATCCACCCAGTGCTAGCAGAGCTAAACACTAGACGCCAAGAATTGCAGTGGAGAAATAAGAAATAGTATTTTTTTTATTATGAATGGTGCCACTCAGGAGATCTATATATCTATAACTATATCTGTCTATATCTATCTATCATCTATATCTATATCTATCTATGTCTATATCTATATCACTCCAGAGAGAGAGAGGGAGAGAAGATTTCTAAAACTAGGATTTAAAACTAAATCTAATCACAGTCGTAAGGATCCTTGGTTTCAATTTGACTTTGGATGCTGAACATACAATGCAATACACAAAAGATATATTATATAATTGCATTCTTGACCCTATATAATTTTATTAATCAATGTCACCACAATAAATTTAATAAAATATTTAAAAATCATTCAAGTTCTCAAAATTATAATGTACTTGGAAAAAAAAAAGTGAAATTTGTACTATAAACTTTTGGGGGCTCAAGTGGCGTGTTCTCAGAATACACGCTTTTTTCAGTTTTATATTTTATATTTTTTACAGAAAATCATAGCATTTTGGATATCTGGGAGGAGAAGCCACAAAGAGCTATGGTAAGTAATCCCCAGCTATGTAAATCAACTTCAACCTGCCTTTTGCATGTATCTGCCACAATTTAGTCTGCCCGTGTTTCTGCTGTTGAAGAAAACTCCCACTGGTATCGTACACAATGTCCACAGGTATTATAAATACCTTTTCATTTTTCTCCACTGAGGGATAAAGCATGGGGTCAATTCAAAGTCAATCTTAAATTTTTAAGGCAGGCAAGTGTATCATTTGCATACAGATCAGCAAACTGTCCTTTACTTAGGGAAAGATTTACAGATACCAAAGCCAGGCCTAATCTATAAAACAAACAAGCACAAAGCAAAAGCTAAGTAAAGAGAGAAAGAGAACAGATCAAATTGTAATAGCTTTGAATGTTTGTCACAAAAGTAATCTGTGTAAATTGCTTTTGGTTAAGATTCCAAAGGCCCCAGTGCAAACTCAATTGGGAACCCTGAAAGGGCAGTGCTTATAAGTGGCTTCAGGGTGCTAGGGCATCATTTAGTTGCCATTTAAGTTACCACTGTAAGATGTCAGTTTCAGGCACTGACTAGAGATTGGTTTGAGGGGTTTGGTTTGTTGTATTTATATAAAACCTTCTTTTCAAATTATCTCTGGCTTAATCATCCATGCTCACAATTTGCTTTGGCTAAACAGAACTTATCGGGAAATGTCATCTTCCAAAAGTCATTCATTTTCCTCTGCCCACCCAGAGGAAAAAGGTAGCATCCTAGGAAAACCTGGGACAGATGACAAGGTCACAAGTACAAGCCTTACTCCTGGGAGTTAATCAAGCAGATTACTTTCTCAGATATCCTAAGAAGGCCTCCTGTTTGACCAGAAATCAGAAGCCCAGAGACAGGAAGAATCAAAGAGGAGAAACAGTGACAAAAACAAACCCTACTCAGTGAAAAGTGAGCCAGTGGCTGAACCAATACTTGAAAGCTTGGGGGCCAGGCCAGACGCTGAATACGTCAGAACTAGCGGTTGCCCTCATAGGGACTTTCTCTACTTGCACCCTCGCCTCCCGTGCACCGCATCACCTCTGAGCTCGACCCCTTCCCCCTTCTCAGGGACATTTCCTGGTCACTCACACTAGTCCTGATTTAAACTCGCTTTGCAGAAAGGATCAGCTCTTCACACATTTTAAGGCATCAGTGATAAATCACAACATTAAGGGTAAATTCAAAGTAGCAAAGTAGCAAAGTTAAAGTAGTGGTCTTTAACAACTACACAGAAATACACGCCTCCACACACACACAGTTTTTGGTAATTACAAAATAATTTCAGATTTATAATTACAAAATAAATCACATATTTACAAAAAAAAAATTACAGAAAAAAAGAAGAAGAGCCCTGGCAGTTTGGGTTTACATGATTAAGAAGGGGGAGCTTTCAGGGTTCTTTTCTCCAACATAGTCTCCAAACTTTTTCGGGGGCAATGTTTCCAAAAGGTGTTCTGGAAGCACTGTTTTCCTTGAACTATTAGTAGGTATTTCACATACATACACACACAGAGAAACGGGGGAACAGAGTGCAGAATTTCCCTGAGCTGTCAATATGCTTATGTGAATTTTGGAGCTCTGACATATGAATAGTGTAATATATACACAATTTTTCAAACCTATTTGTCCACACACACAAAAATTTTTAAGGCCTATGTCTGTGAATGAGCCTTTTTTTCTATTTAGTCACATCAACTCAATCATGATAATTAGATACGAATACGTTTTTCAAGGTCACACCTGTAATTTTTTAAGACCCTTCCTTAACACTGTGCCACTTATCTTTCCATTCCTACCTCTTTTCCATCTTCCTCCTGTTCCCACCCCTGAATCATTTCAGGGGGCTCACTCTAACTCAGTCTTCAAGACTTCAATCAGACATCATTTTTTCCAGAAGTGTCCCTTGACTCTCACAGCTTCCACCCTGCATTACCAGGGTGGCTTATAACAATAGATACTTGTTGTTTTACCGTCCTGGAGTCCAGAGGTCTGAAATCAAGGTGTTGGTAGGGCCACACACCTCTAAAGGCTCCAAGGGAGAGTCCTTCCTCGCCTCTTCCAGCTTCTAGGGGCTATAGGAATTCCCTGGCTTTTGGCGACAACACTCTAACCTCTTCCCCCATTTTCACATGGCCTTCTTTCGTGCACCTACGTCTTCTCTTCTGTCTATTATAGGGATACTGTCATTGGATTAAGACCCACCCTAATCCAGGGTGTTTTCATTTTGCTATCCTTAATTTAATTGCATTGGCGAAGATCCTTTCTCCAAATAAGGTCACATTTACAAGTCCTGGGTGAATATACCTTTGGGGGAGTCACCATTCACTCCACTACACACCCTCAGGCTGAGCTCAGGACCTGTCACTATCCCCCAGCCTTCTCAGTGCCTTTGGCATGTCTTTATCATAACATTTACTCTACTATGTTATAATGATCATGCCTCACCTCTCATCACAGCAGTGCCTTATTTGTCTTTGAATTTCCATCAGCTAGTGCATAATGGAGTTTCCATAAATGTCTGAATGATCAAATGATTGATCCTTCCTCCAAGCTACATCTTGTACTCTCACGGCTGTTGCTATGTATCCTACTTCCTCTTCCTACATGGTCATTACATAAACTAGAAGACCTCTAAATCACAATAATTCTCAAATGGCTACCATTTTAAAAGTTTGCAAGGGATTGACTCATAATTCTGACATTTGGTGAACAATGTTTGCCCTGTTACGAAAAGGCTGACATTGATTTACAAACATTGCTTTGGTCACTGGCATTACTATTTTTTTTAATGTACTCTGAAAGGGCAGTGAAATGTCTTGAAGAGTACACTGTTGTTCAAAGAACCAATTCAATTACTTCACTGTTCACCTACCATGATTATTATCCACCATGGTGTGAGAACTCGTGAAGGTTTAAAAAGTTGGTGTTTGTCTTGTTTCGAAGTGACTAGGGTCTTTGCCTGTGTGTATTCTCCTGCGTACTGGTTTCAAAACTGCAGCTACCACGAGGTTATCTCTTACTGGAAAATATAGATATTTACAAAAACTGTTCTTTGCATTTCAGAAACTGACCATCGATTCGAGGTAAACAGAAATATAAACAAATCACTCTGGTGCCTTACGTATGGGAGAGGTGCCATGCGTGTGGTGTGGATTGCTGGATTGATCAAATACAGAAGTTCTAAAAGTGTCTAGAGCATCAGAGCTTTTGAGACTCTTTGATGCAATTCAAATACTTTGGTGTGATTTACAAAGGTCTTCTTTTTCTTATTTATTTGGCCATATTTCTCTGGCCTTATTTCTCCTCCTCCAAGAACATGCTTCAGCCATACTGCACTAATTGTTGGTTCCCAATGTGCTATGTTCTCTTTCTCCTCTAGGCCTCTAAACACACTGTGAACCCTTCCAATCCCATCATGTGCTGCTCCTCTCTGCTCCCCTGCCCCCTCTCCTACCATATTATGGGAGTGTCACCTGGCTTATCCATCCTTTGAGTATCAATACAGATGTCACCTTCTCTACAAAGCTTCCCCTGGACTCCTCAAATCCGAAATAAATGCCCTTACTGAATATGCTCTTAAAACTCTTATATGTGAAACTTCAACACTGGTGCAGTTCCCTGAGAAACCTGAGAGCACTGCCGCATCTTATTCACCTTCTTATCCCTAGAGGTAGGCCCCTGGTACATAGAAGACATTCAGTACTGACTTGTGGAAGGAAGGAAAGAAGGAAGGAAGGAAGGAAGGAAGGAAGGAAGGAAGGAAGGAAGGAAGGAAGGAAGGAAGGAAGGAAGGAAGGAAGGAAGGAAGGAAGGAACTAGCCAAATACCTGCCTATCGTCCTTGGACAGTGACCAAGTTTGAGCTCACATGCCAAGTGACGGATCTGTGTTGGAGAAGCCTCCAGCAACACCCAGGAGAATGCACCTACTCATCTGCTTCTGTATGCTTCTAACCATGAGAAAAGATGTTCTATTTTCTGACTTTGCTGCTTGTTGCATTTTAATGAAAATAAAAATATCATTTCCTTTTCTCACATTAACACTGACTAGAGGAGGCTCCCAGATAGGCAGAGGTTCCAAACTTTCTTTCCTTCTTTTTTTTCTTTGCTTCCCATACCTCATTTAGATTCCATTGCTTGTTGTGTCAGAATAAATCATCAGAGCCTTTACAAATTTAAGCAGCCACTAGCTTTCCTGACTTTTTCTATTGGCTGGATAGACTCTCTGCAAAGGTGCACACATATGGAAAAGGCTGCTTTAAGATGAGTTCTAAATGCCAGCAGAATATGGTTATGCCATCTAAATGGGGTTCATTCATTTGTTTATTCAATAAAAGCTTGTTCAATGAATGAACGATGTCTTCCAGAACTGAGTGCCATCTGGGTTTTTTTGGTTTTTTGCCCTCCAGTAAGTAGTAATCTGGCCTGTACCCTGTTTGAGAAGTAGAATGAGACATCTATTAATTTTTTTATGATTCATCATTTTTAAGCCCTAAACCTTAAATAATCACCCTCTTCTTTGACCCTATAAGGACTAGGCAGTATCTTTAGATAGTTTCCTTTTGTTTCATGATCAGACAAGTTAACTTAGTTTAACTCTGGGCCATAAGTTAAACTATCATAGATTTTTAAAAATAAATTCTGGGTTTATTTCTTTAAGATTATTTTCAGAGCCATATTAGGGTCACAGAAAAATTGAGGGGTATGGAGATTTCACATATACTCCCCGCCCCTCACGCAGAGCTTCCATCATCATCAGCCTCACCTACCGCAGTAGGCCATCTGTTAAAATTACAACCTGCGCTGATACATCATAATCACCCAAAGTCCATAGTTTACATTAGTGTTCACTTTTAGTGTTGTACATTCTATGGGTTTGGACAAATGCATAATGACATGTATCCATTATCATAGTATCATACAGAGCAGTTTCACTGCCCTAAAATTCCTCTGTACTGTACTTACTCAGACACCCATTCTAATGCCCCCACCTAACCCTTAGCAACCACTCTCTCCATTGTTTTGCCTTTACCAGAAGGTCACATACTGTACTTTGCTGTGTATAGTGTTCACTTTTTTGCCCACATTTTTGAGGGAAAAATTAGGATGCACATTATACATGGGTAGTACTAATTCTGTATCCATATAAATGTTTTTAATTCTTTTATTTATGCTTATGTGTTAGAAGTGTAACTCTACAAAGCAATAACCATATCCATGTGCAAAATAATACCCTGGAATATGGTAATTGGTTTTGTTTCTAAATATTAATAAATGAAAAATTGAATTAAAAAATTGAAATGAAAGATTTTTTCCTTAAAGTTTGGGCCAAAAATGTGGGTGTGTAATATATGCAGAAGCACATTGTACACAGCAAAATATGGTAGTTGGAATCATACAGTATGTAGCCTTTTCAGTTGGGCTGCTTTTACTTAATAATATGGATTTAAATTTCCCCCATATCTTCCTGTCTTGATAACTCATTTCTTCTTTGTCTTTTTTTTTCCTGCTCATTTCTTCTTAATGCTGAATAATATTCCCTTGTCTGGATGTATCACAGTTTATTTTATCCATTTACCTACTGAAGAACATCTTGGTTGCTTCCAAGTTTTGGCAATTATTAATAAAGATGCTATAAACAATGGTATGCAGGTTTTTGTGTGGACATAACTTCTCAACTTCTTTGAATAAATAGTATGATTGCTGGATCACATGATAAAAGTATAGTTATTTTTGTAAGAAACCACCAACTGTCTTCCACAGTGGCTATACCATTTTGCATTCCCAGCAGCAATGAATAACAGTTCCTATTGGCATACATTCTCACCAGCATTCGGTATTGTCTGTGTTCCAGATTTTGACCTTTCTAATAGGTGTGTAGTGGTATCTCACTGTTGTTTTAATCTGTGGTGTCCTGATTACATATGATATTACCACAAATTTTTCAAGGAAGATAAGAGTCTTCCTCCCCCTAGACCCAACTTGGAAACTCCAGAAGGAAGGTTGCCTCTTCAGTTCTCAGTTGCCTGCCCTAAGATAGGAGAATGTTGATAATAGGGATGTTTAGAAATGTTTTATCAGGTTCATATCCTGCTTAATAATTTCCTCAGGATCAAAATATCCAGACAATTGTAACAAAGATTAGAAAGATGATTCCTTAACATTAATTTAAAAAACTTTGTTTTAAAATATAAACTTGATAAAGAAATGTTTTGGAAAGAGAGAGAATTCTACAAAACAAGGTAATTGCCCTCTTTATTGCTGTCTCTGGATAGCTGCCCAGAGAGGAAGCATTCCATGGGGCCAACACTTCAAATCAATTTATAGTCCTGGTGGTCTGGATGGCATAATAGATTTCCTACTTGCTACTCAATCTGTGAAAGCCAGATGGTCTTAATTTAAAGCCAGACTTTACTGAAAATCATTCTAATAGACTAACTCCTATGATCTCAAATGAAATGAATTTAGAAGTCAATAGATAAAATGTTTTGTAAAGGACTATGATAATTAAACATCTAATGAAAATGCAATACAACCTCCTGTTTTCTGTAGAATGTGGAAGAAACCTGCATTTATCTCTAGGTCTTTGAGTAAATAGTACTTTGAGCACTGCTCTTAATTGTGGAGATCTTTATTGGGCATCATGGAAACCTATAACTACAGTAAATAGAATATGCATCTGCAGAGATGTGTGTCCAAGCTGTTAACATTCATTTAAATTAAGATGCATATGTTTAAACCTCTTAATTTTACTTAATATTCTTCACTAAATTCTTACCAACTAGCCAGTTTTAATGTGGAACTTGCCTTCTACAAAGACAAGTGGTCCACTCCCTCCAGTAGGTTTTCTCTTGTGACACAAGATCACTTCAGTTGGATATTACCAGATATCCTTGGCCTTGTCCCCGTGTCATTTCCTCAATGCTGTCAATCTTCACACTGTTAAAAGGAATTAATCTGAGCATATGAGAGATGGACCAATGGAGAGGTGGCCTTGCTAGCCAGGCTTCCGTAGAATATAATATTGGATATGTTCACGGGCTAGGTACAAATTTTTATCCTTACCAGGAATTTACTATTCAAGGTAAAATGGTTTTAAAAAGAGACAATCCAAAATATTGGCCATATTACTGTGACCAGGGGGAGAAAGAATTCCAGCTTTTGTCATGGATAAAATGAGAGTACTATAGCTTTCATGATAGAATGCTGAACCTTCCACATAAGAAGCAGATTTTCTCCTGGGAACTGACAATTTCTAACTCAAAAGGGGAAGTTATTAACACGCCTTAGCCACAGTTCACCAAGAGCCAGACCAAAATCAGCTTTATTTCACTCCTACCTTCCACTAGACACATAGCAACTTAAGACAAAAAGTTCATCTTACTTTGGCTATGCTTGCAGAATTTCAGTGTTGTGGATTTAGCCAGTCCATCGTAAACTGGCAGGAACCAACTGTCAGAAGGTTGCCAAATAAATAACACAGAAGTTACTTTCAAGGAGTTTAAATACATCTCTTGTTGACAGGCCATAGGGATATAGCTACAGATATAGATAAGAATCTTGCTATATCACCCATTATTAAGGGTCTTCTATATGCCAGTCACTTAAAGTTGCTGCAGACACAGACCTTCTTCCTGCTCTCAACAATGGGGAATAAAGAAACAAAAACAAATAATTATAGTAGAATGTGACCAATGTTGCAACAGAAAGAGATTTCAATCTGCCCAGGGGAATAAAAGTTAATGCTTCCTTCTTAAGGAAGGAACACATTTACCACCAGGTTAAAACTCTCCAAACTATACACACCAACAGCAACAAGGACACTCAAAGCCTTGCTATACAAAGTGTGGTGCCCAGGCACTGGCGTCAACAGGAGCGTGTCAGAAATACTCCTCGCCTCAAGCACCTCTTATTGACTAAGCATGCATTTTAACAAGATCCCTATATTTCTGTATGCCCAGCAATTTTGAGAAGCACTCCTCTAGGACAGTCTTCCCAAGTTTAGCATGCTTCAGAATTACCTGTTAAAATGCAGGCTGCCTTGTACCAACCCCAATGTTTCTGATTCAGTCAGTTTGCATAGGGCTCTAGAATGTGCACCTTAAGATCCCAAGTGATGTTGATACTGCTTGTATGGGGACCTTTTTGAGAATCACAGATATAAATGATACTCAGGCACCAGAGTCTAGAGACAGTATGATGACTACACATGACCAGGCTCAGAAATGTCTTATTGAGACAATTAAGAAAACCTCCATGAGACCCTGCTACCTTGCACATTTGGGGGCAAACCTGCTCTCATTAGTTGATGAAGCTTCTGTCTTATGTGCCATGCCCAGACTATAAGATGTGTAAAGAGAAAGGACAATATCTCTTTTGCTTTACAGTTTATCCCCAGTCCCTAAAACAGAGTAGGTGTTCAATAGTATTATGTTTTCTTTTTCCATTAGGTAAGCAAGGAAGATCCTGTTCTTGGACAGACTGTCCATCCTTGTCTTAACCACTGGTTAGAAGAGTAGACTCTGAGTCTCCTGGAATAGACCACATGCTCCAGCACAACTTGCCAGAACAGCTGTGCAATGAGAGGACATTGAACATGTTTCCAGCTATTGATAAAATAATTTTAGCTTTCCCATTTGTCTGTTGCTTCATGTGAATGTACATCTATCACACACCAGAGAAAGTATGCTACGAGTTAATCATGAAAAGCTATCTCAAAGGTTTTATAGTATGTAACAACAACCTAGGTCAAACCATATTGGTCCATATCCACAGAGTTATTCAGAGTAAACAAATAGCCAAGGATCAGATTCCACTCTGTTTATGGCCACTCAAAACTTCTAGTAACTGAAAATGTCTCTTGGATGTTTAATTTACCTTGAATTTTCAAGTCAACCATATTGCCTAGTGCCAGATTACAATGGTCTAAGTACACAGAGAGAAGCGAGGGGAGATTTTCCCACATCCCTCACAGATTAAAGTCATGCTCTTTCAAGGGTAAAGCACCCTATGTTAATTTCTGTTACACTGAAAATTTCATGAAGAATACAAATCATGAATCCTTGAGGATGCCATTACCCCACTGATGCTTCTTCATTGATCCTACTTATCTTGACTTTTTTTCTCTATTTCTGCCGCCTTTTCTAGTCCACAAAAGTTGTAGCAAGCAGAAGCCTGGGTTGGAAGGCTTCTGCCTGGCACTCTGGATGTGTGTACTTTGATTATTATTCAACAATTCCAACCAGCCATATATAATGTAATATGATTTATGGCATGTTAAGTGATAGTTCTTAAATATGCATTTACCTCAGCAGTTTAAAAATAGGTGAAAATAAGAACAAGAAAACAGTATCCTCTCTCACATGAAGTAAATCCATTACTCTAAATACTGTAAGTATTTCCATATGCCCTGAAGATAGAGTCCTTCTCCCTTATTTTGTTGAAATGCAAAGCTATTTTTTTTAACTTCTCAAAATATTCCAGGGTTGTTAGTTACAGTGCTAAAGCTCTCAAGGCTTAGGTAAAGTATTAAGGGTCTCTGAACTCTGTTAACACTTATTTGTTCAAAATAATTGGAAAAATCAACTGACTTTTACTCACACACCAATCCTTCCAAATCATCGTCTCTGAAGGAGGTGCTGTGTCTTAAACAATATTCTAGAGGGGGAAAAAAAATTAAGTTGCTCCAGCTACAATTCTAGAAGGCCCTGTTGACAGAGCATGTCACCACTGACTTCCTTCAATATTAGTAGGGAAATAAGGGTGAAAAGTGAGGGGGCTTGCATATGACATGCTCAGCTTGACCATTACATATGTGTGACACTCAAGCAATATGGACCTTTGTGTAAAGTATAAGTTAGGAACCAACATTTCCTTTTCTTTTTTTTTTTCCTAAAGGAAGAAAGCAGGAGAAGAAGAGAGTTTTTACATTACCCATGTAATTACCTAAGTTTCTCCCTTCATTTTGCCTTGGCAGAATAGCTAGGTATGACTGCGGGAATGAAACTGGGCCTTAAAGGTTTAATTAGTATCATATTGCTAGAAGTGGCTGCTAGTTGTTAAATGTTACTGTACTTTCCTTCTCCCCAGGAAATTTTCTTTTCAACCACTGCTAATTGCCAAGAAAAGTTTCCTCTGATGACACACCTTTGTCCTTCACCTACCCAACAGGGTGAAGGAGATAAGGAGACCCACTGAAAACAGGTGAGAAATTGTACACTGAAGTTTGACACTATATAATAAATTACTGTCATTTCAATTCTCCCATGACCTTTGTGGGACATTTATATGCAAAGAATAATTAACAAATATATCTCAGAAAAATTGCCTGAACTTCTCGTCCTACACACATAGAAATCGTATCATGATATAATTAGGGGTGGCAGAACGTGGGAAGAGCAAAAGATGGCTAATTTCCTGAAAATCTCCTTATAATAAATCCCATTAAAAAATTTAGCAAATAATCTCTTTACTTAGATCCAAAAAGAATCTGGATTATGGTAAATTCTCTTCTATGGGTAGAGTATCAGAATGAGAGCTTTTAAAACACATGCTTTTTGTACAAATCTAAGGATTTAATCCAGCAAGACTGAAGCAAATTCAAATCTTTTCAGCCCTTTTGTCTTCAAAACTTTTCCTGGGAGTTGCATATTTTCTCCGACTCCCAAATTTTGCTGTGTACTTTTTTGCTCAAATTTTTGCTGGAAAAATAAGGATGCACATAAAATTACTTGTACCTTGTATCTGATCTTGTGTTTTGTAGCTATTTGTAACATAAAATTTCTTGTAACCTTAATATGCTCAAAACTAAAGCTAACATCCCTCTATAATACAAAAAACAAATATCTAAATATAAATAAATAAATAATTGAATTAAAAAATTAAAACGAAAGATTTTTTTCCTGAAACTTTGGACCAAAAACGCGGGCGCACTATCCTTGAGTGGAAAACACTATATACAGCAAAATATGATATATTACTTATTTGGCCTCCTGACTTCAGTTATGTAAATAGTGTTTAAAACTTACCCAGTAATTTAGTCTGCGGTCTTTATTTGCCCAATGTGGGTAGAAGGAGAAACGAGAAAGACTTAGAACGATTGATAACCATTTGCAAAGTACAAACTGAAGTTTGCCGGAGTTGACCCTGGATTCATATCCTGCTTCACGGAAAAAGTAATAGGTGGAGCGTGGAGAGGGATGGGACCTAACCCTCCATCCCAAACTCGGTCTGTATTCTCAGATGTCATTTTATTCCCAGTGGAGCCAGGGTGCTGTAGTCACAAGAGAAAAGAGATGTGACTCTCAAGTCCTTCTGTTATTCAGCTGGATGACCCTGTTGCACCACTGAGGAAAACGTT
Source organism: Pteronotus mesoamericanus (assembly GCF_021234165.1). Taxonomy (NCBI): domain Eukaryota; kingdom Metazoa; phylum Chordata; class Mammalia; order Chiroptera; family Mormoopidae; genus Pteronotus; species Pteronotus mesoamericanus. The sequence goes on from NW_026555245.1 coordinate 11,217,246, forward strand.
CTTCATCTAGAAAAGGAAATTCATATTGCCTAACTAGGTAGCTGTAGAGCTCAAAACTCCTTATGATGTGAATGTACCATCTACCCTGGTGCGATCAGTGCACTGAAGTAAACTTTTGGGATGCAGAGATTTGCAAAGGTTTCCTTTTTGCTTTGAGACTTTCCTCAGAGAAAATAAACATAGATAATAAATGCATTGTATTCAGTGGCAATAAAGCAGGCCTTCAATAAAATCACCTTTTATTGCTGCAGAAGCTATTCTGGGCTAACTCTATTCTCAAAAACTACGAATACAAGAATTCATAAAGGAAAAAAACAACTCTGAGTCCTACCACTTTTGAAATCTAAAAGACCTATGAAAATTTAAGGCAGTGAATTACAGCATATAAGGATTCTCAAGGTACTCAGAGGCCCAAGCACTCTCTTTTGTAATTGATGCTTTACACATTAATTACAAAAAATTATGGCATTGCACACCACAGTGACAATGACTATTCTGGAGATGTCTCTGATGTGTGAAGAAGAAAAATGATCACTGATACAGATTTCATCTGTACATTTCCTCTCATGTAACCTAATTCCTGAATGGACCTTGCAATGTTCAGTGGTGTCATTTTACAACTTATTTATGCCCTAAAAAAAAGGAGAATTCAGGTAATATGATGCGTGTGTTCAGGAAAATGACAAAACTGTCAGCTTTATACAAGAATTCCTGTAATCTAAGGAGTATATATCAAGGCATTTAGTCCCTGTGAATTACAATGCCAAGGCTCCCGTGTGGTCTTTGATTTGTAGGGGTCTTGTTGATTGTGTGTGCAGAGGGGAGGAGATGAATAGGATATTAGGGCTGTATGGGAAAATCCTTACTCTCAGCAAAAACTAACCTATTTATGGGACAATCTTAAAGGGTGAGGTAATTTTCATCCTGACCTTTAATGGCACAAGAAAAACAATCAATGTAGATGGTTTTTCATGGAGAACAGTGTAGATTTTTCATTTTGGTGTCAATTGGGAGTTGTGTTTGCATCTTATGAGAATGAGTTTCTAGTTTCACGTTTGTACGGTGTTCTGACCCACTACCTCTATTCCTTTTATCAGAGGATGTCTTTAAAACGTGCATTGAGATCTTTGCAATGAAAACACAGTATAGGTCCTTTGGGAGCAAAGGTTATCCAGGTCAGAATGCAATGCATCAGTTTCTAATGACAGCAGAAGGCCAAGATAACTGTTTCTTCCCTGATCCAACTTAGTACTCTCAGGATCTAGCTTAGATGTTTGGTGGGGGAAGGGGGGTGTGAGCTGAATGATGTTAGCTAGAAGACTAGTTTTTTATTCGTTTAATATATTGGGGGTTATTTCTAAAATTAATTATACTTAAACTTAGAAATGAGATAAAAATAAATAACATACTCAGATAACACGGTAATCAGCTAAATTAACCCAGCGACTTCAAAACAGTTAATTGCCATTGCTGGCAAGTTGTAGGGAAAATGGCAGGCTCATTCGTTGCCATGGCAGTGGCAGTTATGTAGTCAGTCATTTATGTTTCTTTACCCACTTCTAGAAATTTATCCTGTGGAAGTAATTCAATTGAGGCATAAAGCTACAAACATTAAAATATTTACTGCCATATTACCTATAATAGTAGACGAATTTAAGTAACCTTGTGAATATAACAATAGCAGGATAGTTAAATCAATTTAGTAGGTTAACTACATAGAATAATATAAAGTCATTAAATATAATTATTAATATTATGTAACAGCATGAAAATATTTATGATATACTACTAATTGAAAAAGCAGAATATAAAGTTACTACGATTCCTATACTTACAACTACATAAAATATGTACATGTTTAAGACAAAAAGAGGACATAACAAGTGATAAAAATGTTTTGTAGTTTTTGAATTAAAGGTAGAATTTTTGACCCTTTATTTAGTGCCTTTAAAATAATTAATTGGGGGGTGGGGTGGGGAAAAGATGTGAGTCAATTAAATGAAACTTGGATAAAATCAAGCAGTTGCCTGACCTAGAGAAATATTCTCTCTCTCTCTCTTTAACTTCCCAAACTCTGGAGCAAGATTATCTATCTGCATTTAAAACTCAACTCTACCTGTCTAGGATGAGATATTAAGTGATATCTATTTCACCTATTGGGCCCTTAGATTCCCATCTTAAAATGGAGATGATAATCATACCTATCTTATAAAATTATTATGAGAATTAATAATTTTATACAAGTAAATAATCTGATACTTGTAACTATTCAATACAGGTTAACTATTATTATAATTTCAATAGAGTTTGAATGCCTTTGGGATCTTGGGAAAAAGGTTACTATAGGAAAATACTTAGTTAAATTAGATTACAAATGCTCCTTCATTGAGAGTGGTGGGATTCAGTAGAAAGGAGGTCAATTAAATGGAGGTCTCACTTGTAAAATGTCAGCAGTTTCTTACACACTTTTAAACCAAACAGCGTCGATGGGCCAAAATAGTCAAGAAAACTTTTTGCAAGTCTAATTTAACCACAAGCATGATCTATGACAAGATAAACAAAAACAGGAATCTCTTTATACTCCATCTGGGAGTTACTAAATAAAATTACAGATGCAAATTATGCCCAGAGTCTGAAAATGCACTGATCCAGTCTGGTTTGTCTTATTGCACTGCCTCTCTCTCCTCAAAGCACCATAATGTGTGGTCTTTCTTGATGACATTGATTGACCTCACTTTATAATGTAGGGCTCTTATTGATAGAAATGGAGTCACATCAGACATTTATTGTTAAAGCAACTGGAGAGTGTTGCAGAATTGAACACTGCAGATTGTTCTTTCTCAGTAATTTACAACCTGGTACTTTCCAGTCGCTCCCACCACCAGATGGGGGTTTTATTTCTTCCTAGATTTGTAGGACACAATGCTTAGGTCTGGGCAGATCGTGTCATGTATCCTGCTGTCTCCAAAGAGTGGGTGTCACACAATGAGTCATTTCTTTTGCCCTTGAAAGAGCATGACAGTACATGCTTAGGTCAGTAGCCTCTTTCACTAATTCACTTAACAGAAATCATTAGTGAACAGATGTGCATGAAGAGGAAGGTGAGGGAGAGGATGACATTGATACATAACCCATTATAAACATCCGTATACCATTTTTTTATCTCTTGGACTGGCAAAAATTTTAAATGTTTGATGACATGTTCTGTTGGCAAAGTTATAGGGGAGGCAGGCACATGTTTCTGGTGTGAATATGTTTGTACAACCCATATGGATGGCTTTTGGCAATAACCACAAAAAATTATAAATGTCTGTACCCTTTCAGTAAGCAATTCCATTTATGGGAATTTATTCTATAAGGAAACTTGCATCCTTGTGACATGATGTATATGCAAAATTATTCATTGTGGCATTATTTATAATATAGAAGATGGGAAATAACCAAATGTCCATCAATACTATGATGCTTTGTAAAAAAAGAATAAGGACACAAATAATATGGAAAGCTTTCTAAAATGCATTATCAAGTAGAAAAGCAGCATGCAAAACAATAAATATGACATTATTTCTATAAAAGAAGGGGAAAATAAGGAAATATCTTTGAATTTTCTTGTTTTCACCTTAAAAACTCTGGCAAAAAGTTAAGGACCCAATTTAAGAATTCTTATTTGGGGTGGCAAAGACTGAGGGCATAACTGGATAGATGAAGGATGGAGTCAGTGGAAGAACAATATAAATGGGTTAATGCTTAAAAATTTTTTAATAGCACTATTTAGAAAACATATATATTTTTTATATATGGAAATAGAATTTACTCTTAAGTTATCTAATGTTCCCTCCAAAAAGTATCTTAAGCCACTATACATTTGCTGCCCTAGATCATTTTCATGAATTCAAGATTCCATCCCTTCACTGGTTTGTTCAGACATTTCCTATTGCCTGTCTTGCATTGTGATTGGTGCATAACAGGGGCCAGGAAATAACTGACATTCCCAAAACACACGCAGACACTGGGTCCTACTATCCAACCAAACCTCAATCGATCCCTGACTCCATCGCCATACCTAACTTTGCTGTCAGGATGTCCATCTCTCGCCTTATTTGACCCACCCCATGCATTACCAATTCAGCAGACGGTCATCTACACCCCAACCCTTGATTACACCTTGAAGAGAGTCCACTTTAACTTAGACTGGGTTCCAATCCTACTGAGCTCTGTCCTAGGCACCCCTCTGTAGCTAGACCCAGATGGCTGACCTCTTCTCTCCCTGTAATCTCAGGTACAGGCCACTCAGTCTTCCCCTAGAGATGATATCCATCCCTTTCTCCCACTGCCCACTCGTGCAAGAACCCATTTCCCGCCGCTCACCAAAGGTTCTCCCAGGGGAGGTGCCATAAGAAACCTGTGGAGGCACCACCTTCAAAAGAGGCTCATCCCACAATGGTGGGGCCTGGACTACAAGACTTAAGTGTCTCTGGCTCTAGCGCATCCTCACTGAATTACGAGGAACATCCAGACACAGCGCAGATGTGGTCCTCACAGCACCTGAGTTTAAGGGCCAAAGCAGCAAGTATCTAGGGGAGACTGAATTTAAGTCACCCAGGAAATTCCTTGGGTGGGGCCCAGCAAATTTTCATATAAGAAGGAACATATGGAAGGGTCTCAGTCATGGCCTGGAGAAGGGCTCCCAAAAAACAACGTAACAAAGGGCTGTAAGCATTACCTAGTGAAGAGCCTGGGCTGTCCCTGAGAAGGAGACAAGTGACTGAGTCACTCAAGGAAAGACTGAAGAAATTAATTCTCAAGGGGCAAGGGTGGAACCTAGACCAGAAGCAGCTGAATAGCATCCAAGAGTCCATATGGCAAGAGGCTGAGCAGATCCTTCAGGGATGGCCCCTGTGCTAAGCAGTGCTGTGGCCTGCTGCCCGCTCTACTTTGGCCCCCAGGGGGCCTTGTCATGAATCTCAGGATACCGTCTCACCTTTGGGGATGTGTGCTTGTCAACTAGAAATTTCTCCTCCAACCCCTCCTGAGAAGAAAATTTTGCTCAAAATGTTTTCATCCAGGTGCAGCCAACTCCATTGCTTTTCACAAAAGCAAATCCTCTGATGAGGGTAGTTTCTGGCTTTTGTAATCAATGATGTTTACCTTTCTGAGTTATATTTATCTCTTCTAATAGGAACTGTGTTGATTTGGCTTAAAGTTTGGGTTATCCCTGGAGCTTGGGTCTTGAGAAGCAAGGGTCAGCTTCTTCTTTCCCTGAGTGCCTGTTCTGATTTCTAAAGCATAGCCAGGTACATGGAGGGAAGTTGAGAGAGGCTTTACATACCAATCACTGAACTTAAAAGTATATAAACCTACATTCATTAGTAACAATTTGATATAGGGTCATGATCTTTCCTTTGAGTATGGAAACTGACTGGAGTTGCAAATCTTTCTTCTATGAATCATACCCTTGAGGCATAATCTACCATTTCCAATCTACAATATACTCTTTTATATCAATTTATTTGAAGTGCAACAAGACACTTTAATGAAAATACTTAGGGATACTTGCGATTTTGACACAAGCTGAGTTCAGAATGCTTCTAGGTTTATAATCCCCCAAAATTTATATAGTTGTCCACACATAATTGATCAGAATATTTTTATTTTCTGACTAGCTTTTATGGAGTCTTTCTAAAGCATTCAATTGTGTTTTAAAAGGAATAATAACTTTTTTAAACTTACATTTCATTGGTTTTTTAAATATTTAATTAAAGTCCTAATTACATAAGTACAACTGGCATAAATATTTAATCAAATTAAGTCATTTGCTAAGTAAAACTGCCATGTGTGAAGTTTAAGAGCAAAGTGAACTGACTTTGATAAGTGTGTGATTAACTGGTAGGAGTGGAAGTACCCAGGCTCCCAGAGGTTAGCCAAGTAGACATGGACTCTCAGCATTGCCCTGACACCAATCAGCATGTCCTGTGCAGATAATAGAGAACATTATTTGATTTGGACACTGGTCGAGGGGAAATTGGTTTTGAAATAGTTGTATTTCAAAGGAACACCCTCAAGAGATTCTACTTCCTTAGTTTCTTTATAGAAAATTCAAGAAGACTAACAAGTCCCCCTATTTATTCACTGTCCTCTCAGGTGTCATTTCCTCGGTAAGGCTTTCTCCTTCTTCCATGTGTGGAATTGGTCTCTCCTGCTGCTTTGTCTTCTTACACAAAGTCTGTCACAGCATTGATCACATTGTATTAACTTATTTGCTTTTCTGTCTCACTCCTTACTTAGAAGGTGGTCCATATTAACTTTCATCTCACAAGTCTTTTTAGATATATTGTCACTTCCAATCACCTTTTTATTATCTTCAGGGGTTCATCTGTAAGCATAAACTTTTGTTAACTTGCTGGTATCCTAAGCACTTAACAATTTCCACTGTAATTTCTTAATATAGTAGCCACTATAAAATTTTTTATAACTTATTTCAATGATCACTTTTATATTTTGGTGATAAAAGTAGAAAAGGTAGTATTGTCAATTGAAGAAAATGAAAGAGTAGCATATACAGCTTACACTAAAGTACATGTTGATCAGAATAGGTAGCTAGAATAAGAATTCCAAGTGATCTTTTATTAGGCTCTGATTTCCAAAGGACCACATCTTTCCTTTATTTTAAGTGGCACAAGAAAAGAAGACATATAGACTCTTTAATTTCAGTACTAATATTATGAGAAGAGCTAATAAATTGTAATTTGAACTGTGACCTTAGCCTTGAAGTATCCATCTAATTGTATTCTACAACATATATAGCTCAGCACGTTTCACTGTCCTACACAGCCTATGTATGCTAAACACTGACCTACCCTCCAAAACCTGTGTTTGCACCTTACCCAAGCAGTTCTTGATTCTCCTGGAATCCCCCTCTGATTTGACCACATTTCAGGTTCCTCAGGCTGGAAGTACTTCCCCAACAACTCCAAATTGATCCAACTGATCAGAATGGTCCAGACACTATAAATCCTTATAAGAACAAAATCTGCATCATAGTCTATAAGCTACACAATACATGGCATCCCTGGATGCAGTGTCTACAGTGCAACAGCCACACAATTCTTTTTTTTTTAAACTTAATTTTATTTTTTCAAATACATTTGTCTCTGCCTACCCCCCACCACTTTCCCTTGCCCCCTCTCTCCTTCCCTCCCTCAGCTCTTCCCCTTTGGTTTTGTCCATGAGTCCTTGCTATATGTTCCTTGACTTTCCCCTTCCCTTCCTTTTCCCCGCCCCCCTCCCTCCTTCCCTCTTGTCTCTGTTGATTTCTTTTCCTTTCAGTGTTGCTGGTCTTATTTTCCTTGCATCTTTGTATTGTTGGTTAGGTTCCACTTATAGGTGAGATCATATGGCATTTGTCTTTCGCCCCTTGGCTTATTTCACTTAGCATAATGCTCTCCAGTTCCATCCATGCTGTCACGAAGTTTAGTAGTTGTTTTTTTCTTTCTGCTGCGTAGTATTCCATTGTGTATATGTACCATAACTTTTTGATCCAATCATCTACTGATGGGCATTTAGGTTGCTTCCAACACTTGGCTATTGTAAATTGTGCTGCTATGAGCCACACAATTCTTATCACTTCTGGTGGAACCCAGAAATCATGATGTTTGTTTTGTTTGTTTATTTGCTTTTTACTCCTCATAGTCATTATTACTTGCAAGAAGTGCAGGTTGATTTTAAGTCTTATCATCTGAAATTGAAATTAGCTTGCATCGACAAGAAGTTATGGTGGAAGCAAGAAAACGGATGGCTGTGACACAGGAAGACATGGGAATTAAACAGGAAAACATGTTCCAAGGAGTAGGAACCCGCCCCAACACACTGTTTGGATCACAATTTTGTCACCTGTATGAGCTAATGTGTCATTTCAGTTACTCACAATATCTATATTTCCAAACCCCAAACATGGGGTAGGCCAATATAAGTCATATAGACAGTGGGACAGAATATTTAAATCATGATTGGTATAGAAAATTTGGTGGTCATGCATTTAGGCCATTAACGTAATTCTCTAGAGAAAAATAAACATGGAATGGAAAAGAGTTAATCCCTGATATGCATGTTAATGGCCAACTTCTCTCTGCTTTTGTCTACTTTGATCCACAGTATGTGAACTACTCTATGTTTCCTAGAGTAAGCACAAATTTTACATAATTTTAATGTGTTGGAGATACAAAAATGATTATCTTTATGTGATTCTTCTTTGGGCGCTGTAGATTTCATATGTGCAAAAAAGTTTTAAGACTTGATTTGACACAGGTAAAAGAAATGTATGCCATGATGTACAACAAGTTAACACTGTGAACATAGCACCAACTCGGAAAACACTCAAGTAGAAGGTATGATAGGTGTGGTGTTGGGGTGGGGGCAGCAGTGAACCTTATCTTTTTTTCCTCAGTATGTTAAGAAAAGTACATCTTCCTGAATATCCAAATGGCTATAATTTTATCACAGCTGCCTTGAAGCTCATAATATATTATCCTCCTTGGATATCTATACTCTTTCTAAATTTTTCTATTCATCCTCCCCCACCAAAACCCAAAACCTTTTTACCACTTTTACACTTCGGTTATCTGAACTGCCTTTCATGAATATATAGAAGACACTACTGCAGCTACCAGATACAGAGAGTAAGTGAAAGTAATTTTCCCTTGGTCTCATGGAAATAGAATAAACAATTGTTCTAAGAGACTAAGGGGTTTTCTGGGAACTGGGACTTTCAGTGCTATAACCAGAAAAGTCCTGAGAAAACAGGGGTGAATTAATCAGCCTACATCAAAGATTTAAATGGAGCATTAAATCAAGGTGGTAGGTGGATTCTTCTTCCTTACCTAAATTCCATGAAATAACAAAAGTGGTATTTTAAAAGAACAATAGATTTACAACTGTTCAGGAAAACAAAAAGAAACTCCTAAAAGAAAGCAAGATCGGATATAAACAGAAATCGCTTAGAAGAGAAATTTTCAACCTTTTTCATCCCATGACACATATAAAGTAATTACTAAAATTCTGCAGCACACCAAAAATATACTTTTTGCCAATTTGACAAAAATAGGTATAATTTTGATTTATTCACGCCAGATGGCTATTGTTGTGTAAGCTGTTATCATTTTTTAATGACAATCTAAGGGAAAAGACATCAGTGCCCCTGACTAAACAGTCAGGTATTGTATGTTCTAAAAATTCTTGTGGCACACCAGTGTGCCGTGGCATACTGGCTGAGAATCGCTGCCTTAAAATGCTTTAAAATAGCTTAAAGGGAAAAAAAAACATATGAAGCTAAGAGACGTTTGGGGGTAACCCTAAATCAAAATAAATGGAGACAAGAAAGTAGAAAAAATTCAAAGGCAATAAAAAAGTTAAACAATTGTGATATACATTCAAAAAAGTCTAGGCATTTTTCCCCTTCACACTTTTACCAACTTATATTAAACACTGAATAGCTGTCATATGTAACAACAGGCTAACATGGTGAATTTGGGCACTGAAGCCAGATAGAGAAGTCAGTGTTCCAAGAAGCAACTGAAGAAAACCTCATATTTATCAGTCTATTCATCCATATACATACATGAATGTATATAACAAATCAAGAATGTTACTTAATAAGAAAACAATAGAAGCATTCCCACCAAGGTCATCTGATAATTAGTTAATGCAATTAGACAGGAGAAAACAATAGAGCTATGGCAAAAAATAAATTATCTATATTTGCAGATGGTATGACAATATACCTGGAACACTCTAGAGAATGAATGATAAAACTAATTGAAACAATAAAAGCAAGATAAATACAATTAACATGAAAAATTTAACAGCATGCACATACGCAAATAATATCTAGATAGAAGAACTAATGGAAGGAAAAATCAACAGTAGCAAAGAAAAAAGAACTTATAAACAACAAAAAATTTACAAATAAACCAAAAAACAATGTTCAAAAATCTATGTAAAGGAAATTAAAACATCGTCCATCCTATCTTGTTCTTTTTTGAATATCTCAGCATCATCAAGATATCAGTTCTCTCTGAATTAAAACACCAAGATGTTGTTTTCTACTGAACAACTTCATAAATTCTTAATGAATAATAAACATGCAAGCATATAACTAGGAAAATGTTGAAAAAGAATAGCTACGAAAGGTGACTAGGCCTACCAGGTATAAAATATTATAAATCCACTATAATTAAAACAGTGGAATGATATGCAGAGAGATGAACAGACTAACAGAATAGAAAAAAACGTCTAGAAGTAGATTCAACATCATATGGAAATCTGGTATAAGATAAAGGTGACAGCTCATATGATAATGGTAACAGTTTGCTTTGGAGCAAACTTAAAAAAGATGATGTTGGGACAAAGGGATAACCACTTGGAAAAGGTAAAATTTAAAATCAGATCTACTCCTTACATAATATGTAAGAATAGAATAATAGAATCCAAATTGATTGGAGATCTATATGTTTAAAAAAAAAGTGGACTCATCTAGAATTTTGGTGTAGGAAAAAGCTTTCTAATCATATCTCAAAATGCAGGTGTAATAAAACATTGACAGATTTAACTACATAATTTATAATACACAGCAAAGTAAAAAGAAAAATGACAAATTTAGGGAAATATTTGAAATACATACAATAAAAAATGATACCCAAAATATATAAAAATTAAGTGGGAAAAGACCAAAAATGATATAAATATGAACAAAAGTCATGTACAGACATTAAAATGGCTTTTAAACATATGAAAAGATAATTCGGTTTTACTCATAAAAGAAATTCAAATTTAAACTATACTTATATACCATTCCTCACTCACCAGATTGGCAAAAATTAAAAATATTAATAATGTAGATAACAAAAACTTTCATGCATTGTTTGTAGATATAAAAAATGGTACAAATCCTACGGAGGGAATTTGTCAATATCTGCATAACTCCATATGCATTTGCTTTTTGACCCAGCAAATCCTACTACTTCTTGGAATTTATGCTGATGATATACCTCAAACAGTATGGAAATACATATGCACAAGATTATTCATTGCAATAAGATTTGTAACTGCAAAATATTGGAAAGTACCTAAATATCCAAACAGGAGATGGGTTGAATAAATGATGACATATTTATACATTGATATCTATAAAGCTGTAAAAGAAAAAAAGAATGAGGAAAATATTTACTTGTTATTATGAAGTGTTTTCTGGACTATCAGTTAAGTAAAAAGAGCAAAGCGGAAAAAATTTTAGAGGAAAAATAGGGTAAGTTTATAAATCTGCTTAGGTTTTTCAGAAATCAACACAAGAAGATTAAACAGAAAAAAGTGAAATCGGTTTCTTACAGAGGTAGCTTTTATGAGTTGAATTGTGTTTCCCAAAAATTCTTTTTTTTCATTTTCAAGTATATTTTACTGATTATGCTATTATGGTTGTCTCATTTTTTTTCTCTCCTTTATTTCTCAAAAATTCTTATGTTGAAGTTCAACCCCCAGTATCTAAGAATGTGACTTCATTTGGAGATGGGATCTTTACAGTGGTAATCAAGTTCATATGAGGTCATTAGGATGGGCCTTAATCCAGTATGCTAGGTATCTTTATAAAAAGGAGAAATTTAGACACAGAGACATGAATAGAGGGAAGACAATGTGATGAAATATGGAGGGAAGATAGCCATCTACAAGCCAAGGAGAGAGCCCAGAACAGATCCTTCCCTCACGGTCCCCAGAAGGAACCAACCCTGCCAACGCCTTGATTTTGGATCTCTCCGGAATTGTGAGATAATAAATTTGTTGTTTAACCCGTCCCGTCTGAGGTTCGGTAATCCTCTTTTACCCACGGTTTTGCTTTCCAATGTTTCTGTGACCCATGGTCAACCACAGTCTAAAAATAATAAACAAAAAAAATTGAGAAATAAGCAATTCATAAGTTTTAAATTGCAAGCTGTCCTGAGTATCATGATAAAATCTCATGCCGTCCCCCTCCATCCCACCCTGGTAGTCAATACCCCTCTGTCCAGTGCATCGTGCTGTATATGCTGCTAGGAAGCCGTCTCAGTTATCAGACTGAGTGTCTCGATGTCACAGTGCTTGTGTTGAAGTCACACTTATTTTACTTTACAATGGCCCCAAAGCACAAGAGGAGTGTGCTGATAATTTGCATATCCTAAGAAGAAGCCATAAAGTCTTCCTTTAAGTGAAAAGGTATATATATATGTACAGGAAAAAAGAATAGTATCTCTACAGTTCAGTACTATCCATGGTTTCAGGTGTCCACTGGGGGTCTGGGAACAACAGTATCCCTCTCAGATAAGGGGGGACTACTGTACTCTATTATGGCAACCCTAGAAAGTTAGTATAATCATGGTGGTGGTAGCGGTGGTAGTGGTGGTAGGAAGGAATTCTCTGTTTTCTTTGCAATCTTTCTGTTAAATTATTCTAGAATTATAAATTTTTTAAGTACCTCAAGAAAATATAAACACACACACCCCCTAAACCTCCCACCCAGGAGCTAGCTTGAAGAGGCTCCCACAGACCAAATCTAGAAATATTTGAGCATAAAAATTAATGATAGTAATGGATTATAACCCACTGAATAAAATAGGAATCTATGAATCCATACTGGTAGTAAATACATATACTAAGTGGCAAAAGTAGGGCTCTTCCTTGCAGTAGAATGCCAACAAACAAATATGAAGGGACTGCCCTAAATAGAAAATAACTATTTTGCCACCATAAGAGTTACGATTGCTTCAGGTCAGAATTATTAGTAGATGCTAAATCTACTGGAAGTTTGGAGATCGATGAAAATCATTACATATATATATAAATCAAAGCATTGATTAGGTCTTAAGCATTGAATAGTCCCCTGAGATTGCTTATTATTTTCAAAAGGGGGGGAAATATAAATTTTACAATGAAAATAAACAAGCAACATTTTATCTGGGTGATGAAAATGAACATCTCCAAAGAGGAATAGACAGACACTCTGTGCATTCGGATGTAATAGCCTGATAAGAACACATGGACTTTTGTGGTATTCTGAGCAGGAATACAGACCTAAATTTAATGAGGGGGAAATATGAAAAAAAAAATCCAAAATGAGAAACAGTCTACAAAATAACTGGTCTATATTATTAAAATATGTCAATGTCACGAAAGACAAAACAAACAAGACTAAAGAACTGTTTTGATAAAGGAGATAGAAGAGACTGAGCCACTGAAATCAATACTACATCCTGGGCTGAAGCAATAAAGATGCTACAAAGGACATGATTGGATCATTGATAAAAAGTAGGAATATGGACTATAGATTTGATTAAATATTGTATCAATGTCAAATTTCCCAAATGCGATAAAAATATACTATGGATATATAAGAGAATATCCTTGTTTTTCGGAAAACATAGGTTAAAAAATAGGTTAACTATTGAAGGTGGAAGACTAAAGGAATATTAGTTATGCAACCCACTTTTGATTGGTTCATAAAGAAATAATATTAGAGTGAAAGAGAAAGAATTATAAAGCAAATTTGAATCTGGCTGATGAGTATTTGGGAGTTCTCTGTACTATTCTTGCAACTTTTCTTTAAACTTGAAATGACTTTAAAGTGAAAAGTTAAATATGTTTTTAAAAGACATATATGAAACATTCCTAGCACAAAGTAGAAATTCAACACATGCTACTTTGTTCCCTGTTTAATTAATTTGATTAATTGAAATTCATTGTAAAGTGTGGCTCTACTGAAGAGAAAATAACTCAAATTTTTCTACATTTAGAAGGTAAGGAAAACAAAACACTTGATATCCCAGTTTCCCACCAAGAAAGGAATATAAATATTTAAGGATTTGGAGCATGAACCATGCGTATATTGGCTTCTTTTCCTTGGTTGCTACCAGCTTAATAATTTTTGGAAAGAAGCTTGTGGTTTCTTAAATAAATGGACTGAATAAATGGATTACTCAAAAAATGTGCAAATTGATGCATCAATGGAACTAATTGCTGTTTCAGAGCAAACTATGACTTTGATCCAAAGGAATATTTAATTTGTATTTCTAACATATAATATGCATTAGAGTTCAGCTTCCTTTAATACATTGAGAAATACCAGGAAAAGACTGCTGCTAAATGTGATAGGGAACCTTCCTTTTCCTACAGAAATCTGGAGGAAGTTTACAACACTATTCCCTGTAAGTACACCAGTTTCTTTGAACTCAGATTAGAAGATAACACACACCCACTTCCATCTGACAGATGGAACAGGATCTGTGAGGAAAAATCAGACAGAAAATATCTCAGCTGAGACCAAAGTATACAATCAGGTAGACGCGAATCATGTATTCTGAATGTGTGAGTCATTAATAACCCCTGCACACCAAATTACTCTTCCAGAACATTTTTAAGTGAAAGCTTCCTTAATTATTTGCTGTTTTTCTTTTTTCTTTTTTCTTTTTTTTTTTTTTTGTCCTATGATGATTAATGGGAAATCCTTCTTAGCTCTAATCAAGGTGTTATGATGATTGAAAAAAAAAAACACCAAAAAAATTTGCTTTTTGGAATAAACATTAATTGGGTAAAAAAAATCTAGGCTCTGAGACCTCACTGTCACATCCATGTCTATTGTTAAGTCTGGTGTCTCCTTGAAAGCTACAGCCCTGGAAATCAATTCCAATACCCTTATATTTTGTATAATCTGAGTCAATAGTAAAGACTACCTAAGAACCACACTTAGCATGGTTAAATGTCATTTTTGAACAGCTTTATTTTCAAGTAGGATCTACATCTCTACTGATGCACTACTCCCAGCCCTCTTCTACTCTCCCTTGGGATGACATAACAGCCTCCAAATTGACCTCCTTACTTCCATACTCCCCCTGCCGCCACCGTCCATGCCTCACAGAGCAGTCAGGGTGATCATTTTGAAATATGAATCACTTTCCTGCATAAAACTCTCCAGTGGCTTCTTCTCTGAATAAAATCCAAACTTGTGGTCTTTCTACAAACATCTAGAAGCTCTAGTCCCTGCCTGCCTCTCCAGCTCCTCCTAAACTCCCTCCTTCCTTCATGATAATCTAATCACACTCTCCTTGCTGTTTTTCAAAAACACCAAGCCTATTCCAATGCTAATGGCCAATGATTTAGTCAGTCATAACTATCTAATGAAGCCTCCCTAAAAGCCCAAAAGGGTAGGATTTGGAGAGCTTCAGGATTGGTGAACACCTGGAGATTTGGGGAGATGGTACCTCAGAGGGCATGGAGGGTCCATGCCCTATCCCCATTCCTTTCCCTACACACCTCTTCCATCTGGCTATTCCTGAACTATATACTTTCATAATAAAGCAGTAATCTATTGATAGTAAGTAAAATGTTCTCAGTTCTGTGAGCCAATCTAGCAAATTAATCAAACCCAGGGAATGGGTCTTTGGAACCTTCAACCTATAGCCAGTTGTTCAGAAGCACAGGTGACAACCTAAATCTGTGAACACTATCTGAAGGGGGAACTCTTTTCTTTTTTAATTTTTTTTTTATTGTTCAAATACATTTGTCTCCATTTTCCCACCACTTTCCTTTGCCCACCCACCCCCACTCCCACCCTCAATCCTTCCCCATTTTGGCTTTCTCCATGGGTCCTTTATACATGTTCCTTGATTTGACCCTTCCACTTCCTTTCCCCTTTACCCTCCTCCCTCCTTCCCTCTTGTTACCATCGGTTTCTTTTTTCTTTGAATGTTGCTGGTTATATTTCCCTTGCTTGTTTGCTTTGTTGATTATATTCCACATATAAGTGAGATCATATGGTATTTGTCTTTCACCCCCTGCATTATTTCACTGAGCATAATGCTGAGCCCTTAACCTGTGGGGCCTGACGCTACCTCCAGATAGGACAGGCAGCTGGTGTTGGAGAATTGTTTGGTATGGGAACGCCCACCACCCACCACATGGAAACTGGTTACCAGAGCCATTGGTATGCAATAAGTACTAATAAACAAATCACTCTAAGGGCTGAAGAAAGTGGAAAATAAACCTAGGAAAAAAAGATGACTGAACTCCTAGCTACACTGGCAGATCTCTGAATCATTATAATGTATGTATTAAATGAGATATTGCTTTCTTTGTTGTCACAGACTGGGGAGACCAAGGTTTGGAAATTTCCCCTATATTTAGTAAAAAAGAGTATACTCTTGATTTAAAAAAAGAGCATAGGAGAGGTAACTCTTATTGAATGCATGAATTACATTTCTGAAATTAGCTGACTATACTGAAAATATATAAAATGAGGAATGTAACACATAACTGGTTTCTAAATAGTGGAAACATTTTAAGTAGTGGAAACATCTCGTGGAGAGGAACCCATCTTCCTTCCTATCCCTCCCCTAATTTATCTTTATATATTCAAATCCTCATTTCCAAGTTCTGAAGAGCCTTACAGTGAGATTTCATAATTCTGATAAACCAGAGATTTGTAGTGGATTAAGAACTCAGGGAAACCGAATTGCCACTGTCATGAATTGTTCTCTTAGAGATTCATTCACTCCTATTGTTTTTGAAAGGCTCATTATTTCACCCCTTATCAAAATAAGTTAGCCTTCCTTAACATGTTACTAAACAATGAGTGGGCTAACAATGAGATCAAGGAGGAAATCAAAAGATACCTTGAAACAAATTTAAATGAAAACACAAGGCAAAATCTGTAACACACAGAAAAAGCAGTCCTGTGAGGGAAATTGATAGCATTACAGGACTACCTGAAAAAACAAGAAAAATCTCAAATAAACAATCTAACTTTACACTTAAAGGAACTAGGAAAAAAAAAACAACTAACAAAGCCCAAAGTGAGTAGAATAAAGTACATAAACATCAGAGCAGAAATAAACAAAATAGACTTTAAAAAACAAAAGATCAATGAAAACAAGAACTGTTTCTTTGAAAAGATAAACAAGATTGACTAACCTTTAACCAGACTTATTAAGAAAAAAGATAGGGGACCCAAATAAATAAAATCAGAAATGAAAGAGAAGAAACAACTGACACCACAGAAAAACAAAGAATTGTACAAAAATATTATGAACAACTATATGCCAACAAGTTGGACAATCTAGATGAAATGGATGAATTCCTAGAAACATACGATCTTCCAAACCTGAAACAGGAAGAATCATAATATCTGAATAGACTGATTACAACTAATGAAATTGAAGCAGTAATTAAAAAAACAAAAAACAAACAAACAAAAAACCCTCCCAACAAGCAAAAGTCCTGGACTGGATTGCTTCAAAGGTGAATTTTACCAAACATTCAAAGAAGAACTAACATCTATCCTTTTCAAACTATTCCAAAAACTTCAAGAGGAGGGAAGACTCCCACGCTTATTTCATGAGGCCAGCATTGTTCTAATTCCAAAACCAGATAAAGACACTACAATGACAGAAAATTATAGGTCAATATTCCTGATGAACATAGATGCTAAAATCCTCAAGAAAATATTAGCAAATTGGATCCAGCAATTAATTAAAAAGTTTATACACCATGATCAGGTGGGATTTATTCTGGGAATGCAAGGTTGTTACAATATTTGCAAATCAATAAATTTGATATACCACCTAAACATAATGACGGATAAAAATCTCAAGATCATATCAAGAGATGCAGAAAAATCATTTGATAAAACCCAGCACCCATTTATCATAAAAACTCTCAGTAAAGGGGGAACAGAGTGAAGATACTTTAACATAATAAAGGTCATGTATGGCAAACCCACTGCCAACATCATACTCAATTGGCAAGAACTAAAAGTCTCTCCCTTAAGATCAGGAGTAAGACAGGGATGTCTGCTTTTACCATTCCTATTCAACATTGTACAGGAAGTCTTAGCCACAGCAATTAGATAAGAAAAAGAAGAAATAAAAGGAATACATTAGAAAGGAAGAAGTAAAATTGTCATTATGACATGGTATTGTATATAGAGAACTCTGTAGAATCTATCAAAAAACACTAGAGCTGACAAATGAATTCAGTAAAGTAGCAGGATACAAAATTAATATCCCAATATCAGTGCATTTTTATGCACCAATAACAAACTATCAGAAATAGAAACTAAGGAAACAATTCCATTTACAATTGGATCAAAAAATAAGTAGAAATAAATTTAACCAAGGATGTAAAAGACCTGTACTTGGGCAATTGTAAGACACTGAAGAAAGAAACTGATGAAAATACAAATAAATGGAAGCATGAGCCATGTTCATGGATAGGAGGAATTAACATCATTAAATTGTCCATACTACCCAAAACAGTCAACAGGTTCAACATAATGCCTATCAAGATATCAATTATGTATTTCACAGAACTAGAACTAGAACAAATATTCCCAAAACTTAAATGTAACTACAAAAGAGCCACAGCATTCTTGAGAAAGAATAACTAAGTTGGAGAAATAATCCTGCCTGATATCAAACTATATTAGAAGGCCATAGTAATCAAAACAGCATAGTATTGGCATAAAAACAGACATACAGATCAGTAGAACAGAATAGAGAACCCATAAATAGACCCACATCTTTACAATCACTTAATATTTGACAAAGGAGGCAAGAACATACAATGTGGTAAAGACAGTCAATTCAGTAAATGGTGCTGGGAAAATTGAACAGCTGTTGTGCAAAAAAAAAAAAAAAAAAGGAAACTAGGTCACTTTCTTACACCATAAACAAGAATAAACTCAAAATGTATTAAAGACTTAAATGTAAGACGCAAAACCATAAAAATCATAGAAGAAAACATAGGCAGTAAAGTCTCAGACATTTCTCGTAGCAATAATTTTTCTGATGTATCTCCTCAGGCAAGGGAAACAAAAGAAAAAATAAACAAATAGGACATCAAACTAAAAAGTTTTTTCACAGCAAAGGAAACCATCAACAAAAATAAAAGACAACCCACTGAATGGAAGAACATATTTGCCTATTATATATCTGATAAGGGGTTAATACACAAAATTTTAAAGAACTTAGATAACTCAACACCAAAAACAACCCCAAACACTTTAATTTAAAAAGTGGGCAAAGGACCTGAACAGACACTTCTTCAAAGAGGACATACAGATGGTCAACAGACATATGAAAAGATGTTCAACATCACTAATCGTCAGAGAAATGCAAATTAAAACCATAATGAGATATCACTTCACACCTGTTGAAATGGCTATCATCAATAAATCAACAAGCAAGTGTTGGCAAGGATGTGGAGAAAAGGAAACACTTGCACACTGTTGGCGGGAATGCAGACTGGTGCAGACACTGTGGAAAGCAGTATAGAATTATCCCAAAAAGTTAAAAATGGAACTACCTTATGACCCAGAGATTCCACTTTGGGAATTTATCCAAAGAAACCCAGGACACTAATTCTTAAATAATGTATACACCCCTACAGTCACTGCAGCATTATTTACAAGAGCCAAGATTTGGAAGCAGCTCAAGTGCCCATCAATAGATGAGTAGATAAAAATGTTGTGGTATAATAATGCAATAGAATACTACTTAGCTGTGAAAAAGAATGAAATCTTCCTATTGCAACAATATTGATGGACCTGAAGAGTATTATGCTAAGTGAAATAAGCTAGTCAGAGAAAGATAAGTACCATATAATTTCACTTATATGTGGAAACTAATGAACAAAATAAACTAGCAAAACAGAAACAGACTCATAGATACAGAGAACAGACTGACAGCATTGGGGAGCTGGTAGGTGGGTGAAAAGGGTGACTTTTTTTGAGCAAAAAAAACAAAACTCATAGACACAAAAAACAGTATGGTGATTACCAGAGGGAAAAGGGGTGGGGGTAGAAGAAAGTAAGTGGGAGAAAACTGGTGACAGAAGGAGATTTGACTTGGGGTGGTGAACACACGATACACTATTCAGAGGATATATTATACAATTGTACACTGAAACATACATCATTTTATTAAGCAATGTCACACTAATGAATTTAATTTAAATAAAAAGGATACAGTCCTCCTCAAAAGTGGGATTTTCATGATCTTCCTAAACTTCATTTTTCCCATTCCTACTTCTACTTTAGTTTTACCTAGTTTTAAATTCTAAACTATATTCTTACATATGCAAATAACAAACTACAAACATTGAAAAAATGCA
The DNA here is from genome assembly GCF_021234165.1 of Pteronotus mesoamericanus. Taxonomy (NCBI): domain Eukaryota; kingdom Metazoa; phylum Chordata; class Mammalia; order Chiroptera; family Mormoopidae; genus Pteronotus; species Pteronotus mesoamericanus. Next base: position 11,237,427 of record NW_026555245.1, read on the forward strand.
GGCACAGCTGTACTGGCTTCAGCACACTCTACCATGAGCACAATCTGGAATACTAAAGAAACTTTCTATATTTGTGAGCTAGAAGCTAGCTTGTATTTCCTCTCTTTTGAAATAAATTTTTTGCAATCTTTATACCTAAATTTGAATACAACCAATACAGAAAACTAAAATATCTTTTGTAAGCATAAATTGCAAACAAATTGATAAATCATGGAGTAAGTAAGATTAAGCAGATTAGCATGGTTGCAGCAATGGGCCAAACTATAGTAGAAGAGATCAGGTTATATAGTTGGCTAAGTAATCACCGTTTTATAACAAGCAATAGGTAGCCATGAGACTTTCATAAATTGGCAAAAATACATAAATAAATAAATAAATAAAGTAAATAAAAGCTAATGAAATTGAGTTTAGTATATAAGGAGATTACATTCAACTGCATACAACAGAAAGTCCAAGATAATAGTGGCTTAGAAATATATGGTTTTATTTTTCTCTCATGTGAAAGAAACCTGAAGGTAAGCACTCCAGTCTATCACCAGGGACCTAAGTTCCATCTCTGTTTCTAATCTAACATACTTAGCACTGGTATCTATTCTAAGGTTGCTTCATGTTTTAAAATAATGGCTGGGATTCCAGTTATCGTGACTACATTCCAAGCAGCTGGTAGGAAGAAAAGGGTCAGAGCAAAAGGACAGAAGCCTTTGCAGACATTTTCCAGAAACCTCCAGCTTATACTTCATTGGTCTAAGTGAAGAAATATCATTGTTGTTCTTGTTTACCCCAGCTGGGCACATTGCCCAGGAAAAAGGAGCAAATGGATTGTGGGAAGCAATTTGCTATCTCTGCTCAGTTAGAAATGGTAAATCTAGCTGAATAAATGAAAAAATACATTTACTATGATGGACTCATGGAATTGATTTTTATAGGTAGAAAGAGAAATGCTACCGATTTACCAGATGAAATTGAAGTAAGGTATTATACATTCCCTGAATTACATATAAATAGGTTTTGATTTGCAGACAAACTAGAAAATTGCATACTAAAGAAGACTCTCAAAGCTAATTATTGTGAATAAGCCAAGCAAATTGTTTGAACATGTTTTGGATCTCTAACGCAGAATTGCTTACTAAGAATAGTATTAAAATAGTTTAAAATCACCAAAGAAAACATTTTGTTTCTTTACTATTTTATAAAAAAAGGAAGGGGTTTTGTTTGTTTGTATTTAATCTATGAGTTCTTGGTAGCACAACTGTCACGCTACAAAAATCACTAATGATAGGGGTATTTGCCTAAGATCCAGTGCCATATTCCTCCACGAGATGAAACTCAATGTTTCTAATTAAAGCAAACAAAAAATAAACACACATTCTCATTGGAACTTACATATACAAGTAAGAGACATCATTCAAAACAAACCTAGAAAGTTGGACATTTTCTTCTAGTGGTATTATTTAAAAGCTTTGCTACTCTTATTCAAGATGATTGCAACACAGAGGGAAGGAAAGACAGGGCATTGTCTCAGTGGCTGGTATGAACATCATGAAAATTTTTTTCTTTGAGACTATTATCTAATGTGATCAATGGTAAATAGGCATCTAGGTCCATCAGACTTACCTCCAAATGACTTTATTGTTCCCAATAAAAATTTGCCACCATTGAGGACACTGACATGGACAGGTTAAGGCAAATCAGTTCACCTTATCAGTCCTTGTATCTTCATCTGAAAAATGTTGAGGAGGGATAAGACGGACAAATGATCTCTAGGTGCCCTTTCAGACTGACATCCTGATTCTCAAATCCTTTGTGCTAATCATATCTTTAGGTTCTAAACCTGAAACTTAGAATTTATTATTTAAAAATCTGAATTTCTTTGATTTCATTAAAAATATAGATTACCCAGATGCCACATTAATGTAGCATTACATACATATACACATATATACATACATACAAATGTGCATGTATATAAAATAAGTGATTACACATTTATATTAAAAATATGTGGGAATAGAAAAGACCTGCTAGTCAAAATGCAAGTTAACTCAGTTAATTCACGGCACATCCCTGCTGAATTCTCTAAAATCAAGACTTAGAAAGAAAGTAGGGAAGGAAATTACCATGTATTAATAGCTTACTAAGAGTCAGGCAATTGCTAACTACAGTTATTCGTAAATCATGATAGTCTACAAAGGCTCCTGGAGTCATAAAGCTTGCTAATTACTCTCCAAATGTTTTTTTAAAAGCAACTTTTAAACACCACCTAACTATTCCCGACCTGCTGCCCACTCTGTTCCACTTAAATTTCTCTCCCAATGCTTACTCTTAGTTTCAACAGCTCAATAGAGAGCCTATTTCCATAATTTTGTGGGTGTCATGTACTAGGAAACACAGTTTTTGCTCTGCTCTGTGACTCCTAATGTGCCTTTGCTGAAGTATATATGGATATATGTGTTCTTTATAAATTCCAAGTTATTGCTTTCCAAATATGTCTTTGCCCATTTCCACTGTATCACAAACTTCATGAGCACAGATTTGTCACTAGGTGTGTAGTACCGCATGCTCCCCTGTTACTCTAGACCAAAGATCTATGTTTGAACACAAAAATCTTTGATACTTGAGATAAGTATTAAATTTATTGGAGGGGTTTCAATTTTAAACCATATCAGTGTTTCATTTCTCACTTGCTGGGTTTTTCAAACTGTTTACCGATGAAAAGAATGGTAGGTGCATTGAACCATTCAATCCATTTTGGTCGAATGTATGATATTTTCCTTTCTAACAAAAATGCCTGTAAATCCCAAGGCAGCCCCATGCTTCTTTTTCTTTAATGGAAATTACCTCCAGGACTGCTACTTAAAATTTTTAGTCAATAGATAAATTTCCTATGTTCCCTCCAGTTTTCCTGAGGGTAATTTCTCCAATCTAGCAAAACCAGCTAACTGTATAAAGCAGATTTCTTTGTTTGAAACAAAAGAAAACATACAAACAAGCTGATTTACACGGAAAAATATAAAACCCCTAGGGAATTATGGACAGCTGAGCTGATGGCCTTTTCAGGAACAAGCTGTTTGTTGGTACAAAGTTGCATACATCCAGGTTTTTTTCTCTCTCTCAATTCCTGCTGGTGATGGTAGAGGAGGAACAAAGAAGAATAGCAGAGAAATACTCAGTTGCTATATAACTACACATCTGGAGCTCAGAAGAAAAAAGGAAAAATGTCAATGACTCTAAGAAGATATAATTGAGCAAATATTTGTTTGAGCCTTGAGGAAATGTACAAAGAAAGAAAGAAAGCACACAGAGTCACCAGGGGTTCATACAATGCTAGTGGGAGTGGTGGAGCACCAGCTGTCTGCAATACTAAGAGGTCCGTTTGCCCTGTGTCTCAGAAATCGTTAGGACACTGGTATCCGTGACAAAAGCAAGAATGTTTAAAAGTGTGCTGTGCTATTATGATGCCCATTTCTGCTTTAGGAGATACTATGATTTTTTTTCTAATGTACTTGCGCCCCTTCTCAGAAATCTATTTTCAATAACAATATCTTAAATCTTGTTAAAGCAAAGCAAAAGGACAACATTTACTAAAAGACAAATAAGACACATTTCATTCGCAGTTTTTGTTTGTAAATCACATGATCTACAGCAGGTTTGTGGGTCAAAATATAGTTTCCCCTCCCTCAATAAAAGGAAGGGTTTTTTTTTTTTTTTTTTAAAAAGGGACCTTTTAAATACCCCCTTGTTAGGATTTACACAATTTCCCTTCCTAATGCATTGCATTAATCTGAAGAAAGCCCTCAACTGGGGGCAATCACATAACCATTTTTGGCTACGAGGAAATTTGTGAATCTACCCCTCAAAACTGTAGGATTAACAGGAGCAACAATTAAGAGATAAAATGGGACAGGACTTAGAGAAAGAAAAACAGAGACAGATGGTGCTTTGTATTAAATTGTGCCTCTGTTCATCTTCAAATTCATGTGTGGAAGTCTTAACCCCGCATGGCACGGTATTTGAGGCTGGGCCTTTAAGGGGGCAATTAAGGTTAACTGAGGTCATAAGGGTGGGGCACTAATCGAATGTGACCTGTGTTTTTATAAAAAGAGAGAGAGAGACACCAGTGATGTGCTGGCACTGAGGAAAGGCTCTGCGGGCACAAGAAGTTGGCCATCCGCAAGCCAAGGGGAGAAACCGCAGAAGAAACTACCCATGCCAGTACCTTGATCTTGGACTTTCCAGTCTCCAGAACTGTGAGAAAATAAATTTCTGTTGTCTAAACCAGTCTGTTGTAGTTTGTTATGGCAGTCCTAGCAGACTAGTACAGGTGGAAAGAAACAGAATAAGGACAGAAAAAAAATACATAGTGTATTTTTTAAAATAATTAAAAGTGCTACAATAAACAGGAACAGAAAAATAAATTGAAGATCAATTTTGACCTTTCTCTGAAGTACTTGGCCAGAAAGCCCAGAAAACAGAAGGCTCTCCTTTTCCTGTGCCTGTAATTGAAAAAAGCAGATAACTTCCTACTTCTAAACATACCCTGAGTTGCAAAGACAGAATGTTCCAGTAGAGACAATTCTCCTTTCATTCTCTCCTTCCTCTGCTGAAACTCCTGCTGCAGTTTGGAAGCCTTGGAAGCTGATGCTCTTAGGAATGGCCTGAAGGTTGTCAATTCATTTTTTTAAATCACTGAGCTCCTACTGGGAGGTAACAGAACCTGACAAATTGATGGACTCTAATAAAGCCCCACTCTAGAAATAAAACTGATTTAATTATTGGTCAAGTGTGTATGGTTAAGATATGTTCATATTATCCTATAGGATTTTAAAAATAGGTCAGAACTTATCTTCTCAGAGAAAAAACATGTTACCAACTCAGGTTACAATAATTATTATAGTCTCGTTTATAACTTTATATACATGTTCTATGCTGTGGGGCCACGTCATATTTATCTTTACCCTGTCCTCCCAAATCCCAGTCGTCCCTCAGTTAAAGTTTGTCGTATGAGTAGGTCAGTCTATCAGTCAGTCACATTTAATGAGATTGTCTTTGTGATAGTATGTACACCTGAGCCTTCTCTTCCTTCCAGACAAAGATCAATTGTTCGGCTGCTTTGGGATCACCTGTTTAGCAAGCAAATCTATACAGGAAGGCTTCATATGTGGCTAAGGCTTTTGGGTTGGGATACACATTCATGAGCCCAACAGGTAGAATTTCGTGTTGATATGACTGTTTCTTCCATTCATTTAGGAAAACTTGTTCAAGTTTTTCCTTTTACTTCTTTTACTTTTAATGTAGAAATACAGATTTCCATTTGAGATGTTTTAGAATCAGATTACTTATAAACTTCTGGAGATGTATAGATTCCAATGGCCAAGGCTACCATAGGCGACATGTGGATTGTGCACTGCACAACACTTTGTGATGTTCACTCACAAAGTTTTCTATATAATTATGTGGAACAACCAGTTTTTCAAAATGTTAGTTGCTGTTTCATGTTTTAACTGATCAATTTTCAGGATCAGTTTATATCTGAGAAAACATGATATTTAAGAAGCTATATATATCTCAATAATTTAAATAATAATACACCCTGGCTGGTGTGGCTCAGTGGATTGAATGTTGCCTGTGAACCAAAGGGTTACTGGTTCGATTCCCAGACACGGCACATGCCTGGGTTGTGGGCCAGGCCCCCAGTAGAGGGCACATTAGGAGCAACCACACATTGATGTTTCTCTCCCTCTCTTTCTCCCTCCCGTCCCCTCTCTAAAAATGAATAAATAAAATCTTTAAAAAATAATAAATAATAATTCACTTGATTCTGTTGCAATTAGTCTATTGCTCAAATTACTTTTTATTTCTTCAATTAAAATAACATTTCTGTTTTTATATTATATACATACACTGATAATAAAAAGCTTTAATTTGAAAACATCGAATAGTATAGAAATGTTACTGTCTATTCTAAAATGTTACCTGTTAAGTCCCACTTCCCTACAAACAAGATCAACAATCTGAATATATTCTCCATATGCTTCATCCCCACAAATTACACTGTTTGTTCATGAAAATGAGGTCATATTATATATGTTTCCCTTGGCTTATTTTTCTTAGTTAATGATACATCCTAAAAACCCCTTCAAGTTGACTAATAAAGATCTGTTTCATTCCTTTTAGTGGTTTTATTTGGATAAGAACCTCAGCTGCTCTGTTGGTCGCAAGTAAAAGAAAACCCAACTTAAACTGGCTTATCATAAAGAGAACTTATTTGACACCCTAGCTGATAATTTGAGAGATAGGTTGGTATATCAGTTGGGGAAATTTTGGCTATGTGCAATGAAAACTTGAATTCGATTGACTAAACAGAGAAAATGTATCCCCTTACATAACCAGAAACCTCAAGATTGGGTATCTCTAGGGTTATTTAATTCAGTAGGTCAATTCCATCATCAAAAATAGTGGTTCCTTTTGCCTTTCCACCAAGTATTCTCATCATGTCAGCATACTTCTCAGCTAACTCCTTTCACCAACTCAAAATGGCAAGCACAATATCCAGCAGTTATAGTTAGATACAAGGTCAAGTCAATGAAGGGGATTTGTGCCTATCTCGTGTCTTTGGCAGAGTGAACAAATCTTTCCCAGAATTCCCCAGTAAACCTTCCCACCTCTCCTATGGCCAACATTCTCATCATAAATCAATAATTTGGTAAGATAAATTTGATACCAAGAGAGACACTGGATATTCAGGATTTATTCCTGAGATATAGAGAGACATTTTCTTAGAGGAGCGCATACCTAAGTAAACTAGAGTTTGTTTAACACAAAAGAAGGGATGAGCTGGTTTTTAAAGGGGCATCAATGAGACCAGTTTCTTTCTTCTCTGCTTTCAAGGTATGGGTTTATCTTCCAAGGCTTTCTCTGTCTCCGAGTGAGCGCCAGGTCTCCTAGGACTTAAAGATTCCTCATTCATGTCCAGTAATAAGAATCTCTCTATATATAGCTCTTTGAGAAGGATCCAACCATTCATTCAACAAATATATATTGAGCAACTAGGTGCTGTTCTAGTGCCTGAAAAAAAAAAATAAGAAGGAGAACAAAGAAAATAATCCCTTCCCTCAAGCAGCTTACACTCTTGTAAGAAAAAAAGAAAGTTAAAAATAAATAGGACAGGTAGTGGTAAGTGCTATGAAGAAAAATAGAGCAGGAAAAGAGGGAAGGAAGTAAAATTCAGGTACCAAGTTCTGTTTTTTATTTCAAATGGATTGTTAGAAAAGTCCTCTCTGATGATGTAACATTTGAAAATAGACCTGAAAGAAGTGAGAGTGCCAGATGATAGATGGGTATATGGGTGGATGGGTGGATGGGTGGATGGATGAATGGATAGACAGATAGACAGATTGGTTGATTGATTGATTTGGAGCAGCAAATACAAAGGTCTTAGGCAAGGGCATGCTTGCTGTGTTCAAGGAACAGCAAGAGGATATACAACCCAAGCGAAGTGTTCAAGAGGAAGAATTACTGTGGTAAGAAGGCTATGGAGGAGTGGGGCAACCATGATATTGGGCCCTGAAGACAATTTTCAATTAACTTGACTGAAATGAGAAAACATTCGAAGGTTTTAAGCAGAAGGGTGAAATGTCTGGCTATGGCATTAAAAGTGTCACTCCAGTTTTTATGTGGGGAAACAAGGAAACCAGTTAAGAGACCGAATGTGAGAGATGGTGGTAGTTTAGATCAGCATGATCAACTAGGAATGAAAAGAAGTGGTCGGATTGTGCATATATATTGGTAATGGAATTTGATAATGGAGTGAACATAGGATATAAGAGAAAAAGAACAGTCAAGGGTATACCAAGGTTTCTGGGCTTGAGCAACTGAAAGGATCACATTTAGAGTTTCAGAGATAAGGGTACAGAAAGAGCAGGTTTATAGTAGAGGGACCCATGAACATGTTAGCCGATAGATTGGTTTTATAAGTGTTTGAGATGCTTATAAATATCCAATTAAGGATATCACGTGTAGTACTCAGGAGAGATGCCTAGGCTTAAAACAAAATTAAGAATCCTCAGTAAGTACATACCATTTAAAGCCATAAAATGGGATGGCATCACCTAGGAGGAAGGTATAAATGGAAAAGTCTAGGCACTGAATTAGGGGCACACTAATAGTTAGAGGGCAGGTAAACAAGGAAAAACCAGCACAAGAATTTAAAAAGAACATTCAGTGAGGTAGGAGGAAAATCCAAACTTAGTGGCTTCCTAGGAGAAAAATTAAGTTCTTCAAGGTATAAGGAGTGATAAATTGGGTCAAATAAGATGACAGAGACTTGACCATTGCATCTGTCAATGTGGTGGAGACAAAAGACTAACTAGCATGGAGAGAAGGACAAGTAGACATTGCAGACAGAGCCCTTCTAGGAATCTTGGTGAAAAAGAAGCCGAGAAATGGGGCAGTTCCTAGAAAGAAATGTGGGTGAGAAAAGTTTGTTTTTAAGATAGAAGATGTTAACAACATGTTTCTCGGCTAATGTGAACGATTCAGGAGAGAGGGAAAATAGGATGAGAGAGAGATGGGGACAATTGCTGGGATGAAATCTGTGAATGGGTGAGAACAGCTACAGTCTAGTGAAGGAACTGGGTTTCCACAGATAGTTGATCCATAGCAATGAGAGGAAAAGCAGACTACATGGGCATCGGTGCAGGAGGTGGTAGATGTGATGGTGGAAAGGACAGAGAGAAGGAAAGAAAATCCTGGCAATTCGAGGAAAGAGGAAGTATAAAATAGTCCTGAAGAAGAGTGGAAGACTTAATAGCCAGGGAAATACTGTGGAATTACCAAATAGCTGAGGGTCAGTGTGGGTTTATGGTAATGATTCAAAAGTAAATCAGTTAGCAATTTGTGTTTTTGCATTTTTTTAATCCTCACTCGAGGACACATTTATTGATTTTAGAGAGAGAGAGAGAGGAAGGGGGTAGGGAAGGAGAGAGAGAGAGAGAGAAACATCCACCAATTGCCTCTCCTGCATGCACCCTGACTGGGAATCAAACTGGCAACCCTTTTTTTTTTTTTCTTTTTGGTGTATGGGATGACCCTCGAACCAACTGAGACACCTGGCCAGGGCAGCAATTTGTGTTTTTCTTTAGCTATGTTCTGCCCCTTAGTTCAGTCCGGCAAAGCTGGGTTTCATCCATGTAGGGGTTTTGCCTGGCAAGTGCAAGGGAGAGAGAAAGAGGCACTGTAAGAGAATATATATGAGCGAGTATTTTTAATGCTATATCATGAAATTTAAATGGACATGAAGAAAACTTATGGCATGGGTGCCTAAGGGTGGTGTGGTAAGGGTCAATAATGAGATAGTGTGTTCAACTTTAGGTCTGACTTAATCAGTGAATTTTGGAAATGGGTCTATTGTTTGGGTTAAACTGAAATAACAGCAAGAGTTATCACAGAATGGGAGGATTGAAGGAGATTATAAAAGCACTACTCTTATTGGTAATGACAAAGTCTATAGTCAGACCATGGAAGCAGATATCTCATTCAGAGTGAAGGAGAAGAAGAGAGATGGAAGAATCGAGAGTCCATGGAGTTTGATGGATCATCCACAGAGTTACTGAGTTTGCCAATAAATCAATAGCAATAAGTTTGGCAAGAGTGGCAGTAAACCGGCTGCCAATATGTTCATATCTTCAAGGAAGAAAGGGGAATGACTGTAAAAATGGGTCTTTCTGAACATTTTTATTGATCAAATTAGGTGATATTATATTGCTAAGCCAATCACTGTTGCAAAGGCGATGAGCTTCACTACTGGTTTAATCTAACCCTGGCCTGCCCCGAGAGCTGAGGAGTAGTGCAATACAAAGAACATGGCTAAGACAGGTAGAGGAAAATTTCTCCAAAAGGAATTACAAGTGCTATTATCACACTGAAGGGAAAATGGATTCTGGATAGCTAACACCTGGCTAGCAGATGTATACAACAATTGCTAAAACATTACCTAGGACACTGAATCTTGGTTTGTCAAGGTTTTATTTTCTTGGATTTTGTAATTATATGAGATAGATTAGATATATTATAGAAAGATAGATAGATAGATAGACAGGCAGGCAGGCAGATGGATAAATAGATAGATAGAATGATATGCTGTGGCCAAAAGTCTCAGAAACACACCAATGGTTACACTATCCATATACTTCCTACTTTAACCAACTTGGCAAGAGAAAATAGAAAACATATTTTTAAATATTAGAACCTAGTTGGTCAATCCTATTATTGCTATGTTCCGATGACCGAAGCAGTAATTTGAATTATTTTATCTGAGTGGTGTCATTTGTCGTTATCACTGGGTTTAACACTATCCTTCTTTCTCCCTATAATAATCCTTCATCAATATAAGCAAATGGTCTCTCCTGTCTCCTTCTATCCCCACTCTTTAGCCCAGTCTTCAAAAATAAAGTAACTGACATGTAAAATTGCTTCCCCAATTGGTATGTTCTACATTTCCCAGGCTCTCTTACAGTTAGGTTGTATATGTGACTAAGTTTCAGCCTCTGGAATATGGGTGGAAATACGATATGCCATTTCCAGGCGTGGTACTGGAATTTTCCCACATGACTGTAAACACTCTCTTTCCCCTATCCATATAACAGAAATCAAAGCATTCCCAGATGATACAGACATATGATGAAAGCAGCCCAAATACTTGAGTTACCACATGGAGAAAGAACTGCCCAGAAAAGCTATGCAACCTGATGCAAATGAGGACTTGAGCAAGAAATTTCTATTGTGTGAAGCCACAGAAATTTGAGGGTTTATTTGTTACTGCAACTTTGATGATCCCATGCTTACTAATAAAGAAAAGAAAGACAATAATGCTATGTACTCTCTAGCCATTGCCACATATTTTTCCTAACTGTCTGGAATCCTATGGTTTTTTAAATCCACATGGCTTTACCAGGACCTAATTACCTTAGAGAAGCCCCAGGTTCATTAATGTTCCCCCAGGAACCTCTACAGCATACATTTTAGGAAAGGATCAATATTACTGTCAACATTTTAAGAGTTGCTTTAACCTAGGAGAAAAATAGCTTATCTGATAAGATTTGACATTGATTTCTTGATTATTAAGTCTAAAGAGATAAACTTTCCTTGACAGAGAGGAAATGTGAGGTCAAATAAATTATTTCCCCACATGACTAAAGTCAAAAACTTATAGAAAAGTACAGGGCTTAGCGTATGATATTCAAAAGTTTACAATTTTTACTACATGAATCTTCAACTGCATCTCAGTCCAAAGTGATAAGCCCTCATTATTTCTTAGCTGGGGCTTTTTTACTTCTTCACTACATTTTTAAAAGAACTCTCCTTTTACCATTAGGAATAAAACAGAAGTACCATTAATTGCCTGCCTTGGGCGCCTTACTCAATGCAAGCAAAAATGCAGTTCTTTTAAATTCAGTCATAAAATAATGTAAAGTAAAATCACAAGCCATAAAAGTGTGGATCATCACTTCTAACTGATACACCAATAGAGGATTCTTGCCCTTCAGCTCATCAGGCTAGTTTCAGAAAAAGCATTGGAGGCTGTTTTTCCGCTAGTTCCTAGTAGGACATTGCCTGTTTTCCAAAGAGAATCTGTGTGGCAAGCCCACAGATCATCTGCCCAGTCAATTGTTTTTGAAGGTTCCCAGTGTTGACTTATTTTAAGCTTGACATTAACAGTTTCAAAAAGAAATGACCAATTTGGAAGTAACTAGATGATAACAACCTGTGAGTAATAACAAGAATCCTAGGGTCATTTTAAATTAAAACTCATGGGCATTTTTCTAAAAGTTTGACTTTGTTTTCCTCCAAAGAGTATATTTTATCTCCTCTGCATGTTTTATTTCTGACCATAATCTGACATTCAACATTTTTTAGAAGTCTGCTTTGGCACAACCACACTACTATCCATACAGGCAGTATGTATGTGTCTGGATACAGTTAGTATCTACTGGATATAGACAGTATCTACTCCTGATGTTCAAGGTGACCTTACAAATGACTTAACTTCCAGATGTTAGTATCCCCAGCCAAAGAATGGTTAATAATGGCTACTGGCACCTTACTGAATGAGGCAAAGACACTGGCTTTGTGTCCTACAAGAGTAACTTCGTATTTTGGCTCTGCCATTTGCAGCCTGTGTGGTCCCGTGCAAGCTACTTAACCTCTCTGAATCTTGGGTTTCACAGAGTAATTATGAAGTTTCAAACTTAGATGATCTATGAGATCATGGGCACACTTCAGACACTTAAATACTAGTTCTCCACAGAGCACTGGGAATTCACTGGCCTAGGAATACCATGTAACTACAAAGAAGAATCACTGATTGTTCTCAGTAGGACACTTTCATCCAAAAAGCTCATAAAAAGAGCAGGGGTTACTAATGACCCCATCGGTTCTACCCTAGGGAGAGAGGAGCAGAGTGTACAGAAAAGATTTTTATCCCTCATTTTACAACCCCTGAAGCTCTTCCAGCGATCAACTTTGCTGCGCATCAGAATGGCTGCCTGTGTCTCCGTCAGATGCGCGGGACAGGGCCTGTGCTAAGGCAGGAGGCTTACTTTCAAAGAGGCTGGAAAGGGGAAAGAAGACTCCTAGCTTGTGGAGTGCCTAATAGCAACATAAAACAGCCATTATCAGTCAAGTAAACCTCATCAGTCTAGGAAGCACATGTTCACTCCAAGCTCATGAACTTCTGGACCTGCTCAATCAAGGCTGCTCAACTTTCCTGCTTCAGTTCCTGCGAAATGACTTCCTTCCAGCTGTGAATCTTCAGAATTGCAGGTTAATATCTTACACTTGGCAGAATCATTAGGAAAGCAAGCTTAAAAAGGAGGAAAGAGCTAGCATTGAAAGTATAAAATGCAGCCCAAGAGGGATTTCAGTGGATGCTATCTCTTGTTTTTAATCTTTGGTCCAGTTTCAGTTACACTATACTTAAGGCATGGATGTAGGATCATGTAGGATTGTCTTTTCTGCACATTGCATCCTATTGAAACATATGTAAATGCCACCTTCTCCATTATTTTTCTGTAGACCTTTCCAAACAAATGCCATCTCTGCCTTCTCTGAGCATCGCTTTAAGTCATACATATTTTTCTTTACATATAAGCAGTAGGATATAGTGAAAAAGAGCAAGGACTTAGAACTCCAACAGTCTTCAGTTCAGATTCTGCCTTTCTCATTACTTGCTGTGTGCTCAAGTTTGTGGAGCCTTAATTATATCATTTCCAAAATGTGAAAGGTAGTAACAGTCACAGAGAATTATTATGAACATTAAATAAAATCATGTATATAAAACACTTAGAAGACCTGGTATATTATCAAGGTTGTTGTTATAATTATCATTACCACTGTTACCTTTCCTACTGTAACATAAGCTCACAGAGAATAAGAACCAAGTTTCATACTGCATTGCTTCCCTTGGAGTATTTGGCTCAAAACAACTACTTAGAATGTGTTTGTTGAGCAAACTTAAATTGAATATTCATAGTCATTTGTTTTAGTGAAGATGCTTCTGATTGTAAAAGATGGAGACCATAATCAAACTGGCTAAAGTAAATGGGAAGTTTATAAGAACAATACTAAATATATTCCGTAGAATTAAAGGATATCCAAACAACCAAAACTTGAGAAAGTCAGAAATGCACTTGGGTTTCAGGAAGAGTTGGAACCAAAGAAACTGATTTTCTTTACACACCGGTAAAGTGGACACCGATGGAGCTCATCTCTGCAGAGGAACTGACTCTTCCTCTCTCCCTTTCACAAAAATCCCAAGAGGGCTGTGGCCATGTGCCCACTTCTTGACCAGTTACTTGTGGTCAGAGTGAGGCAGAGTCATGGAAGAACCAGGCGGCTCCTGAGTAATATGTGGTGGGAGCTCAGGAAGAAGCAGTTCCCAGAGGAGGGGAACGTTGTTACTGGAGAGGTAGAGGATACAGGACAGAGGAGACCACCCAGGTGTGCCCTAAACTGTGATCACAGAGTGCCACAAAGTTCTCAAAAAAAAAAAATTAAGTTAATTCTAATATACTCTATTTTAATGTCTATATACATGCAGCATTTGCAGCTGTGGAAGGGCAGGTAACCTCCAGGACTAAGGCATCTTCAGGAAGATGGAGGCACACCATATTAATACTTTTCAAAGAAATAAAAATATGTGCTGAAACTTCTTAAATGTATTATCATACAAATATATCAAATAAATTAACTTAAATAGATCATCTGACTAAAATAATAATCCAGGCTGATCTATATAACTCTGCCACCAAAAAATATAAAATATTCCAATGTTTTCACACTGATAAACATTGAAAAATGGCTAGACTTTCTTGTTTTTCTTATTTTTGCTGAGTGTGAATATTGACCTAAATCTGATAATCTGACTGATAGACACCTATGATAGGTTTAAGCAATAAAAAAAAAAAAATAAGAAGAAAAGGAATGTACAAACAAGGAAAAGAGAAGTAAAAGGGACTTTGTTTTTTTCATAACAAAAATATCTGATTTTTATCCCACCCAAAATGAATACATCCCATAAACCATTCTATTAAGAGTAAGCACAAGTACCCATGGCCTCCTTTCGATAAATGACTTGGACCTTACCACAAAATCAGGCATTTATGATATGACATTTTAAGACAGAACTAAAAGAAACCAACCCGTATCACGAAAGTAATGGAAACAGAAGAGCCCTTGTTGTCATTGAAATCGAATGGCATTCTCCCCAACAGCTATTCGGCACCTAAAGTTTTAGGTTGTCCTATGCAGACCAGTGGCAATCCCGGCTTGCCTGGTGTATCAGAGTCCTTGCAGGAAAAAGATGGCACTCTCACAAATTGGAATGTGTAATGAAAATGTAATAAATGGCATTATTTCCTGTTTATGAGCAGGGAACCAGTAAACCACAAGGAAGACTGCAGGAACCCAGATCTGGTGATAAGATGTACCATCCTTTCTGTGGGTAGGTCACAAGGGGTGAGGGAAAAGTATGACTACTGGAACCGAAGTCAAAGAAGTCTATGTGAGAGGGGCACCTAACAGAGCTATGACCACCCTGCAGGGCAACAACCAGGGCAACACTTTGCTGCTCACTCTCTTCCCTCCATGGGTCCCCTGCTCGGGCCCCCATTGGGCCATCCAACCTGAAGCCAGAAGGCAAGGGAGCCAGTTGATGACATCCTCCCAGGTCAGCCTCCAGGGTCCCAGAGCAGGGCAGAGAAGGATGGAGAGTGGACCAAGCACACCAGGCAATGGCCCCCATATACAGAAGGCACCGTCACGGGGTGGGATTAACCCTTTAATTCTCACTCATTCCAATCACCCGAGCCATGCAGGAAGAGGTTTACAGGAAACTCAAAACCTCACGTAACTTAATATCATACAAGTACTAGCAGAGAACTGAGAAAACTCCCTGCTTCAGTCTAATGATTTAGCAAGAGCTGTTTGGCTCCCTCTTTGCCTAGAAATCTGGTTTGTCCACTGAGCATCATTAATGCAGCATCAGCAGCCAGGGCATTGGGTAGCTAGCTGCTTCTGACAGCTCTTCAGGACAACAGCTTCTGCGGTATCAGGGCCAGATCCTACCAAACCCACACGTTCTATCCCAGTGTTTTATCACAGTTTAACTGCACTGTTTCTAGGGATCAAGTCCTAACCCCTGCTTCTGTGGTGTGAGGTGTTGACAGAATTATGGCCTCTTTGCTCAGGGTTTCTGAAAATTCCCACAAGAGAACCAACCAGATTACAAATCAGGGAGTACAGATGGGCTGCCTTATAAGTCTCAACGTCTCCTTAAATGGACTCCAGAGTGCCTTTTTGGAATACGAAACTGAAGCCACGAGTGTGTCCAACATAAATTTTCCTGTCTCAGGGGGAAGCATTTCAATTGTTATGACAAAACTAGCACATGCAGTAAGTACCAAGCTATAGAACAACTTGCCTCGACCATCAGTATTTGTTTCATTCTGTAAGACTCTAGAAGTCAGCCTTGTTTTCCTCCCTCCCAGCAGCCTTCTCAGGTGACTTCACACTAAATGTTAAAAGATCAGAATATTCATTTCCAAATGAACCTTATGAATAATGCAACAAAGTCAGTTCACAACTGTGGTCATAATTCAGATAAAACACTCTACTCAAAAAGAGAGAAAGAGAAACAGGCAAAGAAACATGGGTCTGACAATGATTTACAAAGTATGCACATTGGATTCTTTGCTCTTCACAGTGATAATGTGAGGTAGCAGCAGGTATTATTATTGTTTCTATTTTAAAGCAAGATTGATTGACACTTGTCCGCATCAGAGTTTCCAGTGTCGGTGCTTGACTTGAAGCCCAGGTGTTTGACTACGGTGTTATGCTCTTTCTTCTATCCTGTGCTGCTTTTTGTGTAATTAGAATGACAGTCATATTAACGCAGCATCTCCTCGGGGCAGCAGTGTCACCAAAGCCGATTCATAAGTAAACAATTATTTCAGCAAATTTGTGTCTTCCCCGCTTAGACCTGTTTGTATAATATCACCAAAACAAAATAAAAGTCCTTTATACTGTCTGAATCTTTTGCCTCTATCACACCGAACATTCTGATATTTAAGAAGCAGGCACCCACAATTATTAATGCCATGTGGCATTTGAATGGTACAGTGGAGTTCTTTTTATTCTTCACCTTTGTCATAAAAATGACTTAGTAAGAGAGAAGTTCAGTTTTATTGCAGCTGTGCGATTTTACTTCATGATGTATGTATTGAATTTATTTTTTTTTAGCATAGTCAGAACTTCCAACCCTTGCAAACCCCAAGCAGGAATCCTAACGAAACCTCACGGTTTGCTCAAACACCTGTACAGTGCCTGCAACAAAGTAGGTCCTTAGTTGGAAACGAACCTGAATAGTTAAATGGTTTTCTTGCTTGGTCAACATACCATTTGGCATTATATCTGGAGAAGAAAACAAGAGTGATTTATTTTTTTTCTCTCTACTTTAAAAGGTTATCATCTTCATTAAGATATAATGGATTGGAAAGGGGGTATATATTTCAGTAATAATATAACAGGAAAACAGATAATAAAAAGAAATATGTGTGCAAAGCATAAATTCAGTTGAGGTATATTTATCTTTCAAGATTACTTCTTACTCTTTATGAATTTATCAAACACTAAAGCAGTCTGAATTTATTAATAAATGTATGATTTAGTTTGCACATGATTTAAAATGAAGAAAATATTATTTTGCAATCTTTTGTCGTTGATAAGGATTCAGCAGGGGAATTGGCTCATTTTGTTACATAAATCTGTTTCTACAATGACATGAATCATGTGTCTACAATCAATGCTAAATTCTTTCTTGGTCTTCTGTTTCTCTGAGGTGAAATGCACTTTCTATAACTCAGAATCTATCAATCTTCCTACCTATCTGTAATGCTATTAAGATTATGTGACTTAGCACATGGGCCCTAGGAATCATTGATCCTATTTCTCTCTGTGAGAGATTTAAAGACCCCTGACAGTCCTATTTTTCATAACCCTCTCCTTTCTTCTTGTTGAACAGGCCTGCACTTTTTTTTTCTCCCAGCAGCCTTTTTGACAGTGTTCTCTGTGTAGGTAAAATATCCCTACATGTCCTTCAAAAAAATTCTTTTCCCAATAATTTCCTATTGAAATTGGTTGGCTCATTAAGTTGGCTTATTGCATTTTTCTCTACAGGGTTTTTTCTCAGTTCATGCTTTGCACTCTTTCACATTTTGTTTTCTATCTTATTTTTGGAACAGTTCCACTCAGTTTCCAACCTTATCTGCTTACTAAATTGGCCTGTTTTTTCTACTTGGAAGAAAAAAGTATAAGGGGAAAAATTCAATGTGAAATGGTATCCCAGCAAATAAACAGAAGCAACCAATTAAGATAACCAATTATACTAGCATTTTGATCCTTGTAGAATAATGAGGTTTAACTGGGAAACACCACCAATGACCCAAGAAGCAGAACATCATGCTTTTCCATTGTACTCCTACCAGAGACAGTCCGCATTTAGCTGTTACCCATTGCTTAAAAAAGTTTAGTACATTTCGGAAATGTACACAAATAACTGGCATACAGTAGATCACATCACTACAACTTGAAAATTAAATTTTCATTTTTCTCCCTTTCTTCTTGCTCTTCCTTCCCCTTCCCCATGACCTCCAGGATTCCACATCTCAGTAAAAAACGGCGCCGTCACCCGGTCAGCCAGTCTCCTGCCCCGCCCTGTCACCGTGCCGTCACCAGTCCTGACGCACACTGCTTCTTTGGTATCTTTTGAATAATTCCAGTTTTCTCTATCCCCATTATTACTTCCTAAGTCTGGGTGGGCACCATCATCTGTAACTGGACTAGAGGGACAGCTACATCCACAGCTGCCCCCTCACTTTCCACTCCACCACCAGTGATGTCTTCACACATAAACCCTGACACGCTGCTCCCATGCCAATCAGCCTTCGACAGCCTTTTGATTCGTTCTCCATTGTCACTTACAGTGACAGAAGGAGGAGGGTGTGGACTTATTCCAGGAACGGGAGGCTAACTGTGTGACTATAAATTGGTCTGGTATACGTAATGGACCATGAGAGAAAGAAATTCTGTTCAGAAGGAAGACGTTAAGGCAGCATAGAAATGAATTCAGCCTGGACCCAGAAGTCTAGATTAATGTAGAAGAATGGAGAGCTCCTGGAAGCACATCACAAGGAAATAAATTGGAATAGATGGATTATCCAATATATATGATCATGTTGAAACAATTGAGGAAGAAATAATAATATATTTTTTTAGGAAAACAGAAAAATCAAGCAGTTGTTGATACATTACGCAAGAAGTAAGTGCAATTGTATAACATTGTTATGCCTCAGATGTAAACAATATGAATACTGTAAGATTAAAAATTCCAAATAATTATTTAACCAAGAATTGTATCTGTCCATAGTAGCAGGATAGGGGAGCAGACATAAGTGAATAGGTCCTCATTTATTATACTTAGAAATCAATAAATAATGCCTCAAAGAGAAAAAAAGTTTAAAATCATATAGTAAATATGGTATTTTAAAACATAAAAATAAATATGAAACAGGAAACTAAAAATAATTTTAAATATTTGCCTCTGGAGGATTGTGGTTGGGGAATAGTAAGGAAGAAGACTTCAGGATTTCATTAAGCATCGTAACACATTTTGGCTTCTTAAGTTATGGTTATAAATTATTTTAAAGAAAATGTATATAAATATTTAAAATGATAGTAATGGTAAAACATACTGCTAAAATATTAACCAAAGAAAGCAATGTTAATATCATCCAAAACAGATTTTTAGGCTGTATTATTAAAAAAATAAAAATTTTATTTAATGATAAAAGGAATTACTCCCCAGGAATTTGTCCCTCTAATAACACTGATTCAGAATATAAACAGGGATATTTGACAGAATTACAGGAAAAAATATAAAAAAATACCCACAAACAATTTAGAAGAGGAAAAGGGAATAGAAATGTGAACGTTTAGCTTATGAACCAGCAGTTTCAGTTGAGTAGATTTACCCATGAGAACTATTTTGTACATGTTTATTCATAGCATACTTATCTATATTAGCCAAAAACTGGAAAGAAGTCAATGTACATCCATCAACAGGTGAGTGGATAAACAAATTGTGGTACATTCATAAGTGGAAATCTCCCGAGAAGTAAAAAGGAGGTAACCCCTATCGCGGGAGGCAATGCATCGTGAGAGAGCATGGAGCACAGGCGCTCCTTGGTCTGAGGGTTACTGTCTGGAGCCAGCTGAGGAAAGAACTGGGCTCTGAATCCCACAGAACCTGTCCCAGGGTTGTTACAGATGGGAGGAATAAACATGAGTTGTTGCAAACACTTCTCTGTTTGCCAGGAGAGGGGACAGAGCTCTTTCCCGTAGGGGAGAGGGCCCCAAACCCCTGTGTCCACAGGCTTTTATTGAAAACCATAGGCAAAGGGGTATGGATGCAAAGCTCATCAATCAATGTCAAAAGGCTATGTTTACAGAAAACAGATAGGGATCAAAGATAAAAATTAGAGGAACACAAGAGATCTGCCTCAGGTCAGGGCTATGAATAATGTAAATCTCCTTCCCGGTATGAGCGGTTATCATCGCTTTTGAGGGAAGAACAAAGCATGGTTAAAGGAACTTACCTCTAGGTCTGATTGTCCCTGGGAAACACCAGATCCAGTTTAGGGCTATACCTCCCTTTAGTATTGTTTCAAGCCTGAGCCAGGTGGGCGGGGCAGAGTGACCAAGAAATAAGACTTTTTTCAGATTGAATTAGGATGTCCTAGCCGAGCTGAGGGGTGTGGCCTTTTTGCCCTTTCTCTGTGTCCCACTGCTCATTCTGGCTGATGTCAGTCTTAGGTCGTCTTTCCTCATGAGAGAACTTACCCGTCATCAACAACCGACCATCAAAGGGCCAAGCAGGGTGATATGAGGGAGGTAGGGGTTGCTCCCTTGCCAGGGGGACAGGTTTTGTCTCCTCAGTGGCCTGTTTTCCCAAGGCCTCCTTGATTATTCCTATCCTTGGGGCCCTCTTCCCAGTAGGCGAGGCTACAGTCCCTGAAACCAGATGGGACATTTACCAACAAACCTCCAATTCCTTTACATGAATAAATCAAAAATGTCACTCTGAGTAAAAAGCCAAACACAGAAACACACATACTTTTTAATATTTTTTAAAATGTATTAAAAAATAATTTATTGGAGAGAAGAGAATGCACAAAATCAATCTGTAGTGACAGAAAGCAGACAGATGTCTGGTTTGCTGGAGTTCAGTGAAGGGGCATTGACAGCAAAGGAGCACATAGAAATTTGGGGGCCGACGGAAGTGTTCTATGGCTTAGCCGGGATGGTTACACAGGTATACACATTTGTTCAGATTCATTCATATACCTAAAGGTCTTACTTTATGTAATTATAGTTCAATAAATTTGGCTTTAAAGTTTTAAAGGAAGGGCCATATATATATATATATATATATATATATATATATATAGCTCTTCAGGCTGCTATAACAAAATACCACACACTGGATGGCTTAAATGACAAACATTTGTTTCTCAAAGTTCTGATGGCTGAGGGGTCCAAGATCAACATGCTGACAGATTTGGTGTCTGGTGATGGCCATCGCCCTGTTTTATAGACAGCTGCCAGCCATCCTGTTGTTGGTAAATGGAGAGTTAGGGGTGGAAGAGAGAGAGAAAGCTCTCTGGTTGCTTCTTATAAAGGTACTAATTCCATCACAGGGGATCCACACTTCCTGACTTCAACTAAACCTAATTACCTTTCACAGGTTCTCCCTCAAAATGCTACCACATTAAAGATTACGGCTTCAACATATGAAAGTGGGGGGACACAAACATTCAGTCCATAGAAATACTGAGTTTTTCAAAGGACCTCCAGCCTAGGGCCTGGGAACCTGGACCACATTTATTGGCAGTGGGAACTGTGACTTGACAGAGCCAGGCTACTTTTGGAAATCCAATGAAAAAGGTGTTGAGTCCATAAAAAGGGAGAGAACCCCTTCCTGCTGGGAGAGGTGGTGACATGAGGGTGGTGATGGCATAAAACCAACCTCAGAGGTCGTGCCGAGACGGGGGCGGGGGCGGGGGGCGCCACACAAGCCAGCCAAGGCCTCTAGCCGTGCATTTCTGCACCAGCAGTGAGAGCAAAATTTAATTAGCTTCAGAAGATATTGCTGGAGGCTCCACTGAATTAGTTATGTTTTATTATCATAATTAATATGATATAAACCTTTAATATTCTCTCCCCATCCTGAAGCTGATGGGTTCTGGGGAAAGTGAAATGTATATCTATTTTATGACGGTATAACGTGACCCGGAGAAACACATGAATAAGACTGTAGAGACTTAACTGTTCTTAACCTCAGTTCTTCTTTTCTAAAAATGAAAACATTAGTCTAGTTGATTTCCAAGGTCTCCTTTAATTTTATATTTTATGGCATAGTCCCCTCCCTTACAGACCATGGGAAGGAAGGCCTATAATAATAAAAAATAAATAAAACATCAGTACTTACACAAAATCTCAAGAAAATCAATTGTAACTATTATAATAATATAACATATTATTATTGATAATATTAATGACTAATAATATATTAATAATGTTTCAGTAAAATGGATGGAAACAAGATAATTATATTTATTGCATCTCTATTTCTATCTATGAAATCAATGATTCCTGAAAAATAGCAATAATAGCTGGTTATTAACTATAAGTTAATAAGAGTTAAAAATAACATTTAAAATAGAGAAAAGAGCATGTGTTAAGGAGGAACAATCATAATAAGAAATTGGCAAAATCCATACAGAGAGCTATACATGATTTGAGTAAATAAAGGAGAGTCATAAAATATTCCTGGATGGAAAGTCTAAATTACGTTGATCTCACATCTCCTTTTAGCTAGTAATCTTTTCTGTTCTTAACTTTATAGTCACAATTTTTAGCATTGTCATTGCCCATCTCTGTTTCTTTCTTTCTCATTTACTCTTCAGTTGACTACAACCTGTGTTGTACCCTCTCTCTAAGCCACCAAAACTGTTCTCTTCAAAGTCACTAACAACATCCTTGCTGCTAAAGCCAGTAACAACTTTGCAGTCATTATTTTTCCTGATATCACAGGAGTATTTGACAATGTCATCAGTTCCTTTTTCTAAGAAACCATCTTCCCTGTACTTCCAAGACAGCACACTCTCCTGTTTTTCTGCCCTCCCCCCCGGCGGCTTGTTCTGTTTCATTTTGTGGCTCTTCATCCTCTGCTTGCACCTTACATATCGGTGTTCCTTAGACTCTCCACTCGTTTCATTCTGCAGACTCTACCTGGGAAATCACATACACTCTTAGAGCTTAACCCACTCTTTAAAAACTGAAGACACCCAAATTTGTACTCAGGATCATTTCGCTCTCATCCAAACTTCAATTGCCTATTGCACATGCAGTTTTGGGTGTGCCCTGCACATCTCAAACTCGACATAAACAAAAATTAGCATCTTACTACCTAATACTCACCCACCTTTCCTGCATTCCCTCTCAGTGAATGAAACCAACATGTATCCAATTGTCAGCTCTAATTTCTCCCTCTCCCTGATTTTACATGCCTCATCAATCACCAATTTCTGTTCATTTCATCTCCTAATATCTTCCAAATATACCACCTTTGTCAAATCTGCCCATCTGTCTCCATTCCTGGTACCACTACCCTAGCTCAGACTAGCATCATTTTTCTTTTCATCTGATTTATTAGAGCATCGGACTTCCTGGCCTCATGTTTTTGCCTCCACTCCAACGGATCCTCCATATTGAGACCAGACAGATTTTTCCTGAATGTGAGTCTGGTCAAGTCAATCTCTTAAACTTTTTCAATGATTCCCCAGTGTAAAAGGTATGCTCCCTAATGTAGTTGGCCCTTCTTGACCAGGCCCCTGTCCAAAACCAACCCTCTACATTCTGCTTCAGGCACATAGAACTATTTTCAACTCCTCAAATGCATCCGGCTCTCTGTTGACTCTTAGATCTTCTGGATGCTGACTCATCTGTCTTCAACTTCTTCTCTGTTATCTGTTTGCCTACCTACCATAAATCCAAGGACTAAACTTAGTTGTCACTCATCTAGGAAGCCTCATTGAATTAAACCCTGGGGTAGAACCTTACCATACATTCCCTTAATACCTTGTGCCTTTCTTCTAATCACTGGTGTTCCACTGGGTTGTACATGTCAATTACCCACCCTCCTGTTTCCTACACTGGAAGCCATAAATGTGAGGGCAGGAACTATTTCCATCTGGTACATTGCTATATCTTTATGTCAAGCAGTTTCTGACACAGAGTAGGTGCTCAATAATTATGCCATGAAATAATCTATTAGTTGTAGACTTATAACAATGAAGGTAGTAATAATGATACAAGAATGGACGGATCAATGAAATAGAAAAAAAGTCCAAAACAGCCCTTAAGAGATAGAGGAGTTAACAGAATTTAATGAAAGTATCACTGTAGACACATGGAGGAAAGTGAGAACTTCTGAGTTACTACTGGTAAGCTTTTGGGGTAAGGAGTGGAGAACAATTTTCTAAAGTTTAAATTTATGAAAAATGCCACCAAAAATATACTTGATTGCACAATCATTTGTAATGGCTGTTAATCACAAACATCATGAGCCAAATTAAAGGGCAAATTGAAAACTGGCAGGAGGTATGTATTCATTAAAAATGAGAGGCAAAGGGTTAAACACATTTTCCTCAAATTTTAAGAAAACATGATAACCCCAGATAAATCACTAAGGACAGAAAGAAACATTAAAGAAGAAATACAAATTAATAATGATGAAAATTCAACTTACTTGGAATCAAAGAAATACACAATTTAAATATGTGACAAGTTTTCTAAACCTTCAGATCAGCAAATATTTTAATGTAAAAATTCTAGGAATACAAGAGAGTGGCGAGACATTATCGGGGGAGTGAGAAATTGATACAGCTTTCTCTTAAGCAATCTGCAATACGTATCAAGAGTCCTTAAGCCTTCTAAGAATCTAGAATTCATTGACCTTCAAAGAATCAAGCCTAAAGAAATAATCCATTGGGGAAAAATTTTGTCCACATGATTATTAGTTATAATTTATTTATAACCATCTAAAATAGAAAAAAAATAAGTGTTAAACAATAATAAACTGATTCAGTAAATTCTAGCATATTTATAAACTATAGTGTTTTGCAGCCATAGACATAAATAAATAAGTAGGTAAGTAGGTAGGTAGGTAGAAAAATAAAAAATTGGGTAGAAGATATAAGATTACCATTGTAAAATTAAATATACACAAACACACAGAAGCTATGGGAAATAAATATGTTAGATATGCCCTCCTCTAGATTGAGATTGAGACTGTTATTTGCCATGACCCTCACGGAATGGTGGTCCCTGAGTGGGAACGATGGGAGATTGAGAAAGGACAACACAACACAAAGACACAACATAAGGCAATTTAGAGAAAAGTAGGGGCCAGGTGGGCATTGTCCTCTGATGGAGAGACAATGACAAATGACCACAGTCTCCATGTTTGTTTTATAGGGGTTGGTTAGATAAAGCTCAAGAGAGTTTTGCAGACTTTAGGGAATGCTGTGGGCACGGATTGTTCCATTCCCAGGCTATCTACATGATAAAACTTTCTTCTGAAGAGGTTGCAGTCGTCCTCAGCAGAGCTTGCGGGTGTCTACTCCCTTCTCAACACCCCCGGGCTCAGGCTGTCTCCAGTTGCCAGCTTGCTCTGCTTTACAGATAACAAGCGGTTGAGCGTGGCTTTGCCAAGCACTCAACCTGGCTTTACCATCCCCCTACAGTTATTTTCTCCTTATATGTTTATATTACTACATTTTCTAGAGTAAGTAATACTTTCAAAACACAGCAAAAAATAAATTAAAATTAACTGTGATAGATTTTGATAAATCCAATCTGACCATACAGAAAATGTCAAGACTGATGAAGCCAAGTATTAATTTTTCATTGAAAAAGGCCTTTTGAAAAAGGTATAAAGTTAGAGGAATCCTGGAGCCCAGTAATGCGACTAAAGGATGTCTTACACCGACTGTTGGCAAAGGGAGGCTCAGAAATGCTTGAGAGGCATTTAGGGGACATGCCTGAGGCCATGGTGTAAGGCCTGGAAACCACAGAGTAAAAACAGAGCACTGGAGAGCATCAGAGAGACAACAAGGGCCCCAGAATCAAGAAACCTAGAAACACAGATGGGATATAGGTTGTGGGCCAGTAGACTTAGGGAACATAAGCTTACAACATCCCATGGACTTTCTAGATCATTGGAGGTGAGAAGTCAAAAGAGCTAGTAATGAGGCCCCGGGGCCACCGTGTTAAAGCCTATTTCAAAGTACAAACACAATATTCCGGAAACAATCCCTTAAAAGTGATGATATGCAGATCTGAAAATAGGAATGTTGACTGGGATGGAGGCTGGAGAAGAGGGGACTTGGAGAAGCCTACAAGAAAAGAAGAGAGAGGACCACAAAGATCTCCATATTCTAGGGAAATGGGTCAATCAATGAATGGCCTTTACTCAGACTCTGTATTCCTGCACATTAAAATGAACTTTAAAGCACAAAGACAATATATTGTTAGAATTAAGTTCTCTATGAATGACAGAAGCCCCCAAAGAAAAATTTAAATAATTTAGAAGTTTGTTTTTCTCTACAATATAAGTCAAGGGGAAGGCAGTGCTGGGTAGCCTGTGCAAGGTGTCAGGGATTCAGGCTCCCTCTACTGTATTGCTTCACTGAACATTAACTCCATTCTCATTGTCACCTCAAGTTCTAGGAAAGCTCCCCAGGCTCCAGCCATCTTGTCTCCATGCTGGTCAGCAGTGGAAGAGGAAAAGGGCAAAGGATGGTAAAGGGGATTTCTAGATGTTGCTACCTGACACTTCTGCTTATATCCTATTGGCTAGAACTTAGTCACAGGGTCACACGTAGATGCAAGAGAAGATGGAAAATGGGAGTATTTATTCTGGGTAGCCGTATGTCCAGCTCAACATTCTATCACTACAGAAGATGGAGAAAAGGATACTGAGCAGATAAATAACAGTTTATTCTAAAGAGAGATTTCAACAAATGAAGTAGGAGGAAGAGACTGTCCAGAAGAGGGAACACTTTGTGCAAAGTTGAAGAGGAGTGAAGAGCAACATGTGTCCAGGAAATAGTGAATATCATCCACCAGTTGAAATCTTTCTGATTCAGCCACGTGTAAGCTTTAGGTTTAGCATGAAATGCATCTTTGCCTTATGGGG
Organism: Pteronotus mesoamericanus; assembly: GCF_021234165.1. NCBI lineage: Eukaryota > Metazoa > Chordata > Mammalia > Chiroptera > Mormoopidae > Pteronotus > Pteronotus mesoamericanus. The sequence goes on from NW_026555245.1 coordinate 11,264,299, forward strand.
TGTGGATGAGGGGCCCAGGATACCAAGACTTACATTACTTTTCTAGCCTCCTTACTAAATGTTTGATGTAATTTTCATCAGTTGAGATGTTCGTGGTGTGCTGGTAGTTTGTTTTCTAAAGCACTAACTGCTCCAAGTTTGTTCTCATCTCCAGAGAATTACTAAAATGACTCAAACATCTACAAGGATGCAAACTGAAGACTGCTGGGTATGCACTTAGCTTGGATTAAAAAGCATAGGCTTGGCAATGTTAGCCTCCCACAATCAGAGAGATCTAAGCCAACCTGCCTTGCCCAAATTGGTAATTTTTGTTCTCTGCAATAATGCATCCAAGAATACAAGTACAACAGGCATATGATATTCAAAGGTGAGACAATCAAAGAGTCATCACAGCATGCCAGAGGATTATGTCTCATAGAGACCAAACGCGCGCGCACGCGCACACACACACACACACACACACACACACACACACCAGGATTTTGTGCAAAGTGTGATTGCTTCATTGCTTCATTTCCAGTAAACTTGATTTGAAACACGAGATCTTTCCCTTAACCCTGTCCCTTAGCCCTGATTCCAGAAAATAAACATGACGCCATTTATCTGGCCCTTGGGTGGGCCTCAAAAATTTTGGACAAATGCCTTTCTACTTTGGTGCAATCAAATGTCTTAAAGAAAGCGTGGTAAGTCCTGGAGTGGCAGAAAATGCAACCCACTTGGGTATCCAGAGTCAAGGGTTCTTACCCATAAAAGGTAGTATGAAGGTGAATTTGTGCTCACTGTAAAAGAGACTTGCTGATGGGACCACATTTGTCTCTGAAGAAACTACCAGGCAAGCTGCAAAGTAGCCACCTTCTGCAGGATTGAATATAGAGCTCCTGGAGCTAATACCGCATTCAGGGAAAGCCTTTGGAGGAGGAGGACATGGCCAAACAGCTGGAATGAGTTACCTGCTACACAGAAACTGGCCCTGGCCTTGTTCACACTGCAGACATCTTTATGCTCTGAGTTTAAGAAGCATTATCTATAGGGAATATAATTACCATTTTTCATTGTTGTGCTCTGGCATTTTCTTACAGCACATGAGCTTAATGCATTAGAATCTTTGCTTTGGAAACAGCTGGCTCAGCTCAAACAGCTTGAACACAAATGAAACCCCTGCTTACCCTCTTATATAAGTTTCATTTTTGAACATGAAATCATGGGATCAAATCCTTAACAGGCCTGGAAGTTTTCTTGGGACAAAGTGTTTCTTATAATGCTCCTATTCTTTCCTTCATAATTATGATGCAGAAAAAATTAAGAATCAACTTCTTTTGAACACTTCAGCAGACATAACTTACATGACCTTCACTCCTTTGTACACTGGCTACAACATTTTTGCCATATCCAGCCTCCCAGATAAATGTTTAATTGTCAAAAGCAATGAGCAGAACAGTGTGATAATGTGTTGTTATTTGATTTTTTTAATAAAAATAAAAACATATTATGATTTACATACAGCTGCACCCCATCTTAGTTTTACACATGGGATTATATTAAAGAACACAGATGCTAACTGGAGTCAGTTTGGGGTAGCAGCTAGGTGATTTAAGAAACATGATTTTTTCATCTGCATGAAGGTGAGGCTACTGAATCGTGACTTGGAGTTTTAAAAAAAAACAACAGTTTTGAGTTAGGATTTGCCCTTCAACTATCTGAATGTTGTCAAATTTCTTAATTTCTCTGATTCCTAGCTTCCTGACCTAGGCAAAATGGAGGTGACAATAATAATACTCAACATCATTACTATTATATTATGCTTTCATATGGTTTTAAAAATTAGCAAAGCATTCTGTAATTTTGGGGGAAATGTTGAACAAATTAATCAATCATATGTGCTTTCAAACGGTGGAAAGGGGTCTATCCTAGAGTACCTGCGACTTGCCTCTAATGCCTGGGGAAAAACCCCCTGCACTTGAGAAGACACTGGCTAAGATCCATGGTATCCTTTGGAGCAAATAAGCAGCTTTTTTCTCTGCCCAACTCGGAGCTTTAGATTTGGACCTTGGGCACATCTAATAAAGAGTTGAGCCAACCAGCCCAGATTATAGTAAAGCTCACATTTTTGACCCCTGAAAATGCATCTGTTTGAAGCTAAATATGCTAAAATCTGTAAAAACTGGCATCTGAGTTGATTTTAGAAATATTTATAATCTTGCCAAATACAGTTTTGGTGCAAATTTAGCAACAGAAAAAGAGCCTGCCTCTTTGGTAAGGAAAAGAGGTAAGTCCAAAGGTCGTTTCAGGCTGACTCTCTGTGACTTGAATAGAAGTTTTCCCAAGTTGCTGCAATCTGTGGACTGGTTCACATGGACCTCAGCAAATCAGACTATTGGCATCTTTTTGTTTAATCTACCTTAGCTTTCCGGAGAGAAAGCCATTAGGAAAAACCATTTCCCCTTTTGTTAGTTTGATTCATGCTCCAAGCTCCTCTAAACCATTAGGGGATGAAAATATTCATTAATATTAGTTCCTCTTGGCAGATTTCCTCTCTGGTGGGTGAGGGTCTATTCCTTCCCCTTCTTCAAGGAGAACTTAAGAAAAAGGCAACACAAAGAGCAAAATAAAAAAAATCAAATGGCAGCAAATCCATATGACTAGATCTTGTTCAATTATTCAAGTTATACTTCAGAACAAAAATTTCAGCAACATGTGTTGTTTTCACGTAAGGACAATAGGAAAGAGACAACATGGTATAAAAGGTTGACCAAGGTTCAATCATCCATGAAACAGCTTCAAAATTTGTCATACCTAGAACTTCCAGATACATGTTTAACAGAAAAAAAAACAATGTGCAGAACAACATGAATAATACACCAACATTTAGGTTTTAAAAACTACACACACACACACACACACACACACTATTATGAACATATTATATCCCTGAAAATACCAACAAGAGACTTGACTATAGTTGTCTTTGTAGAAAATTTAGGTGGCTAACAGATAAAGGTATAACTTTTTGTAATTTTGTAATATTGTACCATTTGTATGTACCATCTTGTCAATATAAACTGTTTTATTAAGATATAGTTGGCATATAACATTATATTAGTCTCAAGTGTCCAACACAATTTGACATATGTAAATATTGAGAAATAATCATCACAATAAGTCTAGTTAACATGCATCAGCACACAGTTCAAATCTACTCTCTTAACGTTCAAATATGCAATACAGTATTATTAACTATAGTCACCATGCTGTATATTATATCCGCAGGACTTAGTTATTTTATACCTAGAAGCTTGTATTTTTTGAGCACCTTCACCTAACCGACCCCGCCCTTTGGAAACCACTAATCTGTTCTCTCTGTATCTAAGAGTTTTATACGACTTATTTCACTTACCATAATGCCCTAGAGGTCCATCAATATTGTCACAAATGGCCAGATTTCCTTCTTTTTATGGTTGAATTTATATATGTATATCATATCTTTATTCATTCATCTATTGATAAATACTTCAGTTGTTTTCATGTCTTGGCTACTGTAAATAATGCTGCAATGAACATGGGTGCAGACTTTTGAGTTAGTGCTTTCATTCCTTTCAAACAAATTCCCAGAAATAGAATTTCTGGATCATATGGTAGTTCCTTTTTTTAATTTTTTTGAGGAATCTTCATACTGTTTTCTATAGTGGCTGCACCAATTTATATTCTCACCAACAATGCACAAGGGTTTGCTTTTCTCCACATCTTTGTCATAATGTTATTTCTTTTCTTTTTGATAATAGTAATTCTAATAGGTGTGAGGTGATTTTTCATTGTAACTGTATTTGCATTTCCATGATGATTAGTGATGTTGAGCTCCTTTTCATGTACCTATTGATCATTTGTATGTCTTTTTTTTAATGTCTATTCAGATCCCCTGTTCATTTTTTAATTGGATTGTTCATTGCTACTGAGTTGTATGAGTTCTTTATTTTCAATATTAATCCCTTATCAGATTTATGATTTACAAATATTTTCTCCTACTCAGTATGTTGCCTTTTAAGTTTCCTTATGGTTTTCTTTGCTGTGCAGAAGATTTTTAGTTTAATGTAGTTCAGTTGTTTATTTTTGCTTTTGTAGCCTTTCCTTTTGGTGTCAAATCCAAAAATGTATTGCCAAAACCAATGTCAAGGAGCGTACTGCCTATGTTTTCTTCTAGAAGTTTTATGGTTCAGGTTTTATGATCAAGTCATTAATCTATTTGAACTGAGTTTGTGTATGGTGTAAGATAGTGGTCCAGTTTCCTTCTTTTGCATGTGGCTGTCCAATTTTCCCATCACCATTTATTGATGAAACTGTCCTTTCCTCATTGCATATTCTTGGCTCCTTTGTTGTAAATTACTTGACCATAAATGTGTGGGTTTATTTCTGGGCTCTCCATTCTGTTCTATTTTTTAAAAAAAGTATTTTTAATAATAAAAAAAAACTTTACATCATCACACATAGAAGGTAAGTGTGAAATGGAACTAATACACTGCTATCTGTGTCCTGCTCTCATTGCTGAAAGGGGCAATGCGCCAGGGTTTGAGAGGTGCTAAAGAGCAGAACCAGAGACTTTCTCCCTTGTGTACTTGAAAGTGTTGAAAAAAATAAATTGATCACGGGAATGAGAAAACCAGCCAAACACTGGGAGAAAACATTTGCAAAAAGCACATCTGATAAAGGATTATTATCCAAAATATACAAAGAACTCATAAAACTCAATAAGAAAATAAACAATCCAATTTAAAAATGGGCAAAAGGCCTGGACACCTCACCAAAGAAGATATACAGATGGCAAATAAGCATGTTAAAAGATGCTCTTGATCATATCTCATCAAGGAAATACAAATTAAAACAATAATGAGATACCACTATGCATTTATTAGAATGGCCAAAATCTGGAACACTGAGAATACCAAATGTTGGCAAGGATATGGAGCAAGAAAACTCTCATTCATTGTTTGTGGGAATGAAAAATGGTACCATCACTTTGGAAGATGGTTTGGCAGTTTTTTACAAAACAAAACTATACATACTTTACCACATAATCTAGCAATCATTATCCTCAATATTTATCCAAATGAACTGAATACTTATTATGTACACGAAACCTGTGCGTGGGTTTTTATAGCAGCTTTTCAATAACTGCCAAAATTTGGAAACAACCAAGACATCCTTCAGGAGTTGAATGGATAAATAAACTGTGGTATATCCAAATAAGAGAATTATTACTCATCATTAAAAAGAAATGAGCTATCAAGCCATAAAAAGACATGGAGGTAACTTAAATGTATGTTATTAAGTGAAACAAGCCAATCTAAAAAGGCAACATACACCCTGGATGGGTGGTTCAGTTGGTTGGAGTGTCATCCTGTTCGTCAAAAGGTTGTGGGTTCAATCCCAGGTCAGTGTACACAACTACGGTTACAGGTTCGAACCCAGGTCAGGGCATGTATGGGAGGCAACCAATCGATATTTCCCTATCGCACCAGTGTTCTTCTCTCTGTCTTTTATTCCTATCTCTAAAATCAATATACATATCCTTGGGTGATGATTAAAAACAATAATGATAAAAATAAAACTAAAAGCCTACATCCTATATTATTTCAACTACATGACATTCTAGTAAAGGCAAACTTATGGAGACAGTAAAAAGATCAGTGGTTGCCAGGGATTAGCAGGGAGAAAGCAATGAATAGGCAGCACAGAGAATTTTGAGAAGAGTGAAACTATTCTATAACTATAAATACATATATATATGAAAGTATATCTCTCTGAAATTGTAATGGTGGATATAGGTTATTATACATTTGTCCAAACCTAGAGTATAAACTATGGACTCCGGATGATGATGATATGTCAAAGATAAGTTCATCAGTTGTAACAAAGTTACCATTCTGATATCGGATGTTGATAGTGGGGGAGGTTATCTATGTCAGTAAGGGGTATGTGGGAACTCTCTGTACTTTCCGCTCAATTTTTCTGTGAACCTAAAACTGCTCTGAAAACTAAGTTTATTAATTAAAGAGAAATGGAAACAATTATAACATTCTCACCTTATGACTCAATGACATTTAATGCCATGTTCATGCCTTACTTAAAATCTTCACCCTTTGGGAAACTCTGGCATTACGGAGAATCCATCACCTTAGGAATCACAGTTTTGAGTCTTGGGCGCTCATCATTTTCTAAATCTACTTACTTTCTCTAGTGTTAATTCTTCTCATCCAGACTGAGATCCTTCTTATCTTCTACCTTTCAAGGATTGAAATGGATCAAATGAGGTAAGGCACATAAAAATACTTAGAAAAAGACATACAGATAAAAGGGATTATTATCTCTAAAATGTCATAGTAAATAGTTCTAATAGTCTCTATGAAAAAAATATATTTCTATCTCTTGTATCTTGAAATAAATATTTCTAGGAGTAGGCTGAGAATAAATAGGGAGAAGTCAGATTAGAAAAAGTTGTCCAAATCACACAATGAACCCACTTTACAAAACAGAATGAGTGGATGCATTCAGATCCCAGAAGAAGCAAAACAAAGAGGAGCAGAAATATTAGTAAGCAAGAATGAGGACTGTTTTAGTAATTTGTGTGACATGACCCAGGAATGCTCTTAAACATGAAAGGAGGCACTGAGTGCCTTAGCCAAACAGACATGGAGCCCAGGCTACTGTTCTAACCCGAGGCAGGACACTGGGCTCCTCCTGGTCAAGCCTTTAGTACAGCAGGAGAGAATGCCTGACTTAGAGGATGTATTCTTTTATCACAAATATAACCCCTTTGGGAACCATTGCTCTGTAAGAAGTCGTGTCTGTATGACACCACATCATATGGGTCAATCATCATAGACAATGAAAAACAGTATGGCTAGCTTTTTCCTGTGTTGTGGTCCATGAGATGCATAGGTACTCATGGGGAAGAAAGAGGATATCCATGGTCAAATGAGAACTAGAATTTCTAGGCTAAGTAAAAGTCAATGCTTATTTTATGGAAAAGTACCTCAGAGTGCTTAATGTTCTAACTAGTTCCTAAAGGGCTATAAGTAAACAGTTTTCCTAACACTTGACCACGAGTCCTCTCTACTCCTTAATCCCCTTCTCTCTTATTCTTTTATGTAATGTCTATTAATAACTATACTTTTGAAACTTTGAATTAAGTATATTGAACAATGCAGGCAGGGACTGCCTTGGGCTATGCTGCTCTGAATCCCCCACAGTTGAATCAATAAACGGTAGAAAAATAGATGAATAATTTAGACAGCCAGAATTAGCTGCTCTTCTACCACTGCTCTCTTAAAGAATATAATCTTCAAGGCCCCTTTCAAAAGACTATACACACATAGATCTATTGTTTCATAAACAGCTTTAAGCAATACTTATGCAAACACACACGCACACCATGTACACTCTCATTTTCTTCCGAAGAGAAGTGCACACACACAGAGTGTCCCCCACCTCCCTGCAACAATTTTTTTATGCCAGTGCTAAGAAATGTATCACAAGAGTAAGTTAACTTAGAGAGCACTCCACTGGGATCTTTAGACCTCATTATTTCTCAGCATAATTAAATCTTTATTAGATTAAATTGCACTTTTTCTGGACTTCTCAATAAATTTAGTACCCAGCCAACTTGTAATGCATCATTAGATAAGACCCAGAAAAGAAATTTAAAGAAGACTATCCCTTACCAATGCATTCAAAATTCTCAATTTTATAAAAAACGTCCCTCCCCTCAGATATATGCTACCCACATTAACATGGCATGACTTTCAAGGTGTTTTATTCCAAATAAGAAAAGGAAGGAATCAATAGAATTAGCACAAGAAGCCTTTTGGCTGGAAAGAAAGTGAAAGGTAAAAATGGAAAGACTTTAAATAGGAGGATGTGGTTTTTGACAACCCAGACATATTGGCCCATATATGAAGCCAAGCAAAACAGAGAAGAATTCAGGTCTGAAACTACAACAGTCTCTTTATGATGCTCAAAAAATAAATACAATGGCCTAAATGCTGTAGTTTCCTCATTCTTCATTGGCCACCACATATCCATGCCCCCCACCACAGCCCTTCTCTCTTCCAAAATGTTCCAACAAAGACATCCATCCCCTCTCCATGTTATTCCCATTATACCTTGGTCTGAGGCTTTCAGTACTTGAAAGAACAACAACTTAAAATCTACTGAAAATTAGTGAGCAAGGAAGGCTGGAGTCTGATGAACACTCAAAGCTCAGTCTGTCTTCAGCCGCCAGGGCGCCATCAGCAAAATGGCACTATAGCTTCATTGGCAAGAAAGAGTACTTTTCATTGCCTTCAGGTGTGGAAATAAAAGCTGTAACTGTCTCGCCAAATATGTTTTTCTTCAACAGCAAAGTTAAACTGGCCAAAAACATTGCTGACAAGTTTAGTATATGAGAATCACAAATCAGCAGCAGTCTTCTGTGCAGTTGACTCCATCTTCCATTCGTCACTATCCAAGTCTATCTAAGGTGGTGCCAGTGCTACCACTTGTAAAGCCAACATAGTCAAACAACTGGTGCATGTGTGCGTGCATGCGTGCGTGCGTGCGTGTGTGTGTGTGTGTGTGTGTGTGTGTGACAGAGAGAGAGAAAGAGAAATAATGTTTTACCTGACTTCCTTCTATGAATTGACAGATGGTGGGTAGTGGGTTTCCACAGTATTCAGTGGTGATAACCCCTGTTAATTTGATTACCACATTGTATTGAAATCTGTGTTTTCCACATACTACAAACTTCTTAAGAGAAAGAATCATGTCTTAGTGTCTCCTTGTATCCCCCAAGCACACAGCACAATGCTGGGCAAGTAATAGGAACTTGGAAAGTAAATATTTGTTGATTTGACCTGAATTGACCTGCACTTGTTCTTGAAACAGGTAAACACAGACCACTGCTGTATGTACCCAGAGGCTCCTTCCAGAAAAAGGTTGCTGCCTGTGTGACACAGAATGCAACTGACACGAAATCATAGCTTAGCTTGTTCCACAAGACCACTTTTGACTTCCAAGTTTTGGGGATCCAACCAGTAGGGGTCAAGCACTTAGAGCCCTCTTACAGAAAAAGGAGTAGTTGCTCCTCAGATTCCACTCCACTACCCAAACCCACCTCATCCTTGCCAACACCTGCCACTGCCTGGCTTTTCTCTAGGAGTGAATTTTACAAAGAGTGGGGGACAACATAAACTACTTCTGCAACCAGAGAAACTGAACTTGCTGAGCTCTTGCTTGTTTTCATATCTGTTCCCAGAGTATGGTGAGTGAACTCACACACTGGTGAGTTGAAATCGAGCAATTATACTTGAAAAATATTTAATCCTCCTCAGAAGAGAGAAGCTCCTTTTTAAGGTTGGAATTTTAGAGGTAGATTTTTATATAGTTTGGTACAATTCAGTAATGTTCCAGACAGGAGGATGTTTATCCAATCCCAAAGTCTGTCTTTTTTAAACATAAATGCACCTTTTTACCATTTATGGCAACACTTTGAAACCTCAAGAAATGAACAGATTCCCTGTAAAGGAAAAACACATTTCCCCTTAAGCTCCTGGTGTTAATTTTATTTAAAAGTTACTCAAAGCTGTACAACCTGAAACTTATAGCTATAAAAGCCTTTATGCTCATAGTTCATAGACAACCTAAAAAGTTTTTAATTAAATACAGACAAAATTTGAGCCAATAAATTTTTAATTAGCAGTCTTAATTTGATGTGATAAATGATGGTCGGTTGCTGAGAGTTCATCACCACTTGCAGTCTGAACCCAGGATCCACACCTATGGGTTTGGCAGACTTAAAAGAAAAGATGCTACTTGATGACTCACTTCCTTCAATTAGATTACTGCAAAACCTTCATTTACAAAATGTGTATTTGAATCATTTCTATATTAAATCAACCTCTATTATTTGCTTATTAGCTTGAGATAATTAAAGTAGTACTACTTGGCACAAAAGATACTGGAAATATAAGCACAAACATGGGCACTAAATTCATCCAGAATGATCTATGTACCTGTGAGGAATTTTTTAGTTGCGAATTTAAAGAATCTGCCACAAACTGGGTCATAGCTGAAAGAATCTTTGGCAAATACTCCCATCAGCTCCGATGGGTTACAATCTCATCCCCAGGCCACTGGAATGGGATGCTCTGATCACAATCGGAGTTAATGTCAAGAACATAGATGAGATGGAATAACTCTCCCAAGCTGTGTGCCTGAAAGAGAGGTGGTTTCTAAAGGAAATCGATGGTACTGTTATCAAGAAAGACATGCTACACAACCAATAATAAATGTCCACTACAATCTCAAACACACTTGTATTAACACTTCAGATTACTATTAAAATATAAACACAAAATTTTTAAATTATTGTAAAGAACTCTCAGACCCTACAAAAATGGTCCTTCAACACCCCAGCACTTTTCATACTCCTGTTTGAGAAACACTTAAGAGGCCATAGGATAAGAAAAGGATGAAAAGAAACTCAAACTTGACCTTAAAAGTTCAAGAAAGAAGGTCCAAATAAGCAGATGGAATCAGACCAACTACATACCTAAGTATACCTAGGAGCCCATAGAAGGAAGTCGCTATTGCTATTTAGATATGCCGATTTGCAATTTACATAAATAAAAACAGACACCCATCTCTATCTTACCACCTCTGACCTGAGCTACAGCTTACATGGCATTGATGAAATCTACTTTGGGAGGTTCTGGGAGGCACATTAAAGAGACCACAGTCTATACAGAGAACCACCCCCGACCTACTACCAGCACCCCCTGTGTGCATAGAGGTCACATGGCTGTCAATCTGAAGCGAGACGGCGCGGATCAAGAAAACAAACAGCAGTTTCCAATGAGCCTTAAATCGAAAGTTAAAAGAGCAGATTCTGTATAACAGGTGGTGATTTGCCCCAGGTGCTTCTCTAGCAGGTCACAGCCTGAAGCGTAGTCCCAGCTCTAGAGACAATGGTGGTCTAATCATTCAACGATGGCTGATGATTCTCAGGAAGCCTGTTGTACTGTAACATGAAACAATGGGGGCTAAGAGAGGGCATTCATGGCTTTTCCCAGATAGGGGGGTTAACCTGGGCAGGTGTGCAGACCGGGACAGAGGTGGGGAAAACTCTTGTTACTTTCATCTTTGTCTCTTGATTGATACTCATTCTCAATCACTTGGAAACTGGTATCATAGGAAACCTAAGGCTACCATCATCCTTTAATTGTTAATATGTGGTCACAGGTGTTAACACATGGAATAACCTAGGACTCTGATTTTTATACAGACGTTGCACCTAGGTCATGCTTCTATCCTTTGGCTTCTAGGTAACAATATCTCTGGACTGCTCCACATGCAAATGTGCTACTTAAAATTTTCTATGCTCTGTTCTTATGACTCCCAATCATATTCTTCATCACTTGGGAGTCCAGATACCATTCAGGGTTGTCTTCATAACTATGCTAGTAGCAATCAGGGTATCCTGAAACAAATCACTTAATGTTGTATGTTGTATGGCTCGATTCCTCTGTGTAAGAGAGAATACTGACATTCACTTTACCCTGCTCACTCAGCTGGTGGGAGAAAAAAATAAAGGAGATCTCAGATAAGAAAATGGTGTAATAAAATTAATGGCAACCAATAGACATGGATCCCTATTCAATTATGCAAGTATTTCTTGACTACTTAACTCTTCCTATGACTATTATTGATTCCCTAGTTTTGTTCTGTGTTGAAACCATGTAAATTCAAGTTTAAAAGATTATGCCTGGCAAAGGTGGCTCAAACTGGAGCTTCATGGTGATCTATAGATATTGATATATATTTCCCATAAGCAGTCTCACAGAGATGTATTTGTATATACAGGAAACTGGGGGAAAATTGAACTTACTCTCTATTGTTACAATTATTGCTGCAATATTATTATTTTATTACTATACTCTAATTAAATTCCTCTTACTGGAACTCAAAAACCATGCAAACCCAGACAGACTGTATATAGTAGACCATTAAGTTATCTGCCCTTTACTCATAGGACTTTGTTTTAGGGCACAAAAGGGACAATATTATAATGTAATTACTACTCTTAGTAGCGGCGAGTAATACCAACCCATCATGCAAGCACCAGAAAATGACGACAACATTTTATTATGCTCTCCTCTGGCTGCAGGCTGCTTTGCTTCCCCTACCCAAGGCTGAAAATCCAATAATGTCTTTCATAATGGGGGTGATATGGCTTGAGAAATATCTGTTTATGATTCCCACTATGGAGTGAGCACATAGCAAGCTGCTTTGCCTCAGAGGAAAACATGCTGTATGTTGCATTAATTCCGCTCGGGAGCAAGATATCACAGTCACACCACGAAATTAGAGCTCAAGGAGGCAGCACAGTCATCAGCTGGTCCTGATATCCCTTCCCCACAAGAGACCTTGAAATGAGCTTCCAAATGGCTGTGTGAAAGGTATCATTGATTCCATCTCACAGATGAGGTGACTGAAAAAGAGCAATGCAGGGTGTTTGGTATCTGGGTCAGATATTTGCAACTTTATGATAAAGAAGGAGACTAGAAATTTAAAGCTTAACTGTCAAAGTAAGCAGCTAACAAAGACATTATCTATGGTTCCATTTCGGGGCCAGCTTATCCTCCCAGTCAAGCCTAGACCCAAGGAAATTATGTAGTGAACAATTTCCTTACCTAGGGATCTTCCACTTTCCCCTGTTCCATGGCCTGTTTTTCTAATTGCCTTACAGGCTTGTTCTCAGAAACCTTCCCCAGACAGAAGGCAATCTGATGAATGTATTAACTGTTCATTCACTTTTTTTTCATTCATAAAAGCATTTGTTGAGCTAGGCTCTAAGCACTGCACTCTACTCTTAAGGTTCAAGAATTAATACCTCCATATCCTGCCTTTTAAAATTCATAGTCTAATGTTGTATTTAATAAGTTATAGCTTGGCAGGGGGCAGGGGTTAAACTGAAGAGCCATCTGAGAAAGTAATGTAGTATGTGACACTAAAAAGTACGAAGAGCATTTAAGAAGGTGGTTAAGGAATACTAGTGAAAGATTTTGTCAAGGCCTACCCAGTACTTGTTCATGGCTTCCACTATCTGCCAAACCACCAAATTAACACTAAGAACCTAAGAGCTTTGCACTCAGATCCTGCCTCCACAACCTGCTTTCCACAACTCGGCATTATTTGACACCTACTTAGGGTCAGGTACTTACAGAATGCTACTGGAGCCTGCCCTCGAACGGTTCACTGTATAGCTGAGGAGACAGTCACTAAAAATGTAATTACCCTGTCATTACTGAACTGCAGTTAATATTGCAGGCTTGTAAAACATGCTATGAGTTTGAAAGTGAGTGTGGAGCAATCCTTGGGAGTTAAGAAATGTTTCCTACTTCCAGTCAAGATGGAGGCATAGGCAAATGCGGCTTGCCTCCGCACACAACCACACCAAAACTACAACTCAAATATAGAACAACCGTCACTCAGAATCATCATAAAATCTAGCCATATGGAAGTCCGACAACTAAGGAATTAAAGAAACCACATTCATCCAGACAGGTGAAAGGATGAAGTGGTGGAGACGTGGAACTGGCTGGTTCAAAACCCACATGCGGTGCATATAAAACGGAGGGATATCTCAGGATCAACAAATCCCATTCCCACATCAGACCACCCAGCCCAGGGATCCAGGGCCAGAAGATAAGTCCCCCTAACTTCTGGCTGAGAACCAGTGGGGAGTTTCCCCACTTAATGGGCCTCACACCACACACCGACTTACTCAGACTCACTCCCTTTGGGCTCCAGCACCAGGGTAGCAGCTTGAAGGGCCTAAGTGGCATAAGGGGAGGAAATGAATGTCTGGCATCAGGGTGACAGCTGGGGGACAGCTTCCTCCCAGACAGAACTGCAGACAGCAGTCATTGTACCTTTTCTGAGTCCTCCCTGCCACAGTGCACACCAAATCTGAATCTCCATCAACCTGGTCACACAGTAAGCCCCACCCTGACAATTACCTAAGGGTCTGCCCCATCCACCTTAAGGACTGACAAAAGCAACCCTCCCACTCTGGTAACAATGGCTTTTCTATAGGAAGGGCTGGGCTAGGCAGGCTTCAGACGTTCCTAAATCTGCTCAAACAAGCAACAGCTAAGCCCAGCCCTGTACCACTTGCTAAGTGGCCCCAACGCAGCACTAGAAGCAGCCATCTGCAGATCGCTTTATAGCTTATGCCAATGGGCCCCAGACAGAACACAATTGGAGGTTGACCTTGTCCTGCACCACCCAGGAAACCCAGGACAGTTACAGATCACGTCAGGGCACCACCCAACCATCTCCACAAGCCACAGAGGGAGATGGTTGCTGGTCAGCGGTCATAGCCAGTCCTACCAGTTGTCTGGACTGGGTAAATTCCTCCCAGTGACCTGCTGACAGCAATCAAGACTCAACTATAAGAGGTGGGTGTACTCAGCCCACATGAAGGGTATACCTTGAGTACTCAGCTTAGGAGATAGAGGAGGCTGCGCTACTGGACCCTACAGGACACCTACTACATTAGACCACATTACCAAGTCACAGAGTCAAAGTAGTTTTACCTAATAGATAGAAACAAACACAGGGAGGCTGCCAAAATGAGACAAAGAAAAAAATGGCCCAAATGAGCTACACAAAATGGAGATAAGCAATCTATCAGATGCAAAATCCAAAACACTGATTATAAGGATGCTCAAGGAATTCAGTGAGTACTTCAACAGCATAAAAGTGACCAGGCAGAAATGAACGATATGCTAACTGAAATAAAGAACAGTTCACAGGGAATTGAATGAAGCCTAGAATCAAATCAATGATTTAGAACATAAGGAAGAAAAAGACATCCAATTGAGGCTAGTGTAAGGAGCCTCTGGGACAACTTCAGATGTTCCAACATTCACATCATAGGGATCCCAGGTAAAGAAGAGAAAGAGCAAAAAATTGGATACCCATTTGAAGAAAAAACAAAAGGAAACTTCCCTAATTTGGTGAAGGAAATAGGCATGCAAGTTCAGGAAGCACGGAGTCCCAAACAAGGTAGATGTAAAGAGGTCCACTCCAAGACATATTATAATTAAAATGCCAAAGAGATAAAGAGAGAAACCAAAAAGCAGTAAAAGAAAAGCAGATAATTACCTACAGGGGAGTTCCCATAAGGCTGCCAGGTGATTTCACAAAAGAAACTTCGCAGGCTAGAAGGGACTGGCAAGAAATATTCAAAGTCATGAAAAGCAGTGACCTACAGCCAAGACTGTTCTACCCAGGAAAGCTAACATTTAGAAACAAAAGACACAAAAAATGCTTGCCAGACAAGGTAAAACTAAAGGAGTTCATCATCACCAAACCGTTATTATATGAAATGTTACAGAGACTTATTTAAGAAAAAGAAAAATATCAAAACTATGAACAAAATGGCAATAAATATGTAACTATAAATAATTGAATCCAGAAAGAACAAACTAAGCAAACAAGCAAAACAGAAACAGAATCATAGATAGGAGGAACATTGGGATGGTGCCCAGTGGGGTGGAGGGTTTGAGGGTGTGCTGCGACCATCTGCGGCCAGACAGGTTCACAGGATTCGTGCATATGGAAGAATATTCACAGAGCCGTTGGGATGTCTGACATGCCTTTATTCAAGGGTGGGCGATCCACGCACGCTACAAGCTGCATGTCACATGCATGTCATCTGTCCCCCTGTGTGGCACCCGAAGGGGAGTCCCTACCCCCTTAAGTACTAGAACACAGGCAAAGTCAGCAGAGTGCCAAATCCTATGCAACAGAGCTTCATACTACACATGTGAGCCCACTCAAGGCTATAGGGACAGTTTATTGTACCCAGACTCAAGGCTATGAGAACACTACTTATCAGGCCCATTCACAAGGTTATGGGAAACTACTTCCCTTAATTACCCAGACACCTAGGTGAGGAAGCTAGATTGCCTCCATTTACCCTTCAGAGGGAATGGGGGAAATGGTGAAGGGATCAAGAGGTACAAATTGGTCATTACAGAATAGGCAGGGAGATGTTAAGAGCAAGTATAGGAAATGGAGAAGCCAAAGAACTTACATGCGTGAACCATGGACATGAACAAAGCAGGGATCACTGGAGGGAGTCGGGGGTGCTGAGTACCAGGGAGGAAAGGGGGAAAAATTGGGACAATTGTAATAGCATAATTAATTTTTAAAAAGTAAAAAAAAAATGTTTCCTAGAGCAGATGATATCTGAACAAAGTTTCAGGGTATCCAACATTTTGGCGTCTCTGGGACACATTAGAGGAAGAAGAGTTGCCTTGCGCCACACATTAAATACACAAACATAACAAAAAATGATGAGCAAAAAAAAAAGGTTTTAAGTACATTTACAATTTTGTGTTGGGTCACATTCATAGCCATTTTGGGCTGCACATGGCCACTGGGCCGTGGTTTAACACCCCTGCTTTAGGGGATGACTCTAAGTCATACTCATGAATGGGTAGGGTAGGTCATACACACTCCCTTTGGAAATCAGAAGATTTGGCCACACCAAGGCCCAATTTCCTGCATATTGCCATAATTGCTAAAGGGTGTCCCTTTGTATGGGGAATGACCTCATTTACTTACATGCTTAACCCCTTAAGCAATTGAGTTTCAGATCTCTTGTTTCAGCCTCGGTCCACATGACTGTAAAACAATCAATGGAATTAGTCAACTGTGTAAAACTGATTTTTCTTAACAAAATTGCTTATTTGGTATTTTGTGACAATTGATTTAATACTTGAATAGGTACATTTTGACTATAAATATCCATGATCCAAACTAAAAAATTAAATATTAATAATCAGGGTAGTAATAAGTTATTCTGTAAATTACAGGACAAACCAGTACTTCAGAGAGAGTGAGCCCAAAAGACTTTTGAAAGCCCATGTGTCCCATGTACCCCTACACATGTCAAGCTCTACCCTTTCCCATGATATTCCATAGAGTTGTAGTTAAAACACATGTGTGTAATGCTACTGGATCTGATTAGGGCTCTTAGAGCCCCTCATTCTGATGTGATGCAATCTGTGGTGGTATGTTGGCTGTGACAGCAAGTGAGACGGGTTCTCTGCAGCCCAAATTAAAACATCAGGCCTCTGTCAGCCTTTATTCCAATTCTGCACCAAAATGGCCCCATACTCCCATGGCAGACTGGCCAGACTGCCATGGGACGCTGGGATCTGGTTCAATCTCATTGCCTGAAGTTAGATTTGAAATTACATGCATCTGAAATTACCTGAGCATCTGTCTACAAGGAAAATGTCTGTGTGTGTGTGTGTTGCGCATCAGCTGTGGATCTGCTGAAAGCACTCAAACAGAATAACATTCCTACAAAGGTCTTATAAAAAGTTACAATATTTGAAGAGAGCAGCTTGCTAAACTTGCTTTTGCTTAGCTCTGTTCCCTGATTAGGACTGGCTACACAAACAGTCTGATTTATATGGTTGACTTAAATACATCCTCAGAGTTGAATAACTGTGAACTAAATCCACTATCACACTTTCATTCCAGCGTCAACACAATGAGTCTCCTTGTTGCTTTACTTTTTTTAAAAAACCAGGTCTTTCATGAAAGGAAGCAATGAAGGGGGGTATTTTTTTTATAAGAATTTGGAGAGCAAAGCAAAAAGAATAGCAGATTTGATTGGCACTGAATCCATGTAATGGCTGAGAATAGGCATGTGGGCTTTTTCCAAAGGCCCTAAGAATGGATATATAAAAATATAAGAAAAATAAATGAAGACTTGAGAAAACTAACTGTAAACAATGAGTTTCTTAAGAAACGGTTTTCAAATTTTCAGGACAATGAGACTATGTCTGAAAACAGTAGCAAGTCCAACAATTCTGCCTGATTCATATTGCCCTGAGTATACTGGTTCAGGGTAATATTAGTTCCAACTCTGATTGGAGCTGCCAATTTGGATGATTTTATATAGAGCCTCAAACTTCATGGCAGACCAAATTCAAATGAAGACCAAAACTGCATCTACATGACCAGGTAGAGTTAGAAAAAAAATGCCAGTTGGTGCATTTTTCCAAGGCCTGTCTGTGAGGAAAAGCAGGATCCTAAATAAAAGTCTGGCCTTACTGTTCAAAAGCTATCCTAACAAGCCAGTGAACTGGATGAACTCGACAGGCATATCACTAAGAGAGCTAGATAAAAATCACACCCTGAAATCCAGTACAATTATCTGTAATAAAATTTAATAATCAAAATGATGACATAGCTTTTAGCTACTCCAATATATGACTGCTAATATTTTTATATTTTATTAATAATTCTCAATTATGGCATTTCTAGTAAGAACTACTAAACTTACACTTTTATGTTCATTAGCAGTTATGTTTTTAATGTTTTGCCCATGGTGTACTGGTGCTTATCTTTAAGATTACTTCTCATCACAGTGTTTGCTGAGCAAATTAGAAAGAACTGTGTTCATCAACAGAGTGTAATGCACCACCCTAGAATACAAGTTAATTGTTCAACTTTATTTGAACTTGAGAATCACAACATCTATACTTCAAGAAGTTCCCCTGATAATTTAGCTGCTTTATCAAGATATACAACTAAGAGGGGAAAAAGGCGTAGTTCTCACCTGGAAGCTACTGGAACTCAAATGGTGGCCCCATCCCTGACTCACTAAATATAAGAATACACATTAAAATACACATACACACCACCCCCCCCCCACATGCTTAGATATACTTTAAATAAAAGCTCGAATTCCCTTTTTTTTTCTCCTCTTTCCTTGCATTAATACAATGTTTGCTTTACACATAAGACCTTAGATTTATTACAAAAACTCCCCATGTAATGAATTCTCACCTACTAAGGAGCTAAGAAGACCATCTGGGAGAAAGAGTGTTCATGAGTTAGTAGGTCTCAACAGCTGGCATCGATGTGCAAGCCTTCTGCCACCCTCCTTTGGATTTTCACTGCCAAGTTACTGTATTTCTAAATATACAATTGCTTCTTTAAATAAGCTCCCAACTTCTGGCTTTCCAAAAAATCTTTGGATTTATTTGTCACATGGCACCCCAAATACAAAATGCAAACTCCAAAGCGGTGCTAATTAAGTGCAGGAGTTACAATATCAAATGATTTTTTAATAAATATTTGATTTCTATATTCTGAAGAGGAGGCTACCAAGCACACTGGAAAAACCATTGGTTCTGAAGTGAGAAAGATGATGTGTTGGTGCCAGTATTTGCTAACATTGAATTTCTTTTCTATACAATTGGGGTAATCATGCCTGCTTGAAGGAGTTGTCATGAACGTTAAATGGTAATAGGAAATGCAAACTGTTAGCACATCCCTCTGAGGGCTAGAATTAGAATGCCTCAGAGAAGTTTGTGAAGTGAGCCTTCTTTGAAAGCACAGTTTAAAACAATTCAAGAGGGTCCTTATTTTCCTGCAGTTGGCTGACAGTTCCCATGGCAGCTCTTCTGGGAACCAAGGCATAGGAGATGAGAGAGGCCACAGCACCATGCTTCTAAAGGAGAGCTGACCTTCAGAGCTTAGAAAGTCATCTCATTAAGACTTGCCTGGATTTGTGGGAAGGTCTGAATGCCAACAATTCCAGACTGAAATAATATTTCTCTGTGCCTTCTCTGAATACAGAGGTACACTAGGGAGCAGGGCCAGTGACTCACAGTCTACAATGATAAGATAAAAAAAAAAAAACCAAAACACCTTTATGTACAATAACAGTCTGGGACTCCTGTAGATTCAAAAAGCTTTTAAGGTCCTTTCAGGGAAGTATCCTCCCACACCCCTGCTGAGGGGTCACCCTCAGGCAGGTCCGATTGCCTGGAATTTGAGTTATATTAACTCACTTGCCATTTCCCCGTTTCTGTTGGACTGCCTGTCAGTGGAGCCCAACGGTGTATACAGAAGAGCAATAGCCAGTGTCCTCCATTCTGCAGAAACAACTGAAAATCCCAGAGACTTATTACCATGGGAGGAGCTAACCGAGGGGCCCAGTCCAAGCAAATGGAACATTTTCTTCATCACTGGAGTCAAGAGGAAAGGGGAGCCTAACAGATATGAGAAGTGTTCCGAGAAAATGAAAGCAAGTGAGAACCTAAGACATTGTCATAGGAAGAACCAAACCAATAACTGCCTACGGAATGCCAGCTTTCTAACCAGCACTCTACAGGAAAGAAAGGGAATGAAAAGTAGAAGGTGCCATCTCTGCCTTCAAAAATGTTATACTGAAAATTATAATCTCATAGGACAAAATTTCCAAAACCAAAGAAAATGAAATAACAATTGATGATTTTTGAAGCAGGAAGAGTGATGACAGGGAGAGAGGGGAGAATGAAAGTGAGAGTGAGAGACAGATGGACAGGTAGGTAGGTAGGTAGGTAGACGCAGAGTTAGATGTCAGTAATAACAGAAGAGAAATAGTTTGTAGGTAGGTAGGTAAATTGATGTAAGAAAGTTATGACAGACAAATAGTTGGAGAGATAGAAGGATGGATAGATACTAGCTATTGTATGCCTTGTACTTTGATGGATACTTTCATTATATTTATTTAATATTAATCCTCACAAAAATTCAATGAGATATTTATACCCATTTTCCATACTCACAAAAACCAAATCTTGGATATGTTTAAAAATCTAATTGGGTATACATGGCTATTAAGCAGTAGAGCTGGATTTTGAAGTCAGAAAATACTTTTTTCAGAAATTAATGGTGTCGTGTTTCTCTTCTCACAGTGCTGATAGGTGGCTCAATGCCAGGTGTTAAGCTCTATTTATTGCTTATGATTGACATATTTCTGGTATGTAGTTAATTTAATTGCAACTGTCTTTTTATGTTTTTATTATTCTTTTTTTGGAAAGAAGTAGAGTCTGCATAAACAAATTGGATTAAATTCACTCCAAATCTCATACTCTGTCTGTTGTATCATGCCCTGCATTAAAATAACAGGTTTCAGCAACAACTGAAATTAAAAGGCAGAACAGAGTTTGCTGCCAAATACACTGTTCAGACCAAAAAAACGAAAACAAAAAGCTATAAACAGTCACAAAAGAAGGGGCCTTTCATTCTTATTCTGAGGGATTCAGGGGCACAGAGAGGTGGGATTCCAATGGGGCCACTAAAGCCTGAGAGAAGCAAAATAGAAGAAGAACGTACTTCCCACTTCATTGGTACAAGTAGGAAAGAAAAAATTAAATGAGGATCAGAAAAGAGAGAGAAATTAAACATCAAAAATTAAAAACAATTCCAGCTTTCTACATTCTCTTCAAAATCATTGTTTTTCATTTTGTTTTTGCTTTAAAAATGAGGGTTAGGATGCCTGTTTTATATTTGTTAAATTCAAATCAATATCCACTCTTGGGGGGGAACATTTTCTTTTTCTTCCTTTGAAGAAAAAACCAGTCGTCCTAGCAGAAATTGATCCTAAAGCAGTAGCAGGTGGTCTTGCCATTCCCTGGGCAAAGGAACGGTAGCAGGATCAGACACAGAACCCTCATGGTTTTACCTGTAGAGATAAATTTGAAGAGAGTCCTTTTCCTTCCATAAGCGAACCTGAGAATGCACACATTCCTTAGGAAAGTGAGATAAAGCTCTCCTTACTTCTCCTCAAAGCTCTGCTGAGGGTCTTGTGAGGCCAGGAAATCAGCAAAACAGTGACTGCCTCACTTTCTCTACCTCATTCCACTTCCCACCTGGACTCTGGACCTGAAGGGGAGGGAGAGAGGCAGTGGGCCCTAGCACAGATGTTCCCCCAGATCCCCATAATCCCCAGAGGAGAACAGCCCTTGAAGGCCAGGTCTTTACGGCAAAACTGCTTGCTCAGCCTCCAGGGCCAACCTCAAATATGAAAAATCATGAGAGCCGTAGCCCAGGCCTTGCGAGCCTATGTGACTATCCAAAGGCCAAAGAGTTGTTCTCAGTTATAGGTTTCATGGCCCTGACAGCAAAAGCCAACTCTTTATCTCAAAAGGATTCTTTCTTCAACATTGCTATCATCAAAAACATTTATTAACATCCAACTGCATGTGGTGCTGGGCATAATACAAGAAACATTTGCTATTTGAAGTATATTCTGCAGCAGCAACTCATTTACCATTCTTTGCTTCATTCAAATAAACAATGAGTTAACTTATATCACCTAAAGAAGAGAGGCCAGAGTCAGTAGCCTGCACAGAGAGACTTCACCAGAGGCCAGGAGAGTTGAGCTGTGTTTTACCTGGCACCCTAAAATAAATAGGGCCCATGCAGGAGCTTTCCACTTACAGTTTCAAAGGGCCCAACCTCCAAGACAGAATTTGAGATGTAAGGAAGCAGGCAGAAGTCAGAATCCACAGTCTTTTTCTTCATTTTCTTCCTTTTTCACTAATTTTTAAAAGTTATGTAATACTTGATACATACTGAAGAATGTATGTACAAATATATGAATTATGAAATATAATAAAATGAACATTACAAATCCACCAATGAACTTAATACTAGAGCTTTATTGTTAGTGTAGAATACCCGTGCATCCTTTGCTCTGCCCCTACTCTACAGCTTTCCCTCCAGAGTTGAACACTGCACAGAACTTGGCGTTAATCACTGATTTGCCACATAGACTTAGCACATTTATTTATTCATTCATTCATTCATTCATTCATTCATTCATTTTAAGTATTTTATAGGTTTTGCTGTTACAGTTGTCCCAATTTTTGCTCCTTTGCCCTCTGCCACCCAGAAACCTCTATTCCCTCCAGTGATCCCCCCTTCTCTGTTCATGTCCATGGGTCATGCATGTAAGTTCTTTGGCTACTCCATTTCCTATGTTGTATTTTACATCTCTATGGCTATTCTGTGACTACCAATTTATACTTCTTAATCCCCTCACCTCTTTACCCATTCCCTCCAAGCCCCTTCCCATCAGGCAACCATCAAAACACTCTCCATATCCGTGATTCTATCTCTTTTCTTCTTGTTTGCTTAGTTTGTTTTTGAGATTCAGTTGTTGATAGGTATGTGTTTATTATTTTATTATTCATAGTTTTGATCTTCTTTTTCTTAAATAAGTCCCTTTAACATTTCATATAGTAATGGTTTGGTGATGATGAACTCTTTTAGTTCTTTCTTGTCTGGGAATGGTGGCTTTGCTTGGTAGAGCACCTTGGCTGTAGGTTCCTGCTTTTCATGATTGAATATTTCTTGTAGTCCCTTCTAGCCTCCAAAGTTTCTTTTGTGAAATGACTTGGCAGCCTTATGGGAACTCCCCTGTAGGCAATTATCTGCTTTTCTTTTACTGCTTTTAGGATTCTCTCTTTATCTTTCTCTTTATCTCTTTGTCATTTTAATTACAATGTGTCTTGGTGTGGGCCTCTTTGCACCATCTTGTTCGGAACTCTCTGTGCTCCCTGAACTTGCATGTCTATTTCCTTCCCCAAATTATGAAAATTTTCTTTCATTATTTTTGCAAATAGACTTCTAATTTATTGCTCTTTCTCTTCTGGCACCCTTATGATGCAAATGTTGATTTGATTGAAGTTGTCTGAGAGGTTTCTTACACTATCCCCATTTTTCTTTTAATTCATTTTCTTCTTGTTGTTCTGCTTGGCTGTTTTTTGTTTCCTTGTGGTCCATATCGTTGATTTGACTGTTAGCTTCATCCACTCTATTGTTGATTCCTCATAAGTTGTTCATTTCTGTTAGAATATTCTTTATTTCTACCTGGCTCTTTTTTATGCTGTTAAAGTACTCCCTGAGTTCTTTGAGCATCCTTATAACCAGTGTTTTGAATTCCGCGTCTGAAAGATTGCTTATCTCCATTTTGTTTAGTTTTTTCCTGGAGTTTTGATCTCTTCTTTTTAATTTGGGCCATGTTTCTTTGTCTCCTCATTATGCCAGCCTCCCTGTGTTTGTTTCTATATAATAGGTAGAGCTGCTATAATGCCCTGTGTTGGTAGTATGGCCTGTAGGGTCCAGTGGCACAACCTTCCCTATCACCCAAACCGGGTACTTGAGGCATGCCCTCCATCTGAGCTGAGTACACCTTCCTCTTGTAGTTGAGCCTTATTTGCTGTTGGCAGGTCAATGGGAGGGATTTACCCCGGCCAGTCACCTGCAAGGATTGGTTGTGACCACAAACCTCCATGCTCCATGGAGGGTCAGCTGTGCCAGGGCAGGGTGGCAGTGCTCCAGCATTGACTGTAGCTGTCCACTGGGTGTGCAGGCTCTGGGGTTTCCCAGTAGGTGCAGGTCAGGGTCAGCCCCCTTCCGCGTTCAGCTCAGAGCCACCCAGCATGAGCTACAAAGCGATCTGCAGATGGCTGTTACTTGTGCTGGCCTTAGAGATTCCCAGGCAGAGCCAAACTGTTATCCAAAGCTGGCTGTTGCTAGTGCCAGGCCTGGGGCTGCCTAGCCAGAGGTACAACATTGGGAGCAGGCCCATAAATTGAATGGGGCAGAGCCTCAGGTAAACACCAGGGCAAGGAAAACAGTGTAAGCCAAGTTGATAAAAAGTCTCACATATGTCTCCTGCCTGCCAATTCTGTGGCTTTTGGCTCTCTGCAGGAAGGGCTCAGAAAAGGCACAATGGCTTCTACCTGCCTTCCTCTCTGGGAGAGAGAGACAGCTCTTGCCCTGATGCCAGTTCTTCCCACTTCAGTTCCTCCCCATATGTTCCTGGTGAATGCCTTTCAAGCTGCTATCCTGGTGATGCTGGAGCTTAGAGGGAGTGCATCATAGTAAGTTCAGCATGGGCCCTTTAAGAGAAACTACCAAGGAGTCCAGTAGTTTTTTTTTCACCAACTTCAATCTTGCTGGTTTCTACAGCCAGAAGCTATGGGTGTTTCTCTTCCTGGTGCTGGTACCCTGGGCTGGGAGGCCTGGTGTGGGGCAGGACCCCTCACTTCTGAGATATCCCTTCTGAATTTTTATCTACCAGCCATGTGTGTGGGATCCGCCCTTTCCAAGTCTCTGTATCTCAGCATCTCCTGCCCTTCTGGATTGATGTGGCTTCTTTAGTTTTGTAATTGCTGTATTTCCATTCGACTCAACTTTTGACAGTTTTGAGTGGTCTTTGGTCTGTAGTTTAGTTGTAATTCTGATGTGGTGTGAGGAGGCAGCTGTGTTTACCTATACCGCCATCTTGACCAGAAGTCAGGCTTAGCACATATATTTAAAAATAAACAATATATATACTCTTGCTTGGTCTGAAACTTTTCAAAAGGGAGCTTAATTTGCATTTCCTTGCTTACAAATGAAGTTAAACATCTTTCCTTAATACATTTGCTATTCGTGTTGCCTTTTAGTAATACGTCCTTTCCCATTTTCTTCTGCTGGGCTCATCATCTCTTTTATTAATTGATTTGTAGGAATTTTTTATATACTCCAGATATTAATCCTATTTCAGTTCTATGTCAGGCAAATGCCATCCCCTTTTATTTTCATTTACTTTTGGTGTATTTCATAAGCAGAAGTTTCTAATTTAATGTAGATGAATTTTTTAAATTTAGTTTGCACTTCTGTATCTTATTTGAATAAATGTTTTTTTTCCTTACCCCAGGATGCAAATTGTCCTATATATTTTAAGAAAAGTTTAACTTTCATATACTTTATTCCAACTGGAATTAATCTTCTTTATGGTGTGGAAGAGAACTCAAGTTTAATTCTTTTTCATATGGATAATTAAGTCTCTCAGCACCACCTACTGAGGCACTATCTCCTTTCCCAGTCATTTACAATACTGCCTGTCACATAAAGTTCATATATGGATCTGTTACTGAACTGTCTATTCTCCTTATTTTAATTTGTAACCCCATATGAATTGTAACGCTTTGTATTATATTGACTGTAGTAGCTTCATATTCTTTATCTGACAATGCAAGTCCTTCACTGTTCTGTCTTCAGCAGAGTCTCAGTTTTCCTTGGGACTTTGTTGTTTCATTTAAATTTTAGATTTAGCTTGTCAAGTTTCCTCAAAAATTGCTGTTGGGATTTTGATAAAAATTGTTCTGAAACTAGAATTTATTTTAGGGAGAAGTGACAACTTTATAATATTGAGGCATTGGATACATGAAAATGGTATATTTCTCACTTTATTTAGGTCTTTTTAGTGACTTTCCATAAAATTTTACTGATATACAAACAACCATTTTCTACATACAGATTTTGCACACCATTTATTTGATATATTCTAAGATTCCATTTGTTTGTTGCTATTGGCATCTCTGTAGTCTGTGCTGTTTCCTGCTGGTTTTAGAAATCCAGTCCTTATTCTTTTATCGTACTTTCATATCTTACTACACTGGTAAAGACCTCCAGTGGTGAATGAAAGTGGTGGGAGCTGATACCCTTGTCTTACGCTGATTTTAAAGTGAATACCACTAACCTCTCATTGTTAAGAATTATGTTTCATGTAATATTTTAGGTAGATATTGTTTACCAGGCCAAGGCATTTCCATGCATTCTGAACTTGCTAAGAATATTTTCTATGACTTACAGGCATCTATTAAGATGGTCACATTTTTTACTTTTAATCGACTAGTAAAATTACATTTCTAGGTGTTCTAGTATTAAGTCACTCTTGCATTCACAGTGGAAACTCACCTTGATCATGTTTCATTATGATTTTATGGCCTGTTATAGTCCATTTGCTAATATTTTGTTTAAAAATATTTACATCTTGTTTTTTAGTGAAATTGGCCTATCTTCTAATGCCTTTATCAGGTTTCGATATTAGGGTGACACTGGCCTCAAAACGCAGATGGGTTCCCTCTTTCTGTTCTGTGGGAGAATTTATATACTATTGAAATAATTGATTTGTTATTAAATTGATAAAACTCACCTGTATAGTCATCTGGGCCTGATGTTCTATTTGCTGGGAAGATCTAGTTCAACTTCCATTTCTCTTTCAACCAAATTTAGTACATTATTAAAATTTTTTATATATTTTTTGTTTTCAATGCAGTGGCATAAGTTTAGCCATAGTATTCTATAATTAGCTTCTTGGTTATCTAGAAGTTTATCTACTTACATCATCTTTTTGATTCCTCATATTATATATTTTGCTATATTTTTCTTAATAAATCTAGGAGATAACTATTTTGATAGTATTTACAAAGAAAGAACTTTCAGTATTGTTGATATTTTCAACTATAGTTTAGTTTCTATTTCATTAATTTCTGATTTTACCTTAGTTATACCCTTCTTTCTATTTTTTGTTTGTTTAATCTTATTACTTTAAAATTTTTTAAGATGGATGCTTAACATTAAATTTTAGCAT
Source organism: Pteronotus mesoamericanus (assembly GCF_021234165.1). Taxonomy (NCBI): domain Eukaryota; kingdom Metazoa; phylum Chordata; class Mammalia; order Chiroptera; family Mormoopidae; genus Pteronotus; species Pteronotus mesoamericanus. The sequence continues at coordinate 11,291,621 of NW_026555245.1, forward strand.
TCAATTACAATGTAAGCATTCAAGCCTATAAACTATGACATTTAAAGTACTCTGCAAGCTTAATTTGCAGCATTTAATAACTCAGCTTTAAATGATTTTTTAAAATTCTATTGTGATTTCTTCTTTCACAAATGTGTTATTTAGAAGTATGTTGAAAATCTCCAAATATATTGTAATTTCTTTTGAATTTATCTTTTTAGTTTTTATTTATAATTTTTCAGTGTGGTCTGAAGTCATGGAATGTCTGGTACCATTGTTTTGTTTTATTTTTGAGATCTGCCTTGTGCTCTATTATGTGGCCAATTTTTGTAAATCTTTAATATAATGTATAATCCAATCAGAGACACAAAGTTCATTAAGACAAATTTTTAAATTATATTATAAAACTTATTTATGTCTTTATTAATTTTTAGCCTTCATTAACTTTATCAATGATTGAGAAACATCTGTAAAGACCCCATGTGACAATAAATTTATCAATTTCTCCTTAGTTCCATCAATATTTGCTTTATTTTTTGAGATATTTTGTTAAATTTATATAATTTTTTAATTTATACTCATTCTGGTGCATTAAACCTTTATCATTTCTAGTAACTCTTATTATCTCTAGCAATGTTTATTGTCTTTAACTTATTTATCTAATATTAGTAACTATTTTACCTTAGTTTGTTGGGTTATTTTTCTTTCAATTATTCTATGTTCTTGAGTTTTAAGAGTGTTTCTTATAAAGAATATTTACCTGTATTCTTTCTTTCTGTAATAAGATAATCCCTATCTTTAACTTTTAGTCCATTCACATTTCTTGTCACTATTGGTATACATGGACTTCTACCATCGATGTTGTTTTAACAAGGCTCCCAAGAGAAAAAGAATCAATATGTTTGAGACACAGTATGATTTTAATGAATTGGCTCATGCAGTTATGGGAGGTGGCAAGACTGAAATCCTCAGGACAGGCCAGGAAAGCTAAAAATTCAGGCAAGGTCTCTATGTTACCGTCATGAGGCATAATTCTTACTTCCTCAGGAAATATATATATTTTTAAGATTTTATTTATTTATTTTTTTTAGAAAAGGAGGGAGGGAGGGAGGGAGGGGGAGAAACATCAATGTCAGAAAGAAACATCGATCAGTTGCCTCTTGTATGCACCCCATCCAGGAAATGAACCCTCAACCTAGGCTTGTGCCCTGACTGAAATCGAACTGGTGACCTTTTACTCTGTGGGCCAAGGCCCAGCCAACTGAGCCACACAGGTTAGGGCAGGAAATATTTTTCTCCTAAGGTCTTTAACTGATTAGAAGATGCCTGTCTACATTGTGGAGAATAATCTGATTTACTTAATGTCTACTAATTATAAATGTTAATCACAGCTAAAAAAACACATTCACAGCAACATTTAGATTTGCGTTTAATTAAACAACTGATCACCATAGCCGAGTCAAATTAACATATAAAATTAAGAATGACACACTTTTTTTTTTAACTTTTTTGCTTTTGCTTGGTTGCTCTTGATATTTTTATTTGGATTTATTTGATCTTTATGTTTAAAGTATGTTAGATATTCTCATTCTATTCCCATGTCTCTTAATTACTTTTCTACATTTTTCATTTTCTTTTATCTCTGTGCTACATTCTGGGTAATTTCTTCAGCTCTATCTTCCATTTCACTAACTCTCTCTTAAGTGTGTCTGGTTTCATCAATTAAACTAATTTATTCAGCTTCTAATGTTGTCAATTATATTTTTTTATCTCTAAAGTTCTATATGTTTATTTTTCAAATATGCCTGAAATTATTTTTGTTATTACTCCTTATTCAGGTTTTCTGCTTGTTTGCTTATTTAGTTACTACTCTTTTGTATTTCTTTAAATATTTCAAATATAGTTACTTCACATTAAGTATCTGATAATCCTAATATCTGAATTGTATGCATAGGTCTAATTCTATTATTTCATTAGATTCTCAATCATATAACAATTCACCTTCTGTGTTTTAAGTTTTTATTATGAACTCATTTTTTTTTTTTAGGACTTAAACTCTGAAATTCCTAAAGGCTAAAGAAAAGATGGTTTCATCCAGGGAAGATATACATTTGCTTCTACTGACAGCCAGTGGAGATGACCAGTCATTTGACACTAATTTGGCCCATTTTGAAGATCTTGATTTAATGCCGAAGGCTCAGACTCAGGTCCCTTTTCTTGTCCTGACGTAGCCTCCCTCTCTCAGTGCAGCGTTGCTCTCAGCGAAGTGCTGCTCTAGTGCTCACTTAATGTGCACCCCCACATTTTTCTTTCGCCACTCTCAGTGCCACAGGCCTGAAAACTGTGGAAGGTGACACTCACACAGCTGTAATGCAAAAGTCACCCTCTCCATCTGGGGCATGCGCGGTCTGTGCAACCCACACAGGAAGTCTTGCTCACTGTTCTTATCTACCACTCTTTCTTTGAGATGTCAAAGTTTTGTGATAAATTCAGCAATGCATTGTAAGGTATTTGTTATAATTTTTCTGGGACATAATTTTCACTGGACTAGAGCCTACCTCTGTCTCTTCATCTCTTTTCCTTTTCCACTCTCTACAGTATGGCTCAGACTCCTTTGGGTTAATGATACAAAAATTTCAACTGACACTAGTTTTCAAAACCAAATATTTATCTTCATTTTCCCTTAACTCTCTGTATAAATTTGTTGTATCTATTATATACCTTCCTTCTTGAAACTGCCCCCTCCCTTACCATTAATGATTCTATGTTATCCTGATATAGTATATAAGATTTTAATATACTGATTGATCAATGTATTCCTCTAGTATTCACATTTGCTAGACATGGGATATCTTACCTCTTAACCCTAGCAAGACAAGAAACCAAAAAATATATATTCTTGGTTTTAGAGTTTCCAAGCAAAGGCCCAGGTGTAAGACCAATTCAATTGGAAAAATATGTGAATAGGAAAGCTGTCATTTTTTTCTCACTCTTTAATAAAGCTTCTGAATGTGAAAGACAAGACCATGAAGAAAAGCCAGCAGAGTCCATGACAGGGGACCAGGCAATGGCAAGGAGACAAGAGGAAAGTCAATACCCAGAGACCCCATGCCTGCTCTTGAGCACCACAATCTGTCAGCCCCAGGAGGACGTGTGAGCCCTGCCATGCCCCAGACCGACCAGTCTCCATTCTAGTGAGTAATGCACATCGCCATCCTTTTCATTGACCTTCAGGGAGAACTTTCCATCGTGGGCAGCCCTCACTTTACTTAGGATCATTCAGCAGGAGAGATACCCGTTTTTGCCCCACATATGGCTTGTTCAGAACTTAACTGCCCTATGAAAAAACAAACAAAAAAATGCCTTTTCTTTTTTTAGGGAACTCAAGAGCTACCAGAGAAAGTAAGGTTGAGAGGAATGAGAATGTAAAAAGGACCATCCTGCTAGCGTCCAATCCTGTGAGTACTAGGGTGCTTTCATAGGCTAGAGCAACCAGCTTGTATTTTCTCTTCCCATACAGGGACGGTGGTGAAATGCACACCCCTTTCACGGCATTCCTGCTTGACTGCTCCTCCTGCTTTCCTTCACTGGATTTGCTTCTTTCTCCCACCACCTAAACACTTATTCCCTGAGAGGCTGTCTTTGGCTCTCTCTATCTCTATTCTCTCCCTTTCAAATAACACATCCATAGCCCTACTGCCCTCTCTGGAGAAATGTCACAAGTTCTACAATTGACATGTGTTGAAAAGATGCCAGAGGGTCACAGAAGGAGAGGTTGAGTTCGCTGTATAAAACAATTCACACCTTTTCCCAGAGGGTAAGTTGACAGATGGTCCCACGAGGAAGCACCCGTGTAGAGACTCAGCTTAGCAGTAGCACAGCAGAGACGACAGGCAACAGTAGTTGCTTGACAAAATGAGGGACCTATCTGTGTGGATAATTGTTTGGTGACCACATATGATACTTTGTGCATATTTTTTCAGCCAATAGGAAAGCCAGTCCAAAGTCTTCATAAATAGCATCAATAAAATTATAGCTTGTCACTGGTTTTTAGAGACTTTCAGAAAACTGAGTTGGGAACTGGCTCCCTTCTCCAATGCAGTAATATAAACATCTACCCATCCCGAGCTGGTGACCACACGGTTTGGCACTAGGTAACTAAGACAAAACGCTATTCTGTCTCAGTTCTATTCTCTCTCTGAATGGAGGTATAATGAACCATTTTCCAAGTCACAGGATAAATCAAACTTTATTTTTTATAGAGGAACTCTGCTGCAATTTTATAGTTACAATAACTTTCTCAATATTGTTATTACTTGGAGACAACGGAGAAAACGAAAAGGGCAAGTGGATTTTTGGGTCATTAAAGTCAGCACTAGAGTCTATCAAATGCCCCTGAGACACATGTAATTGCCTCCAGTAATACACCTTGTCATGTTCTGTTGCCAAAGCTATTAGTTGATTCTTTAATGTTTTTTCTCAGTCTCCTGCTTGCTACAACAAAACTAAACTTGTTGCAGCCCTGACATTAACAACAATATCATTAGTTGCTGAAGATAAGACAAGGAGCAGGGCCTCGGATTTTCAATAAGGCACACTTGCAGGAAGAGTATACAAAAAGGGGGAATGATTTACCACAACAATTGTTCATTAGTGTCTCATCTTTATTACACTAAAGCCCATGTTTCATGAGTTCGCTTTATGCTACTAGCACCCCTTTTCACACATATTTACATGCACCCTTCCCCCCACCCACACACATCACAAAAGGCTTAAAAGCCTAAAAGGATCTCCTGTCAGATAAATGTACTGTGAAAAGCCAGCATCAGGTATAAAACACTTTTGGATCACACCACACATGTATTCATCACAGACAAGCTGTTCATCAAGTATATTTTACATTATCAGTAACTCCACAGGCACTGAGCTGAGCCAGGTGCTAACCCAGCACCAGGACAATGAGATTTTTCTGGACAGGACTTCCAGGAAACATTCCTTGGGCACACTAACACACAAAAGCTGTAGTGTATCACATCAATGACAATTTGCTTCCACAAATCACGTTTTCTTTGCTTTCTGTCTTTGTCCCACAAACGTGGTAGCTGCAGTTGATTAAGTAGTGAGACATTGATTCCTGAGACTGAGGGATCTGAGAGCTGGTTTTCATGCTCTCCCATGGGCTTAATTTCTTTGACAGCCTCTTTTATGACTGCAGAGAACACCTTTTACTTCCTGAGAAATGTGGCAAAGAAGCATAATACCACATTTATAAAGAAGTTCAGATTCTTGGATTATTACGCTATAGAAATTTAAAGTGTATCATAAAATTGCCTAAGAATGGACAAAACCCTGACAGTGAAGACTATGTAAATAAGTCAGGTAAGAAAAACAAAAATGCTACAGGAAAATGCAGACAAAAATGTGCCAATTTGAGTGTGTGTATCAGCAAGGGGCTAGGAATGACATAACATTATTTGAAATCAATGCTATTTATATGAGAGTATTTTAATAAAATTAAGAAAGTCCCTTACTTTTTAAATGTAATTACTGCTGTGAAAGAGATTTGTTATTATTTAGCAGCAATTCATTAAAATAAGAGGTAGACTACTGATACTTTAATAACTTATTAAAGTTATTAATAACATTTTGCAAGGTTTTCATTCCAAGTTTCCTTTAGCAGCTCTTAGGGTCTTAGTTTAATATGTGGAATGGGCATTAAATACCTTTCTCAACACAAACTACTGGAGTCCAACAGTGCCAGCATGCTAGACAGGATTCCATCAATTTAGGCAATTGCTACATGTATCTGTTAGAATAATTTCAGCCTCAAATAAGAGAATATCCAACCTAAAGCTGTCTTTAACAGTAAGAATATTTATTAGCTCACATGGCAATATCTAGAGGTAGAATGGTTGCAAGATTTGTTAGTGAGCTGTGTAACAATAAGATCAAAGTTCTATAACTTGCCCCATCTTCAGCTCTACCATCCTCAGCACATTCTCTCTTGTCCTCTAACGGCTCCCCTCATAATCCCAAGGTAAGTGCTGCAGTTCTGGACATCAAATCCTCATACGAACCCACCCCAAAACAAAAAGAGCAGTTTCTCCCTTTACCTCCTTATATCTCCTTTTATCAGGAAAGGAAGCCTTTCCCAGAAGACTCTCAGCAGACATACATTCTGTTCCATTGACCAGGATTAAGTAACATGCACAGGCCCTTCCTACCAGGGAGACTGCGAAAGAATTGGCCATGTCCAGACCTCTGCTGGGAGATAAATGTTAGTATCAAGACAAGAAGTACGGGGCAAAAAAAAAAAAAAAAATGTATCCCTCCTTCTGCATATTGCTCTATCTTCCTCTTTAAAAAAAATCACCAGAAACCTTTTACTTCCTTTTTTATTTGTTTATTTCACCTCCTGGACATCTCATCCTTTTCATTTTGATGGCGATGGTAGGTATTATCTAGCATGCTTGTAGAGCCCCAGAAAGCCCCAGAATTGACCCATTAAATTCTGGCTTCGAGAATATGCCCTGCCTTTCATTACCCATGTGGTCACAGACAAGGCTCTTGGGCTCTGAGCCCTGCCTGTGAGGAGGAGGTAAGAATTCCTGCCCTACCTATTTCTGAAAGTAATTGTGGGGGCCAAATGAGGTAAGATGTGCAAAAGTGTTTTGTGAACTGACAAGCACTGTGCATATTTTATGAGCTGCTGGGACACCCTAAAATCCTTGTTTGCATTCAGAAATGCCTACACCTTGAGTGGCCTTCTCTTATCCAGGACAATGAGGTCATTTTGAAAAGTCAAGTTCTTAATGTGAGTCAGAGATTTGCAAACATTGACTGGAAAGAAGCCAATGTGTTAACAAGTGAAGAGCATTTGAGCGGAGGCACTTCAGATTTGGAAATCAGGGGCCCAACAGCCTCTCTCGCCTTGACAGCATCACACTAGCCAGGTCACTACCGCTAATTGGTTGAATAGGAACTGTCTGAAATGGAGTACGCAATACAGATTTGGAGAAGAGGCTATGGATGGTCCGCTATTCGGACCTGGTCACCCTCTTTCAGAGGTCTTCTCCTCCACCCAGCCCTTCTCCACAGCCCAAGCAGCCCACTCAGGAAGCTCAGCCCCTTTTTTAAGGTCCAGGTGCTCATTGTGGCCTGACAACTGGGCCTCTGTGGCTCGGGGCTGACCCGAAGATGGCCCTGTAATTTCAGCACTTACCTACTGTCTTCTGGAAGTAGATTTTTACACACACGCACACACACACACACACACATACACACACAATATCTTGCCCCTTGCATTTTAGTTGGGAAATTATACAAGAGCACTACTCAACTCTAGTTCAAGGCAAAATATAGCAAGTACCAAGAATCATACAAAGTGCTCAGACCTTTGGTATCAAAGTCAAAGCAAAAAGAGAATGAATCCCAGCAGGAGCATCAGGAAAGACTTAAAATGGTCTTGGAAAGATATGCTATGTTTACAGAGAGAGATGTTAGGGGGAAAAAATCAGGAAAAAAGATTCAAGCTGGAGAAGTGGAATCATGTCTGAGGGAGGGGAGCTGATGTAGAATAGAGAGGGAAAAGGTAAATTATGTGGAGGTTGGAGGCACAAGCAAAGATTATGGGTACTCAGCTCTTGTTTTCACATACCCTGTTTTTCAGGAAAAATCATTTTCTCCTTGCTTCCTCATTGCATCTCCTTGGAATCCTAGTGCCCAATGTCCCCTCCTGTCACCCTCCCCACTCACCAAAACTATCATCAGGGAAAGATCTGAGGTAGCTGACTTACGGTTCGGAAAAAACTGAAGGCAGGCAACACTTCATTTTAAACCTTGGCTCCATTATAAAGTAAAAGGCATTGTTTCCTATCAAAGGAATTTCAGAAACCAAGGTAAAGAGAGACACCACATCCCTCAGGCAACCAAAAGCCAGTAGGACTAAAAGAATATCTGTATCCCAGCCCCAGAATTATTTTTCCTGTAGGCAGGTCAGCTAATCTCTCTGCACTTCAGTATCTTTGTCTATAGTAAGAAAATCACATCCGTCATGCCTACATCACAGTGCTCCTGGAACAATCCACATAAGGATAAAGCACCCTGGTTATAAGGATGCTCCCCTGACTCCGAGTCTCTGGCTGCTCTCGGGAAGTGCAGGAGACACTTCCAAATCCACAGGACTCTGGCCTGGGCTGGCCCAAGCTAGGCCACAGGTACTGGAGTACTTGAGGAGGGGTCTGCATGGCTGATAACACCTCGATCTTGTCCTTTCACAGGCCCTGAGTGTGACAGCACACTGACCAAGGAAGCACCAAAGAGACCCAAATTCAGATCCTGACCTGTTTTCTCGCCCCAGCTCTACCCTTGCCCAACCACAGGAACCCAGGTAACCACTCTGTCTCTTTGAGCATGATTGTTTCTATAAATGTAAGTGGTACCACCTGTGCTGTCTACCTCACAAGCCTGATATGTATTTTATGAAAGTACACAGTATTGGCTGTGATTCTATCTGACAGAAGAGCTTTTGATCATCTTTGAAGCATGGGATATTGTCTTTTGGGGTCCATCTCAAATACCATGTCCCTGATGACAGCATCCCCAGTTTTCCAGGCAGAATTCCTTTCCATTCTGTGCAGTCTCCAAGCAGTTCAGTGGTTCCCCTGACACACACTTACAATCATACTCTCATTACATATGTCTTCCACTGAGGTCCTCAAAACTCCAGAGTTTCAAAACTACATTTTTCACTTTTGAATCCCCAAGATCTGGCACTGGCCCTGAACATAGTATTTGCACAGGAATATTTGGATGAACAAAAGTGTTCTCAGACAGTGTTTGGTTTTTTTTTTTCCCCTAGGCTTCCTTTTGCCTATAGGACATAACAGGCTTGAAGACAGGACACTTTTTAGACACTTGATAAAGGCTGAGTCTGGAGTGCCAGAAGGTAAACACAAGAATGTTATGATAGGATGGGAATAATCAAATGCAGTGTTGGCCATTTTGTATTCGGTCTTTGTCCTCAGAGCTGTAAGGCAAAGATGACTTCACACCTTCTCTTCCTTCTGTCTTAGAAACTGGGTCCCAAAGATGTTTCTGATGGAACACCAGAATTAGAAATTAAGCCATGTGGTCATATGGATGGCTTCACTGCAGAAAAAGGGCCAATGAATTACTCAATGGCACCATACCATTGCTTGCTTGGGCTCCATTTAATAAACAATATTCTACCCACAGATGCCAAGAGACATAAGTGAGATACTTGCATTGTAAAGCAGAGGAATGTGAAGCAGCTAAACCAAAAATTTTGCTGAAGTTTTTTTTTTTCCCACTCTCAGTGTGATCTCAAGATGGAATGCTATCCAGCAGTTGAAAATGGAACAATTTAAGGGTGTTTGGTTCCAAAGCATGAAACATGCAAAAGTGTAGTCTGAAGACTGTCAAGCTGGGCTGGCAATGAGACTCACCAGCCAGCCAGTCCTTGGGTACCTTCTAGAGGGAAGTATTATTGAGATTCAGCTGAGCTGGACAAAGTCCCAATAATATTAACATCACTTGCTCCATTGCTTTTCATCCTAAGAAGAACACACCGTAATGGTTTGTAATCATGTTGCACAATGTTATATCTAAAGACATGGTTCATTAAGGATGAAATGGCCACTCATGTATTTCTCTATGTGATAAAGCACTTCTAACCAAAAACCACCAAGACAAATATAATGTTAAAAATGATTCTGAACGCTATAAGAGTTAAAACCAATTGGATGTTTGTGCCTTAAGTTGGGATGTCATTCTTGGTAATAAAAGTGTCTCCTAAGAGGATTGTGCTATTTGAAATTAGGAAGACATGGCTTTAAGCTCCTGCTCAAAAAAAAAAATCAGAATTCTTTTTAGAATGTGCAATTGCTGTATTTCAAGAAATGATTTATGGCACACTACAGACAGAGAAGGCTTCCATTACTGAGGACTTAAACTATGCTAACTTGTTATATATGTCTCATTTAATACACTCATTTAATCTTATTATTCTATTATTATGTTCATTTTATTAATGAGAAAAACTGAAGTTTAAAGAGGTTATGCAACAGCCTCAATGTCACACAACTAGTAAATAGCAAGACTAATTTTCTAACTCAGATCTAACTCCAAAGCCCACAATTCCCATTCAATAGATGAAGACATCAAGGCTGCGAGAGATGAATAACTAGATCACAGACGGTTACATTGCTGAGGCGCAAAACCAGGCGTGCCTGACTCCAAAGCTGAGCTCCTTTCCTGTTGTATGACCATGTTACCTCTGGCATTTACTTACCTTTCGTGAGACCCTCTGAATGAGTGGATGTGGACCAGTACCTCTCAGCTCCTTCCAAGCTTCAGTGTCTTTTAAGTAAAAACCTATAAGCAGTTCAGCAGACTCCCAACTGCTGAGAGAAGAGAGCCTGTCCATCCTACAGGGCCCTCCAGGTGCGCCTTTGCTGGGGCCAAAGGGCTTGTTGCCTCCACACATTAGAGAGAGCTTGAGTGAGCCTGAACATTTGCAAAGCCACAGGAATCTTACCGGAGGCATCAGTGTCCCTAACTCCATGATTGAGCCCTGACAGAGTTCTCGACCTTCTCCCATGTATTTAACAAATATGTTTTGGCAGCTTACTCTGTACCAGCACTGGGGCAGGCTCTAGGATCATAAAAAGGACAGACATGGTCCCTGCCCTCAAGTATAAAAATAGCTGCTGACATTTGTTGGGCACTTAGCATGATCCAGAGATCCTCCCAGTGCTGACCATGCATTAACTCATTAATCCTCATGTACCCCATGATCAGCATGCCTAATGGTCCCATTTTACAGATAGGGACACTGAGGCACAGATAACTGAAGCATGACTTCCCATAGTCTCATAAGGGACCCAGGCAAGTAGACAAGCCTTGCCCATCCACTGTTAAGTGCTCAGCCTGAAGGAAAAAAGAAGGATGTGAACTCTTAGCTCAGCCTGGGGGTTTGGGAAGGTTTCCCAGAGACCAAAGAATGTGTTAGATTTAGCCAGTGACAAGATGAGGCAAGAACAATTCACATAGAAGGGACAGTATGTGTGAAGGGGAGAACAAGGCACCTTCAGGTCCTGGAAAATTTCAATGTGCCTCAAGCACAGAGAATGCCAAAAAATGAAACCATATAGAGATAAATACAAAGGTTTTTTTATGTCATGTGACTCATTGCCACGGTTTGAAATACTTTTCAAATGATCAGAACCTCAAGCTTTTCTTACAATTTTTTAAAAATCCTCACTCAAGTATATGCTTATTGATTTTAGAGAGAGGGGAAGAGACAGGGACAGAGACAGAGAGAAACATTGATCAGTTGCCTCCCATACACTCCCTGACCAGGGATCAAACCTGCAACCTAGGTATATGCCCTGGCCAGGAATCAAACTGGAATGTTCTGGTGTACGGGGTGATGCTCCAACCAACTGAGCCACCTGGCCAGAGCAGAACAAGAGACTTTTCAAAGTCATGAACACAATCTACACTGCAGCAAATCAAAGGTTAATGTCACACTTCTCCATAATATTGCTTTTAACGGCTGGCTGATTTTTTCTTCCTTCAACTCTAATTCTGGAGGGGTCTTGTTTTACCTCCAGCTAGTATGATAAGAGGTACTGGCGGAAAGGGTCCCTGTCTCCCAGGACGTCGTCCACAGTAAGCTCCCCACAAAATACCAGCTCCACCAGCCTCACTGTGGGCAGGCATGCCAAGTGGCACACACGTGCACTCACTCCACCTCTGAGAAAAGGGGCTCAGAAAAATGTCTAAGAACTGTTTATCGCTAATGCAATGAGTCACCCAGCTCTCTTCCCAAAATGGGCCGAGTAAAATTTTATTACATGATCATATGTATTTTGTATCTAAGACCATAGACTCACAATAGCCAAGGTAAAAATTGTCACTTCTTGATCTTTGTCATCCAAGTACTATAAAACATTTGAAAGTCGGCACTGAGTGTTAGTAAGTGTTAATAATCACATGTAAATCAACACAGCGTAAAGGATTAAACCATCCCTCCCCAGCTCAACTGTGTCTCCAGCTCCTGTCCTCCCTTTTACTCATGTGCTCAGCTTTCCCAATTTGACTTGCTACTCTCTAGAGCATGTTTACGACTCTGTTGAAGTCTCTGGTCCTGATCATCTGAAGTGGATTTCAGGCCTTGGCAATAAGCCATATAACCTTACCCCCTGGCTTCAGCTTTTGCCCTCTATAGGCTTCAGACACATAATCCTTGCATGATTATCCTTGAGAATGTCCAGGTGGCCTTTTATCACTTCCCCAGATACAGCAGCCAGTTGTAAAAATAGCTTAGACCCTGCTTTTTGCCAACAAATAAGGTCTAAAGTGTGAGGGAAAAGGAAAGATGAGAGCTATTTAGAGCACCATCTCCCAAGGGACATCTCAAACCTTTCATCTCTGGTCACCTCGTTCTAAGAACCCCTTCTTTCCTCATTACCCCAATTTGCAGCCTACTGGGGACAGGTCAGGGGTATATGTGAAAGAGTACATGAAGGAAGATTGTTGATTCTAAAAACCTAGTACTTTCATAAATTAAACTTAAAGACCCTTACTGGGGCAAGACCAGAGGTATAAATGGGGGCAAAATTAAGATTAAAATAATAAGCTATTTCTAAATCCCTGGCCACTTCTTTGATTCTTCAAAGCCACTGTTCAACAGAATCAGGTCACTAAATCAGATGATTTTTCAGAGCCTTCTCCCTGCCGCACTCCCCAACACCCCTCATTCCCCTCATATTTTCATCCAGCAAGGATTATTGGCTGCCTGCTTTGCACCAGTGCCCAGCTCTCTATCACAGGGAGACCTCAGCCATCTTGCATTGATCCACTCTTAAGGCAGACACTGAAACCAGCCCCAAAGGGAAGGTGTGCAAAAACCACAGACACCTCTAACTGGGTGGGCCTTCTCACTGCTCCACTCACTCATCCACTAGAAGGCGATGTTAGAAGTCAAAAACTTTTGAGCGAAAAACAAGGGGGAGGTTTGCAGACTGGGTCAGAGATGTTTCCTTTGCTACTTTGTCTTCATTCCAGGGTGATTATGCAGCCTCCATACACACAACCACCCTAGGGATGGCAAACTCAAGAGTTGGAAATTTCTAGTTTTAAGTAACAGTTAATACGCTTAGTAGTTAATACATGTAAAAAGCTATTATCTCACAAACTGAAGGTATGATCCACCCTGACTCCAAGAGACTATAAGTGATTGGGGACCTTTGTGCCCCAGGAGGACTGAAAGCAATGAAGACGGCATCTGAGTCAGTGTGCTCCAGGGGGGCTCCTGCAGCCCAGGACACAGGTAAGGAATCGCCCAGGACACTACGAATCAGGGTCAGCAGATGAAAGGATGCTAGGAAAATTGCCCGACTGCAGCTGTTATCTTACTAACCTTTTCCCTGAATTCCAAACCCCCTTACCTGCTGTTTTCCTGAATTCCAAATCCCTTACCTACGCTTTTTCCTCCTTATAAAAAAGGTTGGCTTGAAATGAAATGTAAGATGGTCTATAGGGTACATAATCCGCTGTCTTTGCAGATCACCAGCCATTTGAATAAAACGCCCATAAAGATGTGATCCTTGTCTCTACTTATTAGTTCTGGTAGTGACAGGCAGCACGAATGCTGACTTTTCACTAGTTCCTTGCATTTGGATTTTCTCAGCTGCAAACTTGTTAAAATTTATTTCTTCTTAACTTCTTTAAAATAAGACTTGAAAACAGTTGCCTTCAAAAGCCCCCCTCCTGACTTGAGTAATGTCTAGGACTATGGTCTCCTAAGGATTTTACTTCAAACTATTATAAGAATGTCCTCATGGGACTATTTCATAGTAAGTAACTACTTTTGGAAACCATAGCACCTAATGCTCTATCATTTTCTAAGCACATGAGCAAGATCTTTGGAGGCCTGCAGCTCCTTTGGGCCTCAATTTCTCTTATCCTACTTGGTAATATTTCTGAAAATTAAAAGAAATAGTGCTTCGTCAGGCCTAAGAGTTTTATTTTCTTTTTTTAACCACAAAGACAACCTCAGCTGCAGTTCATACTGTCTGCTTCTGTGAACGCTTCAAAAACAGCTGAGGCAGACAAAATTCTTCAGAATCCAGGTCCCCCTGAATCTTGGAGGGTAGAGAGGAGGAAAGGGATTCCTTTCTCCTATTATAACCTCAAGACAATTGAACGCTGCCAGTAGAATTCTTGTGAGCTAGTCCCCGAGTTTGACCTCAGGCTGTTACAGAAACAATGTTTTCCATGAGGAGCTCTTGGTTAAGAAATTTCCTCTCACCCTGAGAGTCCAACAAAGTGTGGTTTATAAACCCTCAAATAGTCTAGGCTGGGCCAGCCACGCTGGCAAGGACTATAATTTCCAAGTAGCTCTGCACTCTGTGTGCTCAGTTGCCATTTTATAGCTGGGTTTTCGTCTTTTCTCTTTTTTTTTTAATGAAAGAGTATGCTTGGGTGAGAAGATGTTGAAAATTCCCTTTGGAACCTCCAGACAAGTTGTAGGGATGGCCCTGGAAGGTATGTGTAAGGGAGTTCTCTTTGTGAGCAGGAGGAGGAAGAGATGCCTGCTCTTCAATAAAGAACTTCAAATTAGGCTCCTTGTTATTTTCCTGTTTACGCCGCCTCTGTGTCATTTTCTCCTGATATGCTGAACTGCTGACTGGAAATGACTGCTGCATCCCTAGGGAAGAACCAAGGGAGTTACCTAATGCTGGACTGTTTTCAGAAGCAGCTAAGAAGAGAGAGAAGAAGGGAAAAAGAAGAACCAAACTGCAAGTATCTGGATATAAATATGCACCTATAAATAAAATTTTCTGGTTCTGCCCCTAAAGACCAAAATCATTTGTTAAACATGTGTGCACTGAAAAGCCATGTATTAAATGATTTAAATAATGAGGGCATCCATCTACTCATGAGGCTTTTCATTAAGAAGCATTCCATAAGCACACGATGTAATATCCTGATGAATCCACAGCAAATAAATAATGCATACTATTTCCAGAAATAATCACTGTATCTCTTCCTTCCTTCTGGTTTAATGTGCGGTGAAACTGAGTTATCTGTCGTTTTCCTCCATGTGCCCTGCCTACTAGAACTCAGACAGGCATCATTACCCTCTGTTGAAACTCTTTTACCTTTCTTTTGAAATATGCAGCAATCCCATCGCCCAGTTTAAGCCTGTTTTCACAGGGGACCAGTGAGCTGGGCTGCCAGTGCTCACCTGCCAAGTTGTGCCACAATGCTGCAGCTGGGGGCGATGCATCAGTACTAGCAGCGCCAGCTCCTCACGTGCATCTTATGCTATGGATGGGGTATCCAACAGTGTTAGGCCACTCTATCTGTCCCCTGGCTTCCGGTCTCCATAGCTTTGAGCTTGCTGAGGGCCAAAGTTTAACAGTCGCTCCCCCCACCCACCCATCCACCCTCCACTCTAGTTTTGCTACAATGAATCACCCATAGAAACTGGTGCTGGGAAAGTCCACCCTAGTTCATACTTTATTGCTTATTTTCTTTTACAAGGGATGCTGTTTTCCCAGAAAGTGTCCACACAGGCAAAAGGAAGGCACTTTACTGGGCCAGTTTTATGTCAGAAGGGGAAAGCTTTCCTTCTCCTGAGGATATATATTAAAATAAAAGGAGAAATGGGGAGAAAAGTGGTCTTGTCTTAGTTTTTGTGTCTTTTCCTACTTTAGGAACATTTGAAAAAGCAACCTTGAGAAAAAGGGATGAATAGTAATGATAATAGTAATCCATTCATTCAAAGCTAAGTTTACCCAAGAAAGAACAATAATTTGAAAGTGATCTAGAAGGTCCTATTCAAACAGCCTTTGTTCCACAAACCTGGTAAAATGCCAGGCCATTCCTTTTCATCTCTCTCTCTCTCTCTCTCTCTCTTGCCTGATAAGGCTGGATAGCCCTTACAAAGCAAAAAGTCATTTTGTCAAAGCAGCCTGGAATGATTTTTTTTTTCTTTCTTTGTTACTTGTGTGGGCTTTTCAACTCCAGGATCTTTTAATCCAATACAACTCATTTAAAATAGCTGGGAATGTTCTATCACCCAATCTAAATGCCTCTGGGAACAGAAGGGAGCTGTCATAATTGCGAACTGTATTGTCAATGCCACAAATTGCCATGCAGCGTTTGCACAGCATGCACTGGCGGGGACGAGGGAAGTGCTGACTGAGTTTCCACCGTCACAGTGAGTGATCAAGTGCAGACGTTCCAGGTGGTCGACAGGTCAAAAAGGGATGTTGGGGCTTATCAGGCCTAGCAACGGTCATAGGGGACCCTCTGAAAGGCCTTAGAAGTTGAATCATTGCAGTGAAATCCAAATGCTCTCGTCTACGAATCTTTCTGAGTCACGACACTGCTTCTATTTTGTGCTTCTTGTCACTGATGCCGTGTGTTTACTGCCTTCCGTGTGTTTACTGCCTTCTCTTTGCTGAGGTCCTGATCCTATCTGGCACTAGCAGCTTTCCCAAGTGTTTGTCTGGGTTCTTTCTCTGCATTTAGAGCACACACATTTCCAAGTCCTGTCCTACTGCAGGTCTTTGATATACAACCTTTCCTGAACAACAAGGTCTTCTAGTATTTGACAACTTACCTGATTTTAGCTCATTTCTTGGTCCTGTGCTAAATGTGCCATGAGTCTGAACTGCTTATCTTGATTTTGACCCCAAGCTCCACATACACACATTGTTTGAGTATCTATTATGTGCCAGTTATTGGAGGCTCAGTAGTGAACAAAACAACTATCATCCTATCTTTACAACTTTTACAGTCCAACAATTAAGACAAATATTAATCCTAAACCAAAATAAACATAATTACAAATTATGATAAGTGCTATGAAAAGGACACAGTGCTCTGAAATAGACAAACAGGAAAGGTCTTTCCGAGAAAGTGACATGGAAGCTAAAACCTGAAGTATTAGTAAGAGTCAAATAGACAAATAGCCTTCCAGGCAAGAAAAACAGCATGACCAAAGATATTCTGGCAGGAAAGAACTTGGCAAATTCAAAGAAATTAAAGTAAGTTAATGTGACTGGAGAGTAGTCAAAAAAGAAAGGGGGGAAGTGGAATGAAGTTGTGGAATTAGGAGGACAAGGCAATGTAAGGCCTTTACGATCTAGTTAAGATTTTGGTGTCATGGTCTAAGGCAATGAAACCACTACAAAATTTTAAGCAGCAGAATGACTGTGATCCCATTTACATTATTCAGAGATCAATGGGTAAGACCTCAGGCAAGGAGACCAGTAGGAGAATATTATCATAAACTGTGAAAATCTTAGTTTTGACTGTCTGGGAATCTGTAATGTTCAGCCTGCTCCCATGCGATTCTCCAGTACTGGGCCACAACCTTGAACTGCTTCTCTGCGACTGCCTGTGTGTCTTCGACCATTCCCAGGTCCTTTGAGAGTTCAAACATCACTGGGCTTGCCCTCACTCAAAGGAGAAGGCCAACCAAGAAAAGAAATCAAGGCACCTTATTTTCATCAAATTGTTCCTCTTACAAGGACTAAAGGGGTCAGTTATTTGTCTCTTTTCAAGCCCCTCTACCCACCATCAGTATAGGGGCAGGAAACCAACAAAGAACCAAAAAATAGAAAAGCAAATATCAGGTCTTATTTCAGATAGTTCCCAGATTAAAGAGGTAACAAACTTAAATGGAAGGTAGGATAGAGAGTATCAAAACTGACTGTGAAAAAAGTAGTAAGCCTGACTTTTGACAAAATGAAGAAGCAGAACATTTCTGATTCAGGCATTATGTCAAAGGATAAAAGCTTAAATCCCTGAGAGGTCAGATCCAGGCTTCGATCCAAGGGAATAAACCCTTCAAGCAGAAAAACCAAATGACCTGAACTTCACCGCATTTACAAGAGGTCATCGTAGGTACACAATCTCTCACAAATATTACTGAATCCTCCCAGTTACCAGAAGGTGATCGGGGTTAGAGGTGGTGAGAAGGAAACATTTATTTATTACAATTCCAGTTTTATGAAGGGGAAGTTTAGTGAAAATCTTTTTCCATGGTCAGGAAATTGAATAGGGTTGGAATCAAGAGTCAGAATGCACAGCGTTTTGATGAGAGGCCAGGGCAGTCTTGCAAGAAGCCCCAGGGCCCATCGGTAGTAAATACTGATAGGAGCCCACAGTGAAAGTTGCTGGACTGTGTAGACGGCATTTTACTGTCTATATATCCCCTCAGTGTGTTGGGGAGAGGGGAGGGGCTGACTAATAAAACATGTGTGAGCGTGTGTTCATGTATGCACATGTTCGATTTCTCTGAAAAAGGGCAACGATATGCTCCAAAATGGATAATATTTCAGAATGATATTTCTTCC